>NC_088329.1:43582500-44991250 GCF_036884655.1 Musa acuminata AAA Group | reverse complement strand
AAATTTATACATTTGTGTTTTCATGGAACAGATTGGTCCTAATGTCTCCATATCTGCAAATGCTCGTATTGGAGCTGGTGTGAGGCTCATCAGTTGCATCATATTGGATGATGTTGAAATTAAGGTCTGTACTGAATTGTATTGGAATTGTAGGAACACTTGCACCCAAATATTCATGTGATTTCTTTCTTTACAGGAAAATGCTGTTGTTATACATTCTATTGTTGGGTGGAAATCATCTATAGGGAAATGGTCACGAGTACAGGCAAGCTTCATTCTCTTTTTACTGGCCTTTTATTGGTCCTTACCTTTTCAGGAGTACAAGCTGACGTTTCATAATTGCTCCACATTGTTTGGTTAGCAATTGATTTTGAAGGCTAATTTTTTGGACATGAACAACTAAATATCTTATCATGAGATATATGATCTACAATTACTTGAGGAATTTCTTTTTTCAAGGATCCAGACCCTTGTCAGCTACAAGAGTTGTTGCTAAAATGCATCTTCAAACTATATATATATATATATATATATATATATATATATATATATATATATATATATATATATATATATATATATATATATGTGTGTGTGTGTGTGTGTGTGTGTGTGTGTGTGTGTCTATATATGTATATATATGTATGTATACATATGATTAGTTCTCAACTTCTCATAAATTAGTTTGGACTATAGTGAGGTTATTTATTAGTCAACTCACTGGAGACAATCTTTTTCATCTAGAATTGTAAGATGAGGCCGGGGAGATCATACTAAATGAGTCATAATTTTAGGTTCATATTGTCTTTAACAATTCTATATCTTGGAAGTATC
The DNA here is from genome assembly GCF_036884655.1 of Musa acuminata AAA Group. NCBI lineage: Eukaryota > Viridiplantae > Streptophyta > Magnoliopsida > Zingiberales > Musaceae > Musa > Musa acuminata. The sequence continues at coordinate 44,990,416 of NC_088329.1, read as the reverse complement.
GACTAAAATAATTAACATGAATTTTCTTAGGCTTATGCTATTTCATGATACTGGAGTGAGATTGATTTTTTCTCATAAAAATTAGATGAGATTATATTCAGGACCAACAATCTTTTTCATTCACACACTTGCCTAGCAATTCTGAAGAACCAACCTTTTTCCCCCTTATTTAAAGCTTATTTTTGGGTTCTTCTAGTACTTCACACACCTATTTTATCGTTTCACACCTACTTCCATCCCTTTGAACAAGTGCCACATGAAGTTTGAGTCTCAATATGGTTTCAAAATGACAAGAAGGATTCGGGAAGTTACACTTAATGAACAGAATACTGATTCAAGTTCCTTGTGAGAAAAGTATTACAATTCTTCCTTCTATGGACCAAATTTTGCCCCAAAACGCTTGGATGATTTTGTTGTCAATAATTATTATTATTAGCTGGAGTTTGTAGAGGACATGGACTGCTACAAATGTCTCATCAAGTTGAAAACAATAATATTTCTTTTTAATTTTTACCACTAACTGGTATATCTTCATGTTCATCCTTCCCGTCAAAACATAATAATGTTATTAACTGCATCAACTTGTTTCCTGTAGTTTGTTCCATTGCTGCTTTTGTCAATCAAAATTATTTGCCTTCGCCACCAAACACGCAAGTACTGTTGATATTTTAAACTTGCGTTTAACCTATCCAAGCCAGTGAGGCTTAACAGCACTGTCAGACTTGAACATCCAATAAGTTGTCTGCTAATGCTCATATACTATGGTGTTTAATATCGCCAATGCCTTCTGGAAACACCTGCAGATATTTAACATTGTCCATATATCCAGCTATTCTTTTGCCTGGTTTAGTTGGTACAAAACTTAATCCTCATTAGTAGTGTGAGGAACACGAGTCAAAAACAACAAACAGGGTTGCAAAGTAGCTGTTTTAATAAAGCAACTTCTTATTAACTTTGCTCAGCATGTTGACACTCTCTGTATATGAGATGTCGATGAACTTTCTGAGTTCCCTTACAATTCGAGCATGCATCTCAGGCCGAGGGAGACTACAACGCCAAACTTGGAATCACTATCCTCGGTAGCTTTTCCTGTTCCTATTCTGTCGTTAATGTCATTACTCCTTTGACATGCTGCTCACTTACCATCTTTTTATTTTATTTTGGAATTTTAGGAGAAGCTGTTGCAGTTGAAGATGAAGTTGTGGTGGTTAACAGTATTGTCCTGCCGAATAAAACCCTCAACGTTAGCTTTCAAGACGAAATCATCCTTTAATTTGTTTTCCCAGTTTTTCCTAATTATTCCCACCTTGTTTGATGTACACAGTTATGCTTTTGTTAGATTTTTCTTTATTAGTGTCTCGAAGAGAGCAAAGCTGCAACTTCCTGCAGCTTATATATTATTGGACTGGTGGTTTATTGGGTTATATATGTTTTGTTGTATCAACACGCAACTATTGACCATATAAATGACAATTTTAATTAGCTTATTTTTTGCTGGTGTTGTAGTGGCGGTGACGGTGGTGGGTTGGATCTACTTGGATTCTTATTAATCCAAGACGCTTGTGATCCATACCTGAGATTTCAAAGTGGATTCAGATGAAATAGGTCCTCAAAAAGACTTGATTGGTTGATGACACTGATAAATAATAATTTGCATTTGTAATCATATCATGGTTGAAATCAACTAGCGTTTGACAGAAATCTAAAGTAGCAGCATCAAACGAAGGTAAACAATGCCATCAGAAGTTTTAATCGAACTCCACTTCTTTGATGGGCTTCATCACATGATTAACTTAAAAGCTCGACGTACGATTAGGATCGTCCAATGTTCCAACAACAACTTAATTTATTGATCGACATCATCAGATAGGCCAAAAACATCAATCACAGGCCAATCGGATGGGATTTTTCACTGGTAGCTCCAACACTATGCGGCTAGTGTCGTCATGGCATGTGTCGTCCTATGAAGTTTACATTATTGTATGCTGATGGAAGACCGAGGAAACCATGTTCTATCGAAATAATATACCCCACAAAGTGGCCAAAGGTTGCTTCCTCATCTTTTTTATCTTATATATATATAGATAGATAGATAGGTTTTTTTAGAGGGAGGAATCTAGTTAGGCTTCACTAACACAAAACAAAGTGAAACTGGGTGGGTGAACGAACCCTAATAATTTTCCTGTCTCCATCTCAGTCTTTTAACTTGCTTAGCAATCGAGAGAGAGAAATGGTATTGACCTCAAGTGATGCTCATGTAAAAGCTTTCTTCCAGCACGAAGGGCCACTCGATCTGTCTGCCTCTGCTATGACCGTCGCATGATCCATGTCGATCGCCACGTCGAGCACTTAACTCGGGCCAACAACCCCTTTGCCTGTTCTTGGCACTCGACCATTTCTGTCACAGCACAAGTCCCCCCACCACCATCCCCCATCCGGTCCCGACTCGGACCTCAGACACCACATGGCTGACTTTAGGCCGCGGCCGAGGTGCCACAGTCTCGCAGCTTTGCTCCCCGTGAACTGCGAAAGACGAGGACCAAGGCTTATCCATTGGGGATGGTGGGGACTGCTGAACTCAGACGACGACGACGAACAATCCAATCAGCTTTTTTCCTGCCCACTTGTCTCTCCCACTCCCACTTCCCACTTCCCACTGCACGTCTCACCCGCTGCGCTGGACCATCGGCAAGCACAAGGCGAGCCCTTCCGTCTCCTTGTCTCACCCTTTTGGGAGATGACTGCCACCCGAAAGGTAAAAAGACATGCAAGTCTCGTCACTCACGCAACAGTAACAGTGGCAGCGTTTAGCGCAAATGGTGATGAGACCTGTTTCTTTGACCGTGGCGTAGCTTCGGATGCATTATTCGAGCTTCTTTCTTACCATGCATGGACGACACTGACCTCCACTCACCAATGACTGTCATCATCACGAGTCAGTCGCAGGTTACAGACTAATTTACGTGCCATCCTCCACCATGTTGGCCACTGCACCAACAGCACTGACTCACTCGAGAAGCACGCCGGGAGTGCATCCGATAGTTTTCCTCTTTCTTTTACCGTCGACACCACTCCATGAGGTCAAACCTCAACCTCTCGACCTCAGTCGCAGGTTGAGCATTAACTAACGCAGAGTGACGAGAGTCAAACTTGTCCCTCGCTTTGCGAAGGAGAGATGAAGCTTCCTGCTGGCGAAGCCAAGAATGTCTCGGCGGAAAGCGAAAGGTGAGGTGAGGTGCTGTGCCACCAGCTCACACTCCACAGTCTCTCGATGCGTGCCATGAGATAAATGCATTGGCAGACGAGCTTGCAGCGCGGAACTCGTGAAGAACAGTAAGTTCCATCTCCGGAGACGAAGAACAACGACAGAGAGAAGGGTTCACACGATCTGAAACTATGATGCAGCAACTTCGCTTTGGTCTGGAAAAGGCCGTTCCTTGGGCTCTCACTTTAAGGATTCCGCTGCTATAGCCGGCAGCCGGCAGCCACTGCGATATGTCATCACACACACACACACACACACACGCAGAGTGAGAGGCTCAGCTTGTGGCCGAGGACAGTGGCGAGCCCGTGAGTGTGGTGGTCAGCACCTGGGGAGACAACTGAAGGGCTGGTCGGACCCTCACCTGACGGCAAATCATTAAACAATTGCTGTTTGGCACGTAAATCCTGGTGTTCAAGCCATGGATTCGAGGTCGCATTAATGGTGATTGACGGATACATGGACCTCTGTAGCCACAGGGTGGGGATGGGGCATGAAGAGGCACAGTTGTTGAGCTACAGTTCTAGACAACATAGACAGATTCTAATCCTAGTTCTCGAACGGTGCACATGGTCTTGGGAACTCGATCAAGAGCACCACGGAGTAGCCGTCGAATAAACTTTTGCTGTGGGATTCCATGGAGATTTGGGAGCTCAAAACTCGGTTATGCCGAGATGCTCTCGGTGAATAGTCTGTGTCGACATCCGCGATGACATCATTCCAGCCGCTGGTGTGGAATCCAAGCTCCGAGAACACTTTGGCTAAAGAGAGAGACTTGTCGGCCTGCCTTGCCGACGTAGAGCGCGCTCTGTCATGCACCAACAAATCGGATTCTCTCGCCCTACAAGAGCAACAAATTGACGGTCATTAAGGCGAACACTTCATCTGCATGCCGTCGACGGCGGTCCTCCGTGCTGCTTCAGGTTGCGTGACGGCGCACTTAATGACGACGACGACGCCTCACAAGGAGTTTGCTTGGCGAGCGTGGCGACAAGTGGCTCGAACGCAGCGGTTCCGTGATGGGTATGTTGTTGAAAGGTCGCCCTCCTTCGCGCATGCGCACTAAAATGTCATCCATCGACTACCATCGTTGAGGGAATAAATGAAGGTGGCTAAGCGAGTCGATGAAACGAGAAGTCGAAGAAGACCCAACGAAAGCTCGGAAGGTCCTCCTCTGTGGATCTCCATCCATGCACGGATCTGATCACAGTCATGAACACAAGCACAAGCAGGTAAATAGACAAATAGCAGCGTCCGTGACAGGGCCACCAACATGCTAATTTCTTGTGTCATGAGATCCAAGGTTTGAAATGACATGGGACTCAGTATCCACTAAAGCCTGACAACAATGAAGGCAGCCGTATCTTTTGTGATCCATGCAACAACAGTACCCCCAAAGGCTTTGGTGGCCTAATGATCGAGCCCTCACATGCTGGCTCATAAAACAATGGCAGATTGGAATCCAAAGTCTCAACCAGCCAATTGAGGTGCTCATTGCTCCAGGGACAAAATATGTTTCAGTGCCGGCTTTATCCAGCCGCTGCATCATACGACATACGTGCACTCTAAAGCTACTGCTGCTCCTGCCCTCCGAGTGCTTACAATAATGCCGCTATGGATATCCAAAACCATGGGTGAGAGAGGAGACGGGGAGGAGGCGGACAAGGCCACCCTCTTCGATCCCGGCAAGGAACCGGAGACGTCTTGCAAAGGAGCAGCAGCTGCGGTCGCGGTCGCGGTCGGGGCACACGCCCGACATGGCGCCACGTGGCCCCGGCGGCGGAGCTGGGTTGCCACGCCCGCCGGCCGGAGGTTGCTGTCGAGCTCCGCCCGCCCTGGCCCGCCCCGGGGCGACACGTGTGCCGGTGTCGCGGTGGACCGCGACGGGTTACTGGCCTGAGGCTCGTCCGCGCCAGGGCCCGCGTGTCGGGGCGGTGTCCGAATCCCGACGCGACCGCGGGGCCCACGGTGTCGCACCCGGTGTCTACACGCCCTGATGCGGCCTCGGCAGTCCCCGCACTTCCAATCTCACGCAGGGCTTCGCCTATAAAAGCCCCCGCAGCGGCCTCAGCGCTCTCCATCCCCCTCTCGCATTCCCTCTCTCTCTCTCACTCTGAGCGCACAGGCTCTCTTCCTCCCTCCTCGCATCGCGGTAATCGCTTGAGTGACGGCGACCAAAATGGCCGTGGAGACCGTGGTGCCTGCGGCGAACGGAAACGCCGCCAAGGTCGGGCCGGCGACACACGAGAAGCACGCGGAGAAGCTGAGGTTCATCGAGGAGATGACCGGGAACGCGGATGCGGTGCAGGAGAAGGTGCTGGCGGAGATCCTGACGCGCAACGCCGAGACGGAGTACCTCCGGAGGTACGGGCTCGGCGGCGCCACGGACCGCCTCACCTTCAAGGCCAAGGTCCCCGTGGTCACCTACGAGGACCTGCAGCCGGAGATCCAGAGGATCGCCAACGGCGACCGCTCCGCCATCCTCTCCGCCCATCCCATCTCTGAGTTCCTCACCAGGTACATTGAATCCTTCATCTTCCTTCGAAGCTGGGAACGTGTGCAATTGGGATCTTATTTGGCTCCTTTTCGAAGCTCTGGGACGTCTGCTGGCGAGAGGAAGCTGATGCCCACGATCAAAGAGGAGCTCGATCGCAGGCAGCTCCTTTACAGCCTTCTCATGCCTGTTATGAATCTGTGAGTACCAATCTTTGCTTTCTCTTCTTTACCTTGTCATCATGAATCAGATCAACATGTACCGATCATCTAACTCGATGCTTCTTGGCAATGGAACAGTTACGTGCCGGGCCTGGACAAGGGGAAGGGGCTCTACTTCCTCTTCGTGAAATCGGAGACCAGCACACCCGGCGGGCTGACGGCACGACCGGTGCTGACGAGCTACTACAAGAGTGAGCACTTCAAGAGCCGCCTGTACGACCCCTATAACGTGTACACCAGCCCGACCGCCGCCATCCTCTGCGCCGACGCGTTCCAGAGCATGTACGCGCAGATGCTCTGCGGCCTCCTCCAGCGCCTGGACGTACTCCGCGTGGGCGCCGTCTTCGCCTCTGGCCTCCTCCGCGCCATCCGCTTCCTCCAACTCCACTGGAGGGAGCTCTCCCAGGACATCGCGGCCGGGACTCTCACCGCCAAGGTCACCGACCCCTCCATCCGCGGCGCCGTGGCTGAGTTCCTCAAGCCGGACCCGGAGCTCGCCCGATTCGTCGCCGCCGAGTGCTCCGAGGGGGAGTGGGCCGGGATCATCACCAGGATCTGGCCCAACACCAAGTACCTGGACGTGATCGTGACGGGAGCCATGGCGCAGTACATCCCCACCCTGGAGTACTACAGCGGTGGTCTCCCCATGGCGTGCACCATGTACGCCTCCTCCGAGTGTTACTTCGGCCTCAACCTCAACCCCATGTGCGACCCCTCCGAAGTCTCCTACACCATCATGCCCAACATGGCCTACTTCGAGTTCCTGCCGCACGGCGGCGACGGCCACCACCCGGGCGAGGGGGTGGACACGGCCCAGCTGGTGGACCTGGCGGACGTGGAGGTGGGAAAGGAGTACGAACTTGTGATCACCACCTACGCCGGTCTGAACCGGTACCGCGTGGGGGATGTCCTGCGGGTGACCGGGTTCCACAACGCGGCGCCGCAGTTCCGGTTCGTCCGCCGGAAGAACGTCCTCCTGAGCATCGAGTCGGACAAGACCGACGAGGCGGAGCTGCAGAAGGCGGTGGAGCGCGCGTCGGCGCTGCTCCGCCCCTACAACACCAGCGTGGTGGAGTACACGAGCCACGCCGACACGAAGGCCATCCCGGGGCACTACGTCATCTACTGGGAGCTGCTGGCCAAGGACTCGTCGTCATCCGCTGCGGCGGCGGCGGCGGCGCTGGCCCGGGACGGGGTGATGGAGCGGTGCTGCCTGGCGATGGAGGAGGCGCTGAACTCGGTGTACCGGCAGAGCCGGGTGGCGGACGGCTCCATCGGGCCGCTGGAGATACGGGTGGTACGGGGGGGCACCTTCGAGGAGCTGATGGACTACGCCATATCGAGGGGGGCGTCCATCAACCAGTACAAGGTGCCGCGCTGCGTCAACTTCCCCCCCATCCTCGAGCTGCTCGACTCCCGCGTCGTCTCCGCTCACTTCAGCCCCGCCCTGCCCAAGTGGATCCCGCACATCCCCGGACACAACTGAAGCCCCGCGGGCCCCGCCGTCCGACCGGCCGACCGACCTTCCGCGTCATCTAGCTCGTGGGTCAACGGGGCGAACGTGTCGTGGGGAAAAGGAAAGGCTGTCGTTGACCGTCTCCTTGTTTGACGCCGTCAAGTTAGCATTATAGTCCCGTGTTTTAGTGAAGATGGATGATTCTAGCCATGTGAGTACGTGTTTAGAGTAGTCGCAGGACGTGTTGATGTAATGGTACCTCAGCAATAATTCGGAGCCCAAAAAAAAGAGCTGCTTTCGTTATTTCATATTCGAATTCATGAGTTGACGGCGATAAGTGACTTTTATTTGGACGCAAAAAAAAAAATTAATTTAATTTCATATTTCAAGGTGGCGTTTCTTCCACGTGATAAATACATTCTATCTGCGGTTGCTTCGGTGAGCGGTTCGGTGAGCGGGGGGAGCAGATCCCGGCCCACCTCATCATGGGGCTAGGAATGATGGGAAACGTTTTACTTGATACATAGAATCTTAGATCGCATGTGCTCCGTGTCCTACCGAATCATATCGCCGCGTGACCGGACCGGGTCCGAACCTGGTAAGGAGTGGGTGGGCGGTGGTGACTCGGATCGAACCGTGTTGGGTTGTGTTGTGGGCGTTGGAAATTAGGGGGCGTCGTGGTTGACCTCGACCCGAGTCGACTTGTCGGCGGCGCATGTGCGCCTAACTGGATGTCGGCCCTGACTTGACGTGGTCGGTCGGATCCCGTGGACTCGAGTGATTATTCCATTGGAAGATAACATTCGGTTGGTAAAACGCACAACGGAACAGTGCGAGAAGCACAGTTTACAAAGCGCACGTGGCTTACTCATACCGCGGCGGCCATGAACCAAAAGAGACTCGTCGACGGTTCGCAAGGTAAAATATAGCCACTCTTATTGACCGGTAATTTCCCGTGCCAAGAAGCTTCCCGGGGACTTGTGTCGTAGATTTCACTTCGATTTGTACTGATCGTCTACCTGTGCAGAATCTAATTTTGGATCGATAAGATTATTTAAACATATAAATCTGGCCCGAATCAAAGACATCACTCTTCATCCAGAGTAGAAAATATTTACTCCTCCCAGTAATATTTAAGAAGTTAATAGGATGACCGCATGCCACTAAACAAAGAGTGATATCGAGAAAAAGGGCATTGCAATGCATGTAAAGATTATCTATAGATTGGAATCTCTACCATTATTTTAACAGAGAACATCGATCTGGAACAAAAAGTCAATCCAACTGGCAAAGTTGTCTTTGATCATATTCAATACACGATACATCTGTGTTTATAAAGTGTTCATCACATTTGTTACTTTGATGGAAAGAATTGATCACTACAACTGTAAGTAAGATACACTTTCTTTTTGTTCATTTATCCTAAATCCTTGAGTTTTCTTGTTTTGCAGATTGGGAAGACAACTCTTTCGTTTTGGTACACTAGTCGTTAATATTGGGGGGCTCAGAAACAATGAGCTTGACACTAGTTGCACCCTAGAATCCCAGTGATCCATAAAGCTCTCGGAGGAATGATTGTTACCGGTTCCACATTTTGAAGTCATCATGAAAAGATGGATTTGTTTTGATAATCAAGACGAGCAACTAGTCTGCTTCCTTGGTAAATTTTGCATCCTCATTTTGCAGTGAAAAGCTGCTGCTTGGATCAGTTGGCTTCAGTTCATCATACTTTGATGGCTGCAAACATGTAAAAGAATTTTAGTTGAGCAAACTCTCGAGGAGGCACAAAATTAGAAGATGTTAAACCTTACAACAGAAAACTTAGTTGAGCTCACTTTCGAGGAGCCACAAAATTAGAAGATGTTAGACCTTACAACATAAAATTTAGACGAGCTCACTTTCAAGGAGGCATTCAATTAGCAGACGGTAACCAAAAGCATGCTAGACCGCATGACATGCAAAGTATGGTGCAATAAAACCTTGAGCAGCCTACTTCTGTTGTTGCTATCAAATTAATTTATTGAGGTTCCATGCCGATCCACAAAAGTTAGTGACAAGGAGCACGATATATGCTTATTGAACTTTGTTAGGAAACACAAAAAGTCCTAGCATGTAAAAGGAAAATTGCACAAAAGACAAATGTAACGCAGCAGAGGAACTATAATACGACTATCATTATGAACCCGATCGTGCTCCTGCTTGGGCTCGGAAATCCGAATCATCCATCTAAAAGAAGGACAAATCACAACCATCCGGTAGCCATGTCAAAAACTTGCTTAACTCCAGCGACATGGTGCCCTTTTCGCTAGGACCATTAACATCCGTTCTTTAGCCAAGTATTTGGCAACTAAGTGATTGATTGGAAGTTAGAAATGGCCATTCCCATCTGTGCATTTGGGGTTTTGGATAATCTGTTTTCATCTTGAGCACCATCTAATTTGGCATTTCTAGAGACCACCTAATCTCTTACATTATGTTTGTAATGTTTTCTAGGTTAATTGTTTAATGTATGACTTTCATTTAATTTTTTAATAGATCTTAATTTATTTATAGGTTCAAGTCTCAGCTATTTGGGGTTGACCGAGTGATTCCAGTCTGTGCAATTTAACTTTTTCCTCCTTTGTCATGAAGAGAACCATGTCCTAACTTACTGCTTGTAACTTGTAAGCATCTCTTTTTCCTCCATTATTATCCACTTAAATTGATTCCTCATATGTATGTAATTTATCTGTACTCATTCTCCCTTAGAAGCTTGCCTAGTGAATAGAAAGAAAGGTCCAACATCCTTTTGTGAACATAGAACAAGCAAAATAAACAAACTTAACATGATTAACAGCAATAGCATATCAATGGACAAATATATATACATTTATACATACGTATACATATATACATAATACAAATATATTACATATAGAAATATATAACAGAGACAAACTAAGAGTACATATGAGGATCACAAGTTTGTCATCAGAGTAAATGTTCCACAGAAAAGGAAAAAAAATGTACTGCATTATATTGCCAATAAATAGGACAACAACTACGCACAAAAACAAAATTGTCCCACTTATTTCATGCACCAGTTAAATGGTGTATGTAAGTTAAAATTACTTGAAAATTTTCATTCTCAAAAGTCAAAAGTTTCAACACTTGTATCATGTAGTAGACCTTGAAGGCCTTAAAAGTTTCAACAGTTCTATTCAGACCTTTATACTTGATATGCAACACTTGGCAAATAGTATTCAACATATCATGGAAGTAACCATACAAAATTAACATATAAAATCATGGAATATAACCGAAAAATGCAAGATGCCCTCAAATAAACATATAAAATTAACTTCAAAAATGGACCAGCATTAACAGAAGCAAGTCTTCTGCTAGCAAAACAGAGAGAAGCATAACAAGAGCAATATGTGCTACGTAGCTTATCCCACAATTACTGGTGAGCATGTCATTGGGCGGAGAGGAGTGAATGATGCAACAAACAAAAGCTTATTGACATCAGGTTTCATTGCAAGTAGGAGAACATCATATAAAAATGAAATTCACAGAAGAAAGGACTGCTGAGAATATTCTATTCGAGATCAAAGTCCGATTATGAATAAAACAAACAATGCCCATAGAACGGAGGGCACATATATACATATAAAACTCCAAAGTCTACCCCAATACCAATAAAAACAACAAAATTGTACCAGCCTACCCGTCAACGCCAGAAGATGTTAACCATCACTGTCCTACTACAAACTCGTTCCCGCTGCAGCCCCAAAATCCAGAAGGTATATGCAAGAAGATATCTTCTGATACCATGCCATGATTCATATAGGTACCACTTGCACCCACCTCCATATAAGAAAAACTCCTCTCGCAGGAAGGAAGGAGAATGAGGTTGTCGACTGACAGAAAGACCCAGTTTGCTGTTACTCATGCAGGGCCAAACTGGAGAGAAACAAGAAGGTACTCTGAGGCCTTCTAAGGAAAAAGGCCCCCACTCGAGGATCCTGGAAAAGGAACTCCTCTCAAGGGATGGATATTTACAACACCGAGAGGGCACAACCAAGGAGTACTCTCTCTCTCTCTCTCTCATAGTCTAATGCCCTCTGACATGAGTCGGAGGCGCATTTTCGATCGTTTGTCCAAATCAGAGTATAAAGAACGGACGAGCGACAAATTACCTCCATTCTCCGCGTCCGGAAGCAGGAGGGCACCGGACTCCCGCGGCGAGAGGAAGGAGATCGAATCGGAGAAGCAGGTGGAGCACAGAGTGAGTGGTAGAGAAATCGCGCGATAGAGGAAGGTCTGCAGGCCCTGCTTCCGCAATACTCATCGTCTCGACTCGGACGCCGAGTGAACCCTCGATGGTCTTTTCCTTTTCCCTTTATTTAGACCCTTTTTACATATATTAATTAGTAGCATATTTTCCCCTCTAATTATAATAGTATTACATGCATTCCTTCAGAATTTAAATTTTGTTTATATTATCCCTTTAATTAACCCGTGATTTGGGTCAAATCGATTCGACTCCGATTCATGATCGATTCGATTCTTCTCTGGCGATCGGATCGGGTTCGTAGATCGGACGGTGAATCAAATGCTTCCGTTCCCGAGATCGTGGGAACGGTGGGGCGAAGCGCTAACGGACGTCTGGTGCCCGTGCCCCACCACCGGTCCGCCACGTACTTTCCTCGCAGCTTCTCCCCGCGTCCCCTTCCCTCCACGCGACTTTCGCCACGTCATTGCCCCCCCGGTTGTGTTCATTCCCCCGGTACGTGCCTCCGCTCCCTCCGATCACCCGTTGGCCGCGCTTTCTGTATTGCGCATAACAGTTTTGCCGCACGGGTAACCTTACCGAAGCTGAAAATAACTACACTTCAGAGCGCGCTGGCGTCCTGCGTGGCTGGCATTCTACGTAGAGGATCACCATTCGGCGTATTAGATTGATGAGTTGTTTGATGACAACACAAAACAGATTGTTTGTCCAGAAGAAGATGTGCCAGGTGTTCGTTCATCGTGGTTCTCACCAATGATTAAATAGTGAGCACGACACGTGGACACCTTGCGTGTGCCTCGTTCATATCGTTTCCCGTAGGAGATCCAGGCGTTCCGAGTTCTGGGAACCGAGACAAAGCCTGTTGAGATACGATTGAGGTGACGGTTCGACTCCAGACAGCCAACTTTCCCCCTCCGTGAACGCCACGTCAGTTCACCGGGCACACAATCGTAATCAAAGTCGGGATTCGATAGCAGGGCTCCATAAGCTCCTGCGTTCGGCTTCGGAACGAAGGACAACGGATACGTCTCTCGGGCATCCGACATGGCGTCCCACGGAAAGGAAGTCGCGGCGCCCCTCCTCTCCTCCTCCGGCGCTCGTGACTCCGACGATGAGTCCGAGAGAGCGTACGAATCCGACGAGAAGGTGGAGATCTCCACATCCGATGACGACTTCTCGCCGGCGGCCGGCGCCCTAGACGGGACCCCGCGGCCCTTTTCGTGGCGGAAGCTGTGGCGCTTCATGGGCCCGGGCTTTCTGATGTGCATTGCATTCCTGGATCCTGGGAACCTCGAGGGCGATCTCCAGGCGGGGGCCATCGCGGGGTACTCCCTCCTCTGGCTCCTCCTCTGGGCGACCGCCATGGGGCTCCTCATCCAGCTGCTGTCGGCGAGGCTAGGGGTGGCAACTGGTCGGCACCTGGCAGAGCTCTGCCGAGAGGAGTACCCCCAGTGGGCGCGACTGGCGCTATGGCTGATGGCCGAGACCGCCTTGATCGGTGCCGACATCCAGGAGGTCATCGGGAGCTCCATCGCCATCAAAACACTCAGTGGTGGGGCGATTCCGCTCTGGGTAGGGGTAGTCATCACTGCTTTGGATTGGTGAGATCCGACTTCGTGGTCTTGATGCGGAAAGATTGGTTCTTTTCTACTCATCGATAAAAAAAGGCTTGCTTCTTTATGTTCTTTAGCACAGTCTGCTTTGTGTTTGATCAAATTGTTTCTCGTTTGCCTTTGTTCCATTAGCTTGAATGTGATTGGCTTTTATGTCGGATTTCTTTATCTTCGTTCTCTCTTAAATGTTCTACTGATTTGATTATGACTCAGGTATAGATTTGTTTATTACGTTGATCTTAGGTTCGTTGCTCGTGTTTTGGTGTGGGGGGGCAACAATTGTACGTCGCTGCTACTCGTCGATCATATCTCTTCTCTCGTTAGTAAATTTGGAAGCTTTTCAATGGATTTTACCTTTTTAATTGGGATTAATGACTGGTTATTTTTTATTGGTGTCAATTTCTTCCAATAATAAGAATATTCTGTTTGATGTTAAGCTCACTAGTGATAGATAATAAATTCGAAGAAGTTTGTGTTAATGCTAGTTTATCACATCTCAGATGGATTAGAATTATCTGCTCTATGATCTGGGAAAGAATCTCTTTTTTTCCTGCCAAATTTGAATCTTTTTTCCTTGTTTGTTGAAATCATTCTTCTTGTTTCTCTTATTTGAAGTTCATCTATGGTAGTTCAGATGAATCCGATACTTGTTTTGGTACTTCAATTTGAGAAAATCATGACATGGTAACATGTAATTCTTATTTCTCTATTGTTCTTGGCAGCTTCATCTTTTTGTTCCTTGAGAACTATGGCGTGAGGAAACTGGAAGCTTTCTTTGGATTTCTCATTGCTACAATGGCTGTTTCATTCGCCGTAATGTTTGGCCAAACCAAGCCCGATGTGATCAAGCTTCTAATAGGTATCTGGTCTCTGCTGTCTTCTCTCTCAGTTACTCATGCACTGCTGACCATTTCAGCTCCTAAATGATTTAGACTCATCTTGGCAGGTGTCGTAGTACCAAAACTAAGTTCAAGAACCATACGGCAAGCCGTGGGAGTTGTGGGTTGTGTGATCATGCCGTATAATGTTTTCTTGCATTCTGCTCTTGTACAGTCGCGAAAAGTCGATACTCGAAAGGAAAGTCGCATTAGAGAAGCAATCAACTACTATTCCATTGAATGCACTCTTGCTCTCGTTCTTTCGTTCTTGATCAATGTTTGTGTAACCACGGTGTTTGCAAAGGGATTTTATGGCAGCGAGGTAGCAAGGAACATAGGCCTAGAGAATGCTGGTAACTTCTTGCAAGAGAAGTATGGTGGCAAGATCTTTCCTATCCTATACATATGGGGAATTGGGTTATTGGCATCTGGGCAGAGCAGCACCATAGCAGGCACTTATGCTGGACAATTTATCATGGGGGGGTTTCTGAATCTTCGGTTGAAGAAGTGGGTTCGAGCACTGATTACCAGAAGCTGTGCCATTGTTCCCACCATTGTAGTTGCTCTGTTCTTCGACACCGGGGAAGCTACCATGGATATTTTGAATGAGTGGCTTAATGTGCTTCAAGCAATTCAGATACCATTTGCACTAATTCCACTCCTAACACTGGTTTCAAAGGAACAGGTTATGGGAACCTTCAGGATTGGCCGTGTTACTGAAGTAAGTTTCATCATCTGCTTAATAATCTGAAATTTTCAATTCTTTAGTATTTAGTTTTTGATTTTCTATTTGCAACTTCTCTGGTGTAGATCTGCTGCTTATGGTTCATATTGATGCAAGGAAAAATTGAGGAACTTGCCAAGGATAAAAGCTATGAAGAGTAAATAGAATAGATGTTTGATGCTCCATTACTTTTTCTGATAATTAATTACTATGTGTAAAACCCGATGCATCAATCATGATAATGATGTTTTGATTAAAGACAAAAGCAAAAAAGAGCAGGTCAGAAAATTTAATGTTAGGAACATCAAATGTAGGGTTTGCCAACGGTGGAATCAACTCGGATGCATGTTGAAGTATTATGAGCCATTTCTAGTGGGAGAGGCCTAAGACTATATATAGTGGTCTTTGTTGAATCATCCGATTAGTTAGTGCATTATTGTACAAGTGATAGAAAAAGAATTAGAAATAGACAGATATTTTTTATCCATATTTCTGATAGGAAAAGGATCACGATGGCATGATGTACATCATTTAACATAATAGAATTTTCTTCATAAAGAAAAAAACTATTTAGAGTAGGAAAAGAATCAGAAATAGACATAGATATTTTAAAAAAATGTTGGCCTTAGCTTATCGGATACATTACAGTACTTAATTCTCAGTAATTTCATCAACTTCCATGTCATTTAGTGTCTCACATCTATATTCTTATTTGTGAATGACTGATCTAAAATTCCTTGATGTGTCTTAAACATCAAACTAGTTTAAGCTTTTCAACTTGGAAACTTTGGGCCTTAGTCATGCCTGTGATTGACTCTAACTCCTTTTCCAGTGTGTGATTTCTCACTGTTTTTTTATTGTTAGTGCATTGATCCCTCATCAGAATACATGTATCAGGTGATGCACTTTCCTTCGATGATCATTGTTGGCACAGAACAGCTATCTCTTAAATGTTCTTCACATTTCAATAGGAAAACAACAACAAAGAACTTAGTGTTTTTGTAGATCAATGATCTCCATGCTTCTTATGTTCCATGTATTTTCCAATGCAGGTTGTCACCTGGGTGGTAGTGGCATTTCTGATAAGCATCAATGGTTACCTTCTCCTCAATTTCCTCTCTGCTGAAGTGAATGGCACCCTCATGACTTCCATTCTCTGTGCCGCCCTGGCGATATACGTGTCATTTGTCATCTACCTCATCCTTCAGGGCAGTTCTTTGCATTCCCGGCTTGCCTTGGCTGTCCGGAAAAGCTTCTCCACTGGCAATTCAATGGTGTAGGTTTTGCAACCAAGTCACAGGAAGCAACCTTCACCCAAGAGAAAATGTCATGAAGCTCTGATGTCTTCTCTGATACACGAATCAGTAGCTTCTCGTATTAAAACTAGACTCTGGACTGCATAGTGTAGGTATCTTTTATTGAATTTATTCTCCTATTTCTGAAGCACAGATTTGAAATCTGTAAATCTCTCTAATTTGGTGGAAAGCTATGCTTGATTTGGTGCAGACAAATACATGTTGATCAAGCAAACCACAAATCATTCATGGCTTAGATGTAAGCATCAACATCCACCAAAGAGATTGTGCTTCTATTCTTTGGTTAGAGCCAATGGTGATTAATGTATGAATTGTAATAAGATTTGACATAAGGAATTCACACCTATCCGAGACTTTTTTGATCCCACAATCTTAATTATAATTTATTTCTCGTTTGACATGAGAAAAAGGATCAGGACAAGTCAACTCCAACATTATTTATGATTTATATCTTTTAATTATGTTAGATGCGTTGCATAGATTCCATTGTATTTTGTAGGTCAAATCTTACTCTTTGATTTTTGACATAAAATAATGATAGTGATCGGGCATATTTTGGCGCAACTTGCGCGGCAACCTCCTCATGGCTGACGTGGCACATGTGCGTAGACAAAACACCTTGGAACTGAGGGTGACGGAAATCGTACCAGTATTGCGTATCTATACGAGACGATGTTGCCCTACCTCAAGCCATTCGTGATGATGCAAGATGGTGCCGCACGGCACGGAGTCGTGTAGGTTGGTCCATGTTGTGCAGAAAGCAAGGGTTGGCCTCCCTAGGTATCATAGATCATTAACAAGTCTCGTACGATTGACTTTTTGACAAGCAAGTATAAAAGTTAATTCCCTCCCCACTAACAAAAGGGGCACACCTTAAACACCAATATATCACCTCCAATTGACTTAAATTTTGGAGGGGTTAAGTCAGGAATCTCTCTCCCGATATTGATCTTTTCTTAACAGGGAGGAGTAGCAATCGAAGGCCCACCTCGAGCCGATCGGTAAGGTGCTCCCTGACCCGACTTGGTTCCCGCCACATCACCAGCTATGTAACCTCTTCTACCATAACGTTAAGTTCCATAACAGATAGTATCAAATCGAAATATTAATTTAAATTTGAAAAATAAAATCAAACATTTAATGTTCTAACAAAAGGGGGAGAAGAATAATCTACTCCAACAATATCAAATTAGCTGATCGATTCACTTTAACTTAAGTTCAATCTTGCCAAAAATCACACAATTAAAAAAAAATAAGAACATACTTATCCATTCACGAAAAGACATAAATTCTCGATAGATGAACAGTGTCCGATAAAAATGAGAGCTTTTTTAGGATAAAATTGCCTATTAATCTATCCTAATAATACAGTCAAATATAAGGTTAATACAAAATCCCATCACACACTCTCTGTCTCTCATCCCATTCCTGCTCGGACTAATCCTTTCTTGGAGGCCGAAACGGCGTCAGGAAGATCATTAGCCGTCCGATCAAATCTGTAATCAAATGGACGGTCGTGATCGATCTTCTCTGTGTCTTTTATCCTTTCCACGCTCCGCCGAGAGGAAGACGAAATCGGGTTAAACTCGTAATAAAAAGCTAATGGGAATCACAAATAATTCTGCAAGGTAGGGTTTTTGGTTCGGTGATTCCGGCGATCCAGGGAGCCTTTTCGAGTTCTTCCGTGGGGAGCGCTGCTCGATTCCGGCTTCGATCCGCCCCTCTTTGGTAGAAGCAAGCGTCCTCGACCGGGCTCTCTTCTCCCTTGTGTTCGGTGTTATCGGGCAGGGGAAATGTCCGCCCCGAGATGATGCGGTAGGGGAACCCCTGTTTGCTGAGATTTCGGTTTATTTCCTTGCTCCGAAGGCCGAACGACATGAATGCCCCAATAATCGGTGGGTTTTCTTACCCAGATTCTTCCTTTTGCTTCTTTTTCTGAGATAAAAGATCCGTTTTTTCTTCTGATTCTCTTGTTTTTTCTTTTAATCTGAAGAAATTTGAGGTTTTTCAAGAGCTAAATTTGATTTTTGGGTGGTGTTGGGTGTTTGGATGGGTGAAGATCCGTTGCAGGGTGATTTCCCCGAAGTAATCGAGGAGTTTTTGCAGCATGGGAACATGAAATGTATCGCCTTCAATCGCCGGGGAACTCTTCTTGCTGGTACCATCAGTCTTCCACTTTTTCCTTTTTCGATTACCTCATTTTCCCTGCGATTGCATAAATTTGTAAAAGAGCCGATTTTGATATGTTGGAAACAGTTCTGACGGAGCGAATAGACAATCATATGTTTTGTTCGTCATGAGCAAAGGTTTTGTCCTCTTTTATGCTACAATAATGCCTGTTGAGTAAGGCAACTAAGCTCAAGCCTAGTTTATGTCTATTCAGATGAAACTTGGGAAAAACAGGGAAAATCTGACATTCTGGAAGGTTTTCTGCTGCTAATGCTGTCATTGATCCTTGATAAACCATGTTTCTTTTTTTTTTTTTATTCTAGTGATAGTATACACGACCGAGGATTGACCCATTTTGTACGTTTAGTTTCATTTGTTAATTTAGTGCTTATAGTCTCATAGAAGAAGAGTTGTAACTTAAATAGGATGAAAAGTGAATTTGTGTCAAGCTGTTCCTTTCCAGCTACATCTGCATGGCATAGTTGCAATGAGAAATAAGGATAATTTTGGCCATCTTTTGGATTTTTCATAAAAAAACATATTTTGATTGGAATGATTTGAGAATTCTGGTTTGCCTTCCCTCATGACACCAAGTGGTGCCACCATTTCATCCTTTCTTTATAACATCTGAGAATATTAGTGTTTGTTGTGACCTTAGCTCATGGAAAGTTGGAACAGGCGGCTTAATGATTCTCGATCATCCCTTTTAACTAATCTTTCCATGTTTCGCTTTGCCTTTAACAGACTTATCTGAACATCTTGGGATGTCCACCTGCCTATTTGTTCATCAACAAATTCTCTTGGCATCACAATCATTCAATTTTTTGTGGCCTGACTCTCTTTCAAATCATACCATCTTCTTTGGTTTCACCAAAGATTACTTGTCTGTGTAAATGTTCATGTTCTTTTCTGGTAGTCTCCTTTACTGGTGGATTTATTATGCCAAATTGTTCACATCAAGGTTCAACTTTTGAACTTTCTTAGCCTGAATATCTTGGAACTTAGAGGATCTTCATTTGTGCTCTCTCTCTCTCTCTCTCTCTCTCTCTCTTGTAGCAGGAGCATTTTTTATTGGAATTTTCATGCTCTCTCTTTCATCACCCATGCTCATTTTTATTTGAGTTATATAACTACTGCTAGAGCATAGGTATAATAAATGACTGAATCCATATCTCATGACCCACTCTAAGCAATCTCAAAGGGGAAACATTCTCTGGGCACAAAATTCCTCCCTCATTGACCCAACTTTATGTTTGACCTTTCTGCTGGCGTCATTGCTCATGCAAGGATTCGTAAGACGATCTTCTTGGACCTGATTTATGGTGAGGCATTTAAGCAGCTGTTTTCTTTCCACAAACAGTACAAATATTAGGTGGAACCTGTGTGGATAAATGATTCCCCTTTTATTTACCAGAAGCAAACACAAGAGAAGAATGAATTCTGACAATAGTTGGTTGCATTTGCTTTTTTTCTTTTACTTTTTTCTTCTTTCCGTACTTGCTTTAAGAAGATAACTTACTGTGACCGTGCTTCCAATGTCATTATTGCCACCGTTTTCATTTTATGAACACCTAGCTGTTCGTACCTTGTTGGTTCCTATGTCACACCCGAATGAAATTTACGTATAATGATTGGGTTATATCCTTAAGTTTCTATTATAATCATGCAGTTTATATTTCATGTTGATTTATTTTATCTTTTATTTTGCTTATATATTATTGTTAACAAGATCTTGCACTTGGTTTTAGTGACTTTTGGTCTAAAAGAATGCATCCTGTTTGTCTGGTTTAGCTGGCTGTGCCAACGGGAGCTGTGTCATTTGGGACTTCGAGACTAGGGGGGTTGCCAAGGAGCTTCGTGATAAAGCTTGTGTAGCACCTATTACAAGTGTTTGCTGGTCCAAGTATGGTCACTATTTACTTGCTTCTGCTACTGACAAGTCGTTGACACTTTGGAATGTCATGAATGGGGAGAAGATCACACATATAACATTGCAGCAAACTACTCTACATGCACGCCTTCACCCAGGATCTTGCACTCCGTCGCTCTGCTTGGCTTGTCCCCTTTCTTCTGCGCCTATTCTTGTTGATCTGAACAATGGAAGCTCCACTGTTCTGCCCGTTTCAGGAACGGATAATGCAAATGGAAATGCTGTTTCTCATCCTCGCAATAAATTTTCTGATGGTTCGCTGCCTTTCACTCCAACTGCAGCAACTTTTGACAAACATGGAGATCTGATCTACCTGGGAAACTCCAAAGGGGAGATACTAATTGTTGATTCAAAGAACATTAGGGTAAATGCACTAATACCTATTCCTGGGGGTTCTGTTGTCAAAGATATTGTTTTTAGTCGGAACGGGCAGTATCTGCTCACAAATTCTAATGATCGAGTCATTAGAGTCTATGAGAACCTTCTACCAACAAAGGGTGCTGCAAAGGAACTTGAAATAATGAGTGACACTGACGATAAATTTCCCAGGATAGAGAAGTTGAAAGAAGTAGGCACCAAGTGTCTGCGCTTATCTCGAGAGTTCCAGGATGCTGTGACAAAGATACAATGGAAAGCACCTTGTTTTAGTGGTGATGGTGAATGGGTCATAGGTGCTTCTGCTAGCAAAGGGGAGCACAAGCTGTACATTTGGGATAGGGCCGGCCATCTTGTGAAAATCCTTGAAGGCCCTAAAGAAGCTCTTATTGATCTTGCTTGGCACCCTCTTCGCCCCTTGGTCGTCTCGGTTTCGGTTGCTGGCTTGGTGTATATATGGGCCAAAGACTACACAGAGAACTGGAGTGCATTTGCTCCTGATTTTAAAGAACTTGAAGAGAATGAAGAGTATGTCGAGAGAGAGGACGAATTTGATCTAATGCCTGAATCAGAGAAGGTACAAAACACCCACCTTGATTGGTGTTTTAACCTGTTACGATTAGATGCGCCTGAAAATGCTTATTTGCAGGTGAAAGAGTTGGTGATTAATCAAGATGAGGAGGTTGACATTTTAACAGTGGAGAAAGATTCAGCGTTCAGCGACTCGGATGCATCACAGGAAGAACTGTGCTTCTTGCCTGCAGTCCCTTTGCCAGATGTTCCTGAACAACAAGACAAGTGTCTTGGGAGTTCATTGAAGTTAGGGGACAGCAATCATACTGGTTCACCGTTTTCAGTGGAAGCAGCACAGAATGGTCAGGCCATTCTTCCTGCTTCAAGCCCGCTCGAAGGTAATAATATCCTTTAGTCGCAGGTTCTTTTCTCATCTAGTAGCCCCAATAAATGAATGCATCTCTCTCCATCTGTTAGGTATAAATTACGATTTAGGTGGGGTATTTTTTTCCCTTTATATCTTAAGTTCTTATGGAGACAAGATGGTAATTTTTTTAAAAAAATTACATTTAGTTGAATCTGGTCTGACTGAACAATGTTGCAATCGGAACAAGAACTATACTCAATCCACAATTTAGTAATCAAATTTCGGAATGATGAGACTGAATGAAACAACTGTTGTTCTGAGTCAAGTGTGATTGTTTCTTATGCAGTGGTAGGTAATTCGACGCCCGAAGAGGCAGTTGGGACTGCAGGAATGAAGCGGAAGCGGAAGCCGTCGGCAAAAGGGATGGAGTTGCAGGCGGAGAAGGGCCGAAAACCTCAAACGAAGAACAAACCCTCCGGTAAGCTGTCGAAACCAAAGAGCAGAAGTGGGGATGGGATCGACACGAATGGCTCTGTACATGAGGATGATGTAACTGATGAGTACCTTTGAACTGTTTTAAGCTAATCTCCATTTTTTTCTCTCTTTGAAGTTCTCTCTGTACTTGCATTCTCTGATTAGTGTTTTTAAGATTCGTGCAAAAATCGGATGGACGGTAGGGATGTCTTATCTTTTACTAACAATTAATTGATTGATCTGGAATGGTTATGTGGCCATCTTCATCCTCATGCCATCATATATACCACAACAATAACAAAATCCTTTATACCATAATAATAAGATCATGAGAGATACTTCATAAACTCTCCAAAAATTTCATTTTTGGCCTAATTCAGCTACCAACAGACGTGGTATGGTTCGATCGGTTAGGTCGACCGGACCGGGTTGGTTGAGGTTTTGCTCCTTCGAATTCCACAACCCGGACCGGGTTGGTTGAGGTTTTGCTCCTTCGAATTCCACAACCCACAACACACATCGAATATACCAGCACTACTCATGAGTTCCAAGTATAGGTATTTCAATATAAATACACATCAAAAATATCAGTAAAGACATTTAAGTTTCAAATTTAGAACGGAATCAGAATCACCATTGCTCGATTTGGAATTGCCAAACTGTTAAGTTTCAAATTTAGAACAGAATCAGAATCACCATTGATCAGAACAATTTGATTCTGGCTCGATTTGGAATCGCCAAACCATTAGACCCAGTTCAGCTACTCTAGTAACTCAAATGGGGAATAAGAAAACATCAAAAAAAGAAAAGACGAGAGACAAATAGTTCAACCACTACAAGTTCGTGTCTACAAATCTATAGCAGATAAAGGGCGAAACATTAAGCTGTCTTTTCTAGATCAATCAAGAAGCTGATGCTAAGCAGCACAGCATCGCGATGTCAAGATTATAACATATTGTTAAATATGGTGATGTTCATGCCCACAGAAGATTTCACTTTGCAAAGTGAGGATTAAGCAGTCCTGAGATCTCCAAGAAACCAACACGATCCCTTCCTCCGAACACCTTCTTTAGCTTCTCATCGCACACTACTATCCGCTTGTTTTCTGGATCCTGCAGAAAGGATTTTACAGCAACTGTTCAGTAGTTGAAGTCTCTTAAGACTGAGATTCACAAAACGATTCACAATGTAGAAATTTAGGGACGACAAGTTGCTTCCAGCAGTAACATTGGTTTACATTTCCAAGAAATACCGACATGAAGTGTATGTTCTGTTAGGTTGCTGGTACTGATGGATGTGTTTCACGATTATCCTGTTTTCAATTCTCCAAACTTCAAAATAAATTCTTTAAGACATCAAATATACTTTTCACAGCATACTCATGCAGTTATACACACAAATGCAGAAAAAAAAACACATTTCAACATGTTCCTTAAAATTGCAATGTAGAATGGACAATGGGTTGGAATGGATATGATCACAAATAAATATACAAATTAAGAGTAAAAGAATATACCTTCGTCGATCATAAAAGACCTGGTTAGGAGAAGCAATTCCCAACATAGGTATGTTGTTCATACTGACTTAAATGATTTATTCAAAGTATCACCAGTACATAAAGTGAAATGTTTTCCAGAAAGCACATGACAACCATTGGTATCCAACACACAAGCATGACACAGCAAACAGTTTGAAGTGTCCACCTACATATCCTCAGGACGCTTCGCCAGTATTCAACCAATATAATGCAGGATTATATCTCAAACAGTACACGATAGAAGCATATTAAAAAAGTATCATCATAAAGGATTACATGGATTAGTAAAATATTAGTGTCGAATCTATTGCCTACATAGTTTTTATTTTGACAAAAGGAATGGAAGTTAACATACCACGGTAATATGAGGCAAAGGCCAGATTGTCAAATCACAGGATAGTACATGTGCAAGTGTGCATCCAACATAGGCTAAGATGCATGAATATGTATATGTTCAGAGTACGGAGAAAAGATATGATCACAGAAATTCAATACTTTTAAAAAACGAAATTTAGCCAACAAAATGCAATATGATAAATTGGCACAGAGTTCGGCAAAAGTATCTTGTCATATTGTGAATTAAAAGGCTGCTCAAAGTATTATTGTAGTAGAACTTCAAGGATGTTCTCAAAGTATCTATTAGAAGATTATCAATATCATCAGTTAAAGCGCTGTGAAAGTAACAACACTAGAACTTTGCCTGGTAAGGGAACCTGGAAGTCAAACAAAACGAAGAAAAGGCTAAAAGCCAGAGGTGCAGTTTACATCAATCTAGGATGAGATCATGAGACGGGCATTGCAGTAGGTTATACTCATGACCAACTTCATAAATGCAAATATTAAAACAAGAAAAGTCTTATGCAGGTTACATAAATCAAGATGATGGTTTGACTACAAAAGGCAACATTGTTAACAGATACACAAGGATGAAAGAAGGGTATTAGATAACTAAGAAGGGAACTTAATAATCATGACAACCATAATGGAAGAACAGGTGTAGGCCAAATGAGAGAGGATATAAAGGCCAGAAATTCTAACGGTGCAAGCAAAAGAAGGAATGACTGGATTATTGGTTCATAACCTCACATCGATAATTATGGGCTTGTAAAAAGAAAAAAGCAAACTTGTGTTAATTTTGTCACCCATAACTCTTTTCCGGCATGCCTCAATGGGTTCTCTACTATCCTTAAAACTTGCATATATCTTTAGGACCCATCAACCTTAAGCAAGTATATATGTTCACCGGCATCGTCATCATGCTTTACGAGGGTATCATGCTATGTTCATTCAAGATTATAAAAATCAACATCGTAAATCTTCTCATACACTAGTTTTAGGGCAAGCCCCATCAGGTGTCCTCTCAAAGGACAACGGATTCATGAATCTCATGCTGTAAAAGACTCCTCTTTTAAAGCCAACATACCATGTTTTTAGTACAAATGCTTCGATGACAGTGATCGTCATTGGATACTAATTACAATTTGAGAATGAACAGACAACACATCCCCCAAGAAATTATAGAAACATAAATCAAACTCCTGAGTCCATAATGTCATGGACTTAGCTGGAATTGCCTAAGTCGTGAGATACCCTTGTGGTCAAGACGCGAACTTAGCTTGAGTTGCGTAAGTCGCGAAGCACCCTTACGTCAACTTCTCTGACTTAGCTGGAATTGTCTAAGTTTTGACGCGTCCTTGCGATATGCGTCTGCAAAGGTCAATCAATTTGCAACCTCACTCTAGTCCCGAAGGACTTGTAAAAGAGAAAGTTGATTAGTTTGAAGAACAAGCGACGGACAAGTCCCGACGTCTCGCGAAGAAAGAAGCTTTACAAGCAATTCAGCGAGCACCTTGTGTGCATGAGAGAAAATAAAGAAATGAAAAAAACAAGGACTTTAGAGGGTTGAATGAACAACTGCAAGTCCACAAACAACTGCTCACTGGGTGTCGGGCACAAAGGCAAGTTCCTGTCAAGAAAACGTACGAACTTGTGAAGATTGTTCAACGCTCAACACTATACAAAAACCTCATCCCCTATGATGCGTTCCAGGGTGCTGAGATGGCTGACGTTTCGCGTGCGACAACGGACTACAGAAAACAGCCCGTGACACACGAAAATGAAGTCATTTTGGGTTGTTTTGCTCGGTGCGGTGAGCGATTGCACTATAGTGCTGTAATATGTTCGAACTTATATTTTTACAAGCAAAAGAATACAAAATCAAGGCAAAACATGTTGTCAAGCATCTGTACATGTAAACAAAAACAACGAATGGTTCGTTGAACGAAGTTGTTGTGGGTGCGCACCGACCGTCCGTGACAGTAAGTTCAGAGTGAAGGTATTGCCTCTTGTAACATGTGAACAAGAAATAATAGCAAACGGTTCAAATATCTTCCAGATGACAACGATCATAAGTGAAGGATAAAAGAGGACCTGAAGATTGTTCTCCTTGATGTAAGCCCATATCTTCTTGAGGGCTTGCGTCCGCGGGATCTCCGCCTCGCCCACCACCGCCTGGAGCTCGGGGGACACTGGCCTGGGCTTGGTGATGCCCCTCGGTCGCCGCTTCCCCGTCGCATCCGGCGCCGCCTCCACGGCCGCGTGCGAATCCGCGGCGACCGCCCACCTTCTTGGCGGCGTGAAGCTGGGGAGAAGCACAGCCCGGCGGGGGAGCGCGGCGGCAGACGCCCCGTCGCCGATGGTGAATGCGGGGAGGAAGCCGATCGACGCCGCCATGGTCGGATCTCCGGTACACGCCGAAACGAGGGTTTGGGGGAAACGAGAGGATCCGAATGGAGGGAGCGTGAACCGAGGCGAGTGGAGATAAGAGTGGTGAGCTTCTTCCTCCAGATCGAGGAAGATCTGAAGCCGTTCGATTGAAATCGTACGAAGATAGGAGGTCCAATGGGTAGATAAAACAATCGTACCATTGAAATCGTACGGTATACTGGCGTTGTATCCGTTATATCAAATGATACTTTAAGATGTGTGCTTTGCGAATCTTTCAGTCCAACTGTGGTGTAGCAGTTCAGAATACGTTGGCATAGTTTAATTTGCTTTTATCATAATCGAGTCATTTTTTAGAAATAAAATTAAACAAAATTAACTTATAAGGATTCTATTATATTAATTCTAGCTTAAATATTTTGATCAGTAGTTTAAACCAAATGAAATTATTAGACTCTGATCGTGACATATGACTCATACGATTAAAATATTAAAGTATATAATATTAGATTCTATATATTAAAATATTGAAGTACATAATATTGGTTTCCACATACGACAAGTTAGGTCATGTTAAGAAATGTTTTGGCTCCCAAATATCTCTTATGTAAACCATGGTTGACAACATTTCATGAATAGGAGTGGCTTTTATTGAACTGCATGATGTACTCACCAAATGTTGGATGATCAGTTGTCTCATATCTTTGCAACAAAGGCATGTGCATGTCTACTATAATTTGGAGAATATTTCCTTCTCTCTGGCCAAGATATGAGTGCAGCAAAATTGCTAAAGATGGATGGCAACATAGTAAGGTTCACTTTCTTCCTGTTTATCAAAATTTATTCACATACATAATCAAGGCTGAATTGTTGGAAAACATTAGTCAGTCTGAAATCCTGTAGCAATTTATCACATCAATACAAGAGCAGTATAAAAGGCTAACAAGTAGAGAGGAAAGAGTGGTTCTTAAAAATTAGGAACCACATACACCAGTTCTAGCTGGATATGCCCTTTTCCACATAAAAAACCAATGAAAATTCATATCTGTATGCAGGACTTCTGACCTGAAATTGTTTTCTCTTCTTTTGATACCTCCAGTCCTAAAATATGCAGACATGTCCAGACCAAATATTTGTTTTCAGTGGCAAGGTATGTGGCAATACCTTGCTCACCAATCCTTGATTTGAATACTCAACAATCCTTCAACAATATACTAGAGATGACCAGTTCTGCTAACAGTGCAAGGGATTGTTAGATCCCCAGTCAAGACATGATGAACTTACAAGGATTCAGTCTTGTAGCAGGAAGAACATACATAGTAGGAATAATGGGGTTTAATGTTCTGTCAAGAATGGTTTAATGTTGGAACAACAGGAAAGTGTGTGGATCCATTCAAGAAAAAAACAAAGATTAAATGAATAAATTAAAAGAAAAGTTTTGTTTGCACTAGGAGTTAAGAGTGAAGGTTCCAGATGTAGAATATGTTCAGATGTAGGTACTTGTGTTAAGAAACTGGGTTTCACCTGATAAAGACAAACTATCTTTCCTCATATTCATCCTCAGAGAAGAACAGATTAACTTCTCTATAACCATGAAAAGAACTCCAGTGTTTGTGCAATGTAAATATCTCCAAATACATGTTCTAATGAATGCTGCAAACCATAATTTTTCTTCAGAATATATATAATAAAAACAAACACAGTCCTTTAAAGCAGATTGCCAATTTTATTGTGGACTCAGTTTGAATAATTTCATTTGTAGTGATACATTATTCATGCTACAAGCTTCCCATGGCACAACAACAAACAAGTGCAAGAAGTAGATGACGAACTAGCAAGAGATGGAAGTAGTGGCAAATCACAGTGTATAGAGGGGAAAGAGAACATTATAGCAAGCACAAGTAAAAGAGGCATCAGGGAACGACCTTGTAAGCCCTCAGCTTGTCGATCCAAGTGTTGAAGGAAGTTACCGAGTTCCGGAATCCCAAGAACCCGTGCTCCTTGCTCTTGTTCATGTTGTCAAGGTGCTCAAACTCCAAGCCGAGCACGGCATCAGCGTACCACCAGTTCCCGACCTCGTCCAACGCCGTCGGCACGAGCTCGTTCTCCCGCACGATGTCCTCCCACACGGCTTCCTTCCCCTTCATCGCATCCTCCAGCTTGAACCGACCGTCGTAGCCCGTGTAGCCAACCGCCGGGACGCCGAACTGCTCCGCGAGCACCGGCCAGAGGTGCTTCCACTTGAACACGTCGCCGTTGCTGCAATTGAACGCTTCGTTCTTGGCGTAGGGGTCGACGGCGGCCCAGATCTGGTGCTCGGCGACAAGGTCGGCGTCCGACGCGTCGCTGAACCCGTACCACGCCTCCTCGCTGCCGAACCAGCGGAGGGGCACTCCCTCCTTGCGGCAGATTGAGGCGTAGACGCACAGTGAGCATACCAGGTTCATAAGGCTGCAGGGGGAGAAGCCGAAGATGGTGGTGGGGCGGTGAACGGACCATGTGACGGCGCGCTCTTTCTTAGCCAATTCCTCGAGCAGGACGTCCTCGAGTTCGTAATAGAAGTTGGGGATGGCAAGGCGGGGGGTGTTCTCGGGGAAGGGAGGGTCGTGGGGTGGATCGTGGCGCGGCCCCACCTCAGCGACAACTCCGCCGGCTGGTCCGTAGGGGCCAAGGTAGTGGTTGCGGCCGGTCTGAAGGCAGACGTGCTGGAGGTTGGGGGCGGCAGGGAGGACAGCGTCAAGGACGTTGCGGAGCATGGCGGCGTTAGTAGCTCGGGTCTCCGCCGCCGTGGATCGGCGACACCAAGCGGCGTAGAAGATGTGGGTAACGTCGCCAAGCGGGGAAAGCTTGGCGAGGGCGTCAGCGGGGTCGGCGACGTCGCACGGAACGTGCACGACGGGAAGACCGACACCGTCGGCGATGTTGGGGGAGAGAAGAGAGGGGCGCGGGGGTCGGCGGGAGACGCCGTATACCTTCCATGGACCGCCGGGGGTGTCTGCGAGGGGGAGGATATCATAGAGGCTGGAACCCACGATGCCAGTGGCGCCGACGACGAGGGCCACGCTCTGGTACCTGGCGGCGGGAGCGTCGGCGTCATCCCCCGTCGTCTTCTTCTTCGCGGCGCCGATGGCGCCGGCCCACCACCAGCTCATGGCGATGCGTCTCGAGTAATTCGCTGGAGAGAGAGAGAGATTGATGATGATGGCTTTACGTTGATTTTAGTTATAGAGATTTCGAAGCCTAACGTTATGCGAGGGAGGTCAGTTATACTCTTCCCTGCTAATCTACTCATACTCCAGTACGTACCTTAGATGATCATGTAGGCTCCTTGATGGCAGCAAATCATGACGCTGGTATGCACGAAGGTGTTATTCTTCGAGTACGAAAAGTATTTTAGATAAACCGGAGGAGGGGCAACACATGTAAATATGGTCGGTAATGATAAGAAATGACGTGGAGAATAAGGCGGAAAAAAGAGGTCGGATTGTTATTGAGTTATCCCTTAGTTGGCTATTTTGACTTGAAAGTTTGGTCAGACTCCGTTTAATTAATATTTTCCCTTCTTTTTGTAATAAAAAAATAAAAAAAATACTATAAATAAATATGGATTTCTGTGGAAATCATGGCATGTGAGATTGAGCACAGCCTCGATATATGTATATTATATATATGGGACACCTTGGCAGGTGAGCGAGATGGAAATCGCTGAGCTGTCCGATGGAGAATGACAGCCGAGAGAGGAAGAGGTGGATAAGATTAAAGGTGGCACTTAGTTGGAAGGAGACGTGGAAGATGTTCTTTTCTTTTAATTTTTGTATATATATATACATATACATATATATATATATATATGTATATATATATATATATTATATGTATATGTATATATACATGAAAGTGGAGGAGACGTGATATGCAATCAATGTTGATGCAGCTGCATATGCTAAGACGTGGTTGATTTATGATAGGCGGGGGCATGACACGTAGACGATACGTTGCACCCATGGTTGCACCGGAGAGGATGTCGAGTAAATCACACACAGTTTTGATGATCGAATTGGTTCGACATCATCGTTACTATGATTTGATGTATGATCTTATGAATTTATTAATGATTGAATGTTATACATAATTTTTTTATATATTTATTATAGCTATAATTCAACAATCATCGAGTTCATTGAACACTCCTATTAAATCATGTGATAATGTTTAATTGGACAAGGTATATTACACTAATTAGATTCTGATTTAAGTTAGATCAATAAAAAAATTAATTGCTTAATGACGAGAGAGATTATTCTAATTGCTTATCTTAATTTTTTTGTTTTCATCTATAAATAAATAATATTTTTTTATTAATTATATATAGAAGAAAAATTATAGATATGCTCTTATTTTTCCTTGGTCTATATTTTATTTTTATAATTATAATAAGAATAGGAAAAAAATAAAAGGAGAGGAAATGAGACTCTAGTTCTTATTATAAATCGCTTCCTTCGCATTTTTAAATCATAAGAAATATATTTTGAATTATATCGAGAAATATGTATCATAAATTTAATCTATTATTATTTAATTTTATATTTTATTATTAAGTTTTTTTTTTATAATAATAATAATATGATTATAATTTTTATACTTACAATTCCAATATAATTTTTTCAATATCTTAGATTGAAGCTTATAGCTAGATGGACTCAAAAGTGAATCTCAATTGGTTCCAAACACAACTCATCTGTCAGACAATCAATCATGATTTGACTTAACAATTCCTCTAATTATTTGATACATTGATCTAAAATAGACTCTAAATTGGATTAGCTTCGAACCTATCCCATGCTGTTTTGGACAATACTTAAAATGTAACATTAAGCATGTGTAATTACGTTAGATATGGTATGTTAAACTTTATGTACATTTCTAGAGTTTGATGATTCGTTAAATGTTAAGGAAATCGGAGCCAATTCGATCCCTTTTCTCGACTCGAAGGACAATGCAATATGACAACACCAACTATTTATTGAGCTGGAAGTAGTTACTACTGGTTAGGAGTCGTACATATCATGATAAGAAGTTTTCGACGAGAAAAAGTACTTATCATGATTGACACATCAGCAAAAGTAAATCAGTCGAGCCGATTCAGGTTCGTGTTGGGCACACGAATTTGAGCTAATTTGGTACTCAATCACGTCAGGTTACACCCGATCAAACCCATCTCTGGAAATTGGAGCTAATTCGATCCCTTTTCTCCAACGACAATGCAATACGACAACACCAACTATTCATTAAGCTGGAAGTGTTTACTATTTATTAGTAGTAGTACATATCATGATAAAGAGTTTTCAACAAGAAAGAGTATGACCAACAAATCAGCAAAAGGAAATCTATCAAGCCGATTCAGGTTCGTGTTGGGCACATAAATTTGAGCTAATTCGGTACTTAGTCACGTCGGGGTTACACTCGATCGAACCCAGCTCTGGAAATCGGAGCCAATTCGATCCGTTTTCTCGAACGACAATGCAATATGATAACACTAACTATTCGTTGAGCTGGAAGTGGTTACTAATGGTTAGGAGTTGTATATATCATGATAAAGAGTTATCGACGAGAAAGAGTACATATCATAACCGACACAGCAAAAGGAAATCTGCCGAGCCGATTCAGGTTCGTGTTGGGCGCACGAAGTTGAGCTAATTCGGTCAGTCGCGTCGGGGTTACACCCGATCGAACCCAACTCTCGCACCGTTGGTGACCGGCCACTGCCTCGCACGACTAGGAACGCATATCGGCCTCCTTGCCGCCCTCCACTCCGTCACGCGAAACCCCCTCCCCTGTAGCAGCGACGCTTAGAGGTCGATTTGCCCGCAAGGAGTCATTGGTTCTCGGTAGCTTCGATGGCGTCGGTGTTAGGCTTGGTAGGAATTCTTAGCCATCGTTTTCTGTCTCAGCATTCGGCGTTGGATGTGGGTTTGGAGTTGAATGGGGTTTCGGAGGTAATTTTCTTCTCCTTCTTGTTCCTTTTCTTGCATTTGATCTTTTTGCGGATAGTTGAAAAAGTGGGTTTCTGCTTGAATTGGGGTACCATGGCAAGGTGGAAAGAAGAGCTTCCTGAGAGCAACTAACAAAAGTAATTGATGAGAGAATTGGGTGATCGGGAGGTGTTCTCTTGTCATCTTAATGATTCAGATTTTAGGGTTTTGAGGTTGATGTGCTACGTAGTGTCGATTAATAGGGTTTAGATGTATAGCCTGGTGAAAGATCTTGGGTTGTGCAATCTGATGAATTAAGTTAGCAGGACTTGTTTCTTTTCTCAGAGGGCCTCGATCGATTTCAGGAAAACAAAGAGTATGGATAAAAAGGAAAGGAAAAGATATGCGGGAGGCAGTACTTGAAAAGACATTGGACTATTGATCTTAGAGTTTTTAGTGTCACAGGTGAGTTTTTTGTCATTGAAAAGAAAGACATTGGACTATTGATCCTTCCTTGTTCATAGTGTAAATTATCTCGTCTTCACCCTTCCACATATATACACTTAGTTTACCCATTTTATGGATGATCTCTTCAGCTTTTGCTTGTTATAAACACTTGGCCATGCTCCAACAAAGCAAAGGAGATTCATGATCCATTATGTTATATTATGTTATAGGAATATGTCGTTGACATCGTGGTTAGCTCGACGTGGTTCTGACCCGTGTGCGCAGGGATGTCTGAAGTATGGCCGAGGTGGAAACGCTGAGTTCCCAGGGTGTCACCTGCATGAAGACTAAGGTCAGAAGAGGTTTCCCGACTTGGTCCCTTCGACGCCTAAGTTAGTAACCTCTCGGTGAGTGAGCGTCATCACGAGTGGTAAAAAAGTAATCTCCGTGATAATTGTACTAAAAGTGAGTTTTTATATCTGTCAGTAGAGGGGCAGAATATTCTGTTGAGAGGCAGCCCTTAATCATCTCTAATAACCTATCTTTGTCCTTTTGTCCACATAAGCAATAAGGGAAGAGGTAGTCCACAATTGCCTGCTTTAGACTTGCGTCCCCATGGGCAGACAAAGGGGACGCAAGTTTTACCCTCGAGGCTAACTAAGCTATCACATCGGTAGCCACATGTCGGATAGTGATTGGTCGATGATACTCTCCCTATTACATCATCTAGGAGAAAATTTTATTAACTACCTTATGAGCTCAAGTTTTAACTAGTAAAGTAAAAATAAACTTACAACAACAACAAGAAAGTTGTAAGCCTCGATTATTTGGGATCAACTACATGAATCTTTTGTCGCCACCATCGCGATCTATAAAAAACTATATGTTTAATTAAGTTAAGAGTATTTAGATCTTTATTTATAGTTTCTATTAAGGTCTTTTAGATCTTCCTCTATATTTTTTTCGTACCACTAATGATAATTATTTCATCACTTCTAACTATCATATTCATTAAAGATGCAGACATTTCGTTTCTCATTCCACAAAGATTGCTAGTGACATTTCTAAGGAGGCAGCAAAGGTTAAAGATGCATGTCATATTCTAGAATGAGTATAAAGGCACTGCATGGGTAAAAATTATTAAGTTAATCTTGAAAGAGAACTGATTATCACCTTACGAAGGGTAGTAAGTTATTCGTTAGAGATCATCATCCGAAAAGTATGATGATAAATGTAATTGCTATAGAAGCTTAGGATCTTTCTACATCACCCATTCAAGGATTAATGCTATTTTTTTATGTTAGCTAAATTTAGTATCCGAAAGAGAGCAGCAAAAAAAATGGTGGGAAGCACGAGACAAAATTCAAAATTCTAAACAATGAATGATTACTGAAAAATACTAGCTTCAAAATTCTAAAGCAGTTTAAAATATTTATTCACATTTTACGGTCTTCAAGAAACGCTTCGCAGATTTTAGATCTAGGATGAAGAGAAGGGATGGCAAAAGTAATATGCTTTATGCCTGTCAATATGTCTTCCAAAAGAAGAAACATTTAATATGTTGATCGTCATTCTAGTTATCAATTATTCAGGCATAAAATATGATTTAAAAAAATAAATTAAATATGATTTCTATAGCTGGAAATGGTGCTGTAGCAGTAGACTGGAGGAAATAGTCGCCCGAGTTATAGTTGAACTAGAGCAGAGTTTGTTAAAAAATTGAGATGTTGGGTAGTCAACTAGAATGATTATTAGGTTAGAAAGACAAAAAAGTTAAGATGGGGAAAGCCAGAACTTTTTCTCTGCAGATAAAAGACTGTTAATACTTTGCAAAGTAAAATAATTGAAAATCATCTCCAATGGAAGGATAACAATTGTAGTATAACAACAAATAAGTTATAGCAGTACAAGAATCCAGTTAGCCATAATAGGAACAAGCACATACCCACAGTTCACCAGGAAAGCAGTACTGGTTAGTCTGATAGAGAGGTTAAGTTTTGCAGGGCAAGCAGGCAATTTTGTGAATTATTTTGTAAAGATGCTTGGTAGTAAACCAAGGAGCAGTAGTTTGCTTTTTATTCCTACGGGTGCATGTTTTTGTACGATTCTAGAACTGGTCAGTGGTGGAGTCTTTGCACAATGACAGATATGAGAACAATTGCTTTACTTATGTGATAGACATGATCAGAATCAATCTAACCAAATACTAAATACATCAACTTTGATGTGCCATAGGTCATCATCGTGTCAAATTAACAGAAATTAGTCGGTTTACACCCACTCACACACAAACTTGAATCAACTGCACCTCTTTGTTCCCAGCACCATGAGAGAGAACATTCTTTTAGTGCTCTGCTGCACCTACTAAGAGGCCCAATATTCTTTCTTTTACTCTCTAGTTCAACTGAAGCTGCACACTCTTTTCTTCCCAAATGACAAAGAGGATTCAGCTTCATATATTCTTGAGGCATCCCGATTATGTACTTATATTCTGATAGTGGGGAACAGTTTGCTACTGGAAATTGTTTTGCGTGACCAAGCTAGTGTTGCTGGATGCATGTATCGTATTATACTTGAGAGGCACCTTAAATGATAGATAATCAAACATGATCATCCACATTCTTTATGTTGTTTCTACATAAATTTTTATTCTATAGTTATAGTATATTATCTATCCCTGTCAGGATAAACTCTGAATGTGATGGATGATAAAGTAGCTCCTTGGCAATCTGGATGATCAAATTTAAGTCACAAAAATAATCTTTCTCTTTGTAGAATTAAGGCCACAGAAATGAATTCTTACCAAATCTCACAGTAGTGGAAGATGAATCACCACGCCACCCCTTTTTCAGTATTTCAGGCCCATGTATACCTCTTTTAACTTAGGTCAGGTGTTCTTGTTCTTCGTACAACTATTAATCCATGGATTTTTTTCGTTTTCAAATATCTACAGGGATGCCCCTGCATATCTTTGTCCTGGGAATAGGTCAGCATCGCTTGCTTGGTATCTTATTTGATATTGCCAAAATTTCATATGAGAAGGCTGAGGCTGCCGAGTGGGATTTGGTCTTGGTTGGGGCTTTGGTAGTGCATTGTCTGTAAGTACCTGTCCTCAAAAGTCACTTTCCAGGGCTTCCAATTTGCTAACAAGGCAATCAGATACACAGCAGCAGTGCCATCAGATTCCTCAAAGCGCGCTCAACAGGTTCAAGTTTCACTTCACTTGCAAATCCTGTTTTCCTGCTATTTAACTGCTTAATTGTTCTATGATCAGATTCCTTGTGATTTATCATTAATTACTTAGTTCTTAGCCCATCGCAGTTGATAGATCCTTTTTCTGATATTGAGAAAAATTGCATGAAAAACAAAAGACTGAATATTGGAGGTCACAATCACTCAAATTCCAAGATTTGTTTGGGAGCGAAATATCTGACCTAAATTAATTCATCATGCATTGCAACATATTGTTGCCTTTTAGTCTTAGTATTACATTATTATTATCAGTGAATCATGTAATTTTATTGGTCAAACTCGAGCCTGATCCAACTTGATTTAACATGCATGAGATGCCTAGTGAGTCCTTGTCCAACTCTCCCATGCAGAAACCTCATCACACTAGAGCAATTATTATCCAAAAAGTTGCCATCTTCCTCAATGATTTCTCCATCCGTAGTGCCACCAAAATATCACCATAAACTGTCCACCACTATGGGGGATTTCTCATGGTGGATTTGTGCATGCACACTTCTGCTTTACCAGGCAGAACAGCTAAACATTGCACCCATTTGTCAAGAAATGGTAGCCTGTCATGTTCTGGGCAGCCTAAAAGTTTGATCTGGGCACTGGAACATAATGAAAGCACCAGTATCTACATCTACCAAGTTGCTTGCTTTACTTCCAAAAATACTTGCATGACAGCACAACTTAGCTTCACCAGGCCATTACATGGTGTATATGATGCCCTCATAGCATCTTCCACCTCACAATTCTTTCCAGTGGCTAACCTCCAAAACCTCCAGCATCACATCCTCCATGACACCTCAGTGAAACCCCAAAAGACTCATACCTCCATGCATGAATCACCTTTCTGGTCAGGTTAAGATCCAACATTGGACCCCACTACAGAGGCCCGACTGCTTCACAAGCTCATCCTAATTGCAAGTGTGAGTGATTCAAGTGTTGTCTGTGAGAGGCAATGGATGTAGTTGACATGGATAAACTCTTTCTCCCTTTGGAGTGGAGTTTAGTGACAGAGGCATTCAGTAACTGAAGAACATCAAAACCAGTCTGGTCTCTCTTCAATTACAAGTTTCCAAAGAGCTGCTGTCCCACCTGCCCCCCATGGCATCTACAGGAACATGGAGAGACTGGAAAGGAGATTAAAAAGACCATCCAACTTGACATAGATCTTCTTTTTCTCATAGATTTTTTTCTCCTGAGGCCAACCTATCAATTGGTACTCTATCCATTAACTACTTCCACTGCCCAAAATCCATGCCACATGAAGAAGTTTCTTTAGGCTGCTTGTAGGGGAGGCACGCAAGGGCCCGCCCACAAGCCTACACAACGGGAATGTCTCAGGCATCGGAATTCCCTCTTCCAGTCTCCATCGCCTCCTATAAATCTCCAACCTTCCTTTCCTCCAGAGAAAAGGTGGAAGAAGCCCAAGCAATGACAATGGCAGTGGCAGCACAAGAGAAATGGGAGGAGGCCTTTGAGGAAGAAGAGGAGGCCTTGTCGCTTTCTGGCCTCCAGGTGGCCGTCGACAAAGATGACGACGGTGAGTGCAAGTCTAGTGATGCAGAGGAGGACTTCGAGTTCCGGATATCGGTGGCGGGAGGTTTCCTTTCCAATGCCGCGGAGACCGACATGTGCGCCGCCGATGAAGTGTTCTTCCAGGGCCAGATTCTTCCACTGCGGCCCTCCATCGGCTCCTGTAGGCCGAGCTGGAGCAGGTCGAGGTCCGACTCCTTCGACCAGTACTCATCTACCATTCTTGGCTTGGGCTTCAACTGTGCAAGCCGGAGTAGCAGCAGCAGCAGGAGCAGTAGCAGCTGCATCAGCAGGAGCCATTCATCAAACAGTCACTCGAGCAGCACCAGCGAGCACCCGCGGGTGTCACTTCCCGGCAACTTCTGCGCCCGTCCGAGTCCTACGCCGCAGGTTCGCGTCCTTAGGAAGGCGAGCGCGGGCCGGAGGAGCACGAGCTCTGCGCCGCCAGGGTGGGGGATCTTTCGGCTGGGCATCGCCAAGGCCCCCGAGATCGAATTGTACGACATGATGTCGCGAAGGTCGAACAGCTGCGGTGTCAGCAGCAGGAAGAGCGACGCGGAGGCCAAACAAGCGAAGAAGGCATCTAGAGGCACAAGAATCGAAGCAAATGTCCAAAAGAAGGCACCGCCGCGGCCCGGCGGTCGTGGGTTCAGCTGCAAGTGCTCGTCGGATGCGCTGGAGCCAATAGCCATACCAACAAAGAAGAAAAAGGAGGAGACGATGAGCTTAAAGAGAGGTGAAACTGTGCGCAGGAGTAGGGTGTTTGAATGGCTGGAGGATCTTTCCATTGCAAAGGCAACATGGAGTTGAGGTGGTGATGGTGAAGAAAAGACTGGTCTTTGCCTTGTCCATCAGCTGGTCCTCCTCCTCCTTTCTTGTGTTTCTATCATATCATGCTTAAGATGAGCCTTTCTTTCTTGAGAGGCTTCGATGATGATGATGGTGGGGATGGAATGGAAAGGGAAGAATGGGTGTTTTGCCTGGGTGCATGACACACACAAGCCTTCACAAAAGCTTGTGGTTTTCCTTCTTTCAAGAACAAGAAAAATTAAAGCTTCAAGGAAAAGTTTGATGGTTTTCTAACCCATATTTGTCCCTTAATTCTTTCACTCGATCTTCAATTTCTGTTTGTGACAATAGCAACAATAGAAGGTAATTTATCTCCGTTCATATAGCTTGGTCATTTCTCAGCTCTCTTTGTGGAGATCTGGTGTCTAATTAAAGAGAATAGGAGAGGACAGATAAATCAGGTCCACTAACTGCAATCCGAGTTACTAGATCTCACGTTTCAGTATCTAAGACATAATCTGACATGTTAGCACGTATTTAATTCAAGCAAGCATCAGTGGAGGTCATATTTATGCTGCATTCTTTGCTCTTCAACCAGGAGGAATGCTTGTATCATGACCATTTAGAACTTAACTGATGCCCTAAATGAGCCAATACTATGACTCAATCATAAAGATCTGTTTACTTGGAAATGGATGTGGAATTCAAAGGAAATTAGTCCAGCAATGCATTTAGTACCAAAAGCCATCTCAAAGAAGGTTTGTCTTCACCAAGATTCTTCAGCATATCATGCAAATACTAAGAAAAGACCTGTCACAAGTTCTTACAAGGAGTTCAGAGGGGTAAAAAGAGTCAGCAATCAACTGAAAACAAAAGGAAGGGTAAAAAGCTTTGCAACACAGAAAATAAATTGGATGGGTGTAAGGGAAAGTTGCAGTGTGTCCTTTGTCCTTTAGTTTGGATACAAAGCGGCATGAAAGAGTCTCATGTGGAGCAGCCTGTGTCTTGAGCTTTGGAAGGTAATGCTTGGATGCAGTATAAGCTGTCAAATTCTGTGTATGTGGACACATTGTAATGAGCAATGAATCAAACTCATCCAAATCAATCCGGCATTCAAGTGGAGAACATTCTTGATCTGGAGGGGCCAAGATCAGGTGATATGTTATCTTGTGTTCTCCTTGACTGGGTTTTCTTGTATTTGGTCTCATTGCTATGGTCCTAAGCTTCTGCAGCTTTCAAGTGATGAGCTGTAGCAGAGCATTCAATCAATGGACAAAAGGAATCTTTGGAACATGAAGCATCAAATTGTTTTCAGTGGATGCTCCCTTGTGTTTCTGACCACTACTCACTGGCTATTTTGAGAAGACAAGTTCTGCTGTCTCAGATTGTTTGCAGTGGATGCTCTCTTGTGTTTCTGAGCACTCACTGGCTGTCTTCTTTGAAGCCCAGATAAATCTCCAATCTGAATTGAGTTGGAATTCATCAACAACTGTCCAACTAAGCTCAATTTTTAAGGCAGATAGATCACCAAAATAATGACTGAATCAGGGAAAAGCTTACAAATTGATAAATTGCTTTGTTGTTGGTATGGAAAAAATGTCTGCTAGTATCAAATTTCTTTCTCTTTATAATGAAGAAGACATACTTTGAAGAACAACATGATCTTGTGGAAGACACATCTGCTGCTGCCACAATACTTCATCTTCAGGAGGCAGGATTTCTATTTTGGACAGACTGAACTGTTTGTCAGTAATCAGATCTCCGGCAAAATCCTGCCACAAGGAAACCAAATTGTGCCATAAGAAAACCAAATAGATAGATATTCTACATCAATATATAAGATAAGAATGCTAACGAAAACAAAGCCAACGAACCATTTACTCTATTACAACGTCATATGTCCCCTGGCCATTAGTTTGGTTTAAGCTTTGTTGGGACCCCTCTCTAAAAGAGACGAATCCCTCCAAAAATTGGCGTATGCTGCTTTATGTGGCGTGCACACGGTATTCTTTAGTAAAAGGCGAAAGAATAGTTCGCTCTGTGCTCACCACGCAGCTGCGTGATTTCAATTGATGAACATTCCGCTCGTTATATAGCGGGTTTGGCCGAGCAGTCCTCTGAACTGAGCAATGTGGGACTAAAAAACCCCGTCTCTTAGCCCTCTTCCAAGTAGTAGCGAAACCTGCTTCTCGACTGTGCTTGTCGATGTGTTCGATGCGTCTCCAAGTAGTAGCGAAACCTGCTTCTCGACTATGCTCGTCAATGTGTTCGATGCGTCTCCAAGTAGTAGCGAAACCTGCTTCTCGACTATGCTCGTCAATGTGTTCGATGCGTCTCCAAGTAGTAGCGAAACCTGCTTCTCGACTATGCTCGTCAATGTGTTCGATGCGTTCTAATGTGTATGCTCGCTTTACCTCGTTGTCAAAATTTCCGTAGTGTTTACATTTAGATTTATCTGCTTCTCGACATTTGTACCATTGTGTATGCTCGCTTTGCCTCGTATGTGTTTGTCAAAATTTTCGTAGTGTTTATATTTAGATTTATCTGCTTCTCGGTTACGCATGCCATTGTATGAACTCGCTTTGCCTTGTATGTGTTTGTCAAAATTCCCATAGTGCTTTTCGACTGCGCGTGCCAATGTATATGCTCGCTTTGTCTCGTATGTGTTTGTCAAAATTTCCATAGTGTTTCTATTTAGACTATCTGTTTCTGTCAATGTGTATGCTCACTTTGCCTCGTATGTGTTTGTGAAAATTCCTATTAGTGTTTATATTTAGACTTATGTGATGTGTATTGTTATGGTAAATAACTTTCGGGCCGCGACTTTGGGGCTGACGCGGCTGGTTCTGGGCTCCAAATGCCTGGAATTAGAGGTGTCACCCTTTATCGGGCTTGAGGTGGCAGATGCGGAGGATCTTGCTCGAGGAGTCCGCCTGGGCGAGCCGAGTTGACGGAGGCTGGGTACCTGCACACAGGTCGGGTCGGTGGCTCGGCCCGACCCCTCCGACGATCAAGTCAGCGGAAGGGAATGTTATCTTGGTTGAGAGAGAGAGAGAGAGCCTTGTTCCTTTTTCCTTTTGTGTGGACCCGGGGGGGGGTATTTATAAGGGGGGTTGATGTTACCTGATGGGCCATCCTGCCAGAACAGGACCGTACCTCTGACGACGTCTGTTGCCGCTGTGGGCGTTGCGTGGAGAGCCGAGCTGCCGCAGGGTATGGGGGTGTCAGCTGGCGCCTCTGCCTGCCTCGGCCGGCTGCGAAGGGTCAGCCGAGGGGGTTGTTCGGGTACGGTGGGTATGGGCGTGCGTCGCGTCGTCGTTAATGCTATTTCCGTGGTAGAGCGCCGTACCGGGCGTCCGACGTGGGGGGGGGGGGGTGTATTACGTCAAATTTGGGGTGTTACGTGAAAGTCAGTTTTTTACCCTTATCATATGCCCCCTCCGAAAGGAGCTATGCATTAGCTTTGTGCGTAAGGAGTTCGATGCATGGCTCCCTGCTTCAACGTGCTGCTCAGGTGGGTCTGAGAGGGGTCAGTCTAGGGGTCATTAAGGCCGAAGAGTATCAGGAGGTACTGCACAGGCGGTGCGATCGCGCCAGGGTGACTGAGGAGATGCGAAGTTGAGGACCGAGGAACACAACGCGGGCGGGGTGACCGCGCCGGTGGGACTCGGGGTGGCGCAGAGCCGAAGGGCCGAGGAGCACAACGCCGGCGGGGTGACCGCGCTGGTGTGACTCGGGGTGGCGCAGAGCTGGAGAGCCGAGGAGCACAACGCAGGCGGGGTGACCGCGCTAGTGTGCCTCGGGGTGGCGCAGAGCCGGAGAGCCGAGGAGCACAACGCAGACGGGGTGACCGTGGTGTGACTCGGGGTGGCGCAGAGCCGAGGAGCACAACGCAGACGGGGTGACCGTGGTGTGACTCGGGGTGGCGCAGAGCCGGAGAGCCGAGGAGCACAACGCAGGCGGGGTGACCGCGCTGGTGTGACTCGGGGTGGCTCGACCGAGGCACTAGGTGTAGGTGGGCGGCGACCGAGGTGATGGCCCCGGGCGTAACGTGACCGAAGCGATACTTGACTTTCGGTTATCGTTCGGCCATTTTGACCGCTGAGCCGGCGTGGGCAGCCGGATGGCCTTTTGCCTGGGGAAGGTCAAAGGGCCATGCTTTTTGGGCGTCGTCGGTTTTCGAGGTTGATGTGATTAGGGGCTCCGTACTTCGCACCGTGCGGCAATTAAGAGCCTCCCCGGCCGAAGTTATGGCGATGCGACTTTTGCATCTTCGCAGCGCGGCTCAGGAGGGGAAAGGTCGCCGTTTCGGCGGGAAACAGACTATAAGTAGTGCTCCGTCCGTCCCTTTCACCTCTTGGTACCTGCTTTTGCTTCAATCCCTTCTTTGGGTGTCCTAGCCCAGTACTTCTTCAGCCGCCCTTCCTTCCCAAAAGCTTCGGTAAGGATGGCTTCCCCTCCTTCGTCCTCTCCTTCTCCGCCTCCTCTTTCTGATGCTGCCGGTGAAGAGGTGGCGTTGGCGAGCTCCCGCTCGTCGTCCGAGGAAAGGGCCACCAAGGCCCTCGAATCGCTTATGTGGCCGCATGACCTCGACTCCACCGTGAGCGAGTCGTCGCTCAGCCTTCTCCGGGACCGTTACAGTGTCCCGGCGGAGTTCACGCTTATTGCCCCTGAGCCGGGGCAGCGAGCGTATGACCCTATACCCAAGGGCTTTGCCCTAACAGTAGATGCCCTTGAGGCCGAGTTGCGCCTTCCGTTCCACCCCGTCATTACTGCCTGCGTCGCGTGGTGGCGCATTTCTCCTTCCCAGATGGCGCCGAATTCTTGGCGCTATCTGGTGGCGTTCCTCGGGGAATGCTACTACGCCCAGATTACTCCGAGTCGGTCCCTTTTCCTCTCCTGTTTCCGTCTATCCAGAGGGTCGGGGGGCTATTATTTGTCCGCCCGACCGGGTTTCCGAATTCTTGGCGCTATCTGGTGGCGTTCCTCGGGGAATGCTACTACGCCCAGATTACTCCGAGTCGGTCCCTTTTCCTCTCCTGTTTCCGTCTATCCAGAGGGTCGGGGGGCTATTATTTGTCCGCCCGACCGGGTTTCCGTGTCAGTGGGGCTCCTTCCAGCAACAAGGGGTGGAAGGAGCGTTACTTCTACGTCTGCCATCCGAAGAGTTGGAGCTTCGGGCTCCGATGGGCGACACGCGCAGTCGATAATACTGCCCCGGCCTTGGACGAGGGGGAGCTCCGGGCCCTTCGAAGATTGAAGGAGATCCTCCCTTCTTCCAGAGTCATCCGAAAGATGACCGAGGCGTGGTTGGTCGAGGCGGGCTTGAGCCCCATACCTCGAGGTATGCCCTGAGGAGGTGGCAGTGGGTCTTCCAGTTTTGCTTTTCTTTTTTAGGATACTGACCGCGGTCGTGGTGTTTGTGCAGAGATGGTGAATCTTGCTGTGGTGCGCGGAGGACGTCTTTCGTCTGCCGTATCTCCGAGGCGCCAGGTCGGCCCGAGCATCGGCACTAGAGAGGTGCCAGTAGACCTCGAGGACGTCCGTCCTCGAAAGAAGGCGAAGGTTTCAGCGCTGAAGAAACCGAATCCCCCAAGGGCTCAGGAGAGCGCAGAGGCGGCGGAGTCGGGCTCGCACGATAGGCGGGGAGGGCGAGGTCGGGGCGAGGCAGGCTCGAGCAGCATGGTTGCAGGGAAGGCGCCTCGAGAGCCCTCGATCCGGGACTTGTGTCGCCTTCCCGCGGGGCCGCCGAATGACTTCTACCATGCGCGCCTGATGGGCGAGCTTTCTGAGGGCCAACCCTCTGACCGGTTGGTAGCCCGCTGGGGGGGGGCTGACCCGCGGGACCCGCGTGTGGGCTGACGGGGAGACCGCGGCCGCGTTCGTCCGAGGGGGGCTGCACCCTGATCTGGCCCGCGAGATGTATACTCTGCCGTCCGACGTCCTGCTCGGGAAGTCGGTGAAGTCGCTGTTGTGGGTAAGTGTCCCGCTGCTGGCTTCCTACTTGTGGCGCTCCAGGGGATCGTTCTGACTTTCTTCTTGCAGGGCCAGCACTACGCGATGGCACTGGCAG
This sequence comes from Musa acuminata AAA Group, assembly GCF_036884655.1. Lineage (NCBI taxonomy): Eukaryota > Viridiplantae > Streptophyta > Magnoliopsida > Zingiberales > Musaceae > Musa > Musa acuminata. The sequence goes on along the minus strand of NC_088329.1, from coordinate 44,946,036 downwards.
ACCGCGTTCGCGATGCGGGTCGGGCCCTAGGAATTTTGTGCGAGCGCAATGCCGAGTTGCGCAAGCAGCTCGAGGAGGTTCGGGCCGGGGCGGCTCCGGAGGCGGTTGCGGCGGCCGAGCAGCGCTCCTCAGAGCTCGAAGCAGAGGCGACGCGTCTCCGAGCTGAGGCGGCGGTGGCCGACAAGCGCGTGTCGTCGTTGGAGGCCGAGGTCCTTCGCTTAAGGTCCGAGGCGAAGGCGGCCGAGGAGGAGCAAAGCGATCTCCGGGGACTCTTGGAGGGAGCTCAGTCCGAGGCTCGTCTGGCCCGAGGCGAGGCAGCCGTCCTGACCCAGCGGCTGGAGGACGCACTGGCTGACATGAAGGGGGCTTCCGACGCCCTGGTGGCCGAGCGGGAGCGGCGGCCGGAGAAGGAGAAGGAAATAATCGAGGCCTATAAACAGTCCCCGGGCTTCCAGCTCGGGCTGGCTCGGTCGGGGCAGGTTACCTATGAGTACGGGTACCGGATCGCCCTTGGCCGGTTCCAGACGAGCCATCCCGGGCTGGAAGTGGAGACGGATCCGTTTGTCTCGCATCCTGAGGATTTGGATGTGGACATGCCGGAGGAAGTTCCCTTTGATGATGGCATGGGAGGATCAGACGGTTAAGGCGGCCCGGAGGTCAGCTCAGCCGAGCAGTTTCTGTACTTTGTACTTTTTGTGACCTTCGGGTCTGGCTGCGGATGTAACACCTTGCCTTATAAAGAAAACTTCCTTCCAATACGTCTTTCTGCTTTGAAAGTTGAGTCTTGTAATCCCATGCTTCGTGGATAAAAGCGTCTTTTAAGCTCCGGAAATTGAATTGCACAAATTCGACTTGGGAGCCGGGGCATTGGCCTCAGACGAAGAACTTCTTAAGGTTCTGGACGTTCCATGTCCTCGGCACAGAGGAACCGTCCATCGTGGTGAGTCGATAAGTACCTGGTCGAACCACGCCGGTAACCCGGTAAGGTCCCTCCCACTTGGGAGCCAGCTTCCCCCTCGCCCGAGTTTGGTCGCTGACTTCGGCTCTTCGTAGGACTAGATCGCCTAACCTGACTGGCCTGGGTCGCACCCTTCTGTTGTAGACCCTTGCGACGGCTCTCTGGTAAGAGAGGGCTTTCAGGTGTGCGTCAGTACGTCGCTCCTCGAGTACGTCGAGGTTGGCGCGAAGTCCTTGGTTCGAGGCCTCCTGGTCATAGTTCCTCGTTCGAAGCGTGGCGATAGTCATCTCGGGCGGTAGGACGGCCTCGGTTCCGAAAGCCAAGCTATAGGGGGATTCTCCGGTCGCGGCCTTGGGGGTGGTGCACAGCGACCATAGCACGCTAGGGAGCTCGTCCGCCCAGGTCGATTGGGCCGCGGATACTCTTTTTCTGAGGCCATCCAGGATGGATCGGTTGGTCACCTCGGCCAACCCGTTCGTCTGAGGATGGGCTACCGAACTGAACCTCAGTTGAATGCCATGACCGGCGCAGAACCTCGTGCCGGCGAACTGTGGTCCGTTGTCGGTGACGATGGCTCTGGGCAACCCGAACCGGGTCACAAGGTTTTTCCAGACGAATTTCTCCATTTGGTGTTCCGTCATCGTAGCCAGCGGCTCGGCCTCGACCCACTTCGTGAAGTAATCTACTCCCACGATTATATACTTCCGCTACCCAGAGGCCGGTGGAAAGGGGCCGAGGAGGTCCAGTCCCCACTGGGCGAATGGCCATGCGCAGTCGATGGGACTGAGGGGGACCGCAGGTTGTCGGGGCGCGCGGGCGTGTTGCTGGCACGAGCTGCACCGCTGCACGTAAGCTTTTGCGTCTCGACACATGGTTGGCCAGTAGTAGCCTTGGCGAAGTATCTTGTGCGCCAGGGTCCGCTCGCCAATGTGTTCGCCGCAGATCCCCTCGTGAGTTTCAGCCAGGACGGTCTGGGCTTCGTCAGGCTCCAAACACCTCAGGAGGGGGTAGGTGAAGGATCGTCTGTACAGCCGGCCACTTTCCTCGGTGTACCAAGCGTGTGTGCGGCGCAGACGCCGAGCTGTGACTTCGTCGAGGGGGAGGGCTCAATCTCGCTTGAAGCGCAGCAGCTCTTGCACCCACGTGGTCGGCGCACTGCCTGGGGCCGTGGTAGCTACCTCAATGGCGCGAGCGGGAAGCTCCTCTATCTCTGACCACGCTTCGGGGGTTCTTCTCGACGCAAGCTTAGCGAGCGCGTCGGCCCGTGCGTTCTCCTCCCTCGGAACGTTAGACAATGTAAAGTAAGGGAATTTCGTGGTTAGCTCCCTTACCCGCGCAAGATATTTGGCCATGGTTGCGTCACGAGCCTCGTATCCTCCGCTGAGCTGTTCGGCCACGAGTTGCGAGTCAGTGAGGACGTGTATTGCGGCCACCTGCATCTCGAGGGCCAGCCTCAATCCGGCTAGGAGCGCTTCGTACTCCGCCTCATTGTTGGTGGCTTTAAACCCGAAGCGGAGGGAGCGCTCGAATGAGCGTCCGTCGGGGGCGAGAAGGACCAGCCCAGCTCCGGCGCCCCCTGAGTTGGCCGAGCCGTCCACGTGTAGGGTCCAAGCATCGGGAGTTCGCTCGAGGTCTTTGCCCACCCGAGCTAGCTCCACGATGAAGTCGGCTACCGCTTGGGCCTTGATGGCGGTCCTGGGTACGTAGCTGATGTCATGCTCTCCGAGCTCCACCGCCCATCTGAGAAGCCGACCTGCAACATCGAACTTTGTTAAGATCTGCCGGAGAGGTTGGTCGGTGACGACTTCCACCGAGTGTGCCTGGAAGTAGGGGCGCAACTTTCGGGCTGAGAGCACCAGGGCGAGTGCGAGTTTTTCTATCGGCGGGTAACGCTCCTCGGGTCCACTCAGGACGTGGCTGACGTAGTAGATCGGGAGCTGTGCGCCGGAGATTTCCTTGACGAGGACGGAGCTAACCGCGTACGGGGAGGCCGCCATATAGAGCCACAGCTTTTCGCCGGGGAAGACAGAGGCGAGTCGAGGGAGGGTGGTCAAGTGCTGCTTCATCTGTTTCAAAGCCTCCTCGCATTCCGACGTCCATTGGAAGTTTTTCGGGTCTTTGAGCGCCTTGAAGAAAGGGAGGCAGCGATCGCCCGATCGGGCGAGGAAGCGAGACAGGGCGACGAGTCTACCGTTGAGTCGCTGCAGGTCTTTAACTGTCCGGGGGGACTGCATATCGATTATTGCCTGTACTTTCTCCGGGTTGGCGTCGATTCCTCTCTGGTGTACAATGAACCCCAGGAATTTCCCGGAGGTGACGCCGAAAGCGCACTTCGTGGGGTTGAGCCGCATGCCGAACTTGCGTAGCGTGTCGAAGGCCTCGGCTAGGTCGGCAAGGTGTGTCCCGGCCTCTCTGCTTTTCACAATCATGTCGTCCACGTAGACTTCCATGTTCCTCCCGATTTGGGGGGCAAACATCTTGTTTACTGTCCTCTGGTATGTAGCTCCGGCATTTTTCAACCCGAACGGCATGACCCTGTAAAAGGATATCCCTTGATCGGTGAGGAAAGCCGTGTGTTCCCTGTCTTCTGGCGCCATTCTGATCTGATTGTATCCTGAATAGGTGTCCATGAAAGAGAGGCGCGCGTGCCCTGCTGTTGCGTCAACCAGCTGGTCGATCTTCGGGAGGGGGTAGCAGTCTTTAGGACACGCACTATTGAGACTAGTGTAGTCAACACACATCCTCCAGCTTCCATTGTGTTTTTTCACGAGAACTACATTGGACAACCACTGAGGATACTTGGCCTCTTCTATGAAGCCTGCCGCCAAGAGTCGGCCCACCTCCTCTTGTATGGCACGTTGCCGGTCAGGTGCGTGGCGACGGGGTTTTTGCTTTACCGGTCGGGCGTCAGGTGGGATGTTGAGATGATGCTCCGCGACCTTGGGGTCGACTCCCTTCATGTCCGATGGGGACCAGGCGAAGATGTCGGCATTCTCCCGTAGAAGGCCGACGAGCTGTTCCCGTTCTCGCTCGGGTAGCTCCGAGCCGACCTTGACCGTTTGATCCGGCCGTGCTTCCCGTAAGGGGATGTCAGCAGTGGATCCCCTCGGCCCAGGGTGAGGGGCAGGCTTCTTTGCCTCCCGGGGATCTTCTAGAGGCGATTCTCCCCTGGCCCTTTTGCCCAATGAGACGGAGGTAAGGTAGCAGCGCCTGGACTCTTGGGGGCTTCCGGTGACTTCCCCGACCCCCTCCCGAGTCGGGAACTTGACGGTCCGGTAGTAGGTCGAGACGACGGCTCTGACCTTGTTTGAGGGTTGGCCGGCCAAGTATGGCATTATAAGCGGTGGGAAGGTCGACTACCAGAAAGGTGGTCATGACCGTCTTTGATTTCGGCGGGGTTCCCAGAGTCAGAGGGAGGGTAATGGCTCCCAGAGGTGATATCGAATCTCCCGTGAAGCCGGTGAGTGCCGAGCACATAGGGCTTAAATTTTCCCTGGCTAGGGCCAGCTTCTGTAAGGCGCCAAAATAGAGTATGTCGGCCGAGCTCCCCGTGTCGACCATGATTCTTTTCACTTGCGCGTTGGCTACCCTGGCCGATATTACCAGGGCGTCGTCGTGGTGGGGTCGCTCAGCGGCTCCGGTTGGGAAGGTGATCTCGGGCTCAGGCTCACGTCCCGAGGCTTCGTCGGGGGCGGCCCGGGCGTAGGCCTTCCTGCCCGACATAGAACTTCCTCCGGATGCGGGGCCCCCGGCTATGACATCGATGTGTCGCTCAACAGGGCCCTCCGGACGAGGAGACTGCTCTTTGCTCGGCCGGAGGTACTGGCCGAGATGGCCTCTGAGGATGAGCTCCTCGATTTGTCTTTTCAGCTCGTAACACTGCTCCGTGTCATGCCCGTGCTGTCGATGAAATCGGCAGTACTTTGAGCGATCTGCGAGCTCTCGCGGGTTCTTCATGGGGTGGGGGTCCCTGAGCAGCCCCTTCCCCTTTTCGTGTAGGAATATCTCCGTCCGGGAAGAGGGGGCCTGGGGTCAGGCCTGTCCAGCTTTCGCCGGGAGGTGGTGGGTTGCTGCTGTCGGGGCGGCTCCGACTTGACCTTTCTGTGTTCTTCTCGCTTTCCCATCATCCAGGTTTCTGCGGCGATGAACTGGCTGGCCCGTTGGAGCATCTCAGGGACCGCGACGGGGGGCCTCTCCACAAGCGACCAGAAGAACCTGGAGGGCCGCAGACCAGTCATAAAGGCCTGCATCAAGAGAGAGGGGTGAGCATCCGGTAATCCACGGATTTGCGTCGTAAACCGGTTCACAAAGTGAGAAAGGGGCTCGTCCTCCTTCTGGTTGAGCCCCAGGAGCAACGCCATGGATGGCTTCGGTCGGGCGTACGCTAGGAAGTTAAGCTCAAAATCCTTGGCGAGCTGGTTGAAGGAGGCGACGGTTCCTGACTTCAGGCCGCTGTACCATGCGCGGGCTGGTCCTCGCAAGGTCGTCGGGAACGCCCGGCACATCAGGGCGTCTGAAGTCCCGAACAGCGCCATCTGGGCCCGAAAAGCGGCCACGTGGTCCGCGGGGTCGGTTGCGCCATCATACGCGTCCAGGGAAGGGAGGCGGAAGTGTGGCGGGATCGCCTGATCCTATATCTCGGGGGTGAACGGAGATCCTTGGTGTCCGTCCGTCCCGAGTTCTTCTTTCGACTTACGAACCTCCTGCTGTACCTCGTCCAGCCTTTGACTGACGAGGCGCAGCTGGGCCCGTAGGGCGTTCGTCGAATCAGCAGTCGGGGCCTCCGGCTCGGGGCGGCTCGCCGTGTCCTCGGCTTCCCTGCCTCCCGGTCGAGTTGTGGGGTTTCGAGGCGAGCCCGGAAGCTCTGGGAGTGGTGCGTGGGTCCGGGCGAGGGTCTCCTGTTGCTGCGAGGGCCTCGCCGTATACGGAGGGGTTCGTTGGGAGACAATGGTCTGCACCATGCTTGTTAGAGTTCGAACCTGGTGGGCGAGGTCATGAAAGGCCTCGGGCGACACTTGCGAGGAGTCGGCGGGCGCGCCGCCAGGGGGTGACAAGCCCGGGTCGTTGAATAGCCGCCAATAGCGTTCTGACACCGCTGCGGGACGTTCATCGCGGGTTTCGTCACGCCGTTCCCCTAAGGCGGGGAGCTCCGCATTTGAGGATCCGCCGGGGTAAATTTGATGATCGCTTGACATTTGGATCGACCCTCCTTCTAGCGCCAATCTGTTATGGTAAATAACTTTCGGGCCGCGACTTTGGGGCTGACGCGGCTGGTTCTGGGCTCCAAATGCCTGGAATTAGAGGTGTCCCCCTTTATCGGGCTTGAGGTGGCGGATGCGGAGGATCTTGCTAGAGGAGTCCGCCTGGGCGAGCCGGGTTGACGGAGGCTGGGTACCTGCACACAGGTCGGGTCGGTGGCTCGGCCCGACCCCTCCGACGATCAAGTCAGCGGAAGGGAATGTTATCTTGGTTGAGAGAGAGAGAGAGAGAGAGCCTTGTTCCTTTTTCCTTTTGTGTGGACCCGGGGGGGGGGGTATTTATAAGGGGGGTTGATGTTACCTGATGGGCCATCCTGCCAGAACAGGACCGTACCTCTGACGACGTCTGTTGCCGCTGTGGGCGTTGCGTGGAGAGCCGAGCTGCCGCAGGGTATGGGGGTGTCAGCTGGCGCCTCTGCCTGCCTCGGTCGGCTGCGAAGGGTCAGCCGAGGGGGTTGTTCGGGTACGGTGGGTATGGGCGTGCGTCGCGTCGTCGTTAATGCTATTTCCGTGGCAGAGCGTCGTACCGGGCGTCCGACGTGGAGGGGGGGGTGTATTACGTCAAATTTGGGGTGTTACGTCAAAGTTAGTTTTTTACCCTTATCATCTATCATAAAAAAAATATTATTATTTATGATAGACAATAAAATTAAAATTAAATAATATATAATAGTTATTTTTATGATTTTTTTGTTTTATAATAATTGTGATCCATTTAAAATTGAAAAGAGATTCTGATAATAAGATTTACTTATTATTGTTATTTGGCCCTTTTTTGGCTTGTCAAGGACGAGGACGAGGAGGACGCCGAGCCCGCTGTCAGCGTCCGTTCAACGCGATCGATTTGGTCGTCTCCTTCCGCTTTATTACCACCACCGCCTTCGATCTTCTTCTCCGCCAGAGGAGGAGGGCGGATAACCAAAGCGGAGGACGACTACAAGCGCGGGAGGATGCAGATATTCGTGAAAACCCTAACGGGGAAGACGATCACCCTCGAGGTCGAGAGCAGCGACACCATCGACAACGTCAAAGCCAAGATCCAGGTCTCCCCTCCTCTTCTTCTTGTTAAAGGTCGCAATAGATGATTTTGGCTTGAATCTTGAGGGGGCTTTTGGGTTTGTACCCTGTGACACCGGCAACAATGTCATGTTTGTTCAAAGATAATGGGTTGCAGGGTATTACGTACGGCAATGAGCAAGTCGCCTTTTTTGCAGGACAAGGAGGGGATACCTCCAGACCAGCAAAGGTTGATTTTTGCGGGAAAGCAATTGGAAGATGGCCGCACCTTGGCTGATTACAACATTCAGAAGGAGTCGACTCTTCACCTTGTCTTGAGGCTCAGGGGCGGAATGATGATCAAGGTGAAGACGCTTACTGGGAAGGAAATCGAGATCGACATTGAGCCCACTGACACCATCGACAGGATCAAGGAAAGGGTAGAGGAGAAAGAGGGGATTCCACCTGTGCAGCAAAGGTGCCCTCTCCTCTCTTATTATTTAGTATTCTCGTTGATTTATTTTCCACCTTAGTTAGCCTTTTATATTTCTCTTTTAATGCATTCAAAGCTAACTAATCACATCTTCCTTTTTTCTGTCATCTACGGAGCTGTCTTTGGTTACATTAGAATGAATTATCTGTTGCTAATCTAATAATGCTTCATATTTCGCTATTGATTTGTTATAAACCAATCTAGATGTAAAGTTCTTTATTTGTTCTGAAGAAGGATATGATAGTGTTAACAGGAAGTGTCTTTGCTTTACAGTATTATTTATCTATTTTTCTTTTGGCAAAAATGACCTTTGTCCGTTAAGACCTATGTAAACACTATCATCTCTTTCTGTTGTTTAGTACACAGCTGATGTATACTTCTTTTTTTGTTGTGCACTACTGCTGATGTACAATTTATTTGTATTTACTTTGTTTTTTATTATAATTTAGATGGATGGTGTCACATGGCGCTTATTGAAAATGTATGCTATGATCTGCTATTGTGTTTCTTGCTTAAGTATGATAGAATAAATGTTATATCTTTGAGATAGACTATGACCATCCGTCGAGATTCTGTAGCATTTTCCTAAAAGGCAACAGGATTTTTTTCGCTTTGGTGCATACTCAATTGTAGATCGTAGAGTGCTTTTGTTGTCTCCTTTGTTTTTCATGTGTGTTTTTGTCCACGTTAGTTATGCAGCCTTGTGTTCATCTTTCTTGAACGTAATTATCAACTTAAAACTTGTTTGCTTACATTTTGATTATAAAGAATCCCCACACATTTATATAATGTTAATCAGTTCCTTTTTTGGTAGTTGGGTGTAAGTCTTGGCATCAGATTTGGTTGCTCCCATGCAATCTAAATGGCTAGGAGTTTAGTTAGAAATAGCTTCCCTGCTTACTAGGGTATGGCTATATATGCATCCACCTTGTGTGCTAAACCACTCTCTAATAAAAAAATATGCAAGACCACCCATTTAACACAATTACATAATCAAATTCTCTTCAAACTCACAAATCACAGTATCTCAATGTATCAAACTACCTCATGCTAGAAACAACACAACGATCTATAGCAACACATAACTGCTTCACTATTTCTGCACTTATCTTCTACATGCACAGAATACGTTTACCACCTCCCAACAGCATTATCCTTCTCACCACATCCTTATGCAAGAGATATTTTTGCACTCTGTAATTTTGATCAAAATAGTCAATCTATTGGTAAATGCCACTGGCCAAAAGAAAATACAGTAAAAATATTCTGTTTCCATCTGCAAATTTGATCAACCTTATGCATTAACATGACATGATAGTACTAGATTTTGAATTGTTAATTAGAATGATGTCACCTGGACATTCGTTTCAAACTTATGTCAGAGTACCACCACTTGTTATGAGAACTTCTCAATATGTCATGAATTTCTTACTGTTTGCTTATTGAGGTCTGAGCTGCATATCTAAGGTCCTTGAGTGGTTATCTTTTCACCCCTTGGTCTGAAGTGCTGGTTTACGTTTGTGCTTGCACTGGTTAAGAGCCGCCGGTCACACATTGTGAAGTATAAGAATTCACCATGGACAGTGCCCCTGGATTGGCATATTTTTGGCCTATAAAAGAAATTTACTCTAGAACATGAGTGATTCTTTCCCTGAATTATAAAATTTGTTAATATTTCTATGGTCTAAACCCTGTTGTAAATGGTGAGTCAATTTAGGCCCCCACTTGCCCTGAACTCTCTTGAGATCTATTGATTGTTGTTCTTGACAGACTTAAGTGTCTTGTTTTAAGTAGGAGGTTATTCATCTACTAGCAGCATAGGTCCCTTGCTTATAATTATTAAGTACTATTTCAACGGTTCTGGATCAGCCAATATGCTTTTATTCCTAGTCTCTCAAGATAGCTGTGCATTTTATTGCTTCTTTCTAAAGTTTCTCTACCAAGATTAATTCATATGTACAGGTCTTTACAATATTACATGCTTGACTAAAGAATCCTGGGGTATTCAACTCAAATGCAGGCTCATCTATGCTGGTAAGCAGCTAGCTGATGATAAGACGGCGAAGGAGTACAACATCGAGGGTGGTTCTGTCCTCCATCTTGTGCTTGCCCTGCGGGGTGGCTGGCACAGAGGTTTGTAGGTATCTTTGGTGGTTCTACCGGTCCATATGTGCTATGCAACCCTCAGAGAAAATGGAAAATTCAAAGTTGGATGTTAAGTAATTAGCGAAGTAAGTTGGGTCTGGTTAGGCCTTTAACTAGTTTTCCTCGAAAATAAGATTATTGTTCTCAGGAGCATGAAATATTCGGCAAAGTTTGAACTGCTGGTGTGTGTGTGTGTTTATTCACATATTGGCTTTGCCTATGAATATCCAAAAATGTGCTTTTGAGGTTCATGTGGCTTAGTTTGCTTTTCTACACCCTTAAATGAGTACGAACGCTTGGTTTATGGTATTTTTTTTAGTGTAACAGTTTGATGGAGTAAATCAATTTGCCATATTGTGTTTAAAGCCATAAGCAGATTGAATTGTGCAATAGTCTGTGTGCATGCAACCCAGAACAATAATTTCACTGAGATCCTCTGCATCTGCTGCTATTGTTTCTCTTCTTCAGGCTGAATGTATTTTCTCTTTGGAAGCTGAAATGTACCATCTGCAATGTAGAAGATGGTCTAAGGCAATAAAATTCCTTATTATTCAGTACATTGCAGATCGTACATTTCATTCTTATCGAAAAGAAAGAGATAAGATAGAACACTCAGCAAAATTGTTCTGGTTGCATGCATTTAAAGATGAACTTGCAGTCTTCCTTTTTCTTGTGCATTTTATAAATAAATATAAAATTTCGATCACTAAAACACGAAAGAAAACTAGTGTTTTTTACCCACGTCTTTGACTAGTTTCTTTTCGGGTCTTGATGGTCATTTTTCTTTTGTGGTCTTAATGGTCATCCGAAACAAAAGAATATTATGCGGCATCAGCCAAATGTTCTGCGCATCAGATCAAATGGGAGTTGTCCAGCTAAATGTACCTTCATCTACTACTCGAGCAAAATTGAGAACATGAGACGTAAGTGCTCTAAGAACGACAGAATCTTGGTTGTAGGAGTCTTGAGTTCTTTCGGCCATCGGTTAGCTGAGGAGTGTAATCATCGATAATTTTTCCTTCTTAATATAAACAATTTATCATAATAATATGTTGTTTTATTTAAATTATTAACTTTTTATTTATGTAATATGATTAAGAAAATGATTAAAATTTATTTCCTTAATCGAGAAGTTAGGAATCTTGGCAATCAAGCAAATTATTAATTGATTTATTTTATAACGAGTGATGTGATTTTTAGAAAGTAATAGTTTAAATTTTATTTTTGTGTGTGAACTATAGTAAATAAATATTATATTTCTATCCTTAATTGTGAAAATAAAATAAATAATAAATAATTATTTATGTTTTGAGAATCCGCTATTTTTTTCTAGTTAGTTTTGATTTATATTTTAAAATATTGATATTATGATTGTTATAATTTTATGATGCATAATAATGTGTTACTTTATAAATTTTATGATGAAACTTAGATTTGTGATGTTAGAATGATTATTTGACTTATAATGGTCTCTTAAGCTTAAATAAATTTTAAGATTAATTTAATTATTAAAATTATTATTTTTAGATAAAAATAATAGGTATAATTTATTTGATTAGATATATCGATGTTTCAAAATTTATGTGTGAATTTTTATGATTTAATTAATTTTAAATTTAAGATCATGAATTTAAATTATTTAATTCATATATTTAAGTTACTTTTTAATAATTTAAAATATTAAATCTAATTTAATAAAAATGAATCTATCTCACGTGGCAAGCACAATCGAACTCAAGTGGTTAGGCATAATCTAACTCATATGGTCAGACATAAATCAGCCCATGTGATCAGGCATAGCCCAACCCATGTGGCTATGCACGATCTAACTTGCGAGTCATGACTTAATTCAAAGGTACGACTAAACCTTACTTGTGAGTGAGGCCCAGCTCAACTATGCAATTGATGTTAGACACATCATCATCTCTCTACTTAGCCTAGTGTATGCCAACAAATTCACTTAGGAAAAAATTATAACCATCCGATTAATTCCACATCAAAATTAGGTAAGACTAAGATTGACTTATAAAGGTTTAATGAGTATATTACTAACTTTCATTTATATATTTTTAACCAATGGTTTAGGTCAAACGAAGATGATAAACCAGTTAGCCAATCAGGCTCCCAGGTCATGACATTTGATATCAAAACCAACCGAGTATTTGAAAACGATGAGGAGACTCAAGTAGGAAAAGACTACCTGTTGATAGAGGTAGAGGACTCATCACGATACGAAGCTACCATTCGCCCATAAACCATGTTATGACTTGATGAGGACGTTAAACCAGTGAGAAAAATTATAATATATCGATTAGTTTCATATTAAAAGATAAGACTAAAATTAACTTATAAAGATTTGATAAGCATACTATTATCAATTTTAGTCTAGTCATTTTAATCAGTTAATGAATCAATTAGTTTATTAGGCCCGGATAATAACAGAGAGTTCGAGATTTGGATAGAAAAAGATATTCTCCTGACCTAATGAGAAAGATGACAGAGTACTGCAGAGGTCAAAAATATAAAGTTGAGGTCAAAAAAGCAAAATAGATGAGTAAGGTAAAGCTTATGATGCATGAACCCCCCACTAAATAGAGTGGGCAATGTGACGCCTCCGGGAGCATCCCTGCATGGGAGAAAACATACCTCAAATTGTAGCTAGTCACGTGACTGCCAGCACAAAGAGAGGGACCCAAATGGTAATTACCCTAACCTAGCAACAATAGTGAGCCAAGAAAAAAAAAATATTCGACTCACTATAGAATATTTTCTTGGGCCTCACCCACTCATTCATTTATTGTTATAGATGCCAATTATTATTCACTTATGAACTCATTTTCCATTTCAATCCTAGCTTGAGTATCGAAGGGATCAATTCGGACAATCCCAAATCTAGTCTTCTTGTAAGATGATCATCAAGTGAGCAAACGAGTGCCCGAACCACCCTCTTATACATTTCCAAGCTCATCATAGCATGGCTCCAATGGGGCCCCTCCATTGAGTTGGGAACGTCTACTATCTTTAGTACAATAAGCAACATCGAGTGATGCTAACCGAGGCCACAAACCTCTGAGACATCTTTAGAGAAGGTTCTATTGAGCTCGGGGGTTACCTCCCTTTAGCATCGGAGATCCTCCTTTTTTTGCATAATTCTCCACTTTCGAGACATCGAGAAGACTAGTGAGGATCCAACCTTGGGCTGCACTAGAGACTCCTACCCAATTAATACTTTCATCTCATAGTATCTATGAAGATTTGTTGCATACACGGGTCTATTGATTACGAATTCTTCTCGTCGGTCTCCAAATTAATGCAACTGCCTGCATAATCTACTCTGAGAGGAAAACGTCACTCGATTATATAGAAATGCGTTGTTGAAACCTCAATTACAACTGATGGGTTACTTTAAAGCCAAAGTATTAATCAACATCGGAACTACTGTTGCGTTCTATATTTCTAGGATTGGTCTTCGCATATCGATCGTACATGTGGATTTTTTTAGGAGTTATTATATGGCCAGTCCACGTCCAAATGCCTGTCTCAAGCTTTGAACTCCTCCTTCCATAATATCTATCTCTATTGTCACGTAAAAATTATTACGCGGGGATGTATTCGATAAACATCCTTTTATTAATGCTTATTTGGTTAATGAGAAAATTAGAAGATTGGAAAAGCGAAATAGGTGTTGTGTGTTAAATTACTATGAGAGCGACCGAGAAATATGTCTGGGAGCTCTAATAACGTAGGAGAGTGTGATGGTTAGTGTATGATAGAATAATAAGTGGACACTCTCTACTTAAGCTTTTTGATGAAATAACTTACAGAGGTGCAGAGAATTAAAATAATATCGGAGCAATATAATGAGAAGATATCAAATTCCTTTTGGATATATATATATATATATATATATATATATATATATATATATATATATATATATATATAGGAAACAGAGACGAATGATTAGATATTTCAAAGTCAAGGACCCAACCCTGGCAGTTAACCAACTCGGATCAACCTGATGCCCGACCGTTATCCACCGTGGTACCTACCTCGTCGATGGGTCCCCGTCGGGCCCCACGCGTTCCTTCCAATCACCGCACGAGTAGATGACGCGGTTCGTGCTGTGATTTGGGACCTACGCGCTTCGTCCAATTACGGCGCGAGTTAGGTGATTGAGAAGAGTAGGATTACGGAGAAGAGCCGACCGGCGCGTGGCGGTCATGGGAGGGTTTAGCCGGTGGACAGGTGGGTAGAGTCTTTTAAATGGGGCTCCTGCGGTCCTCCACGGATCGGAACTGCTCCCTCTCTGTCTCTCTCTCTCGGCGAGTCCGGCCGGGGATGGCGTGGTGGGATCGGGTAACGTCGCCGATGAGGAGGGTCTGGACCGGCGTCGCTACCCGCCTCGGGATTCGCAAATCCGGTGAGTCGCACAACCCCTCTTTCCGATGCCCCGCGGCCCTGGTGCCCTGACACACGGGGTCTCATTCTTCCTCCCCCTGTGCTCTCCCGCAGGGCTGACGCAGCTGAGGGAGGAGGTGAGCACGTGCGAGTACGAGGACGTGCACGTGATGTGGGAGCTGCTTACGGAGTCGGGGCGGGCCGGACCTCACCGGGCGGGGCCGGCGACGGCGGCAAGGAGGAGGAGGAGGAGGCCCCGGCGGGACGAGTCGCACGTGTGGTCCGTGCTCGAGTGGGCACGCCTCGGCTTCTGCCGCAGGTTCTAGCTACCTCACGCGCGTGCCGAGAATATTATTTCCCTTTCTTTTTTCTTATATATATAAATAGATATATTATATGTATGTATTTGGGTGGGTGTATGACCTGAGAATTTAGCAATACATAGTGTGTTTTATTAAGCTTTCTTGGTCGGTATCATTGTGTTGCTACTGTTCGTATTAATAGCCAGTCATCAACATTTTTGTACCATAAAGGCTGAGAGTAAGTATGATTGAGCTTTGATGACGGAAAAACAAAAACAAAAAAAAAAGGAAAAATAAGTTTGACATATGCAACTGTGAGGAAAAGTTAAACAGGATTTGCAGTATATCTATCTATCGCCAAAAAGAAAAAGGTTAAAGAAGACAATTCGGAAGTCCAAATACCATTTATTTAAGAATCAGTACAGTCGTATGATTCACGGACTCCATAATTAAATGTCCCGAGGGAGGTTTTGACTTGAAGAAACACGTCTTATGGATGCCATAATTAATGTTTTGAAGAGAGGCTGGCTGTTGTTGTACTTTCATTGGGGTAATTTATTATGATGCAGAGTTAGATATTGTACCGAATCCACTAACATACATATAAAACAGTGAAAGGTTGGTTACGATCGTGAACAAGTGTCTGTTGCTTCGAGAGCTCAACACGCGATCGGTGCGAGTTGATCACATCAGTCGATATGACAAAAATCATGCTTGTTTTATAACGCCAGTTGGAGAAGACGGTGGAAGCATGTCATTGTCACAGGTTAAATCTAATTGAGCTTGCAATAAGAAACGATGCATCCTTCGAGACACTACACAAGGATTAAGGACACGACAAGGCCGACGCCTACTTCGATCAATCATTCGAGCACTGATGTGCTACAGGAAACGACTAGAAGCATGCGCGTTGTCTTCTGGTTCAGATTAACTCTAAAAACATGCCCATGTGTGAAGCAACATTCAAGGTTTCTTCTTTAACATCAAGATAGCAGGAAACCAAGTGTAACTTTCACTTTAAGAGAACAACTACAGGTAGTAACATAATCTGAGGAGCTTAAGAGGAACCTTCACCTTGATCACTAGATAGCTGCTGCAGGCTCTCGATAGCCCGAAATGATGGTCGCTCCTCGAATTTTAACAGATGGGCAACTTCATAAACAGGCCGCAACTGCCAAATCATCTGAACATCCAGATACGCATCACATTCGAAACACCAGACCGATAGATCACTGTTGGAAAATCTTAAGCGATGTGAAGCAGGACCCAAGCGAGGTTAATCTATCAAGTAAAGGATTTCTGAATATATTATACCTGAAGCTCAAAGCAAGGCAGTGCCCACTCTCTTCATAGTGCTTAAGCATGTGTTTATTTATAAAACGACTGCAAAAGACGTCTTTACAGCTCAAACATAACCAATTTTCGGCAGGGTGGTGGCATCTGAAACATATGTGAAAGATTTCATTAGACGATCAATCTGGTAGCTAACACAATTTCCTATCTTGAAATTTTATTCAATTGTGGTAGGCAACATTGAACTACTTATGATCCGATTGTGAGTAACAGAATCGGATTTACCCACATTTTTTTGATAGCCATCATCAAAACACGAAGAATCACAGGCGATGAGAACTATGAGAGGTACAAGGGGAAGTAGAAAAACCCTCCCTCACTCTGATGTGAATGTGAGTCCCTGTGATGCACTCTACTTCTATTTTATATACAAAAAAGTTCAGGCAATTTGATTAATCATCCTGCTTTAACCATTTGAACCCTATTCATCCGTCAAATAGTTAATAGTGGAGATTATGTTCTACCTCTATCTGTAAGTATATGTAAAGACAATAAATCCTGAACTCAGGAACCCTCGTGTTCTCCAACTTCTAGGGACAGAAGCCTAAAATGTATGGTATTGACCATGGACCCAATTCGAGGTTGGGTCCACAGTTTTGTTGATCTAAGACACAATAATTAGTTTCCAAGATCCTAAGGTGGATGTTTCTTGAGATTTATGGCCTGTCTTCTGATAAAAAAAAATCCAAAACATTGGATTCATGGAATGATCAATACATGAACCGTCATCCATTTGAAGACTCGACTGTGTCCTAATATGTCAGTTTCTAGATATCATGTGTTGTTATACCGGAGAGCGATGAAAGAACAGTCAATAAGATATGGCACCAAAACAGGTTTGGATGATACTTTTTCTTTATCTAGCCAACTCTGCTCAAATCTTTCTGTCGCCACACAAAGAGTCCAAGCATTGATTATTCATGGAAATTCAAGATATGTCATATTTCAAGATAGAGTTGTTCTTACGCGGTAACCTGATGAAAAACTGGAGCAAGCAAAGGTATGTTGCGAAACATAGTTTGATGAGACAATAAATCATCCAATCCCACTAAAGTCACGATGAATTGTTTGATTATCTTTGGTTATCTTGAAGCATTCTCCTATATAATTAGAGATTCAAAGAAGTTAGAATTATCAGACAACAGGATGATCACTTCAAAGCATCAAGCAGTAAGTTGATATATGACATAACAAAAAATGCTGTTCTCTGATGACAAGGTTGAGCTGCCAATTCAGATGCTTGCTGCTAAGTGAAGTAGCAAAAATGGGTACTTCTTTTCACATAATACTGTGCTTTTAACAGAGTAAATGTGGATACTCCAACATAATGCCTGAATAGAAGAATGCATGAGACCTAAACCGACATAAGATAAATCCTCAAACATCACATGACGAAGGTCCATGAAGCTGCAGGGGACTGGAAATTCATTTGGACATTAGAGCGAACAGGTGATAGCTCGCAGACCCCAAGCTTTTAGTGATCACTTTCAATCATGAAAAGGGCGTCGGTTCTACGAATCCCAAAAAATTCCTAGGTTTTCCATCCTCCACCTCGATTCCTCGTAATCTCTACGTACGCGTGGACATTACATTCGAAAACTAGTTTGCGATCGAAGCAAAAACCGAATCTGGTGTTCATTAACTTTATGAAAGGCAAACCTGGAGCAGGGGGAATCCGGGAGAGGGATCTGAGAGAGATCGGAACACAACGAGGGAAGGTGGTCGCAAGCGGTTCGAGCCTCCACCCACCCGGATTCGGCGCCGAAGAAGTCCTCTTCGTCCACTTCGCGCTAAGAGGCATCAAAGATCTTAAACGGAGAATAAATAGCACCACGTAGAAGAAGAGAATAGAAGAAGGAGATCGCTTACCGTTCCCGACGACGAACCGCCCTCCGCCGCCATCGGGGATCGATCTCGAAAGAATTATAGTGGAAAGTGACCCAACGAGTTGGGAAGTACGAGAAATGAAGCACCTTTTTGTTATATAACGTTGTGGACGGGCGTCAATATAAAAACGTTCTACCCCAAGAGAGAGAGAGAGAGAGAGATATATATATATATATATATATAAGAAATAAATCATTATTTTATATAAATTTTTTTACTTTATATTTAAATTTCTTACTTTATAATACTAAATATTTTTAATTAAAAAATATATCTTCTTATTGAAACCATAAGTAATGAAAATTCTTGGCCTCATATCTATTATAAAATAATATATTATTCTAAAAATAAATATAAAAACTCTCGAAAATTTAAAAATATAATATTTTAATATTTATCATATATATATATTAATAATTTAATATAAAATGATAATATATCAATTCATTATAAATATTATGTATCATAAAAATGATAATAATTCTTATATAGTAAATAAAATCATGCATAAGTTATATGCGACATACTTTTATGATATACATAATGGTCAAACAATAAATATACACATCATCACACATATACTCCTATACATACTTTACAGGATAATTTTTTTTCAACAATAAATTGAGAAAATTCATATTACACTCCAACGGTAATAAATGATGAAGTTATATTCCTTACTTACCCAATCACATTGGTTATGTCTAATCATCAATCATATGGGTTGAGTTATACATAATCATATGGATTAATCCATGTTTGATCACATGCGTTGAATTATATTTGATCATATGAGCTGGATTATGTCTGGTCACATATGCTCACCATATTATGGCACATGTGCTAAGTTTTACCTAGTCACATGGGCTAATATGGCAAATAAAGTTATACCCAAATTTGATCCCTCTCATTAAATAAAATTTTAATATTTTTAGAAGTATTATAAAATAATAATTAACTTCAAATATATTATTTTTTTCATAAATTAATTAATTTAGATTCATAATTTTAATTTTAAAATTAATTAAATCATAACAATTCACACATAATTCTTTGAAACATAAATATATCTAATTAAATAAATTAGAACTATTATTAAATTAACTAATCATTCTAATATTACAATTCAATGATCATTACTTATTAATCATAAAATTTTAAAATTCAAATATTATTATGCATCACATAAATTATAATTAGTATAATATCAAAAAATTTAAGATATAAATTAAAAACTAATAATAAAAGAACAAATGATCTTACCTCTCTTCGAGGAATTTTTTCCTCAAGGAATCCTCTCATAAATCCTTCTAGCTCGATGAGGAACGAGGAAGAGGAGCCCATGGACTTCTATAGTTCCTTGGTTCGACCTCCTAATGAGAATTTAGGTCTTGCGCAAACGTCTCATCCTTACGACTAGTTTACTTTCTATGGAATGTCTCGTGGTTCCTCTAGTGCTAGTTTTGAGTGTTTGCGAATCATGGTGGCGATCATCACCAGCAGAAATCCTTGGTTCCAGTTCCAGGGAGGCTGATGAACAGTTCATGACAGCCACCAAATTACATGCACTCATGCATTGGTCGTCATTCAAGAACACCTGAGCTAATTTAGTGGCTATTAATGGTGGAAGTATTTAGCTTACGAGTACCCCAAGCTGATATATACCGAGAGTTCAAATCTTCATATAGTTCTCTCATTGAAACCCAACAGGGTTGAAAAGCGCGTATGGAAACGAGGAAGAAGACGAGCTTTGCATGACTACTGAGGGAAAAAAGCCATGCTCGACGTTTCAGACCTGCTTTCTCCAACACTTACTACTGCTCACCCAACGACTCAGCGACGTCCGAAAGCGGAGCAGAATCATTAGGACAAGGAGTTGCGTACGGCTTTTGGCTGCCTGAGAGGGCAATGGAGTCAGTAACGCACCAACAAAGGCAAAAAAGGGATGCGTAAGATGCGTTCGTGTTGCCTTCATCTTATATTCTTTTGACCTCCGGTGAGTCAGCATCGATGCAGAACCAATTATTTCTGATAAAGATATATATATTTGTTTATAGATGGACATATATGATTTGATCTTTTAGATATATTATGTACTTTTTTTGTGTGTTAAATTAAATTTATTTTTGAAAAAATCAACCTTCAGGGACACTAGAAATTCTCATAAAATGCCCTCTTAATCTTTTTTGACTTTAACAAGAAGTTATTGCTAGAATAACAACACTGGAACTCCAAATTGACATTGACACTTACATACATATATCATCGATCGTTTACATCATTTTTATCTGATGCACCGGAAAATTAAAGCTGACCGAACACTGACACGTCACCTACGAAGCGAATACCCGCTACGTACCACGCGGGCCCCACGAGTTCCCCGACATGCTCTCGGAATCCTCCCGGGGGTACAATAATTGGCACGTACACAGAGACACCGCGTTTCGCAGAAGACACGGCACTGCACAGCGCTGCGCTGCGCTGCGCTGCGCATGGCCGGTTCACGAGCTCCACCAAGATGAGGTACGTTCTTTGTGTGCCAGCCATGCGCACGCAAAGACTCCACAAGTGGAATCCGCGTCATGTAAAGCCAATCACCCTCCGTCTTCCGATTCTTATATCCCATCCCTGCTGTGTGGAGTTTCCTAATTCCCGGTGCATGAACCTGACGAGGCACCAGCCTCAGCCCCCTACAGAGAAAGCTATAGCTGTATAGAGAGAGAGAGAGAGAGAGAGAGAGAGAGAGAGAGAGAGGAGATGAGGTAATATACATATAAAGAGGAAGGGAGGACGGTGGCTTTTGTGATGTTCCCCGTCTTCCCCACCACGTAATCCCACTGTATCTCTGTGTGCGCTGAGAGCAGTCTCACCGCCCCCTGTGCTATACTATTCGTCCACTTGCCCTTATAACGAGGGTTTAAGCATTTGGGGTTTCGACTAATGATCGTTGTTAATTGATTGATTCGCCCCGTCCGGAATCGGGCGGAGTGGGAAGAGACAAGGTTCGATGGGCGGGTGGCGGGCGGGTCCCGCCACCGAACGCGGCGAGGCGAGGCGAGTCGAATACGACGACGAGAAAAGAAGGCGAAGAGAAAAAGAGAGGTGGGAGTGCGATGCTCGCTTCGCTACTTTGCCGCTTTCCCCGTCGCATCAGCGCGTCCGTCATCCCCCACGAGCGAGGCCCAGACGGAGGGACGGCAGGAAAGGAACCGCCGAATACGGCGCTGACACAGCGCCGCACACGCCCGTGATAGCGTTGTGCGGAGATGGGACGTGCCGGCCCCGCGAATGACCGGGGCGTGTGCAGGCGGCGACTCGCGACACGGCGGGGATGGAAGATGCCTTCCCCTCTTCCGCACGCCTCCTGCCATCCCCTAAGAGCCGTCCTTTCCGCTGTCGCCTCCTCTCTTCCTTCACCCTTCATGCTATGGTCGTAGGGTTGGTATCGACGGCGTGAGATAACGAGATTGATGACACCAAGGCTGATGTGGCTATTAATTATTGGTTGGTGATGCGTCAGAAGACTATGCATCGTGCGGTCGCGATGGATTTCCTTATCCTATTCCGGCAGTGCCAAGAAATGAAGAACGTAAACCAAATTACAAGGGAGATTTATTTAATAGACTAACATCACGGACTAACAGACCGCCTCAATTCACATCGTTACCCAACATATTAATTAGAAATCTCGCCTGCCAAAAGCGAATGCCAAAACTTTCGCCGGGATAAACAACCAGAAGAGTCACAGACAAATAAGGGGATCAGTTCCTCAGGCGAAGAGATTGAGAAGCCTCGGTTCGGCGGTGGAGCTGTCGCTCTCGCCGCCGCTCGTCGTCACCGATCCCTCTGAGTTCATCGACGGCGTGGCCGGGCGCCTGCGCCGTTTCTCCTCAAACCCGCCCGCGGGGGACCGGCGGGTCAAGCACAGGTCCAGATCGCATGCCGCCGCTGCGTCGGATGGGGCCGGTGCCTTCCGCCGTTTGGCCGCTGAGAAGGAGGAGAACCCGATCCTCGGACGAGGGCAGGGGCCGTCCGCCTCCGGCGTCTCATCGTCGCCGTGACCGAACAGCGAGCGGAGCGTGCCGCCGCGGAGGACCGTCTCCACCGCCTCCTGGCAGAGGTGCCAGTTTCCGGCCCACAGCAGCCCCACGGCGCCGTTCACCGGGTTGATGGTTCGCCCGCACGCCTCAAACAGCAGGGACTGGAACAGAGCTGCGACCAAATTAGATGGGGTGCGTTAGAATCCCAAGATCTAGAAACCCAAGGAGCAAAACCTGATCAAACCAGGGATTCGGGGGCGCGAACCGGGGCGCTGGGAAGGGGGGACGGCGGAGATGAAGGACATGAGGCCGGCGCGGCCGAAGAACTTGGCGACGAAGACGGTAGCGTGTGCCTGAGCCTCGGCGGAGTCGATCCACTGCAAACAAGGCCGGAGCAAGCAGGAGTCGCTGCAGCCCTTGCGGAGAACTCTGCACCCGTTGCAACTCATCTCCGACGATGTCTCATCCACCGCTCGATCGCTACACGGAGGTCAGCTCTTCCTCCTCCTCTCTTCCACTATAGTTCTTCTACCAATCCTCTAAACGTGCTACAATTAGTTCCTTGTTCTTCTTCTTTCTTCGACTCTGGGAGACTTGAGCGGAGATGGAAGAGGGCGGAGAAGAGCGAGGCGGAATGAGGAGCGGGCGCGGAGGCGGTGAGGGGAACGGGGGAATATATAAGGGAGACCGGGGTTAGGTAACTCGACCTTAGAGTTAACGTGCTTGAGGTATTGGGGGTGGTGTGGTTACCGCCTTGGGGTGGGGCGGGAGGGGTTCCAAGCTCCTGGGATTTCGGGGGGCGGGGCAGCTCCGTGTTGCTGCGGTTGGTCGGTCCCGCGTTCCCCACCGTTTGATTCCTTTGCGGAGGGGGCGTTGGTGCGTTTTGATGATACGGCCTTCTTTTGGCGTCCCTCGCACCCCACGTCAAGTCGCAATTGCTTAGTGGTCGTTTGGCTTTTGTTATTATTTTCCTTATTTTAATCGTACTTCTAGTGAATATATATATCCCTAATTTAATTAGTTATCTCATCCAATATATATCATTTGTTTTTATGGGGATGGATGGAACGACCGAATTCAATCGCACAGTTTAGACTTGGACGATAGGGGATGAGTCTAACCCTTGTAAGAAGCTTTTTTTTAATTATTATTCTTTTATCATAGGGATATATAAAATTGAAATGAGACATGATGATTTTTGGATTAGAGAGGATGTTTGATGGTGAGAGAACAAGAGTTGTATGATTTTGAGGAATAAAAATAGATAAAATTCTCAATAAAATTATGATCATTAGTTGGGTGGTCAATCAGATCTGCTCCCCTCTTAGTCAACCTCTACAGGCGACAAGCTACAGGGGACCGTTCGAGTTAGTCGCCTACATGGATAAGCAACAAGAGGAAGGTATTAAGGTGATTATGAATGTTTCTCTTGACCTTCTAAGTATAAAAGATCATGTTTGCCTAAGGGCCAGACCTCTCTCATTGTAAGTCTTTTCACCCCCATAACTCCACAACACTAACTAGAGTGACAGAGGGGTCAGGTCGAGAAATCCCCCCATCTCCTCGACGTTGATCTCAATGCAGCACACCTTGAGGAGACTAGAGCCCACCTCAGGAAGCTGAGAATTCTTCTAAAACTACCTCCGAGCCACCTCGGATACCTTGACGTTACATCAATCGCCCCTTCAATTTGTCATGAGGATCGTTTGGACGACTTTGCGTTTTTAAGACCGAGCCATGTCGACTTCTGGTCGATGATATCAAGGCAATAATAAAAAGAGTTTTAGTGGATTAAATTGAGTCTCTCTTTTAAGACCCAGTATTCTTTTTTTACAAGGAGACAGGATGTTGGAATCCTAATAGTTTAGGATGACAACCGACTGTCCCTTGGTTGAGGTACTATTCATGTTGTCTTGATCATGAGTAGCTGTAGGGAGTTCGATCTTATCATTATTGAGGTTGGTCTTGATACCAATAAAGAACAGCTGAGCTTACTTCAAGTTGACTACGAATGGACGATGGATATTTTTCCCTCGTCAAAGGTAAGGTTACGTGTTACATGAGAATATGTTCTCATACGTAGTATGTAGAAACAAGCATCTTCTTCTTTCTACCTCAAGAAGAGAAGTGGCACCAATACTAGTTGTAGCACTAAGGCGACAACCATATATTCTCCTTAGCAAGTTGCAGGTGGAGGAGTTGACATCAATAATTGGAATCCCCGGCAATGCGACAAGAGCCATCTATTCTTGGAGAGGCGTCTATTCTATTCTTACTACTACTACTAGTACTACAATGCCCATTTCCTCTCCTGCTCTAATTTGCCTATTCCAAAATACCATCCCAGCATCATCTCATCAAAAATATATTAGGGTTGTTCACAATTATTCACTCATTTAGTCGAGATTAGTCATTACTTTCAACCCTATTACAACTTAATTAGACTATTACAACTTAGGTGCATGAGTTATTACCCTGTGGAAATGGAATTTGACATTGCCTACATGAATGGCCACAAAGCTGCATAGATAAGTATGTGTTTCCTTGTAACAAATGATATTGACTTGGAAAATTAAGAGCACAAGCATGATCAAGTTTTCTTAGTGAAAGAGGAAGCATCATTGGGGTTGCTAAGTAAAGATGGGAATATGTCAGATTGAATAGCCTATAACAACTTAGATAATGCCCAAAGTTGTCAGTAAAGATATAATATATACTTGGTATCAATTAATAGAAGAGGGAAACAGTGCAGAAAGCATATTTACTAATGCATATTGATTTCAGATCCTACAGCTGACACATTAATAGATGAGGAAAGCAGATACACCTACTTATTTTTATTGTGTTTTGGACAGCAGTGGATGAATTAATTGGTTTTGGATCAACAGATGATTGTGAAGGACGCAAAAGAGTATGGTAAGAACAGTGTCAGAACCTACATACAGCAAACAATGTCTCAGCACCATAGCAAACAACAGCAGTATGAATCAGGCTTTGATCCAAGCTACATAGACTGCACCTTCTCTTCTTGACTTCTGCTTAGATTACGACGCCTGGACTCTCTGGAAGAGATGGAAGGTCTAATATTCCGAGTCTGCAACAGCAATAAGTGCAGGTCAGGTGACCTGACAGGCTCATCTTTCCTCATCCATCGAGGACGATGCCAGAGGTAACGCTAAACTCTCAGTCTCGTTGGTTCTTTCTCTCCTCTTCTGCAAGCCATATAAAACCAACAATAGCATCAGAAAGAACACTAGAATTATTGCTCTATAGGACAAGTTTGGACTAAGTATTTACCCTTGCATAGAGGCTTTGAGCTCCTGTTGTTGATCGAAGACCCATCCCATTCTTATTGTCGCAATTAGATTTGGAGTTGCAGATCCAAACGATGTAGAGCTTAGGTCGTTCTCTGAGCTGCCGAAGCTGCAGCTCTACTCGATCGACTCATCAAAAGCTAATTATATATTATCCCATATAGTTAGCTACTTTTAATGTCTTGATCCCTACACTTTAAATAATTATAATATCTTTATAGTTACGAAAATGAAATATCTAGATCTATTTATCTTAACGCTATCGATTTCACCAATGGAAATACAAAAACAAAAGATAAAAAAAAATTGAACATTTAGTTGGTGGTGGCGGACGACGACGTCGCTAAGAGATGTAGACGACTATTGTGGACGAGGAGAGTGACGATGAGAGGTGAGGATCGTTTTACATCTGTGTCATTGTAGTTGCCGAGCGAGGAAAAGACCGTCGATGCAGATGTTGAGCAACGTTGCTCTGCATCTACATCGATGTCGATATAGTTGTCGATCGACATTGCTTGACGTTTGCATTGATGGCCCTTTCACCGCTCGACATATACATCAACGTTGACATAGATGTAGAGTGACGTCGCTCGACAACTACATCAACGTCGACGTAGATGCAGAAGCGATGAAAGGGTCGCTCGACAACTACGCCAATGCAAATGCAGAGTGGTGAAAGAGTCGCTCAACAACTACGTCACGTCACCACTCTTTTTATCAACAACAGCCACCTGTGACCCCCGGTGGCCCCGTTATCTGCCACCACCAATGTCGTCCGCTATCACGAAGTGAAATATTTTTGTTGATAAAACCAATGACGTAAAAAAAAAAAAAAATCTAGATGATTCATTTCGTAACTATAGGAATGCCAATGTAATGTTTTAAAGTATAGGGATCGAAATATTAAAAATAACTAACTATACGTGGTAACATGTAATTAGGCCACTCATCGATTGTGTCTTCCTCGTTGACATCTCCAGACTTTGCTCTTAAGCATGCAATGTGATAGAAGTTGTGGGTAAAGCCATTCGAACAAACTGTGAACACTCACCGATGACAAAACCTGGGCCTTCTTTCTAGGACCTCCACCTCCCCTGCTGCTGGGCTTCTGGATGTCGCTTGTGGGTGGAGGACGAGGTGTTGGTGATTGCTGAATCAAGTCTCCAGCTTCGTCACAGCTCGTCTCCACGTTCTTGCTGAGTGCTTTAGTGACTGCATGAAGCGCATATGGATCGTTCATGCTGTAGGCTCCGTCGCTAGTAATGGTGTCGACGAAACCAGCAGAGTAGAACGAGTGGCGGTCAGCATCATCCGAACAATAGAACGGATCGGCGCAACGAGCAGGCCATAATATGGATTCGTCACCATGCTGCGGAGGAGCACCAGATCGTTGCGGCATTACGTCGAACACCTCAGGTGCAAGAGAGATCCAAAATGCCCCCGAGACAATCCATCGGTTTCCATTCGGGGCGAGGGTGGGAAGGGATGAAGAGTGTGTGAGAGTGCTCGGTTTGCTTGATGAGACAATGGCATGGTTTGTGGAGTACTTATACCCGTAAAGTAGTTGACTTCAAACTTCGATATCAGCATCGGCAAAGAAAGCAATCGTAGAGTCCACCGAAGGCGGCACAATTAAGACGGTGGCAATGACGGAGTAGGAAAAGACACATTAGATGGAAGTCAAAATAATAAGTCATGAATAATTACATGAGCACAAAACAAAGTGATTGAAAGGTGATGAGCGGATGATTAACTGAGGTTACAGTAGTCGGTAGGAAGGAGATGTGGGAGATTTTAGGTATATAGTAAACAAATACGGGGGGATTTACTTTGTTTCAATATGGGATATAATATAAACAAGAATATAAGGGAGGACTGACACGGAAATACTCACCCCTAATCACAACACAAGTATATCACGTGTAATGTAAGATCCCATCAACAGGTAAAATCAAGTGTGATTAAAAAATATTTTATTCATATCATAAAATAAGTTAACTATAAGACCACATGTAAGTCACAACGGAGCACACGTCCGAATCTACCTCAGTCATCAAGAGACTAATTGAACTTTCAACCACATTTCTTACGCATACAAATCTGAACCGAGTTAAGTTAATCTTGGCATCACCAATATCGACACTTTTAAGGAGAAGGAACTAAAGAGATCCGCATAGGCATGGAAAGTAACATGAACTTGGCATTCACGTAATATTTACACAATTAAAAGCATGATCAAAAATTTAAATTGGTTGGCCTTGTTTAGTTATTTCTGAGTTATCCAATGTAGAATTATCGTAAGTACCTCTAAAGCTATTTTTTTGGTTTCTTATTTGATTGAATAAATCCAAATTAAGATCAGTAGACTCGTCTATCTCTATAAATCAACTCAAATATTAAACTAAATCACAGCACCTGTTGTCTAAAACATATGCTTTTTCTGCGTGATCCTTTTTTATGGGCACGAAAAGACACATCAAAGAAAGAAAGAGAGAGAAACAGATCCAGAATGTATAAAAGGTTTGGATTTGATGTATGTTTTTAATGACTAAATTCTAATGGACGACGTGTAATTCCAACAAACAATTTTGAACTATGAGCCGATACTTACAAAATGAGGGGTAATCAAGTTTTAGATCACACATACTCAAATACCGAAGCACTAAAACACGAAAATGAAAGCCAAAATTCAGTCATGACAAAGAAACCACTGAAATAAGCCCACTAATGGAACATGTCTGGGGAACATCATATAAAACAACAATGAGATAACAAATGCAAGCAAGGATGATGATATGGGAATTGACTGAATATGTCATAGAACTGGAAATATTCGGATGTACTTTGGAGACCAAAAGATCCAACCAAATTGTTTGTGACAATTAATGTTACAAAGATCATGCAAGAATGAGAAAATTGTAGAAAATTGCAGTCTTAAAAGTCGACCATATGTTAGCCTAAAGCTATTCATTGTAGTCAAAGGTCATAATGATTTTGTGATACTAAATTTAACTAAACATATGATTTTTTATAAATCTCAATGATGTTATGACTTATGACTTTATTGTTATTGTTGTTATGTTAACACCGCATCCTTCTGTGCACTGATAATATGATCCATCAATACTATTTGGTCTAAATTTCTAAAATCCAAATACAATGATAACTGATGTCTACATAAATTAGAAAAAAGGAATTAATGCAAGACATACTGGCTAGGTGATACAAATAAAAAAATCAACAAAATCTAAGCATCAATTACAATATCTAACATGAAGAAGCTACTTATACTTAAAAGGCCAACAACTTAAATTGAGACACAGCAACATTTAATCATGACAGGCAGAACTAGGAATAGGTTATCTACCCAGGCATTAATGATCTACGAAAGACTGTCAGTTTCAGCAACTGAGGTAAATAATTCACATCTACATCTGGATCTCAACAGGAAGAATCTGTGTATTCATATTCCTATGTGTCTCAACATGTATCATTTTTCAATGTATATATAGTTCTGAACACTTGACTAATATTTTTGGAGAACCCAACAATGGAGAAAAAATATCATGCAAGCTCAACTATTACCTTTATTAATATGTTCATCAACCAAAATACATTAAAATAATAATTATTATGGTGTATAATGTTCATATCATTCACAGCAACATTACATATACCAAGAAGTACTATATTAAACTATAGACAAAAGGTCGAAAATTTTTACATTTGGACCAATGTGTAGAATCTATTGGTATGTATCATATTGAATCAAGATAACTAAAAGTGTGGTGCGTATGAATTGCAGTATAATCTACAGAAGGATCAGTAACTCTTTAAAAGAAAACTTCATGAAAATGACATTCTTGATGAGAAAGAAGAATGCAATACTGAGTGTAAGATCTGAACCCAACACTTCGAGACTTTTTTATCTTAAAGAAAAGCAAAGATCACAAAGACCCTAAGCAAATGCAATAACCACAACTGTTTAAACCATGTAAAGCAACTAGTCCTGTAATGTCCCAAACCTCATTATATTCATAGAAGATTCCTGCCCACATATTAATATAATACTGCACTCCAAGTTGATAGCTTCATCTGAAAGATATAAAACAGCTTCTACTAGGCATCAGAATCTTTGATAGCTCTTTAAACAAAACATAGGGCCTGTGTTCTATGTTTTCAACTAAGAACGAGTGTAAATATTACTCTTAAAACAAGGAAGAGAGATAGAACTAATATTTTCAAGTTTGCATCCTTGAAACAAGTAGGAGAATTCATGATTTCAAGAAAACTAAATAAAGAAGTTGTAAGATTAATATCTGACTTTGAGAATTCTTTATTGTTTCTGGCCAGTTCCAATGGTTTCTCCCTCAGAGTCCTATAGACAAATGAGTTTGGAATTGAACTAACACTTGTTATAATAACAAGGAACTAAAGTCAAACAAAACCATAATACTTCCTGCCCATAAACTAAATAGCAAATAACACCCTAGGATACTAAATTCAACTCAAACAGGAAGAGAGAGAGAGAACCAATACTTCTCACATACATTGGATGGAAAAACAAGTGTCAGTCAAACAAAAAATAAGTTACCACTAGAAAGTCAAATGCGTTAATTAAGGAAGACTGTAAGCAAAAATTCAAACAGTGATCATCGTGGAGAGAGAACTGTTCCATTAATGTCAATAAGCCCTACTTAAAATGCATGTTTCTAAGCAACCATTTAACTTTATTTTCCCTTTCTGGTACTGGGTGTTAAAAACTGGGTTGATAGGGATCTACAGCTTAAAGAAACCTGAGCTGGCATCCATATTATGAGTCAAAACCATGACCATCCACAATCATCAATGATGTTAATCAGACATTGATTTAAGCAAACAGACAAACTCAGAATAAATGGATAAAGAAAGAGAACAAAGTGGGAAAAAAAAGGACTGAATTTATCCATTGAATCTGACTGTTTATACAGGAAAAATACCCTTTATGCATGTGCACACTTGTGCATGCCTGCTTAGACACGAGATTTGAACTAGAATGTTGTCTTGAGAATACAGCAAGAAGTTCTTATGAACTTGTGTATACCTATTTCATCTAATGCTTTTGGCATTTCCGAAGGCAATTCTCCCTTAACATCCATAAAATAAAGTACAGCAAGAAGTTCTTATTAACTCTAAATCAATTGTCAAAAAGGGACAAACATATCATACTCAAAATGCACACGATCCCAACACCTGCGAAGCAACATAAGGGATGCACATATACATGCATTGTTAACATCACAAGCATGCAGACAGAGATATGTGGTTGCTTAAATCATACTCATTTGTGGTTGGATTAGGTTCAACTTGGATTCAGGTGGAGTGGACTGCAGAGGAAATTTACATTGAGATAAATACATGAAAAAAACAGTGTGAGAGGGATGGAGCAGACAGAGATAATGGTGTGTGATGATGATTGCCAGAGGATCTTGTTGCAAGGATCGATAAGAATGTGTAGACGAATGTACCAATACAGAAATATCAGATATGTTCTAAGCCATAGAGTAGACAATTCGATGAGATCATATCTAACACCTCGTGCACTTTGCTACTTGACAACATGAGAAAATCAGATCACTTGCACATAGTTTCAGTTCATGTCCTTGACGTTTCAAATGGCATGGAAAGCATTTATAGCATTCATTCAGCAAGCAGGCTTTCGTGGCAATCAAGACATGAGACTACATCAAAATGCCCAATCAGAGGCCATCAAGAAAATGGGCCATTAACATACAACAAAATTTACACTTCAACGGTTAAATAAATGTCCGTGATCCATGAAAGAGGGAACTGCAGAGAAATCTTTGTTAAAAATGATTTAAGAAGCAACTAATTCTTTAAACATATCCTGTAGTCAACACTTAAACCACACACTGTAGCATTGTAATGTTTGCTAAGCCTCCAGAAGTTCATAGGACTGGAATGGGCAGCATTAAAGACAAGAAATTGGTATTCTACAAAAACACCATCACATAACCCATGACCCAAAGAGATTAGACAGTACCTACTGGGGCTCATCTTCTGTTATGCTTACACTGAGACTGCGTTGTGCCAATCTGTAGTACAATATCCCCATTGTTGCCATGCATGCCCTGCTCATAAAAACAGTTCTTACGATAAGCTTGTTTGCTTGGAATATTATTTTGCAGTTACCATTATCAGTGATGAGAAACATGACTATGCAAGAACCTATTATTTCAAAACATGATGCTAAAATTATAAACATTAAACAACATTTTCACTTTATTTTACAAATGACAAACATGCTAAGCACTTAGAACATCCTGCATAAGTCTAAAATTTCAAAAAGCCAACGAGTTGAAGGCTTGCTCTTTTTCAACATCTACTGCTCACATGCTATCTTAGTCATTCAATGCAAAACTGATCAGACCAGAATTCCAGCAAAAGAGATAAATTTGTCTTCAACTTTCATGTAATTCTTGAATTTGAATGGATATGTATAAACATAGTAATAGAGATTTATGTTCAACTAACAAGCATGCAACTACAGGTAAATCAGACAACAAATTATTCAGGACAAATTCAACTGCTCAATCATAAAGAACATCACCACCTGATGAGACAGCAAATTTTCATTTCAGAACCCTTCTGATCTTTGTTCCCACAAATTGTCAAAATGAACTTAATATATGATAACAGAAGTAGGAGAAATTACATGATTGCCATGATGAGTAATATTTTCCTGGGGTCCATCCTTGAGGATCTTTGATGACGTATTCTTCCTTCTGGACCATTTGTGTTAGCTTCTTTGCGTGGTGGTGCAGTCACTGGTAGAGTAGGCAATGAACTTGACCAGAAAGGCAGCAACATCCTTAGAAGCTTGTGACGCACAGGACCTGCATTTGAAATCAAAATCATTTGGTACATTGATCCAAACCAAATCCACTTTACCATAGAAAACCAACTAGTATTGGGATGCCTGACTTAAAACAATCTGCTAACGTGATACCTCCTTTGTACTAGAAGGTCACTTAAATAAAATTTGTGCATCTACAAACCAACACTTGTTCCTTCGTATTGTAGCTGAACAGGGAAAAACATCATGTAGCATCCAAAAACATTGGGACATTATGAAGATCCATTTCTGTTATGCATCCAGGTGTAACAAATGTAGAGATTGGAAAACTCATATTTAGTGAGTTTTGGGCTTGCATCATAACAATGGTTCAATTTCCAACATTATTTAGTGAAGTTCAAGTAAATCATGTGCCCCATTATGTAATGTTAGTATTGGATTGGTGGTCTAAGGCATCTACTTTCAACCTGAATGTGGACAACAATGCCAACTAGAATTAAGCTGGATGTGTTAAGAAATTAGGATGTAACACGCCATAACAAGACTAAAATTAGTAACAAAAACTTCAGATGCTGCAATTAGAATTTGTCTTATTCTTGAATTCGCATTTAACTTGACAGATAGGTCCAACCATAATGTAAGTTACCTAGTCGATTGAAATTATAACACCCCAATTATCCCACATCAGAAGTGGGCAAGACTAAGATTGGCTTATAAGGGTCTGATAAGTATACTACTATCAACTTCAACTTAGGTATTTTGACCAATGATTTAGATCAAACAAAGATTATGGTCTAGTTAGCCTATTAGGCCGAGGCCGTGACATTTGATATCAAAACCAACTTAGTATTTGGGTATGATGAGGAGGCTCGAGTAGGAAAAGGCTACCCGTGGATGGAGTCAAAGGACTCGTCACAGTGTGGAGCCATCACTGGGCTATGCCTTATATGCACCATGCTAGGGTTTCGTTTGGGCTATGCTAGGCCTTGACGAGGACGTCAAATCCTTGAGCGGAGGAAATTATAATACCTCGATTATCCCACATCGGAAGTGGACGAGACTAAGATTGACTTATAAGAGTCTGATAAGTGTACTAGTATCGACTTCAACTTAAGAATTTTTTACTAGTGGTTTAGGTCAAACGAAATTAATAGGTTAGTTAGCCTAACAAGCACGGGTCTTGACAAATATAACCCTTATTAAATTTAGTATAAAAGTGATATTATTTTTAAGATCTAGGAAAGATAAGAGTGTGAAGTAGATGGCTAAAGTAGCTATTTTATATCCACATTCATAGATGAAGGAAGACATAAATGAGAATTAGAGGAACAGTGATAAGTAATTGAAAATATATATACACACTAATAAGTATTCACAATTTTTAAACTTCCTGCTGGTTTGGGCTACTTAAGGAAAATCTTAAAGAAAAATTGACATGCACAAAAAGGAGGCTAACAGAGCACAAAAACCATGCTATCTATCGGCAGAAAGGAGAATGCAATTGAAGTTGTATGAATGTAATTAAATAGAATGCACTTGCCACTTCAGGTCATTTATTTATTGAAAAATATCATATAGTAGTATTCGGATAATAAAAATAAGAATTGAAATACACAGAGATAACCAAGAACCTTCAATGAAATGAATAGACATTAAATGAAAGGGTCTGCTGTATTATCTTACCGCGTCGTGTATACTTTTTGCTTGTCCCATCTTCATCATCAGCATAATATGATGTTTCAGAATTTTGTCTGCCATGGTAAGTTGGCTTTCTTGCAGCAGCACCAGGCTGTATGAAACAGAGGACAAAAAATCAGATACAATAAACATTATAGATGAACTTGTGGAAAAAGCCACAGGATAGCAATATCCAAAACCACATCAAATATCATATATAAAGCTAGTTATTGTCTCAAATGTCATGGCTCAACAGACTCACACTTATCATAAGATGGGGCTCTTGATCTTGCATAAATTGGTTTTCTAACGCATTAGGACCATCAACTTCAACAATCTCTGGTTCAAGCTTAGAAGAGCCCACTCCAATAGTAGAGTATAATTCTGAGTACTTATCATCTGTGACTGTTAAAGATAGCATGGGTTTTGAATCTTTAACAGAATTAACTGAACTTGCTCCACCTCTTTCAGTGTCTTCAACAGAAGACATGCGCATAATTGGTTCAGAAGCAAAAGCAGGAGGAGGAACACGGTTCTCTGCAGAAAGTGAAACTAGATGATTTCCAAATACATTTTTCTCCAGGCCACTCTGCAACACATGAGACAGAACACAGAATAGAGTTCAACAAGATGTGCATTGTGAATGACAAATGACAAATCTGTCACCTGCTTGATCACTCTGAGACAACAGTCTAATATAGAATAAAAGACATAACAAGGAACTAAAGGATGATAAGCTGGGTATCTTGACAGGAAAAATGTTACCACATAAAGTTAGAAATTTGTAAGTGAGACATAATTTACGAAAAAACAAGCTTACCTGGATTATTGCTTCCTTAAGCTTTAAGTGGAGATGAGATCCCGTATCTTTTATGCTTACAGGGGGCCATATCTGTAACAAGTTATTAATTAAGAGGAAACAAGTTCATAATTGATTTTCAGCACAGACATTATCTAAGGATCATACATCATAGTGTAAAAACAAAGATCTTGATAACTTAAGGCTGAAAGGAATCAACTTTGTAACTTGTCAAACAAAGGTTTCAGCAAAAACTTCATAAGCTCAATAATTGTATGGGTCATGGAATGCATCATTAGGCTCTCAGTCTTTTACAAGTAATAAATAAGAAGAACATTAAAACACAGACTAAAATTGTCTTCAGCTAGGGTATCTTTGAATAAATGGAATCTTCTCAATGAGCAGTATGGAAATTTTGCAGAAGGATGAGCCAAACCAATGAATAAACCTTTTCAACAAGGCTTGAACGTGTTGGATTACATTTACAAGAGACCACAGCTTTTTTTCAAAGAAAACTACAAGGGAGCAAGTTATGGACACATCAGACAGATTATAGTAGTAGCACTAATGGAAAAAGTTGTCCAACATAAGTGTAAACTAAATGGAGTAAGTGGAATAGCATAAAAAGACAGATGGTTGATTTCCATCGGCTTGCTCGGGTCACTTGAGCTCTGATAATAAAACTACCTAGACCTAATCCAAACCACCAGCAAGTCCAAATTCACAAACCATAATCTAAATCAGGTTACCAGTACCAAACTGGCTGATCAACTTCACCTGATCCACTTTATTATTTGTTCACCAGTCCTTCCCTTTCCCAGTCAATGTCACCACCTATATTGTTTAAGTTCGTGGATAGTCAATGATATGCGGACTTTGTTGCCTTGAACAATCACAAACACAACAAAGCTCAATGCCTTCTTCATACGGCTGAATCTACACCAGGAAACCGAACAAGATTTGGCCAAAATTTCCAGAATTTCAACCATTTAGGCCACCTGATTCCTGGTTTAACTCAGGTGGTTTAAAGCGAAATTAATTTCAGTTGAAAGTAGTCAATTAGATTTTTTTTTTAGTTTTTACTCTTGGCATTGTTTGTTTAAGATTAAGGAGAGTCACCAGGTGAACAGAGGTCTAATACAACAGGCATACATTGAGGTTGCTCCACGGCAACCTAGGTATCAAGAGTTTGAGTCACAAATTAACTTTGCTTGCAAGGATAAGGTTACACACATTAAGTGTCCCTAGACTTTGCAATGATAGGAGCTTCATACATCGAACTGCCGTCCCCCAACAAAAACTATTGTTTCAGAGTGTCAAATAACCAGCTCAGTCAAAGGAGTTAAGCACATAACTGTGGTTCTTCGACGAGGATTAAATTTAAGCAGCCGCTCTCATCTCCTTTGCTAACCTAGAGAATCTAGTTGATTAGCAGACTTAGCAACGAAACCAAAAAGAATGGAACTAAATTAGTTAACCTATTCTTCTTTATCTTGGTTATCTAACCACAAACCAAAATACAGCTTGAAAGTTTTTCCGGTCAATATTGTTTGTAATTGAGAAAAGGTAACTATGAACAACTTTCAGCAGTTTTAGTTTTTAAATGCATATAAAACTAAATAAGTTACAAGGTTCTGATGTCTAAAAAAGTTAAAAGAATCATTAGACTAATTCCTTGAGTTTGCTCAAACTTTCAGATATTGTACTACTACAATTTCCTAAAAAGATTATTAAGGATGTTTGAACTCAAACAAGACCATCATGCAACTTTAAAAATTTCCAGTACTTTCAATCTAAATCAGCAAACAGTAAAATACTGTATTAAAACAATGCTTCTTCATACTATTCTATGTCCTTTCTTCTCCAGTTAGTTTTAATTATTTTGATCTCTTTATGATTTTTATATTTTTTCCGCACTTGTTTAACAAAATTTAAAAATCAAAACTATCAAAATTCAATTTGGAACTGCTAAAAAACTAAAACCACTACAATGTTGAAAATAGAACTACAAATATTTGGCTGAAACTGTAGTTCAAACTAATACTTAAAACATTACTAAGACAATTGCACACACTACAGATGAACAGATTAAATCATATGCATTCATTCAAGTCTTGTCTTTTGAGGGGTAAAAAACATTGTCTTAACCCATCACTTGCCATCTGAATTCTGTTCTGCAACCAACAAAATGAAAGGATTTGGTGGTATAACTTACAGGGGAAGAACATGCAGGACAAACATATCCTGCAGGGGCAGTTTGAGGTGGGAAGCTTTTGATATGTGAGACCAAGCAATGTGTGTGCATAAGATCTGAAATCAGAAAAACACGGCAATTAACATATTGTGAAATAAGCAACTCAGATCTTTAAGAAATACAAGTATAGATGTAAAGTGAAAAGTTAACATACGCAAGCAACCCAATCGATTAGTTTGATCACTCCCGGCTTCCAATGCAGCATTGCACAAACAGCACATTGGTGGCCAGTCATACTCCCCATCAACTACCCAATCAGAGTATTTTTTTACCTAAAGATTAAGAAAACAAGAGTGATCTTTCCTCAAAATAGAATTTCTCATATAAATTAAGCAATCGGAACAAAAGTCATTGTATCAACTATATATCTGTTATCTAATACTTGTTGTGAACATTTCAATAGTATATTTATAGCATACAAACATGTTGATTTATGTTATTAAGGAAAGGCACAATATCATGTGGAGACATACAAGAATTTTCCTACTTAGATTTTTGCAGTATAAATTGTATTCCTCAAAAATTGGCAAAGTATCATGCCTAGGAATTGGAGTCCACATAAGCTAACTAAATCATCAATACCTATCAGAATTGATTTTCTTGGGGAAAGACTGCAAATGAAAGACATTCAATTTCACCTAAAAAAAAAACAGAATAATCCATGAATACTAAGTATAAGCAGGCAGGTAGGATTTTCAGAAAAAATCCCTCCGAGTTTTACTCACTCTAGGTACATTGATAGATGGACACCTAAGAAGCACAAACATGGACACAAGACATGAACACAACACCACGAGGACACGGCAACACATCATTTTAAAAAAAATTGGGATACGGACACGGCAAGGACACGTATTTTTTAATACCCACACACACATATATTATTTGATTTACATGAGTTTTATATATTACTCAAATTATTATATTTTACAATTTATTCAAATTATTATAATAATTACAGTTTATTCAATTTATAGTTTATTCAAATTACTATAGCAATTTAATCAGGGATTCAGAAACAGTAAAAAAACAGATAAAAAAAAGGTTAATAATATGTTAACAGTTTAATCAGAAGCAGTAAAAAAACTAAGGTTAAAAAAATAGGTTAATAATATGTTTCAGAAGCAATAAAAAAACCCAGATTAAAAAAAAAAGAAAGAATAAAAAATAATAATATGTTAATAATGTTTATAGCAGTAAAAAAAAGCTAAACATTAGTAAACGGTATATGCCTATACGAGATACCTTCGGCTTGCGACACCACATGGTTAAGGAAGAAGCTCTACAGAGGGGTGTAACTTCAGTGCATAATTCCGCCTCTATTGAGGGGCTCTCGGGGCATATGGTTTGACAATGCGCAGTGACAGCACACGACTTTGCCTTTGCAAAGGGGTGCTCAGGGCGAATGGTTCGACGACAATGTGCAACTTTGTCTTTGCAAAGGGGCACTTGGGGCAGATGGTCCCACGGCATGCAAAGGCAACACGCAACTCTACAGTGAGGCACTCAGGACGAATGATCCGATAGTGCACGACGACAATGAAGGGAAGCTAAGCCGATGAGGAAGAAGGAAAACCCATGATGTGCCAGGGTTCACTCGGGACAAGTGGTATTTAATGTTGAAATCCTCCCTGAATCCGTGAGGAAGAAGGATTCCGGAGGTTCTCGATGTCTTCGCATGCGACCACCAAGTTGGACTCGAAGGTTCCCTAATGCCTCCGTAGGCGACCACCGAGTCAGACATGTGAACGACATATCCAACAAATTAAACAAATAAAAAATAAAAAAGACATGTGTCAGGTCATGCTAGAGATGAATCCGTGTCGGACATAGGTACGTCACCCAAATCACCACGTCGATGCTTCAAATGGACACCCCACTTAAATCACTTTAGGTACACATAGTAGGATGAAGCTGAAAAAATGCAATATGATACTTGCAAGACAAAAAAAAATTGCGAACTAAAAAACAATCAAATTTAACTTTTGTTTGTAGTAGTAGTGGTAATTTTCATCACTGACTTATTAAGCTTACCAACAACAAGTTGGAGCACATGGAATGAATATTGTATCAAGATGAAATAGAAGTCGGGCCACTGAAAATATACAACACAATGAACAACTTATATATTTGCATACTGTACAGAGTAATGGCATCACAGACCAACAAAGTAATATGTAGCAGTAGGTTGGACAAATGTAAGCGGAGAGATGCAAGGTGTTAAGCAAGCAACATATTTCTTAAGTAGACTAAACAGAATGCATCAGGAGGAAGTATAGTATAAGGGTTAATGAATTAAAATTTTGTACTTGAGTAATCAATCATTGACATACAAACAAAAATCTGAAAAAGTTCTTCGGTAAAATGGTAAAACAATCTTTTTAATATCCTTTAAAAAGATCCACAGAAACAGTGAAATGGATTGGTGAAAGAATACTCATTGATTGAGATGGTATTATAAATCCGAGGAAGTTCATTGACAAAATGGTCCGAGAAAATTTTCAATTTCCTTTGGAAAAACCATGAGAACAGTAAAAAGATAGTTTTATTCAATCAAATTGTAAGCATCAGGTTCAATTTTAAATGGATTGAATAACATTCTAAGAAAAAGTTAAGATATATATGTTCTAAAATCATAGTAAGGAAATTAGATAAAATCCTGAAATCCTAACAAAATCTAAAGCCTGTGAATAATATATCCATGTAACATGACTTTCAACCAATAGCTAATAACTAATGAACAATATCTGCATTTTCATATCATATACAGCAAAGGTTCACTCATCTAAATGTAGGTATTTACAATTGTCCTAAGTTAGAGGTCTTCAAGTCTAGATCAGACTGAAGTTCCAAATCAGCATAGATCCCTGATATTGGTTCAGGAAAAGTATATTCTGATATTATCAAGAATTTCCCTGATCAAGCATCAACCAATATTTGAAACCTTGTATGCAGCTTCTTAAATGTAGAGAAACATTTAGAAGAAGTTGCATCATGAGTACTCCTAATGGTAATAATTATTTAAAGACTCCCAAGCATAAACTTGGTGAAGAAATTGATATATAGGAATTTTATCCGATAGAATGTACAAGCTGGTGCAATATGCCTCAGTGCTCTGGTAGAATTATAGTTTAATACAGTAGTATCATAGTACTATTATACCAATATACAGCACATTCCATATGCACCATTACTGCAGAGGTTACTTTAGTACTGGCTGAAATAACATAAGTTGTAAACACCATGAATACCTACCATGCAACAAGATTAAATGTTCATGTGCTGTTTCCAGACTTTTTTTTCTCTTTCAACTTACCTAAAGCTTTGGATACAACATACTAGTTTTCCCACCTCATTTATTATGTTCTAGATGCCATTTGTTATGCTTATTGCTTTTTACTTCATTTTTCACCATACATAGATCTCGATGTAGAACAGCCACCAAGGAAATTTGCCCATGAGATGGGCTAGCACAAAAAAAAAACAGATCACATGTATAAACTCCAATTGTTGGAGAAAATAAAAGGATATTCCATGTCACTGACTTGCAAACCTTGATGGAGCTTTTAGGATGTTAATTGACATCCTAGTCATTGTAAATGAGCTGACTAACCCACAATTCTGGTCACAAGAGCAAGAAAACAGTCGTCCACAATTAACTATTAACACTACATTAAATAGGACTTCAGAATAAATCAAAAGAGTTGTATATGGCAGGTTTACAACCCTAGTTACTATACGTAAGGTAGTGACATACTTAAAAATGTCCAGGCACAGAATAATAGGTTGAGATGATTACCACGCAGATCTGATGTTCCGGGAAACATATGCAGTCTCCACAAACGGGAACCTTGTGGACAAAGCAATAAAGCCTGGTTGCCTGCAACCGAATCCTCCATTAGTTTCAAGAAAACAACACAACCCAAAAAATCAAATGCGTGATACTCTAGCATTAGCAAACAAACGGGACACTCTCTACTGAAAGGAACCGAACAATCAACGGAAACCAATATCTTCTCTGAATCATGATAAAACTACCAAAACCTAACCCAAAAAAAGATGTCCTACCATTAGAAAATCTTTCAGATGTTAAGAAGATATAGTTGAAACAAATCCAGTTAAAAGAAGTTATCGAACGAATGCTTGATAGATCCATCCCTACAACTTAACAATTTCAGTCAGAAAACTGCGCTATCTATCTCCAATAATTCGCAAAGGGTACTTCAAATCCCGAATCGCGTAGCTCTCCAAAGGTCCAAATCCGATTGTAACCCGATTGAAGGATCGAAAAGGGAGGGCGTGAAACGAAAACTACCACATCCTGGTGTCGAGCGAGGGCAACGAGATGACTAATGGAATCGGATCGGGGCTACCTTGCGGCATTTGCAGACGACCATCGCATCAATCGACGATCCCGGGAGGAGCGGCGAGAGACGGAGCTAAAAAAGGATGGGAGCAAAGCTTGAGATTAGACTGATTCGACAAGGACAAGACGAAGCCCGGAGGGGAAGAGATCTGGGGAGCGAAGGAACGACGAGGTGTAAGACGCCGAGGGCCAGGAGAATGGAATTAATTAATAGTCGATATAAGTAAATTGAAACCCGGACTGCGGAGTGAGACGAGTGCGTCCGTTTCGGGATCTGGGGAAAAAAAGGAGAAATCAGGACCGTTCGATTATGATCGTGAGACCATGATAAATAGCCGAGTCAGAATTTATATATCGTGCAAATAAAAAGAAAAAAATCGGAGATCGCAGCCGTCCAATTCAGATCGCATGGCCTGATTACTCCTTTTTGTTAATTATGTGTAGAAAATTTCTTAATTATTCACAAAATCTTCTACAAAGTTTATATACTTTTTTTTTTTTATAAAAAGTAAGCAGTGATCTTACGATATATTATCAAAGTCTCTATCAACTAATCATGTACAAAATATCCACTATGTATAAGATATTTACTAATTATTTTTAAAATATTTGATATATATGAAGTATGAGAAACTATAAATATTTATTTTTACTATACACGAAATATATATTAATTAGGATATAATATTTAAAAAATAATAAAAATTATTATATCAAATGACGTACATGATGAGTGCGATATATTGTCTCCTTTCATCCTGAGTAATGAATTGCTTCATTCACATGAGTGCGATGAATTTGGATTAAAAACTATTTTTCTCGAAAAATATCAACCATAAATTTTAATTGTTGATAGCAAGATCCTGCAAATCATGCATGACACTTGGGCGCCCATGGACAACTTAATACCTTA
This sequence comes from Musa acuminata AAA Group, assembly GCF_036884655.1. NCBI lineage: Eukaryota > Viridiplantae > Streptophyta > Magnoliopsida > Zingiberales > Musaceae > Musa > Musa acuminata. Next base: position 44,904,024 of record NC_088329.1, on the reverse strand, counting down.
CACCAATTAGGACATCACAAAATTCTCTAGATATATAGAAGGATAGATGCTACAATTGAGGGAAAAAATTTGTTATAAATAAATAATCATTTGAGATCCTAAACAAGTCACTAATCTGAAAATCCAATTTTATCAGCAATAAAGAACTTTTACAGTATACAATGAATGATACATATGGCACCCATGTCAATGTGGAACATGATTAAGCTGCTACCTCCTAGATGGAAATTTACACTATAAAAATTAATAGAAATAAGTCACATGTTTCGGGTGAATAAATATCCTTCAGACCAGCCACTAACAAAATCAATTCCTGATCCGAAAGGCAATTTTATCAGCAACAAAGAACTTTACAGTATACAATGATGCCATACCTAATGTGAATGTGGAACATGATTAAGCTGGTAGCACTTTCTAGATGGAATGGTCCTCTCGAAGAACAGTCAACTACAGACTCTTGAGTTTTGAGAAAGTATCTGTACTGAGATCATAAAATTCCTCCATGATCAACAAGAGCCTGCATTAACAATTTACATTCTAAAAATTAATAGAAATAAGTCAAATGTTTCAGGTGTATAAATATTATTCTGTATGATATATGTATGTGGTTGAGATCAAAGAACTTAAGTTTAGAAATCATCAACTGCATGATATATGTATGTGGTTGAGATCAAACATGAACATGTTCCACTGCTTGGAGGGGAAGCATAATAGAGAGAAAGCTCGTCATTAAGAGACAACTACAATTCACCAATAGTTCCCGCAAGAGCACTGCCCATCCTTAAAATGGTGAAAGCGCTTACCATCTCTGACAATAATCTCTCTATCAACTGCCATTGACATGAACATGATTGCTGAATGGCAATCTCCACAGATCCTTAAGTTCTTCAGAACTCTAACTGGTGCACCAGCTGGCAACTTTAGAAGGCCAAATGCAACAGCTAATTTCTCACTATGAGTAGACAAGACATATTCCTTTTGCCCAGACTCAACGTCATGCAACACAAACTTGGTATTAGGGACATAACCCAGCTTTCGCATCTTAACACCAAGTATCTCGAGGAATTTGTATATTTCTTGAACATCAGGATGCATTATATCATTGACCAGGAACACATGAACCTTATTGGCTACTTCGATCCAGCTGCACCCAGGTTCCTTCTTCACACCTCGATCCTTCATCAGTTTCCTTACCTTTGCCACACCTGCCCACTGGCCAACAGCTGCATAAAGATGGGACAAGAGGATATATGTTCCATCATGTTGTGGAATCATCTTGAAAAGCTGCTCTGCTGCATATATTCCTAGAGTCATATCCCCATGAATTCGACAACCAGAGAGAACAGCTTCCCAAATGGATGGACCAGGTGCAAACTGCATTGATCTGATGACATTCCAAGCTTCATCAATTCGACCAGCTCGACCAAGCAAATCAATCAACCTGGCATAATGATCTTCCCCTGGGCTAATACCATGATCACGCTCCATTGACTCAAAGTATTGGAAGCCTTCATCAACTAAACCAGAATGACTGCAGGCTGACAGGACTGTAAGGAAAGAGATCCTGTCTGGACTGATCCCATCCTTGATCATCTTGTCAAAGAGATCAATTGCTTCTATTCCATGCCCATGCTGCCCGAGGGCTGCTATCATTGCATTCCAAGATACAGAGTCCACATTGGGCATCATAAGGAATGTTAGATGTGCTGCCTCCACAGAACCACATTTTGCGTACATTGTCAAAAGCGCATTGCCTGCTGAGTTGCTTGACTCGTAACCTAATTGGATAAGCTGAGCATGGAGCTGCCTTCCATGCTCCAATGCCCCTAGCTCACCACAAGCAGCAATTGTTCCTGCGTATGCATAATCACATGGTTTGACACCTTCCTCCTTCATTTGATTGAAAAGCTTCAGACCTTCCTCTGCAAGCCCATTATGCAAGAAGCCTGAGATCATAACCATCCATGTCAACTGATTCTTCTGTGGCATGTCCCTGAAAATATCAATGGCATCATGAATTTTCCCACTATTTAGATACCCCGTCAACATGGCATTCCAGGAGACAACATCCTTCCTCCGGATGTCATTGAAGATTCTTCTTGCAACATCAACATTTCCATCTTTGGAGTACAAAGTGACTAACACATTCTCAACAGGCAATGCTGTCTCTGGATCAAAATCTGGTGCCACCCGAATGATGTGGGCATGAACAGCCTTACCATGGTTAAACAGTTCTCCATTTGCACATGCACTGAGCACGCTAGTGTAGGTAAACTCATCAAGAGGAATACCAAGACAATGCATCTGTCTAAACATCTCGAGAGCTTCTGAGATAAGTCCATGATGAACATAACCTGAAATCATCGCATTCCAAACCACATCAAATCTTCCTTCCATCTCATCAAAGACTCGACGAGCCTCACCAATGTCACCTCTCCTAACGTATCCAACCACCACTGTGGTCCAAGTCAGCTCATCTCTTTCCGGCATCAGATCAAACACCTCCCGGGCATGCACCGCTGCTTCTTGAGCCTCACACTTCGCGTACAGCGCAATGAGAGCATTCGATACGGAGACAGAATTTTCAGTTCCGGACTTAACCACCGAACAATGGAGCTGCTGGCACTGCGTGAGCTCCAGAGGAAGTATAGCAGCGGCGGCACTGAGAACGCCCGTGAATGTATAGCTATCACGAGGGACTCGATCGTCCATCATGTCGCGGAACACTGCCACGGCAGCAGGGCCATCGGAGGCGCGGGAGTAACTGGAGATCATGGCATTGTAGAAGACGGTGTCGCGGGATGCGAGAGGAGTGTGATCGAAGATCTGGCGGGCGGCATCGAGGTGGCCGCCAGCGGAGTAGGCGGTGATGAGAGAAGTAGCAGCGATGGAATCGTGACGCCGGGCGGTGGTAGCATCGAAGAGGCGGCGGGCGGAGGGGAGGTCGCCGGACTTGGAGTAGAGGTCGATGAGGCGGTTGAGGATGTGGGCGCGGGGCTTGAAGCCGGAGGCGAGGATGTGGGCGTGGACGGCACGGAGGCGGCGGAGGAAAGGGGCCGGGGCGGTGGCGACGCGGTGAAGAACGGCGGCGTAATGGTTCGCGACAGGGGCGAGATCGAGGGAGAGAGAGGAGACATGTCCTCTCATTCACTTGCTTCGGGAGCTACCACAGTGCCACACTCGCGTCCTTCGACGCGATTTTGTTGAGGTTTAGGAGAGGATTTGAACGGAGAGCGAGAGCACGCAAATGCAATCCAAGCCGTCCAATAAATTTGACGCCCCATCAAACGATTAGATTTGGGCGATTCGTAAAACAAGTGATGATGGAGTTTGTCTTCTTTTTTTGTCATTAAAATGTAGATGAAATCTAATTTAATTTATATTCTTTATAATTGATTGGATTGGTGAAGCTTTGAACGGAAGAATCTTTCACTATGCTATCATCTTAAAATTGAGGATAAATTCTAAAAAAAATTCAAGTTTTCACTCTCTCCTTCATAATATTTCTTTTTTGCTTTATTCACAGGTAGTATTTTTCCTAATGTTGGCCGTCACATTCCCCCGATATCATCTGTCGTGAGCACACTTATATTATCTTCTTCAAATTTTATTGTTAGAGCTATCTTGAATTATAGGTAAGAACGATAAGAAGTCATCGATGTTTGTGATGCTCACGTTGACGATTCTATTAGAATGGGAAAGAAAGAGATCATGGATAATAAACCCTTCCAAAATCAGTTTTTGAATAATAGGAGATGAAAATTATGTCGACGAAGGAGGAAGAGAAAAGAGAAAAGAAGGGTAAGCCCACAGTTGCCCTGAGAGAGAGATATATCAACGAGCAACGATGAGAAGGGTGCGAGGGTGCCAAGATCTCATATCGAGGTAGAGGTAATAGGTGATGACATTGAGATCTCACACTATAATGGAGATGATAAATGAGGGCGAGGGTATATTTAAGAGGTTTAGAGGTCTCCATGTGAATACAGTAAAGGGGACAATCATGGGAGGCGAAGGTAGCAAGATAAAAAACAATAGACAATAAGATGAAAGACGGTCATGGTGAGATGAATACCACGTGTAAAATGGTAATGATGACTAAGAAGGAAGATTATGCGAGAATAAAATAAAATTAATATTTACAAAAAATAATGGAAAATTATGGTTTTTTAAAAATATTATCCTAAAACTTATATCACTAAAAAATATCAACAAATTATATTTTATTAATATATATTTTTAATTATTATCTTTGTGTGGGGGCTCAAACTTTGATAACATGATCATATACATATATTATTCAAAGTTAATTCAATTTCCACATATGGAAATTAGTTTACTCATGTGTTAAGAGCATAAATCAACATGCCATATCTTATAAACTAGCTTAAGAATTTTAAATTATAGAAAACATGATCATTTTTTAATAGTGTGTGTTATTATATTTAATAAATATATCTAACTATTATAGGTTGTTTTCTAATCAGGTTGAAATTGATAACCAACCTATATTGAAGGCTTCACTCAGCTTGAGTTGACTAAAAATCCTTTGCATCTACTCATGTATTTATGTAGCTCATGTATATATATATATATATATATATATATATATATATATATATATATATATATATGTATATATATATATATATGTATATATATATATGTATATATGTATGTATATGTATATATATATGTATGTATATGTATATATATATGTATGTATATGTATATATATATGTATGTATGTATATATATATATATGTATGTATATATATATATATATGTATATATATATATACACCCAAGTCTCTCATATTATAGAGATTATTCGAATGATTCATGATTTAAAATATTCTCTATTATAATTTACAATGATATGGTAAGTTATTCTAATTTGTTTTGTTATTTAACGAGTTAGAATCTCGATTCTATCATAAATATCAATCATATGTCATATTTTAAGCCTTGTGTTTATTCGTAAATTTCACTTGCCTAATTTTTAAGAAATACTTAATAATTATTTGGTGAAAATTTTGCATATCATACCTCCCAATACTTAAACAAAAAAAATCCAAATAAGTTATACTTTTCATATTCTATTTGAGGCTTTTTTTTTTCTTTTTTGCTTAACTTTTATGTGAAAAGCATATTCAAATCACTTCTTAATCTTTACATTTTGACTCATCCAAACAAAACACAAGACAAATTATTAACCCAAGTTTCTGACATCCATCTGATTTGATTCATATCAAACTTAGCCCAACCCACTTCTATTAGATCAAAAGAAGTAACTCTGCTTCATTCTTGATGCAATTGACTCGATTCAACCCATTAATCGTATGACTCGGGTTCAGATCAACAAATCCGGTTTCGTTCTTGATCCAATCGACTCGATCCGACCCGTTAATCACATGAGTCGTGGTTCAATAACAAAGTGTCTCTCAATCGGGTGCGACCTGACCCGGTAAACTCCGATCGAAGCACGCGTGCAACCCTAATCAATTAATACTTACCACACGTACGCCACGACTGGCTTCCTTTGCCGTTGCCGTGCTCGACAAACGATCCCCCTTCTCTCTCCCTCCCTCCCTCTCTGAAGAGCTCGCGAAGCAAACGAAGCCATGTCTTCCGCCCCGACGCAGCGGTTCCACGGATCGAAAGGACCCTATCGCTACCAGAAAAAGTTCGTCCCCAAGAACGATAACTCTTCCTCATCCACCTCTTCCTCGGCAAATCCCTCGAGCTCCAATCGCAGCAATCCTCTCCGGCCCCTCACCACCGCTCTGAGGAACCACTCCGCCGTCGCTGCGGCCCACTCTGGATCGAGGGAGAAGCGCCGAGATGGAGGGAACTTCGTCACCTACTTGCCCCACGACGAGGCCGTGGCCTCCGGCCTCGGCGCTGACGCCGGCGGCCTGGATGCTGTCGAGTCGCAGGCCGTCGTCGACCTCCTCAACGATGAGCTATCCAAGATCCTTAAGATGAGCCCTAGGGATTTCTGGAGAGAAGGTCGAGAGATCTTAATCCCTGGAACCCTACGCCCTTTTTCTCGGACAAAATAGTCGATTCATGATCTTGCAATTAAACCCCTTCTTGACTGTTGATCCAACAATTCGATTCTCATTTGGCAATTGCTTTTCCAGTGGCGAAGAATGATGCTTTGATTGAGTTCTTGGATAGTTACCTGCAGTTCAGAAATAGATGGTCTGATTTCCCACATCGGGGATCGAGGGGGGTTGTTGCTGGGGTCATCGTCGGGGAGCTTGAGCTATGTCGACGTGTTTTTATGATCCTCTATCGAATGTAAGCCCGTCATTGATGATTTGTTGGCCTTTTGTAGTTGGTTTTAATTCCGAATCCGCCAATAACTTTTCACAGAAAAATCTTATATATATTACTGGTTTTTGATACTTAGACCATTACCAATAAGGTGTCATCTCATTTAGGCTTGTAGTTGTTGATGATCTAGTGTCATATTTTTCAGATTAGTACTTGATGATGATCTTATTACAGGTCTTCCAACAAGGATCCTGGGGCGTGTCCAAATGATTGCCTCAGTATGAAGGATCATACAGGTGTCATTGCCCTTTCCTATGATAGTATGATCTTGGAAATAATTTAAACAGTTGCTTTTATTCAGTTTGTTCTCGTATAGCCCTCTTGCAGGAAAAGAATCTGCTGGATTTGCCAAAATTATTGGATATTTGTGCTATCTATGGACATGATAATGAAGAGTTAACCAAGTCATTGGTATTTTCCTTTGGCTTATATTTTAATTCTGTTTATTTTATCTCCTTTTGGTATGGTCACATGGACAAACCTTTGTATTAGAATAAGATCCTGGTTTCTATAAATGCATTATTAAGAAGTATGCCATGTTTTGTGTCAATTTTTTATGCATACTATTAGTCTTTTAAGTTGTTGAGATGCTTTATTTTGCTTTTCTTTGTTAATTTATCTGGAAATATTCTCTATGAAAAATTTTGTTGATGGATAAATGAATGTTGGAACATTGACAAACACAATATGCAAGTGAATGAGGAAAGTGAAACATTTGCTAGATTTTCACTTCTGTATTGCTAATCTTTTACATAGTTTGTAAATGTTTTTCACTAGATATTCATTAGTCAAATTAAAGTCAATTAATGAAATCATTGGTATTTTCACAACAGTTGTCTGGAAAGAAATTTCAATCCATTCAAGCGACCATGGCCAATTGTTTATAACTGTTTAATTATATTTTCTTAATGTTAATTATTGTGATATTTACATTCTTGAAGTATTGTTCTGTGCGATGCTTATTTTCCTCCTATAATACACTATGGATCTGGCTCACATTTTATCATTGTAATTTTTATATAATTTCTGATAGACCAGACCAGGTTTTGTCTATGTCGTACAATAGTGTCTACTGCCATGATGTGGATTTTGCCTTAGTATTTACATTTATTATTTCATTGTTTCCGGTTGAAACTTATATTCTTATGCAAGTAGATGTACTCATCATGAATATTTGCTCTGCTTTGTATAGTAGAAGTGGAGTTCTTTTTTTCCTTATTGGTATTCTCTTTCCAGGTCATAAATGGTATAAGAGCCCAGCCAAATCTCCTTGATAAAGTTGAAGCAGTGGTCTCCCATTTCCTAAATATAGTGCACACTATGCATGAACGCTGCAGCTCCTCTTTAGAGGTTTTCTTCTCAGTCTAATAAACTTTTTTTCAAAGACATGAGATGTGCCTGCTTCTAATGTTGTTAATATATATTTTGGAAAGATTTACCCATGTACTTTTAAGTCTTGTCAGACTGTATATTTTTTAAGAAAATCACCAGGAGAATTTTTGCGAAGAGATTAGACCACTGTAATTCTAGTAGTCTGTTGCAACCAGCTAAGGAAATATGCTTGCTGCTCGAGGGAAATTCAACTGAAATTTCGGGACTTAGAAATGCATTTTCTATGGCTTCTGATTCCAGAGCTAAAACTTGGAGCTGATGATTTTATTCAACTAGTTCTAAGCATTTTGTTTGGTTGGTTCAGTTACAATGGCAAAGCAAACAAACATTGTGTGACTAACATGGTTTGTAGGTACTGATTTCATCTCGTGGGCATGAAACTCATGGATCTGGTCATTTGCATAAAGATTTTTTGGAGGCAAGTCATTCCTATTTAGTTCTAATAAGTCTATGTTCACTTTTTCTTTCATATAGCATATGCTGGTTTTTTTAAACATTTGGTTCATCTTCAGGTGATGGACTTTATAAATGATGCGGTTGTGACACTAGATGCATTTGCTGATGCATATAGACCTGCAAGTTTTTACTTGTCTCTTTCATTTGAGATGAAGTGAGCTACTCGTATCTGTTTTATTACTTCTGATTGAGATCTTTGTTGTTTCTGAATCTAGTCACTTTTATTGAATCCATCTTCTGCGCAGTTATGGGAATGAAGATATGCTCAGAACTTTGGCAAGACTGCATGATTCTTTGCTGCCATCTTTGCAGAAAGGTCTTGCAATTGTTTCTAGTACCATTGCTGATGGGTCATCGAACAGCCTGCTCACTGAAACACTTCTCAGTCTAAGAATGTTGTCAGCGAGAATAGTCAAGTTTGGTTGGAAATTGCTTGACTTTTGCTATTTGAATGATAAGTTAATAGAGGACGGGTTTCAAACTGCTTCAAAGATGTTTCCAGCCAGAGTTGAGGATCCTGTCATAAGGGGAGATATTCTAGTTCAGACGTTCAAAGAGATTAATCAGGAAATTTCTTATAAATTTTCAGAAAATCATGGAAATGGAACATTTCTTCAGAAACTTGAGACAGAGTTCAAGATTTTGAGACGTGTTGATGACCTTCGCAGCAATGGTAAATGCTTTCTCACTCATTTGTTGGTGTTGTGATATTTGTCGCCTAATGCTACATTGGAATGATTTTCTAACATATTATCTGAGTTTTGATCCTATTTATGCTGCTTTTCCTTAGTGTTACTGAGAAAAAGAGCACAGAGCTTTATTTTTCAGTTTTGGATTTGTTCCATTCTCTAGATGATCAGTTCAACTTATCTTCAGGGAGAGAATTAAGTATATTTGTTTTTTAAAATATCACCTGGCAATATTTACAATTGAATATTGAACTCGTAAATGCAATGATGAAATTTTGGAAGACAAATAATATATATATATATATATATATATGTATGTATATTTATTTATTTATATATATAACACCTAAATAAGAACTTTCGGTCGAATAGCCTTGCCTACTGCATGCTTTGCTAATAAGAATTTATTGCCTCCTTACTAGTAGAATATATGCCTTTCCAGAGTCATGTAAAGGACATAATTTACCTACTCATTTAAACATAATAAACAAGGAAGGGATTTGATAATGAGTGTACTATAATCATTTGCGATAATGGCAAAACTGGTCTGGCTTGTTTCAATATGTGCGGTTCTTAGAGGTCATGGAAATTCTGTCCTGGTTAGTCGGTTTAATCCAGTTTCCTTGCACAACTAATCTAATTATGAAACTGAATTGGCCAAGGTCTGTTCCAGTTTTGCTGGTCCAACCAGCCGGTCTGATTCAGTTTTGATAATATGGATGTTGCCTTTTCTTCAAGTCGTTGAGACGTATTTGGAGGTTTGATATTATTATGCTATGTAGTCTCACATCTCATTCTTTTTCTTTTTGCATTTTGTTTGCAGGATGGCTCTTTATGGATGAGGAACAATATCGATATATATCTCGTATTGCAGCACCAACTCATCTAAAGTCCTGGGAGTTGGGATCTGTGATCCCCATCTCTTCACTGAATGAAAAAGTACAGATGGATGAGGAGACTGTAATAGCTGAGTCTAAGATTAGTCAAATTAAGGACCTCTTCCCAGATTATGGGAGAGGTTTTCTATCAGCTTGTCTTGAAGTCTATAACCAGAATCCCGAGGAAGTGATTCAGAGGATACTAGAGGGAACACTTCATGAAGATCTTTTGTCTTTAGATACTTCACTAGAGCAGGTTCCATCACGAAAACAGACATCCAGCCACAGTGATAAAGGGAAAGGTTTATTACTAGAATCTGCACCTCAAGGTACCTTGCCATCTACCGCCACGGGTTCTAGTAGGCAGCGGAAAGATGACGCTGGCCCTCCATCTTCCTCTCTTTCATCCTCGTACGGGCGATACACAAGAAAGCCTAATGATGAAGTTCCTAATTCCACCATTCTTGACTCAAGAACAGCTAAAGATGCTGTAAGGGCAGCCGTCCTTGCAGCAGAGCTTGAATATGAAGATGAATATGACGACTCATTTGATGATCTAGGCCTGAGTATCGTTGAATCAGTAACCGAGGAGACAGAGAACTTATCTGATAGAATTAAATCCTTAACAGGAATAGCCTCAGGTTCAGATACTGGAGGTTCATCAAATTCTATCTCGAAATGGAGTTCACAAAAGAAGCTACAATTTTACGTCAAGGATGGGAAGAACTATAGCTATAAAGTTTCTGGTTCAATTGCTGTGTACGATGCTCAAGAAGCAGCTCTTGTCAACCAAGCACAGAAAGAGATGATTCATGGTCTGGGACGTGGTGGAAATTTACCAGTTGGGGCTGTTAAGAGGCTGATGGATGCCGAGGACCAGGACCAAGAACATCAGATGCCTGACACCGCAGAAAATGCAGGTAGAGGGAACACCAATCCTCAGGGAAGGGGAGGAAGGAGAGGCGGCAGGCACCACCACCACCGGAAGGATAGAGCAATGAAGAAGCACTTGTCAGGAGTGGGTGGCTATTAGATGCTTGCACTCTTGAGTAGATGCACAGCTTATATATATATATAGGAGAAAGCCTTCCTCGACTTGGAAAATGCAGAACAGAACATATCGGCCTCAGACCTTTTTATCAGGTAACTTGTTTTTGGATTTACCATTTACTTGTATTGCCGCTACCGAAGAAATATGTAACTTTTTTTTATGCATATAGTGTATAATAATCTGAATTTGGATATCATTACTTGGTTTTGTGCTGGAATTTAGTAGAGAAGCCGAAAAATGATTTCATTATTTTGAACCTCATTCAACCATGCTGCTGCAGGCTTCTTATAAAACAAAAAATAGACATATAAACCCAAATAATCCAAGATCTTATAAACAAGAGCAGTAAGAATAGATAGTAAGAGGATGCTTGTCCAAGGCCCGCCCATCCTCTCCTGGGAACAAACATGCAGGTAAGATGATGAAGATGATGGGAGGTGAACACGAAGGATGTCATGCTGTTACTCATTTTGGAGCTCAAGCGAGGAGGAAAGCGGTAGATGAATTCTCTCCCTCCTTTTATAACTGCTGTTGTTTTGATGCTTACATTCATTTGCTCTCCTTGTGATGTGTAGAGTCGTCGTATCCTATCCAATCCTTCTGTACATCACTCTTTCTCAAGTAAAGTGCGTCCAATGCGAAGAACGACAATTAGGAAGTCAGTTGAATATTATCGTTCGAAACAGATGAATGGAGTGTCATAAGAAGATAAAAAAAAGGAGAGAATCGAAGACTTATAATTTAGTTACCTAACAGCAGCAGATAAGGACGTGACATGCTAAGTATGTACATTATCAGTACACTATGAATTGAATAGCCCAAACAGCGGATGTTCATCCTGCACTATCGAAATCTACACCAGGAAACCACTATGCGAAAAAAAGGACTTATATTGGTTGGAATAACCTAATATGATACTATAACGAAGGAGACGGCCTCCTGTAAAAAGAAGAACATGTCTTTTCTCTTTATAGAACTGGATATAATAGGTACAAATTCCCTGCTTGGTGACTATTCCATCTATATCAGACAATCTAACCTGTTTGATCTTGACACTTATTTTTGGGCTAATTATATATTATTCATTATGATTAATTATCTCTAATGTCCCCGTCCCTATACTTTAAAAAATTGTATCGGTATCCATATAGTTACGAAAGTAAAATATTTAGATCCATTTATATTAGTTTTATCTATAAAAAATAAAGAACGACATAGGTGGTGGTAGAAAGCACCGTCGGCATTAACGTCGATGCAATTGCTTGGTCGCTTCTAATAATGATAAGGATCGCTCTCATCGTGACGCCACCCGCCTCCACGAGGAGTGCACCATCGATCTCATCATCGCCCCCCTCGCTTTGCATCTACATCAACGTTGACGCAAATGGTGCCTCGACTCAAAGTTGGGATCGTCGAAACTCTTACCGCCCCCCACTACACGCGTCAGTTTCGACACCGCCTCTTACTAAGCGATCATTTCGTTACTCTGCATTTGCATCAACATCGATGCAGTTGCCAAGCGGCTTGACATAGTAGTAAGGGGGGAGTGGCAAGAACTTCGATGACCCCAGCTTCAGCTTCAGGTCGAGGCTAGGATTCACCCAATGGATCAACGACATGATGACCATCATCATTTGTGTCAATGACAATACAGAGCGATGCGGGGTGGACGACAATGAGGTTAGCGACATGGTCCTCGTGGAGACGGGTGGCATCACGTGAGAGCGAACCTTATCATTAATGGAGGCGACCAAGCAATTGTGTCAATATTTATGCCAACACCATCCATCATCGAATGTTAAAATTATCTTTTGACCATTTGTTTTTATGTTTCCATCTATAAAACTAACATCATTAAGATAAATAAACTTAGATATTTTGCTTTAGTAACTATAGAGATACCAATACAACTTTTTAAAACGTAAAGACGCTAAAGGTAGCTACCTGCATATGGTAATATGTAATTAGCCCCTAGTTTTCTCACTATATCATCAACATAGTGGTCAAAAGCAGAATCTGAGGCTTCCTTTTCTCTTCACTATAAGATTTACATAGAGAGAGAGATGATCCTCTCGCTCTCCAACTCAAAACGTATAGGCAAGAAGAGAAGTATGTGATACAACTATCGAAGAGAAGAGACCTATACAAGAAACAAACCACAAAGTTCTATATTTCTATCATATGGCAAGTAGATCAAACACTAATCTATCCTCTGATGATACTCTCTGCTCCTGTAAACTTCGATCTATGTAATATACGTTACGATGATGCCTTCCTCAAAAGGCATTGCTTATTCTTCTGTATATATTGTGCCTGCCAATTTGAACTTATTTTTCACCTGCTTTGGTCACCTTTTCGATTGCCAGATTACTGCATTCCTTATCACCCGATTGTCTTCGCATACGATCGAGAAACATAAGTTGATCATCTCTCATGGTTTTATGAACTGTCCTCATCTGAATTGGCATCTTGTCCCCACCGTCGGAGGACTGGACGCAAAGCACTTGCAGATGTATGGAAGGACCTAGCTGATCCGACTACCGTCCTCTCGTGCAACATGCCCACTTCCTTGCAGACATTATCTAGCACTGAGAGGAAGTCCCTTACCACCGTAAATATTCTGAGAGGGTGGGCTTCCTCCTTTGCTGCATTCCCATGAAAGTATTCCGTAGTCTCCTTTACTAGGCTCATCACCCTCTTTTCCTCGACCTTAACACGATCAATCTCCCTTTCGGCCTCTTCAAGAAATTTCTTCATCAACTCATAAAAATTCATACCTTGTGTGCATGATTTTGCAAGCTGTAAAACTGACCTTATCTTCTCAAGCCCAATTTCTAGCTTGGAGACATAACCACTGAGCACATCTGAGTCCATTCCAGCTGCCTTCCTGACATTTCCGAGTTCACTGCTCAACCCAGCCACCACTTTCAAGCCTTGTTTCTTGAATTGTTCTTCTCTGACCTTGTCAGAGAGACTCTCTGCTGTTGGTTCAGTACCTGATCCTTCCGACCGCATGATCTCTTGCATGACAAAATGCAGAAGTGTGGTTTTTCCATCAGTCCCTTCCACATCTGCGAGTTTTAGAAGAGTATCTAGCTTGAAGGCTTTCGCCTGACCGCGGTTGGTTCCCACATTCATCCTGTTTCCAGTCCTCAGAACAGCTTCCAAGAGCTTACGGAATAGTCCACTGCTTCTTAGATCTTCACATGCTGCCTGCAGAACATTTGAGGGACTATGAGCCATGCAATATATGGACGATGATTATAAAGGTTTTGTTTATTTCTTATGGTTTATCGTTAGTTTGTAAACTTATATAAATCTTCAGTACATTTCAACAGTATTTTTTTTTTTCAGAAAAAAGAATTGTGTGCGATCCAGTTCCATTTCAAAAAATATCAAGTGGATGCTATGATAGGGGTACGTCAGGCAGTTTTAAAAAGCACCAAAATATTGAAAATAGAATTTAGAAAGAACAAGCACAACAACTATTAGCCATGATTTATCCCATATAATGAGCATTCAATTGGCACAATATGCATAATAAATTTATAGGTCAAAGAAGAACTCTTAAATTAATAATGCATGCTAGTATATTAAGAAATAGGAGAAATCATACTACAGTTAAAAGTAAGAATAATTCAAGCTAAAATTTTATAGCTCAGACTTCCAAGAACAAGTTTGTAAGTACTGATCGGAAATATGTTTGCTTCTGCTTTCAAAGCAATAGTTTTACCTCTAAGGTCTCAAATGATTTCGTTAGATAGTTGACTTCTGTCTCAAAAGTAGCTCTGTAGAGCAGTGCATCAACTCTTTTGAAGGCAAATGGTATGTCCAACACTGCTTTTACAAAGCGCTCGGCCGAACCTAGCTTAGAAATGTCACCTGTGTAGCCACGTAATCTTAGTTCTTCCTCCTTAGTCGGTGCCATCTTAACCAAAGTTTCCAAAAGCTCAGCTCCTAAACACTCGGGATTACCTGTAGCAGACAATTTTATCACTGGGTAACATTAAAACATGCAGTATTCATCACAATTCAGCTGCAGCAATTCTAAGTTAAGAGGCTCTATGACTCTCAGAAAATTATCCGATCAGCTGTTGTACTACTAATGTCAAAACTAAAAGAAAATTTTTTGTTGGTAATTGGAGATAGATTTCAAACTAGTAAGACAGGATCAAACATATGGAGAAAGCTGCAATAAACAATTTATCATTGGATGACCCCGCAGGAGATAAATAATATCCAACTTGACTTATAGAACTAGGATGAAGTCATATCAAATCATTTTGTGCCACATGAATAATTTAAGGAGGCATGAGAAGAAACAAATTAACTTTAGAGAAAGGATGCATTCTTACCATCCAACAGTGCTTCGGAGACCTCATCTGTTGTCACTTTCAATGCCTTCAAGAGTATTGCAATGTTCTGCGACTTCTTCGGATCTAACACTCTGTTCTCCCGCTTGAATGGCAGAATTCCCTGTCTTCTGCTTGCATCTTTAGGAACAGAAGCTGTGGTGTTGTTGACAAACAGAGTCTGAATCACATCCTCATTCACTCTGCCAAAATGAAGGGAAAAACTTAATGCTAATTCATGGTTTCGGTAGCTTTGGAGATCAAATTGGGAGAGAAATCTTCAGGAACTTCTCACTGAAATGAGCTTGATTTCAATTGGTCCCAGACCATTGCTCGATCGGAGCTCGCTCTAACTTTGTCCCAGTGTAGAGGCTTCAACTTGGGCTTTGCATCACCCTCCAAATCCTCCCTCGCCTCTTCAATTTGCCGTGAAGAACTAGCGACTTCGTTGCCGACCTTCGCAGGAGGAAGTGGTATGTTGAACCGTGCTGCTTCAGGAGGAAGAGGATTCAGCAATCGACGCCTGGAAAATGGCGCAATTGGTGCCACAGGAGCTTTAATTGGCTGTTCATCTTGCTCCACGGCTTCGACAGGTGGTGGCGGCGGCGGCGGTGGCGGAGGGGGTCGTGGATTTCTGGTGAATTTGTCTGTCGTGGGAGGAGGTGGCGGAGGTGGTGGAGGGGGCGGCGCCGGTGGTGGAGGTTGTTGTTTCATTGGTGGGATTATCTGTCTGACTTCAGCTTTCGAGTAAGTAGTGAGCTGCATGGAGCGAGGAGCAGAGTCCGCCTCCGCCGCCGCCAAAACCAAGAACTCCTTCCCGCCGCTGCTCATACTCGGGAGGCTCCGCCGCGAGACTGGGC
Organism: Musa acuminata AAA Group; assembly: GCF_036884655.1. Classification (NCBI taxonomy): domain Eukaryota; kingdom Viridiplantae; phylum Streptophyta; class Magnoliopsida; order Zingiberales; family Musaceae; genus Musa; species Musa acuminata. Next base: position 44,888,004 of record NC_088329.1, on the reverse strand, counting down.
TACCTGGGCTCTCGCTAGTGGCGGACGCCAACGACCGCTGCGCAGTATAGAAGGTGTCCTCGTCGGAGGACGCCATCGACAGAGGAACGATCACCTCCCGCGAAGCCGTCGCGGTCAACGAAGGAAGCGGCCGGAGCTCGGGGCTCGGATGATGCATTTCCAGCATCCGCTCCAACCCGAGTTTCCGATAGGGCGATCCGTTGGATTCGCTGCCCTGCCGCCACCCCGAAGCCGCCGTAGACACCGTGTCCGTGGTACCGGGGTAGAGCAAGTCCTGCGCCGCCTCGGAAGAGGCGGGCCGGCCTTCCCACCGGCCGCCGCTATCATCTCGGCCCATGACCTTCCCGGCGTCCGGTGACCTATCAGCCCTCCGGAGTCGGTACAAGAACAACCCCAACAAAACCAGAACCACGAGGGCGACCCCGGAGGCGGACGCCGCGACAGCGACGACCTTCTTGGACGCCGACGATGCGGATGGCCCGGAGGAGGTGACGGCCGCGTCAGAGGTGTCCGGAGGCGGGTCCAAGAATTCCTGTGGCGGCGGCGGGGGTGTCCACTGGACGGGGTACAGCGGCTGGTGGAGGACCCTCCGGCTGCCGCCACCGCCGTCCGAAGCGGAGGCGACGGCGGCGCAGAGGAGCGAGAGCTCCACCAGTAGCATCATCGCGTGACGCTTATCCAACGACTTCCGTTTCCGTTTCCGTTCTCGTTTCGCTTCGGTGGCGAGGGGATTGAAAGTGGCAGCCAGAGACGAGATCCGTGTATTCTTCCTCCGCCTCCGTCTACTCCATCGGACGCCGACCGAGTGACATCAGCGAATCCGCCCGTCGTCCTTCGGCTCGTGGTCCCGATCCCGCGCCGCCGCCTCCCCCCATCTTGCACTCGCACATCTCCCTCCCTCCTCGACACCACCACCGGATCCGCTGCACGATCACGAACACGGTGAGCTACTCCGTTGCCATCATCTCCCGTCGAGCTTTACGATACGGCGCACGTAAAGCATCTGCTTTCACTGCGCCACGTGCAGGGCCGGAGATAGCGGAGAATACGGCGCTACGAATTCCGCCCCATCAAGAACCGGCATCGTCAAGGAACCACTCGATCCGATCGGACGGTCTCGACGAGCAGAAGAGATTGCTTGCGATTTGGGTCTTCCCTTCCGTAACATCACAAGATGCTTATACACTATATAAAGCATGTCGAGGCAATGTATGTATGTAAAGCATGCAGATTGGCGACGGGGAGGCGGGGGGGGGGGTCGCGTCATGTGAGAGAGAGTGAGGAAGAAAGGTAAGCGAACCAAAGGTGTCGGCGAGGCAACAGTGACACGACGTCAAAGGAGATGGCCCCTTCGCTGACGCTCACGGTCTGACCGTGCCAACAAAACCGCTCCTTCCGATCGTCATCAGTCACTGCTCGAATGCGATGGAGTTGTGGTCCTGCTTGTGCCCATCTCATACACGAGCTCGTTCCGCCATTTCACGATGGTGAAGCGGATGCGCTGAAGAAAACGCCACGTCTGCAACCGCAAGTCAAGTGGAGGCTTCCGGATCGTTGCCAACGCGACCTGGTTGCAGAAGATGAGGAGGATTCATCATGGGATCCATCTTTCTCCATCAGTTTCACTGTAAGGTGATGTTCCAGAGAGAGTATGAAGAGGAAAATACATATCTTATAATCATTTGAGAGTCTTTGGGTGTAAAACATTTGTTCATATTCCCAAAGATGAAAGGTCCAAGCTTGATAATAAGGCAAAATCATGTATCTTCTTGGGATACGATCATGAAGAGTTTGGGTACAGATTATGGGATTCAGTGAATAAGAATATTATTAGAAGCAGAGATGTTGTGTTTCTTGAAGACCAATTGTTTAATGATGGTGATAATATTGAGAAGCCAGAAACCTCTGTTTATATTCCTTGGAGTTTGAGTCCAGTTCCTTTACACCTATAGTTCATGATGATCATGGGAGAGATGAATAAGAAGATTATGGTGAAAATACTAGTGATGATACACCTACAGTTGATGATGCTGAACCAACTGAACAGCAAGGAAAGTTGACACAGAATGCAAACAGCAAAAAAGATGTACATGTGAACAGTAGCATATTTCCCTGCAAGCACAATATGATGATTCAAGAATCACACAAAGAGCAGATGCAAGCATCAAAGGACTTTTGCTTCATTCATTCAACACATGGTGGCTACCTAATTGTGTGAGCATCATTGATACTAACAGCCCAAACAACACAACAATTATTTTGTTGGAATGAGAAGTCATAGATTGGGAAGTAAGCAACTGTAACACTCCAAAACGAATAAGACTAGGATTGATGTACTATTGTCAACTTTATTCTAAATATTTTGAATGACGAAATTTATAGACTAGTTAGTCCAACAGATCCGGATCATGACAGCAATAACAAATCCTATTGAAAAAGAACTACAAGATTAATCATCATCAACTTGATATCTGTTGTCACCTCAACGAAAACTGATTAAACCAGTAGATGCAGAATTTGATTACTTGTATCCCAACTTAAAGCCATACATCAAAAGGCTCTTCTTGTCAGAACCACAAGGAACCACAGATAATTGATAAGATTTCATCATTTACATCTTTGATACCTTGTAAAGTCTTAATGATTAGTTGATCAAAGAACGAAAGCAAGATGAGCAGATCAGAGAAAGGCATCCATAACTAGGTTAATATAAAGATACAGACAGAATCATAATTCAGAATGAAAGAAAATAAATCATCGACCTTATATAGACCCCTTCATAAGGACATGTTTGCCTTTGAACAAGAGGCCCTTCAAGCAACAGCACAAAGTTAACTAGGCCTTAAAGATTAAGAGGAAAAAACAATAAAAGAAAGATACAATTATTCTGATGTTTTTCTATCACTTTCATGCAACTGGCCCCATGGTCTCCTCATCAAAAACCCATGGAGGTAGGTAGTTTCACGAAAAAAAAAACTTCGAAAAAAATAGGGTTATCTCCAAAGGCACCGATTCCTTACTTGGATTCCACAGGCACCATTTTGATGACAGCAGCAATGGGCATACCAAGAAACCCAATGAACACACAGACAAGCCACTGTGATAAAGTCAATGGCGTTGTGCTTGCAAAATCTCCAAGAAACTGAACAATTATGAATTGGAAGATGATGGTGCAAGAAATGACAGCCACGAATACATAATTCTCTGATATGTCATGAAAAACATTTATCTTTTCCATCTCTCTGCAGCTGATCTCATTGAACACCTGCACAAGAAAAATCAAGGTATTAGAGCCACATGAGTGCGCTCCAGTTATATAAAAATATGTGCTAAAACAATTTACAGCATAAAATTAAAAAGAGACAACCTACTATCCAACTTAAATGACTACATAGCATATGATCCATACCATCTGAAAATGTTTCCAACAGATTTAATTAAAATAGCAGTGAATTTATAGTCACCTGTCACCCAACATCCATGCTAATGCCTTCAGAGCATGTAGATGTCATGGGATCTAAAGCTCTAGTACAAAATGAAATTCTCATTTCAATTAAAAGGATTGCTTGTCAAAACAGCAGTTTGTAGGCAATGGCTTAATGAATGGTGATTTTGAAATGAAAACTATTAGCTTTGTACACGTAAGTTGGTGTCATGTGCCCAAGAATTGATTCATAACATATGGATCATATTCCATATCCTTCTATTGTATTCATCATATTCTTTCAAAAACATGATAGAACAAAAACAATCATAAGTACATGAGTTTCACGAATTTACCTGACAAAGGACAAAGCAATTGAAAATGAGGGTATTTAGTCCAAGATCAGATTCAGGGCCCTCAAGTCGAAACAGCACTTTCCCCTCTCTCTGGAGATACCATATTACTATAAACTGGTAAAAGGATTGTCCTACGATGTTCCTCCACATTGCATTGCTAATAAAATTGCCTTTTCTTCCAACAGGAGTCCTTTTCATCAATTCATCATTAGGTGGCTCAGTGGCTAATGCAAGTGCCCCAAGTGTATCCATAATCATGTTCACCCAAAGCAGTTGAACAGCAGTGAGGGGAGCATGTCCTAACATAGAGCAAGCACAATGAAATGAACAATGAGGGATATGATCTTAAGGTACACCAGAAATTAGTACCATTGAAGGGGTTAGATTTACCAGTTAAGCAGGCTGAAGAGAAGTTCACTATTAGAGCAACAATATTAACAGTCAGCTGAAACTGTACAAACTTTTGAATGTTTATGTATACAGACCGGCCCCATTTTGCCACAGTTACAATAGTTGAGAAGTTGTCATCAAGAATAATAACGTCAGCACTTTCTTTAGCTACCTGCGTATGACAATAATAATGTCATCAAGATATGTAATCTTTGGAAGAAACAATAACTGGACTTCTTAATTGTAAATAACTTGGCCATCAACAAACTATCGATAATTGTGTATCTATCGATAATTATGAGTTATAAATTGGCAACCTACATTACAGCCTTAACTCTTATATTTGTGGATTCTAGAATCAATAGCACTTCAAAGCTAATTATTTGCCGAGGTCATTAGTATTAGTCAGTTGCGAGAGCAATGCCTCCAGCCATGAGAAATGGGTAGATACTATGGTTGAAGGCACTTTCTTACATGCTCCTTTAGAAGCAAAATGCTTAGAAATTATGTAAGCAAAGAATACTATGTCAGTTTCTACAATATCAGAAACAGAATAATTAAAAAATAAACATGCCATAATTACTACCTCAGTCCCTGCAATACCCATTGCAAGGCCAATATCAGCCTCGCGAAGTGCTGGTGCATCATTTGTGCCGTCGCCAGTCACAGCAACAACTTCACAGAACACAGTGCGCAGATGCTTCACCAAAGTGTGTTTATCGAGAGGTGAAGATCTAGCCATTACCTGGTAAGTTCAACACATTAGCAAGTCAATGATGATAATTCTAACATGTAAATGTCTGTTTGATGTGTTGAGGTCTAAAAATTAGAACCTGAAGTTTTGGAATCAAATCCCTCATTTCCTCTATACTCTTATTCCTGAACTCAGGACCTTCAATAGCCTGTCCATCATTAGTAAGAATACCACATTCTCGAGCAATAGCCTTTGCTGTGTTTATATTATCCCCTGTAACCATTCTAACTGTAATTCCAGCAGACCTACAAATTGCAACAGACTCTTTTACACCTGGTCGGACAGGATCTTTGATGCCAACAATTCCAATACAAGTGTATCCATCAACAGGGATATGATCATCAGCTGCAAAACCATTCTCAACTTCCATATAGGCAAGGCAGAGAGTGCGAAGTGCTTCGTTAGCAAAACTTTCAATTACACCGTTGAGATGACCAACTGTTGCTTCATCAAGTGGGACAGCATTACCTGCAGGATCTAAAACTTTACTACAAGCTGCCAATATAATTTCTGAAGCACCTTTACAATGGGCCCAGCATCCTCCTCCTGGAAGCTCGATAACCACTCCCATTCTCTTTTTCATGGAATTAAATGGTTCCACTTTTACAAGCTTAGTTTCTTGGCGCACAGCCTGGAAATCCCCACCAAGCGACAAGCCAAATTCCAACAGTGCAGTCTCAGTTGGTGTTCCAAGAATTTCAAGCTTTCCATATTGGGTGATGACAACTTCTCCACCAGTGTTATTAAAGATAGATTGCATGAGCACTTTTACAACAACATCTGGAACCTGGGAACACATAATTTTGACCTCTTCATGATTACCAACCTCCTTGATACTTCCACATATACAAGCTTTCACTACAGTCATGTGATTGGTTGTTAATGTACCTGTCTTGTCACTGCAAATTGATGTAGATGAGCCCATAGTCTCACAAGCAGCAAGATGGCGGACTAGTGCTCTATCATTCATCATCTTCTTCATGGCAAAAGCAAGGCTCAAGGTTACAGCTAAGGGCAATCCTTCGGGAACTGCAACCACTACAATAGTGACTCCAATGGCAAAATACTCCAGCAACTCCAACGCATCATCTGCTGACCAGGTCCAGTGTGAACCCTCTTGAAACTTGCGTCTAAGTTGTCCTTCAGCTAGCACAGCAAATGTCACAACTGCAAATGCCAATCCAATTTTCCCTATAATAGTTGCAACTCCATTCAGTTTGACCTGTAATGGAGTTTCATCATCTCCTCCCTCGCTGAGGGTGGCCATCAGCTTACCCCATTGTGTTCTCATGCCAACAGTAGTTACTAGCATTTTACAGGATCCATCTTGGACCTTAGTTCCAGAGAGAAGAAATGGGTTGTCAGCATTCACAGCAACGGGTTCACTCTCTCCTGTAAGACTAGATTCATTAATCAACAAGGAAAATCCAGACACAAACAACCCATCAGCAGGAACTTGATCTCCAATGGCAAGGTGAACTATATCACCAGGAAGTAGATCATATATTGAAAGTTTCTGCCTAAATCCTTCCCGTGTAACCTGTATGGATATCTTCTTCTTCTCTTTATCCAAATCTCTGAACTGTAAAGACTGTCGATAATCACTAGTTGCAGTCACAAAGACGACTAAAAGTATGCTACTGACAATTCCAAGGCCATCATGTGCACCTTTTGGCCATCCTTCTGTGGCAATGCCAACAACTAGAGAAACAACAGCACACACGGCAAGGATCATGAGAGTCATGTCTTGAAGCGCTTCCCAGACGAATATCCAAAAACTCCGAACCTCGCTCTCCGTGAATTTATTCACTCCATAAACATTTTGCCTGCGTCTCAAACTCTCGTCAGCAGTAGTTAGACCGTTGGTAATGGATGTGGAGAGTTTGTCTGCAACACCATCTATGCCACCATGTATCTTCAACTTCTTCACATCATGGCCTTCAACTATGGAGCTCAGTTCATCAGCGCAAATTTGGAAGCCTGCTTCCTTCACTTCATTAGGTACAGTGTATTCACTCTGCAATGCGATACCTGAACACATTTGTTGATGCACAATTGAAACAAAAGACTGAAGAAGAAAAATCCTTGAAGCCAAAAGTGCAATCATGCTACCACGACAAAAAAGGAACTACATTTTGACAACTGACAGATTACCATGGATAAATTGCAATGCAGCTTTTGAAACCAGAACGGCAACTCGTAACTTCTCCTGGAACACATAACATGAAAAATCAATCTCTCCCGTAGAGATAGAAGAGTGTAATGCATAGAGTCAATGCCAGACTTTTATGTAAATGGGAAAGCACAACAACAACTTCAGCATATTTCTTACTGGTATGAATGCCTGTAATGGATGTCTAGTAGCATAACAGGAGCACAATGAAAGGGAGATGCTTTCCAAGTAAACGAGAAGTTTGGCATCAGATATGAAACCCAGAGAACAAACAGGTGATCGACTCAAGAGGACCAATCTATTAAGGATCAGTGATGTTGGTTGTCACAACGAGGAAGGAAGCTAGGGCTGGACCTGATTCGACCGCATCATGGCGGCGGCCTCGGAGCGCTTGGAGAGGTTGGCAGTGAAGCGGAAGCGGCGCTTGGGGTTCTTGACGACGCCGACGAGCTTCCTCCATCGCTGGAGCGACTCCTCCGGCGAGTTCTTCGACTTCACCCCACCGAAGTTCTGGTTCAGGTAGCTCTCCATCCTCCCCCCTCGCTCCCTCCTCCTCCTCCCCCTCCTCCCCCCCAGCGCCCTCAATGACTACACGAGAAATAGCGAAGTGAGAACGGAACGAGGAGGAAGAGGAGGGAGGAGCCGCAGTCGGAGCAGCTATTGCGTAGTTCCTACGAAGCACTCGGTGCGTAGAGGAAGCGAGAAGGGAGTTAGCTCATTGCGAGGGAGAAGGAGAGGAGGAGGAGAAGAAGGAAGGAGATTTGGATCCGCAATGGGCTGAAGAGAGGGCCACGTTACGATCGCATTTGGAGGAGGAAGTCGCCGGAAACTGCGGGGAGGAGCGGAAGAAGAGTTCCCGGTTCGCTTGTGGCGACGGGTTCGCCTGCCTTTACCAGAAAGCTCGTGGGCGTGACCGACCCATCACGTGATGTGTTGGCTCACCGGTTTGATGAAATGAGTCGCGTTTGGGTCAACCGGTATGGTTAGCACATTCGATCCAAATTGATCGACTTATTAATCTAATTAGGTCGACCTGTTGAGCCCAACCCAACATCGTATCGACGCATCTGACCCAGTAAACTCATCTATTAATATTCCAAATGTAATTTTTATTTTTATTTTTATTTTTATCAACGCGTGCTAATTTAGCTCGACCAGAGTCGACTGAGCCGATTCGACCCAACCCAGTTTGATTCACTAACTGATTCGATCCTCGACATGACAAGTCCGATAACATAATATTAAATATAAATTTAAACATAAAATTAAATATCATTTTTTAAGGTAAATAATACAAAATATATTTTAATAATTTATCGTAAATTTTTTAATTAAAACCTGTTAACTAAATTAAATCTTTATTAACTAAAATTCTGCTATCTTTATCATCTAATTAAATTTATTACTTTTTTATGAACTAAATTAATTGACACTGATAATCTAATTAATTATCATGAATAAGTTCAATTTGGACTGAAATTTAATGACCAAAATATCAAAATCTTATGAGCTAATTACATATGATAATCCCTTTTAGTTAGAGGTCTTTTAACATCCTGATCCCTACACTTTAAAAAATTATATTGATATTTTTATATTTATAAAAATGAACATTTCAATTGATAGTGATCGACGATAATATTGTTGGGGGTCATGGGTGATATATGCATCAACATCGATGCAATTATCAAACGACCCTCTCGTCGCTCGACATTTACGTTGACATGACTTAGTAATTATGTCAGCGCTGATATAATTGTTGAGCGACATCGCTTTGTATCTACCCAACGTAGTTGCCGAGCGACACCGCTCTACATCGATATTTACGCTAATGCATATGCCAAGCGACGAAAGGTTGTCGATACAGATGTTGAGCAACATCGCTTGACAACTACATCAACATCAATGCAGATGTAGAACGACACCACTCAAAAACCGCATTGACATCAATAAAAATGCAGAATAACACCGCTCAACATTTGTGTCCACGATTCTTTCACCTCTCAACAACTGCATAATACTAACATAAATACAAAACGATAAAATAACCATTCAACAATTCCATATGCATTCTCGTCGTCATCATCCCTCCACCAACTAAAATATCATAATTATATTTTTACTTTTTATTTTTATATTTTCGTTAATAAAACTAATAATATTAGGATAAATAAACCTATATGTTTTTACCAATATAACTCTTTAAAATATAAAATCGAGATAATAAAAAATAACTAATTAGAGAGAATAATATGTAATTAGCTTCAATCTTACCCACTTATAATCATATATAAAAACAACAAAACAATAAACTATCCGGCAAAAAGTGGAGCAAACGATTTAGATTTAATTCCCTTCGACCTGAGACTATAACGGGCCACGACATCAGCACTCCCCATTTGTTATGAAGATTAAGAAAACAACACAGAACAAGTAAACTTAAAAAACATCTGATAAGCATCACCTTAAAAGTCGAAGACAATTACTCGAAATAAAATGAGGAAAACAATAGTCAAGACTGCATCCCGCACAAAATCTGCTAAAGAAATGATTGCTATCTCAACAAAAGAAAATATCAAAGCAAACGTCGGTTTAGGCTCCAACAACTTCTGCTTCACCTTCCATCTGGACATCTTCTGCAGGTCTCTCCATTTTGACACCCACATCCTCCTTGTAGTCACCATGAACCTATCAAATCAAAATCCAACTACTTTGAGACTACTCGACTTTACAGACCGAAATCACACGGTACATCAGATTCATCCATTTAGATCTTAAAATGACATCCAAAGTTCAAAGAAAGTGAGAAGCTGTATATAACAATTATATTGAGAAAGGCATATAGAAACTACCTCCATGAGTTTCCCTAAATCAAACTTGGGAGCCTTCAGGATTTTGACTTTGCGAATAAACACATTCTGCAATGGGAAAATGCTGGCCGTTGCTTTCTCAATCTCCTTTCCAATGACCTCGGGTATGAATTTCAGTACCAAATCCTTCAGATCGCATGAGGAAGCTTGATTAACCATAATTTCTCTCATCTTGCGACGTATCTGAAAACAATTTTGAAATGATACTATTTATTATTCATTCCACAATTGTCCAATAAAAAGATTTAGTTTGCATAGTGAAATGAACTTACCTGTCTGATCTGACTAGATTGGGCATAACAGGTGCGCTTGACCTGATTTGGACGTCTCTTGGTGAAGCCGATACAGAACAAGCGCAAAGTGTAATTGTCAGTAGTCTTCACATCAACATGTGCTTCAATCAGTGTTTGCCACTTCCGAACTAAGTATCTGACCTTGTCAGTTGTGAGGTCCATGCCCTAGAAGAAAGCCAAAGACATTAATACCAACAACATAGCATCTATGAAGTTAAATAATACAACAGAGTCACAGATATACCCAGAAGTTTGTTAGGACATTCTTTCCTTGCACATCCTCTGCACGAAGCCGGATCTTCCTGTGGGCTTGATCCTCATCGTTCTGAAGGTCAGCTAAAGAAACTTCAAAGACTCTGTGTTTAAGACCCTCAGAAGCAATCTGAAACAAAAAGAAACCTAATCTGGTGAGCGGCTGTCTATCAAGAAAACAATTGGGAATACATTGCAATCACAGAACTACGAAACATGAAATTACAATAACTCAAATCACGTGAATCTACAACGAAGCAATGAATCAGTATAGATGCAGAACAATAGACAATCAAATTAAAGCAACGAAAGAAGTACAAACACTAATGCAAATGTCTGCAATGAAAATCGAGGAGTACGTATCAGAAAGGTGCCTTTGGTGTGCGTATATTCTCCCAGTCTAGGCATGACATAACCACTGAAACAAAGTATCAATGAGAAGTAGCCCAATATGATCAAACAGAAGGACACTTATGTTCCAGGGAAACCAATATCCTCAGAGGCCATGAACCAACCTCACCTGAAGCAAAATCATTTATGGGTGTCAGCTTCTGTCGGTCTGCCCACAAGATGTAAACACAAGCATCCATGTAACCCCTATCTCAACAGGTAGTAACTATCCATTGAAATGACAGCTCTAATATCAACCGAGTTAATTAATGAAGCTTTGGTGAATAGAAAATGACCTGGCACAATATGATTAAAAAGATGGACACTTGAGTTCCAGGAAACCAAAATCCTAATAGACTATGTTCACTGGTGCCGGCTTCTGTCCACAAGCTGAAAAGCACAAGCATCCACTTAACACCCTCTCTCAACAGGTAATAACTACACATTCAAATGACAGATCAAACATTAACTAAGTTAATTGCAGAGACTTTGGTGACCAGCAAATGGCCTGGCCGTCTGCACAGGCCATTTATATCATAACTAGTTTTACTAGTTTCGTAAACTAGTAAACTAGTTTACAACGCCCTTAACATTTACTAGTTTCGTAGGATGGTGCGGAGTGTTAGCTAGTACAACGCTCTAGGATATTGTCTAGGGTGGGTTCCCTGTCTTATTTCGTAACAGTGTTATGTTGAGACTACTGGCCACGACAGATCACCTTGAACCCTTTCTTGTGCAACTGTTTAAAGCTTGTGAAGTTTATGCTTGCAATTTATATTGTTTATCAATTTGCTAAAATGTCTGCTTGTGGGAACCCGAGTTGAATGTTTACTCTAACCCATCTTCTCTTAAGAAACCATAAGAGATTTTGGGGATACTGACCATTTGTAAATAGACAAACAAGGGTACCACACAACTTAGGCAAAACCAACTAAGTCAATGACATACAGATAGAGTATAGATCATATTCCAACTTACATACAAGAATTGCCTACAATGTTTTTCTTGTCCTCCTATTTGCGATTGAGATTTTACATCCAACTACTTACCCCATCCCTCTGTGTTATCATCTTAAGAGTACATGCATGACACAAAATTTTGAAATATTTATTGGAGAGCAACATCAGCTTCTTCTACGACCACAGGAACAAAAACCACTGGTCAATTATGTCCCAGGAGCACTCGGATTGATCATAATCATTTTGAATATGCTAAGGAATTAGCTCTTATGAGCAATTCAAACAGATGATTTTCTTCAGATTCCAGAGTTATGGTTGCATTCCACGACAGCTAGCTTCATAAAGTCACAAAACAAGACTCCCGTAACATTGTTTTCTGTGAGTCAAAGTCTTCAAGATCCAAAGTTGATGTTTGACCATGACAGACAGTTGTCAAAGATAAGTGGTGAAGTGTTACAAAGAAAAAAAAAAAGAAAGGATCAGGTTAGACAACAATTCAGTTGAACTAAGTCACGTGATGGTCTTATCATACATAGATCTCCCAAATGATCATCTAGAATGTAAACTACTTCAACAAGAGTTTGAAGTACTGGATAATCAAACTTGAACTTTACAGTCATCCCAAGTTCAGACCCAATAATTTTTCTTATTTTCTCTGCAAACCTCTTCTTCTCTATGGCTATCCTAATAAAGCATCTGCAATGAAACTATAAAATTTGTAATTCTCATGATCTCATAATGAAAGCTATTTAGTAAATTAAACAGTATCTATTTTGTGCTATCTACAACTTCAGACATGTATAGCTAAAAGCAGACATAGGAATCGAAAGCTGCTTGGCTTCTTGCGCTAAAACTTACAAGAAGCATTTTAACTGTGAGTTAAGAAAGGGGTTTGTTTACTTCAAGAATGAAGCAATAAAATCCCCGTCTTACAAACAGCTGTGCTTACAAATCCATCACCATGTGAATCAAAGAATATTAACACTACCATAAGCTAACAGAAGTCCAACAGAATTGAGCGAACCGATCCAACTGGAGGAATTCAAAAACAGTGATCAGAGTGACAGACCTTAGTGCCCTGCGTCCTCGAGACAAGTGTCTTGCCGACGTTCCTCACGTTGAAGACCGACGGCGCTTTGATGTCGTACCAGTCCTTCTTAGCGAAGGGATCAACCCTGCAACATATCAACCAGATATAAAGCCAGATCACTATTTGCACGAGATGGATACGAACCCGATTGAGAACGGGCAAAGAAGAGCGCTAGGGAGTGAAAATTACGCCTTCTTCTTCCCTCCCTTCTTTCCCTTGGATATCCTCTTGTTCTTCCTGAGACACCGATCGGAGACAGAGAAACCGGTGAGAAATGGAGGAAACTAAAAGCTGTAGAAAGAAGGATCAGTACGAAATCCTCACCCGACCGCCATCTTTGCTCCTCCTTCTCGAAGGGTTTCAGCGCGAGGAGGCGGCGAAAGATGCGAAGGTTTGCCCTAAAAGAGAGGAACGCCGAAGCACTTTATAGACACGACGGCTTAAAATCCATCGAATCGTGATGAAGGATGGCAGGTCAATCTGACGGTCGATAAGCCACGATCAATGACGGCCTTCTGGGCCGCCTTGAGGCCCAATAATACCTGAATTAATAATATAATTAAATCATAATCTCGTTAAACATTTGGCTGACAACAATTACAGCTAATTAATCAGGTTTAGTTCATTATTTGATGTTTCGTTCGGTATAGGGCCAGTTTCGAACGTGAAATGATACAACGGATCGTCAAAGACAACTAAAAACATATAATAGGGCTAATGTTGGTGAGCCCGCTTCACCCTCGTGCAGTCATCCATCACCTAAATTGGTATATATATTACCAATAATATATACCGATTTGACCAAGAACTTTATGGATCCATATGCGAGACAACAATCTTAGGAAGTTAACTACCTTTAATGTTACAATCCCTATACTTCAAAAAAAAAATACTAGCATCTCTATAATTATAAAATAAAAAAATAATTTTAATATTTCAATTGATAGTGACAGACGACGACGATGATGATGATTGACGATACCATTGAGGGTCGCAAGTGACAACGAGAGGCTCAAGCAATGTCACTCGACATATGCATCGACGATCCTTTCACTGCTCAACAACTACTTCATTGTTATCGACACAATTATCGAGCGATGTCGCGCTGTATTTACATCGACGTCAATGCTAAGTAACCCTCACCTCTCATCGTTGCTCTCCTCATCCACATCAACCACCAATGATCCTTAGTAGCACCAACGTCATCCATCATCATCAACTAAGATGTTAAGATTATTTTTTTATCCTTTATTTTTTATGTTACCATTGATAAAACCAAAAATATTAAAATAAATAAATCTAGATATTTCACTTTTATAATTATAGAAATGTCAGGATCAAAATTCAGTGATTAACTACATATAATAACCTACAATTAACCCTTAAAATATCAAAAGAAAAATTGAATGTAAATCAAATGGGTTGATGTATATAGCCATTCGTGGGCCAACGATTTCGGAACACTCTTAAGGATAACATTTAACATAACCCTACAAGAAGGTGACATCCATCATTATTACAGTTGAGAACAACAAAGAAGGCGACAGCTGATGTTACAACAACTAGCATCTTGCTTTGTAAAGCTCGAAATGATCTTGCACGCATACACACATGCATTAAGTATCAACAAGCATGGGGAAAACTATTAGAAGATGATCAACATAGTGATAAAACTGTGGACTGGAAATGACAGACAAATCATTTTAAATAGACATGTCATAAGTATCTCAAGTAATGTTGGTGAGTATAGATGAAGCAAATTACAAATGTAGAAGAATATGTAGGTCTCCCACGATTGAATGAATCCATTCCACACAATGTACTTCATCATTGGAAGAGGAGGAACACAAAGCATCTGGCCAATCTCAATTATCTAAGTATTAATAGGTCATAAACATGCAGAAAACCTACCATTCTCTTGGTCTGCTTACATGAAAATGAAATTAATGCAAGAATATAAGCTGACCATCAAGAATAGAAGGCCACATTTCCTTGAAGAAAACATTAACTTAACTGATCAGTGATTATAGATGAAGCATTACTCTACAAATTTACAAAATTATGAATGTTTCTTGCAAGTTAAGCCTTAAGACAATTGAAGTAAGAAACATAGTGCAGTAAGAGCCTTATGTCCATGTGATAGTTATATATAGGTGGCCTAGTATGCAGCTTGCTACATGCTAAAGAATGAGATAATATATACTTCTATTGAAGAAATGTCAAGTGATTGAATTCATGGTAATTGCCAGTAGCATTTGCGTAGGAGAAAGGAATGCGGATAGCATTTGTTCACTATAAGAACAATGGAGAACACCACAAAGTACATTTATTTTCAAGCTCAAGAATTGCACAAGCAGGATTAAGTATGTAGAGTTGCTAAAGAAATGAATACCAAAGAAGAGCTTAATAGAAGCAGGAAAAAAGATGGATTGCATGGGCATGACCCTCAAAGTTGAACAGCGGTTTCATTCAATTAGTTATATTTTCAACTAATCTATCGACAACATATCTAAATTTTCTCAACAAGCTTTACAAAATAACAAGAAGCTAATTAAAGAATTTTGCCCTAAATAAAGCACATTATCACATTACTCCAATGAGCTTAGTCTCACTAAATAAAACAATCATACCAATAACTATAGAGAGCTAATTAAATCTGAAATAAACATTTAGATTTGTATAATAAAAGATTTAAAAAGCATCTGTAGATAACAGCTTTGTGCTTATGGCTCTAGGAAGAAAAACTGGAAAAACAGGCAAGGGACAAAATTATAATCACTGAAGTTATTCGAAAAATGTGAACTGTGTTACATTCGTCACATAAACATTGTTCACTTCAACTTTTTTACGAGTACTAAAAAGGACCATCTCATGCTCACAAAAGGAAGAACAAGCAGAAACTTACCATCAATCAATAATAGGGTTTGTAACATTACATGTTCATGAAAAAAAAATTGAGGAAAAGAACAATCTTCATATTACGTATTTACTACTTATATTCACAGTCTGCATTTCTGCATACTTGCCAATGTCGCTAGACTAGACAAGCACAACCATAGTACAAAATAGGAAGGTATACCTCATTTTGTTTGTGCTTACAACATACCTTACAACATACCATTATGAATTCTGCACTTGCCTGAGCCTCCCGGGAATGTTTGACTTATTTAAACACCAACATAGTGCAATGTCAAGAGGGACAGGATTGTGAATTATTAGTATATGTAGCTATAATTTATACAGAAGGAAACTAAGGAACGGTTTATAAACCAGAAAGATTGCAGAAATGCTCTACAGGATCAAGGAGAGACCCATTTAAGGCGATTTGCTTCAGGTCGATGGTATAATTATTACGAAGGAATCCAAACCCAAAGGTTCCATCATCATACTCCCATATCCTACCCTCCACATTTCTTGGATCACCGGAAGAACCAGATAGGCTTGGAATTACCAAGTCATAGCTAGAGTTGATTCGGAGTATGCGTGAGACAACTTCGCTCCTTATGCTTTTCCAATTTGAAGCCACAGGACGGATATGCTCGCGGCTTCCATACAAATCCTGTTCCTCTATGGGAAACGGTGATTCAAGAAATGCAGTGCTTGAAGTCCAGAAAACAGGAGAATAACCCGAGAATTGTTCCCCTGCTTCGCTGACCCTCCGGCAAGTGATTCCACCAACATCATCATAGGTGACGAGGTAGAACTCAAGGACCATGTCCTCGGAAATGCCCTATTGGAGGAAATGTTGTTTCAATGACTTGCACTGATCGAAAGTAAAAGTAAACAATAAATTCATGTAGAATACACACAGTATCTCTAGGGAGCTGCAAAAGCAAAGATATTCCAAACATAAAACAAGGAGGAAAGAGAAGCAAGCACCTTCCACAAGCCCTGTAAAGGCCGTTCCACGGTGGGATAGTAGTTGTTGATCTTCACGAAATGCTGTGTGTCCCATCGCCGCCTTCCAAAGCGCTCCCTTTCCTTCTTCCTCTGCCTTCTCAAAGCCTTATCACTACCAGGGCTCGTTCGGTTAGCAAAGTACCGATAGATCTCTGACATCAATCGGTCTGGAGGGGACGTGCCCTCGGTTCCAAGCACCTCCACCGGAAACCCATTGGAATCTTCTGACCAAGCATCCGCGTAGTAGCTTCGATTCTCCTCCACCACAAAGTGGTTGCAGCCCATGAAGCTAACGGTCACGGGCAGCAAGTCGGGATCTGAGAGGCCCGAGGATGAGATCGAGGAGTCCGACACCGAGCCCAACATGTCTGAAGTCGACTCGAAGCGACAGCCAGGGTGGAGGAAGTTGACAGGCTCGCCGTTGGGCGAGAGGCCCAGCCAGAGAAAGGGCACCTTGAGGACGCCGTATCCATCGCCGGTGGCCTCAGGCGACGGGGAGACACGGAACCCGGCGATGTAGGAGGGGCCCCACTCGAAGAAGACGAGGGGCGGCGTGCCGGGGCCGCCGTGGCCGATGCGGCGCCAGAACCCGATGAGGTGCTCCCAGCGGTCGAGGGCCTTGTAGAGGCGCGCGAAGGGGGCACGGCGACCGAAGGCGGAGGGGGATGACCACGATCGGGGGCGGGTTCTGGAGACCCAGCGGCGCTCGCACATGGCGAGCCAGAGGGGGCTGTCGGGGGCGGCAGCGCCACAGAGGGCAGCGAACCTGCGGGAGGTGCACGCGAAGGCGGCGACCTCAGCGGGGGAGAGGAAGGAGAGAATGTTGAGCTGCACGTCCTCCGGGAAGTCGGAGAACGACATCGCCGGCGCCGGATGCGGCGAAGCCATGTCTTCGGGGCAGGCGTTAGGGTTAGGTATCCGGTCGTGGTACGCCGGTGATTGGGATTCGGGATCCAAGAACTGAACGAATTCGATCGACTTGGAGGGAGGAATTGTGGAGTTTTCGGAGTCGTAAGCACGAGAGAGAGTCGAGAGAGAGAGGGGAACGGCGACGTTTGTTGGCTTCCCAGAGATCTCCGAGCGAAGGAATATTCGAGGAACTTCGAGTAATTGGGAAGGCTTCATGGCCTGAGACGTGGCTCGGGTCAGACGGGACCAGGAAAAGCTGCCTCGGAACCGAAGCAAATGCCAGGAACAGCTGCCTCGGAAGGATCGAGTTGGTCTCCTCGGGAGGTGAAGCGTGATGTTATTTATAATTTACATTATTTATAAAATATTTTTAAAAATATTTACTTGTGAATCCCGAATAAAATATTTTCTCTAACTCGTTTTTTCTCTTTTGTAGATCATATAGAATCATGGGAGACTTCGAGGAGACTGATCTTTACGAACGGACACGCAAATGTATCGCACGACTTAAGCAAAATCAACTAAGTCCGTAATAATAAAGTCCAATTCTCTTGAGAGTTTATAGTCGTCTGAAGAAAAAATAAACTTACGTGTCAAGTTTACGAGACCAATACGATTTTGATTCGAATCATACGATGATGAGAGCATAAAAGATTATTCTTTTTCTCGATAAGTCTCACTAAATATTCAAAGAATTGTCCTCGAAAAGAGAGGGTTATGCTTGTATGATTGGAGAGGGAGACCAAAAGAACTTGGGAGGATCAAACCTGCGTTAAGAAACCGATTTAATTTTCATTTGGTATAAGAATAAAGCACCTTCATGTCAACTAATAATTCCTAAATGATATGTACACACACATACAACGTATAAGATCTCCATACTAATAGTGTATTCACATTTCATACCCCGAGAGAAGGTGAAAGAAACACTTTCAACCACTAGTTGTGTTGTGTGGATCCACGCACCTCTCTCCCAAGCTCTCCTGCTGAAGCTGGGCAGCTAGGATCAGGAGATCCACCATCTCTAGTCCTGCAGCAGAAACAGCATCGAGTTTCGCGGGTTTGGATGCCTCCGAGGGGTCAGAAGGCTCGTGAAGACTCGTGTAGATGATGGCGTCAGCTTCATCGCCAGACCAGCTGACGGGGAGCGAGCCGCCAAGGGCAGTCTTCACTTGGTTTGCCTCCATCACAACGTTGCTCACCGCTTGGGTTGTACCTTCTTCGGTGCCAACAGATGAAGCTTCATCTTGAACCTGTCACCAAAGTCATACTTAGTAAACTATACCAAGATAAAATGTGCAACTATTCGATACCAATGCACCATGTAGCACAGATGGAGTCTATGTAGAAAAATAATTGAAGTAGGTAAGCAGCTATGGCCAAGGATATGTTTTATCATAGTTACAGATTATTATCATTAGATATAAGAAAGCTAAAGAAATTTATATTAGTCCTCGGTGCCGTAGCTATTGCAGCCAGACACCAATTTTGGCAATCAACAGACAGATTGTGAGAGCTATCATCCAAAGTGATAATTAACATATTAATAAAGGACAGCACAGGGCAATTCTTGTTAAAGATTGTTGAAATACAACCTTGATCAAAATTCTAGTAAGAGGTACATACATTAAGAGGTACATACATGAGAAAGAGTGAAAACTTTGAGGTGATTGGTCCCCACTAGTGTCAAAAAATAGTGAGATAAAAATGACCATGCAAAAAATTACAGAAAAAATATATGATCCTAAGCACTGCAACCTTTTTTGTGGATACACCAGGTGGTCTTATTAAGAATTACATATAGGATTGCTGCATAAATATGACTAATAGAGCAAATTCTTCACACCGATAGCGAACGACCAACCTTTAAAAGCAGAATATGAAGCCTATGAATTGAGGAAGTAAGATGTTCCAAATTTGCTATGCTTTCCCGAAGTGCTGCATTCTCAACTTTTAGCCTGTAATAATTCAATGATCATATAGTGCCACCGAAAATTGAAAATTGATACATAATGAGATGAGTTTGGATAGCAATAACAAGGATTGACAAACAAGCTCCTACTGTGTGGGTATGTAGATCTCTCCTATGATATTTCTCTGCCAAGTGCAATGTCCTACCTTTGTCCAAAAAAGCCATCATGTCCACCCTTATTGTTTGGAGCCAATCGGCTTCCTCCACAATTCTGACAACTTGATTATTATTATATGTAATTACTAGTTCACTGTATTCATCTTCTATTTTGACGGAGCGTGAATTAGTTTAAAACATTAGCACCTCATCTTATTCACATTTAGTACTCTGCTCAACGTTTCTCCGACTTTTCTACCAATATCGCACATTCTTCTCAATTCTCAACATCCTCAACTCACAGTTACGAACCTGCCTAAAACCCTGATATTCAATAATTAGTCATATTAACATCACAAGAAGATTTGCCTTTTAATTGAGGTGTTCATAAAGCACACAGATGTTTCTCCTTGTTAAACAACTTATTGATGACACTCTTGCTTTTTGGTGGTTCTTAACCATCTATTCAACTATACTTTGTGTCAATGCCCAATGTTCTAGAGATGCATCAGTTCTGCTTATTCAGATTCGAAATACAGCATTTTTAGCCTATAAAACAGGGCTACGTTGCTTGGTTATACGTTACTTGGCGTCACTTAGATCTTTAGTTGAACAGAAAATGCTTAATTTTGTTTCCTAGAAACTGTCGACACCCTGTCTTAAGCTCCTCGATAGACTGATACATAACCAATATGATAAATAGCACACCTCTCTTACATTCTATGCATAAGCAATATACATCAATCAGATCTCTAACATGTACGTCATCAAGGAGGTACTGTTAGATTCAATTAATATCCATCAACGAGCACAGTTGGAACAACTGCACTAATCAAAATGTCCCACATCTCATTGACACTGTTGTCCATTTGACAGGAACAAGTACATCAAGGCTCAGTGCAAAACTCACATGATTTCATGTCTATTTGATCAACATGGTTCCAATATTCTGCATAGAAGGATAATCACTTATGTATTAGTTTTAACTTGTCAGTTTCCATCATTACTTATAAATTCAGTGATTCCGACAAGGAAATCATTTTCCATTAAGAACCAAAAGAACTTTACAGCTTCCATATATCCTTAACAACATGTGTATGGTTAGCATTCAATTAACATGTAGACAATTCTGAAAGCAATTTAATAAACCCCTGCAGGAAATACAAAGTAATATATACTTGCAACCTAAAATATGTGTCATTTATTTATCCTTTCCACAGCCCATTCCTGGACTAGAGAAGGGGAGTTTTTATATGAAGCTGAGCAGCTGACAGCTATGTCTAAACAAGCATGATCTTGTATCTTTTAGTGAAAAAATACTTAGGCCTATGGAAGGAAAGGATCCACAGACATAACCAAAAAGCTGTGGCTTGGCATTCAAAGAAAGGATAATGAACAAGGGAAGTCAGATGTTCAAAAGCATTCATTTATCAAATCAAATATTAAAAAGGCCCAGCTTACGAGCACCACCTGAAATCTGGGAAGGTCAGTTGGACATAGTAGTCTTTATCTCTCTCCACATGCAGAGGAAATTTGTGAGCTTTGAACTTATGATGTTCATTTCATAATAAGCGACCTTACTGTTACACTAATGAGTTAATCCTAAGGTCCTGATTAACATAACATGTATAACCACTAACCTTGCAATATCGATGGAAGAGTCTGTCTTAATGATTGGACCGTTTTCTTCAGTGATTTTAAGAAAGTTAGTTTCCTGTTGGCTCTGATCACGTACCATCCAATGTCTCAAGTATGTTCTTTTCAATATATTCTTCAGTTTCCCTTCTTGTTCTCGGATGGTAGTACTTTTGCCAGGATCGGCCATATGACTGCCATGTTTTATACTATGAAGTCTGTTCCTGTAGAAAATGGGACCACAAGTCAAAACTAATAACTACTTAAAATGTCAAACATATAAATTTATTCATAACAAATAACTCCAAATGCATCTCAACATATAACTACTTAAAGACATCATAAAAGCAACATTTATTCATCAAATACATCAGAATCATTGACAACCCGATGATGTCACTACAATAAAACTGAAAATATTAGCCAGATGTAAAAAATCACTGGAAAAATCAGTCATATAAATATATCCTTCCACCATATACATAAAAGAAAACTTAAACAGTGATAGGAGGGAAAACAGAATATCGATAGGCGAACATGAGATCAATAACCCTCAGTAATCCCTTCTTCATTATGCCAACAAGATGGTTCTGTGTCCCTGTTATGCCCAAAAGTGTTGTGCATTAAAATGACATGGTACATGATATGGAATATAGATCATTTGAGCTAAGGGCCATAAAGATTTGTGGAAAGGATGGAATATAGGCCAATCCATCTTCCATTGTATTATTGGAAAGATAACACCCTTTGTAGCCGATAGATGGATACATTGTTCAGGGATCACCTCTCTGGGAAGGCACATTAGCCAAGTACAGCAAAACATGGCCTCGCCATGTGTGTGTTGACAGACATGGACAAAAAATTTGATGTGTTCAAATCATCAAAGAGAGGTCAGAATCATCAAGAAAATAAGGGTAGAAAGAAAGAGAAAAGGAACTTTTTCTCAGATATCACTAGCAAATTTGGACGACCTCCATGGAAGATAAATTCTCACCTCTTAGGTTAAACCAAAAACAATATAAATTTTCACCTATATCGCTGAACCATTCTGGTCCAATTCAGAATTCAGTGTTTGGTTTGGTGTATTTACAAGTGAGAGATACAAACAAAATATTGAAAAAAAGAAAACAGTTCTAACTAAATTCACAAAGGGGTATCAATAATTTGTTTATTAACGTGGAAAGAATTCTATAAAGCAACAAAGTTTCAAATAGTAGAACTTAAGAAATTTAATAGTTCAATAGGAAACATACTCATTCAATAGTTGATAATCTCTCTTTAGTTCAGCCAATTCCATAAGAGCTTTGACCTTTTCATTCGTAACCTAAAGTGTACAAGAAAGAGCAAGAGTTAATCATAGATAATCCAAGCATGTAATTTTGGAAGGTTGTGTGTAAGTCAATGCATATGCACCTTCCGATGAAATTGCAGGTTCATCTATAGAATATTGAGGGTTTGCATGGTGCCTAAATAAGTCGATCCATGTACATTCTTCCGTCACTTTTTAGGCCAAATATCTTACATGAGATCTTTAAATTTAAGGCTTTATTTTTATCTTTTGTACAAAGTCATGCATCCCCTAAAGAGGCTTGCATCTCAGACTGCAATTACATTATATATTAGAATGTGATTCTTAATTGCACACAACCATCATCATCATTATCATAATCAAAGCCACAAAAATATGAGTTGAATAATAGAATGCAACTCATGATCAAGGAAGCTCCATGAAATGTTTGCCTGTTTCGTTCAAGATCTCTTAAATAGCCACCAATCTGACACTGACACTCAAAACCCGGATGTTTGCCAGAATATATAAGGCGAATTTAAGCAATTATGAGTGCTGCATAACAACCTGAGGCTTAGTTTTGAAGAAGATTTTTTCTTTATCTATTTAGTTAACAATTAAGCTCAAGCAACCAAGTAATAACTCTCCAGAATCCTCCATAATGCAGGAAAAAATGTAGGATAAACTAAAAACCATGATTATATGTAGCCAATAATCCAAAGATTGACTTGGGTTTATCATTCCATACTGAGAGGCGATTTATCGTTCCAATCATGAACAAACACGTGAAGTGGGAGATAAACAGATCAAGCAAGCAATTTCACCCAGTTTGAAATTCATACCAGATGTATAGCGGTATGGTTATTATGACAAGCATCCAGGTCAGTTTTTTTTTTTTTTTTTTTTTTAAAACACCTAGGTATCAAATCTTGGTCCATTCGGTATCAGGACCGATCTTAACCTTGCACTGGAGGAGTTGGTGACACAAGTCGGTAGGAGGAGATGGCAGCAATGGCGATGACATAGCGGAGAGGAGGCGATAACAACCTGATGGGGAGGCGGTGGAGAGAAACAGAGAGAGCGAGAGAGAGGAAGACTTGATGGTCGTGACAAATATCATAAAAATAAAAGATGATACTGATTTCAGGTACTGGACCCTTATTGGTCCATGGCTGGACCAGTATGGAAGGAAGAAAGGAAGGAGAAGAAGAGGAGAAGTACCAGTCCAATAGCTGCAAGTGGCAGCATGCAGCATGAGAGACCCCAAGAGTTATTGTAACTCCCAAGTGACTGCAGAACATGTGAATACATGGGTCCAAGGATTCTAAAAAGTAATAGACTGAACCAGGCCACCTGAACAGATATGGTTTGCATCTCGGTACACGCCCAGACCCACAAGTATTGATTGTTACAAATAGATCTCGGTGAAACTGTATTCCTTATCACGTGGTATGGCGGTACCATTTGGCACCAGTCTCTTCACTGCCTAGTAAACCCCATACAGTGAGCTTACCAGGTGATGAGTCCATACTTGACCATTTTGCTCATCAATAGTGTTGGTTGGCTGTTAGATGGGCAAAACCAGCCCATGTCAATTTGTACAGACAATATTGTGAACCATGGCTTCTAGTACCATATCCAAGCCCTTTCTCACACCCATTTGAACTCATCACAAACCCCTTTACCCTCTCTCACTCTTTGACTCAATTTCACTCTCAAATCTTCGTTCTTGAATCAAACTTCAATTTAAAAAAATCTATGCCATTTTCATTAAAGCAAGGAAAGTAGAAGTCTTGCTATGTAGTAGTTAGAAAGAACAGCACTTGCATCAAAGAAACCTACTTGAGATAAGTTCCTTTGAAGCTCTTCTAGCTTCTTCTCCAAAGCTTTATTAAGTTCCCCCTCCAATAGATGTCTCTCTTCTTGCTGTGATAAAAGCAGCAGTGCTGCAACCTGGAAGTGGAAAACAAAATAAGCATTTATAAATTAAAATTACAAATATCTAGAATATCCCATAATATACACCCAAGTGCAAATGAAGTTGGGAAATGATCAGTAGAGAGCAAACTTTAGCACTCAATAGACAATGCAAACAATAGAGCTAATTATTAATTTAAAGACAAAGGTAAAAATACCTTCTCTTGCAATGCTTGTGCAAGGGCATCTGGTGCATCACTTGTGCCGTGAACAACATTACTTGAAGGAATATCACTCATCTGCCATCAAGAATTGAAGATAATAAGTCAAACATTAAATTTAATAGGATTTGAAATGATAGAGTTCACCCAACTACAAGTAATGCTTGTTATACAGAATAAGTGGAAATAGTACCACATTCAAGCATTTCAAGTCCCTTTATCAAATATAACAAAAAAATCACATACCTTTATTATCATTTGATCCTTTTAGTGAGTTAAAACAATGGAAATCCTTTTCAAATCCTTTCATCATTACCTCATATTTCCCTATTCAGCTCATTGCCATAACCCTATCATCGAATCATGGTAGAATTTTGACACCATCACAATGGATCCACACTATTGTCACCAACTAAAGAACAAATCCATTTTGTTTCCATTAAATACATTTTCAAGGTTTAAAATTTCACTGCTTCTATCCATCCGAATTAATCATGAAGAAAGGAAAGCAATTTGCTGAAATGATTGGAGGAACAAATGTATTGTTAAATTGACATATTATAGCATCCAATACTGCATGAGGTTTCACATCAACTTCATTTTGATGTTTCTGCATAATTTCCAAACTAACAACTGAAATATTATTCTCTAATTCAACATGCTTTTAGCTCTAGAGTTTCATAGGAGCTTTCCAAATCATATCAATTTTCTTTTTTCTCAAAATGCTTGCCAATCATAATCAAACTATCAAAATACCCATTTTTGACTTTTTTGCTGCAGGATTTAAGTCGCGTTAATAAATATAATTTTCCACATACAGAAAGGACAAATGAAAATCTTGGTCCCTAGTAGAGATACAATAATACAACATTCTTTCAATTTAACACCATAAAACATATTTTCTGAACAAATTTTCTAGTTTACAGAGATACTCTTACAAGCCAGTTTTATTTTTTAGCACCATAACACTATAATCATCCTGTATTATATGCCAAATGAAAAAGAAAAATAAAATACCAAAATGATCTATCTAATTGGGAATCAGCAGTAATTTGCTCAAGTCTCAAGATAAGTTGGAAAATTTTAGAAGAGAAAATTTGCCTTGAACAAAAAGATTCCAAACTTGCATAACTTAATGGTAGCTAAGAGCAATCACCAAATCGTAAGACAATGAAAAGAAATAGAAAACTGAATCCGGGAAGCTTTCCCAGAGAGCAAGTCAAGCAGGATATTTTTCTTTATTCTATTGGATAAGACAGATACCTTAGTAGAGTCAACTTATATCATAAAATTTAGGATACTGAGGGAGCCATAAGGATAACATACGGTTAGATTATTCTTTTGCAGCTATACATCCGAACACTACCTTACTGCCCTTATGGATAGATTATTCTCTTTTTTTTCACT
The DNA here is from genome assembly GCF_036884655.1 of Musa acuminata AAA Group. Lineage (NCBI taxonomy): Eukaryota > Viridiplantae > Streptophyta > Magnoliopsida > Zingiberales > Musaceae > Musa > Musa acuminata. The sequence goes on along the minus strand of NC_088329.1, from coordinate 44,861,708 downwards.
AAGGAAAATATAAACACATGTGAGAGTACCCATTTCAATGGCTCATAAAGTCTGCTGCCACAAGCAAATGGGATTAGTGCAGATTATTCAAGAATACATGTGAAAAAAGAAAAGAAAAACTGGATTATAAAAATTGAGTTATTGGCACATGAGAAAAAATGGTTGGATACAAAGAACACAAACCTTGTCCATGAAACTAGAGTTCGCATCATTCATGACATGCACATCTCTGCATTCAGTATCATCACATTGCTTTTCTCTCTGAGGAGTCGCAACACTTGACTCATTATTTTGAATTTCAGTCAACTGCTTCTGAACCTCAACAAGCATTGAGTCCATCCAAGATGCTTCTTGATCCAACTCTTTTATGATTTCCAATCTCTGTTGATTGTGATAACTGCGCAAAGCAGATAGCCCTTTCCTCACCAAAGAATCCAATACAGTCTGCATTTTGTCATTGAGTTATGCCTGACACTGAAAAGAAAAGTAAACTGTAAAAGTATGTGAATCTTCAACATTGATTGCTTAATTTGCTTACTTGTCTTTTCTCCGAGCACTGCATTTTTTTTCTCAGATGCTGTTCAATTTTGAGTCCCTGGAATTCCATGAAGTTTTCAGATTGAGGTAAGGGAGATAAACCACTTGACAAGATATAGTCTGTTCCTTGGCATAATAGACATTACCATTTGCAAATTGTTTTGAAGCTTGCTAATTGACTGTCTCAATGCCTCTTTCTCCTCTTCTAGAGAAGCCTGTGTAACACATGCTCTGTCAGTGGTGACAAAATCCATATAACCAAGTAAGAGAGAGGCAAGGAGAGGATTATTCAATATAAAAGAAGAAATCAATCTTCTTTCAGGCTTCATAAGACATTATATAACTGAACCATTTGCATTCCATATAATCATATATGCCATAGCAGAATGCCTTATTTTTCATTTTCATAGTGACCAACCATCCACCTCCCCCCCTCCCCTCTTCCCGACCTCAAAAATAAAAAGAAAAAAGCCCACACACACAAAAAGAACATACACAACTACACACAGGCAAAAAAGGACAGTAGAAGGGTAAAGTTGATGGCTATGGAAGCAAATACTTGCATCTGATCCACTGGGAATAGGACAACTTGTGGTTCAACTTTTAGCTACATGCTCAGAAAGCTGACCCTCAAATTGCTTATTTGCATAATGTAAAATTTTGACCATCAGATATTAGATTAATTATAGTCATTAATTTTCTTCGCCAGCATGAGCATATATGTAGTTCCTCACACCATTCGTAAAATAAATTTCTCTCCATTTTATTGGTTCTTTAGTCCTATATTGGTTCTGTGATTCAGTATGTAAAAGTTTTCAAACCAATCCAGAATCCATCAGCAATATCCTATTATGTGCTTACAGTCGAATATAGCTTCAGATGTTAAAATAGATGATATAGCATCCAACAGAGTTCAGACAATATATATGGCATTCAGACTTCTGTGTATATAGAAGCAGAAGTGTGAAAAGTAGAACTCCTACAGCAGAAATTCACATTCAAAATATAGCACAATTTAATTCACACCCTCCTTAAGCGACAGCAAAATACAACCTAATGATTTCATTGGGGCTTATAAATTTCTGAAGGCATATACACCATACAACAAATGGTAAGTTAACTTTACAATGTATTTTGAAGTGGATGTTTCCTTGTCACTGCTGAAAATCCAATTGTCTGGAGGATCATCTAGCAGGCAAGAACACTTGTCTAGCAATGTCATATCTGCAAAAAGCCCATTCTCTCTCTCACGGATCTCATAAAATTTATTTACAACCTGCAAAGAAAATAAAAGGATCAAGCAATTTATAAGCCTCAGAGATCAAAGGTATTTCCTGGGCATATCAAAGAAGCTCAGTGCAATGATGACATGATAGACGTAAGAAAGGCTTAAAAATTTAGTGATTATAATTCTGTGTAAATACACAACAGAAGAAAGGCTTAAACCATATTGTCAATTACCAGTATCAAAAAAATTCTAAAGCTCCCAGTTAAGGATCAAATATTTATATTTATGCCAACCATAGTCAATCATTATGATAAAACATCTAAGATGAGACTTGTCGCTATCTGTGCTGGTCAAAAAGAAATTTTCATGACATGGTGAATCCACCAAGTGACAGGACTATGAGACAGAATTACAGACAGCAACAATAACAGAGCCAATAATCTGAACTAATTGAGGTTTCAGCCACAGCCCACCTATTCAACTGATTTCAGCATCATCATATCCTTTATACTTATATATGTTGGTGCATATTTTGGCCCTCTTTTGCTCCCTACTGCATCTTTAAGTTCAAATCATCTCACTCCAGTTTGCAGTCAAATTATAAAGAAATGACCTATAGCTTCTGCTGACCTATATACGTTAATTCTCAGTTTCCAAATCACATAATAACCATCAAGCAGCTCAACAAGTACAAAGACAAAACATATTAATCTAACAGAAGCAAGTGGAAGCATGTAGCAGAAAGAGAAAAAAAAAAAAAAAAAAAAAAAGGGGAAGCCGGTTCAAGGGTTATGACAAATATTTGAAGAGACTTGGACAAATATTGAATGTTTCAGATGTGCTAATGGAAACTAAGAAAATATGAAAAGGAAATCCCCAAAATTGGCAAATGATTAATTTTTTCAAGATATCATGTAAATCTCTTCATATCCATTAGAACAACTGGAGGCTAACCTCCAGAAGCTGGTTTGTTAAATTTTTTCTAATGTCGATCATCTACAAAAAAATTTGGGATGTAAAGATGCTCACTCATCTGTTCAACCTTTTATAGACAATCAAATTGTTATTAGTTCATGACCATCAGAAACATATAGCCTCTAGACAGAAAAGGAAGAATCAGGATATAAGCAACAGTGATATTAATGGATCTGATGCTTTTTTTTATTATATTCAAAATAATAATATCTAGAGCAAAGATTAAAGAGAAGAAAGAATCAAAGTACGTTGCAATTAGTGATTGCAAAAGTAATGCAAAAAAGAAGACAAATGAACGAAATGGAACTAGATGTGATCACGTATCTACCTTCTCACAATATTCACTTTGCTTTTTCAGTTCATCCAATTCCATTTGTACGGATGTACTAACTTTCTTTTCATTAAAATATGCAGATTCAAGTTCCTCTACCCTGCAAGAGATACAAATAGCCAAGTATATATAATTAATTGTACCACATAATCAGGCACCAACAGGAAAACCAGTACATCAAAGCACATGTAGCTTTATCCTAACCTTTAACTCCTATAGTCAAAGTACAAAACAGCGACAGGTTACCGATAGACAGACAATATGTATATGTTAATAGTTACAAACAAGAGAGCATAGCAAAAAAAAAAAGGATCATGTGTAAGAATTATTTCATATGGTAAACCAGGAACAACAGAATTCAGTCTTGATTAAGTACCACAAGGACTTATTGACCAAAAAAATCTAGTTCAACTTTTGCCCTAAAAGATTCTGTTGGTACTGCAAGTAGTAACTGGCAGTATATGTTGTTACTTGGAATGGATGGTTCATCTTTTAGTCTCATGACAGAAGTGTCTTAATCCAGGACCGAAGTAACCAGTGCACACCATGCCAATAAATTACTAGCATGGACATATTGGTATGCCAACTTGACATGTTACTGCATCATACTCACCATGCCAGGTTGTGACTGCAGGCATAGCACATGGACATTTAGGATTATATTAATGACCACTTCTGAAAAGGTATAGCAAGAAGATATTTTTTCAGCTTATAACAAGAACAAAGAATAACCCATGCTACACTGAAATTCATCAATTTGCTCATTACTCCTATACAACATGAACAATAAGCCATAAATTCAGGCAAGGAGCCTTCTCAATTACCAAAACCTAAGAGTCACTAGAACCAATAACTTTCATGCATCTCCTGCTCAACCCATTCATGGAACTGTTCGACTTACAGGACTGATCTATTTTAAATCTTTATAGATAAAAATTCTTCTGCTCAAAATATCAGTGCCATATAGATGTACGAAAAATGGGTAGGAAAGATGACTTTTCCTGCCAATAGGACCCAGCTTATATCCACAAAGACAAAGATCCTATTCATTTTCCACGTAGTCTCGAGTAGTGTATCATCCATACTTGGAGATCTAACTTTTACTATTTTAGCTCCGAATAAATAATTCATTGTATACATAAATGGTTCACATGCACAAATCATAGTTTAAGACCTTTATAAAATCTACATTATGTTGCAGTTAAAAATTCAATAATATTGCATCCCCCTAATATCGACAAACCTAATCAGAAGACAAGCAAATTTTCTGGATATTATCCTTGCAAGACAGGCATCAATTTCAATGCAACTTTTCTTCCAAATTATTGAAAGAAAGCATTTAAAGGTGAAATCCTATATAATTTTTTTCCCAAGTTATTAAAAAAAAGCATTTAGGAATGTTAAGTTAATAAGTGACAGAAGAGTACTTCTTCTCTAAAGGGATTAATTTCTGTGACATAGCTTCTTCGTGTTCTTTAGCCTTCTCAGACTGTTGCAAAAAAATACGAAAAGACACTGTCAGCAAAACTGTTCTATTAACATTCATAAGACTGCAAATCAAGCGATCAGGACAGTAAAACTAAAACCTCCATTAGGGAATTATCTCGTTCAGCAAATGCAGCTGCGACACAGCCCTGAAAGAACTTCACCTGTTTCTCTGCTTCCTTATTCTGCATCCATAAAGAACTCATAAACCAGTTACAAAAGAGCTTGAGACAATATGATAACCAATCCATAAATTTATTATATCATATCATAACTCCAAAGGAAAATTATTCTGGCATACCAGAACTCTAAAGCATGAGAAAACAACAATGAATAGATTTTTTTGGAAGTAGAATTAATAAAAATGGCAACAAAATGAGCTAATATTATTTAGCAATCATTTAGAACTAAAATCCCAATAACTCTTTGAAGCTATATAACCTCAAAAAAGCAGCAGTAGCACTGGTTTTTCAGAATATTTTAAATTCAACATATCTTCACAAGAGGCATGCATTTCCTTAGAACTATCATCTATAAATAAACAAGATAACCAAGAAGCTGTGAGAACATAAGACTGCTATGCTATAACTTCCTTCAGTTATCATACAGCCTTGTTTATGTAAATTTTTTAGGGTCAAATGGGATTTTCTTAACAAATTTTTGCAGTATTGCATCATGCCTCAACACTAGCAATGAATGTTCCGCTAGACCCATGATATGTTACCATGAACCCACGTAAATATAGCCATCATGTACACAAATTGTTAGCCTAGCATAAGAGTTGCAGCAGCTTGCACAACTAGAACAGTAACTCTAGAAACCTACAACATGTAACAAGCTGTACTTTTGCAAGTTTCAATCGACAGGTAACTCTAGCATAGTATGCATGAAATCTAGGAAATATAATTGTTTAAGCTTCGAGCCATCATTTTCTTGATGTGGTCATCCCTTCTTGTGAAGAAAAACATTGTTAATCAACATTCTAGGAAGTACAGTACTGGGCAAAAAAATTCCTATTAGTCGAGTGAAATTAGTGCCAGTGATTTAAGATTCAATTCATGTCACCCTCTATTGCACAATACATATCATTGCTCTGTATTATGCGAACAAAACAATGTTCATTTTCATTTATGTATTGATATCCCACTAAACCAGCACATAATAAACCAAACCACAATTTTAATTATTGATCTATCAAAATCTTATGTGCTTGATATGAATCACAGGTCGAGTGCTAAAGGCCCATCCTGGTCAAGACAGAAACAACAACTTATCTTAAACACCAATTTGTACCCATGAAGGTGACCACAGAAGTTGCAGCCATCCTCACCATTATGTCAAAAAAAGGGTCCCACACAAGCAGTCATCAGTGTTTATTGTGGTCATCACCTCAAATAAACTTTTTTTTTGCATATTTTTTGCTATTCTATAAACCAATTTTCTGGAAATCAACAATAAGGGCTTTTTTTCCCTTTACATTCTAATTTCCTGTTTATTTCATTCTTTCCCATAGGTACTTCATTTTTAAACAGTACCGCAGGAACAAGGTAGTGCAGAAACTCAGTGAAACTCGATATGTTGTACCATTCCAAGTGATTTCCAACAACCAGCCAGAAAGTTTTGAATCACTGGTGTGAAGAATTAAGTTGCAAAAAACATCGAACGAAAGGAAGAAAACAATCAAAATATTCTCTACGATACGCATTTGAACATCTTTACAACTGAACTTTTCTGCCTGGCTCATCAGTATTTGTGCTATTTATAATACAAGAAAGTGTGTAAAGTCAACAAAAGAACATTCAAGAACTCATTGTAATTGTACAGTTTAAGTTTAAGAATTAAAAAAGAACCATATTGCAAAGTAATTCAATGGTTTAACAGAGCATATATATTTTGGCATGGTACCTTCAAAACTTCTGCAGCATGTAAATCTGCGAGCTGGCTCTGAAAGCAAAATATACAGACTAAAAAGAAGAAATTATCAAATACAGAATTCAAACACAAAAAACTGACACAAAACATCCAAACCTTAACGTGATAAGCTTCAGAAAGCTCCTCTTGAAGATTCAGTTTCTCTCTGATGCATCCAGCTAACCTTTTTTTCAGGGTCTCAATTTCCTGTTCCAAACCAGCTGTCCTGGTGAGGTTATCAGTTAGATGTAACTGATATATGATGAGAATTCCAGCCACAAATCAAACTGCAGACTAAAAATATAATCATTCAGCACACCTCTGAAAATGCATTCGGGTTGCCACTGCAAGATAACTAGGGCCAGCTTGTTGCATGCACAACTGCTCAATATCCTTCCTCAGTTCATCGCGTTCTCCAAAACAAGAAGACATGGGCACATGCAGTTAATAAATTTATGGCTTATGGGAAGAAAACAACATGGTACTCGGCAACAATGTAACTAATCTTTATAAGTACATAGTCTATACTCTATACTATCTTCTATTAACTCAAGGTTGTGCTTATGTTACACTAAGCCCAACTATGTGAACACATGCCTCACATGACAAGAAACTCTAGAATCTAGACTATGCTTATATCTACACCATAAATTTATATTGCATCTTAATTGAGCAATTGAGTGCTCCATTGGCCTACTTGGATACAAAAGTATGTGTCATTGTGTCGACCAATTACCATGACACATTTAAATAAGACATTAGAGAAATTTGAAAAGACTAGTGTAGCACTGTCCAAAAAAATGAATTACTAATGTCATAATCAGAGTCCGATGAATCACTAATGCTAGCATAACTAGTTAACATTTCATAAGCCTTGTTCTTCAGAAGGTTAAGTTGATCTTGATATTGCTATAGTACCATGATCTTGAGGACCAAAGGCTGATTGCACTAGAACTCATTTATGCCACTCTTATGCGCCTGATATAATGGGATCGGTGTAGTCAAAGGCGCTAAGCGCTAAAAGGCACCAAGGTGCCAAAATGCCACCTTATGGGATATAACAAAGACTGAGCATTACTAGAAAGTTACTGTTACAAGAAGAAGAAATAATTGTGAGTGATGCCACATGTCATTGTCAAAGAAATTATTTGATAAGTAGTGATGAAATTCACCAACATCCAAATAGTTACAATAAACAGTAATGGGTTACGACACTTTTTTCCATTAACTACATATAAAAAAATAAGACTCATCTGGAATCATTATATGACCATTATAGAAGTTATAACAGCTATTAGTTTAAGCACTATGCAGCATGCCCCTCGATAATGGACCAACATGTGCCTCTATTATAGGAAATATACATTTTCAGTTCCATGGCATGAGACTTAACTAATTACATGTTGGCTGTCACAGATTTGCATAGGCTTATCAGCAGCCACAGGCACTCATATAGTTTAAGTTTCCAGGAGTTTCAGGAGGGATTTTTACCATGCCAAACAACCCAAACATGATAGTGGCATAGGAATTCACGTTGTAGCAAGGTGCCAACAACTATTTTGCTTCTATTTCATCTGAAATTTACTTTTGATGCCATTACTTCTCTCCTTAAGACAAATTCTCTCAATTAAGTGCTGCTCAAATAATTAATTGGTATTTTCTGGTACAAATCAACTGATCCAGCCCAATCCATTGATACTGATATCTTATCATCTTGTTAAGCCTCCCAAAAGTCCAGACTGCATGAATCACATGTTTGACTTATGCTTAGTTGTATTAAAAAGTCCATTTCTTTAACTCCAAGTTATATGACCTAAGAACTAGGTAAATTATTTTACAAGTTCTATATATTTCCATAGGATACCTTCTAAGTTCTCTATGTTCAGGTCATGCGAGCTTCATATCATGAGCTTCCAATCCATATGGCCAACTCAAAGGGTATTCCCTAAGTATTTTCATATGACCATTGCAAATAACAGAATAGAATTAGTATTTAGTAACACAAAAAACAGGGATAAAGATAAGCACAATAAGATATAATAAAATCGCAAAATGCCAACTATCTGAGATCAGCTACATGGATTTTTTATAACCACTGAGCTACGTAAAGAGACATCTCCCTAGTTAAGTTAAAAGCATTTAAATCCTTACTTATAGTTTCTAGTAAAATATTCTTAAGTCTCCCCTAACTCTTGTTGTACCACCAATGATAATCGTTTTACTCCTAACTAGCATTTGTAAGTCTACAAATCATATATACAAACCATTTTAAATTATTCTCTCTCATTTTATCCTCTATTGAAGCTAAACCTAGTTATCCATGAATAAAACTTTCCTATATTTCTTAGTCCACCTCAATATTTTCATCTCAACAACATACACTTTTTGTAAAAGAATAATAAGGTCTAGTATCTAAAAGAGTATATTACATCAATGCATAGAACATGAGATTATACCACGTTTAATTTGCTCGATCTGGTAGTGAATGTCTTCTTCAGCACCTCCTCTTTCATCCATAACTACCAACAGAACAAGAAGATAAATACAATTATTTCTATTCAGTAAAGCATAATTTTTAAAATAAGAAATAAAATGTCAAATGCCAAGGCCCTACCTATCTTAACAATTGCATAAAATGAGAATGCAACTGGTAGAGGTGATAGTTGTTATAAAGTCAAGAAATTAAATAGAAACTTTATTTTTCTTGTAAGAAATTTAAGTGAAACGAAAAAGAAATAAAAAGATTCACAGTGAATATTTGTGTCACATCCTGTTTTTTTTTACAGGATCACATTTTTCCACAAGTACATTCAAAGCTAAATGAATAAACATCACTTTATTCATAACTTATAAACATTTATTACAATTCTTTTATTCGTTAAATCACAAATCAAAAGTATTTATTGAAGGACATAGTGATGTTAACTCAAAAAAACATCCAAGTGGCTCTACCTATTGGTAGAGGAAAGTCTGCTCTCCACTGGAATCTGGTCTATTGCTAGTAGGAGACTGTTCTGAAAATCAAAAACAAAAAAATTTCAACAACGTTGAGTAGGAACCCCTATAAATCAATTACAAATAAATACATGATCAAAAATCAATCATCACATTGGCATATATCAAATACCCGAAGGAGCACTCCCTCAACAATGAATCGGGAGGCTTTATCCTACGAGATAAGTTAGTGTTCTCCCAATAGCGGATGGAGGCAAACTCATATCGTACCCCCAATAGCAGATAGAGTGGTGTCCCTCACTCGCCAAAGTAGGAAAATGTTGGTCTCAACAGCGGATGAAGGAAGCATCCATCCACCACATCTGACGGCCCGCTAATCCCCGAAGGGAATCGCCCTACCTGCCCTCGGTAGAGAAATAACATCAACTCATACCGGTCATGTCTATATTAGGATGAAATAACACATTAAAATATTTTTTTTCAAACATTATTCATGTTAAATACTACCAACTAGCCCTCAATTGACTTGAACCCTAGTTCAATCGGTCCGATTGAACTTGATTTACCTAGAACCTTCTAGCTGAACCGATCTCTAATCCTCATTTAACTGGTCTGGAGCCACCATAGACCAGTATAATTTAAACTAGATTATGTTCAATTTAGGTTAAACTAGACATACCTCTCCTCAGCAGTATATAACTTCTCGTTCCTTTCGTTATTGGGCTCGGCTTGGTGAGGAACGAAGGAGAGAAATTCCTCCCCTTAAATAGGAGAAGGTGAGCCCTCCATTTAAGAAAATTTTATTTTTAATTTTTCGTATTTATTTAATATTAATTTTTATTTAATACACTAACAAATATGATATCACTTTATTTGGAATGCTTAATGGTTATTTCCTAATTTACAATGATAATCAAGGAAATAAAAATTAATATTTTATAAATCACAATGACAAGCAAGGAAACAAAAACTAATTCCTAGTTCGAAGATTAGATTACATTTCTCCCCTCCTAAAGTGAATTTGGTTCCCAAATTTAGCTTACCTCAAAAAAATAAGGATACTGCTCTCGCACATCTTCTTCTCTTTCCCAAGTTGTTTCTTACTCTGAATGGTGTTGCCAACGGATCTTTATCAAATGTATGACTTTATTACTTAGAACATGTTCTTTTCTTTCCAAGATCTGGGTTGGTTGTTCTATAAATGTGACATCGTCTCTTAGTTGCAGAAGTTGGTAAGATATGATATGGGATGGATCTCCAGAGCACAGAGACGTGGTATACATAATGGATGTCAGCCAAAACCGAGAACAATGTCAATATGTATGCCACAAGCCCAACCTTCCGTAAGATCTCAAATGGGTCAATGAATCTACGGGCCAACTTTCCCCTTTGACCAAACCTTATGACTCCTCTGGTTGGCAATACCTTCAAGAAGACGTGATCACCAAGTTTGAACTCTAGATCTCTTTGCTTTCAATCTGCATAACTTTTTTGGTGACTTTGAGTCGTTAATAATCTTTGACGTATAATTAGAATATTATCAGCATCTGTTTGAATTAATTGCGGTCCCAAAAACTTATGTTCTCCTACCTCATCCCACACAGGTGACCTACACTTTCTCCCATAAAGAGCTTCAAATGGGGCAATCTGTATACTAGAGTGATAACTATTATTGTAAGCAAACTTAGTTAGGTGCAAGTGTATATCTCAACTTCCACCAAAGTCCAAAACACAAGCTCTTAGGAGGTATTCAAGAGTTTGTATTGTTCTCTCAAACTGATCATCAGTTTAGGGTGAAAAGCTACACTAAATTTTAACTATGTGCCTAAAGATTCTTGTAGACTTTCCCAAAATTTAGAGGTGAACCTTGGATCTCTATCCGAAATAATGCTAATTGGTATCCCATGATATCAAATAATCTCCTTAATATATAAGCTTGCTCGTTTATCCAATGAATACTTCTTGTTAACAACGAGAAAGTAAGCAGATTTAGTAAGTCTATCCACTACTACCCAAAATTCATCATATCCTTTCGCAATCTTGGATAGTCCTGTCACAAAATCCATAGTGACCTGCTCCCACTTCGATTCAAGAATTAAAATTCTTTGTAATTTTCCCGTAAGTACTTGATATTATACTTTCACATGTTGGCAGATCAGATATTCAGAGATAAACTCTGCTATATCTCTATCTTCAAACCATGTCACCAGTAGTTTTAGCGAAATCTCGATACATAATGATAGTCCTAGGATAGATATTAAATTTTGATCTATGGGCCTCCTCCAACAATTGAATCTTTACTAAATGACTTTCAGGAACACAAAATCGATTGTGGAATGTAATAAAACCATCTTCGACTTAAAAAAATTCGAGCCTAGATCCTTGAGCTATCTCCTTTGCTATTATCTGAAGATATACATCTTCCTTCTGACTTTATTTAATCCTTTCTATCAAATATGATTATGCCATCAAACACGCCAAAAAATCTTTATTTGTCTCAGATAAAAATTTAAGTTTAGAACAAAAGCTGTTATGTACTGTTGTACAGTGCGTTAAGATGCCAATGATCAAAGTATGTTTGTAACATAAGAAAAAAAAGTCAAAGAAACTAGTGAGACTGCCCAAAAGTAGAGAGAATTATATTACCAATGATCAAAGTAATTGTTCTCCCCAAAATTAACTATTCAGAATTTTTGCAGGCAAAGCCAATATCAAGAAATTATTCGCCAAAAATGCTCAGACACATTGTTCATTAGCATTCACCAATACAAATTAGTTCAAATAAAAAAGAAAATAACCTCGACAGGCGGCCAAAGTGGCCCATAAGAACAAGAAATCGAGGTCTTACTCGGATGTGTCCTCGGGAAACAATTGCCCGTTACAAATCTCAAAAATATGTCTCCATGACCTGAATATGCCGCCCAAATGGCCCATAAAAACAACAAATCGGGATCTTATTCTGACAAGAACATGTCTCAATAACACATCTCAATATCCTCGATATGCCGCTCAAATGGTCCATAATGACAAGAAATCGGGATCTTATTCGGACGTGTTCTCCGGTGACAATTGCGAAGAACAAGTCTCAAGAATACAACTCAATAACCTCGATATGCCGCCCAAATGCCCCATAAGAACAAGAAATCGGGGCCTCCCCCGGGTGTATTCTCGGAAAACAATTGCCAAGAACACGTCTCAAGATTGCTTTTCTTTTCAAGAAAACAATTTCTCACATACCCAATTCGACGAGGAGAGACGCTGAGAAGGAAGGCGAGGCGGAAACGAAGGGCGGAAGGGGGAATTGATGCCCCAACAGCCACCTCCGTGGTTTGCGCGGCCGTCCAGGCGACGACCTGCAGACCTCAAAAAATGGAGAGAGAGAGAGAGAGAGTTTACCGGCGACGAAGGGGAGGAAGCCGGGGTCTGCAACGGGGATGGATCACACGGAAGACCGAAGAGGGGTCTCGAGAGCGTCGAACTTAACGGGTCCGAGGGTGGGATTACTGATACAGGCTTAACGGGTCGTGGTGGCCCTCGGACCCACCAGGCTTAATGGGTCCGCCAGGGTTTATCGTCCGACACAATTTACACAAGCCTAAACCAGTATTGGATAGGAGTCCATTTAGCATGTTACCAACCCTCGTTGCCACCTGAAGCCCACACCAGAATTCCATTTTTTTTTAAAAAAATTATAAAACTAAATAATAATATCAAAAATATATATAAAAAAATCTTTCCTAAAGAAAATAGAATTATTTTCTTTTGAAAAATATAAAATTTATATATAATAATAATAAATATAAACACAATCAATATATCATGATAAAGGTATATTTTGGGTCCAGGCCGCGTTACAATCAACGTCACGTCAAGCCATTGCTAGGTCAGCAAGAGGAGCACTCCCATGCGCCAAGCCAAAATCCATACGAAGGTGTTCCTTCGTACGTCTCGTCTCGGAAAGCTGGTCGGCATCTGGCCTAAGGGGAGGTAAAACAAAACCAACCAAGCACTGACTTACTCGTTGATGGGCCAAAGTCGATAATCACCCAACGAGAGCTGTGCAGGAGAGCAACCACCCCGCGAGCCATGACCATCCCGATGGAGAATCGTCAACTAGCATCCCGAAAGAGAGTTGCCAACCAGCATCCCAACCGAGAGCCGCCAACAGCATCCCGACGGAGAGTCATCAACCAACATCCCAATCGAGAGCCGTCGACCAGCATTCCGACGGAGAGCCACTAACCAACTTAGCCGACCGAGGACTCCCGACATCGACTCGTGGACCCTAACTCCTTAGCTACAGCACATCCGTTAATCAACATATCCAAATATAAATTTTATATTTTTAATGAAATGTTTTATTTCTTTTATTATTTTATTTATAAATTTTTAAATACTTCCACTAAAAATATTTCCCACGGCTGACATATGCTGATATTTTTTATTTCTTATCTGATCGATCACACCTGTAAAGGACCAAAGATATTCCCTGCGGATGATATATAACATTATCTCAGTTTGCTCTAACCGACAAACATGTGGTGATGAACATAGTATTCGTGAGTCTGATAAAGTAGTTCGTTTCATTGATGCAAGCAACCAACGAGTTTAGAATTCTAAATCACGGCACTGGGATTGTTCTTTATTTTCCTTTTTTGCGACAATGTACAATATACTGATAGAAACAACACATCAACTAAGAGAAGAAATATTCTAAAACCCCACATTCATTTCCAGTTTCATCGATCTGACCACTAGAAAGAACCAGAAAGAAGGGGATTAAAGTCGAATCCGGCAAACTCAATCTTTCAAGCAGGACGCACGAGGCCACTCCCGATCGATCCCAACTCGAACTCAGAAGCAAGCATCCAAGAGACAACAACAGCAAAGAGCGGCCAAGCTGCACCAACCAATATAAATTAGAAATCGTTTCAGTGTAAGGAGAAATTATCCGGAGAGAAGAGAGAAGAAAGATGTGAAAGGAAACGGGATGCGGTTGTGCCGGACAGGAGCCGAATAATTCGGGAAACGGGACGAGGAATAAACAATCCGTTTAAAGAACAAGAAAGCGTTAAAGAAAACGAACGGAAGAAAGTGATCGACACGTCAGTAAAGGGAGACGCACACAACCGCCTCGACCTCAGCGCACGATAGCTATCTGGCGCCGGCTGCTGCCTTTGCCGGCATCTAGCTCAGATCTGCTAGTCTTGCGCCGGTCAGAAGGCTGCGCGGTCGTAGATCAAAGCTTGTTCGATCCTTCAGCGACGGCTCCAGAGAAGAGAAGAGAAGGGAAAAAGCGGCAAAATAAATGGATCCATTACCATCCCTCCATGAAGGAAGGCCCGCTGCTCTGCTTCTGGGGTGGCGGCTGAGCGTACGGCGGCGGATACCCCTGCTGGGGGTAGCCAGCAGGTGGGTATCCTTGCGCCGGATACCCCGGCGGTGGGTAGGCGTCCTTGGGGTACCCCTCCGGCGGATAACCTAACCATAACAACGAAATCGAGTACAAAGATCAGAGATCTGAAACCCCAACGCTAAAAGAAACACAGCCATGTTGGAAACCCAAACCCTAGCAAGAAATCCATGGATGGATGAACGGGTACCTTGGGGAGGTGGAACTCCGACGGGAGGCTGCTGCTGGTTGTAGTAGCTCATCTTGTCGAGTCTTCGATCTAACGCGGCGAGGCGAGCGGGTGCGGGACAAGAAATGGAAGTGGGGGGAGAGTGGGTGGGAATTTATAGTTCAGGAAAGGGGACGATTGCTTCGACACGAAACCAAACCAATCGGATAAACGCGTCGCGTCCGCGTTGTCAGATATAACAATAATGTAGCAGCGTGACCTTCGTGGAAGCTTCCCTGCCGCTTGATCGGAACGTTTACCAATCTCGACGCAGTTGAAAACAGTAATCTGGCCGATTGGTTGCGTACCTTTCTACGTTTTACCGAACCAATTGATCGTACTGACAAAAAATGAGGAATCACTTTTTAAATCCAAGAACAAAATTGTTTTGGGAGATTTCTATATGTTGAATATTTCCTAACAGTATCCCTCTTTTTTATTTTTTTAAATAATTTTTTTAAAATTTAAAAAAAAATAAAATATCTCTTAAATTTTTATAATAAAATTTACAGTATTTTTAACTAAAAATGTTATCAATATTATTGAAAAATAATTTAAGTGATATCATATCGTGTCTCTTTAGTTATTATTGCTCGTTGACCATTATAATACCATATTATTAGATCGTTTATAGTGTTTTCAAATATGTTTTACTTTATTCTGATAATGATAATACTATAATAGATTAAAAATACCATAATAAACTAAAACACTGTTATATATTAAAAAATAGACATTATAATATATCAAAAACATTTTAACAAATAAGAAATTTTTTTAGAGATAATTTAGGTTTTTTAAAAATTAAAAATATTAAAAAAGGGAATGAATCAAATATATTAAAAAAGGGAATGAATCGATCGGTCTGATTGATTTTTAGATAACCCCCACAAATATATTAATATATTTGATTGAATTAAAAATATCAAATCATTCTATTTATTCAATCAAATATATTAAAAAAGGGAATGAATCGATAGGTCTGATTGATTTTTAGATAACCCCCACAAATATATCACGTTAAATCAAACTGTCCTGATTTATAGCTATAGCCGAAAATATTTAATGCATTTTTTTTGTTTTTTTGAAATTATGTTTCACTTGAAAAAGAAAATTTTTGTTTCTCGTGCAATCGTTTCTTTCGTTTGATCATATTCTCTTCCTTTTTAACCACCTCTCTCTCCTTTTCATCATCTTTCTCTCACTATTGTTTTCTTTTTACCTAGATAAAATCATTTATTTTATGTCACTAAATAATTTATTTTGAATCATATTAATATAATTATATTTTTTGATATTATCATGTAATACAATATGTTTAGAACTTTATTATACTACACAGCACTTAAAATTATTTTTTTTTTTTTTTGTTAATTGACCCATTGGCATAACTAGTGACATGATGGCATAACGAGGGTTCGAAAGGTATTGTCTACTCTAAATAGGCAAATAGGCAGAATTATGATATAACTATGGTTCGTTCGGAGGGATTCGATTTCAAATTTCATACTAAGACCTTACAAAAACTATGATAAGAATATATATAATAATATATTTTCGATACTTGAGTCGGTAAAGTAATCGAAGTATTCAATTCACTATAAAATTCATCTAAATTATCATAAATTCAAAATAAATGAGTTCAATGAACTTGTGAGCTTTTTTAGTGCCGTAAATGGGTTTAGGGTTATGTTTAATTATTGTAAATAATTATTCACTTTCATCTGGTCATAGATGGGATTGTGCACCAAATATGAAGGTCACAGAATAATAATTTTCTAAAGTTAGTCTCGATCGACACTATGATATACTGGATACATATTTATTGATTGTCGGATAGATAAAAACCCTTTATTCGAGTTAAGTGAGATCTGTGTGTTAAAGTGACCTCAATATATCGATTTAGAGTTGATTAGAGGTCTATCATATTTGATAAGGTATCAATAGCCCTATGTGTGTTGTTATCTCTCTATTATCAAATAAACTATTATTTCATTTAAATTAACTCACCATGTCTTATCCATAAGCTTGATGATAATATGGAATTAAAAAATATCATCCTAATTTTGAGATAATTCTTTCCATAATTAAAATTTATCCTATAAATAAATTTTCATAAAAATAATTTAATTTATGTTAATATTCTAAAAAATGTCCTCTATTGAGAATTTACCCATAACCCTTATTTTTTTCAAAAAATTATAATTTTATCCTTCTATTCTAATCAATATACTCTAAATTTTCTAAACCCGTTCAAATAAATGAACTGATTCATGTCACCCTCCCGCCTCTTCCTCCTCCTTAGACTCTCTCTCTCTCTCTCTCTCTCTGAGTTCTGAATAGAAGGGCCGTCGTCAATAAAATTATTCCAAAGTTGCCGGAGCAGAAAATGGCATGGAGTTGGGTCTTCTTCCTCAAAATGAATTGGGGCCTCCCTCATCGACCACGTCTCGGTTCCTTCCCTCTCCTCCCCCTCTCTCTCCTTCCATTCACATTCTCCGGTCGGTCTTGCATTAGATTAAAGTGTGAGGAGGTGATGGTGGTCATGGTGATAGTAGCGATCGGTTCAGAGCCTTCCTCTCCCTCTTCTGCTTGCACTCGGTACTCATGCCTCGCCGCTCCACCAACCCCTGCCTCCTCTCCTTTGCGGGCTTCGCCACAACCTCCGTCGTCCTCTATTGTACCGTCTCCACCATATTCTCCCCACCCCCCGTCCTCGACGTCCCATCTTCTCACCCCGTCTTTATCTCCTCCTCTTCGCCCTTCCATGACCACGACGATCGCGACGCTCCCGACGCCACCTTCTACGATGACGCTTCCGTCTCCTACGCCTTCGACCGCCCGCTCACCGACTGGGACGCCAAGCGTCGGGAGTGGCTCCGCCTGCACCCCAACTTCGACGGGAATGGCCGCGAGAGGGTGGTCATGGTAACCGGGTCCCAGCCCGGCCCCTGCCGCAACCGGGAGGGCGACCACCTCCTCCTCCGCTTCTTCAAGAACAAGGTCGACTACTGCCGCCGCCACGGCATCGACCTCTTCTACAACACCGCCCTCCTCCACCCGGCCATGCGCTCGCAGTGGGCGAAGCTCCCCGCGATCCGTGCCGCCATGCTCGCCCACCCGGAAGCCGAGTGGGTGTGGTGGGTCGACTCTGACGCTGTCTTCACGGACATGGACTTCGAGCTCCCCCTGCATCGCTACCGGGACCACAACCTGGTGGTCCACGGCTGGCCCCACCTGGTGTACGACGCCCGCAGCTGGGTCAGCCTCAACTCCGGCGTCTTCCTCATCCGCAACTGCCAGTGGTCGCTCGACTTCATGAAGGTGTGGGCCGTCATGAGCCCTTTATCACCGGACTACGACCGGTGGGGCCAGGTCCTGGCGGCGGAGTTGAAGGACAAGCTGTTCAATGTGTCGGACGACCAGTCGGCGCTCGTCTACCTCCTCGTCAAGCACAGGGACCAGTGGGGCGACAAGGTCTTCCTGGAGAGCGACTACGATCTCGAGGCCTACTGGGTGGCGATCGTGGACCGGCTGGAGAACATGACGGCGAAATACGCGGAGGTGGAGCGGCGCGTTGACGGGCTGCGCCGGCGCCACGCTGAGGTGGTGAGCGGGGGGTACGGGCGGCTGAGGGAGGAGCAGCTGGCGACTGAGGAGGGAGCGGTGAGCGGGCCCAACGGGTGGCACCGTCCCTTCATGACTCACTTCACCGGGTGCCAGCCCTGCAACGGCGCCCACAACAAGATGTACACCTGGAAGAGCTGTTGGGAGGGGATGCAGCGTGCGCTGCACTTCGCCGATGACCAGGTGCTCCGCGACTACGGCTTCCGCCATGCCGATCTCCTCAGCGGCGACGTCCACCCGCTGCCGTTCGCACGACCGTCCACGGCCTGATGGTTCGTCGTGAGGGTGATAGCCGGCGACGTTGTCGCAGCACAATAAATATAACTCATTTTCATTATTAGTCATTAAACATTATTGTTATTGTTCAATAAAAAAAATTAATCGATGTTATAATACTATCTTAGATGAATTGACTTATAACGATACAATATAATGTCCTGTTGGTATCATATATGTCATTCTTATATACACCAACCAAAGAAATGGAGATAAATGGATCATATGCCCCACCCGAGATTCGAACACAGAGCTGATAAGACTTCACTGTTTCTAAGACATGCAAATGGCATGCCGTTGAATCAGATCACATGATAACAGGCGTCATGCATGCACAGCAAACCTTTTACACTAATCGAAGCATGTCATGCCGAATTCTGTTGTGACATGTGGACTTCTGTGACGTGGAAAACTTGTCCTCGGACGACATCGCTACGTCCTGCGAGACACGGAAACATGCATGAGGGCAACTCATCGATCGCCACGTGTCGGTCTGACCTCGACGCGATGCGCTTCAAAAACCGTGCCCCGAAAAGACGCGGCCTCGATGAGCGGGCTCCGCCGATCCCCGCCACCCTGGTCCCGTTACGACGGGGTTAATTGAGACCGACCGTCCAACGTGGCAGGATCACAGCCGCCGATCACGACCTCGATCCATCGCAATTTGCGCATGTAATCACGCGAACGCCACCGTCCCCCTGAAATGTGCGGCCGGCGCAGTGAAGCCACCAACGCAACCCTTCCTCTTTAGCTTGGAAAGCAAAGCCATGAACAGCTAAAAGATTCATAAAGACCGTCTGTGTTCGTTCCTGAGCAAATCCAATGCTTGTTCGGATGTCTCTCGCACTGCACCGACGATGCAGAGTCCGCTGTTTAAGGAGTACTTGTCGAAAAGCTCAAGTCTCCTCCGTCAGCAACCACGCCTCTGTTCCTCGTCTTCCTCGCTAAAGTCCAAAACTGGCAACGAAAGCAGCACCAGGTGGCATAATCCCTTCGATAGCATCCAAAACTCCTCCTCCCTTACTTTTCCTCCCCCCTTCCCGCTCTCTCTCTCGCTCTCTCTCGCCTTTCTGTGAGGTGGTGTTGGCGGTGGTGGTGGTGATGATGAGCGGTACGGAGCCTTCCTCTCCCTCTTCTGCTAGGACTTCCAAGGGCCTTATGACTCGCCGCTCCTCCAAGCCCTCGCTCTTCTCCGACGGCCTCGTCTTCGCGGGTGGAGCCGGCGTCGCCCTCCTCGTCTTCTGGGTCGTCTCGACCTTCTTCTCCGCTGTCACCGTTGTAGACCCTTCCGCTTTCCCCTTCTCCGTCTCCTCTTCTGCGGCCTTCCCTGACCTCCACGATCGCGACCCTCCCGGCGCCACCTTCTACGACGACCCTTCCGTCTCGTACACCATCGACCGCCCGCTCACCGGCTGGGACGCGAAGCGCCGAGACTGGCTCCGCCTGCACCCGGCCTTTGGCGGGTACGGTCGCGAGCGGGTGCTCATGGTGACCGGGTCCCAGCCGGGCCCCTGCCGCAACCCGGTGGGCGACCACCTCCTCCTGCGCTTTTTTAAGAACAAGGTCGATTACTGCCGCCGCCACGGCATGGAACTTTTCTACAACACCGCCCTCCTCCACCCGGCCATGAACACGTTCTGGGCGAAGCTCCCCATGGTCCGCGCCGCCATGCTCGCCCACCCGGAGGCGGACTGGGTGTGGTGGGTAGACTCCGACGCCGCCTTCACCGACATGGACTTCGAGCTTCCCCTGGATCGCTACCGGGATCACAACCTGGTGGTTCACGGTTGGCCCCGCCTGGTGTACGAAGCCCGCAGCTGGGTCAGCCTCAACGCCGGCGTCTTCCTCATCCGCAACTGCCAGTGGTCGCTCGACTTCATGGCGGTGTGGGCGGCTACGGGCCCCATGTCCCCGGACTACGACCGGTGGGGCCAACTCCAGAAGGCGGAGTTCAAGGACAAGCTGTTCAACGAGTCGGACGACCAGTCCGCGCTCGTCTACCTCCTCCTCAAGCACAAGGACCGGTGGGGCGACAAGATCTTCCTGGAGAGCGACTACTACTTCGAGGGCTACTGGGTGGAGATCGTGGGGCGGCTGGAGAACATGACGGCCAAGTACGCGGCGGTGGAGCGGCAGGTGCAGGGGCTGCGCCGGCGGCACGCGGAGGTGGCGAACGGGGCGTACGGCAGGCTGCGGGACCGGCACCTGTCAGGGGAGGATGGGGCGGTGAGCGGGCCCAACGGCTGGCGCCGGCCCTTCATGACGCACTTCACGGGGTGTCAGCCCTGCAGCGGCGACCACAACAAGATGTACAGCGGGGAGAGCTGCTGGGAGGGGATGCAGCGGGCGCTGCACTTCGCCGACGACCAGGTGCTGCGCGACTACGGATTCCGCCACGCCGATCCCCTCAGCGGCGACGTCGAGCCGCTGCCTTTCGATTACCCGTCCGCGGCGTGAAGGTTCGTCGCGACGGTGATGTCTGGCGAACGTTTCCACAGTACAACAAATATATTATTTTCAGAAAAAGAAGAATAGTAGAAATATAAATATAAATAAACAGATATTTTAGAGTAAAAAGTGCTTTTCTTTCCGCTTTCTTTTTCTTTTTCTTTTTCTCTTTAGGAACGAATAAATTCGAATATGTTCCTTCTTTTCCTCGTTGGGAGGGAAACGGTTTCCGATGGCGAGCCATCACGAGAAACGCGGCGGGTTACCGGTCGGATCTCCTTGACGAGCGAAACGCGAGGCGACGGTTACGGAAACGGTTACGTCAATGCCGACGGAGCAAAATCCATCACGCACCTTCATCGACGGAATCGAATCTTAAAGTCTGACGTGTATCGGCATCCGATTGGGTTGGAGGCCCAAACTCTAATCCACAGAATTTTGGGTCGAACCTTTTGATTGAAATGTTGAAATTAGGTCAACACGAGATATAGAATTCGATCAATTGGGTTGGATATAATAATTATTTTAAATAAGTTTAAATCCTTTTATTACAATAATTCTTTTTATTAAAAGTCGAATCGAATCAAATCTTATGTCACAATGGCCCAAATTATTTCATCATGTACACATATATGAGTCCAATTTCTAAATCTATTTGGTGTTCCTTCAAGAATTATAGAACACGATGTTCCTTTCTAATTTATCCGAATAATATACTTCCAACCTAATTTAAGTATGTTGGGTACACTTTATGGAATACTCATAAATGGACACCTCAAATGTCCATTTCTCTATCCTAACACATCATAAACAAACCATAAATAACAGGACACAGATGCAAGGATCAATTTAAAGGTGAGCATTAATTGGATTAGGTCACCCATCACCTCTTCCAGAGGTGTAACACTTCTGAATTGTCAAGCTCAAGGGGGGAGACAAACCCTAATGGCATCATTGACGACGATGCTACAGTCGCAACTACTTCTCTGTAGCTTCATTTAACTATAGTCCCCCACCATGTCAATATACATACTCAATTATTTGACTAAAGATTAATAATAATAACAGTATATCATGATGGTTACGAAACGATAATCATCTTACTACTAAGTTTTGATTTAACCTTAATCGTAATTTTTGTTTGATCAAATCCCTACCGATAAATCAAATAATCTAAAACTATTATCGTAACAGCTTGGAGTATTGTCGAGCAAGTATCAAATGTCAAAGCTACCATAGATGAGAAGATGCTTAATGCTTTTACGATGATAATTACGGATTAAGACAGAAAGAGTCGTTGGTCTTCGCAAATAGTCAAGGTACGTAAGACTATTGTGTTATTGGAATGATGTACGTGAGTTGATGAAACCTCAGCTTGGGTTGCTGTATTTAGCCCTCGATTGACATGTTTCGATCGTTGGTGGTTGATGGATTGGTTTCATTAGCTTTGATCATTCAAGTGCGCATCCGAAAGGACGGTGATGACAATGTCGACGGTCTTTGTTTAGGCCAAATGGCTTCCTCCTCTTTCTCGTGGTCTCATGATGGGCCTTCGGTGCATCACTTTGATCATGACGAAACGTATGTCTCTCTCTCTCTCTCTCTCTCTTTCTTGGTTGGGACAATGACTTGACGCCTGCAGCTCTCCCATGATGTTGATGTTCATAGCTTCTCCTCATCATCTTATTAGCTTCCCCTGTTTCCCGGAGGGAACAAACCAAGCAAGAACAGACACTTCATCTCCTCTCACGCCTGCAGTACCGATCCAGAGGAAGAGGCCATTGTTGTTTTGGAACCTCAGGAAGACCCAAAAGCTTCCTCTGCCACTCTGTTGACTAACAATAATTTACATTTATAATTGCTTTACGTGCAAGATTCTGCAGAGGAAAACCTTCAGTCCCCAATCTCTTGCAATAGTCACTATATATATGTATATATATTGCTGATGTTGATGAAGTGGGAATATAAACTAAGATCATCTCTGTCTTATGCTTCTTTATGCCGAGCTTTTCGATGAGCGATACTTGTATATTCTAAGGAATTAGGCATTGAATTATCCCTGGATTAACCATGAATTATATATATATATTTATACATGATGCTCTTCCCCATGATTTCCCCTGTTCACGGGATGTTGTAGCAAATCATGGAAACCGGTGTCGAGTGGTACGCTTCGCCTCGCTGTATTGCATGTGACCCCGTTTTGGCTCCATTCCTCCGACGGAGTGTGAGATGGTGCGTGCGAGGGAGGCGACCCGCCTCATCTCTCTCTCTTTAAACCAAGTCGATTGATCTCTTTGTGCCTCTCGAGTTCATAGCCATAAAGGAGAATGAGAAGAGCCTTCTCCTATATCGATCCACTGATGCAGAGAGAGGAGGACGATGTTAGCTATGATTGCTGCAGTGGATGCCAATCTGGTTGGACCGACTACTTGGACAAGTCCTGCGGTGAGTGCCCTCAGCCTCTCGGCTGCGGCAAAGGTGGTTCCTTTGAGGAAGAGGAGGAGGACCTGTCCATGGTCTCCGATGCGTCCTCCGGGTCTCCACATTTTCCCGAGGAGGACGAGCATTCCTGCGGCTATCTTCGCTCCAGCACTTGCTTTCATGCCGGAGGCTGCCTCTGCTCTGCCTTGACTCCAGCTGCTGGATTGGCCGCGGGCGGTGCCAAGAAGAGGAGAGTCGAACCAGAGCAGCAGAGACAACGTTCTTCTCTGTTGGATGACACCGCCAGTTCGCCTCTGTTCAGCTTCTCCAAGGCATGCTATATTCCTGATCCTTACTCTCCATCATCTGATTTCAATCCGCTGCTCAGCATCAACGAAGCCATTTTGGAGTTCTCTTGTGGCTTTAAGGTGCATTGCTGGTTCTCCTTCCGCTGGTTTTTCTCTTACGTTGACTAACAAGTATGATCTCGAACAGAGAAATCTCCAACTGGAGAAGCAAATGGGCCACCTTCAATCCTCTGTTCCGGAGACCAGTTGAGTGATCTCCATAACCTACATTCCTTGATGCGATTCTGTTCCTCGACTCATTCTTCCTTTTTGTCCGTTTGGTGTCAGTAGATATCAAGAAAAGTAGGTGGGAAGAAGATTTGGTGATCGACTCATCTGAAGCAGAAACATGTGGATGGATCTTTGAAGTTCTCAAAAGAGATCAACTTTAATCTTCTACTGTACCTCTCTCTCTCTCGCCTCTGTTATTTTCCTTGTGGCAAGTCAATGCAGTGGGAAGGAAGCGATCGACCTCTGCAACAGAGCAGAGAAGAGAAGAAATAATTACGTTCTCTTCAGCATTCTTCTTCTTTTCATTCTTTTGTCATGAATGGAGGTAACAAAAAGAGCCACCATAGACTCTCTGTTCCCACCCTCATCTCCCACCTTCTCACAAGGACATGCATTCAAATGGATGAGGTCCCATGGAGGAGGAGGAGGATCCGCATCGATCACCAGCCTGTCGATCGTCATGAGATCACAATAATGAAAACTCACTCGATAGATTCAGTTCCAAGCCAAGTGTAATGCTCACTCGACGCGCCATGTCGTGATCAAGGACCCTTACCCAGTTACCATCTTGTCCGACTGGTCCAACATTTGCATCACCACCACAGGAAATGGAGGACGCTTGCACTGAGAAGCTGGAGGCACGGTCACTCTCACCACCGGCTTGCCTTGCATCACCCCATTCATGGCAGCGAGCGACTCAAGGTCGCTCTCCTGTAAACAAACACCAAGCTGCATGCTTTATAGTGTCATGTCTCCTTCGTGCTACCGTATGATCAAAATGCTTTATAGTGTCATGCTTTATAGAGAGAGAAGCATCTCTCCTGTTCCTTCTTCTCAGGAAATCTATCGTCTCGGACGAGAGATCCCGACAGGTACGGCCATGTCCTCTGAGTGTGTTCGACCTGAGGGCACGGAAAGGGAGGAAGATGACCTGCACGCAGCTAGATGCGCGTTCCGACGATGCTGTACTCGTCTCGAACACAGCCCTCGGGCCTCATGCGCACCAGTTGTATCAGATGTTTGATGAAGATTCACAGACGAAACGCCAAAAAGCAAACCTCGAAGTTCTCATCCTTCTTCCATGAGAAAGAAGAAACAGAGGGTAACCGAAATCGAACACCCAGGTTTCACAGCAGCCATGTTAACCAACCTGTCTTCTTCCTCGAGCAAGCTTCTACTGAGAAGCTGCTTTTGAGAGGCTTTACCTGAGCCTGCAGAACACAAGGACATGAACCCTGGCAGTCAAAGCCAGACTTTTAAGGCAGGCAGCATGGCCTCATCTTTATCCTCATCCTCATCTTTATCAGCCTTAAATGGCAATTCTGGACATGCACAGGCTCTGATGCCTGCCCATTCAATATGCACTTCAAGGAACATGTGGTTTGAATGGCTTGCATCATTCATCTCTATCATCTTGCAACCCTTCTGCATAGCACCTGAGCAGCTCAATAATCTTCCATAGCTCTTCCTTGGAGTGTGTGGTAAATCAACTGTAAACTCATAGGTTTGTGACTTGATCTTATTGTGTTTCTATTATTTGCCTGAAGTAGTTGCTGCTGATCATTACTTGTCACAATAACAAGTGCTACTTTAAGATAGTTTAAGTTTTATAAACATAATATATGTATTATCATGATATAAAATTAAAATTATCTAAAAATAATACCTCTAGTCAATCATTTTAGGTGTTGAGCAAAGAGCGACAAAAAATATTAATCATCTCAACCTCTTAGAAATATATGATTGGATGAGCCTTTGGAATAGCATATTTAAGTTAATTAAAATATTTATATTTTATATTTATAATAAAATATTTGTTTATGTGATTTAATGTTTTTACTGTTCTATCTTTTCTTTCTAGCAAATTCTTCGGGATCTTACGATATTATGAAGAGACTGACATTTTACGAACGGACATATAAGGATATCATACGATATAGGTAAAATCAATTAAGTTTGTGATAGCGACAGTGATATAAGAATTAATGCATTTTAGGTAGAAAAATGATCCAAGTGGCAATCCCTAACCGTGCTATATCTGGTATCTTTTATGAGGTTCTTCCTCATTGATTAGAGCCCTCAGACCTCAGCTATCCAATTAAATTTCCATGATGCTCAACCTCAGAGCCATTTGCACAATTTGCAGTGGCAGTGGCACAGCTTATTGATGACACTTCTGCCAGGAGTGTGGACTCTGACACCATTGAAGGAGCAATACTTGCCTGAAACATAACCCTTAATGCAGATGGAGCAGAAGAAGCTATCAGAACATCACAAGGCCCCTTTGTATAGTGCAAACATAAGCAATCTCAAACTCACGGAGAAGACGACATCGTCGTGAAGTCCTCACCACCGAGTCTTCTGCATTATCAATCGGAGGAAAGTAATCGAGGAATCTGAGAGGACATGGCGAGGCTAAACATTCATGTAGTTGTTGGCTAGAAATTGGTAGCCCAAGTCGAGTCATGGCAGCGAAACATTACAGCTTTGGTTTGGTAAAGACGCCTACGATGGGCATCATCTTAATGTCTTCGTACTGTACTGATCCTGCAGCCAGCAACAATGGCTGCATGCCTTATAATGTTCATGGCACCAGAGCTAGCGTTTCCGGAAAAGCTGAGACCAGATCAGATCCACAATTCATTGTATCCCGCAAGAAGAAGAAGAAGCTGGTAATTGCCTCCACGAACACCCCTCAATGCTCGTCAGAGAGTTGCAGGCGGCTGAGATCGCGGTAAGATAATGATATCCCCACTCCGGAAAAAGGATCAAAGCAGCTCACTCCTTTTCAGAAGCATTGAAGTAAAGGATCGAACAAGTCATGCTTATCATGAGGGTCTTTGAATGGCTTGCAAATGCCGGTAGATCGAGGATGGTTCTGTGGCCCTTTAATTCAATCTGCCGCCGACTGCAATACTGTCATCCGGGATTCGAGTATCAGTTTCAGTAGCCACTGCTCATTTATTGAAGATGATGGTAACTTCTTGGTTTCCAATGCATCTCTAGTCAACGTAATTGACGAGCATCACCGCTGGTTTCACGTCGCTCATTAGTCGGCAGCGGCGACAAAGTACGAGAGAGTGGTGTGACCATCAAAGCTAATTAAGAGGGAAGGAGGAGGCACGTAAACCGCGCCTCCTCGGAGTAGATTGAGAACAGGGTCAAAAGACCGGCTGGTCCCTCTCTCCAATTCAGTGACGCGTGCAGCCCTCTCAACGCCAACCAGACAACAACGACGCACATTAAGCCGCCGTTGCCATGAGGAAGCGGCCATTAAAGGCACGACCCGGCGCGCGCTCTCCCCACAGACTCCTCCGTTTCCACCACCAGAGGCCGGCGCCGGTCGAACCATGACGGTGCTCCTCCCCATCCCGCCGCTGGTCCCCATCCCGCCGATCGCGGTGCCGGGAGAGGTCCGGCGGATGGTGAGGCTGACGTACCTGACCGCCCTCACCACGCTCCTCGGCTACGTCGTCTTCTTCGTCTTCGGCTTCCTCCGGGATCTCTTCCGCGAGCTCTTCGACTGGTCCAAGTCCGACGACCTCAGGGTATCTACCTCCCTGTATGCTCTCGTTTCATCCGTACGACGACTAATGGATCCCGGTTTCATCTGGCGACAGGGTTACGCGCCGATATGCCCGCCATTTGAGGATTTCTACACCCGCCGAATCTATCACCGCATCCAGGTCTGCTCTGCTTCCATTTCAGCTTCTTCCTGTCGGATTCTTTCCTGTTCAGGAAGTTCCTGCCTTGCTGGTCATTTTCTTGGTACGACGAGTGTTTGTTCTCTTCTGCATAAAAGATCGGAGTCCCCTCAAACGATACGTATCTAAATCCTCACGACCCGGTCAAGATAGCGGCGGCAGCAGCAGCAGCAGAGGAAGAAGAAAGTAGTGTTGTTGTTAGTCGTTCTTACCTTGCAGCGATTAAGCATTGCACTCAGCAATGGAGAAAGGAGAAGAGAGGGCTTCGTTTGTCTTCATTCCTTTTAGATTTCGATAGAAGATCCGATCACCGCTGGATCGGATCGTTCAACACCGAGAGATCGAGTTCTCGAAGTATATCCATCTCTGATCGCCACCTTTTCCTCGATTTAATGGAAGATTTGTGAAACAACAGCGTAGGAAGGATGCGTAAACTTAGAGAGGGCAATACGATTTATGTGCAGGATAAAGTACTGTTTAGGTGGCCGTCAAGGACATAATGCGTGCATCGTCTTTCTCTTCTACTGTCTCTGTGTCTAACATGAAGAACCCTAGAAGTGATTCGTGTATGTTTGACGATGGGCATGGCAGGACTGCTTTGCCCGACCGATCGCGAGCGCACCGGATGCCTGGATCGATGTGGTGGAGCGGTATTCCAATGACAACAACAAGACCCTCCAGTATGTTCGACGTAATTCCCTCACCGATTCGACAGTGGAAGACGTTTCTGACTCTGTTCCTCTCACGCGATGCAGCCGGTCTTCGACCGCATCCAGATGCCTCAACCTCGGATCATACAACTACCTCGGTTTTGCTGCCGGAGATGAGTACTGCACGCCTCGCGTGATCGAGTCTCTCAAGAAATACGCTCCTACCGCTTGCAGTGCTCGGGCTGATGCAGGTAGGAAACCTCTGCTTTCTTCGTCACAGAACAGATGTTGAATCCCCTAAGCTTGCCATGGCTATCAGGAACCACCAGGTTGCATGTCGAGCTCGAGGAGTTGATAGCACGATTCGTCGGAAAGCCAGCGGCCATCACCTTCGGCATGGGATACGTGACCAACTCCTCCATAATCCCAGTTCTAGTCGGAGAGGTCTGCAAGTTCTGCTACCGTCAATTGTACCTGACGATGGTGAATTCAGCGAATCATATGAGTTCGTTCTCTTCTCGTGTTCCTTAACAGGGAGGGCTAATCATCAGCGACTCATTCAATCACAACTCCATCGTCAGTGGCGCTCGCGCATCCGGCGCAACGGTGCATGTTTTCCGCCACAACAGTACGTCCGACGCCTTGAGCATGAGATGCTGCTCAATTGCTCACCTCACCTTGTCTGCGTTGACAGGCCCTTCGCACTTGGAAGAGGTGCTGCGGGAGCAGATCGTCAAGGGTCGTCAACCTGGCACACACAGACCATGGAGAAAGATACTTGTCATCGTCGAGGGCATATATAGCATGGAAGGGGAGTTCTGCAAGCTGCCTGAGATAGTAGCCATCTGCAAGAAATACAAGGTTCGACATCGATCAACATCGAGGGTTCGAATCCTGAGAACGATGACAATACTCCTTTCTCTGGATCAGGCATACATATATCTGGATGAAGCTCATAGCATCGGTGCGGTGGGTAAGTCCGGGAGAGGTGTTTGTGAGCTGCTCGGGGTGGATCCAGCTGACATCGACATCATGATGGGAACTTTCACCAAGTCATTTGGATCCTGCGGAGGCTACATTGCAGCATCAGAGGTTGATTCCTTCATGAGCTCGAGTGAATAGAGCGCTTCCATCGATGCTAAGCTCGTATGCGTTTCTCAGGAGATCATTCGATATCTGAAGCACGCTTGTCCGGCGCATCTCTACGCGACCTCCATGTCACCGGCCGCCGTTCAACAGGTTATATCCGCGATCAAGGTTGTTCTCGGAGAAGATGGGTCAAACAGAGGTGAGACCGCACTCTCCATGGCTTCCTCAAGAATGCCGTCTGCCTAACTACGACTTGATCACCGCCAGGGGCCAAGAAGCTGGCGCAGATTCGGGAGGGCAGCAACTACTTCCGATCAGAGCTGAAGAAGATGGGCTTTGTGGTTCTCGGAGACAACGACTCGCCGGTGATGGCTATAATGCTCTACAATCTGGCGAAGCTCCCCGCCTTCTCGCGAGCGTGCTTGAGACAGAATGTGAGTAGGTGGTGGTCAGCAACCGCAAGCTGTGATTCTTGTTTTAGATGTCGATGCTCGTTGCAGTGAGTTCATCGACTTGTTTGCAGGTTGCGGTGGTGACGGTAGGGTATCCGGCGACGCCAGTTCTCCTTGCCAGGGCAAGGATCTGCATCTCTGCTTCCCACACCAGGGAAGACCTCAACAAAGGCTTGAAGGTTCGAGTCTCATTCTTACGATCATTGCTATTTAGATCACCATCATCATCGACATTATTCCTCTGAGAATGAATTACTCAGGTCATCAGCGAAGTTGGTGGTCTGGTGGGGGCGAAGTGCCTCCCCGCAGAACCAGAGAAGGCGAAGAAGATGGACTGAGGAAAGCCTGCATTTTTGGTGACAGTACCATTTTGCAGGAAGAAGATTTATGTTCATACATCATCAGAAGTGCATTCTGTTCCTCACTGAATTGGATTCTATAGAATTCTTTACAATGTTAAGTGTACAATTTGTGTGAATGAATCAGCTTACAGATTCCTTGAAGCACAAACCAAATGGGAAGCTGTGAGAATGTTGGGATGAGCTGTGAGAATACAGTGATGTCCCCAAAGTTCACCTGCAAATAGCTGAGACAACACTAAAAGATTTCTCCATTTCAACATTCCTTCACTTCCAATCACTAGTCTTTCTTGTCACACATTGTGAGATTTGAGATTCATATGATTGGAACTACATACCTTCGATTTGGATCCAAGAATGTCCTGAAAGTTGGTGAGATGGTGTCTGATTGCTTCCTCAAGGTTTTAATTCAAGAAATATGATACCTTGTGATGATGTGGTTGAAATGTTTTAGAGGGCTCGCTTGCTTGGGAGCTTTTACTATTACTATGATTTCCTTCGTACGTAAAAATTATTACTTATCATGGCAATGACTCAATGGAGATGATTAGAAAAAGCTTTCAATAGGCTATTGATAAGGCATATTTCGGATCTCGACCACGTCACGATTCACCTCTAGCGTCGGCACAAACATGGGCCCTCGGGACATGGACCAAGTGCCACGTCGGATACACCCATACAGATTTAGCACAAGAGCCGCCTTCCTCTCGCATCGAGCCGAAGCCTGTACAGGGAGGCGTCCTCTCGGGAAGTCCCGTTCCGGAAAGCTCGAGACGATGTTGCATGGTGTCGTTCCACGCATACCGGTCGACGACCGCACGAAGGTACAAACTCGCCACTCGAGAGGTCGGTCGCCACGTCAAATCCGCGTACGATCGACCCTCAGGCACTAGTATAAAAGCCTTGACTAACATCTGGCCATGAGGAGAAAAACATGGGACAAACTACCGACTTGACCCAAGTCGGGAATCCCCCGACCCGGGTCTGTATGTAGGGACGCGACAACTCTCAATCCAACTCAATCCCGCGTCGGAGACGTGACCACCTTGACCTCTTATCCAGCCCGACCTCAGTACTGTCTCTGATCGATCGAGAGACACGCTCCCGAATGTCGACAACTCCAGACATCAACTAATGGACTAAACCATGTTGACTTCTCGACCACGACGCGCATGTTCACCAACAGCTATCAAAACTTTCTTGTGCATGTTTTACTGTTTCCACATACTGATGTGTATACTAAAGCCTGCTGTTTCTCCTCCAATTGGTATTGATGAGACATGACATTGATTAAAGCTTGCTTTTATCTCGATTGTGTATGTATGATGGCTTCAGCACCAATTCATTCAAACAACTTATCTCAATTCCAAAATTGCTTCCTAGTGATTAAGATGCATTCTTGGGCTTGCAATTTGGAATTTCTAAACCAATCTAATAAAGTTAATTATAAATTTAAAATTTTAAAAATAACCTAGAAAAATAAAAAATGTAATCATGTGAGAACAAATTATTAGTTTTCCTAAGTTAAACAAAAACTAATCCATCTATTTGATACCGAAATACTTCGATTTATTTTTTTAAATAATAATTAAGAGTTCATGAAACTATTCAATCGGATAATATCGAATATTCAATCAGATAAGAGTTCATGGAGGATTTATTTTTCTTTATTTTTTTGTTCTTTATTGGATCTTGAAACCCTCAAGGATCCAAGCAAGTCCTTTGTGGTCCATTGCTGCTTTCCAATTTGATTTAAAGAGATTCCATCTTTATGGAGTGTTGCTTCACACTTGATGAAGTCAATAATTGTGGGTCTTTCATGTTGATCCACAAATTTTATATACACTTTTCACTTTGTTATCATTTATTTGATAAGAAGATGATAGTGTCACAAAGCATGTAGACTTGTCAATTAAATTATTTGATTCTGATGTTTCTTATTATCTTAATAACATAATTTTTTAAAAAAATATAATATATATCGATACAATAATTTCTTTTATATATCGAGTAAGTAATCGAACGATATATCTCCGTCGTGTCGGTGAGAGACATCACTTCATTTATTAATTTTTTATCATATATATTTTTAATTTTAATTATCAAAATATATCAAACTTTTGATTAACAAATAATTTTTTATTATAATAAATAAATAAATAGCAAAGAGTATAAAAATGCAGAAATGAACTCTGAACAAATCCCTCAAGAAAAAAAAACAAAACCCTCTAAAATTTGCTGATGTTTTTGAAATGATGAGTCCATTAGAGACTGCAGTTTCTTGGAGTCTTCTTCCAGGCTACAAATGGCATTTCATCATACAGCAGTAATGGACGCCAGACAAGAAACAAACCCTCAGTGCGAAGCAAAGCGAAGCCTTGTCTTGCCTCACATTTCTTTCCCACTCTTCACCATCAGCCCCTCTTTCTCTCTCTCTCTCTCTCTTTTCTGCTTTAGAGACTGCAGCGCGTTCTACGGAGAGTGAGGAAGATGGCTTCCAACTCCAAGAACTACAGAGCGTGAAGCATTCCTTCTAATTCCCCTTTTGTTTACCCCCATTGCTCTCTATTTGCTTTTTGTCTACAGCGAGTTTGGTGTATTCTGATAGCAAGAAACGCAACCTTGTTTTCTTCTCCATCGCAGTTGGCAAGGCTCTTTCTTCTTTTTCTGTGTGGTGCTATAAAAAGCAATTGAAGTTTCAGAATTCCCTGCTGTTCCTTTCAGGTATGTCTTTGTCCGAGTTTCCGTCTTTTTCTTGTTAATCCCTTAGGTGGCCCGTATTTTTCTTCTCCTTTTACTGAATCCA
Source organism: Musa acuminata AAA Group (assembly GCF_036884655.1). Taxonomy (NCBI): domain Eukaryota; kingdom Viridiplantae; phylum Streptophyta; class Magnoliopsida; order Zingiberales; family Musaceae; genus Musa; species Musa acuminata. The sequence continues at coordinate 44,828,252 of NC_088329.1, read as the reverse complement.
TCCTTGCTTCCGCCCAAAGTTCTGATCTTTCCATTGTAGTGATCGATAAAAATCTCTCCTTTCGCTTTGGATTTGCTATCAGATTTCATGGGCTGCGGCTTTAGCAGGATGTCCAGCGGCACGCCACCGGAACTCGCCGTAGACGCCGCCGTCGGCAACGCAACCGGTCCTGCGGCCGCCACTTCCGCCGCCGGTGTCGACCCGGGCAGCATCCAGTACACGGCCGAGCTGAGCTCCTACGAGGCCGCGTGCCGCCTCGACCCGGAACTCCAGACATTCGACGCCACCCTGCAGCAGCGCACGAGCCGCGCCATTTCCACCCTCGCCCTCGGCGTCGAGGTCCACGCCCTTTCCTTCGACTCCCTCAGAGAGGTCATCGGATGCCTCCTCGAGATGAACCAGGAGGTGGTGAAGGTCATACTGGATTCCAAGAAGGACGTGTGGAAGAACCCCGAGCTCTTCGAACTTGTCGAGGACTACTTCGATAACAGCCTGCAGACCATCGACTTCTGCACCGCACTCGAGAACTGCCTCAAGAAAGCCCGCGACAGCCAATTGATCATCCACATTGCCCTCCAGCGTTTTGCAGATGATGAACAGGAAGTCGATGTCGATGGCAGAAAGAAGTACGTAAGGACTCTAGACGAATTGAGGCATTTTAAGGTGGCCGGCGATCCATTTACCCAAGAATTCTTTCAGCTATTCCAAACAGTTTACAGACAGCAGCTGTCGATGTTGGAGAAGCTTCAACTGAGAAAGGGGAAGCTTGACAAGAAGCTCAAGCGCCTTAAAACTTGGCGGAAGGTATCGAGCATCATGTTCGCGGCAGCTTTCACAGCTGTAATTATCTGCTCGGTGGTGGCTGCTGTGGTAGCTGCGCCGCCGGTCGCAGCAGCTTTGGCCGCTGCAGCATCCATCCCTATCCCGGCAGGGAAATGGATCGACTCCCTGCTGAAGGGCTACCAGGATGCTCTGGAAAGGCAAAAGGGGATTCTCAATTCGATGCATGTGGGAACCAACCTTACGTTGAAGGACTTGGATATCATCCAGGTTCTGGTGGATAAGTTGGAAATTCAGATCCACTCACTGTTGGATGCTTCTGATTTTTCCCTCAGAGATGAGGATGCTGTGAGATTTGGGATCGAAGAGATTAGGAAGAAGTTGGAGGAGTTCATGAAGAGTGTTGACTCTTTGGACGAGCAAGCGGATCGATGCAACAGGGATATTAGAAGGGCAAGGACAGTTGTGCTTCAGAAAATTATTAGGCACCCAAATTGAGCAGATGCAGCCGCAGCATGGTACGTCCGATCATTGATGTGAATATTTTATACTAATATGCTGATTAATTTGATTGATTATTAGAAATTTTAGAACCTGCATACTCTGTGTAATTGATTGTTACCTGCTGGATGTTGTCTGCTCTCGACCTGATTGAAAAAATAAGTAGGTTTGGTTAACAATGGAAAGGATACAAAGATGTCTCTCAACAAATAGGTACAGAGAGATACCATATACTGAGAGGATGAACTTGTCCTATGCAGTTTCATCATTGGGGAACTCTGGAATTGGCTATCCTTTTGCAACTCCTGCATTGCTTATCCATCTTCACTGACTTTTATGGCTATTATCAGACCGATCGGTCCGTACTTATAATAGTTTAGCTGTTTAATTTTTTTTTCTAACAGAATTTGTTCTACTATTTTTTTAATTTTATTTTTTAATATCGATCATATGCATAATCTATCACATCGCAAGTACAGAAGTTACCTGGCTAATTTGTTTTGACTACAGTTCAAGTTGTGGAAAGTAATACTTGAATTTCAAAATTTCCTATTCTCAGAAAGTAAATGAACCTGCATTTGCCATAATGCTTTTCTCTGCCAGTTTGTCGCAGAATTGATCACCATTCCTTCAACTTCAAAAATCACTTTTTGATGGAAGGCATAGTGCTGCCACCCTTAGTTTAACACTTCAATTGCATATGGAGTACGTCTACAAATGAATTTAAAAAATCAGCTATTCTGTGACACTGAAAAAAAAAAAGCTCCATCAGACCAATGTTACATAAAATCAGATTCTTTCTTGTTCCATAGAAGTAGTAAATTTGATCTCATTTCTTTTGTTTAACATGCAGTGCCTGATTGGCCTTGATGATCCTGTTGAAACATCCCGCGCCCCATGTGTGGGAACAATATTGTGGCTCCTTGAAGAAGAAAAAACCACAGGAGCATGAAACTCCGAGACCTGACACCACAAGGCATTGTGTGCATTACTGCTCTTCGATGATCTGGAACCCTGTTACTTGTTCTAGGATGTGTTATTTATTGTTTTTGATCTGGGTGTCTTGTTTTGGATAGTACTGTTCTCGTGCCTTTTTTTCCTGGGTGTTATCGTTATGTAATTTTAATTCAATGACAACATTGTGCTATCATAATATCTTATCATGACTAACAATGAAGTATTCAGCTAAAACCAAAAGATGATATCTAGTTCATATAAACCCTGCTTTACCTGTCCTCAAAACCTAAAAAGTATAAGACACAGAAGAAACAAGGAATTTTTTGTTTTGCCATGCATTCAATGCATATCACTGTGATTGGAGTGAAATCGTTGAGCCAGCAGTTGCCATTTGTTGAATAGTAGGAGAGTGAAATCGTTGAGCCATGTTAAGTATAAACATGCTCTTTTTGTCCTTTTTGGCTGTCGGTTTTCCTGTGTTCTGCATGAACTTATGTTTGCATGATTGTCTCAAACTTGGTTTAGAAGTTTGAGTTAAAGGAGCTGGTCCAGCATCGAAAGACCATGTTATTGGTAGTATCTTAGTATTGGCCTAATTTGATCTCTTTTTTCTTTCTTCTGAGAACCTCTCATTGATTGTTAAATGAAAAAAGAAAATTATTGTACTGATAGGAGGATCCTGCGCTGGTTCATATTTTCTTATGACCTAATTGTGTAAATAACAATTATGAGCTCTTGAACTGTCTGGCTTCGAGTATTGAGTAATATTATTTGTCAACTGTATGTACTCTGTCTTTCTCGCATATCTGTACTATCAAGAGGGTTGACTTTTATTTTATTTGCACTATATCTGAAGCATGAGCCCTTTGTTGAATTTAGTAAGAAACACATAATATATTCTTAGTGAAGAATATGCATTCATTGTAGATTGTCGACTTGGGAGGACTTAATTTTCTACAACTTGTTGCTGCATGCTTGTTTTGATTCGCAAGACATTCACATAGCATGCATTCCTTAGTTCATCTATCGACACTACTGCTGTAAGCACTTGTTTCACCATTTAATGAGGCACAATCACAAAAGCCACACCACAAAGGATCTATAAAGTCCTTGAGCCGGTTTCACCGTTCCGATTCCCGGAATCTCTGCAGTGAGGGCAGCAAAACTTTTTACATGATTCGGTTTTGGGTTCCTAAGGCACACTTGGTTCATTCTTTGCACCTGTGACTAATGTGTAGGTGTTGGAAGTTGATGTTCTAATGAGTCACTTAAATGTGTTTGTATCTTTTACCATGTTGTCATTTATGCTTGAGGTATGTATATATTCCTTTGTAGAGACCAGCATTCCTGATCTATTTCAGATCTGTAATATTCCTAGTCACAACAGCATTGTGAAGATATTGATGCCACTTTGATCATTTTGAGCAGTGAGCTTCATCTCATACATTGTTTTCTCTTTTCAGACATGATTTCCTTGTCTGCAACAGCTGCCTGCAGTTTCATCCCCTCTGAGCAGCAGCTGAGCATAGTGGTAGAGATGCATCTGACTTCAAATGTTGACAGCAGCTCAACATTTTGACTTCAAATGTTGACTTCAAATGTTGCATCTGACATGATTTCCTTGTCTGCAACAGCTGCCTGCAGTTTCATCCCCTCTGAGCAGCAGCTGAGCTTAGTGGTAGAGATGCATCTGAATTCAATGCGATCGTAGGATTTTTGTCATGTATTGTTACATTAAATCATTATCTCTCGATGGTGTTTTAATTTTGATATAATCAATTTTGATCATCAATCTAATTTATTAATATAATTAATTTTAATTATTAATTTGAAATATTATTTGAATCTAATTTATTGATATATTTAATTTTGATTATCAATTTAAAATATTATTTAAATATATCGGATCGATTTCGATCATCAATCCGAAATGGGTCGGACTCAGTAAGCGGGTATGTCAAAAGACACGCCCGCCACGTGCCTACGCCCGCTCCCAATCGGTTTCCCGCGCTTCCTTCCTACCGCGCACAGTGGGACCCGAAGCAACCGCGCCGCCCTTTCACGTGCGATGGAGGAGGAGGGAACGCAGTCTTCCTCCTCGTCACGTCGCCCTCCGTCCGCGTTGGTCTCCCACGTGCGAACCGCTCCCTCCGCTCCCTCGTTCCTCTGTCCATGGGTCTCCGTCGTGGCATCTCAGCCGTGGGATCTTGATCATGGCCGAGGATTCCAAGAGAAAGGCACATTGAGATTCGTGCGGAGCTCATTTTTAATGGACGTCGGCCTCCGACGGTGGGAGGATCAAAGAACCTCAAAGAGGGGACCGAGCGATAAACGCGTCCCGCGGCACGTGCGAACTCGCTGCGGCCGTGTGGGCACCACCACAGGCCTGTCCGTGTGCGCCAACGGAGTTGGCGGTGGCGGTGGCGGTGGAGAGGTCTACTTCCAACGTGCGAACCCGTCCGCACCAGAATAGCTTCCCAGTTGAAGCCGCCACTGTAGCCAATTAATTCTTGAGCTAAGGTTACTTTTATTATAGATTTCTATTATTATTGTTGCTCGCTGCTGATTTCAATGATTGATAACATGCGGACCCAATTCATCAACATCATCATGTATTGCTCCTCTGCAATCATCAGCGGCACTACAGTTGCTCGACAGATTGTTTAGTTCTTGAGCTTCTTCTTCTTCCACCCTTTCAGTAACAGGAATCGTTCATCTGTAGCTTGCAGTGGCAGATCAGTAGGAAGCAATGAGCAACGCTTAGACCGCACCGAAGAAGCACGCAGATGATGTGATCTCTCTTCTGCTACTTGTCTGTACCTCGTCCCTCTGTTCTCTTTTGTTCGCTTCTTCGCTGGGTCAAACTAAGGACCGAAGACCAGAAGATAATGAAAGGAAGCCTTTTGTTAATGACATGAAAACCACTGCGGTTTGGGGAGTTCGGATTGACGTGAGGCAAACAGGGAGGACAGAGTCGTCAATTTCTGCTCGTTCTACTGCATACTCACCGGTCCTCACCTCAAAAGAAGAGCGATGGGTGACGAGCACGGGGAGAGAGCGCTCTCTGGCACAACGGGAATCTAAGCCATCTACATACAATAAGAAAACCCTACCTTCCTCGTGAGCAATCTCAGACTCCTCTGGCCAAAACCAACAAGAAGGACAGGGGGTGTGGGAGGAGAGGGAGAGAGGGAGAGAACAAAATCGAGAAGGAAGAACAAAATTTGCCTCTTTTTCTCCCTTCGTTCCGCGAGATCGTCCGATCGATCCCAATCTCTTTGTTCTGTGAGGCAAAAGGAGGGATCTTGAGGGATAAAAGATAGAGTTTTGAGGGGGGGATCGGCGGAAAGGATGACGGCGGGAGGAGGGCGGCAGCCGACGTGGAAGGAGAGGGAGAACAACAAGCGGAGGGAGCGGCGGCGGCGGGCGATCGCGTCGCAGATCTTCTCCGGGCTGCGGGCGATGGGGAACTACAAGCTCCCGAAGCACTGCGACAACAATGAGGTCCTCAAGGCCCTTTGCCACGAGGCCGGGTGGATCGTCGAGGAGGACGGCACCACCTACCGAAAGGTCTCCCCTTTTTCCTCTCTCTCTCTCTCTCTCTCTCACCCCCTTCGCCAGGGTTCTTTACTACCTTGCGCATACCATGTCTTGTTTTGGAGAGATCGGGGGCGATTCCACCAAGGTGTGATTTTGATGATAGATCTCTTGCTAACTTTAATAGATCTTTGCCCTTTCTGAATATTAGATCATCGTTAGCGCTTTCAAGAACAAAAAAAGAGAATCTTGCTTTAATCTTTTGGCTCCGCTGCCGATGATTAAGGTGTTAGATTTGCATGTTTTAGTTACTCATGTTTCCTTAGATTTCCCTTCTCTACTTTCTGCTTGATGGGATGATGAAATAAGTGGTTCACCCCCAACTTAGATTTCCCCATACTTGCATAAATCTGCATCAGATATAAATCATCATCTCTTTCTTTGTGCATCTCTCTTCTTTGAGGTTATGATGCATTAATGCTGCTTTCGTTTATTCAACGACTGACAGGGTTGCAAGCCTCCCCCACCACCGCCGGAATCTGCCATCGGCGGTCCATCTACAGGCATCAGCCCTTGCACCTCGTCCCACCTACTGAGCCCGCTCTCCTCGTCGTTCCCTAGTCCTGTCCCTTCCCACCACGCAAGCCCATTGTCATCATCCTTCCCGAGCCCCAGCCGGCTCGATAATGCCAGCGTAAACCCATCTTGCCTCCTCCCCTTTCTCCGAAATCTCACCGCCCTCCCCCCACTTCGCATCTCGAACAGTGCCCCTGTGACCCCACCCCTCTCATCCCCTACCGCCTCCCACCCACCTAAGATCAGGGCTCCAGACTGGGATCAGAATGCCTTCGGCCGCCCTTTATTCGCTGCATCTGCTCCTGCTAGCCCCACCAGAGGCCGCCGCCATGGGCACCCTGCAACCATACCTGAATGCGACGAGTCTGATGCTTCCACTGTTGAGTCCTGCCGGTGGGTCAGCATGCAGATGACCGCCCCGGGTTCCCCGACTTTCAACCTTGTCAACCCTGCTGCCACAACCCCAGACACTGCAGCAGGCAGTGCAGGAGGATGCACGGAATTTGACTTCGAGAGTGGGAGGGTGAAGCCATGGGAGGGAGAGAGGATTCACGACGTCGCAGTGGATGATCTTGAGCTCACTTTGGGGGTTGGGAACACGGCATCTAAGTGAAACCTTTCACTGCTTCGTGCAATATGCTTTCGATTTGATCCAATGCCGCCTGGTTGTTCGGTATCCGATTCTCTTCGTTCTGTGGTTCTGTCGCCCTCATATTTTTGGTTTGGATTTCAGTAACCTGTCTGTGCATGTATACAGATTCTTTAATTACCTTTGGGGTAAGCTAAATTGTTCTATGACTGCTATCTCGGTGGCAAATTCTCATCAGGATATTTGAGGTGCCGCAATCGAATCTATTGTTGCTTGCTATGTAGATTCAACAACTTGCAAGAAAGCGGCTACTTACAGTTCATCGGTGCATCTAAATGCTGCAAGTTGTATGCATGGAATTGATGGCAGAAGTGGAAAAAGTTCATGTGAAATCATCTCTAAGAATGATTCTTATTCTTCTTGCTGGGCACATCTGATCTGTGAAATGATTTGTTCCTGCAAGTGATCTCTCTAGTTAATCATGCATCGAGCTTAGCATCGCTATGCTTTTCTATGCAGTTCAGGTTTCTTTTTATGTTTCAGAAATTTATTGCTCGAGTTGGATCTGTTTGTATCATTAACATTTCGATGATTTCTTTTTGCATTCATTCTACAGTTGTTCGTTCGAGGATTATTATGTGCAGTCATTTTACGAAAAGCGATTAATTCGCAAAAGAAGAAATCTCAAGAAAAGGCCGCAAAAAGAGGAGGAAGAAACAGAGAAGAATAGACAGCCGACACTGAAAGGCGCCGTTTTTAGCGGCGTCGGCGACACCAATCGTGGGGAAGACAGGAGAGATCTCGAAGAATTTGGGGTTGGGGAGGGAAAGAGATCAAATCTAGAACTCGGTCTACTTGAAACGATTGTTCTGCTTCAGACAGCCCACGAAATCGACTCTCCTTGTCAATCTTGACGTCAAATTTGGGAAAATTCATTAACAATTTCATCCGCTGGGGTAAAGATTTCGTCTTTCCATCGAATTATCGTTAAAGATGTCGACTTTTCGTCGGTAAACCCATCGCGATGATTGCAATCCACGGGAAAAGCCGAGAACGGGCAGATTTCAAGAGCATCGGAAGCCAAGACGGAGGAGGCGAGCGGAAGCAGAGAGGCGGCCGAATCGTCTTCCAAAACGGACGGAACGATAAAGAAGAGATCGATCAGTTGCGTTGGATGCTGCTGCAGCGCTACCACAACATGAAAGCTAAATCCCTCGAGTCAGAAGCTAAATCTTTTGGCGAAGAAAGGAGGAGAGAGATCATAGTAGAAAGTACAGGGAACGCCTATTTGGTCTCCCTACGGTCTATTTTGCTGAGCCAAATCAGCTGTTAAATTAAGGCCACAGGAAAAAGAAATGAAATGGAAGTAAACATACGGTGACAACAAAAGCCAAACACCCCACACAGCCTAATCGATAGTATCGACAACGATGAAAGAAGAGACGGGAAGGAGTCAGCACCGCCACGCAGACGTCGACGCCATCTCCCTCCCCCTCCAGCTTAGCACGAGGGCGCCGCCTTCCCGCCTCGCCACGTGGTAGCCGCCCACGGGAGTGCGCCGGACGAGCCACTCGGCCTGCGACTCCGCGAACTCGCTGAAGGGGAGGGGCGACCAACCGGCGGCCGCGAATAGCTCCCGCCACGGGCCCAGCCCAGCCGCCCACTCACCCACCGCGGCCGCCACGCGCGGCCGCATCACCGCCCGCTCCACCCACCGCACCGTATCCTCCCTCGCCCCCGTCTCCGCCGCTGCCGCGTCGACCGACTCCAGCACGGTCGCGTAGTGCTCCACCCCTGCAGCCACCGTCCGCCGCAGCGACGGCGGGGGATGGCCGCCCGATCCCCCCTCCGTGTCGACGAACACCACCACCCGCGGACACACGCGGCGGACGAACCGGAGCAGAGCGGCGGCGGTATCCGGAGAGGCGGCGCCGCAGCCGAGGAGGCGGAAGATGGCGGGTGTCAGGACGACGGCCGTGGGCTCTCCGGAGCCGGCGAGGCGGAACCCGCTGAGGGCGAGCGTTCCGAGTCCTCCGACGCGGACGAAGTTGACGGCGAGGCTGATGTTGAGGCCGCGGGCAAAGTCGCGGAGGTTGTCCGCCGCCAGGACCGTCTCTCCAGACTCCTCCGCGACCACGGCGGTGATACGCACGGCCGGCGGCGAGGAGCGCGACACGCGGCTTCGCCCGGCGAGCTCCTGCGCGAAGGACGACCACTGGCCGCCGAGGCCGAGGTCGAAATCGATGAGGTGGATGGACCGGGCGCCGCAATCGAGCGCCTCGATCACGGTCTGGGTGGCGGTGAAGGTGGCGAAGTGGGGGACGGGGGAGAGGTCGGCGAAGGCCTTGTGGGCGGCGATGTGGCGGACGAGCTCGGCAGCGGAGAGCAGGGGTTCAGCGGTGGACGGGCGAAGCAGCGCTAAAAGAGCCTCCTTGAAGAGAAAGACGGCACGTAGGAGAGGGGACGCACCGGCGGAGGGAAGATGGTGATTGAGCCGCGACAATATCACGTGCGCCGTGGCGAAGTCGTTGGCCTCCAGGCAACGGGCGGCGCTGATGAGCAAGTCGAGCTGGGCGCGGTCGAAGCTGGAGGCCGGCGAGGGGATGGCGTGGTCGGCGGCCGCAGCGAAGGGGTCGAAGGGGAGGTCGAAGGGCGCGTCGAGGAACTGGGGATCGGAGTCATCGGTGAAGGGGGGAAGATCGCACCTTTCGGCGAAGAGCAAGGAGGCGGTATCCCAGTCGTCAGAGGAGAGGAGGGGGTGATGGTGGTGAGCGTCGCCTCCGCCGGCCCAGGAGAGGAAAGGGAGGTCGGCGGCGGCGGCGGAGGCAGCGGCGGTGGGGGCGGCCGTGGGAGCGGTGGCGGGGCTGGAGGTGAGGTGGTGGTCGAGGACGGAGGTGGGCTCGTCGTCGAGGGCGGCGACGGAGACGTTGTTGGAATCGACGGTGGGGGAGGAGTCGAGCAGGGGTTTGGAAGTCAGAGAGAAGTGGTGGTGCGTGGGGGGCTGCTGGTGCTGCTGAGGCGAGTCAGTGAGCGCCTTGGGATGCTTCATCACAACTATTAGTAGGAAGGAGAAAAAGAGAAAGGTTCTCTCTGCTGTCCCTCCCTGCCTCGATCGCTCGCTCGCTCGCTCGCTCTTCTTGGAGTCCGTGAAAGAAGGGGGCTAGTGAGGGGCCTTCGGCTGTAAACGATAGGGAGTTATAAATGATGGCATGGGTCTCAAGGAACGGGATGGATGGCCATGCCGAGAGCAGTCGAGTCCCAAAGAAGACTCCTCTCCTCGCCTTCTCCACGAGTTTGGCTTCGGAGAGAAGCCATTGCTTTGTGGAGGCTGCCTTTGTGATGGGACCGTGTGGCTCTCGTTACTTCATCTGCTTCTCATGTCCCTTCATTAAAATTAACGTTCATAATATATATATATATATATATATATATATATATATATATATAATATATTTGTGATGAATCGTGTTCTAAATAATAATATATAATTACATTGAAACATACACAAGCTTTACTATATCACCCTCTACAAAAAAATATATTTTGGGTCTAATATATCATATCAATTAATAATAAGTCAATAAATATCATATCAGTGAATCTAAATATTTTTTATCATGAAATTATTTACTTGATCATGAATAATAATAAAAGTTCTCTCTTCACTTCTTTATGATGCATTTCGAAAAGATTAATTTGAGTGTCGAATGGATCATATGTATCGAAAACACTTCTCGACATTAATCTTCGTGTAAAAGAGAAGCAACTCGAGTGTAACACTATATTAGACAACTATATTAGATCGGGTCAGAATCATATCGGACTGATTATTTAAATATGAAGGTGATCATCGATATCGTACGATATTAGGATCTACAAGGAGGCACCCAAAAATGCTATTGGTGAATCAGTGTGTGTGTGGCGGGAGAAGGGAAGCATCTCCATGGCTTCGGGGAGAGAGAGTAATGGTAATGGCTCATTTGCTTTCTTAGCAGAAGAGGATGTTCTTGGGGATCAAAGACCTTCGAAGGTCTTCCCTCCCAAAAGCGGAGGACCATCAGAAAGACTTGGTGTGTATTATTGGACCTAATTAAAGTGCATCCGGCAGTCCCACTTGAGCAGTAGCAAATTGGCATAATGAAGCGAATATATGAGCTTTAAGAAGTAGATGAGATGAGGTGAATCAATTAAGAGAGTTCAAATCAAATCCAACCTATCTATCTCCATGGAATCTAATCTAATCACAAGGCCGCATGCTCTTCTACCCTCCCCAGGGAATTCAGGCCATTCGGCCTCTCCCTGCTGCTGCCTCCTTTTTCTCTCTTGAGTGGGCGATGATGGCCACCTTTCCATGGGACTATGGAGAGCAAGGAATCTAACGACCTTCCTTTTGTGCATCACAAGCCTCCTTCCCCACGCCGTGTAGGAAACGTGTTCTGAGCCGAGCCCCGAAAGGAGATGGAAACCCTACCAAGATATACTTTGAATACGATCACTGATGGAGAGGTAAAGCAGCCATGATGCATGAGAATATTGATGCATCACAGACATATGCTGCTGTTTCGTAAGGTTGCTGCGCTTTAAGCCATCGAATTTAGGGGTAGTGGAGATCAGCGTCATGGAAAGTGGCTTTATTTTTGTTAAGCTGAAGCTTTTGTGAGGGAGAGGGAGCACTCAGGTGGCCCTCATCCTCCATGATTCCCATGCCTTTCCCAAAGATAAGCTTTGTTCTTGGCCTGTTCGATCCACTCCCATGTATTTTTCCTCCATTAACAAACACTATCTGTCTATACACCGACACTTCCCGAGGCAGATCGATCCAAACCAGAGATTTCTAAGACATTAAGAGGCCAATCACATGCGTCGTACTACTCACGAAGAGAAAAAGGTCGAGTACTGAACCCTACCGCGGAGAATAATGTACAAGCATTAGCTTTAAACAATGAAGGAGAAGTACTTGAAACCTCGAATGATTTGTACGTGATGTCATCTGGTACACTCGGAGACAGTGGCACTGATCTCGGTTTCGGTGGTGGCTCCGAAGTCGACATTAGCGTGCAGTCTTGTGCTTGCTGGGATAGGAAATCCGATGGCCGGAACGAGGACTTCATTTCCACGTATAATATTGGATGGAGACAAAACGAGGAGTTACATCAGGCCGAACGGCAGCCGGAATCCAACGCCGCATGCGAGAGGAGGTCTGCATGCGACGGGTTACGTGCACGAGCTGCATGCATGCGTGGCCGTCGCCTCGCATCGACGGCAGATGTCGGGCCCCACGGCGGAACTTATTCCGGCAGACTTGGCATTTCTTTCTCTTGGTCGGTGGGGCGCGCACTCGCGGACTCCACGGCACCGCCACCATCCACCGCTATCGTCACGATGCATGGCATCAGCGGCGACGCATGGCCGACAGGGCAGCGGGACGGGGTGGGGGGCGGGGCGCCACCGGTGGGCCTCGCCGGGGGTGGCTCTCCTGCCCCTCCTGTCTCGCTCCGCTGCCCGGCGCTGTGACCTTTGCCTAAATCGAACTTAAACTTTCTAAGCGCTTCCGACGTGCGTAATTTCTAATATAAGTATATTTTTTTTTTTCTATAGTGAATGATCATTTTCTAACGTTTTGTCCTTTCGATAATTATGATATAATTTTTCAATAATTATGATCTAATCTAAGTAAAAATATTAAAATTTATCCATATAATAAAAATATAATTATAATATTTATATTTATATTGTTAACCCTATTTATATCTATAAATAGATGTAGAAGTTAAATTTTGAAGTTGAAAGATTATAGTTTCTCTCGATCTCCCTGGTCCTACCAAGAGAAGAAAATGAGAGTAATTCTCCTCTTGATTTTAATTATAACATAAAAGTTTTTCCGCATTACATATAACATATAACATTTTTTCGATAAATATGATCTAATATAAGTAAAAATATTAAATTGTATCCTTATTTTTATGATTATATATATATATATAATAAATTAGATCAAATCAAATTTAAAATATATTGATAAGGTATATTTTGGGTCCAAGACACGTCACAACCGACGTCATGCTGCGCTACAGTCGAGTCAGCAAGCAAGAGGAGCACCCTCACACGCTAAGTCAGAATTCGCACCGAAGCGTTGTTTGGCATGTCCCGTCCCGCGCGTCCCGGGACGATGACCACACAAAAGTACCGTCTCATCCCTCGAGAATCAACCACCACATCGAATCCACATACGATCGACCCTCATATAATAATATAAAAGCATATAGCCGGCATCCAACCAAGGGGGAGAGGACACAAAAGAAGAGAAAAATAACTACTAACTTGCTCGTTGGAGGGGCTAAAGTTGGGAATCACCCGACAAATGTAATTTTGCAAGAAAGCGACCACCCTCGAGCCACGAACGTCTCAACCTAGGAATTGCCATCCGATGAACGAAGGCGAGCTGCCAACCAGCCTAGAGACGGAGAGATGTTGCTCGATGCTGATGACGCTCGGATCGAGAAACGCTGATCAACACCTTGTCGCGAGGCTCCGACCTACCTCGGCATCCAACTCAACCGATAGAAAACTCCCGACATCGACCTATGGACCAAGCCATGCTGACTCACCAATCACGACACATCTGTTCACCAACATATATTATATTAAAACTTTTACTATCTTTGCCTTCCTCTCAACTCAATGCAAACCTAATCACAAAGCAAAAGCAAGTATTAACTACTAAATAACAAAGACCTACCGATCTTTTGAGAGCTTCTAAACGAAGCTAAAATTTTGCTACCATAAGAATAATAAGAACACGCCCAATCTTGACCTTTCATTCGCCATAATCCAACCCGATCGGGCACGCCGAACACATTGCATCGACCTACAAAAAAATAAACATAAGCTCGACGCCACACTAATGCTTCGTCGACTTCGTAACTTTCTCTTTTCATAAAAAGTTCTCTTTCGATCGCTTTAAAGCCTTTCAGTTCGTCCGCGACAAGCGGTTGTGGCTCACTGGCATTGCTTTACCACGAAGAAAGTAAGCCAAGTGAGTTCTTTATATGTCTACGGATGTTTGAATGGTGAGAGAATCACTTTTGTGTGAGTTAATTATTAGGGTGACAGTGGAGATCGAAGATGATATGAGGACATTCTTGATGATACGAGTAAAGAGAATAAACTATGATGTTTTTGGTGGCTTCGAAACACCTCGACATTAAGCTTTGTTTATGATAATTAATGCAATATTGATTATGATAAATAGAAATCAAGTTTTGTTTTGTTTTTTTTAATGAGAAAAGCCTCTCATCATTGTTTTGATAAGTAATAACTCATCCTTCATATTAGATCGATCTATAAGATAAATCAATTTAGTTATAGTGTGTATGTTGATGTGTTATAAATATTATAGATTATGTAGAAGTCGTCTTTTTGTATATTATTATTATTAAGTTACTAAGAATATCTATTTGATAAAATATTATAATTTTATTAAAATATAAGTTATTTTATGTGAGTCTTAACTTGATTTGGACTCGCAATGATTTGATTCTTTCGTATCCGACTAAGAGGGTTTGGATTGCTCGATTTAATACTAATATGTAAAAAAAGATCGAGATCGGATAAAGTTCCTCACACGATTCCTCTAACATCAAAGTTAGTAAAAAATATATTTAACATCGACTATTAAGGTATAATGAATCTTTTATAATTGATAAGCTACAGAAGAAGTTCTATATAATAAGGAAATATTCTTTATATACTTTTTATTTGAAGGAATGTTCACAAGAAAAAAATAAGGATCTGAAAAAAGAAATAAAATAGGTGCCTCGATGGCCTAAAATATTGTTTTTTGTGGGAATTCGCTTTACGAAATATTTATGATTCAAATAAATATAATTTTTCATCCACGAAAATCCACGATTTATCCGAGCCGTCCCGTCCCACTGAGGACCTAAACATCGCCGTCCGTATGCCGTAGCACGAATCTCGAAGGCACCCCCACTGCTACCACAGAGCCACGGGAACAACCCCACAACTGTCATCTATACACGTGTCCCTCGATTCCCATACGAGTCGCACTGTCCGGTTCACCACGCAACGTGGCTTCCATGCACGTCACCCGCACCTCCCTTCTTCTCCGCCCGTCGCACTCGAGAGAGAGAGAGAGAGAGAGAGAGAGAGAGAAGACATGAAGTCGAAGGCTGTGGTTTGGGTTGGGGTCATCCTCCTTTGTGCACTGGCAGCCATTAACGGCGAGGAGTGGCCGGGATTTAGTCCACTGGTGACCAAAGAGAGCAGGAGGACCTTGACGTTGACCGAGTCCGGCGGAATCACGGCCGTCGACGTGCATGTTGGTTGCAGGGGCTCCTACCACCTACAGTTCATCAGCATGGAGCCCGGCTCACTGTTCCTGCCGGTGCTGCTCCACACTGACATGCTGTTCTACGTGCACACTGGTACGGTTGGTTCTTATACATCCTACTGCTTCTGATGTACGTCTACAATTCATGGAAGAAGTCGCCGCTGCAGGTAGGGGAACAGTGACTTATATTGGCGAGGATGAAACAGATGAGATCGATGTGGTTCGTGGTGACGTTTATAGACTGCAACAAGGTACTGCCTTCTATGTTCGAAGCCATCCTGATCCGACGAGAGAAAAGCTCAGAGTTCATGCCATCTTCGACAAAACAGACGTCGAGGATCCCTTGGTAGGATCCTGCAATTGACCATAGTTAATTGCATCTCCTTTCTTGTAGGTTTCTTGATTTCTTTGCTTTGGTTGCAGGGGTTTTCTGTATCAGCTTACTCAAATCTTAGTGACATGGTTCGAGGGTTCGATGAGAAGGTTCTCCAGAGTGGTTTTGGGGTATGTTTCTTCTGGCTGTTCTTAGCTCAACATACTTCAGATTTTGAGTGGCCTCCTAATGATTAATGGTTGTAGTAGGTTTCGGAGGAAACAATCCGAGGTCTCAAATGGGTTCCGACGCCTCCTTCTATTGTGCCTACGACACGCGGAAATGAGACAGAGAAGCCGAATTGGAAGGAAGGAATAGTGGAGGCTCTGTTGGGCGTTGGTGGGCCGACTGATGTCATGAACAAGAAGACCACCAAAACGAAGACGTACAACTTCTTCGAGGCCAAACCAGATGTGGCGAACCGGAATGGGTGGAGCACTGCCGTGACTCGTGAGGACCTTCGAGCTCTCGAGGGCTCCAACTTAGCGCCGTTCATGGTGAACCTGTCGAGGGTTAGTCGTCCGAAACTCTAAATATAGTGCAAGTCCACAATGGTGCGCTCATGACGACGTCGGTGTCGATGCTTGAAGGGATCTATGATGGGGCCTCACTGGAACCCCAGGGCAACGGAGATCGCCGTCGTGATACAAGGGCAAGGCATGGTGCAAATGGTTTGCCCGAGTGATCCATCGGGCAAGGTTGACGACGACTTCGCATGCCGGAACACGAAGTTTAAGGTCGAGGAAGGGGACGCCTTCGTGGTGCCGAGGTTCCATCCGATGACGCAGGTGTCCTACAACAACGACACCTTCGTCTTCGTCGGGTTCAGCAGCACGGCGGGCAACAACCATCCACAGTTCTTGGCAGGGAGGAGTTCGGTGCTGCAAGCGCTGGATCGGGACGTGGTGGCTGCGTCCTTTAATGCGCCTAATGCAAGTACCATCGAGGGTTTGTTGGCTTCTCAGGGCGAGTCGATAATATTAGCATGCACGTCGTGTGCGGAGGAGTTGGAGAGGACAATGGAGGAGGATATCGAGAGGCGGAAAAGAGAAGAAGAGGAAGCCAAGAAGAGAGAGGCGGCGGCCACCAAAAGAGAGGAAGAGGAAGCCAAGTAGAGACTACACCTACAGAGTGAAGGGAAAGAGGAAATCCTTCATATTTACTGTTTTCCTCACGAAACAAAGTAATAGTTGCTTATTATGTTATCTGTAGTGCATGAATTGTCCCCTCTCTCTCTCTCTCTCTCTCTCTCTCTCTCTGCGTGTTGGATAGTGTGACAGTGAGGTGTTATTGCCCATTAATTGCAAGGGTCAATTATCCCTTGCTGTCTTCCACCACAGTTCTCACCTGTGGACGCAACCCTTATTGCCATGGCAGAGCAGCTCGCTTGCCTCCTCAGCCGCCTCTTCACGATCTTGCAAGGGCAGGCTCTCCAAGCTGTGACATGAACAGTCCCTGCTTTCAAAAGCTCTCCTGTTTCATGGGATAAACTCGGGACTTTTCATTTTTCATCTCAAATGTGTTTCTGGTGAGGCCGAGCAGATCAAAGAACTGTTGGGCGATTAAATGTTTGCGCAGAGGACGGTGGTGGAGGCCGGCAGGGCGGTGGGGAAGAGTGCGAGGACATATTCTAAGCCAAGCGCAAGACGACAAGAAGGTCGATTCCAAAAGATAGACATGTCTTCCTTCTCTTTTTGTACGCTTCTTATTTGATCAGCCTCGAGTCATGATAAACTCTGTAGAACAGCAATCCAAGTACGCAAATCCCGACACGCTCCCGAGCTACACACCCTTCTTCATGCGCAGGCATAATCGTGGGACGATCCCCTTTTTGGTCGAACACGAGTAGTAAGGATGATGATGACGACGATGATGGATCTTAAAATGGGTTGATGATATCGAGCAGTGTTTTCTTGATCTTTCTCGCTGGATCTGTAGAGATATGGGAACCATCTTACCTCGATCATCCATGATTCGATTTCTACAGCTCCGTAGATTCAAAGAAATGCTGCAGCTCCTCTTTTTCGAAATCGTACCTGCAGCTTAAAGTCATGGATTCATCTCCCGAGGTGGACTTGATAATAAAGACAGGGAGCAAACCCCCACGTCCTGCGAGGACAGGAGGTTCATGGTGCTTCAGCGTCCTATTTCTCTTGCTAACGGATGGACAAAAGTCAAGCAAGGAGAACAGGGCTGCCTCGGTTCTTGCACTTTGTTGCTGGTGCAGCTCGCAATGAATGCCTGAATCTTGTGAGTTCAAGAAGCTTGTCTGAGAACCATAAACAAGATGTACAACTATGTTCGATGAGATCAACGACGGGAACAGAAAGAAAACGAAGATAAAAATTGAGCAAAGGAGAGTAAGAACAAGAACAGAGCTGCCCTGTTCTCCGTTCCCTAGCAGCTAAAGATCACTGGAATGTCTGACTAGCTAATGAAGCAAACATGGAGAGATCAATAGAGTCTGCTAGCGAATGGCAGGGCTAGACGGCTTCCTCTCCGTCCCTTCCCACCCTGCGGCAGCTGTTCCTGGTCCCATGTTGAGGCCGCCGCCGCCGCCGCCGCCACTGACCGAAGTCATCAATGCCGATAGGCCGCCGTTGGCGGTGCCGTCCACTGGACCCATCCCCAGACCTAGGAAGTCCAGCGTCGCTGGTTTCGACCCGAACAAGGAAGAGGAACCCATCATCAGGTCCGGCTCGTAAGGGAGCCCGAGCCCCAGCCCCGCCGATAGCATTGGTGCTGGCTCCGGCTCCAGTTTTCGCTGGTGACCCCATTGCAGGCCGTCATCCTGGATGTTCTCCTGCTGCCCCAAGGAAGCGTCGAGGCCGAACCCCTTGAGGAAGGATGAGCCCGTGGCGGCGGCACCCATCTGAGCTGCCTTCTGCAGCAGCGCGGTGGCTGACATGTGGGGGGAGGGCGGCGGCGGAGCGAAGGGACGCCGGTCATGAGATTGCGCCTGCGGCGAGAACAACGACGCCGGGCCTCCGTTGGTGGCGAGACATAGCGAGGGGGGTTCCGTGAGCGGCCGGTCAGCGTGGCCCATCACGCTCATGAGGTCGGAGAAGGTGGCCGTGCTGTGGGCTACTGCGGTGGAGGTAGTCGACGCAAAGAGGCTCGCAAACAGGCTGGTGTTGCTGCTGCTGCTGCTGCAACTGACACCGCTGGTGTTGGCCAGCGACGCCGACGGCGGCGGCATGTACTGTGGCAATTCGGTCGGCTCAGCTGGCTCTGCAGTGGAATTGCAAGCACGTTAAGGGAGGGAAACCAAAAGAGGAGCAATGATGCGGTGGAGATGAGTAGATTTCTTTGATTCCAACTCCTTTAGCTCATCAACTGCAATGGAAAGTTTCTTATCAGAGCGAGACTTTTGGAAGGAACCAAACAACTCTCAGGACTCTCTCTCTCTCTCTAAAAGAAGCCTCTTTTTGCCTTCTACCCTCTCCAAAAGTTCCACCTTTCTCTTCACCGTTTGGAACGACAACGAGGGCATCTCGGAGAGCATCAGACGACAGAAGACTCCAACGATCATGTCCTAATCCCCGCTAAATGCGCGTTTTTTATTGCATACGAAGCTTCAGATCCCGCAAAACCGCTTCGATCACCTTCTTCTCTATCCGTGAGCTAATAGGATTCTTCCGCAGTCCAAAACTAGACCAAAAAGAGATGGACACGAGAGGCTAGAAACGGAGAACCACCAACCTTGTAGCTCCAGCGGGGCCACCTGCTGTGGTGGCAACGGAGCCGCGACCACCGCGGCCGGAGCTGTTTCCGCCGCCGCCTCTGTTGCTGCTGTTACTTCCTCAGCCGCCGTCTCTTCCTCGGTTGCCGTTGCCTTCTCTTCCTCCGCCGGTGGCTTTGGATCCGAAGTCTGCGCCCCTGGCCCCTTCTTGCCACTCTCCTCCGCGAGCGCGTCGCAGAATGCTCTGTGGGTGATGAAGCTATCTCGCCTACCCAGACCAGATCGACACACCGTGAACAAAACAGAAACAATGAATCCGAGATCCAAATCGACTGTCACACAACTGCATCAACAACGACTGGTCATGCAGCGAAGGTGTTCGTCGAAATACCGGGAAAAGAGCGTGCCGCAGTCGCAGCGATACTCGCGGGTTCCGCAGACCTTGGAATGGGCCTTCCAGTCGGACTGCACGGCGTACTTCTTCGAGCACTTGTCGCACTTCCACTTCTTCTCCCCGTGTTTCCGGCAGAAGTGCTTCTTGATACCGGTGAGATCGCCGAGCGCCCGCGACGGGTCGTGGTGCACGCAGCTCGGCTCCGGGCACACATACACCCGCTTCCGCGGCTCCTTTCCCGTCCTCTGCCGCAGTTTCCACGGCAAATTGTGCCCCCTCCGATGCAGCTGCAGGTTCTGGTCCCGCTGGAATCCCTTGTTGCAGATCTCGCACACGAACCGGTTGGTCGCCAACAACGTCTTGGGAGACAGCGCGATCACCTCCGCCTCCGGATCTATCCGACAAATCCCCATTCAATAACAAGAAGCAGAAGGGGACAGCAGAAGCTCCAATTTGACTTACCTGGCGTTCCGGGGAGATTCCTCTTCTTCTTGACCACCGGATTCGGCGGCGGCGGTTGCGGGGGCGGCGCGGGGAGCTGAAGCTGGCTCGACGACGAGACGCTGCCCTCGCCGGAGCCGGAGTTGGAGACGGTCATGACGGAGGAATTCTCCAATTCCATCATCGAAATCTCTCTTCCTCTCAACTTCAAGACACAAAAGAAGAAAGAAACTGAAAAAGGAGAAGCTTTCACCAGCTACCGCTCCTGTATGATCCCTCGCCGGCACACTGAAACACTGGTCCGCCGGCGACACCGACAAAAAAGCGGCACACTGTAAAAACAAAAAGGCCAACCTTTTAACTCCCCTCCTCCATCTTCACTGGTTTCCCTCCAACAAACCGATATGAAACAAGAACGGAGCCGATGAATCGAGCTCCCACAAACCAGCGAGACTCGGTAACGACGGTGAGCCGAGTTGGTCTTCTTCGGCGGCGCAAGCGCTGCAAAGACGCAAGGGGAGGAGAAGAAGGGTAGAAAGGGAGGAGCGAAAAGTACCCACGCAAGTCTAATAAAGCGGTGGGTGGAGGGCTTAACTCGGGTTAGGAAATGGTGGCAGACCTGCGGTTAACTCTGGTATGGACACGTGGAGAAATCCCGACCGTCACGCCGGTCGCAGGCTCGGCTCCGGCCTCCCCCTTTCTTTTTGTCGTGTAGCGGAATCTCTACTCACCCCTTCTGACCATTTTTATTATTATTTTATATTTCACCGTTTTAAATATTGTTCCGATAAATTTAAAATTGGAAGCGAGTGACACGTCATCCTTGAAACATAGAACAGCGTTTTTATCCAACCACTGATGGACATGTGGGTTGGCCATTATCCGCTTCATTAATAGTCGATTAATGCCGTGGAAATGAACAAAATAACAGTTTTTTAGTGAGAAAATTAAAGGAATAAAAGAGAAAAGGGTAATTTAGTACTTTAACAGGATAAGATTCTCCCGAATTAATGGGGTGGCCCACCACTACTCTCCAACAGTGGTATCCCAGTTTCCCTGCTTTATTTTCAGATTTACCAAAAGGTCCCCTTGAGAATATCTATTTTGATGAATATATTTATATGATGAATTTTGGAAAAAAAAATCAGAAAATACCCCATCTATAGAATCCCTTAACAATATCTTTTTTAGGGGACAATCGATCCAATTATAATATTTTTACATTACATTACATTTCTTATAATAATATTTTTTCAAAAATACTAATTTTTTTATTTATTATTATTAAATACATATTATATAAATATTATATAAAAATTCAAATAAAAAAAATAAGATACTTAGTAAAGAAAACCTTTTTCGAAAATTCACTTATATATATATATTTATTACTTATATGGGTCTGATGAGTGTACTACTATCAACTTCAGCTTAAGCATTTTGATCAGTGATTTAGATCAAATGAAGTTGATAGGCTAATTAGCCCATCAAGCTCGGATCATAATAGAGTGTGTTATGAATAAATTATTAGGGGTTTAATTGTTTATTACAGTCATCGTTTTCACTTGCCAGTCTTACCTGTGCTTCTATCCAACTGAGCTTTTGGTGGTAGCTACTGTAATGGCAATTGTTTATCCTTCCTTTATCAGAGTTCAGCTCTGACTTGGGGATCACTCTAAAAGAACACCTTAAATCTTCTCTCAAGTGCTCACTTCTCCATCATCTCAAAAGTACTCTGTTTTAATCATCATCTTATGGATGCCTTCCAATCACATTTCCACTCCACCCTTTACGAGACTGTCAGGTTCAGCTACCTGATTTCCAACTCATGCAAGCCTTTCGTTGTATTATGGGTTTGTATCTCAACTCAGGGAGAAGAAGTGCAGAAGAGAAGGGCACTTTCATCAGGTTTTATGACCCAATTCCAGTCTCAAATACTTCCAATGTTTTTAAGGTCGGAGTAGCAGTAAGCCATTCCGAAGTGCCCTTCTCGTGTGCACACTGATTGAGGATGGAAAGAGGGAGGTGAAAGCAACAGGCCAACACAAATCATCAAGGGAGTTTGGTTTCTTTATTGTGTTTCTCCTAAGATTCCATTAATGTCTCTGTCTAATCATTTCCCCAAGTTTATTATCTCCCAGGTTTGTTCACACTTCCCTGCCAGGATAGTTCATGAGATCATCCTCCATCATATAGTTCAATGAACCCGTGCCGAAGCAAGAGGACACACCGCAACCACTCCTGCAAACCATACCTTCAAAACTGTTGATTTGCCAAGGAAATGGAAGATTGAAATCCATGCGTCGTGATAAACTGATCTGCAATGAAGAACAGAGCATTTGCCAGAGAGCCAGAGGAAGAGAGAGTAAGAACATTTCATCAAACACTTCCACATACCTCAACTTTCCTTCACCGGAGAGAATTCCATTAGCTTCACCTCCAAAACACGAGAACAATGTGCCCAACCAAGATGAGCTCCGACGTCGATGTTAGCGAACAAATATATTGTGACTGGTGAATTAGGACGGTTCGATCCGCGGGACGATGTCGAAAACTTCCTATAGAGTGAATGATGAGGTGGTCGTATCCTCGGAAAGAAGTGTCAGTTGGCGTTGGTCAGGATCCAGGACGATTACTGCTCTCCTTTGCACGGGGGGTGGCGTCGGCGATGACGTGCCTGGGGTCCTAAAATGTGTCGTATCAGTCGACAAGCTTAAAAGACCGAATGGAGACCAAACAAACTTATCATGATTCACTTCCAACAAGATGTCAAAGTTTTCATTGATTCAGTTTATCTTTTTTTCATTCTTTCCCCCCTAATATTTATCTATCACTCGAGTGTTCGAATCGTGTTAAATATTATTTTTGTTTTTTCTAAATGAGATATATAAATAGTTAATTATGAATATGATATTTCATAGCATCATTATTATTATTATTATTATTATTAAAAATAATAAAAAAATAATTTTGAGCCTTTGATTAACCAAATATATTTAAATTATTATTCAACATTTAAGCATTTGTCATATTGTTTAAGGAGTCTTAATCATTACCACATTTTATAATTAAACTAAATCAATCACTCTCAAATTATCAAGCAATAAGAGCAACACTTCTCTTAAACATCGGACCTAACATCATTTACTTTCTCCAAAAAGAAAGGATGTTAGGAATTTAATTAGGTGGAGGGAGGGGCGTTGATCTCAACGTCCACATTGGGCCATGCACGCATCTCGATGCAGCCGCTCGGTGAGAATCTCAAAGCGTGGGCATTATAAGCCGACGTGTCGGAAGCGGGGAGCAGACAGTATGATCCGGCCATAGCGGGTCATCCACGGAGCTCGATGCAAGCAATCAGTATCCAGACCGAATCTCAAAGCGAGGGCACCGCCGTCTGATGTAAGGGTGTCCGAGAAACGTCGGTGCGTCGGAAGCGGGAGCCGTGGTGGACCGCGCACGGATCTTGATGCAAGCAATCAGTATCCTGAGCGAATCTCAAAGCGAGGGCACCGCCGCCGTGCACCGTAAGGGTATCCGAGAAACCCACGTGTTCGAAGCGGGAGCCGACATTAAAATCCGGGTTCCCGCCAAAGTTTGGCGCGAAAAACATTTTCCTATTAAACAAATTCGCATCGACTTTCCTTTCCTTCCCGCCCTCGACGCCTCGGTACCCCCGGGCGATCGCCTCCGCTCAACTAGGGTTTTCCTCTTCGGTTGCCGCCGGCCTCCGCATCTCCTCCGCGGATCACATCCATCAAGGTAAGATCCCCCCGGCTCGGATTCCCTCGGATACTGTTCCTTTTCGGCTCGATCTTCTCTTGGGTTTTCGAGCTAGGGTTTCGAATTTTTTGTTCTTTTTTGGGGTTCGGTGCTTTTGTCTGGGTCTGTTGGTCAGATCTGAATCGCTTGATTAGATCGGTTGTGCTGTTGCATTTATGATGGATTCGATGCTTTCCAGGTCACAGTACTTGGAATTCCGATACCATATGGTTCCAGGATTTGGTGTATGTAATCACGAATTGGCCTCAAGATCCGCTGAAAGGTTTCAGGGTGCGTGATCCTAAATTATCAGACAGTCACTGGCAATCTGATCTTGATGGATTCTGTTTTTGCACTTTTTTCTGCTTGTTCTTGTCACTGGTAGGAAAAGGGATACATTATGCCGCAGGATTGATCTTGGAAAGAAAGAGACCCTTTTGCCGGGAGAGGAAGTCGGTCTGTGCTTTGCAGTCTTGCTGAGTTAGATAGTTGCAAACGCTCGAATCTTTATCTGCTCAAATATGGAGGATTTAGTTTCAAGAAATCATAATGTCAACCACCCGAGAAGACGATCGTTGAGACTCAAACATGTACGTGTCATCTATGAAGAGAATGGCGTGGAAATTATAGGTTTATCTGCGGCAAGTGAGAAGCACAAGAAAGAGTGTGATCCCGCTGTAGGCAAGCAGGTAAAAGTTATGATGCTCGAGTCAGAGGATGACGGCTTTACCTGCAAATCTAGTGATCATGTCGACACCCTCTCTGATAGCGTCGCTGATGAACAAAGTGCCATTGGCATAACCTTGAAGGATTTGCGAAAAAGGTGCAAAGCTAGGAAACGGAAGGCCCCAAAATGTAATTTTTCCTCAGAAGTTGACTCTGGATGCCATTCGACTTCCGGGGAATCCAAGATGAAGAATCACGAACATGTCAAACTGGAACAGGAGGAATATGACCTTGAGGAACCCCTTATCAAACTGAAGCGTTTAAAGGGATCTGCTCGGGACAAGAAGCGACCAAAGCGTGCACATTTGTGTTCAGATGATTTAGTTTCCAAGAAGGTGGATACATTGTCACCCTGTAGGTTCTGTGATCCTGTGCAAGATTTGTCACCTGTAGTAAAAGCTAATGCATCAACCAAGGGAAGGGTTTCAGAGGATGATGCTACAGAGGTCGATGTGAAAAACACAGCAGGTGAGGTCTCGACTTGTAGATATTCATTTACTCTATATTTTCCTTAATGCGCTACTTTGCCTTTGCTTCTATATTCCATGCAAACACTAAGTCAAGAGCAAGTTGGCTGATAAATTCTGGAAAAAGATGCAAGTTCCATCTTCGCATAATAAATTTCTTTCTGTTCTTTTATCATATTTCTTATGATGACATTGGGATGAATGCAGGGACACACTATATGGAAGTCAGTAATTCTCTGGTTTCTTCTAATGCTTCTGTAAATGGTGATCTCCTTTGTACTGCCATTCCTGAATTTGTTCATCATGTTAAAGGTGAGATTGTAGATACTTGTTCATTGGATTACCAAATTGAAGATGATCATGCTGTCAAGGGCACCCAATCAACCAATCTGTTTCAGAAAGACACTGAAGATAGTGAGGCCTCTTCTTTGTCAATTTCTAAGCTAAAGAATAACCTTTTCGTTGATAGTCCTAGATACAACATTGTTAAAACTGAGAGGTCTGAAGATGATGCTCTGATGCATAAGCATACCTGTGCTTCTGGGAATTCAACTGCTAGTTTTATAGCAAAACCTGTCTGTCCTGAAGAGCCATCTAGTGGGGAGAATGGTGAGTTTGCTCCTGCTAGTAAAGATCCAGTATGTTGTGTTTGTGAGATTTCCATTAACTATAGAGAACCAGAAAATTATCCTGGTGTTCCTGAAATTAGTGAAGAACAAATTGGTGGAACCAAGGACCTTTCGGCAATTCCAAATTGGGATGTCATCCCATCAGTTTTGGAAGAATCAAAACATGTTAGAGTTCCTCTAAATGGCTTAAAACATGTGAGAGTTCCTCTCAGTGGCTTCAGTCCCAACTCCATCTCTGCCCCTGCAGACAATTATCATGTTAACAATAGGAGAAATAAGAAAAGAAGCATTTTACCTGAAGAGATTACAGATAAGAACCCATCAAAACAGATAAATTGTTCAGCTAAATGCCATAGTTATGAACCAATGGAAGCAAAACTTATCTGTGCTGTCGATATGGTAAATGAGGATACTCAAGATTTAGCTAATGGTACACCACTACAAGAGATGCCAGTATACGGTCAGGCAAACGATGTGATTGATGAGCATTACCTCTTGTGTAAAGAAGTATTTGGTTTGGAGGAAATATTTTTATCCGGAAAGGAAGATCATAGTTGTGATGATCTAGTTCATGATGTGATGGCTGGTAGCGTGCTCTGCTCCCTGCCACTCTCCAAGACATGCTTCGGTGTGGCCAAAGAGTTGCAACATGCTGGTGAGGAGACAGATCCTTTCAGTAAATTGGAAAATGCTTCTAATGGCCAAGCAGAGAAAGCAATTGATTTCTCTGGGAAAATATCCAATTTCTCTAATTCAGATGGATCAACAGAACTTGATCCCCACTCTCGTAAAGCATCTCCTCTGTGTATAATTTCAAGTGATGGTCTGCAATGCACAGATGATTTACTGAAAGACACAGAAGACTTGTCTTGTGTAGTGGAAGAAAAGCTTGATGCTACTTCAGATCAGCCAACTATAACTGCAATATCTCATTCAGTTGTGATCAGCAAAGAACAATCTGAATGTGATCAGGAGTCGTTGGCGGATCATCCTCCCGAAAAGCTATTATCATATAGGAAGGTTTGATTACTTGCATTTTCTGTTAAATATTGTCCTTAAATCTCAATCTCCCGAGCTTACATTTTGTCGTTACATTGTGGCAGACCATGTCTCCAACCTCTCAGGAGAAACTTTGCCAGGCTTTAAGGGACATTGATCTACAAGATGTCAGTCAACCAACTGGTAAGCATTGTATTTGTATCCGTGTACTAATACATTTTTTTTGTTATCGTTGTCAATAGTCACCGTGCTCCATTTGGATTAGAAAAATCTCTAGCTAAAAGGAAGAGGCTTTCATGCGAGAAATGGATAAAGGCAAGGATATCCTCCTCACTTCTAGGTCCCAAGGAAGCTAAACAATGTCTGGGGCCTGAGCAAACAAATAAAAAGCCAAGGAACCAATCTAATGGTCCTCCCCCTCCTGTTAAGAAAGTAATTGTCAAGTCACCAGAGACTTCTGGCAGGATGCCATGTTCTTGCATGAAGACTTCATCAATTCACATGAATATGGAGAAGGCCATCGAGTTTTCACAGCGGCAGATGCATGATATAGAAAGACTTGCTATGCAACTTCTGAAGGGGTTAAATTCCATGAAGAACATCATGGAAGAAACACTTAGCTCAGAAGCTCCTTCTTGCCTGCTCTCTGAATTTACTGCTGAGGAGGTATAGCTATTTCATTTTTCCCACGTTAACAAATGCATGTCTTCTGGAATCTACTTCAAACAATTCATTGTTCACACCCTTGACATCCTAGCTTTAAAAAACCATGTACAAGACTGCCTTGTGTTTGTTTTACCATGTCAAATTTGAGTGCTCATCCCTTCGGTTCTGGTTGCTTTATCTTCTTTTTTTTTTCCCCCAATAATAGCTATGAAATAGGATTGACAATACTTATGTATCATAATTACTCTTATGACAGGCATGTTCTTGCGTTGTGAGATGTTTGCTAAGACATTCGACTATACAAACCCAAATCACTAAGTTCAATCTTTTGAAGCAACTGATTCTTTGATATAGTACTTTTTTTTTTTTGTATTGATTACTTGTAGCTTACATGCTTGTGTTACTCAACAACAGACATTGATATCAGATGTTAGTTTTGTTTTCCTGTATCAGCACGTCAGATATCCACCAGATGCTTATGCTCATTGAGAGAATTGAACTGTTCCAAAAATCTTATCCTGCAATTTACCATTTAGCAAGCCGTTTGCTAATGAATGCTTAAACATGACTTGATTTGATAGCTTGCATTTGTTTATGGACAGATGCGGGCAGCTGCTGAGAATGCTTCAGAACTCGAAAAGACCACAAAGAAGTGGTTGTCTATTATGACAAAGGATTGTAATCGTTTCTGTAAAATAATGGTAGGTGACGCCGTTTCCTTGACAAAACCTCAATCCGGCAGTATCCAAAATTTGAGCATTTGATTCTTATTCGGTATTAACCTCGTCATTTAAATGACAGAGATCAGCAGACAACAAATCAACTGCTTCTGTTAATGGTGTTCGCAAAGGGAGAAAGATAACTTTTGCTGATGAAGTTGGTGGTACGCTCTGCCACGTCGAGACCTTTGAGCGACAGCCTTCTCCTGACAGTACACCTGAACGGGAGCAGTCCGGTTAGAAGCAATGCTGAAAGGTGGCATCACAACATTTACATTGGTCATTCCCTGCATTCACAAGTCAGGTAGGGAAGCAAAAGCCACTCCATTCCTTCATTTACATTGCAGATCTTTGCATCCTCTCAAGCAACAGTTACACCTATGCGAAGGTCTTCATGGATCATGAGATCCTGGAATTTCCGTGAAGGGATGTTTATAGTTGGCAAAAAAAAAAAAAAGTTAGTTTGTGAAAATATCTTATTCTTGATATTGATATTTATGGGACATTTCAATTTCAGCCTGCTAATCTTGGCCTTCATGCTGTCTTGTGTATTGTTGTACTTTGACGAAAGGCTTGTAACTAAAGTTTAAAGCAATCCTTTGCAAATCGTTTCTGTTTTGTATTGGACTCACCTGAGTTGTTGTACTTGGATGGAATACATACCAAAATTAGTTGATCTCAAATGCTGGTGGAATCCGACATAACCGAGAACCGATCTCATACAAAATTATATTTTTTCAGTGACAGATGGTAATGTTAATGTGTTCATGTTCATGTTGATTTTGTTATGTGGATGTCTTGGAAATCAAGAAAATAGTTATGTTGGGATTGTGGATGAAAACAATGAGATGATGCTATAATTGAATGAAAAATCTTCAGTTGCCTCTTTTCTTTGAAGTTGAATCTGATAAATGCAAATTGATTCAGATGGTTGGGTGTTGTACCGACCATTTCAACCATGGATACGTTAAGCATATATCGGCAAGAAGACAGAGCAGAGGGCCGTGAAATGTGAATCATTGTGAATCCAAATGAGCTTTCCGAGAGTGAATAATAGTACTGCAAAGCTGTAAATGATTGTTAGAGAGAGAAAATAAAACTGTAGCTTTGTGGTGACAGGCAGGAATCGTTTCAGTAGTTTTCTTTGGTCCATTGTAAGAGAAATGGCTGGTCATTCGCAGCGTTTCGATCGGAACCCCAATCATGCTCTCACGACTTCACGTAGTGAGAGAAATGTTACTTCATGTAAACCTGGCTGACGCTGCTTACCCATCCCTCGCACTTCCAATAAATAGCTCACATAATAATAAAACAAGATAACAAAAATAAATAGTTTTTATTTTGCAAGTAATAAAGTCAATTATAATAACTATTTAAAAATGCATCACCACTTATAAGTTGCTCGTATTTAGAGGGTCTCTTATGCATCACCGTACAATTGATTTCTAAAAATAGTTCTTAGATCTAATTTATTTTCATGTGAATTAAACACTCTTATTTCTATCTATTCATAATTTGAATAGAGTTGATGAAACTAATTTACTAAAAATCATGTTCAGAATATACATAATAGTTTTAAGAGATTCACCATATATTAAGTCCGGTATAAAAGAAAAATTCATCGTACTCTTAACCATATTCATAAGGGTATAATTATGCGTTTCAGTAATACCATTCTACTATAATACTATTGGTATCATGAATATTGAGTACAAATATCTTATCTATTTAAGAATTTAGTAAACGAGTTAAGATATTGATCTGATTTAATATATTTATCATAAAATTCACTTTTTGACTTATGTACACATAAGGATATCAATAACTCGAGATTTTTCGTATATTAAATATATATATATCTATATCTTAAAAAGTCAACAATAAAAATAATAAAATATTTTTCTTCATTAAAATATAGAATATACAACCGTCGTGATATAGAGGATATGATATCTAATTCCTTTAATACTATCATATTGAGTTATAGTAAGCCTTTTTACGCTAATGTCGGCAAATGACTTATTTGCCATCTTGAAATATTCTTTAATAACCATTAAATATTCTTTTGAGTATCAAACTAAGCATATTGGATCTTTCATAAGTATTCATTTTGTTTACTCGATCCATAGTGTTATCATAAGTAATGTCTACGGGTCTTTCAACAAGTAATGATAGATCCAAATTTAATACACCTAAAGTAGATTGTATATGCTCAAACCACTCTAAATAATTTGATGCAGAAAGAACCACTCTGAATAATTAGATTGTATATGCCTAAGTATTTTAAGAATAAAGGATCATTGATATTTTAAATTTCCATTATTATGGCTGCTTAAAGAATAATGCCAAATTTTATGAGCAAAAAACGTAAATAAGAGGATATTAACGGAAATAAAAGATTTTTATAAGGCGAAATTGGAATATTGCGGTTAAGGATATAAATCGGAAATAGTTATTTGCCGAAGGGCAATATCGTCCTTTTAGGGGCGGAAGCCGTAAACCCTATTCGTCCTCCCTCCCGTTGCGTTGTCCACCCGCGTCGGCTGACATCCGGCGTCGCGTCCACCCCATAGCCGGCCACCATCGTAGAAACACCATCACTTCTCTGCCGCCACCAGGGCAGTGCACTGCCTCTTACCAGTAAAATTATGAGCCACATACGGTTAACGAGCGGCCCGCTGAAAGAATCCAACACACATCACCTCATCTTTTTGTTTACTTGTTCCATTGCTTTCCTGTGACCCACTGTGCTCGACCCTTACAAGACGCCAACCCTTATCTGGTGCTGAGCCCTAGGCCTGAGCCGAGCGATCTCTTTGGCCTTCTCGGTGTCCTCATGGTGGCCGGGCCTCCTGCAGCTGTTGACTTGTGCTCCACGGAATTGATATATCGGCAGGGATTCCTCCGGGGGTACGGAGGCTGTCACTCACGTGAGTGGCGAGGGCCTTTGGACTCCTCCCTTTCTCCCCTTGTGCGTGCAGGAATCTGTCTTCTCTCCATGATGAGAATGTTCCATGGGCGAGACGAGCATGTGGTCTCTCGCCTCCCTGTCGAAGTAGATCTCCCTCATCATTTCCACCGAGATCTTCCTCGTGTTGGGTGGTAAAAGAGGAAGAAAGAGATGGGGAAGTGTAGGGCATCCTTCTCGGACACAATGATGAGGGTTTGCAGGAGTCTGAGCTGGGAAGGGGCGTCGGCGTCGCTCATCTTTCACGTCTTCATCCGCCCTACAATCCATCGGAAAGACCCCAACAAACACAAAAGAAAAGAAGCAGCGATGATGGATTGATTATTATTGATGCGTCAAAATAGTGCACACGAGGCACGACAACCAATCCATGGATCCATGTCGATAGCCAATAAGCATGTGACAACTCATCCTCTCATCTCATCTGATGTCTTTGTATTATCTTAATTAATTCCTTTATAACATTTATATCCACTCATTTTTTATCTTTCTCTAAAATGAGCAAATTTGGTACTCGAATGGAGTCCAATATGATAGTTTGGTGTTCCCACCTACTCTCCATGGCTCGAACATGGTGCGTGCCATCCGTGTAAACCGCGTCTCATTTAATCCTAGTCATTTAAAGCCTAGTTTGTAGGTTCGACATGGCTGACTTGAGATGTCTGTAGGTGGTGACACTTTCTTCTTTCTTATTCATCTATTCATCATTACATTCTTCTCCCGTCTCTCTCTCTCTCTCTCTCTATCTCTTTGTGTGTGTGTGTGTGTGCGTGTGTGTGGGGGAGAAAGCAGCAACGGCTAGTCGATGAGAGATTACGCTACGTGGGCACGTCACGTAAAGCGCTCGGGCACGGCCAAATTTGATGCGACCGATATGTGCATGCCAATCCACTTTGGAAGACCTTTCCAATACTATATTCATCCCAGCGTTTCTCGGGAGAAGAAGAAGAAGAAGAGAGAGAGAGAGAGGAATACGATGGGGAGGTCACGTAACGCATCTCTCAGCTCTTGGCCCCATCTCCTCGTTGCTGCAGATACCCTTCCCCTTCCACCATTAATGAGCACAACGTTTTCCTCTTATGTATAAGAGGACTCTGGGTTTCCTCTCTTGTTTCTCTTCTGCTACTACTGAAGGAACTATGCCACCCCAAGAACTGGCAGAGGAAGGGGAGGAGGAGGAGGAGGAGGAGGAGGGGAGAAAGGGGAGGCGACGGACGGCCTTCTCTATCAACGACAACGTGGACCTGCTGGCGGAGATACTGGGGCGGCTCGACGGGCGGTCGCTGGCGGTGGCAGGGTGCGTGTGCCGCCTC
The DNA here is from genome assembly GCF_036884655.1 of Musa acuminata AAA Group. Lineage (NCBI taxonomy): Eukaryota > Viridiplantae > Streptophyta > Magnoliopsida > Zingiberales > Musaceae > Musa > Musa acuminata. Next base: position 44,795,820 of record NC_088329.1, on the reverse strand, counting down.
TGGAGCGCCGTCGGCCGCCGGGACAGCGTGTGGGAGGACGTTTGCCACCGTCACGCGGCCGGCGGAAGCGGGGCCACCCGGTCCGTGGTGGCCGCGCTCGGCGGGTACCGCCGGCTCTACCGGCTCTGCATCGGGCCGGCACTGGACCGGCTCGCCGGCTCCGACGGGGCCCACCTCTCCCTCTCGCTGTCGCTCTCCCTCTCGCTCTTCTCCATCGACTGCTACGAGCGGCTGGGCGGGAGGCAGCAGCAGCAGCAGCAGTCGGCGTCGCTGCTCTTCCTCTTCAAGCCCGTCGACGTGTCCTGAACACACGCACGTCGGCGTTTCCCTCGTGGAGCACCCAAAGGTGTGTTTCATTCATGTAACGCTGCAGCCGCCGGTATTGTTTCTACCACTGATCTCTATCGATATGTTTATTTATTGGAACAAGGACGTAATATTTTTGTTAATTTATATTTAGATTCTTGTCATGAAGACTTCATTACCCAATATGGAACTTAACTTGCTTGGTTGTCTTTTTTTTTCATTATTTAACTGCTCATAAAAAAAAAATTTACGATTACCCTTTTACGACTACCGTAGCTCTCGTTAACAACATATCAAAGTGGCTCATTTAATTATTTACCAACATCGAGGACTAGGATGCATGATCATGAAATCTGAGAAAATTTTACGTTTAGTCTCGATAAATTAACATAATTCATCATTGGCAGTGGCGATGTTACCTCGTAGCTGTTTCGCATAGATTCCCCTCCGGTCAAATACAAGATGGTCCCTTTGGTCATATCATTAAGATAGAAAAGTCATGTATGAGAAAATGGAGTTCAATATAGACCCAGAATTAGCAGTTGGACTAAAGGAAGACAAGGACGTCAAGAAATGTTTTGTATATGTGTTATAGACTAAAGATTTGGCAATCTCATAACACATTTTCTTTCTTCTTTTTTGTCTCCGAGAAAATTAAACCATCACATACTTTGAGCAGGGCTTCCTTTGTCCCCTACGCTTCATGCCATCCCGCCACTAGTTGCCGTCCTAATTATCTGAAACAAAGCTGCCAACCCACCGAACAAAGAAATATATCAGCATTGTAGACACATCGGTGCTCAAATTTATAATATTTCTGATCGACAGAACAGTAGTTAGTTTCAGAAATACAACTAGCAACTACTCAGTAATGGGGGAAAAAAAGAAAAACATTGCCATTTGGATTGAAAGGATAAGATCAACGTTTTTCTACTTCAACAAAGTGATTAAGGATACTTTCTGTTGCAAAATTCTGCTCGATTTAGTAATTTGAGAAATTATTTAAGTTTTATTTGTCAAAAGAGATATAAGAAAAAGAAAGTAAAACAAATTGTATCATCAATGGATTTCATAAATATCATGCGAACATGTAAGCAAAATTCTCGTAAAGAATTGGACTGTAACAACCAAATAGATTTCAAGCAACTTCCTATTAAATGGGGCCAATGGGACAAAGTAGCATCCTGCTATTCCAAGACAGCCTTACGGCTTTCTTTTATTGCTTTACTGGACTTTATCATGCTATACTGAGGAAGCCAATACTACCAGGACAAATTGAAGCGTCAACGTAAATTTGTCTACATGACACTTGCCTCTTAAAATCACCTAGTGAAACATAAAATCACCTAGTGAAACATAAGACAATGCTGGCAAAGTTGCCCAGGACAACAAGCTTCACTACAACTTAACTTCCGCAACATCATTTACAACATAAGCATCAATTGGAAAAAGAGAGATCTAAGTTTTATATTGGCGAAGTCTATGAGGCACCTCACCGATGTTTTGATCGTTCTATTTTTAAAAATCATATTAAGATCTTTTTATTTATAAAAATAAAATATTTAATTTTATTTTTTTCTCACGATGTCGATTTTACTGACGAAAATGTCACACATGTTTAGTGATAAATCGAAATGAGACAGAATCAATATGTGTCCAGTGGTAAATCCTTTGATAATTCTGTCAACATAGTCAATGGCATAAAGAGAAACAAGATTAAATGTTTCACTTTCATAAGTATAAGGATCTCATTGTAACTTTTAAAAATATAGGGGTCGTGATACTAAAGATAATTAATTACAAAGGATAATATATAATTAGTCCATGTAATAAGGGCCAACAAAAAAAGGATATAAGTTTCAATGGAAAAAACCAAGTAAGCAATTAAGAAGTATCAAGAATTTCTATACAGGAATATACTAGTCAACTTTTGTTCTCTATCTACTTTAATCTCATGCTAATTAGTCATCTTGGAGGTCAAATAGAAGAGTAAACAAGCAAAACAACATAGATTAAACTGCATGAAAATTCTAACTAGCAGTAGCTATAGGCAAAGGTTAATAAAGCATCAACTAGATCAGATTAGGATGACATACATGATCCGATGACCACAAAGACGAAGAACCCAAGCACAACAGGACCAACAGGATAGTCATTTCCCTTCTTTACTGTTGTCTCAGGTACTGACCCCCTCTTTGTAATATTCTTCTGGAATTTCTGTATTTTTCTGTCAGCAAGGCGCCTTGAAGTAGTCTGTAGAAAACAGTCAGATCATCATATATACACAAATGAAAGCAAAATAACAACTGCCACCAGAATTTTAAGCGCTAGCACAAATAGGAGAAAAAGTAAGTAATGATTATGACAGCACCGGCTAGTGGCCCTTTCGGATCCGCCGATCATACCATGATTATTCTAGCATGAAATAGTTAGAACAATATTGCCCTCCACATGACTAATATATCTCACTGTAACTTATAAGACCAGAGAAAATATCAAGTTCTTCCAAAACATAATTTGTATTTTGAAGTTGCACTGAATTTGTTAGTCATGTGACCAGAGAAAAAAAAACAAATTATGTGAAAGTGTAAGCAGCAAATGTACTGTAATATAGTCTGAAAATAGCCCACATGTAACGAGAAAAATTCAGCATCAGTGTCCAACATAGAATAGAATGCATTGACTTAACAAGCATTTTAAAGCATCCATGGCAATTCCCAGCAAACAAAGACTAAGTTCATTAACACCATATTCTCAAAGTAATTTTGTTATTTTCCCAACCACCAATTGGCAATATGTAAGCCTCTTCGAAAAGCATTAAGCATATTAGATAGAAGGTAATGTCCAGTGCAACCTACTCAACATAAACAAGCTCTTTGAAACCTACACTTACCATAGAACAGAACAATTGCACTGGATTCTTCAACTAGGAGTCTACGATACAATGTGTTCCAATTCAAAGTTATGATGTGTCAATTTTCTTTTCTCTCCGTGTTTTAGAAGGTGGATCAGTCACAGAATTAAGCATACGACTCATCTTTGAAAAATAAGATCCCAAATCTAAGTCAAAATTTACTTTTGCAAATTGCTTCCATCAATCCAATTATAATAATCCACTAAATCGATTACGTTTCACGCTCAGTTGTCCATCCATTGGCAACTAGATAAAATATAAGACCAACCAAAGCATGCAAACAGAGAGTAAACTTGGCTCCATCAGGAACCCGCTCCACCGAGATACACATTACAGGAGTAAACTTTGATGATAATTACCTATAAATTAAAAGGCTTCTAACCCCTCTACAACTTTTTCCCCAACCAAGCACGCAGAGAGATTTGTGTAGTGACTAGCCCTATGTCAAGGGCCAAAGCAATAATAGAGCCATCAATGCGCACAATGAAAAATTCATCATAAACAGCTTCAACACAAACATATAGTTGAATCCACCGATCATCTTTGTAGATCTCCTGGTCTCCTAATTAGATCTCATCGTCAAACAAGGTCCCGATGATCGCCTAGTGATGGATCTGACGCGTACTCTATCGCAGCCGAACTCAAACACCAATTTGTTTAAAATTACTCATTCGAGAAAGGAACAAATCTAAAATTTCAACATAAATCGACATCGACTAACGCATCGCAGATTCGAATTCCACACGACCGATCCTAAAGGAGGAACTAAAATCAAGGTTCTAATTATCAATCGAAATATTACAGATCTACGCAGATAGCGTAAAACCAATTAGATTTGGGGAAGACAATGCCTCACCATTTCTCGTCGGGGGAGGGGATCGAAAACTCGGGAGCGTGGAGATGGACGGGGCGAAAGGGGAGAGACGGAGACGCTACGCCTTCGCGTCTTCGGATCAATATTTGGATCGCGGGGACAACGCGCCTCCGTTCATCGGATGTTATATATAGGTCCGCCGATTCTAGAAGCATCTACAGGGAGCGTTACCCGTTCAACCCTTGGAAAATTTCTTCTGCGGACCGAGTCCGAACCGGAAATGGCAGACCGTGGACCGGTTCAACATGCTACCCATGGATCACATATTAACAACATACAAATATCTAAATAATTAAAATATTAATATGGATTTAATGTTTCCTTTACTTGATAATGGATTTAGGTTATTATTATTATATATATATATGATTTTCTTAGAAAATACTTATTTTAGGTTTTTATAATCAGTACATCCATTTTATTTTTTAAATAGTTCCTCTAATTAAAAAAATACATAAACTATCCTTCAAAAAATTTTCATCTGTAATAATGTTTTTGACTTGTTATAATATTTTAGCTGTCACAACAAGACACTATAAAGTCTACTGAAAAATATCATAAATAATTTAAATAGACTCATAATCTCAAATAAGTTAACTAAAATCCTAAAAATATAATATTATAATGATCTATAATCAATAATAAATACGATTCAATGTTGTTTAAGTAAGTTTTAGTAATTTTTATTTTTTTGGTACATCAATAAAACATAATAAATAATATTAGAAAACAACGTAAGCCAAACGAAGACACTATATCAGTTAAAATAATAAATTTGATGAGAAAAATTTTGAGGAGTATTTTGAGTATTTTTTAAATTAAGAGTATTGTTTGAAAAAAAAAATAAAAAAGTTACTTTTTGAAAAAAAATCTAAAATAAGAGTATTTTCTAAAAGTAATCATAATATAATAATAATAATAGAATAATAATAATAATAATAAAATAATGGTGGTTCCTTAAAATAACTCATAACTTTAGATTTTTCCAACAAAGCACCTAAGTTTGAAAATTTTTTATAGTATTTTTTTTAGAAATAATTATTTTACTCATATTAGGTACCACCTTTTGTCACATTCGATGTCATCTTCCCTTTCCATCCTTCTTTGTCTTTGTCTGTAACCTTATTTATCAATCCTTGTCGCTTACAACCCTCGCGTGAGGATATACCATAGCCTATAGGCCTCATGCGATGCCTCGTCGACCCCCTTTGCTTGTAACCTTCGTGTGAGGGCTATTGCCTCCCTTCATCGCTGTCACATGTAGCGATTGTTTTACTCTATTTATAGTTTTGCGTGAGGGCTAACCACCTCTCTCCATTATGTATATGGTCATCCATTTTTACTATAATTCTTACAAAAGGATTAATTATCCCCTTCACCATGTATAGAACCGCTCTCTCTACTAACTCCTAACGAGCATCGTCAGGACAATCAAGTGTTAACGAACGAGTAAAAACTGATGAGTTAGTAAAGTATTATAAATCGAGTAGCCAAGCTCGAGCGAAGGTGTGATTAGATTGGGGCTATGGCCTAAGTAAAAATAAAATAATCTTTTTATATAATCACGAGGAGAATTTTTTAAGCTTAAGGCATTATATAAAAAAAATAAATTTTTTTTTCAAAAACATTCGTACTACTAATAACAACAAAAACAACAAACAGTAAACCTATATTAAATTAAGAATTTGAGGGAAAAAAAATTCCAACAGTTATCCTCTCTTCTTCCTCTTCGCGCCGCCATCGCTGGCCGCAGCCGTAGAGCTTGAAGTTTCGCGGCTTTACCGCTGCGTTAAGTTTTGTGGTCTCCGCCGCAGTGTATGGTGCATCCACCAATGGTCTGCACTTAGGGAGGACCGCGTAGTACTACCATCCATGGGAGCATGACGATGGCGGTGTGGGTCAAGATGCCATCGGATACCTCCATGTTATTTCTCATCCGATCACAGTAGCTCCCCCTCGCTGCCCTTTTCTCCGGGAGGATGCTATCGTCTGTCGCACGACTGCTGACAGCGCGCCTTCGAGGTGCTTCTCAAGAGTATCTGCAAGTGCTCGAGGTCCGTAACTTGCGTGCATCCATTGTATGAGAAGCGGCGTTTTCAAATGGTGGATTCCGACCAAGAAATTCATATTGCATTTGATTCTTTGAGGTTGGAGGATTGATCGCGTGTCCTTTGCGAGGCGGATCTATATCAGGATGATCTGTATCAATGCATTTTCTTTGATGGGCGAAACGCAAGAAATCGTGCATGTCACTCTTGATGGTTCTTTCTTTGCGCGGAAGGTATCTGATTATGGAACACTGTGATTTGCATCTCATGCTGCATTCTTGCGGCAACCTAACCGAGTTCTTGCCTCTGACTCTGCTCCTTCGAGGGCTTCCCTTATTCAGGGTTTTTCTGTTCATTAAAGGTAGGGTTTGATTTATTCTGGCACGAGTAGTTTCTATTTTAAATGCTCTCCTGAGAAATCTAGTTTGTATGATTTCCTTTCTTCATAGATTGGAGATACTGGACAGGAGAAATGTTCCGAATCAAGAGGGCTTTCTTTAAGATCTTGATACAATCTCACGAACACTCTTCTGCTGTATTCCCTTGAGATCAAGCTACGACAAGGCTGTTGCCGTTCTTATAGATCTTGGAAAGCCATGTTCTTGTGGAACAGATTCAAGAGCCATGGTTTGGAGCAAAAATTGGTAATCTATCATATTCCTGATTTTTCTGATGATTCTTCGTGGATAGTTAATCTAGATTGTCCAATGCCTCATATGGATTTGTTCTTGGGCTCAATACTTTCTCTAATGCAATGGTAAATGACAAATTTAGATAGAGTGCTTTGGTAGAAACAATAGTCTATTTGCTTGATTCAATAATCATCATTTTTTGGCTGTCCAAATGGCCTTTGTGAACATGGTATAGTGGAAATGGAACATTGGTTATGTGCTGACTAGTCAATTATGTTATGGCCATGATCACCAGAAGCTGATTTGGTAAAGAAGATCAAACAACAATACCAATTATATTATGGTCATTTCTTTTTATATTGGTAAGATCCTTCAGACCAATATCGACTGTTGTTGTTCAAGAGAATTCTTATCAGATTGTAATGGTATTACGGGACTACACTTCCGTTTGAAATTGAATATACTAATATTATTGTAGAGCTAGATACTGTCATGGAACTGACATTCTCTGGAGTATGTGTTTATTTCTAATATTATGCAATCAATAGAGTCATGCCATGAACCTTGACATTAGGTTGATCTAACATATAATAGAATTTGATATTTATGTTTATCCAAAAAAAAAAAATCTTATATGATCAAATTCATAAAGAGGTAATCTTCATCTGGCAATGAACATTATGGAATCTGCAAAAAAAAAAAAAAACATATTTTTTATCATGTTAAATTTTAGGATCTGCTCTAGGGCATCTATATTATCAAGAGGTGGTCCTTCAGTGACCCATATATTTAATGACAATGGAATTTGACCATTATATTGGTAGCTTTCAGGAGTCAGATACTGTTGTTTTAACATTTCAACTATGAGAATGACTAAGTTTGCCTTTTGCCATCTGAACTTTGGGATTTAGTACAATAAACAAATCAAGAATTCAAACAAATTATGTATTGGTAGTTGATGGTGAATAACTTCTAGAACATGTTGTATTCTTGTGTTAGACCTCTTCTGTTTACTGGAAGTTGAGGACAAATGGTGCCTGCAGCTCTTCTGCATGAAATACAGCATACTGCTAATTTAGCAACATGGATTATTAAAGGTGCTCAAATTTTTTGGTCAGATTGCAAAATTTCTCTTAGTGTCACAATGAAGAATTCATCGGTAAGTTATCTTTCCCTTTAATGCCTTTGTTTTCATTCAGAACACCTACCGACCATCGAGAAATTAAAGCGCACACACACACAGACACACATTCTATATATCTGTATCTATATATATATATGGTTCTTGAATACAAGTTGTTTTACGCTTTTGCCTAGTCTCACTCACTTGAAGAAGAGGTTAAGTTCCTGTGAGATGTTTTTGACATTGCAACATTGTCTAAGTTACTGATATTTTAGAGAATTTAGATAATATTAGATTGTATCTGTCCTTGTAATCCATCTCTGATTAGGATGTTATTAGTTTTGAGTAATATTTTTCTGGTGACAATTTCAAAAAGTTCTTCTATCTTAATGAGGTAAAGCTCTGATGGAACTAACCTTACGGTCAATTCAGACTTTGATCTTAGTACCTTGATAAATGTTCGCTCTTCCGAATACCTAATGTTAGTATAAAATGTAATAGCGATTTGCATATGAATTCAATCCTTGTTGACGAATGAGATGCTTCATGTTATGCGTGAAGTTAGAAGGATAATGCAGCAACATTTGAGGGCTGTTTTGAGTACGATATATGATAATATTAGTACCAGTTTGGTTTGAGGGTTGAGTAGTCTTTTTGTCCTTATCTGAGCTTTAAATTGAATCATTTTTGGTCTGAAAGATGTTCTTAGGCTTATTATGGGTCAGTTTTTCTTCAGCTATTATCTGGTGCCATTCACACCACAGTACTGCTACAGAAAGTAAATAGTAAACTCACTTCTTTCTGTTTTTAGAAGTTGTAGAGGTATCGTCCATTGTTAGAGATGTCTGTGAATTTTGTTAAACTAAGATTTTAAGCCTGGCTGAGTCATTCTGTCTCCAGTATGGTGCCACCTCCTCTGCTTCCCACTCTCTCTTATTGCCTTTTCTTCTAACTCATATCCTCTACTCTTCAATATCTGATTCCTAATTTATATAGTGAAACCAGATGTATTTCATTAAGGACTAAACTTGCTAATTTTTCCTAGAGATCATTAGCTTCATATCGATCTATTAGCTTCATGTTATTCTTCTGATATGGTGTTATATTCTTGAATGGCAAATACGTGAACAAGGTCTCTAGTAAGTCGAGTATCTATTCTTGAGGAGGGTGAACCTCCTTTATGTTACAGCTTCATGCCAGAAAGCATTTTGTTAAACCTCAATTTGGTTATAAATGCATTACAATGTTTTAGAGATGCATTAACATTGTACATGAGTTATAGATGGAATACGTCTGAGTCAGTATGACTGCTATCTTTGAGGCTTTCATTGTTATTAAACTTAAATTTTCATAAATTTTCTGTCATAAATTTATGAGTTACACAAACATTGAAAGTTTCCTATCATGAGGCTGGAAAGCATAGGATCTCCTTAGTATCAGTCCCTAGTATTTACATCGCACTAACATTGCTCTTTGCTCTTCTTACGTGATAGAATGAAAGAAGAAAGAGAGTCCTGCCATCACTCCACAACAGCAAGACCATGACGGGGAGAACTGGAAGTTGGACCTGACATTTCAATGACTACAGGTGAAGAGTGGTGTCGACATCTGGTTCGCTGCTGGAAACCGGGAAGCGTGCGGCGGTCTGATCGAGCCACGAGCTCACTGACGGTGAGGTGGACTGCGAACCCGAGCGATCGCTGTGGTCATCGAACCAACCGGGCGGAGGACCACGGAGAGGCCTGGACGGACGAATTAGATCGGGATGGATGAACCACACGGGTCGGCGACACTGCTGCTGTTCCCTCTCTTCCCTCATCTCTTTCACTCTCTGTAGCTGTCTGAATCGCTCTTGCAGCAGCGCGATGGACGACTGCGTCACGGTTGGTTGGTTGCTGTGCCTCCTCCCCATGAATCAGCTTGGAACAGGTCGAGTGAAGAGAGAGTCATTTATAGGAGATGGGTGCTGTCCTTTTTTTTTTTGCTTATATCTGATATGACGTCGTGCAGTCCTCAATGATGTGCAGGGGGAGAGGAGAATCCATGGGAGGGATGCAAAGTCCAAGAGGGAAGAAGTTGGGGGTGGTGGACGGGGGCAGGGCCAAAGCCACTTTTGCAAGGGAGATTAAAGTATGAGAGCAGCTCCAAAGACATGCATGGAGGTTAGCATTTGGAGGAGAATCAAAGGTTATGTGATGGATTGTCCTCTTATCCTCCTTTTTGCTGAGCTTCCACTTCTCACCGGATCAGATCAATGTGGCTACTGTTCTGCCTCAGGTTCTTTGTTCTATATGCTTAGCTCTGGGAATCTGAACCCCGTAGCGGACCCGATGAAGAAGAAAAGGTTCAGCCGACGCCACGAACGATCCAGATCGCCATAAAGCTCCAGGTACGACGCCCTCCTTCCCCAGGCATGAGTCGATCACATTACTGCACTGTGCACCGGTGGCGGTACTTTTGGCGGTCTCATCGCCGCTGGGGACAAAACCGGAGTTTAGAAGGGGATAATTATTGGGCTCGGTGAGCAGCTCTGCCTGAACTCCTTTTGTCCGGGAGTTATTGGAAGGGATGACGTGATGGTGGCCATTGACGCTTGATGTTGCTCCATCTTTGTCATGCCTGTCCTTCCTAGGCATCCCAATCCCCACCCTACTTACTTTGGTGTTCCCTAGGCTGGCTTCGGATGGTCCCCGGAGCTGCATCATAGCAACCAGGATCACCACCTATTTCTGGCTCGGGCCAGCTTAAAAGAGGACTCTCATGATGCATTGAACTTAACTAGTGATGACTAGCGTTCAGTGTTGACATGGTACACAAAACGAACGAGAGTTAACGGGCTAATTATATATTATCATCTTATAATTATGAAAGTAAAATATCTAAGTTTATTTATTCTAATATTATCGGTTTTATTAATAAAAATATGAAAATATTTTTTTAATATTTTAATTGATGAACACAGATGATGATGATAAAGGATGACATGTTGTTGGGTGCGCATTCTGATTATAAAGAATAAGCTCCAAGCATTTCTGATTCCTGTGATTTCTTAAGAATAAGCTCATTAACTTGGAGGTTAGGTTGATCTACGTAATATGGGGCCTAGCACAAGTCATCCAACCTGATCATTGCCCCGTACATGACTAAGAAGGGCTAAGAAGATGGCAGGAGAAGTATATAATCTGGTTATGCGGTTTAACCCCATATGTCGTTGATCAGATTAACCCTCCACCAATTTCTCCCATAACACACATGCCAAGGTGACAACCAACAAAAGAAGAAATTGCACAGATTAATTTGAATCCAGATATGATGAGGGTAATAATTACGATAAGACTCGCGTGACATCAGCTACCCCAGATGATGCCTCACGCCTCTGTTGACCTGACAGCACCTGGTCAACGTTGCTCGGAACGCTTACCAAGGCACATTAACACCCTGCTCAGGCTCGATCTCTCACGCCACGCCAACGACAATGTCAGACGCTACCAGAAGTACGATCCTGCTCCCTGCGGGCAGGCATATCAGGTAACGGTAATCCTCACTATAAAAAGCCTCGCGCTTCGAGGAAAAAGGGGAGGCGGATTGGAGGACACCAACATAGATAAAAAAACCTCTGCGATTATTCACTAACTTGATCGTCGGAGGGGTCGGGCCGAGCGCTCTCGATCCGACCTTTGTGCAGGTGCGAAGGCGGAGGTCTCCCACTAAACGCCCAGGCGAGGAGTTCCTTCCCGGAGGAAACGGCGACCCCGTCCCGATCGGACCACCGCAATCGGCCACCTTAACAGTCTCAAGAAGCGTCCCAGGGAGATCCCCATCATCCGGACCCGAACCAAGCCGTGTCGGCTTCGAGGCCACAGCTTAAAGTTGTTTACAACAACAAAATTTCACAATTAGGGTACAACTAATTTTCCTCTATTTTCCCCAATCATGCTTCTCCGACATGAGTTATCTCATGGAACAGAATGTTCCAAACCAATGGAGACCCTGCTATTGATTGATAGTCAGCGTCGGTGATACTCTGACCTTGAAATGTAAGTTGACAAATTAATAGGCAAAACTACTCTACTCCCATGGAATTACAAGGCATAGTACAATCAATCTACAAATTGGGAATCACATCACAGTGCACCAATCATCCAGATTAAGCAGCAAGAAACAAGCAACCAAATCAACATCAAATTCACATCGCAATAGGGGGAGATGCAGGATCGATCGGAAGGTACCTCGACGGTCCAAACGAAGAAATCCAAGGGCTCCGTGGACCGGCCCTTGCTCATCTCCCCCTTCCGTGCAAAGAAACCCTACATGTCGCATCACAGTGACTCCCGCTCAAATTCAATTCGCAAAATCAAGAACACCACCAAGATTTCTATGAAGATTACCGTCTCGACGGACCGTAATCTTATTATATTTTATCATCCTATCATAATTATATTTTTAGATATTTAACGTTTAAATTAGATTGAGAAAATCTTTAATTGTTAATACGATTCAGTTACGAAATCATACGCACTTAAATTCAAATTCGAATGAAATTAATAAATATTTTTACTTAGAGGTATTCTTTTAATTCGAATGAAAAATGCCTTCATATTATAACTTAAATGACCTGATAGATGAGATATTATTAAAAAAAATCTTTAATTTTAATAATTAATTATCATAAATTTTTTTTAAAAATAAAATAAATATTAATAATTTTAGAATCATATCCTAATGATTATTTTTTATTTTAAAATATGATAAATTATTTTAGTAAAAGACCAAAGTTATTTTCGTTTAAATTGAAAAAAAATAACCCCAATAAAATGCCCACTAAAAAATACGTGGTTTCGTTTCGAGCGCTTCTTCGAGAGCTGAAGGCGACACCACAGGAGGGCGTCGTCAGGGCAGTATGTATACTAACAGCCAGCGAATATTCTGTTCGCATGTGGATAAGAAGTCTCCAGAAATGGCGATGCTATGCTTCCCACCCAAATCCTCGCCTCTCTTCTTCTCCGCCTCCTCCTCTCCTCTCCTCCCTTCTCCCTCCGCTGGCTTCCGCCGCTCCGGCGTCGGTTTCGCCGTCTTCTCCTCCCACTCCAACCCCCGCATCCTCAAATCCACCCGCCGGTCACGGACGGGCCGCCTGATCTCCCCATACGATGACGAAGACAATGATAAAGATGTCGATGAGGAGGAGGACGAAGACGAGAGCGAGGAAGGGGAAGTGAGCTCCTCCCCTTCTTTACATTTACATGTTTGATTGTCCTCTAAGATCGTTTTGGGTTGTCATGCGATCGATCAAATTGCACAGTAGTTCGTGATGATCTGGTGCTATGACATGAGCCATTCTCTTAGCTATGAAATTTGGCTTTGCTCAATCTCACTTTCTAATCGAATCTGTTTGATGCTTAAAATTTTCTAGGGTTTTTGTTTCCTAGTAATCAGGAAAAGGATTCACATGCATCATGGCTATGCTGTTAGTGAGATAGAAGGGGGCCATTCTGGAGGTTTGTTGCTTCCGTTCTTTGTCGTTCGGGAGGGATTCCCGCGATATATGATTATTGTTTTAGGAAGATCTTTGCAGATAAATGTTGGATGAGGTGGTGTTTCGCCTTTGCCATAAGCCAATAATTTGTGTCAGAAGAATGGAGAAGAGAACAATGCGACAATGCTGAAGAATTCTGGAGAACTTTAAAATATTTTAGGGCTTCCTAAACAAGCTTCAGAAATGTTAATGTCCAGCTCATTACTGTCATGATTCCTTGTGTGTTCTGGGAGAAAAGGCCGCCCATATCCATCTTTGGCAGTCGATATACTCAGAAAAGACTAGTTCTAGAACTATTTCTTTGGTGTCATCCCTGATCTCTAGTGAACATGGTCCAGCAGCCTCAACACCGATGACATAGTAAATGTCTTTCATGGTGGTTTGCCTTGGAAAGCTTGTGAATATCTTGATTCAATCGATTTTGTATTCCAGATCAACACTAATAGTTTCTTTACCTCTTCTTGTAAAATTGTACATGCCAGTGCCATGGTTCCTTGATGGTAAACTCATTATCCTAGGAAATCCTGAAAACTTAGTCACTGTACAATCTGATAAATTTTAGTTCCCTTTTCTAGATAAGGATAATCTTTATATGTTCCTTTCAAACCAGTCACTTCTCACAGACCCCTTATTGCATATTTGCGCCATCTTATTTTTATTTTCCCTCTTATATTCCACATTTACTATTATGTTAAATATTTGTTTTGTGTAATTTGTACAAAATCTATGACATTTTGGATCTAACTCGATACAATTATGTCATTCTTATTATGACAAGCAATCTCAGTGGTAGGAAAAAGAGTTATGTATTTAACCCCAAATAGTTAGGGCCAAGGTTCGTAATTTCGGTCCGTACCGACGTACCCAGTCTTGCTCGGCACAGTACGTACCAAGGCATACCCATGGTATGCCTAAAATGAGCTGAAAATCCTCCAAAAATACTTAAAAAATAGAAAAAAAAGTTAGGATAAGGTTTTTAAGTTATAAATAAATATACATTAGTATAGTTTTAGCAAAAATAATGTAAATTAGGTAAAAATGGTGCCACATATTTTTTTGGGGCTTTGAGGAGTAGCCATGTGCAAGGTTTACAATTTCGGTCCGTTTCGGATCATCCTTCCATAATATTAAATTATCTATAAATCGTTGTTTTGTTGAGTTTAGGAGAGTGAAAATACGAGAATAAGAGCGAGATTATGAGTGAAAAAGAGTTTGAGAGAGTTTAAGAGATTGTGAGAGTGAAATAAATTGAAAGAGTGGGGAGACAAGGGTTTAAAAACCCTTTAGGTTGCCTCCAACGGTCAAATTGATCGTTTGAAACTCGATACAAGTCGGTAAGACGGTAATGGTCGGATTTCGACCGTTACCACCCGTTACGGCCCCATATCACCTGATATGGGGTCAAAACTTTGTTACCGCCTAGTAGCTGATCGTCTGCGTGCCGAGAAGCTCTTGGACGGGTATGTACCGCCTGTATCGGGTGGTACACATCGAAATTGAGAACCCCGGTTGGGATATTAAGGGTTGTTGTATTTAAACTATGGTCATCATCTATGATTGTCTGCATTATTATCTCTTTGACATTGTTGGGAGTACTAAGATGTCAACTTTCTTCCTGCATGCACTTGGAAAAACCAATATCCACAGAAACACTTTAGCCGGTGCAAAGAGAAGGTTGTGCACCTACGTGCCCTATGCCCTTATCACTGACAAGATATCTTTGTGATGGTATTCAGTTGGATAGGATACTACTATGTCTCCTATTCTAGAATTGGCGTTGGAAACTTTATTTTAATGCTTGTAGCAGGATCAGACTTTCAGATCAGCTCATAGTCATTGTCAGGCAGTCATTGGTTTTACATTACCATAATCACTTCCATATACTTTTTTTTGTCTTAAGGATTGTCTATTTACATAGATGATATATGATTCTTTCTCTTAATTATACTGTTCAATTTTTCAGGATGATCTTTCAGATGTTGAAGATCAATTCTCTGATAGAAAATTGTCAAAGATTTACTCAACTGAACCAAATGGAAAGCCAGGTACTGCCAAAAGTGTATAGCAGGTTTGACCAGAAGATCTTGCAGCTACTACTTATATTGATTCTGCAGGACAACATCAGGTACTGAGAAAAGGACGGCAAAACAGATTGTTAGAAAGTGCACAAAACTTCGGGCTTTCAAATGGTTCGCTGAAGGTTGATGGGGAAATCATCTCAAAGAAAAAAGATCATCAATACAACTTAGGTAGATCTTACGAAATGGAGCATGTTGATTTGGAGAATGCAAAGGTTTATTTACTTTTCTGGTTAATTCTCTAATTAATCTGTGATTCTTTTAACATGCCCTTAGTTAATGGTGACAAAAGAGTCTATAATAAGTATCCATCCTTGCAGCAGAAGAATAGTAACTTTGCAAAGAGCAAATTTCAGAAACTAGCAGAAGAAATAGATTTTGATGAGAAGTGGTTCCCCCTAATTGAGTACTTGAGCACTTTTGGTTTGAAAGATTCTCATTTAATTTCCATCTATGAGAGACATATGCCTTGCCTTCAGATAAATTTGTCTTCTGCTCAAGAAAGGTTGGAGTTCTTGTTGAGTGTTGGTGTCAAACACAAAGATATCAAAAGGATACTTATGAGGCAGCCTCAAATTCTGGAGTACACTGTCGAGAACAATCTCAAGTCCCATGTTGCTTTTTTGGTTAGTATAGGAGTTCCTCACTCTCGTATAGGGCAGATTATAACTGCTGCCCCATCTTTGTTCTCTTATAGTATCGAGCACTCATTGAAGCCAACAGTCAGGTATTTGGTTGAAGAGGTTGGTATCAAGACAAGTGATATCAGCAAAGTTGTGCAGTTGAGCCCCCAGGTTCTTGTCCAGCGGATTGACAATTCATGGACTTCACGCTTCTCTTTTCTGTCGAAAGAATTAGGGGCTCCTAAGGATAGCATAGTCAAGATGGTCACCAAGCATCCACAACTCCTCCATTACAGTATTGAGGATGGAATATTGCCTAGAATAAACTTTCTCAGGAGCATCGGCATGTGTAATTCTGATATTCTGAAAGTGTTAACAAGCCTTGCTCAGGTTAATATTAACAGTAATTTTCATCTATTTCTGTTGAGAATCTATTATTGGAGATTGATTATCCAGCTTCTTCTTTTCAGGTATTATCTTTGTCATTGGAGAGGAACCTGAAGCCTAAATATCTGTATCTAGTTAATGAACTACGGAATGAAGTGAAGTCCTTGACAAAATATCCGATGTACTTGAGCTTGTCCCTTGAGCAGAGAATTCGTCCCCGTCATCGATTTTTAGTTTCTTTGAAGAAAGCTCCAAAAGGCCCATTTCCTTTGAGTTCATTGGTTCCTTCTGATGAATGCTTTTGTCAACAGTGGGCGGGAACTAGTTTAGAGAAGTATTTGGCATTTAGACAGAGTTTACAACTGACTGACTTTGCTAAGAAGTATCAAAGAAAAGTATAATTCACTTTTTACTCAAGTCAATACAAAAGCTACTAGGTCAAGTTTTGAAAGACACGTATAAATGCATGATCAGCTTTCTAAGTATAAGGTCATTGGAGCTCTGTCTTATTGTAAGTTGATCTGGACCTTTGTCTCCTTTTTGTCTTTTTGTCTATATATCCTGTGTTGCAGGTCTGAAAATGCAGTCTCTTTGCAGAAGCTGATTCTGATCATGTATCGGGCATATGGCTACCATTGGCTTGAGCTGCATGCAGTAGGAGTTATTTCATTGACGTTATATGTTTATGTATAGATATCTTGAAGGTGAAATAGTTATTTCAATGAGAGAAAAATGATGAGGTCAGCTATTCCTTTTATCATTCTTAGATCATCAAAAACAATTTTATTTGCAGATTGCAATCTTAGTCTAGCAGCTTGACATATAGGCATGTATGAATATACTCTATATGGCTTTAACAATTTCCTATCTCTTTTCAGGCTTAAGCATCCACAGTTTGCTTGCATCTTCTTTAGAGCTGAGTGCACTTTGGTTCTTGTTGCTGCAAGTTTGTTGTGGGAAGGTGTAAGCCGGCATCCCGGTTGTTTGGAGACATTTCTTCAGTGCTTTTGTTCAGTATATATTATGATATTGTGCTTCCCTGGCCAACCATACTCATCTAAAATTCTCACAGAAATCGGATAAACTGTTACTGTAAAATTTTGTTTTATGGTATGACAACAAGATTGTGGTCAAGTGTATCAATAAAATTTATTATACTAACTTCTGGTTTGCCATCTTACTCCTTTATATTTACTGATTTCAATTATACTACTATATTGAATTCAAGGATTTTCTTACTAAAACCTTGAAAGTAGGCCATTCTTGTCCAATCTTTTTGTTGATCAACCTGCGGTCGGTAGGCACCATGGTTTTAGGTTTATGTTCCAGAGGTTTTCGGTACTTATTTGGAAATGAGCATGGGGTTGCAACTGGAGCTTTTAACCAGTTTAGTTAATTTAAAGATGGGTATATTTGATGATCCTCTGAACAATAGTTTCAAGGGCAGATGATAAACTAATCTGAACAGATTATTGTAGCTGCCAAGTTGAGTTCTGAACTGATGGGATTAATCTTCTTAAAGAGGTTTGCACTTGTTGTTTGATCTCAAAGATGAATGATGATTAGTACAAATGATAAACTAATCTGAACAGGTTATTGGAGCTGCCAAGTTGAGTTCTGAACTGATGGGATTAATCTTCATAAAGAGGTTTGCACTTGTTTTTTAATCTCAAAGATGAATGATGAATGATGATTAGTACAGATGATAAACTAATCTGCACAGGTTATCGAAGCTGCCAAGTTGAGTTCTGAACTGATGGGATTAATCTTCTTAAAGAGGTTTGCACTTGTTTAATCTCAAAGATGAATGATGATTAGTACATTTGTAAGATTGCGGCACTTGAAGCTTTCTCTTGTATTATCTCCATCACCGGTATGCTATAAAGAGTAGATACGCCTCCATGTTTTACATGGTTTTTACTGTCCCAAGTTATACTGACATGAGATCACTGACGAATTGAAATTAAGATCCTGCAAGAGTTGTCAGGTCATAATTTTCTTCGCATAGGACAAAGATGGAAGGCTACCAGCTTAAACCAGCCTTGGTGAGATTTCTCATGTTGAACAAGATCAGGTCAGGTGAGTCCCATGAGCATTTAGGTCAGTACATGTCTAATATAAGTAGTAGTGGATGCTTTTTCTTGGGACCGTTTTAGTGAAAAGTCTCTCATATCATCCTCTCGTAAAGGTTATGGATGAGGCTGGATATGCTCTAGCTTTTATGTTCATCTGCAAAAGGAGGATTTGATTGGGTTCCTCGATTCATGAGAATGATAAGGATAGCTGCATGCTAACATTGTGTTACATGCACAAACAAAAAAACTACTAGTCTTGGCAGATATGCAACATCAGAGGAATGGAGTTGCTATCTATTCAGCAGATGTTAGGAGAGATCAGGAATACAGTGGATATAACTGTCGTATTTAGATGGGGCCAAAATGAAAGGCAAATTATATTTTTACTAAATACTTTGTTGTTGCTAATTCAATGGATATCACAATTCCAAAGGACAAAGAAAAATAGAGAGCTCAATAATGGCAGCAGCAGCTACTGTTCTTTGCAATATCATGTGCAATATTATAGATAGATATCCTAAAAGTTATTCACATTCAGAGGACTTCAGCTTCATTTGTTTATCACAAACCACTAGAAATGTCACATCTTATGATCCCCTTCTTTCATCAGGACAAACAAGCCATGACCTCAAATAGCCACTGAAATTAGCAATTAGTGATGTATGCTGTATGCCATCTCATGTATCATATTTTAGCTTTGTTTCTTCTAACTTTGATACTCCTTGTCTTTCATCTATATGATAAGTTAGCCGTTCTCTTCTAAGAAAACAGAAATTTTGCTTCAGTATATACAATGACAAGTGTGGTGCTGCCTTGAAACGTGTAGCTGTGCCTTCCTAGGCTTCCCAAGTAACAAATGGAGAAGCACTTGTCTCTTAGTCGTTGGGTATAGAGCTCATGGAACTTCCATTGATTAGTTGGCCCGAGTCAACCGATGTATCCAATTTTTAAATGGAGTCTTCAGAGTATTTCATATGACTGTAGATATGCTGCTTCCTACTGATGGAGATGCAAAAGGGCTCTCTGGGAGTTCAACATGGCCACTGCATACACCATAGAAAAATCATATGAGACATCTTAACAAGTATGTCGACCGAAAAGGAATTTGTCTAAATGCAGTTGACTACTAAAATAATAATGTAGTGATCTTTTCCATAATAAAGATTATCTAAGAAGAAGAATGCTAGCAAATTGCAAAAGCTTTAATTGTGTAAAAAAAATCTTACTTTAATTGTTTTGAAGTAGGATAATAATTCTTGATATTGTAGCAAACAACTGTCCATCATTTTTATCAGTTACTTATAATTGAAAAACTGCATATGAGAGTATTGCAATTACAAGACAAGACTAGATGATAATGTTGTTCCATAGGAGTAATATCTCACTTACTTTTCCTGGTCACCAAATGAGTTGCTTGTTTGCCTAGCTTTGTCATAACTTGTGGAGCCATTATTCATAGCATCAAATGAATAGCTGAAGTGATCTAGAAATAAATTACTAGGACCTGACAATAATGGACAATCAGATAAATAGATGTTAGCTAGTGATGAAAACAAAAATTAAAATATTTTGTCAATCAATATAAGGGTTGTGTCATACCTTCAGAAACCTTCAAGTCTTCCACTCCATGACCCAAGTAATCATGCTGGGTTAGTGTCTTAGGTGCCAGGTTCAATCCAGAGAGATGTTCCATCATTTCCTTCTCAATCAGATGATTTCCAAGTAAGCTTGACGTATCAGATTCTCGAGGCACTGGATAATTGGTAATGCAGTTGGAAGCACCAAACATCAATATCTTAGCAGGAAAAAAAAATTGCATTAATTAAATATTGCAAGTCCTACTCACCAGAATGAACATCATGATCTACATCGAGATAACGAGAAGGGTAATGTGGCTTTATTTTGTCTGAGTACATTCTGCATCACAAAACATGATTCAATCATAGATATAGAGATCAATGAAAGGAAGAATATATGGTCTGAAGCAATTTTATTATAAGCAGATTATCTAAGCTATATATGTAGTCCAAACTGTTAGAAGCAGCTTTTTAAATGCGATGAAATGTACAAATTCAAGCTTCTGCAGGATCAAAATAAATTAACAGAAACTTTGATCACCAAACCAAAGTTCCTCTTAATGATGTACTAACTTTTAGGTACATAGCGGTAGCACAAACATAAAGTGGAACACATTGCTATGTCTAAGCTAAAGCTAATAATGTTCCTCTTAATGTTGTTCACAATCAATCAAGTGACATCACTGAACTAACTTTTAGGTACATAGCAGTAGCACAAACATAAAGCGGAACACATTGCCATTTCTAAGCTAAGCTAATAATGTTCCTGAATCCCCGTTTAGGAAATCAACATGATGTAAAAAACGCTCTTCGTCTCTCCTTTTGTCTCACTCCTCGCCATTTTGGTAGCAACATTTCAAGTCACATTTTTTTCTCCCCCTCAAATCGTTGCAGATTGTTTAAGATTTCAGGGGGAAATAATGTTTTTTTGCTTTTTTGTAGCAGTGCAAATTGGCCTGTAATAATGAACTTGTCACCGTACTACGAATTCCTCTACATAGCTAAAGGCACATGATTGAGAAGACAAACACCACCAATGCATCAGAAATCAGATGAAGTGTCATCAATTTGTCAGGTCAGACCAGACCAATACAGGAGAACTTCAAAGTTTGATGGAGTATGTGATGACAACAAGCTATCAACATCATGGCAATCTACCATCAGTTTGAAACAAGCACACAACTATTATCCTGTCTTCCTGTTTTTAGATAACTATACAATCAAATTACTAAAAAAACACCTTTCCTTTTCTTAGTGACAAAGTAAATGTCTTTTATGTAGTTGTTGGACTAAAATATTCTCATATAGAAGAATGCTAAAATCATAGTTTTCTCGATAAAACAAATATGTCTTTGTTTGGTTAAATGAATACTTCAGTTAAAGTTCCTTACAAAAACAGTAGTCATATGTTTCATTTGCTAACACATGACCTATTATATCATAGAATTTTCTTGATCTATAAGATCATGTGTGGCAAACAGGCAAATTCCAGCAGTAGATCTTGCTGCAATAAAAGTTAGCAAAAATGTAAACAATGACAAACAAAATAAATTTATCAGTTTTGAAAGGCAATGTTTAATACCAAAGGCATTGCACAATCAGAGAATCAAAGCATGCTACAAATAGGAATTAACCTGTCGATAACTTTTGATTTTTCCCTGTATGGCTTGACTAAAACACGGGCACCACATATGTAATGGGGATTTCTCTTCATAAGAATCACGTTGACGGTCTCAGGATGGACGAAGCTGACAAACCCAAACATACGTTTGTCTTGACAAGGGATCCTAACATCACGCACTTGTCCAAATTGCCTGCAAAATGAGTGTTAGACGACAGGATAAAAATATTTACCCATTTATAATGTCCAATATACACATTTGATTACTTGAAATAGTTGGAAACATCATCCTCGGTAAATGTGCTTTCAGCTGGGAATGTAAGATAAATCTGGTGAGAACTAGAAACTGTTGAAGCTAAATCATTTCTCTCATTCCTGAACTCCATATATCTCGGAGCATCTTCTGCTAGAATTACTGAATGTTGCCCGTGTGGTCTGTCATCCAGAAATACAAATATCAGACGAATAAGCAATCAGAATAAAGCCAACCATCAGGAGTAAAACTCAATGTTCATTGGTGGCTCCAAGAAATCCGGCAAAAGTGAGTTGTTCCACTTCTAGTACCTCTCGATTAGCCGGATGCTCTTCTTCAAGTGAGAAAGCAGCTTTGTCAAGTTGAAACCGGTCTTCCCATGTCGCTGGCTCTCCGTGAGGTACCCCTCGGCCTGGATGTTCTTTCCATACTTCTCAGAGTACAGCAGAGGCAATGAGGCAGTAGACACAGCCATTCCCCTCTTTGATCTCAGAAGTTCTATGATCTCCATTTCCAGCCTCTCAAGCGACTTAGGCATGAAGGTGTGGTCCTCGTTCACATAGTCATTCGTGCTGGGGCTAAATACATGAGAATAACCATCTGGAAACGACTGAGCATGCGAGTACCTACAGTTCGATCCATGTTTGCAGTAACCCTTGTTGAAGTAATGGCAAGCCTTGATAGGTAAGTCCGATAGGCTGTGTGATCTCCTGGTAGTCCTCGAAGCCATGCTGCCACTCAATGAAGCTTCCGAGTAGTAATAATTGCCAATATGGTTAGTAGAATCCAGTTGCTTCACTGCTTGGGGCTGATTGTGAAGCAGGAATTCATCGGCTAACGAATCAGCATATGCTTGTGGAACAAAATCAAAGTTATGGGATGGAGGATGATGCTCAGCAGCAAACTGAGGATCCCAAAAAGTTGGTGTAACATGAAAATTCACAGGAGAGGAAAAGGTGTGCGATCCAGGAGGAGGGTAAGAACCGATCTGCATTTCGGGCACGCAGCTCTTGGATGACAACATGCCAAGCATGATCTTGGCATCGATTATCTTCGAGAGCAACATGGTATCGGGACCGAATGCCAGTTGAACCATTTCTTGCCCACGAGGCTCTTTCAAGAATATGCATCCCAGTATCTTCACAACATTCTCTGGTTCCAGTTTTTGGACTCTACCAAAGATGATCTTGGCCAATTCAAAGAAATCCATATCATAGGATCTAGTCTCTGTGATTAGAAATACATAATAAGAGGGAAAAAAATAGCAAACTATAGAATTCTACCGATAACAATGTACATAAATTATGTAGAATGAGCTGTAAAATACATCATCAGAACTATAGATATGGCAAAAGAACACATTTTTGTCAGAAAGAGAAGGAATAATGGCACTGTGAATGATTGGTATAAACTCTAAATAAAAATCAGTCAGTATTCCAACCCTAATTTAAAAACTTGAAACAAAAGATGAATCAAATAAGATCTCATACCAATATCTCAAATTCAAACTGAACCATTCTAATGATATGAATCAAAGAGATGTAAAGCATTTTCTAAAAACAAAACTGGAAAATGAGGTAAATCAGTGTTTCAAACAAACAACCCTCAAGAACAAGAAATCAAAAACAAAACAAAAAATCAGTTTATGTATCACAAATGCAAAACAAATAACTACAACACGATCTTCACCACATGCCCTAACAGAGGACAATGCATGAACTTTGAGAACAATGTAATGGAAATGGAAATGTACCTCCTCCCTCCATGTCATACCATCATGGACAGAAGAAGAGACTCTACTCTCTCTCTCTCTCTCTCTCTCCCTTCTCTCCGAAGTCTCTGACTCGATTCCCAAATCCTTTCTTTAACATTTACGTTCTTTGTTATCCCCCTCTACTTGTTTATGGTGTACAGTTGGCTGGCTGTTTTCGCCCGCACAGTGAATCGCGGCCCCTAATTTGGTCAATCCCTTTTGATTTCTGCCCCAAATGACCAAAATGACAACAAAGCTATCCCAAATCACGGGACCATATCCCATCACGTCCTGCAACCGTGGAGGGGCATTTAGGTCATTACGGAAGGTCCCAGCACCGGAGGTGACCGGTTCCAGCGGCTACAGGGGGGGCACGGGCGGTGCTGGAATGAGGTGGCCATGCGGTGACCTTAACACGTTCCGTCAGAACGGGTCACGGCCGTTACGATTTGGGCCACCATTCGTTCTTCCCCAAATACTCGATCTTCCCCATACCCAACCACAACGCTCAGACACCCGATACGTGGGGCCCGACGGGTATAAACCCGAGGGGTAAGAGTCTCGGTACGCGGAGCATATCGGCTTATCCAAATATCCACCTCAGTCATCAGTGGCAGAGGCTAAATTAGGCCAAAACGATCGATCATGATTGGAATCAAATGATGGAGATGTCGTTCTTAAAGCATGATCAAAGAGGGTCAAGTTATTATCAAACCATAACTGCAGACCAAATTATTATTATTATTATTATTATTAGCATAATTATAGCCCGGTCAAATTGGGCTTGGGCTCCTATTTCAGTAGATTGGGCCGGGCTAATTAGCCCAGTTTTGAAACCCTATTGGCGGCGTGCAATAAGTCCACGTGGAGTCAAGATTTAGTCCAACAAAAATCCGTGTCGACAGTGAGTCAACCTCGGAGACCAACTCGGATCGTGTCAGCCAGCATGTGCTGTTGCTGAGATCATCAAATGTACGGCGCAGAGCAGCAGTCGTTGTGCAGTAGGCATCGGCAGGGTCTGATGAGGAGGAGAAGGTGGGTAGGAGTGGTGCATCACCATGAATGCCTCCGCGGTCCTGCACGCGATCCGACATTGGCGGAAAGAAGACAACGAACCTAATCCTCTCGATCGGGAATGGACGGCCGTCGTGGGTCGTCTCGGCGGAACGTGATCCGGAAAAGACGGCGACGGCGACGGCGACGGCACCGAGCAAGCCGCGGTGGGGCCCGCAATGGGGACAAGGCGCGGCCTCTCGTTTCGGCGAAGAGCCGAGGTGAGGGCGGCGGGGCCCGACAAAGACGAAAGCTGGAGGTAGAAGACGGCCACCATGGATGGTCGGCTTGCTCGACCGTTCGATCTCGATCGAGAGGCCAAGGATTCCGACTTGGATGTGATTCTTCCCCGACACTGCATCTGTTTCGTTTGCTTTGCTTTGCTTTGCTTTGCTTTTGGGACGGACTGCTTTCCAGCTATGTTTTGTGTGGGGCATACATGGGAATAAATGAGCTCTGGAGATCACAAAGGATTCATCAATCATGGTGGCTGAAGAACTTGAAAAGACAAAGATGACAACCTGCACAGTTCAAAGTGAAGCTGACACATAATAAAAATAAATTCATATAACCGTCGAAGCATGATCGCAATCGCAAATGAGAACTTGGGAACTAAAAAGAACTTTGTATCTACAGATCAAATGACCATCCAACTTGACTTTTGTATGTAGAGAAAGCATAATTTTGGTCAAACTATTGTAGTATGTAAAATGTCAACAACATTGTATGAGCACTAACTAAGCGTCTTACAGTTATCTATTACTGAGCATCACATCATATATGCTTGTCTTTTGATGATTTGATTCCTATTTAATGTAGCTTTTCTTTCTATCACATGTGTTATCTTCCTCTGGTGGAAGCTTCTGCCTTTGACGCTGATCGGTAAAGAGCTTCCTCCGGATGACGATGCTTGAGAAGATAAAAAAGATGTAAAAGCAGTTCTGGGCGTGTGATCTAAATTTAAGTATCGTCGTTGTCAGTCTCTATATGATTGAGGAAACGCCGCTTCCAAGATGAGAAGCAAATGGACTATCTGGAAGTTCTATGTGGTCACTGCAAAAGGAATTAATAGCAGGTCGTAAGGCTTTAAGAGCGACAGAAACATGAAATGGCAAGTGCTATTCTGCTAGCATTGCAGTTATTATATCATATCATATCATATATTAACTATCATGGTCAACAAAATGTGATATCTCTTATTTGATTACAGATTACCTATTTCTGTTGTTGTAATTGTCACATGTCTGCCTCGCTACGTGGTCAGTCGCGAAGCCACTCTTTGGAATGGTCGAATGATGGTCGAGATCATCTGCAACTGAAGATTTTGAGTTTACATCAGAATATTAGAACGATCTGAGATGATGCCAGAAAAACTAGAAATGGAATGTACTATATTAATTTACCATCGAGAACTTTTAATTCTTCCATTCCATAGTTGAAATATGATTGTGGTTTCGGTTGCTTGGCGGTGAGCTGCAGATCAAACAGGCGTCTTCTTTCAAGTTCAATAGCAAGGTCATAATCTCCAGACAGCTGCCTTTGAAAACATCCATCACTTTCAGATATACCGAGCACTGCGATGTATACAGAGCCATTACGTCGAAACGTATGTTAAGATTATATGCGATGGATGTGTAATACGAAAAGCAAACCATCTGGTGATTGCACTAACTTGTATCAGGGTTCTGGTCCGTTGCAGAACATTGAGAAGGGAAATAAACAGGAGGTCCCATTTTCTCGGCATACTTTCTGCAAGTGAGATGGCACACATAATGAGACAACTACTAATTGTTCCAGCTGCGATCATTGAAGCAAAATGCTTGCTAATTTTATGCGCTAGCTACAAGGGAAAAGAAAAAAAATACATATATTCTTCGCACGCATGATAAGAGGATCCAATTCAACATGAGAATTCTTCACATCAAACAAAGTAGTCAACATGAGAATTCTTGGGCAATTCAAGATCTTTTCATAAGGAGAGTGAATATGCCAAAAATATTGCCAACTATGGGCGCCCGCAGGAAAGGGACCAATCCAATTAAGAAGTATGTCCTTCGCAAATTTCAATATAATACTTGGTAGGTTTTGTATAAAAATATCAAGCCAGTGTTTATTTGATGCGAAAATTGTAGATCCCAAAGAAATCAAAAGGATCCTCAGTATCCCTATATCACTAAAAGCTTGCGCTAATGTTTCCTCATTCAGAAATTCACAGCGTCTCTGAACAGAGATAAACAGGAAAGATGACATCTGAAAATTACCCAATTAAGATATACGCCTGAGGAAAAGATGAGCATGTCCCCCACAAGAAATGATAAACTGAAGAAAAATAAAATAATTAAGATGAGCAGGAGAATCCATTTACTTGTCTGCGAATTTTGATTTTTCCTTATATGGCTTAACCAGAACCCGTGCACCACAGATATAATGGGGATGTCCTTTTGCCAAAATTATTTTCACAGTCTCTGGATAGAGGAAACTCACGAACCCAAACATACGCTTCTCTTGCCGTGGAATCCTCACATCATGCACAGGACCGTACTGACTGTTACGAAGGAAGATAACTTTGAGCATATACACATATGCACTTAACCTGTAATAATAGGAGAAAGGGAACCGATGAATTACTTGAAATAATTAAAAACATCTTCCTCGGTAAATGTGCTTTCAGCTGGGAAAGTAAGATATATCTGATGGGAGCTAGCGATTACTGCTCCGTGATCATTTCTCTCACTCCAGTACTCCATATACTTGGGAGCATCTTCTGCAAGGACAACCGAATGCTGCCCATGCGGTCTGCATTTGAACCATAATAAGCTATTACTTTCCAAGCATTTGCAGATGGCCCTTTTTCAGGAAACATTGAACCACAAGCTCTGAGAAAAAAATAAAACAGCCCCGTAGAATAATGAAGTACCTGTCAATAATCCGAATACTGTTATTCAATCGGCTGAGCAACCTTGTCAAGCTGAGGCCACCCTTCCCGTGACGCTGGCTCTCTGTTAGGTATCCATCAGCCTGAAGCATTTTACCATACTTCTCAAGATACATGGTCGGCAAAGAGGCTATAGAAACAGGCATCCCTTGCTTTGATTTCAAGAGCTCTGCGATCTCAAATTCTAACTTTCGAAGAGACTCGGGTGCAAAAACATGATCATCATTACCAGACTCATTCATATTTGGATTATGTATAGCAGAGAAACCATCGGGGATGGCCTGACCATGGAAGAACCGACAGTTGAAGCCATTCTTACAGTAGCCCTTGTAATAGTAATGGCAAGCTCTGGGCAGAGATTCCAACCACCCAGGGCGCAACCTCATGTTGGTCCTCGAACCCAAATCTCTAGCCAACGTAGCCTCGGGGAAGTAGCTGTTATGGAAATGATGCAACTGGCTCTTCAAGCTCAGGAGTTCAGCTTGGTCATAAAGCCCTCCGATCAGATCAGCATATGAAGAAGGTGGGAGTCCTAAATTATGAGAAATTGGCATCTGATCAGATGGTAGATGAGGGTCCAGCGGTGGAGCAGGGCCGCGAAAGTTGGACGGCGAAGGGAAAGGAAGTGGAATGGTCGGGGAAGAAGATGACATATGGTGGAGCTGCTGATCAAGGAGGGACTGCATAGGACTAGAAATGCTAGACTTGTGAGACAAATTAAGATATGCTTTGGCTTCACTTATCAGAGAAAGGATCTGATGGTCAGGCCCAAAAGCAAATTCCATGATTTCTTGATCTGTGTACTTCAAGAGAAGGTAGCCAATGAGCTTCATAGCATTCTCGGGTTCAAGCTTTTGGATTCTGTGGATCACGATCTTAGTGAAGTCGGCCACCTCCATCTGTGGAATTCTGTCACAGAACACATCAGAGAGGAGAATCAAAAGGTCATGCGAATAGTTGGTATACGAATTAACACAAATGGGAGGCAGGAACAGTGTCTTCAAAGAACAGCTCCATAAGAAAATAGCCGCTCCGGTGACACAACACCACCCTCTCAAAGAGCTCTGAACACTAAAACTCAATGTGGAATGCGCCAACACTCGAAACAACAAGTTGTAGTAAAGAAAGCAACATTACTGTAAGAGAAAGCAATTGATATCACAATCACCACCACCACCATCACCATTAGAATTCTACAAGAAGAACCGGAAAAGGATGGATGGGGAAAATGCAGCCATTTACCATAGAAATGCATGATTTCCCTTTTCTTCCCACAAAAATTGACTTGCAAACAGCGCTAAATCTTAACCGGTAGCTTATTGCGACCAAAAGGTGTGGATGGGAACAATCTCTAAGCTATTGGAAATATAACAAAATTAAGGGGGGACAAAAAAGAAAAAAGAAAAAAAAAGACAAGAGAGAGAAAAACAACTTGAAAAATTAGGAATCGATGCAACAGAAGCCAAAAGACGAAAGCAAATCACTCCCTTTTGGCAGACAACTCCAAGATTTATGTACAACCCACAACAAATTTCCGTCGAAACAGCAGCAAACCAAATCAAAGGGGAAGGAGATTGAAGGAACACGAGGGATTTTGCAGAAACCAAACTCCCACCCCGACGAATGCAATCAGAAAACCCCTTCAAGAGAAAACTCATCAACAAAATCCGAACCAGCAGCACACAAAAATGAAACAAAATAACTCCTTTGAGATGCCTCCTCATAAAAAAAAAATCCAACCTTTTTTCCGAAGATATGACGACGAAATCAGTTTGATCACACCAACTTAAACAAAACCACAACACCAATCTACTAAACCCACCACCCAAAATGTTCCATCAAACAAAACAAGCTCGCTTTATTGCATGCGAAGCCACCACCACCGGTCCTTGCGATCCCGCTGCAAGGCAAGAGAGCATTAATGAGGAGGAGCAGATAGGGAGACAGAGAGCTGTACAATAAATCCTCGCGTCACCAATGTTTATATACCCATCACATTTAATCATGTCATGTGTATCTAAAATAATAACACCCGCTTTAATGCGTAACCCCACATTTAATTAACTAATTGGCAATCATAATATTATTGCCTACCTCTATAAAAATAATAATTAAAAAAAATATAATTTTAATTTTTATTATCTTTTAAATTATCAATTATATATATATTGAGTTTTAAGTTAAATAAATACTTTTTATTTAATAAGGCTTAGTTCTCTCACTCATGCAAGATATTAAATTTCTATTTATAGTTTATTAGGAGAATGAGATTGCCTATTTCATGTCTAATTCCAATTTATTTTCACTTCTAAATAATTTTATTACCTAAATATATAAAATAATAATTATTCAAAACAATTATTCCAGAAGTTTCGCTCGTGTGGGCCACACGAGTCGTCAGTGATCAACGCCACGTCCAATTCGAATGCGGAAATGCCACATCGGAAGTTGCGTTACGGTTGCGACTCCGTGCGCCCAACGTCGCTTCAACTGTTTGGGTGTCTCGAGGAGGAGGCACACTTCAAAAGGCTTGCAAGATTCGAAGTATAATAGTTATGTAAATTTTCTTCCACTAATATAATATGAGACAAATAATCCACAAACCTATAAAAAAGAATAATAATTTTTTTTTTATAAAAAGCTATATAAAATTCACAATATACTGTTCATAATCTACTCATAATGAAATTGCCAACTCGGTATTCATCTGATAGAATATGGCAATTTTGACATAGATTGTATGAAATGTACATCAACTGTAACATTTATGGCATTTAATTAGGCGGCAAGAAGATATATGGTACCTTTCCAGCTGATTTCCCTTCTTCTTCATCTGCTACCCTGTCACAAGCTGTAAGAACAAAGGCAACATTTGGCCATGCTGAAGTAATATGTTGCTATGTAGGTGAATTCTCAAAATAGGTTTGAGCTTGAAAGTTAGTCAAAGGACAAGAATAGGCAGACCAAAGCAACAACATCCAAGAACATTGTCTTATGGTTCAGAGGAACCCTATGGAGACAACATCAAACACAGTTCCATCAATAGATCATTTTGTTTGCCAAGCTCCTGGATCAGGCACCATCGAAGAAAGCATCTTGTAAACACAATGCATGGTCTACAGAGCTGCTTAATTCTTCCCCCATTTTCCAGTGTTATTTTATACATTAGCAAGGAGTTATCTGACCTGCCTCTGAAAAAATTCGGTATATCAATTCATAGCTTAAGAGATCTGACAGCAAACGAGAACTGCTCGCTTAATGCTTAGAAGAAGATCCAGTGGTGTATATTTGCAGGATATAGCAATGTAGTAGACAAATAAAGACGTCATCGTGGAACATGGTTTGCCAGAAAATAACATACAATCTTTATTTTGACATAAAACGTTAAAGATACCTTGAATTGCATGCAGTTCTCATGGACCCATCACTAAATTTCCTGCGGCCGAATAGTACATATCAGATGACATAGGTGTTGCCTTAAATGTAAATCCCTCACCCTTGTCTTCTCCGGACGGATAGATTCTAGTGTGTGAACTTCCATGGAAATTTGACAATGGAGTCGTTTGAATCGCCAGGTTACCAGAATCAACACATTGTGGTTGGTGGTGCTGAATTTGGAAGTTTTCCAAACATTGCTGCTTTTCATTCGTGATCTCACTTTGAACGGGGCTGATGCCAACACCAAGGTCAAGGCTGATTGCGTTGCTCTCCATTTGAATGAAGGGGTGGGTGAAGTGTCTCATCCTCATCATACCATTCAGAGCAGCTGAAGCATGGATGCTCAGAGAATTGTCACCATCTGTGACCATTGATGCAGATGCCTCATGGTTGGCAGTCTTTGCTGCAGGTACATCATGATTATGCTTGCCCTCATATGTGGTAATTACCGCCTTTGGATCATGCGATGCCCTCTCAACATGTTTCCTAACAGGGCAGCCAGCACTGGTGCACTTGTAGTAACTCCTGTAGATCAACGAGGCACAGAGTAATAAATGCCATAGATCTACCAGTAAAGCAAGTCAAAATCTACCGAGGACTGCCAAGAGGCAAATCAAACAACACATTAAGGTTCATTTCTTTTTATTGCCCAACAGTATGTAAGAGATCATAATATGTCTCAGATAAGTTAGTAACACATTAGTAAAAAGATAGTACCCGAGGAAACAAAGACCAGCACATATGTTAACCTACATCATGGTAAGTTGGACTGTTCAAGTACTGTGCGGATGTTGTATATACAAACTGATAACTAAAGATTTATCATCAGAATCAACACCAATCCAAGATGATCCAAATGCTACGACGGTGTATACTGTTTATAATATATTAGCTTGTTCCCCTATTACCTATCTTGAGTGTATTTATATGTCCACTCAAGAGTTGATTTGTCTATGATATATTTTGACATTTAATGAAATGACAGTGGAAGACTGAAGAAAATAGGCTACTAACTGATGAGTGCCCCAATATTTAAGAATCACAGTTACAGTTTTGGATATCATGTTGCAACAAGGATTGCATGTGCTAATCATGTGTGCCTTGCTGGCATGGGCCCATATGCTTACATGGGAGCATGCCAGACGAGAAAAAACTTGCCATGATGCCTGTGCCATTCAACAAGGCCTTGTGCCTAGATGCTTGGATTGCATTCCATGGCATG
The DNA here is from genome assembly GCF_036884655.1 of Musa acuminata AAA Group. Lineage (NCBI taxonomy): Eukaryota > Viridiplantae > Streptophyta > Magnoliopsida > Zingiberales > Musaceae > Musa > Musa acuminata. The sequence goes on along the minus strand of NC_088329.1, from coordinate 44,763,372 downwards.
GAGGTGTTGCCACAACCTATATGCGTTATGCCTGTCAGAATGGACACCACCAGCATGACTTAGCATTAATATATTCCAATACTTTCCAAGCACATCATGTGTCAGATCATGCCAATTGGCATGGAAATCCTTGGTAACAACTAACCAGAATGTAATTGTGACAGAAAATCAAAAACCATTGTTGAGAAAGATAAAGGATACAACTAAATGTAGAGACTGCAAAAAAGCAGGTACCCCACCCCCCCAACCCGGCCAACCTATGTGCAAGTCAAAATTAACAATTGCCATCTTCTGCAAATGAAATCTAATAGGTAACAGGAACAAGGTTTTATATGCTTCCTCTCCCTTAAAAAAATCTAGTTTAATGAAACACCAGCATCTAGGCTTTAACACATTGGTTGGAGATGACATCCTTCATTAACTACCTCCAAGATATTTCGTCCTAGCAGCCATCTAAACATTCTTCTGCTAATAATTATACAGTCAAAAGAATATGAACCTAAGATAAAGTAGTTTATCTTTCTTAAATAGGATAAATATAAATTCCAAGACAATTAAGTGCTCAGTTTCATGTGGAAATTAGAAAGGAAAAGTTGGAAAGAACTCGAACAAGAAGTATAGAAACTTGCTAGTCTCTCTGAGTCTCAGACCAGACATACCATACTGCCACAGAGGACCAGACATAAAAAAAAAATAGTAAGCTTGAAAAACCTAGGACACTATATTCCAAAGAACTATGAAAAGCTGTTTTATATCCAATCATCAGCAGGAGACTAGATAAACCAACATTAAAAGAAACATCAGGAGACTGGATAAACAAACACAAAAGCAGAAACAAAAAATTAACACACGTGAATCGTGCCGCAAAACTGTAATAGCTTTCTTTTATATCTTGAACTATTTGTCAAAGGGTCACAAGCAAAGCAAAACAAATGCAGACAAGAAAAGAAGTATCGTCAGTGAAAAACCAAAATGCATCTAAAATGAACCTTACCTTGGATTAGGATTCCCTTTAACTACTTTCTGCCCATACTTCCGCCAACGATAACCATCATCCAAGATATCAACTTCGCTCAAAGTTTGCACAACGACACGTGGTTCATGGTTCAGTTTGCCAATTGAAGCAGCATCGTTGTTATTAATTTCTATCTTCCTGATTATAGATATTACAAGATCAAGTAATTAGTTAACATGATTGCCTCTTACATGTGGACTTTGGACTCTTGCAATAAAAAAGGGCACCTGCGCTTTGACTCCAGATCAGCATCTCCAGCAACCTCATCACAATTATCGGATTGCCCACAACCAACTTTAACATCATTTTCACTGATCGATGCAGGAGACAACTCGGTAGTACTATTACGATCAGCCTGATGATATGTGGGGCCAGGTGCACTTGTTGACTCATCTGGAAATTTTAGGCATCAGTATGAAAGAAGGGTAAGTAAAAGATTATCGAAGAGGAGGTGATTTCCATTCATGAAACTCTCTTACCTTCAGCACTCATCAAAGAAGAAAAGTTATCAGTTTTCTCCTCTTCTTGGCAGGAGAGAATTGCACCAGCTGCTAAACGGCGATTAGGATGTGGCTTAGGATGATCATGCTTACCTATATAAATGATTCCAGTGATCTGTCCATCATGAGAACGTTCTATTTGCTTCTTCATCTCACAGTTGGGATGGGTGCATTTGTAATAGCTCCGAGGATATTCACTACCTTTAACATGTTTCTGGCCATACTTTCGCCAGTTATAACCATCTTCTGCAGATTTTTCAAGTAAACTTGATGGTGTAGGTTCACTAGGATCAGACTGAGACATCTGTGAGCTTTGCTCTGAACATTTTGTCAGTTGTAAATCACCAGAAGCTGCTTCAGCCGGTAGGCTAGATCGCAAATTGGTTACTTTGGTAGTTGAATTTGGAGCTGATGCCAATGGAGCTAATTCATTGTTGCAGGTAATGCAGTTACGATCTTGAGATCGAATTTGATTCTGCACGGGAGGCTCTTGCACTGCTTGGATTATGCCTACAGAACCCTATAATGAACAATATACTATATCATGAAAAATACAACCAATGATCATATGTAATGTAGGCAGGTTCATATGCATTAACTAAAGCAGGTTCTTTAATTGAAAAACAAGGCAACTGCAAAATGTGAAACCACATTTATATTTGACATGTTATTATGTAAGAAAATCAGGCGGGTGTAATCAACATTCTCATTAAGCAATTCCATTAATTCTAGGTGTGAATTACTTAGGAGTCATTGTAGAACATCATTTTTTTTGTTAAAATAAAAGCACAGTTGAGGTGCAAAACAAATTATCTCTTAATCTCTTCTATTCTATTCATATAATTTGCATACTCTAAGATCCGATGAATTGCTCTCTTTATTCACAACTCTATTTCTATTTAATTAAGTAGTGAAGACCAGACCGGCTATTGTCTAGTCAGTCATTTTATTTCAATCCAATCATCTGAATGGTGATCGTTATTGATGCCTTTACCAATTTTAAATAGGCTCGAGAAAATTAGGTTATACTGTTACCTCTCTCACACTTGCAATCACACTTCACAGGATGTTATTTACACAGACACAAAGTGAGAATGTCAAAGAAAAAGAGAATAAATAGCACCAACATGCATTATCTATTTACCTAAAACAAGATTGGAAATTACCAAAGATCTTAATGAAGATAGGCCTAGATTATACGATGCTGGGACATGGGGTTTGAACTCAAAATCTCCAGAATTCCCTCCATCATATGCACTAACATCTGAAGCATCCTTCGTAGAAGATAATGTGTACGAACAAACAGTTTTGTCTATAACAGAGGACAAATTGAGAGTTCCAGTAGTTGGAGAAGGCTCCGCCTGCACCAAAGAATGCAAAAGTTAAAAAAACAAATTCAATAATTATATCTTCATGTTTGAAGCATAAATACGGGGAGATATTCATTAAAAAAGAGAGCAAAAGATGCAAGCTTTATGCCCCATGTTCTGCTGCATGAATAATCACAAAAATAGTAGCATAGACCTTGTTCATCCAAATAAAACAAAAGAAAGATTTTCACGAGGAAACACAAATACACAATATAAATGCTAGGTATTTGAGAAGATATTTCGAAAGAAAAGTGGCACAATACCATATGGCTAGTTGGTTCAGGATCAGGATCAACCTAAGAGCTCTTTTTCATACATAAAGCAGTCAAAACTGCATTTAAGATAATTAGAAAATTGCATCCAGGTTACAGTCAACCAAAAGAAGCTCTCAGAATCATAAATGTGAATCACTTTTTTTTTTCTGCTCGAGTAAAAGAAACCTAAAACTGCATCACTATGTCAATTAAAACTGAAAATTAATTCCTATTAATAGCCACCAGAAAAACGCATGAGAGTAAGCACTCACCGTACAGCTTACCACTAATCTTTAACTAGAATTCTTAGGAGTAGCACTAATATTCTGATGCCTCAATTGATCCCTATAAGCAGAAAAAAACTGAAAAACTCGGAAAAAGATGGGTTTGGAAGCACAAGTCCATCAGAATAGGGACACATGGAGATTTTTTAGAGTAAGACAGATGCCCAACAAAAAGATGGCGTCTTTATATAATTTCATGTCGCAGATAACGGCATAAAGGCGAAGAAACAGAATCTTTATAAAGTGAGAATAAGAATTTATTTAAAGGCCATGGATAATGTGGTTCTACCAACTTCACTTGATCTAGATTCAATTAAAAATAAGAGACACTCTCGCTTGAAGAGTAAGTTGTTGAACTCGATAGAACTAAAACTAACTACAGACCTACTTACGCGATGCACATAAATTCAGAACACTTCCATGTCCACGAATGAAGAAATTTTAGATGATTAGTACAAAAATTTCTATCTCGTACACTTGAGGAATAATAATTATATACCGAAACGAAAAAAAGGTCTTTCGATCTACCAAACAAAAAGCTCACGAAATAAGCAACTGGTGAGAAAAGCGTCCTCATTTCGCAACCGAGTATCGACCACGTCAGAGAGATGCGACAAATGCAGAGAAATCGATGGAGCAAAGCAAAAAGGAGACGAAGCAAGTACAGAGATCTCGCACCTTCATGTTGGTGAGGAGGACGGGAGACTCGAGGAGCGCGGAGGGGCTAAACCCCGGGGGAATCGTAAGGCAAGGCGCCCGCGTGATCGGGAGCCGAGCCGGCGGCATAGACTTGTACCTCGCTCCGTTCGCCCCGGCGAGAGCCGAAACCCCAGGATCCGGCCTCCCCACCCTCCCGGACATCTCTTCCCTCTTCCATCCACCGCTTCCGGCGCCACAACCCTCGAACGGCATCTCCGGCGCCGGCGGACCGCCCGCGGCCCCTCTGCCTCCGAGATCTCCGTCAGACAGCTCCGGATTCCCCACCATTTCTGGATCCAACAGTGAGTCAAGAGCAGAGAGAGAGCGAGAGAGAAAGAAAGCAAAGAAACGAACGGGAAGGGCCGATGGGCTTGGGATTTACTAGGTGGCACGAGGGGTAGTTTGGGTAATAAATCACTTTTCAGCTACTCATTAAGTAGTGTGACGCAGTTGACTTGGAAGCATCATCAATTAGATGCGCTACTAAAATAACCAAAATACCACTGTCGGGATTTTTGAAATCGACGGCTGGCTCGTGATCCCCCGAAATCACCGTTACAGCCCTACGCGAAGCCCAACGAAAGACACACGAGATACACGTGACACGCGGTCGCGTGACCTCCGAAACATGGACTCACTATTACGAACTGTCTTAAGAATTTTCCTAGCTACTCTGGCTGGAGATCACTAACACAAATGCTTGTGGCTTTAAGGTGTTTGATAAAAGGTCAACAAGAATTAAATCAAATCGAGCAAGCTAACACTTTTATAGGTGTTACTATTTCTACCCTTAAATTCTGCCACAGTTGTAGTGTGCACTGAGCAGCAATTTGAGATGTTACAATCTTGACAATCCAACCATACATATAGCGATTGCTAAATCTAAGCAACTCACATGACTTCACTTTGAGCCAGGGTTGAACTCCGGACAGCCAATATAGTCCTTGTAGCTTCAATAGCAACCTGCCCATCGACATAGTGCTCTCTACAGACAGGCATGTAAACATCAGCTCCACCAATGAGCTCAGTTTGTGTTTCATTGGTCTTCCTGAGGGTGAAGAAAGCCCGCCTACCACAAATCTCACACCATGCCGTCAGCTTAGTCACAGAATCAGCTAGCGGAACGATATCAAGCACCGAGCCAAAACTCTTTCTGTCAATTATCCAGCCAAATCTCCCATGAGATGTATAGACTATTAGAACATCGAAAATTGTTTATACCGAGATCAGAGCATGTAAATGAAATAGTCAATTCGCATCATGCTCTTCTAACCTCTTTAAAGAGACATGGAACATCATTAGTAAATGTTGGTAAATCACCTTAAGTAGTCGCCATCCAGGCCTGCAACGACGACAATCTTCCCGTCATGATCTGCTGCATTGCAGCAGAAGTCATAGAGATCTTGAAAGAATTGGGCTTCGTCAATTCCTATCACGTTCAACTACCATGACATAGCATCAGCAACAGAATTAGACATGTACAATAAGGATCTTCACCATGGTGTTTGATCAGTCATTCCACATATATGCATGTACAAAGAAATCCAGATCATTGTGCTTGCTAGCTAGTCAAGCAGCATGGTGTTTAGAATCTCATTCTTAAAAAGAGACATCAAGTAAACATTAGCTCGTCCATATCTAAATGGTTTAATATGTTGTCATGATTTACATCAATAATTAAGATATAGGGATCCTACAAATTTTTAGACAGATTAGTGAATAATATTGAAGGAATGAAGGAAAGGAAGACAAGTGTGTGTGTGTGTGTGTGTATGCAACCTTGCAGCAGTCAGCCAAAATTACATGCAGCAGACTCAAATAGCATCAGTAGCTACCAAAGTTGCCAACATCATCTATATAATAAGAGCAATAGGTTGTGTTGTAAAAGTGAAAAACATGGACAAAAGAATGGTACAACCTTAAGCTATACAAAAATGTCAACATGAGCATAACATTAAGCAAATACTAAAAATGATTGCATTTGCACATAGAGAAAGAAAACAATGATACTCATCATTAGTTATAAAAGAATCATATTTCATACAGCAACTCCAATATATCATCTTTCAAAAAGACAACCATGGTTTTTTATTACAAAATCCACCAAAAATAGAAAAATCAGCATAGAACAGCAAACCAAGGAGGACCAACTGCTAGTCCTCACTGATGCAGCATTGATGCTGGTCTACTTCATATACACAGGTACTTTGTAGTTTCTTTTAGAGGCAATTACATTCTAATTCATAAGGAAGTGCACTTTTAAGACAGACCATCAGCCAGACAATCATGTAACCACGCTAGTATTGTCCACTGGGTTATACATATATGCTGTACTGGATTTCGTCAAACATAACAAGAGCAAAACCCATAACACGAGACAGATAATTAAGCTGCTCAGAGTTTTGCAACTTTAATTAGCCTAGACAACATGATTTTACTTAGCTTGCACAAAATAAACAGCGTCAGCTTCATATGTGACTCGACCGTAATGGCTATTGGAAGATTGATACTGACAAACATATTTCCAAGCACTTTATTGGCAAAACAAAGCGCATAAACTTCTCTGTACCTTATCATAGGCTTCAGTTCCTAATTTATCTCGGAACGACGAAAGCTCCGAAAGAGCAAAGCATGGCATTTTCATCCCATCGTGTGTGACCACGGAATCCAATCCATACCTTGTATCCTTGTCAGATTTAACCATCAACACATATCTGCTTCGGGAGGGGGAGAAAGCGCAAGTTTTAGAGGAACAATACACGACCGTTGATGGAAAGCGAAAATTTGAAGCCAAACCTTCCGCAGTCCACCTCGTCCTGCATCCTGCGGAGGAGGGCGGTGGCCTTTCCGGCGAACATGGGGCCCAGGATCACGTGAATCTCGCCGAACGGCGACCGTGACTCCATCGGCAACGGATCGTGGGCGCCGAGGATGGCGACGGCGGGGCACGAACTAGAAGAACGGAATGGGGATCGAGCAAGGCAGAGGGGCAGCGGCTGAGCCCTGGACCTGAGTAATGGCGAGGATTGTATCAAGGGGAGGAGGTGGGGAGGCGGGGAGTGGAAGGAAGAGGGGATTGGGAAGAGGCGGGATCTCATCGCCATGATAATTATTGAGCGCATCGAGTTCATGATTTTGAGTGAGATTTTGGTGGGGAGAGAAGTTGTGGGGATTTGAAGCGTCGGGGGAAAAGGGAGGGAAGAATTGGCGGATTAGGGTTTTTTTTTGGAGGGAAAGTAGTCTGAAGTATATTTTCTATTTATATATCAATTATTGTTATTATCACATTATTATCAATTATTATTCGTGATTAGTGATTTCGAACATGATTATGTTCCTATCTTTTATATCTCAATTAGGTTTCTAATAACAACAAATTAATACAATATCCTCTACTAAACTATTCCTTGTTATAGTGTCACAAAAATACTTTTTAATTTTAAAATATCTCTTGTTAACAATATATATATATATATATATCTCGAGACAATTGTAGGATAATTTTTGTTTAACTAAGACATTGGTCACAGCTATTTCTGCTTACGTGATTTGAAGCACAGGACCGGCCCAATTGTACCATCATCATTTTAATGCCATCGCCATCAGATACCCTGTTGTTAGTGTGATTGTTTGGATGTGATTGAGTTTTTGTATCGTGCTTGTGATGATGATGACTCAGATTGATGTCTTAGTGCCCACGTTCTGTTCTTAATTGTAGTGGAATTCGTAATGGTGGCAATTGGAATGTAATGATTGAGATTTTAGTGCTCGTCCATTCAATTACATGGGCCATATCTAACTTACTAAACACGCTAATAAATACATCTTCACACTCGCACATTACAATAAATAAATATATCTATATAGTTATTTAAGGTAGAGAAGAATACATATGCACATACACAAAGGGTAACTTGGTAATATTCGCTGTCACTACCAAATAAACATTACCTGGCCGTGGCCGGCGTAGTCCCACCTTCCTACCGCTGCTGCTCCCGCAAGTACCCGAGGAGGATCTCCGCCTGCAGAGGAGAAATGGCTTTAGGAAAGGAAGTATCTCCTAAGAGCGCACTCGAGGAGAAGAAGGCCCGGTGATTCCTTACCTTGTGCTTGGACCGAGAGGAGCCGGAGTATGAGAGCGCCACTAGCGGCGGGATGGCGCCTTCGCGGATGAGGAGCCCTCGGTTGCGGGTGCTGTCGGCGCAGAGCTGGAGCAGCGCCTGCACGGCGAACTCCTTCCCCCTCGTCGGTCCCGCCTCCATCGCCTCCACGAGTACTGGGATCGCTCCGGCCTCCACCATCGCCTCCCTTCCCTCCGGTATCGCTGCCAGAGTCCCGAGCACCACCAGCGCCTTTTCTGCTGTGCCTCCGCAGCGCTCCCCCACCAGCTCCACCAGCAGCGGCACCGCCCCCGCGCTCACCGCCCGCTCCTTGTTCCGCGGAGTTGAGCACAGCTTGTACAGCGTCGTCAGCGCGTCCTTCTTCCCCCGGGTCGTGCCGTCCATAAGCAGCGCCACCAGCTGCGGGATCGCCCCGCACGCCCCGATCGTCGCCCGGTTCTCCTCGATCGTCGACAGGCTGAGCAATGCGCACGCCGCGTTCTGCTTGGTTACCGCCGTCCCCGTCCGCAGCGCGTACACCAACGGCTTGATCGCTCCCGCCGCCGTGATGGACCTCTTGTTGGCTTCCTCCAGCGAAATGTTAAGTATCGCGGTCACCGCGCTTTCCTGGGTCGCCGGGTCGTTGCTCTTTAGCAGCGGCACCAGCGCAGGGATCGCCCCCGACGCCCCGATAAGCGCTCTGAAGTCCGACCGGTGCTTCGCCAAGAGCCGTATCCCCGCCGCCGCCGCGAGTTGAGTCTCCGGCGATGGGGACCCCATGCCCTCCACGCACGCCCTCACAGCCGGTTTCACGCTCTCGAGCGAAGCGCTTTCGAGTGCCTCGGACGACGATGATAACGAGCCAAACCCTAGTCCGAGGGCCTCGAGGTCGCCCGGTCCGGGCACCGCGGGGCTTAGCGGCGCCTTCGTCGGGGGGATGGACGCCAGCCGTTGGAGCTCGCCGGAGATATCGTAGCTGATGCTGGAGCAGTCGGAGAAATCTCGCGAGAGCTCGAGAAGCTCGGCCATCGAGTTGGCGGAAGAGGCGGCGGACTTGGAATCGGAGGGCAAGAGTGGCCCGACGGCGAGCTCCCGGAGCTGGAAGTCGACGACGGAGTCCGTCAAATTCTCCGAGACAGCAGCGGAGCGCGCCGCCAGTGGAGTGTCGGGGGGCGGGTCATCCCGGTACAAGTTGGAGCGAATGGTGCGCATGGACCGGCCCAGCGACCTCTGGATCCTGGCGGCGGAGGCGGAGGGACTCCGGGAGGGATCGGCGAGCGAGACCATGGCGATGGACGACGAATCCTACGCAACTCGATGGACCTCGAAAAAGGGAAACGAATCCGAATCGCAAAGAACGCGTACTGCTCCAAGTCGAAGATCAACGGAGCGGACGGCCGCTTCGATCGATCGGTTGGCGAGCGTTGTCGCGTTCTCTCTCCTTTGTAGCGTAGCCAAAAAGGAGGTGTTGGGGGTGGGGGTGAAGACGGTGCGTTTGTGGTTGGACGGATGAGCGACGCGGGGCGACCGGAGGGGACGGTTAGGATCCCGGATGCCGAACAGCGTCCATTTTATCCTGCCCGCCTGCGCGCGCTTCACAGTGTGCAGTCCGCGGCCGCCGAGTACAGCTGGAAACAGATGCCGCGTGGGCGTTCTGTTCTGGTGTTTCAGCGTCTCATCGGTCGATATGAGAGATAGCAATTTGGCTGCTACGTGGCGATGGGTTGAGGCCGGCCTGCACCGAAATAGGCCAAAGCCCAACAAATCTCAATAATTATGTTCGGATCTCGCCTTATTTTCAATCAAATTTCATCAAACCGGGTTCGATCCAACCGGATTGATGCCACGCACCGCGGAGCGGATTAAAATTATCAGGTTAACTCAATGTGGCAGTAGAAGAAACATGCGGGCATAAATGCAACCACCATCTGCAGATTGTGGAAGACGCAACAGCGACGGGCAACAACCAGTCAAACCTGTGAGCCCACATCTACAGCAAACGCAACAATCTCCGGACTGGAAGATGCGTCTCCCTCAGGACCACAGCCACAAGCAGTTCGAGGCCAACTCAGATATTTCGATTACATACTGCTCGACTTCATCGGCAATTGAACTTCGATCAGGCATTAACACAAGCATCATCTGGGCATTATGGATCGCAGTTAATGGCGGAGCACAAGACGAAGAGCCATCTCAAACAGATCCAACGAGAAGAAGAGAACCAGAAGACATTTCTTACGATATATTACTCCCTCACACACTATTCAACATCACAGGAGCAATAGAACATGAGACGTAGTGATCGAGATCTTATTGGCTTTATTGATCGGAGAAGATCGACGACACAAGTACGGCGACTCGTAGGTGCGCTTATTCTTTAGCTGTTGACCAGCTTCTTGAAGGAGGTGAGCTGCCGGAACTTCTCCCACGGCTTCTCCCACACCAAAGCCTCATACTTCGCCGACGCGCCGCTCCCGTCGCTCGCGCTCAGCACGAGGCGGTAGTTCGTCCCCGACACCACCTGGGTCTCGCCCTTCGCCACCTTGCCAAGGGCGAGGGCGGAGTTCGCCTGCTTGTTGTGCTCGGAGACGGCGAACTGGGCGATCTCTTGAACGTGGGGGTCGTTGACGTCCTTGATCGGCGTCCAGCCGCCAAGAGCCTTGCCAGAAGACGCGGCGGCGGGAGCGGGCAGGACGGCGCCGAGGAGGACGAGGAGGAGGACAGGGAGGGCGAGAAAGCAAGGACGACGAGGGGATCTCATGGTGAGCGCCGGTGCACGTCGGAGTTCGGCGCTTTGTTCGAGTCTGCAGGCGAGGAGGTTATAAGAGACGTGAGAGGAGGTGGGGGAATGGCGTTTGCTGATAAGATTAGGTAGAGGGAGTGGCAGATACCTACTGGTGAAGGAGCGCAATATGGAAATGGGGCGGGCATGCAAAGCAATTGCGTCGAATCGACGCGGCATTCTTTTAAAAGGAAAAAGAAGGAAAGAGCGGAAAAAGGAGGCGTGGGAATCCGAAACCGCGGCACCGTCGGTAACGCCGGGACGGTAATGTCACCTTCACTCGCGGCGCATCCAACCACATGCGCGAAAACGGTAACTCATACATGTTGAACACAGTATGCACTAATATTTCATTAATGTTTAATTAAAAAAATATATATCATTTTTCATTTTTTTGTGTGTGTGAAGATTAACATATATTTTAACTTGATTTGATGTGGGTAATAATGATGATAAGACTCGGGTGACGTCAGCTGTCCCAAATGACGCATCATGTCTCTGTTGACCTGACAGCACCTAGTCAACGCGGACCGGAATGCCGACCAAGGTACATTAACACCCTGCTCAGGCTCGATCCCTCACGTCAAGCCAACATCGATGTCAGACGCTACCAGAAGTACGATCTTGCTCCCTGCGGGCAGGCGCATCAAGCAACGATAACTCTCACTATAAAAACCCTCGCGCTCCGAGGAAAAGAGAGAGGAGAACACAATAGATAAAAAACCCCCTGCAATTATTCACTAACTTGATCGTCGGAGGGGTCGGGCCGAGCTCCCCCGACCCGACCTGTGTGCTGGTGCGAAGACGGAGGCCTCCCACTAAACGCTCAAGCGAGGAGTTCCCTCCCAGAGGAAACAACGACTCTGTCTCGATCGGACCATCGCAATCGACCACCTCAGCGGTCTCAAGGGCCGCCCCGGGAAGATCCCCCATCATCCGGATCCGAACTAAGCCGCGTTGGCCCCGAGGCCACGACTTAAAGTTGTTTACACCAACATGATTCAACCTATATTATTCTTATAAGAACATAATTAGTGCGACTTGACCTAATCGAACCGAGTAGAAAAACATAATATAGTTAAAATCAACATTATGGAGAGTTGTTAATGAATCTGGAAAATGAGATATTATTTATTTGTTTTATTTTGTGTATTTTTGGAATATGATTTCATTCCTCGTATTTTTCTGATGGACTCCGTTGTAAATATCAAGACTTCGGTGAGGCGAAAAAGGACAATACATTATATCAAGAGTCGGCGCCAGTCGTTGGTGTCCTCCCGCTTCCCATCGAGCGGATAACACGCCGCTTCCTCTTTCCTTGGACTCCCCCTCCGACGACGATGGCGTCGCTTTCGCTCGCCGGTCTTCTTCCCGCGACTCCCTCGGTCTCTGCTTCTCGCTCGTTCCTTTTCCGTCCAGTCCCTTGCAAAAGCCCTTCGGCATGCCCCTCTCTGCAATTTCCTTCTCCGAATTCGAGCCCCATTCGCGGTAGACTCTTCTGGCGGTGCGCGTTCCGGCGGCGGCTCGACGGCGTGTCCAGCGAGAAAGAAGACGTGGAAGAATGGGACGAAGAGGAGGACTGGGAAATAGAGGAGGAGGAGGAGGATGATCTCTCTTCTCTCGACCTCAAATCGATGGAGGAAGAGGCGATTGATGCTGTCAGACAGTACTCCCAATCTTTATCCACCGAATTGGGCTTCGGTATCGGTTCTTTCTCTTTTATAAGTTTTCCTGAAACCTTCTTCTTGAGTAACTCTCGCGTTCTTCGCTCGTCTGATACCAAGATTAGGAAGTGTTCCGGAACTACAATTCTTGAAATGTTTTAGTGCGTACCAGAGGCACAAGCAGAATAATAATTAGGTTTGGGGTTTTGCTGTGGGTTCTTTCTCTTCTATCAGAATTTCCCTGAAATTGGAACCTTCTCCCTGAAGAAATATTGTGTTCTTAAGGTTATTTTTTCTGATACCAAAATTAAAAAGAACCCTGGAAGTACAATTCTTGAAACGTTTTATTGCGTTCTTGAGTTTAAAGAGGGTGAACCCAAAGCACTCACAAATTAGAAACTAGGTTAGGGGTTTGGCTGTGGGAACTTGATTAGTCTTCTAGACATAGTTCAATTTGGTATCGGTTCTTTCTCTTTGATCAAGATTTCCACTAATCTTGAAACCTTCTAGACTATGCTTCCAAATTTTTTAGTGAAAACTTTGGAAATCCCAATGCTCTTTCATTCTTGATAATGTTTCTCTTTTGCAACAATTTCCTTATTCCTTACATTATAATTTTTACAATAACGTTAGAATGCACAGATGTGATTTAATGGTTCACCCTAAGCTAAACTATGTATGTCTAATTCCTTAATGTTTCTCCTGACATTTAGTAATTAATGTTTGATGTCATGCTTCTTTTTTGACAATGTAATTGAACAAAATAGCACATTTATTTGGGAACTTTTAGACTATCATGTGTTACTATCTTGGAAGTAATTTGCCTATTCTTTTGGCATGCAATCCATACTCCTGTGTCTCTTTTCCCATGACCTGGGACAATGTTTCAATACTAATTAAGGAGAAAAAAGATGAAAGGCAAGGAGGAATAAGCTTTTGATGTAGCAGAAGATCTGTAGAAAATAGAATGATCTACATATAGCATGTTAATCTTGTGTCAGTTGTAGCATGTTTTTGTTTATGATGTGTGGCATGGTTGTGGCATCTTGTCATTAACATTCCCAGTCACATGACAAATTACCTAAGCAGAGAAATTGCATCTGTGTCCTTCAGTATCAACCGATATAGACACATGCTTAACACCCATATTCTATGCCATCGTGCATTATGTAGTACACCATGCCAGTATGTTCAACGTTGGCTGGCATATGTTGTGAAGAATGTGCCACATTAGCAGCTTATTGATAGTTACCTGGATTTGTTGCACACTATGATGATAAGTCAGGTACAGTACTGCTGAATAATAATCTTTGCATTCAAACATGAAGTATTTGTAATTAATGTTCTAGTTTATTATGGTTGTATCAAGGTTTGCCATACCGAATCATACCGCCCGGTACGGGCGGTACGTATCGGTCCGACAGACCAGCGGTATGCGGACCGCCCGGTACCGGTCCGCACTAGGTGTACCGCTCGGTACACCATACCGTACCGGTACCGAGCCCAGGTCGAAATACCGGTACGGTACGGTATTGCGAACCTTGGGTTGTATAGCAATATGGAAATGACCCCTGTCCGCAACTAACAAATTATCTATTACAGAGTCATTTGAAAGCCGTGAAACTGTACTAGTCAAAAACACATCAAAATTATTGGAAATGGGAATTAAACTGTTGTTGGAAAAATATGTATCCAAAATGTGTTGAAAGTCATGAATTTTCCTATTTTCGATCTTCTACACCAAGTAAATGCCGGGATCTCTTTGAATTTACTAACAAAAGTTGTGTCAAGTTGTCAACTTTTATAAAGGCTAAAATTCATTAGCTATATTTAGCAAGGAAGAGATTGGCTAAAATCTGTCTTCACCTGCAACCATTTGAACCCTCCATATCTCTTGGTTTAAGTCAGACCTGACAATTGTCGGCGGTCGACTCAAGAATCATCTCAACTACCCGACAGTATGGGTTCGATTCATGATCTTTCTTGTAGTACTTGATCTGTATTCTTTTAATTACTGTGTGAAAGTTATCCTTCAGTATCAGGCACCCGTGAAAACACCCTTGACAGATCCAAACACCAAAAGATATGCTGCTTATGCATAATATAGGCATGTCCAGGGTCATGATAGTTCCGACTTGCAAATGTTGCTTTTGATAAGTCAACTAAGCTTTCAGCAAGATTATAATCATCAATATCAATATTTGAAGAATCTACTTGTTCTCTTATTAAGCTTCTATGCTGTTTGTGCTTTTATATTAATCTATTTAGTCAGCTTGTAGTTGTTGAATAAATATTTTTTTTATCCTTGTAGAAGATGAGGTCAGTGAGAGGAAGCATGCAAGTGAGAAGCAGAAGTTAAAGAAGAGTTCTAGCAAACATGTCAGTATGTTTCTGTAACAGACTCCCTAGCAGATCTTCCAATCTAATCATGGACTAGAAGATTCTATGTAGCATTTGAGTTATTGGATTCTTATATTTTATACCCGAAGTTCTGGAGCAAATCCTATGATCAGAGCAACATTAGATCTGGAACCTTCGGTGGTTGAAGATTGGATTGGCAAATTGTATGTGCAGAAATATAGATAATTATTTTTCACACACGACAAAGCAAATAAAAGGAAAAAAAAGAACTATATAAGCAAACAAGTTTTTTTCTCAGCAATATGCAGAGATGCGTCTAATTTTTAAACTTGTTATGGGTACTAGTCTCAAAATCTCATGCAACTTCCAACTGATTAAGCAAGAAGACATTCCATTGACACATTCCTATCAAATGGACATACACAATAACATATGCAAAATGCAAATGGATAAGACTTAAGAGCAGCCAAAGGATATGTATCCTTAACTTCATTTGTCTACTATCTCAAATCAGTGTAGTTGAGTAGCTAAAGTCGGTGTGCTTATTAGATATCCACATGGATAGTGCATCAGATAAAGAGGAACATCCACAAGTAATTAAGTTTATATTTTATGTAAAAAAGATAATATTTTATATAACATAGATATATACACACTTGTAGGTGCCGATGCATTTCTATTGTTTTTCCCTGGTCCATGATATCTGAACGATAGGTAGTTAAAACTTAAAACAGAAAAAAAAAACTTTTATGCAGTTGTACTACTTATCAATATAATATATACTGTATATGGTATCTTTCCAGGAATGGACGAGGAATTATATACATATGAGATATTAGTTGAGATGCAATCATACAAGTGAAACTTAATTTAACCTATGCATATTTTAGTAATTTTATAATGTGCACCAGTCGTGTATTTTATTTAGAAATGACATAGTTGCAAAGAGTAAGTATATACATGGCAATAACATATATTTGACTAAAAAAGAGAACTAAATAAACAAAAAAATATTCAGATATAATGAAACTAAAAATACAATGTTGAGATAATATTTCAAAGATTAAGTATATACATGACATTGCTTAAGTCTCTTTCTTTTTTTCATTGGAGTTGAAAAAAGGTTTTTCTAATTAATGAAAGTCATACAGCCAAAAAGGTTTTGGTGGGATTTTAAGAGTTTTGAATGTGTTTTCTCTGATGCCAATGAGTCATACTTTAATAACATACCTGAGGTGTGGATTCAAATTTCAGAGTCTTGGGCTTGTATGGAGTATATCAACTGATACGTGCTGAGCCGGCAGTTGACTTAGACTTACTACCTTACCTGAAATGCCTAGTGCTAAAAAAGTTTACATTTTAGGAACTATTAGATCTATATAAATGCACATCACAAAGTAATTTTGACTTTATATCTAGTAGTCTACTGAAAACTCCATGTCATTATTTTATCAAAGCCTTAGCTTAACTATGTTGATACCCCCAGCTTGTTTCTTAGAAAAACTTTTTCATAGGAATAACTTCCTGCGCTCTTTTCTTTATGTGGTTCCTGTTTTTTCTTGATTATCCCTTTATCATAAAAAAAACACATGGATGAAGGCATGCTTTATATTGATTCTTCTACTATCTTCAATCCAGATTCCAGACCATCTTCTTCCAAGAGTAACTATTGTTGGAAGGCCAAATGTCGGTAAATCAGCATTATTCAATCGGCTTGTGGGGGTACTTCCAATTCATTTACTCCAGCAAGCTCAGTTGTTAAGCACATTTAATTATATATTGTTTCTTGTAGGGATTGGATTTAGTTGTAGTGATATCATAGAGATTTTGACAGGGGAACAGGGCAATTGTTGTTGACGAACCGGGGGTTACCAGAGATCGTTTATATGGAAGATCCTTTTGGGGGGACCATGAGTTTATGGTAGTGGATACTGGTGGAGTTATGACCTTTTCCAGATCACAGATTGATGTTATGGAAGAACTTGCAATTACTACAACTGTTGGTATGGATGGGATTCCTCTTACTGTTAGGGAAGCAGCTGTTGCTAGGATGCCCTCCATGATTGAGAGACAAGCAACTGCTGCAGTGGAGGAAGCAGCTGTGTTAATATTTCTTGTTGATGGCCAGGTTAGCTATATTTGACTTAGTGCTCGATGGATATCTTTTATTTCTTATTTTAATGTTCATCACCATACTTTTTTTTCTGATTGACTGGAGAAGAGCATGTACCTGTGCATAGTTCATTGAAAAAGCCAGTCCCATGTCTTTTGTGCTCTTCACTTCTTGTTTTGCAAAGAAAGAGAAAGTAACTGGTCCACTCCATGCTTTCTACCTTACCACCATGGTCCTATGTTTTGTTGAACTGGTATGTATCCCCAGTCTGATGGCCTGTCGGATTGGCGGCACAGACAGCACCACATACCTCTCAACACTGTGGATACTCAACTCTTAACAAAATAGTTCTGCTGCACTGACCAACATTCTGTGTGTCGGGACGCTGCCATGTACTACTAGATTTGTACTGGTCCAGCTGTAAACCAGCAGGGGTCTGGAACCTGAAGCGTCAAACTATGCTTGCCACGTTCTCATGTATCTGCCCCATTTTCTTCTTTCACCAAATAAGAAAGGAACGGAAAGTATCTTCCATTACATACTTTGTTCTGTACAACATCAGGGAACTTTACCCAATTGCAGCCTGTACAACATCAAGGAACCATAACTCCCTGAAGAGCTACAGGGAGTTATAATTCCTTAGTTTTATAGTCTGACATTTTCTTGTCTACAATTGATACCTTCCTATATGGAAGCTTGGTTACTCTGAACACTGACCTGTATGATTCCCACTAGCAATGAATGTTTCCTTTGTTTGTTGTATGGAACTAAAGCTGCATGTCCAAATTAACCCACTCAAATGGTGTATCCTGCCAAGATTGCAGGAGACACATGATTATTTGATGTATGTCATCAAGATGAAATGGTAGAATGAACTGAGGACATTTTAAAATTTTGTTCAAGCATATAGTGACAATTATTTACTTTTGTGAAGTTGATAACTTGATCTACTCAAGTGAGGGCTTACTGAGTGTTAACATTGTAGCATGGTGTGGCATGTCAGGGAGGCAGAAGAGGTACAAGACCTTGACTACTGTTGTCCAATTAGACCTAACTGGAACTTTCATGTTTCAACTTGACGTGAATGAAAAGTCTGGACTTGTACATATTTGTATAATCAACTTTCTAAGATTTGATCATGGGGCTGTTTGAATTTGCCAATGAGAACTTGCATCTAATTTTTTTGGTGTTGCATTCGTGACTGCGGCTTATTCATCTAATAAGGTGTTTGAGTGGAAGTGTTGGTAGGAATGCGTGGCAGGAGGACAGGGAAAGGGCTATGTTGGTCAAACCAGGTATCAGGAGGGTTTGGTTTTAGTTGGAAGCAAGTTTCAATTCTCAAAAAAATGTTTAGTCTCCACCAGTGTTTGGCATAGTGCTTGATGATGGCATGACATGTCAATTTGTTGGGGTTTTAAAGCTTTTTGGAACAACATTCTCTTTTCTACCTTGCCCTTCTCCTTGACATCCTATGGGCATCTCCAAAGTTGTGGTGAGACTAGGCCATGAATTTGGTGGAGGTGGCGTGAAGGCCTAGAAATCCTTGCAGCTCTGAACAAAAATCCAGAAAAATGGTGGATCAGGGATTTTGTTTTAAGGAAGAGCTGGATCAGGTCGTGGTTCAGTTTGACAGGAAAAATGGTCACCATGGCCCTAAATTTTCTCCAAGCGAATAGAAGCGAGACTAAATATAGGCAACTAAAAGACCTGCATTTGATGAAATAATCACATTTTCCAGGGAAACCAAACAAAATTTTGGTGACTGAAAAAGAAACTTTGTCTTCAACATTTTTAACTCATTCCTAAATGATAATATTTCTTTGTAGATATTTTGTCAATTTTCATGCTTTCGTTGTATCCCTAGCCTCCATGTGTTATCCTTAATTCGTCTTGTTTCTTTAAATGTTTCCATACAAAAAATTCATTATGTTTCTAGAAGTTTTAACATTTTGATTCTCTCCTAGTTCTTTTATTGTTTAAAACATTTTCTTTTAATCCTTTATCTAAAATAATAGTATTGTGCTTTTCGTTTTTGGCAACAAGGTTTGTGCATCTTCAGTTTCTCTAGATGTTTTTTTGCTTTCACTGTGTTTTTTGCAAGCAAATTATCTCAGTTCTTCTGACTATATATCAACTCTCAAATTACCACAGAGAATTTGTTATATTCCAGTTCATTAGTTTATTCATACAAATCTATACTAATTTTTTACTTGTAGCGGTCTATCTGTCCAGAATAATATGTAAACCATAACCAAGTTGCCACCAAATTCTGGCACAGACACCTAATGTAAAGCAAATTTAGATTTGATCTCTTATTATTTGAGAGTGAAGTGCGCATGTTGATATCTGTATTAGAGTTTATTTATTGTTGGTGGTGAGACTTGGAGGGCATTTATGAGGTTGTTATGTCCTCTGGAAATGCAACTCCTCTCATGTGTTCTTATGCCCTTCGGAGATCCTTGATCCTTTAAGTTTTGAAGTTTAGATAAACATGATGGTATATACTTCTTGAATCATGTTCGACTGTTTCACGAAGTTTATTTACAGCGTGGATGACCGTTTTATCATTCACTGAGGCTCTTTTGCTGTAATAAACAGGCTGGCCTCGTAGCAGCTGATATGGAAATTGCTGACTGGTTGCGTAAAAATTACTCGGATAAGTGTGTTATCCTTGCCGTAAATAAATGTGAATCTCCACGCAAGGGACTGATGCAAGCATCAGAATTTTGGTCCTTAGGGTAAGATTCATCATCATTTCTGCTCTTTGTTTTGATAAGATGTCCTATGAGAATGAAATAACCATGTGTATAGCAGAATTCTATGGTTACTGGATTCAAGAAATGGTATCATATGATCTTCTGGAAATCAATATTGTTATTCTAATGGCACATGTCAGCATACACTAAAAATACTGTGTTTGAAGGGTATTGGCATGCATCTTGCATGCCCATGTCAGATGTACCAACATATGGCTAGGACACTTTTTTTGTCATGTGCTAACTGGCATATGGGCATGGCTATTTAGCATGAGATGGAATCATATCCTAGTAGAAAGGTGTCATGTACTGATGCCACATTATGACATTATGACAATCATGAGATGGAAAGCCTTCATTTATGAGAGTGATTACTAGAACCCTAGTAATTCTAGTACTTCCCTTTTCTTTTGTTGTCTGTCCTGTTACTGCTTTCTCGTTTACTCTAATTTTTTTTAATAGCTGAAATCTAAATAATCTGCATGTTTCCTTAATCTGAACTTTTTTTATTAGAATTTACATTAACCATATAGACCATAACCTATCATCATTGAACTCGAACTAGCTCTCCTACAAACCCCTATTGTTTTCTTGCAAGAATGCTATTCTAAATTTAAGCAAATCGAGTTCTCAATCCTAAATATTTGCAGATTTAATTCATCTTGGAAATCCATATCTTCTAGACCAATTAACCTATGTAATCCATTCTTCATGGAAACACTAAACGACGAGCTGTTAAGCTTGTCAATAGCTGAAGCAGACAAATAAATGCTCGGGTAGTAACTGATACTTGCAATCAGCCCCTAAACTTGGTGACTTCTTTCTCAAAGCTGAAAAGGAACTCAGTTGGAAGTGAAAACTATTCCTTGATGATTCCAATTGACTCGACTGAAGGATTGCATCCTGTGACTTACAGATTCCATCTTATGACTTGGAGGAAACTCTATTATCTTGAAACTCCAGTTTTCATCATCTCCCTTTACTTTGTTTCTTCTTGCAGTGCACTCATTAATCCTTGAATCTCATGCCTAGAAAACTAGGTATCTTCACAATCTTATTCTTCTTGTTCTGCTTACTTTTCATGAAGTTTGCACATAGCTAATGAATAAAGCAGGCCTATTCTTTCTTTTGCAATGTTTTACTAATAACAATTTGTTCCTACTTTTAGTTTCATGTGCTCATCCTTTTGGGTTATCAATTAGGTTTTCTCCTTTGCCAATATCAGCCATTTCCGGCACTGGAACTGGGGAGCTCCTTGATCTTGTCTGTTCAGAACTGAAAGCTATTGAGGTACATTATTTTAGCTAATGGTTATAAATCTAATTGTGCTACATAATATTATTTTCCTAATTCTATCTTAACTCAATATATTATTTTCCTAATTCTTTCACTTTTGGAGCAATAGACATGATTATTGGTGCACTTAATGATGAATGCATGTATACATGTCACATATGGAGAACATTGAGTAAAAAAATTTAAATCTATTTATGCATAAACAATATTGATTACTTTGGACCTAAGCTGATTTATAGGAAAGATTGCACTATTGTATTCATGATTGGACATGGTTAAATAAGATACCTTGGAGGTGACAAGGGTAGGTGAATTTTTGTTGGTAATTGATTCTGAATGGAATTTCCATCCCTTTTGTATTATATTAGTTCTTTTGTTGAACTGCATAATGTATGCAGTCCAGTTACCTTTGATTTGTTCAGCTGATAGGTATAAATGAATCTTTCTCTGCAGGCCTCAGACAGCAATGAAGAAGAAGAAAACTACATTCCTTCTATTGCTATTGTTGGTAGACCAAATGTTGGGAAAAGTAGCATATTAAATGCATTGGTCGGGGAGGATAGAACAATTGTTAGCCCAATCAGTGGGACAACTCGTGATGCTATAGATACTGAAATTACTGGACCAGATGGACAGGTTTGTTTGTTAAATGTTTTATTGAACTTTATTAGTTGCTAGCAGCTAGTATTTGCATTTGACTTTTAGCTGTGGACACAATGGATTGAGAGCTGCACTATGGCACTGGTAATTTGATATATTAGTCTTTCATGTCTCAGATGTGCATACCTCTGTCTCAGTCTGATTATATTGCCAAGTTTGTCATAGCAATTCGAACATAATAATTAGTTGATTCGTTTTTGTAACTATTGATGTTTGCTGATATTTTTATCTCATAAATCTTGGTATTGTTATGTTGTAAAGTTTGTTTTTTATATTTGACATGGACAGTATCTATTGATCGTCCTGATTTTTGTTGTACTTGATCTTTACTTGCTCACACAGTGGCCTGAAGCTGAATTATAGCAACGGAGTATTAGTCTTTTCACGTTTGAATGTGCATGCCTGTATCTCGCTTTGATTAAGTTGACCTTGTAACTTAAATCTTATCATATTTAGACATACTACACTTATTTTAAGATTCTTGCTTACAGTCGATAGTATTATTTGTAAGAAAGATTTTTCTTTCTTTTGACTAGTGTTGAACTGGAAACTATCAGTGTATTTTAGAGGCTGACATTATCAATGGAAAGGGGAACATGAAATGCTGACTGTTGTATTAGAGTATGCTTTATTGAATAGCCAAAATTCTTTCATACCACTGCATAAAAAGTAACTTAACATGGTTTTGCAGAAGTACAGGCTCATTGACACTGCTGGCATCCGAAAAAGAGCGGCAGTAGCATCTGCTGGTAGCACTACTGAGGTATTATCAGTAAATCGGGCATTGCGAGCCATCTGTCGGTCAGATGTGGTAGCTCTTGTTATTGAAGCCATGGCTTGTATTACAGAACAGGTATTTTTTTTAACTCTATGCTCTTCGTAACTTGGTTGTCTTGTGAATTTTATGGATGGATCAGTTTTATCCAGATTAATTTTATTGGTTTGAAGGCAGTGTGTATGTGTCCATGCAAATCTTTGCAATTTAAGAAGTATTTCAGTCACTATCAAGGTGAAGTGATATTGGAAGTTGGCAATATGATCCCAGGTCACTTTTTCATGGAAACAGAGTGGTGTGCATTGTGCTTTACCTTGGTGTATCTCATTAAAAAATTGTGACAAGAATATAAGGTAATTTGGAGTTATTAAGCCATGGGAGTTATTAAAAAAATGTTTTCAATCATATGTGCTAGTAAATTTTCCAACGGCTTTTAGGCTTCTAGGCTGTTGCCTATAATATTAAGAAAAATTTTAGAAGGTTGTTACTTGATCCATAAGCTTATAGTGCAAACAAATGGTTGATTTTGTACAAGTCTACTACTCAAAAGATGATTTATTATGCTTCCTCTACATTTGATGTTTATTTCTGGTGGGAATCTGTGATAACTTCAGAGAAGGTTGAAGACAACATACCGAAGAATTTGTTTTCAATTTGCCCATTAAAGTCTTCATGATTAGGAGTAATTTTTTTAAGCTGGGATCATATTGATGGAAAATGTTTTGGCGGTGATCTTATGGGACAATTAGATGAATATTTAGTATGGACTAGCAACATTGATATGCCTGAGATGTTGTGTGCTCTATACATGCCTTGTTGACCTGTAAGGAAAATTGTAGTGCACAGATAAACCCATGTTGGTTCTTGCTTCAGAATCTGCTTACTGCAGTTGGTCCATTAGACTGCTGAAGAATGATGAATGGTGCAATAGTAAGATTGCTGCATAAACTTTACACTACCTGAATTTTACAGTGGAGAACTGGAGATAACCTCATATAATGGCTGGTCATGAAACAGTTATCAACTCTTTTTCAAGTAAATACTTTTTAAGAATATATCTTGAATGATAGTTGGATTTTTTTTTCTTTTGAGAACCAAAGAGTTGAAGCTGCTTCCAACTGAAATAATCATGGAGTGTACATTCAAGGTTTAACCATGCAATCTATTAATCCATGGGATCTAAGAAACATTATTGCATAGTACAAAATGAGAATAGAATGCAAGGGAGAAAAGTAGGGAAACATGAGGAAATTTGCACACAATTTATTTAAGAGACTTCAGTTGCTTGGAATTGTGGTGACTAGTTGGCCCATAAGTAAACCATAAACATGTAATTGACCTCATTTAGTTTTGAAATTTAGAAAATTTATCAAACATAACCAAGAATTTAACAGTTGCAAATGATAATACAAGGGTCAGTAAGCAAGACATTCCACAAAGCTACGGATTGTCACGGACTTAGCTGGTTTTGCCTAAGTCGTGCGGCACCCTTGCGTGTCCGTCCGCAAAGGTCAGCCTCCCCGAAGCCTCCCATTGTCCCTTAGGACCACCAAAAGAGAGAACGGGTTAGAGAGAACGCCTCAATCGGGATCCACAAGCAAACATCTCCGAAAAACACTTCATAGACAATGCAAATTACAAACAGACTTTATAAGCTCTGAACAGTGGCACAACAAAGGGTAAAATGGTCCATTACAGACCGAGAATCTCTCGCACGTGTCCACATGACACTACATTTATTTACAAGCCTAAAGAGGCCACCAACCCAACTAAAATGGGACTATTAAGCCTTCGGCCGTCCCCCTACATGCTGTACAAGACATGAACAAACCAAAGGACACGGACATACATAAGCATTACATCAAACACCTTGTTTAGAAGTTTGTCCGTGACAGGATGTTAGAGGTGCTTAGGTTTAAAGCCTAGTGTCTAGTTTTCTTTCGAGGGAATTCCATCAAAAGCTTCAAGCTGGAAACACATTTCTCCCTACAACTTTGAGTTAAAGAATAATATGTAGCATGGCCAGGAAACAGCTATGTCCATTTTTAGTCTATATAAAGGACAAATCTATATTATATGGACTTGCTTTGCTCCCAAGTCCTTGTCTTAATTAATTGTTTAGGGCATGAACATTTCTGATCTTTTTCATAATTTATATTTAAAGGATTATTGGATCTTGACGAGATCAATTATGGTACTTCATAAGGCCACTATTGCAATTATCTTCCTTTTCTCTGTTACTGAATATTCAGTGCTATGTTGTGATTCGGAGTTTCTGTCATCATTTTATTGGTTTGTGTTATCTAAAATTTTCATGCTTACCTCTTTGTTGCTTTTGCGAAGGACGTCAGGATTGGTGAAAGAATTGAGAAAGAAGGAAAAGGTTGTGTCATTGTTGTAAACAAATGGGACACAATACCAAACAAGAATCAACAGACAACAACATACTATGACCAAGATGTAAGGGAAAAGGTCCGATTGCTTGATTGGGCACCAATTGTCTATTCGACCGCAATTAGCGGCCACAGTGTGGATAAGTATATATCTGATCTCTTTGGTACACTATTTATTTTTTAATTTGGTAGTCTACTGAAGCGTATGTTTTGAGCTTCAATCTACTGCATGTTTACTTCTTCTCAGGAGCATTGGAGCTAATTTTACATATTGGATTAAGTTTCTTTAAAAAAAGTTCTTTCAAATAGTAGTTTTAGTCCAAGCAGAGGACTTCATTTTTCATAGAGATGGGTATCCTCAGCTTGCAGTGGACTTCCGTATCAATCCTTGTACTTTGATTTCTTTGGTTAGCGGTTGTATAGAGGGAGGGAGATTGGACTTGTAAGCTGAAAGTTTGTCTTCAGATAAAAACTTTAAACTGCAGGACCTTTTCTATGGAAAATTTGTCATCCCATGAGATCCCATGCGGGAGACTCCTAGGACTCTTTAAACTAATGCCCTAATAGCTAAATAAATTTTGTAAATCATATTTGGCCAAAATAGGAGCCTCAACATGATTGCTCCATAAGGTAGGATCATAAAAATTTTATTAGATGATCACAAAAGAATAATTCCAAAGATGCATGGGAAATACTAATTTCTTTAGAAGTAAATGGTAAAATACTAATTTTTTGCATTCTTCTTTGGCTTACCATCACTCTGCAGGATAATTGCTGATGTTGGCATGGTTGAAAAGGAGCGATCTAGAAGGTTAGGTACCTCAATCCTTAATCAGGTGGTGCAGGAAGCTCTGGCCTTCAAACCACCGCCAAGAACAAGAGGTGGCAAACGAGGGCGTGTTTACTACAGCACTCAGGTACACACTCTCTGGGCAGTCAGAAATCCACTTATATAATAAGCATTCACGGACCTTATTTCCTTTTTTTTATTTTCGTTTAAAAATTGTGCAATTTTTACACTTGCAGGCTGCTATACGACCGCCTACCTTTGTTTTCTTCGTCAATGATGCAAAGCTTTTTCCAGAAACCTACCGGCGCTACATGGAAAAACAGCTAAGGAAGGATGCAGGTTTTCCTGGTACGCCTATTCGACTTTTATGGCGCAACAGAAGGAGAGGGGATAAAGGTAATGGTACTCAGTAGTTGTATTTGTAGATCTGTCCATTTGTGGTGTATTATAACTGTTGCAATGAAGATAAAGCATGATTTGTGTGTAATTGTTGGAGTTGATGATGGAACATGTTGTGTGCATTCCCATGTTAACTCACTGCCTGTTGCATTTTGTACTTACAAAGTCATAAGCTTGCTATTTCCTACATTTTTACAGAATGCTTAGTTGTCTACTACTACATTTTTTATGTTTTTGTATGATTGATTAGGTAAGGCTGGAGACACCAACCCATCGACTTCGAGTGCTGCTGATAAATTTGCGGCTGTAGCGTGACTTGACATCCATTGACGTCCTTTGTGCTCAGAGTTTCAAAATATCTTTCATTTTGAATGGATATTATTTCTCCATCTTCATCAAAATTAGGTGGATATTATTTCTTAAAAGGTTCTCGAGTCCTCTTGTATTAATTATTGAATCGTACGTAGCACTCGCTAACCACCATCGAGTGAAAGGCTCTTTTCGGCTTCAAAATGTTTCTATCGTCAGGTAGACGTTACATGCCTTCCTAAAACCCTACTCCAACCGTGACAACATTTAAGCCATGCATCCATCGCGTGCTCTCTCTCGTTATACGTATCCCGCGCCTCACACACTCTCCGCCCCACCCCACTCCACTCCACTCGATCCCCGCTCTCCTCTCCTCCTCCATGGACAACCACCTCCGAAAGGCACCCCTCCGGTCGTGGAAGAAGGGCAAGGGCCCCGCCCGCGGCAAAGGCGGCCCCCAGAACGCCTCCTGCCAATACCGCGGAGTCCGGCAACGGACGTGGGGCAAGTGGGTGGCCGAGATCCGGGAGCCCAGGAAGCGGACCCGTCTCTGGCTCGGCTCCTTCCCCACCGCCGAGGAGGCGGCTTTGGCCTACGACGAGGCTGCCCGCCGCCTCTACGGCCCCGACGCCTACCTTCGAAAAATTCAAGATTACAGAAGACGGTTTCTTGTCTTCCCTTTTTTATTGAAGTTCTGTAAAAGGATGCGAGATTGTCATCTCGAGTGTGAAAGTTTTCCTTTTTAACATGCTTCTACACAAAGCGACGTATTAAGCATAACAGAATCATCTTCCATGCCCAAGTTTAATGCCTTGCCATGCACCACTAACCAAAAAAACATGTACAGTAAATTGTTAAAAAAGGTCCGAATATTACCTCCAGAAACCGGCAAACATTCGCAAACTCATGTAGATTGATAGAGCTATCCAGATTCCAATGAAACCATGACTAGATGACAGGACAACCAGGCATGCAATGCTGACTAGTGCCACCAGGACCTGAAATGTAACATAACAAGATGCACTTTGAATGTAAAAAATTGAGGGATATAGAGCCACTTTATCTGTCATCAAATCATGATTCTGCTCGAGGTACCATGGAATATGCAGAGTATGCAAAATCTGATGCTCCATAGTTGATGCCATCGAAGACAAAGGCCAAAGAATTTATTGGCTGAGTAAGAGCAACAAACTGCAGGGACATAAACATATAATAAGTAGATATGTGATTCAGAGATATTCTTTTTAACCTATTGGTGGGATGATCTGATCA
This sequence comes from Musa acuminata AAA Group, assembly GCF_036884655.1. Classification (NCBI taxonomy): domain Eukaryota; kingdom Viridiplantae; phylum Streptophyta; class Magnoliopsida; order Zingiberales; family Musaceae; genus Musa; species Musa acuminata. Next base: position 44,735,580 of record NC_088329.1, on the reverse strand, counting down.
CAGAGAAGTTCTTCAAAATGGCCCAGCCAGATTATTTTTAATGCAACGGATGATAATATATATGTCTTCTGAGAATGAACTTAGTTACCGGAATTCCGATATGAATGAGTTGAAGCACTTCATTATCCTTGGTGAATAATCTTGACACAAATTGCAAACTGGTTCCAAGTATGATGCATAGGACCAGACCCAGAACCATACCCCACTGCAAGTGATGTGTAACTTAATTACTGCCGCCAAGTATGAAATTAGAACTAGTGGACACTGAGACGAAATTGACTAGTCAATAGGAAAATGTTACCTGCAGAACACGCGAAGCAGCGGATGTTGCCCTAGCATGATCCCTTCTGGCAAATGCACTTGCAAGTATTGCCTGCAAAAGTTTTGATAACCCTCACTATATTGTGGCATTGAAAAGCAGGGGAAAAATAAAAGACTGAAGTTATATAGTTGGCATAGTCCTTGGCCAGGTTATAAGAGGTAGACAAGAAACCATCACAATGGACAGTCACACAAGTTCCTTAACTGTTATGTTCTAACTTGGTCAAGCAACTAGCCATGACATTCTTCAGGTACCTCTACTTCTCAGTTTTGCTCAAGGAGATAAGTACTATCAGACAAGACAAGTTGCCGTGTGTGGATCATCTTTGTGAATAGGAAATAAGAGACAGGAAAACAATATCACAGACAGTGGATTATCTTGTACATGTGTGCATGTGTTTGTGTGCGTGCATGCGTGTGATTACCATGAGAGTGACATAAGACGTAGCAGAATGATCCTATGACATCAACTTGATTATAGGTAGGTGCTTCTCTTCTCATTCCAAAATACTTTATCTGTTCATGTAACATGCCAAGACATTCATTTGTGTGATAAATTTTTCATGAAAAAAATTTGCGGCACTTGTGATGAAGAACATCACAAAAATTATTAGTTAAAGTAGGATTTCAGTTTCTTTGGTGTCATCCAACATCAGTGTTTGCTACTAACAATCAAGCACATGTAAACGCAGATGCCTCCTAACCTGTCCAGCAACAGCCAAACCATCAGCGAGAAGAGAAGTTGCCAACCAAATCTGCAAGCATATCTGGAATGCAGCCATGGGAATTGATCCTTGTCGTGCAGCCATTGATGCTGCTAATGTCACGCAGAATGTTACAGCAATCACCCGTGCAAGCAATAGCAGACCTGAAATCCAGTACAGGTCAATATTCTGCAGAATAAAGAACACTTATTATGCATGCAGTAATAACTTGGTTTCAAGAGCCAAGGAGGATTATTAGCATGGTGAATTACCTATATGAGTTGAAAGCCAAATTCTAATGCATACGTACAAGAAATGCATTACCACTATCATAATATTTCTTCAGCTTTCTATTCTGAGACAGTTCTTACCAATTGCTTTTATCTAGTCGCAGAGCTTGGTGATTTCTCCTAATTTTGACAGCTAGAAATGTCTTAAAATATACAACTGATAAATGTTGTACTACCATGATAAATATTGCATGACAGCTTTATACGATGAACTACTTACCATTTTTTAGGAATCGACCAAACTGCAGATCTTTGATACTAGGTGGCAAGATATCAACTTGCCTCAGTAATCTCCACAAGAGAATTAATGCAATTAAGTATCTACAAAGCATTAAATTCTTTTAGTATCTGGAATGAAATATGACAAAACGAAAAAGAACATATTGATGTTTTCCGCAACTGATTTGGAAAATGAACATATTAGTGTTTTCTGCAATTAATTCTTGTTCAAAATTAAAGCAAATTAGAGAAACTTACTGCATGTATGTAGAGAGAAATAAGACAACTTACTGAGATATAACATGAGCAATAGCGGCACCACTGACACCTAATTGGAACACGAATATAAATATTGGGTCCAAAATTATATTGGTTGCATCTCCAACAACTGAGCTAGTCAGAAGAAAAAAAAAAACTTTAGCTGGTCATCCAAACCATGTAACTGTAACAGTTGAAAGAACACAAGCAATAGGGTTTTACATGGGAGTGACAATTATATCAGAACTACTAAACGAATCACCACCAAAGATCAACTGCATCACCACTATATTCTATCTTTGCGGTTTTTTACATTCTAAGAGACCATTAAGCAGATGGACTGATATTGACAGAATAAACATTTCAAATATCACGGTAATGTTATTGGTAACAAATAATTGAATAAAATTCAAAATCATGCTAACTGAATTGTGGAGAAACATGGATAAAGATCAAAAACAAAATCACCTATGAGGATGCTGCTTGATCCACTTGTATATAATTATATATTTTAGTTCAACCTTGGAAATTGTTTCGTTAACCTTGATATCAAACTTGGGTTGTAAAAGTAGATGTGGCCTTGAATATTACTGCATATGCATAAGCATCTTAATAAAGAATTGCCTTCCAGTATTGCGACTGAATAGATGCTTTGGCAACAAAAATACTGAAACATCAAATGTAATATGAACATGTATAGTGACCGGAATAGATAACTTCTATCGTCTATGAGGGGTGTGGGTGAAGAAGCGGAAATGAGTGACTTACTCTTATATGCTCCATGATATTGAACCTAAAGGAAGTTCAGTTGCTAAGACTGCAGTCTCATGAAATCGAGATAACAAAAACTGAATAAATCTTTATACACATAGGAAGTGCTAGACTTGGAAAGTAATGTCTGAAGTTTCTCATAACATAGACAAAGAGCAAGACAGGTACTTGAATTTTTCACATAAATAAGTCAAAATGATATGCAAGGGAACTCAAAACAGCAGCACAAGAACTACAAGGGGCACGTAAAGAAAGAAAATATTAGATCCAAACAGGATTCTGTTATGGGTTTGAAAGCCTTGTTTGCAGTTCAATGTCAACTAGAAACATAGGAAGCCAGTGAGAAAAAAAGAACTAAATTACATGAATCCCTATAATTTCACTTTTAATACATTATCATGATATAGCACAATCAGAACCGTTTATAGTTTTTCTTACCAGTTGCATAAAGAGGAGTTTTTGTATCCTTAAGTCCTCGAAAAACCCCTTGCATGGCCAGAGACAAGAGAACAGCTGGAGCACCAAGGGACCGCAATGTCAAGTACTGACATGCTGGTGTCATCATAGGGGAATCCTATTGACAAATAGGCCCTGTTATTGTATAGGCATAATTTACATCAAATAATTCTGAAATAAATTGGGAAAAAGACATCAGCATAGATATAAAGAAAAGATCCTCAAACTTCACAAAGGAGTAACCATTATCAGGCTTTTCAGAGCCTCAACATCTAGGACCTCTGAGAATAACTGTTGCTTCCACATATGTGGTATTATCTTTAACATAAATGATCTTGTCATGTAATGTTTAAAACATGGTGTTTACAATCTTTTATACCAAAGCATGAATTCTTCAAGAACCTAATGTCCCAATATACAAGGAACACATTTCTAGATTAGCACATTCCTGACTAATGACTAGGAAATAATGAAAGTTGAACAGGCTGATAGGATGTTACCCATGAGATGATAAACATTTTAAAACAATTGCTTGCATCAATTATTATAGACATAGGTTTATCGTATTTAGGTGTGAAATGGAGTCTTGTCCTATTTGCTGAAGGAATCAAATCATGATCAAACTATTGCAGACCTACTCGCTGGTAAGTGATATCAACAATTGTTTGAGTGAATGATTACTAACACATTAGCAACTTCTCTGGAGGGAATCACTTTCTTTTATCATTTGCAATCCTAAAACTCATTACTGAAAATGATGATAACTTGGACATGAAACAGGCTGGAACATTGGCAAAAATGAAAAAATGACAATTATGACAAAAAAATGGACAACTTACAGAGGATGATAATACATACATGTTTTATGCCCATATAGTTCAAAATGGGTTTTGCTCCGAAAACCAGAAATAGAGTTTGAAGAAAGCCAAGTATGCCACCGATTGCTAATGCTGAAGAGGCTGATGGAATGCGTTTATGATGCCCACACTCGGTCATGGTAGTAGATTTATCCAAGGAGACAGACGAGGTATGTGCATGCTCATCATGATCTGATAAAGCAACACAAGACACAGATAAGACATAAATCCTGATGTAACTCAGCTTCTAAATATTTGAAATATCTGTTTGATAAATTGCCAACCACTTTTAACTGCCAGATTAATGTTTCTCAAGAGATCATAAACTTGCGATTGCCTACCATTGTGAGTTATCAATTCTTTCATTTCACTATCCTCAGAAAATGACCTTCGGTATTCTCCGCTTTCTGGGTCTTCACTGCGACTTTTGCTGACAGCATCTTCCTCAGCAACAAAGGATGTCGTGACACTAACAAGTGGAAAAATAGCAATTCTCGATACTTGATTGAACACCGCAATAGACACGCCTACGGCTGCGAGCTCCACCGGACCTGAATAAGATTGATGAAAAGGTGGACAATAAAATTAATGTTCCGATAGCAATTCAGTTGTCCATGGAATGAAACCAATCTGGATGCAACATATGTATGGAATAGACAAATATGTCTTGATCTAAAAGGAAAATTTTGGAGAACAATCAATAGCATGACTATCAATAAATGATAGATATATTTACTCTTAAGTAGATAAAGAGTGACGATTTATTTTATCATGCACAAATTGAAGTTCTCGAAGTGAAGGTGTTATCAACGTTCGAAACCGCAGAAGGAAAATGAATCAATAGTTCCTCGTGCACAAGGAAAGATGAAAAATAAGGTAACAAGTGCATCATCCAAGGCATCTGACAGCATGAATGAGGATTTGCAATCACAAGTCTGTTGAACCAGGTCTAAGCAACGTAACCGGTCAGGAATTGAAACCCTAGGAAAATTTCCCATCCAAATCACAAAAACCTGATATCAGCTGAAGAACAAGCATCTCTTAAATCTCCTTCCATAAAACAACGGCTGCTCAGTGAAAGATTGGAAAAGATGATCTTAGAGAGACACAAATGAGTGCGTAGAAATTCACCTTTTAAGACAAAATACGCGAAAATTTATAGGATGGTAAAGGTATTGCGAAGACAGGATAAAGTATGGTCAAGTCACAAAAATAGCAACCCAGACCAACCTATGTGACCGATGAAAGCAGTGTCGATGAGGGAGGCAATCGGATCAGCCAACAAAGCCAGCGCCGCAGGGAAAGCAATCCCCATGATCTCCAATCCAAGCTCATCCAATTTGAAGGCATGCCTGTGACATACATTCGTCAACGACAACAGAGACAGTTTCTCGAGGAGAAGCAAGACCCGTACCTCACATCCCTGAAGAAAATTCGAAGAGGAGAAGACATCAACGAGGTTGCAGCCGAATCCAGCAGCCTATAATTCAAAGATGACATCTTTTCAACCGGAACAAATCAGTCCAAGCCAGAAATGCAGCTCCTCCGTATCCACCAAGCAATACTTTAAGGAAGAGATTAAGAACAAAACACCTCTCACAGCGCATCAGCTCATCTTTTTCTGCAGAATAATGCGAGTCGGAACAATAAAAGCAGCAACAGTTGGGGGTAGAACGACAAGGACTTCCCTCCGCAGAGCTTTACAAACGCGTGCTCTAACAAGTGCCAAGCCTCGATATTCCCAACCCAGTCCGGTCACCCACCAGTGGAGAGAGAGAGAGAGAGAGAGATCCTTGTCCTTGTAGGAATTAGCACACTACAATACTTCTTGTAGTTTACCGGAAAGAGAATAAAACCTTCTCCTCCTTTTGGGGTTTCAACAGTCAATATAATATAGGATGAATTTTTCATCAAAAAAAAAAATTTATTAAAAAAAACATTTTTATTGAAAAATATGAAGAAAAGACACCTTTGAAATTAAAAAAAATTCAGGAAAAAAAGTTTTTTTATATGAAAAATCATCCTATAATATATCTATTGGTGAACAAATGTGTCGTGACTGATGAATCAACACGACTTGGTCAACGAATCAATGTCGGAAGTTTTTACCGATTGCGATGTATCTTGGATCCAAAATATACCTCATCATTTATAAAAAAGCTTGATTTTTTTTTCAATCCGGAACGCAATCTATCGATTTATATTCCCAATAAATGACAGAGAAAATGGTCGGGATGTCAGTGGCAGCTTCATCGGTCTTCTGCTGACTGAAGACTCCGTCGTCGGAAGAGAATTGGGCTTGGAAAGAACAGCAAGACTTTTGGCTTGTGGTCGTCTCGGCGGAACTCGGACGGACAGATTCGTCAGGGAAAGCAGTGGTTGGTGTCGAAGCCTTTCTAAAGTCTCTTAGTGCTGTCACTGTGCTTTCTTTCTGCCTCACTGTCAGTAATGCAACATGAAATATTCTTCTCATCGAGAAACAACATCAACTGTGGTTCTCATCGTAACGATCCCATATGATCTCGGTTTTTGGATAGATCAACTATCATCGATCCCTTTGTTCTAACCACGTCGCGGAGGGATATTCTACGCATATGGATATGAACCGAGTCATGATCAGGACATCATCAATTAACAATGCGATTAGAAAGAAATCATAGTCAACTTCAATTAAGATTAGAATAAATGAATGCTACACGCCATCCGATATGTTTCTCGTGAAGATAAAAGAAGTGGCGTGCTGCTACCTTCCGTTGACCGTCAAAAGCTCCACCTTTTTGGTTTGAATGTCTTTGAAGCTTCTTCCTGGTGCAGTTGTGGACCAAATGGACGGATCAAACAAAAAAGAAAACCTCAAAAGGTACGGTGAAGAAGAATCGAGACGATTCAAACAGGTGGTTTCGATCATCTTCTTCCTTTCCTATGGACGCGGTAACTTCGTGGGAGTTGTCCAGTATAATGTACGAGAGATCTGTTGTCGGAGGAGAAGGAAGGAAGGAAGGAAGTTTGATGGCACAACACGTTTGGGTTGCGTTTTCTGGACTGCCACCGCCATTGCCTCCTTCTCACATGAGAAGCCACCTGTTTGAGAGCCGATGCATGAACGCGACTACCACAAAGAGAGAGAGAGAGAGAGAGAGAGAGAGAGAGAGAGAGCTCGGAAATCTGTTCTGATGACAGAGATGGCATCTCCATGTTGTGTGTATGCACAAATTATGCATTTGGATAGGATCCAAATCTATGGGAAGTTCTATTCAATTGGAATTAATATAATATTTGAATCATGTGATTCAAAATATATTATGTATAAATTAATGATAGTAGATTTATTTAGTCTTATAAATAAATACAATCAATACAACAACTTTTATTAATTTTATATTGAAAATGGACAAAAGTAAAATTAACTTATAAGGATGTAACGAAAGTTTTATTAATTTTAGCTTAAGTATTTTAGTTAATGCGTTAGGATTGAATGAATTTGATAAGCTAATTAACATATTAAGTTCGGGTCATGACAAAATGTATTAAATCAATCCCAACGGCTCTATGTCGACATCGACCTCAGGATGACGTGCTGGTAAAGTCACCTCCATTAATAGAACCCGATGAGCAAGATAGGGGGTTCTCACTAATCTCTGTCCTCACCACCAGGTGCCCAGGTATAAAAATTCTTCCTAATATCATATTCTTCATAATATAGCCAACTCACTCTTTTCCTATCTCTCTAATTTAAGCATCAAAGGGGTCACATCGAGACCTAAATCTCTCCCGATATTCGTCTGTCGTGCAGGATCCTTGGCATATATGAGGAATCATTGTGAGACAACTCCCACGGACAAGCGGACCGTCTTCCCAAGGTCAATTCACCCCCTTCATAAACGAGAAGCACTCTACGCCCACACCTCAGGCTAGCTCTCTACAATAGTCCTTCATGTCAGCTCCTCAAAAAGGACCTATACTTTCGACGTTAAATTGAGCCGAGCTAACCCAACTCATCAGGCTTCAATGTAACAACACAGTTATCCCTTGATGCATTTTGTCAATAAAATAAGTCTTACTTACAAGAGATTTAAACAATTTATTTAAAATTTAAATATAAAATTAAATTTATCCTAACCACTTAAGTCTACAAGGTAAATAAAGATCCCCTAAAATCTTACGCGTATCAAACCGGCTCAAGCCACACGTGGTTCGTCGACGGTTCAAGTCGGGTTCATGCGACACATTGCATGGCTTCACCCTTCGTACGTGGCCATCCACAACAGACGTGTGTCGAAGCGTATCTCCACGTCAAGCCTAACAAGCTCACCTCTCTTTCCCACGCGTCAGTCTCTCCCCCACGTGTCCATCCCCTTCTCCCTCTCTATATACGCTCCCTTCAATTCCATCGTCCGTCCATATCCTTCTCTCTATGAGAACTTCCCCTCAAACCATGGGCGACAGCGAGCGCGAGCGGCACCCGACTGAAGCCGTGAAGGGCCACCTGCCGGAGAAAGGCCCCTCGACCTCTCAAGCTCTCGCGGTTGCCACACTACTCCCCCTAGGCGGCGGCCTACTCGCCCTCGCGGGGCTCACGCTCGTCGGCTCGCTGATAGGGCTCGCCGTGCTGACGCCGCTGTTCCTGCTGTTCAGCCCGGTGGTGGTGCCTGCGGCGCTCCTGGTGGCGCTGGCGGTGACCGGGTTCCTGGCGTCGGGCGCCTTCGGGCTTACGGGGTTGTCGTCGATGGGGTACCTGCTGAACCAGGCGAGAGGGATGTTGCAGAGGACGCCGGAGCAGATGGAGGACACGAAGCGAAGGGTGGGGGAGGTGGGACAGAGAGCGAAGGAGGCCGCGCGTTCCGGTCAGAGAACCTAAAGCCATCTCCACGTACGTGTAATCTTGGTGCTGTAGTTTGAGGATGTGATCCAACCCGTTAGCAGAAAATAATCCACGTAATGATAATGCTTACGATCGTTCCCTAAAATTCATTTTCCGACATTAAATATAGAGACTAATAAACAATTCTACCAATAAGCAGATATTTGTGTCTTCCATATTTTGTTGTCTCATCTATTGGTGTCAATAACCTTAGACCGTGCTAGATTCGGGTCCGAATGATTGGGGATCTTTCTGAGCGATCATTGAGACTGTTGAGGTGGTTGACCATGGTGGTTTGATCGCGATGAGACAGTTGTTTCTTCTGGAAGAGAACTCCCCGTCTGGGCACGTGGTGGGAGACGTTTTATCTTCGTCCCCATCTGGGCACGTGGTGGGAGACGTTTTATCTTCGTCCCTGCACACAGGTCGGGTCGGGTCTTATGGGTTTTTTGTCTTTGTTTTTTTTTTTTTTTTTTTTTTTTTTCTGAACGTAAGGGTATTTATAGGGAAGGTTATCGTTGCCTAATGTGTCCGTTGGCAGGGAACATAATCGTACTCCTGGTAATGTCTGATATCGATGTTGGCGTGACGCAAAGGATCAAGCTCGTGTAGGATGTTAATATGTCTCGATCGATGTTTCGATCTGTTTTGGTCAGACACTGTCAGATCAATTGAGACGCGAGACATCATCCAGGCGTAGCTAACGTTAATCCATGTCTTATCGTCATTATTGCTCTAATCATCATCTATCTCACATCTTATTAACTCCAGAAAGAAACGAAGGCTTTAGTATACTTTTACCACAGATACTGAGACAAAGGATGCAAGGTTTGCAGCATTCACTCTCCGACAGTAGAACTGACCATACACGATTATTCTAATGAGATGGATGAGATCACGCAGTGCGATTTGTCGAAGGATGAAGACAGTGGGCAATAAGGATTACAATGTGAAGCCATCATGTGATTGCTTAGAACTCTACTGCAAACCCTCAGGTCTTCTCAGGTGTTGGCATATCCATTAATTATGCCTCTACTTGTCGTTGAAGTTGCTCCTGCGAGTCACCAAAGAATTTTATATGAGAATTTGAAGGTAAAAATAAATATTTTATCACCAGCATAATTTATCTGATGGCTGCTGCATCAGATAAAAGTTGCAAGGATCTGATCAACATTATCTGAAAATATGTTCTAAAAGAACTAGCAGATGCTTGTGACTACTGTTAATTCCAATCCATATGTTGGATGTTATTCGTAGTAGATCGAAGAATGCTGATGATTCAAGAGCTCACAATTAATTTGTGGTGTTGGTTGGTCAGTGGCAGGTCAGCAGCAATCAGAAGAATGAAGCACATCTAAAACCTAACTGAATCAATGACTAGCAAATCACGCATGTGTGATTACTAATTTTATCTTCATTTAGATTTATTCTAAGGTTCAGAGTAGAACTGAAAGGAAAAGCAGCAGTCAAACTATTCAGAACATTACTGACCTCCGTCACAAAGAAGGCATGGAATCCATAGGGAACTCTGGTCGGAAGCTCCACAACCGCAACAGGATCAGCAGACATCGTCTTCGCATCTATTACATTGACTTCAGATTTCCTTCAGTGGCAAAACAGAGCATATTATCAGCAAAACCATTTTGTCATTTTTAGAGTAAGATTAACCGAGTGACAAGATTGAATGATATAAAGAGAGAGAGAGAGAGAGAGAGAGAGAGAGAGAGAGAGAGAGTACCCTGTGTTCTCATCGTGTACAAAGAATATTAGGTAGCCATCATCCTCTTCTGATGAGAAACCAGGTTTGTGAGGCACAAATATTGCCTCAGAACCATATCTTCCGGGTCCAAGATCAAAGATGCCTTTTACATTTCCTCCAACTTCTAACTTCTTCTTACCAAGTTCTGGTTCAGCATGTAGGTCAAATTTGATAATGCCCTTTACCTTCGCAATGCTGTCAAGTATGGTGCAATAGACATACCGTTGCTTCCTGAAACCCAAATGAATGCATCACAAAGTTAAAAACATGATTTAGATGATATTAAATTCCTTTATTTAGACAACTATGGAAGAACCAATAGAAAAAAACTGTATTTAGACATAAGAGCACTAGTCCTCTGAGGTTGTTAACCTAGACTATATGCAAAATAAACCAATTTATTCATGACTTGCAGAATCTTCCCAAAACATTTATCCAAGGATATATTTATTTAGCCATTTTATAACCTTTTCTCCTTGCGCCTCTACCAATTTATGATAAGAGAATAATGTGACATTTTTCCAGCATCAAGAAAAGCAAAGAGAAACTAAACTTCAATATAAGGACAATTTCACCCAATTATTTCCATCCGCATCTCAGCACAAACCATGAATCAATACATTGGAAGGTCAACACCACCACAAGAATTGCTAGGCGAAAATTTTCAGATATCATGTGTCAAAAATTACACATTGCAATGTAATTAAATATTACATTTCAAGCCAAAATTAAGGTACTTAATGGAGTTTGAGGCTGACTTCAAAATGTAATCTTGAGAAGATTTGGTGGACTTGCAATACCACAAAATAGAGTGCGAGATGTAATTTTATTGTTTAAAATTTTACTCTGTGATGTCTGGCAAATAAACTGCCCCTCTTTTATATATGAAAAATTGAACCTACAAAGGTACTGGCAATTAGTCTTCCACTTTCCTGGTGAAAGATAGAGCAAAACAGGCCAAAACACCATTTTTTTTTTTTAAACATCACTAAACCTTAAACCCACCAATTCAAAGTCAACATTTTAATATGGACTAAGTAAAAGAAAACAAGTTATACCTGCCCGTGTAACTCTCATTGATCCGAGGGAAATCGACCGCAGAGACTGACAGTTGTTTCTGTGAAGCAGCACCAGACTTCATATTGAACCTCATCTCATACCTGATATTAAAACAGCATTTAAAGAGCAGAAAGATAATAAAATTTAATATAAAACATTCAGAGACATACAATTCGTTTGTGAAATTCTCAAGATGATCTTTCACAGCTCCATTGACCTGGTCCAAATCTGGATTCTGAAGACGGCAAGTGATTAGAACAACCTCATCACCTTCCTCCCAGGCATTTGCTGATTAAAGAAATCCATTACAACCACCAAAAATTAATGATAATTTTAGTATTACAACCACCAAATATTTGTATAAATCTTAGAAGACAAGAAATCCATCAAGTCACTCGTCACTAATTTACTCCACATTCTCCTCACTCATAAGATGACCATCCACAGCAGAATAAGGAGGGAGAAAAGGGCAAGAAAGAAGAAAAATGAATAAGAGGAATTTTCCATGATTACTGTTGTATCAGGAAGCTTAGATCCCTCGACAAAAGAAGGAAAAATTAAGTATAAACCTTTACCTAGTTTGACGCACTTATACATCAGCATCCAGAATATGTCCTGCCTTTAAGATGCTAAAAGTGATTGTACTATTCATTATTACAAATTTGCTATTTGCTACTTTGAGTCGGTCAAAATCACTCGAATTTACTGAACTCCACCGTACCACAAAGGAACTCATCATGTAGGGCATGTCGAAATATAGAAAATTAAAATGCCAAACACAACCACCCAAGCTCAGGCATGGTTTGGTTGTTCATATGTTAATCCTTGAAACTTTTTGAAAATAGTGAGATCTTGGACATAGCAAAATGAGCTGGTTATTCAACAAGGGTGTGGAATAAAATAAGTTTAAGCCCTTAAAGTCTAAAAACAAAGAAGATATAGGAAATCTCTTTAGAAACAAATTTAGGAGGGACTTAAGATTCAGGATAAAATCATCAGCAACTACGAGTTACTCTACAAGAACCCCAAAGATGATTTACAGAGAAATTGACATGATCATCCTTAATGGACAAGAGACTCACCGTTATGGAATATATAACAATTAGGAAGTTCAAACCATCTAATATGCAGTTCATCCTTTGCATATCTTGGAAGTACACCAAAACGAGATTTCTTTGTAGCATCAAAATTAAATATTAGTTTTCCCTTCACCATCTCCTGAAACCAGTTAAAATATATAACGAGATATTAGTAGCATGCTACCATTAACAGCTCTCCATTTCAACATTAGCAAATTCAATGTGTATCACCACGGAACCCATCTGCTAGAATAGCATAATCTTATGACTAATTTAAAAAATGTGAAAAATTAAATATATAACAATACTGTACCTTTGGCTGGAAATACATAGGCAAATCCATGAAGATGGCATAGTTTTCAGTGATGGCAAAGTCATGCATCATGACAGGATCTGGTATTGTTATTGGTACCGGATCAAGCATTACACCGTCCTTGGTAATGACTCGATAAGTAACATAGGGAGGTACATGTGAATATCCAAAGGTAAACATTTCATCTGCATTAAAGAGCAAAAGTACATCAAGAAGCACTTTTACTAGTATAATGTAAGCAACAGACAAAATTTTGGCTTCGTACCAGTGACAGGGTCAACCTTCGGATGAGCAGTAAATGAATGCGCCAATCTCTTGTCATAATCTAACATCCCAAGTGTTTGCAGGTCTCCATCCTCCAGAACCCTAACAATATCTAGAATGGAATAAAAGAACTCAGATATCATTCAGTTAGGTGATATGAGATTGTAAGGATCAGATTCTGACTCAAGGATTTAAATCTCATTTTTGGTACAGTTTTGGTAACCGGGCAGATTGGTGCAGTAACAATATACTAAGCCCGACTTGAATCATTCATATTACTGAAAAACATAAAAAAGAAGATCACACCTGACCTATATGGTCTAGTTCTAATCCTTGGTCGAACTAGTAAAATATTGGTCGTTGGTATGTACCAATGATTGTCATTAAAAACCTTGAGCCAACTAATACAGATATGAACAAGAGTAGGCAAATGCACTTGCACCAATATAAACTGAAGCATCCTAATACTCTGAAAAAAGCAGATAACCATAAAATTATCAATCTGCAAATCTAAACAACACAGTAAGTTATTAGGATACTTACATGGCTTATCAGCTTCTGACAAGGCCAAAAGTTTCCCATGATGGTACACAAGAGCTGTATTAGCTGGAAACAGGTGACATCAAATAAAGTCAAGACTAATAATCTCATCCACATAGCATCTGAAGATTAGAGCTGTATGTTTCTAAGATTCATAGGAAAAACAGTACCTGTCCCAGTTCCATATGAAACATCCAGTATTTTCAACTTTGCTCGGAGAAGTTGCGTTTGGACCATGAATAATCCAAACAATCCTTTAAGGTCTCCAATCTACAGGGGATGCACAACCAGCATTAAAGCAATTCATAGACACTCCACAAATAACATTACCACCAAATCTTTCTTCCCAGATCTTCATTATCAACTCATAGAGGCTCATGTCCAAATTTATTTAACATAGGAGAAGCATTGGGTATTAAGACAATTATTTCTTGTTTAGACCATTTGAAGAGTAAGGTTGTGAAGAACTATAAATGTCTTTTAAGTCTAAAAATAAAGAAGCAGACAACAAGCAGGGACTGGAACACAAAGAGCAGTCAATAGATTGATGGCTAGACTTCCCAAACAAATAAATTATTGCTTCAGTTCTAATCAACAAGGTAGACAATCGAAAACTGATTATCCCTTAAATTTTTGCTGGACTCAACTAAAAGATTGTTTTTTTTTTACCCTATGGTGGAGAGATTGTTCCTGATTTCTAACTTCACCAATGAAACCTAGCCACAGCCACATCTGAGGCATTCCTTTATGAGGGGCAAAATACTGAGGATACCTCATGAGCATAGCAATTCATAACTTATGTACTCATCCACCAGGTAAACCAATTTTACAACTACAATCATCAACTGATATTACTTCCCCAAGTAAGCATCACTAATTGTACTAATTAGCAAGGTTCGCAGTACCGTACCGTACCGGTATTTCGACCTGGGCTCGGTACCGGTACGGTACGGTATACCGAGCGGTACACTCAGGTGTGCCGAGTACTGTAACACTGCTATATTGCTACAGTACACTCGGACCGGTAACAGGCGGTCCGCGTACCGACAACCTGTCAGACTGGTACGTACCGCCCGTACCAGGTGGTACAGTTCGGTACGGTAGACCCTGCTAATTAGTGGACAAACAAGTCATGAAAATGCTCAATACCATAAGATTTGTGTTCATTGATGCTCTTTCTTGTTGCAGTGCAAAATTTCTGCTTGAGACAACTTACCATAGATAAATTCATATAAGGAATCTTCTGTAGCTTCTAAATTACAAGTTCTCTCAGAAGTAAAATATGTAAGTAAATTTCAGTATATTTTCTTTTACCTAAGGTAACTATTATAATTATAATTTTATTTCATATTTTGCATGGTTAAAACCCAATTTTATCCTACAGCACAGTCTTATGAAAAGTTCTTGTACAATGAGTCAAACTTAACAGGATACCCATTTAACTTCGAGGAAGTTTTACCTTGAAAATGGAGTGTTGGTTTCTAAATATGTGAGCAATGCCAAGAATAGTTGTAAAAAGATCAACTCAATGGAGGAAATTTCCTTTGTTAACCAAACTGAAAACATAAGAAGAATGCTTTACTGCAAAAATAGAATTTCATAGAATCTTATTAGTTTGCATTAACACCTGTTGTTATTTTAACTGAAAACACGGGAGGTTTACTCAAGTGTGAAAACAAAAAGGTTGCCTGGAGACTAGGAATTTTGACTAGCTATAATGCATACATTTATTTGATCTACAATGTTGACTAATTAAACAATCTCTAGCCCTAACTTAATTTGGTCGTAAACACACTACTTCTATGAGCACACTTTAGAGTTTAACTTCGTTTAATTATCGTAGCTGATCTTGCAGTGAGATAATATGTTGTACCATGGCCCATTATAGAATGTGTCAGGTAAATATGCATGTGATTAGAAATCCTATAACCATGTCAAATGAACATGACATGTACAAATACCCCAAGACAATGGAGCCGCATGTGCGTGACACTTGGTTCATCAAAACTTCACATCGCCTTGTTGTACCATAAGATTTAAGATTGAAGTTGAGATGCTGTACAGAATCCATTTAGACAACAGTATTAAATGGTCATTCACTTAAGTGTTCATTTAGCAAATATTATGTTAATGAAATTGGAGCTCAATCTTTCCATGAATAAAGGATGTCATTCTCAATATACACTACAAAAGAATTCTCAAGCCTACTGCTGAAATATTACAATGTAAAGCTGTAGATGATAGTGACTATTGTAATTGCATTCCCCTCTGAGACAGTGGAAGGCTACAGATACATCAACAACATGCAAAACAAGCCTAACACCAATAGGGCACACACCCTAACAGATCCAGGCCCCATAAGAGTATCTGCACTTACTCTCAAATCATGCAGCAAGGCTCCAAACATAAATTGGAAGAGTTTGAAAAGTACATATGCAAGTAATAAGAACCTGGATCTCTTAAAGAAAAATTTAAGCTATTACATACATAATCTGTGATTATGTATCGTTTATCACTTAAGTATTGCTAACAACCAAATATGTTTGTGATATGGACCATGTCTAACACAAGACAAGTTTACCTTCATAAATTTTGCTCCTCCAAAATATTCTTCTTGCTTAAGACGTGATGTCTTAACATAACGTGAAACATAAGTTGCTTTTCCATCTTTGATGCGCATGCCGTGAATCATTCTGCAAAATTCCAAATGAGCATCATCATGCATTCATTATACAGAACTGTATCATCCAGATGACCTCTGTCACCAGAACCAATGAATAGTTGGTTATCTACATTGAAAATACAACATTAAGGAGCTGATAAAGTTCAGATGAAGGTCCTATGAAGATTATCTAATATGTTTCTCTCTAATGGGCCTCTATCCTTTGATGAATACTTAATCCTGCATGAGTCTTATACCTTTTATCTTTATATTTATAAGCATCGAGTTCTCATACATACTCTATACATAAGCATGTAGGAAGTTATTGGATTATACAATGGTGAGCATTTTGTAATCATATAACCTCACATAGTAATATATTGTTCAAGAATTTAAATTCGATCTGATACCAATTTCTGCAACCAGTCAAACCAGTACACAACCTGTAGCATCTGGTACCATTAGAAAAAATAAACACGACCACTACCAACCTATATAATCTAGTAGCCTTGGTCAGACTGGTAAATAGCAGTCATATGTACCAGCCCAACCAGTATTTGATTCCTTGAAATTGTTCATATTGGCCGACAAATATCACCTGTCATTTTGCTTTTCATTCTACACCACCTTTAATTGCAAGTTTCATTTTGCATGTGCAGGTGCCAAGAAGAAATACAAAACAACTTCATGGACGAGCAATCCATGTACATGAATATATGCTTATGGGAAAGTATGTTAAGTACCACATCATTAGTCTCATCCTAGAGCAAAAAGCTTTGTCCCCAAAAAAAAATTATATATATATATATATATATATATATATATATATATATATATATATATATATATATATATATATATTCCCCGATTTCAGACTAAAATATACATGAACATCCACATGAACCACAAGGGAGAGAGTATTAAAAGGCTGTCGGAGTCACCCACAAGCTTTATGGTTTTAAATAATGACTATCATAGGCTATCAATGAAAGAAAATGAGAATGCATTAAAGCACAAATATGACACTCAATCCTTGAAAAATTGCAAGCCATTTGGATCTTGTTATAATTGCTCGACTAGTCAACTACCAATCTGTGACATTAAGTTTATGATGATAGACTGTGATGTGGGTGTTCATAGCATTATCTCATGAAAAACAAGAGAAATATTCCAGGTACAAAAACGTGACAAGCACCTGTGGGTACCTTGAGATGCTATTAATTGTGGTGCTAATATAAACTCGTCAAAGAAACTTTTAGAGGGCATAAAGTGGAATACTGGTGATCCATGAGCAAGCTCATTTTTGTTATCTGAGGGAATCGTATCATAATCGATTTCTTATAACAAAATCCAATATCACCCAAAAGCAAGTACTGAGTTATGATGTCTCACAGCCAGCAAAATCTCTTCTAGAGAATGGCTATCCTGCTACAACATGTAAAAACTATTAACTAACTCTGACAAATATACTTAGCACACAAATTACTAACACATGTCAGAAGTGGAACTAGCAAAGATAAACTAAAACAGTGGATCCATCATAAATAAGCATTCTCTATTTCTTCCTATTAGAAATAGTAACAACTAGATCTAATAAAACTCTTTGAATAGCTGAATAATTGATTAGGCTGCTCAGAACAAAGTGGCCATACAGCACATACCCATCACCATCAAACCTGCACAAATGGGAAAAGATAGATGTCAAATAAACAAATTGACCATCATCATGAGAATACTTCAAATGGAATCTCATGAGATACATCCAACCAATTCTTGCTCTCACTTCCAGAAAATCTTGAGTTAGATGCATTTCACAATATTAGTGAAAGAAATATGTCTCTAAGCATGTAGTAGAAGACTAATTAGCTGTAGCATTTACATACAAAATGCTACGGGACAAGAAGTACAAGACATGTCCTTAATATAGTAGCAGCAATTTCATGGTAAAATAATGTTAAAGTCCAAAAATCATGGACATTTTTCTCCATTTATAAGTATTACCAAACTTGGATACGTGAGCAACTTATTACAAGCAAAATTCCACAGTTCAGAGGGGTAAAGGTGGAAATTATATAAAACATTGAATTTGCTAATGAAGAATATATAAAACAACACGAGACGTGGATTAATTCACATGCTGATCACATGCCCACAGGAGAGCAACTCTGAAAAGCATGTATCCGTACCAAATATTGGTAGCCCATTCAACAAATCTCAGCAAAAAAAGACCAAAAATAATAGGAAAAAGTAAAAAAGAAAAAGATATGTTCATGTCCATTAAGCAAGCAATAGAAAACAAGAAAATCTACAAGAACGTTCTGTACTTCTTTAATAATTTCAGACAAATGGAATCGTTAGGATGAGGAAGAGAAATACCAGTGGTATCCAGCCACAGGAACAAACTTGGGATTAGGTCCAACTCTGACAAACTCCCCGTTCAAGCATTCCTGATAACTAGGACATTCACAGTTCAGAATCTTCACAAAAATCTACCCTCCAAGAACTCATGTTAATCAATAGTTTAATCACATCACCAAGAGGGTTCCTAGATATAATCAAGAAATCCCTCTGTAGTGCGAAGAAACAGAGAATTCTTCCACCAGAAAGGTTTGTTTGTCAAGAAATAAGTCCAATTTAACGTCCAGGAAATAAATTAAATTATTTTTCCATAACAAAACCAAGAAATGTTTATCCTCTCAACCAAATCTTACGCTGAAAGAACAGAAAATTCCCTTTCAACATCATCCAGGGTCAAGAAAAGATTCCATTTTTCGTGCCAAACCGATTCTAAATCCAAAGCCAAACCAGAATTATACAGAAATAGAGCAGATTTAAATGCCCAAGAAAATCGAGACAAGAAACAAAAAGAAAACAACAGCAAACTGAGATAAGACGAATGAGGTTTGGGAATCGACTTACGGGGAGTGTACCGCGAACCGGGAGGTCGGTGCAGGGCGGGGTCTCGTCGCGGACGGGGGCAAAGTTTCCGGCGAGGTAGTGGAGAGGCGTCTTGCGATCGTGCATAAGGTACACGATTACCCGCTCGATCAGGTCCACCGTCGCGGACACCAGCCCTTTCTTCGGCTTCGGATTCACCGCCACCACGCCCCTCTTCTCCTCCTCCTCCTGCAGCAGCTGCTCGTTGACACCCATGGCGTTCTCTTCGCCGGCCTCCCTCGTTTGTGTCGGCGTAGTGCTGCTACTGGAAGCAGCGGCAATGGGCTATATAATCACCCGGACAATAATAGCGACCCCAGAGGGAGAAAGAAAGGCATCGCTGGCCTTCCCAATCGCCATTAGATTTCCTCAGTAGTTTCCTGATGACGACAAAACATGAATCATCACAAAAATATATGATTTTTTCTGCTTCCTTTTTTTTTCTGGAAGGACAAATATGTGTGCCGAGATTTTCCAGAGATAGTCCATCTAAAATCCGACCTGCGACTTTAAACAAGGATTAGAATTCATTTAAATAGATTCGATGCTCAATCTGAAATCTTGACTCAAACATATTAGATATGGATTCTCAGTTTAGATTCTTTATATTGTCGGATTGCAAGTAACATTGTGCAGCTATAGGTATTATTGCTTTTGCATATCTGAGAATCTTGGTTGAATATACAACAGAAATAGAACTGGTAAAAGCATTATATTATTCTAAAATATATGATATTGAACATAGTAAACTGTTCCAAGCATGTGATATAGAGAGAAAAAACAGTACAACAACAGCTAGGAGCTATCTTTACAAGGTTAGGAAATAACATATTTACCTGAGATGCATTTGAAAACTCAAGTTAATCATAAATAGCTATGAATAATTGTTGTCAATAGTTATTTCGAGCTAAAATCTTGCACAAAAATATGAAATAACAAAATTATCATTAATTTTCTTAAGAAAGGTATTGATATCGTCTACCGAACATAAATTACAGGGCCAAGTAAATACACCACACTTAAATTTAGAGGGTAAACATGAAAAGCATGTCAAAAAAACAATACATCGGATAAAGAATAGCATATCAAGATCATTGGCGACTTGGATCTGGTAAATTAGATGGCATAAATCCAGTCAGTCACACAGAGAGGAAAAATAAATCACAGGAACACATGCTACAGAAGTGTTTAAAGACACTTTAAAAAACATTATTTCAATCTAATTATCAAGTCAGATTATTCGATATGAAGTAATCAGAATTTATGACTCCATATTAAAAGATAATATACCATATTTAAAGAACTTTTAGATGATATGTCAATTATTAGATAAGTTCAAAAATGAGAGAATAACAAGAAGCTAATATTAGTTTCCAACTATCGTCAGCTGCGTGCCGTGCAGGACAGTGGGAATCCTGTGGCCTCAAGTGCTCACTCCACACGATATTATCCATGAGATAGGGGAAAACAAAAGGCATTTGGAGACTGGGAGTGAAGGGGGAGATGTCATTCGATGACACAAAAGCCAAGTTTCTGCCTTAGATATGATAGGGGGAACGACAAGTCTGCTTTGTGAGTCTCAATGAATGTACAGTATATCATAATGAAAGACAAAAACAACAGCCACTTACAAAAGAAAATGATAACAATGAAGAAGAATGCAGTTGTTGGTTATTGCAGAACATTGAGCGAGCATGACAAAGAATATTCGCGTCACATCAGAGCTGATGGATGCCAATTGATCGACTGAGTGCTGTTAATCTAAAATATCCCTCAGGGCGCACCTAATCTAATAGAATCGCAGGCAAAGTTGCAACAAATAATCAATGACATGGAAGAGTAAGATTCTACAAAAAAGTGAAACACATGTATCGAACTCGACGAGTTGCTTCGATACATGCTTGAGTGCAAACTACAAACTCGGTGTGGCATTCCATCAAACAGAAGGACGACATGGCATCGAATAATTAAATTTAGGCGATAGAAAACCACACCTCTAGCTGACGCATCGTTCCATGCATGACCGCCTTAATTTCTTCTAGTTGGAAGCACGGAAGCATGCGCCGCGGGTCCGTCGACGCAGGAACGAGAGGAGCTTGTGGGACGGACAGGACCAACGGTGAGCACCGAGTTGGGCATGATTGTGTCAGCTTGTCAATGGACCGCCCAATTAGGGCCCAACACATGACATTAGAGACCCACCATAGAGTAGTTACGTCAACAGCAAGAAGAACTGAAGAAAGAAGGGTCACAGAAACAGTTGTTAAGAGGAAATCAGATGAACAATACCCAAAATCTTCCTTGAATGGCCTTTAATGCACACACAGGGTTTCTTTCCCCAGACCAAGACATTCCGGTGACCAGCCACGATCTTCCTGCTGCCACAGATCCAATTCTATTGCAGTTAGGTGCATGCACCAAAGCTTTAGATGATGTCCCATCACCATCTCCACACCACCACCAACTCATCAGAAGGATTGAAAAGAGATGGATGCTTGCCATCAATAAAGGATGAATCTCCTGCCCACACCCATATTATCAACATATGTGATGGCAACATAGAAAGTGACCAGCTTCTGACAATATTGAAGGCCTGTTTAAAGAACACATAGCAGTTTTTTTACATGTCATCTATATGGTTAATAGAGTCTAGATTTTGTTGTCATGTACAATGTCCTGTGCAGCATCTTGATGACCTGTTGTGGATTGTTACATTAACTGATAGATTCAGTACAACTGTTACCTTTAAACCCTACCTACCATTCTGGGGATGTTATAGGTGAGGTTAGGGAAGATATGCTACATACAGAAATTCTAATCTAATTCATAGAACATATCATTAAAAGATTATATATGAAATATTAATTAAATAATTTATAAAAATATTTTTTATTTCGTTAACATTAATAAATATTATTTGATCTTCGTATTTAAGAACATGTTTTCTTGATTTTAAGAAAATACTTAATTTATTACCTAAAATGATTTTAAGAAAAGACCAAAACCATCCATGGGTTATTACATTGATGAGTAAATCTACTACAAATAGGAATTGTTCCAATTCACATGTACTACAAATAGGAGTTCAAATCTGAAGATAAAATGCATATATTTCACCAAGATGCAGATCAAGATTTAGAGTGGGAATTTTACAAAATGATCAAGAACACCACTCATGATATTCCATGATCACAATCCAAATCTAAAAAGTCAGGCATCCAAAGCATTATCATATTCACAAGGTCAGGATAAAGCATAAGCTTTAACAACATTGTGGATGAGATCTTTAGAGAGCTTGGTGAACACAACTCCAAATTGCACCCCAATCATGGTGTCCAACAAAAGTACTTCCAATCACAAAAACTACTTGCTTGAGCATCCACCCACTCCAGCAGAAAACAAAACAAGATCAAAACCAACTTCACCAATGCTTTTAATGGAACATACAACAAATATGTAAGTTCTGAATCCACATCAGGGTAGCATGGATAGGTGTGTCATAATCCATCCACATTCACCAACACAAGAGATGCCCACTAAATAAGGAATAAAGATGAGATGGCACACCTTGCATAGATAACCCAGCTGTTCCAGAATTTCCAATAGATTGCCCCACCACCACTGATTCCAATGTGTCTTTAAAAGAAACAGATATCATCCCTTTGCACATGTGGATCAGTGAGAATATTATCACCCCACAGGTAAACAAACATAAAAGGATATGATGAAGATAACTACGGTTCAAATTAGTATGGATACCAAAAAACTATGGAACAGAAATATTGGTAATGTTTGATCAAATAATACAACAAGCAGAGAACTTCCGCAACAGGCACCTTTGATCAATTGCGATTGTTCTGCAGAGAACTTTAGCACCCATTGATTCACCACAGCTGCAATTGTTAAAGTCCCAAACAAAAGCCTTTGAGCAAACTTCTAGATCTTTATCCTAGCAAAGTGAAACTGGTCAACTCCCAAAAACCATGCACTCCAACCCCCTCCCTGTCGATCTACCCAGTTCCATTTCATCCAAAGATAATATATTATAATCAACTAAACGGGAACAAAGTTTAGTTACCATCAAATATTTACTAAAGTTTAGAGATTACAAACAAAACAAAAAGGAAGCAAAAGGTACAAAATATTGGAAGGCAGTTCACCTGGGTTAGGCCTTCATAAACCCCAGCAATAAACCCCATCCAATTTTGAACTGAGGGAACTCTTTGAAGTAACAATAAATCTGTTTTTGAAGAAATGAATCTCTGAAATTACTCCTTCCTGCTTCTTTCCCTTCTTTACCACCCAACTAACCAAAAAATATTGTTTACTGAATTTAGTTAGCTACTGATCTACTACCAAATACCTCCCATCTAACATCATAGTGACAATTCGGGTTTCCCCTAGGTTACTATCTGATCGAGCTGCATCTGTTCAAGCCATGCACCAAGTACCGCAGCTTGATCATGCCCATCCATCTCAACGTTTGAATTCAAACACTCAGCACCACCAGTAGGACCTGTAGGAGCCGTGGCAACAGATGCCACTTTCTCAGTTGGCGATTCCCTCACCAGTGAGTGTACCCATGACAGATCAGGTTCCTCCCCATTTCCTCGCAACTCAAAGGAAGACGATCGCCTAAGACGTCCCAGTTCTTCACTGTTAACTCCCCAATCAGGAACACCAGAAGGAGAAGCCCACTTCGACCACGATGAGTTAACAGGAGAACCCACGATCGGAGATGAAATGGGACCAAGATCACGAGAGCTCAGGCTTCGGAGTGACTGCTGCTGCCTCTCCCTTTGGGTTAACATCGCCAGGCGCGAACTCATTGGAGAAACAGGTTCAACACTTCGTGGAGACATGAGTCCAGGAGAAGAGACATTGAGCGAGGCCTGTAAGAGAGGTGAATGGGCAGGCAGATGTTGAGCATCGACAGCCTTCGGGGGGAACACATTTGTGTTGATTGGAGAGAGGAGGCTCTGCTGCTGCTGGAACTGATTGAATACAGCGGTCCTGTGAGATGGAGAAAAAATACTACCCTGGTCAGAATTATACCTTGGTGACGAGGCTATCTCAGATGAAAAAAGGTCATCAAGGTTTGAAGGAGTCAAGGTTTTGGTTCTGATGGACCGATTCCCAGCAGATGAACTTGGACGGGAGTAGCACAGGTCACTAAGTAGCTGTTGGGTATCAAACTCAGAGATTACTGAGAGGTCATCCACCGGCATGTCCCTTGCACTGAGAGACGAGCGCAGCCTGCTTGACTGAAGATTGCTTGCAGGTAGAGTCAACGTAGGCACATTTGGCTGCGGCCAAGACGCTGAAGAGTGACCAATGCCATTAGCTGATGGTGACATGGGCGGTGTAAAAGGTGACATAACAGCAGAGACCGAGGATGGTGACCCAGGCATGAGCCCCATCGCTGCAGCCATCTCCATTGCAGCAGAGGATGACCGGGGAGAGGGCACAGCCGAGCCAGTAGACACATAAAGCGGACGAAGCTCCTCGTTCGTGTGCGCAAAGAAACAGACCCTGCGAGAGCAGCCCGTCCCGTCCTTGCAGAGCCTCGTGCGATATTGTGCCGGGTGAAGCCAACACTCGAACACCCCATGTGCATACTCGCACATGTCTCCCCTCCGACAGGCCCCCTTCCGGAAGTCAGGGCACGGAACGCAGCTGTAGTGGTATTTCCTGGGGTCACGCCGGCGGGCATTCTCACCAGGATGGACGAAGGGGCACTCGGTCCAGTCATGGGAGTATGCCCGAGAACACGGGCGGATCTTAAACGAGAACATGCGGAACTCATCTGTGGAGTAGATGCTGTTCTTGATGTCCGGGAGAGATGGGTCCACTGGATATTCCTTCTTCTCGGACACGACCACCGGAGGAAGGTCAGGGAACTTCGCCATCGGAGGGGAGGAAGTCGAGTTGGACAACGGCGACCCTTCCTCATCAGGGGACAAAGAAAGCGGCGGCGAAATGGAGTTCGGCGAACTCGTCATCACGCGAAGAGGGTGGTGGTGGTTATCTGAGCCACCCGACGCATTTGTGCTCCTTCCAAGAAGTTGTTCAAGGCCAGTCTTCAAATCAGGCAACTTGGGAGGCACCACGATAGCATCGGCAGGGCGGTTTCCGTTTGCATCCACCAAAGCGGGATCGGCACCGGCCGCAAGGAGCATCTTCACAGCATCAACAGCTTCCAAAGATCCACCGGAAGCAGCGCAGTGGAGAGCGGTGGTGCCATCGAGTCCGGCGACACGGTTGACATCCACAGAGGGCAGGGACACGATGAGCTTGAGGACGTCGAGGCTGCCGTACGTGGCGGCCACCATCAAGGGAGTCCGCTGCTCCAGGACCATGCGGTTGGAGCCCTTCCTTCGGCCGTACCAGAGACCAACCTCGTCCACGGCCGACGGGTCGCGGTCCAGAAACAGCCGAAAGGCGTCCACATCGTTGTTAGCGGCGAGCTCCAGAAGGCTCAAGGAGAAAGAGTCGATCTCTACGGTCAGTCGACTCATTCCTGCGGCGAGAGAGCGTTGCTGATGTTCTTCCTGTGAGGTTGGAGACGGCGACAACGAAGACGAAGCTGAGGACTTCAAGCGGCCCGGACCACCGCACATGCTGCGATCTGCCGGAACTAGGCCTGGAAACGTACAGATCGATGAGAAGAATCAACAAAATCTCATTTTGGCTACTTCAGATTGTTTAAAATCGATACAAATGAAAGACTCTAAAGAATAGTTAGGGAAATTATGTGGTCAGCACTACGATATGGTGCACTTTTGAACACCAGAGATGAAGAGGAATCACGAAAGCTCAAGACTTTTGCATGATTTCAAAAAGAGCGAAATATTATACTGCCAAACCTGGCCACAAATTTGAAGGAACAATCCAAATTAAAAGCAACCGGAATAATCTAGCCTTTGCCATCCCATCTAGCGGAAATAATCCTAAAAGAACCAAAACGCGACGGAGAAAACCTCATCATTTCTTAGAAATCATCGCTGAAGTCAACAAAATCAGATTGAACATCCGAAAATGACGCATGAGACGTCTGAGAAAACCCACAGATTACGTCCGCTGACGAGCGAAATCAGCTACGAAGCAGTCGAAACCAGAGTCGACGCACCGCTGATGGGCTCGAGACCGCCGGATCCTTCAGCTATCCTAGGAGTAGAACCAGCAGGCGGCAGCAAACACCCTGAGCTCATGGAGAGATCGGCCATCCAGCAGGATAGCTCGGCGCACCTTGCACGTCACCGTCGCTGATTTACCGAGAGCTCGCCGATCCCAGGTAGGAGGCAGACGAAGCCCACCAAGGGAGAGAGGAGAGAGGAGAGAGGTCTTCGGGTATCAGGTGCACCCCCAAACGAAAACAAAATGAAACGCTTGCCCAAATGACAGCCAAATTTCAGTCATTTATTTATGCTCTCTGCGTGAGAGATTTATCTTCCCCCCACCACCCCCCATTTTTACCCAGTTCGAAATGAAACGCACTTGAAATTTGACCCAAATGCAAGCAGACCCTAGCATCAGTAAAACGATCACGTCGTGCCCGTCCCGGCCACCTGCTTTGTGATTCGAGGACAAAATGGAACCCACAATGATGGACGGTGTAGAGTCGGGTAATCTACGAGCCAACAGGCAAAGGATCTTTTCGTGGAATTCAAACGCCGGGTGACCGACCGAGCCGGTACAACCGCGGAAGGTGGGGGCGGGGGGGAAGAACCGGGTGGGTACGTGGGGCCAGTCACCGGATGGTTCCCTTCCGTGGATCGAGGGCGCCTCTGCTCGATTGGAATCCGCGGTGGAGTCCGCGAATCGGGTGCCGTACCGGACCCGAGGCCCCCCAAATCAAATCGACCTCAGAAGTGCGGTCAAATCCGGTCGACGTGAAAGTACTTCGAAAGCCAAGTGGTGCCCTCACATATGCGGTGGATCACACGCCGTTGAAGTTGCATCGAGATCACCGACTCGACAATCCAACGGCTCGAGCCCGCTTACCGCATATAAAACGCATGCGGTGAGGACAAGAGAACTCGGAACTCTGTCTGCCCGTCTCGTGTGCGACGAGAGAGGACGTGGGCGAAGTGACAATGTCGATATCCTTACTCTTCGCGCGCCTCAGAGCGCACCGACGGCGGTCGGTGGAACGAAAGGTGGGACGGGTGCAACTTACGAAATCGGTGGGTAAAAATATCGTCGTTCTCGAAGTCTCCGTCGATGGCTACTTCGTTTTCCTCGTCGTTTACCTTCGTAATTCATCGAAATTACCTTTTTATTCTCACCGCACGAGCCAGCTCTCGAATGCGAAGGAGGGGTAGTTTGGTCATTTCGTACTTCGGCTTCCTCGGCGAGGTGCATCCCGTGGCCCACGCCCGTGTACCAGTCGCTAAACTGCTCCGCAGGAGCAACGAGGCCGTTGAGTCGGCGGCCTCCGCCCTCGATATCATCGACCGGCGTGGATGGAGATCCCCTCGATCGAGACCGTTGATCTCCGCGAAACCGTTTTAGCATGGATAACCCTGAGAGGCACCGCGCGACGCGAGCTGGGGTCCACCCACCGTCAGGCCAATCAAAGAGAGGTGCGGGTCGTGGTGGGAAGGACCGCGTCGGTACGCGGGGTTGGGCGTCACTTCGTACGAAAAGCCAATATGAACGACACCAGTGTCGAGTTACCCGCGTTCGTTACCCGGACAGCGATTGGAAGCCGCGTAATGACCCAAACGTTTACCAGGACAAGACAAAAATGGTGCACGTGCTGCGGTCTCACCCGGATTTTAACTCTGCCGTGGCCCACGGCACGGGCACGGGCACGGGCACGGGCACGGCTTCCCCGTTGATGGAATCACCACACGGTAATCGATGGTGTGGGGATCCAATCAACGTGACCTTAGTCGTCCACGCGGGAGAAAACAAAGGAGGTGTTAAGGTGGTCTTCTCTTTCCTCAGCAATCGGGCCCCACTGATTCCCATTCTAACTCTCTCAGGTCTTCTTGCTTTGTTTCCAAGGCTGCCACACCCTCCCCCACTCCCACTGCCCCTTTCCGAGTCATTGGGACGTCGACGGCCATGGAGTTATGCGATCCATTAATGCCCGCAGGAAGGAAGGAAGGAAGTTGATGTTGTAATGCAAAATGACATGAAGTTTGTAGGCCTCAAATTTCTTCCTTTCTCCATCGCCTTATACGTCAAGTTGATGCATGATTGTGTTTGCATGTCATCAAATTTCTTCCTTTGTATTCATTCTGATCTTGAGATGCTTTTGTTACTGATAAGAAAATGCTTGTGAAACAAATCGCATCAGTAATTTTTGAGCTGTTTGAAATTAAACTACAAGAAAGAGGACGAAAAATAAGTGGAGGAGAAAGAGATAGCAGAGGGAAGGAGACAGAGATATGAAAGATGAGAAGACGACGGAAGGAGGATGAGAAGAATGGGAAAGGAGGCTTATTTTTAGCTGAGGAGTCGAAAAATTCTCTCATTTATTACGGTCTGGTGGCTCGCAATTCCTTCATCTGCAATTATGAGAGAGCAGTGCAATGTTTAGATCATGGAAACCAGTATCATACGGGCTTCCATGAACAGTGCTGTCCAAAATATTCTTCCTCGAGTGACGGTGATGGAAGTCCCCGGAACATGTCGTGCCTCGCTCATCCCTGGAATCACTCTCCACGCCTTTGCAGCAGCATCACATGAGAAAGCAGTGGCTAGAATTAACAGGCCAAGCTTTCGGATCTCATCCATGTCGCCAAGTATTCCCTTGTGATGTGCAGGAGAAAGCGACCTGGAGCTGTCCTCGAGGCGGGATCATCGGGGACGGCCGATGATCCAAAAGCTAAGCTAAAATATGGTGGCTGTCGTCGCTGATGACGAGGATGTCATGCGCCCGAGAGAAGAGGGAGTTGGTGGTGCTCACCTCATGTGTGATGACTCTCCTGAGACCTTTGAAGGAGAAGAAAGCAGTGGCATCCTTCCATGGCACTTGTTGCATGGAAAAGGAGATTGGAATACTCATTTGATTCTCGAGATGCTCCTTTTTAATTTTTGTTCTTCTGGACAAAGGCAAAATTGCATAGAAAGTAAAGGAATCCTTTTATCTAAATTGTTGGTGTCTGCTTTGTTGTTCCAACTATAGCAGACACACTCTGTTTGGGTCTTATGTTCATGTTTCCATTTCTTTTCTTCATTGTTAGAAACCTGAGCATGAGAATTGACAGTCTTCTCTCTCACTTTTGGTTTCTTCATCTTGCAGTTAGACAATCACTGCAACAATGTTTCTTATCAATCCATCCTACTAAAGAAGGGCCTCCTCATAAATAGGAAGGGTAAGAACAGGCAGCTAAATTAGCAGTAGTTGAATCTGACCAAGCTGCTGCTCTTCTGCCTCTCTCTCTCTCTTCAAGCCCAAAACCACCATCAACACTGCAAAAGAATCCAAGAGCATTAAATTTCAATCCTTGATGCAGCCTTAATTCCACTGGATTCCCTTTCATGCTGCAGCCCTCCAGCATCTCTTCTGTTCTTGTTGACATTTATGGCTATGAACTCACAGACAAGGTTTGAATTTTTCCCACTCACTCAAATTTACAGCCCCAAGGACCTTATCATCTCAACACATCAAAAAAAAAGATTTGCACTGTGGATCTTTAAGATCATTTATGTGGTGTGCCTTCAAAATGAGAAATCTGTCTCTAAAACTAAGAGAACTGCAGGATAGACAATTCAGAGTCATATAAAAGCTATTAAGTGCAGCTGACTCATATCTGCTGTATGCAGTGTAAATAATGAGCTAACAGTAAGTCTGTGCCTTTATTATGTAATCAGAAATGGACATGTGGAAGAACTTGCTTGGCTTCCTGCAAGGAGAGAGTCCATATTGAATCTCACTGTGCAATTTGTACTTGAATTGTTGATGAGGTTGCATCATTCGAATATCTTAATCCACATTGAAGGCTAAGATTCATAAATCTCTGAGATTATGATTCAGACATTCTGCTTCTCAAACAATAATGGCAAATGTCCCTTGCCTTGAACAACTACTGATAAGCTTAATGGAAACTAGATGCTGTTTTAATAGAAATCTAGTCCATTCTTATGACCAAGTGTGATGAAAGATTGATGTGGATAGCAGCTCATATACTGATCAAAATCTTACTTCATACAGGAATTTACAGAGGGGATTTATAAATTTGCAAAAAGGTGAATTGTTATGATCTGCATGTAAGCATAAAAACAAAATCCGACACCATCAGCCATGAACTGGAACAGAAACAGGGTGTTTCAGGCTTTCCATTTTATGAGCTTAAAATAGATATTGGAAAAGAGTTGTAAGCCAAGGACTTCATGAAGGAAGGATTAAGAGAAACAAGATCAAGATCTACAAAGGGTAGATACACTCGAATATATTATAAGGTGTAAGATTACAATCAGGTGCCTGCTTTAGCAGTCTAGAAATGCATACACATTTACAATCATACACCCCCCCCAGTGATATGCCTCAGCTATCCACATTTCACGATTCTCGAACATCCGCAATCCCCTTAGACCCTTACCATATCAAGGAAACCAGAGAAAGAAAATAGGCGGAAGCCACTGAAATCTTCGGTAGAGGAACAAACGAGGAGAAAGAATATTGCAAACCAGCAAATACAGATATTCTTCTTTGATGTTCACAGATGTGTCTCGGTTCAGTTCAAAGATCCATCTTTCTTCAGTTTCGAGCTGAGGCTATATAACAGCTCCCTTGAGTACTGTCTCGATGCCTTCCTCCAGTCTGTCCCAGCCTTCATCATCGTAGCAAACTCCTCGTAACTTATTTTCCCATCCTGAGATTTGAGAAGGCAAATTTTGATTCATTTAGTGTCTTGAGATGAAGAAAACAATTTACACAAGAGAATGCTTGCTTTCTAGTCTGGGGATTATCTTTCCTAGACGAAGGAGTACCGATATCCTCTATAATCACTAAGCAAATAATAATGCAAAGCAGCATACCTTCTGATTAATTATAAATTGAGCAGTTGATTTATATCGTAAGGATAAGAGATGAAACACAAAAGAAGTAGAAGGTGATGTATCACCGGAAGCTACCATATAAGTCGGAAACTGACCTTGTCTGTGTCTACATCACAAATGATGGCATTAATCACTTCTTCATGATTTGGACCTATGTCATCAGCTAAGCAATCCCTGAGCTCTTCAATTTCTATGTATCCACTCTTGTTTTGATCAAAGTATTGAAAGGCCTTGTGTAGGTGCTCATCGTTCCCAATCTTTTTGAGGTGGATCGAGATGGCAACAAATTCTCCATAGTCCAAGGTGCCATTTCCATCAACATCAGCCTGTCATGAAGATGCTAAATTTAGGACAGAAACAGTAACTTTTCAAGTTAGACACGTGCAATTTTTTTAGATTATCCTTGGACATAATAGAAAAAATCTGAGTTTGCAGAAACATCTTGATTTGGCTAAACCATATATCCAGAATGTGACCCAGACTTAAAATTATTGAATGCACATTTTAGCTTCCATTTCCAAGTTATTCATGGGATCAGAATTGGTGGTGACCGTAAATGTTCAGTCTATCTAAGAATTCTAAGAAAGAAAAATGAAATGCTGACATTATGAACACATTTTCATGCCCTTAAGATCTCATAATAGGAGAACTTAGTACAAGAAAAACTTTGAATAATCATGAAGTTACCTTCATGACAAATCAGTATTGTAATGGAAAACTAAATGGACAGGGGGAAACTCACTGCTTCCATTAGTATCTTAACATCTTCATCAGCCATCTGGTGACCAAGCTTATGCAAACCATATTTTAAATCCTCAAGTGTCAACTGCCCTTTTTTGTTTATATCCAACTTGTCAAACATATCCTTTATGTCAGCAACCTCCTCCATGGATAAATGTTCAGCCACCACCTGCAGCAGTGATGATTTAGAAATGTGTTAAACCTAAATTCCGCCAGAGCATGAAGAATATAAAAATGTAGCAGATCCTGATCTTGTAAAACATGAAAAGTTTGCAATAAACACAACCATAAGAACATCGCTTTTCCTGATGTGCTAACAGGATAAGAAATCCGTTCAAGAAGGCAACAGATTCTTACCCTAAGAGCTCTCTTTTTAAGTTTGTTCATCACCGAAAATTGCTGAAGCCTTGCACGAACAGTTTCACCGAGATTGACATTGGGAGCCTTCTTGGCATTTTGCAGCCATGGGTGATCTGCAATGCAAATTGTAAGAGAAAAAAATTGAGAATGAAAAGCGCAGAGCATAGTAGTTACTTCAGATGTAGACATCAGCAGATAAAATCCAGAAGACAACAAAAGGAGTAGATGGTACGGTCTAAATCTGAAGCAAACAGTAAATTAATATTATGCACAACATCCTTCGGAAGGAAAAAAAGAAATGAAATTCTAATGTGATATTTAGTCGTATGAGGAAGTCGATAACTTTGTTTTCAGCATTCACCATTGCACTCTTGATGAAACTAATTAGAAACAATCAAGGATGATTTACTACAGATGATCATATTTTGATACCACAATTTTGAAGTCTTCACATTTTCAGCAAAGCAAATATAATTTAGTTAGATAGATAGCCACTGAGCTTGAAGAACAAGTAGGTGTCGAAGATTTACCCAGCACTTCCTGAGCTGTCAAACATCTTTTAGGATCTGGATCTAACATCTGCTTAACAAGGTCTTTGGCAGTATCAGAAACTTTAGGCCATGGTTCTCTTTTAAAATCGACAACAGAACGAATAATCGCCTGTGCAATGCCTTGTTCCGTTTCTGGGAAAAGCATTAGATGCTAGATTATCAGGATATGCTAAAGAGAATATCAGACAGGGTAAACTATAGCTGAAAACAGTTCGTCTTTTGATAGTTGAATTATAAGGCATCTAAAAGTATCTAATATCAAACAGCATCTAGAGAACGTCCATCGTGGACGTTCTTTCTCTGCAGCCTTCCAAGGAAAGAAACTACCTGCCCAAAATGGTGGTATACCACAAAGCAGGATGTACAGGATGACTCCTGCACTCCAGACATCAACTTCTGGGCCATAATTTCGCTTTAAAACCTCCGGAGCCATGTAATAAGGACTTCCAACTATCTCAGTAAAGCGCTCACCTGCATAGTGAAAGAAAGAACTAGCAAGTCAGAATTCATGAAAATACCTACAAACACTGATGCCTACTGCTCCATTAAGTAGTATGACTAGAAAATGAATTTTCATCATATTCCAGCCACTCAAGGATTGACAGGTACCTTAATTCTTCAAGTTAAAATTTAGTAACTGGACAAATATTATAGACTTAAGATTAAAAAATTGTCTTTATAGTATTATAATTACAACTTACCTGGTTTAAAAAATACAGACAACCCAAAATCAATTGCTTTCAGAGGGGCATTTTCCTTTTTGTTTGCAAACAAGAAGTTCTCGGGCTTGAGATCTCGGTGCATCACTCCATGCGTGTGGCAATTCTGTTGTGACATCAAGCAAGCATGTCAGCACATTATCTAATTCAGCAAATGTCTAGGCAGGCAACACTCAAATCCAGCTTGAAGCAATATGATAAATGTAAGAACAGCATAATTTCCTGTCATGCCAAGAACTAAACAATCTTGACAGATCCAGGTGCAAAGAGGGAACAGTCATTAACATGATATCACAGTTCATACATCAAAATGGTGACAATGTCCCTGAAAAATGGCAATGGCAAAGATCAACTTGGAGATTAAAGTACTGCAAAAGTGAGAAATAATTGTACAACATAAAAAAAGGTACAGTAAGTAACAAAATTATATTAGCCGATATGGCCTTCACAGCAATAGAAGAATGTGCAAGTGTCCTAACAAGTTTCACAATGGAAGGATATACAAATATACTCCTTCGGTTTTTGAAATGTTAGTCGAGAAAGATCGAAAAATCACCTTTTTCAGAATGCTTGAACATCCAATTGATACCACATACTTTCATGGAGGAAACAAAATGAAAATAACTTTTTCTACAGAGAAATTGAACAGAAAAAATATCGGTTTTCAGCAGAAGATTATACTTCCACCAGAGATCCAAATTCTAATCCTATCAGCATCAGGTCATACTCGATCCTAACTTCCAACATCTATCCACGAAAAAGCAAGAATATACATGAACTTAGTAACCACAAAAGAATAGGAAATGATAACAGTCATCCATCTCTGTCTGGTAAAGAAATGGGCATCACCTGCACTACTTCAACAATTGTTCGGATGACCATGGCGGCTGCCCGTTCCGTGTAATGCCCCCTCGCAACAATCCGATCGAACAGCTCCCCTCCTTCGCATAGTTCCATGACGAGGTGGACCGCGCCTTCGTCCTCGTAGGTGTCCTTAAGGCTCACGATGTTGGGGTGGGTCGGCAAATGCCTCATGATCTCCACCTCCCGCCTCACGTCCTCGATGTCCACGACAGTCCGCAGCTTCTTCTTGGAGATCGACTTGCAGGCGAAGAGCTCGCCCGTGGCCTTGTCAGTACAGAGGTAGGTGACGCCGAATTCCCCGCGTCCGAGCTCCTGACCCAGATCGTATCGGCTACCGATGTCCCGGCCGGTGGGATCTTTGAGGACGACGAGGCGGGGTGTGCCTCCACGGCGGTAATCGAGGGAGAAAGGATTGGACTTCTTATCCTTCTTCTTCTTCGTCGTCGCCTTCTTCTCGGGATCAATGGGAGCGGCGTAGCAATTCCCCATTAGAATTTACTGGATTTTCCAATCAAGATCCAATCTTTTCAAGGTTTTCGTCAGAGATTAACCGAAAGGAACCTGAAACGAAAATTTTTGGGAGCTCCAAAACTTGATTTTTTTTACCAAGAAAAGATAGAAACCCGTCAAGGGCAAGAATTGGGAGGATTGGAAGATCTAAGAATAAAGTATCGGAATGCGAAATGCCTCATAAAATCACAAACTCTTTCCTCTCAATCTCTCTACAAATTAGAGAGGAAAAAGAACAAAGACTTCAAGATTGAGAGGCCAAACTTTTCCTCTCAATCTCTCTACAACTTCCCGCGGTGCTTCTTCTAAATTTAGCTACCAAAAACGAGACCTCCCCTCTTTATCTTCTGCCCTCCCCCTCCCACCCCCCCCCCCCCCCTCCCCCCCCCCGCCACTCTCTCTCTCTCTCTCTTCAATTCTCCCAATCCAGACAGAGCGGCGAGCAAAAAGGAACGATTGTTGTTAGGTGGGTGAGTCAAACGAAATGCCTGTGAGCTGTGTGAACCCCGACGTTAGAGAAGAGACGGTGTAAATGGGGAATGCAAGTGAACTCAATAGAGGTTTGAACCACCCGACGACACCGGAAGAGAAGGTCAAAGATTTCGTCTCCGTTGTTCTTTCTTTTCCTCCATGCAATAGTAAATAGACAATTTGAGAGCCTATATATATATATATATATATATATATATATATATATATATATAATTTTGAATATTTTATTGAAAAGAGTCTTCACAAGTAACTTTTTATCGGATGACATCTATCATATTCATTTTTATATACAGTGACTTGTGTTCACTTGGATAAAAATATCTTCATACTTTTAATTAAATGATTTGATCATATATATTATTTAAAAAAATTCATAATTATTATCATTAAATTTAAAAAGATACCAGTAATTAAATAATATTTTTTCTTAATTTTATGATAATTAATAATTAATTTTTTGAATAGCATATGTGTTTAAATCATTTTATAAAAAAAACCATGGATATTTTCATTCAAATAAAAAAATAAAACAAATAGGAGGTTATTATTTACAATCCCCTTTTTACTATTTTATAACTTATTTTTAAAAAGTATATATATATATATATAATATTTTTAAAAAATT
The DNA here is from genome assembly GCF_036884655.1 of Musa acuminata AAA Group. Classification (NCBI taxonomy): domain Eukaryota; kingdom Viridiplantae; phylum Streptophyta; class Magnoliopsida; order Zingiberales; family Musaceae; genus Musa; species Musa acuminata. The sequence goes on along the minus strand of NC_088329.1, from coordinate 44,699,353 downwards.
ATTATTTATTAAATGAACATAAATATCTTCTTGTTTTTTTCTTCTTCTTCTTCCTCACCCCTCCTCAGAAAAAGACACTATCAATGATGTGATGAGCTGGGATCAAAGCGTGGGTTGGAAGGCAACCATTAATGATCACACGATAAGGAGTGTTGGCTGAGGGGCAACAACTAGCCATAGAGAGCACGATAGGATGTGTAGACGACGATCGCAAGGATGTAGGGAAGAAATAAAAAAAAGGGATAAAATCAGGATTAGAGAAATTATAAATAGTAAAATAATATTTTTATTAAATTTAAAAAGGTTTATAATTAATAAAGTGATTATCAATAATAAAAAGAGACTCTAAATAATAAACTCTAACAAATATGATGGCATCATCGGATAGAATACCAATTATTGAAATTTTTATGATTGATTGAGATAAATGAGATTATTAATAAGATATATTTTGGGTCCAAGACATGTCACAATCGATGTCACGTCGCGTTACAGTCGAGTCGGCAAGGGGAGCACCCCCACACGCTAAGTCAGAATCCATACCACGGCGTTGTTAGGTATGTCCCGTCCCAGAAGCCCAGGACAACGTCATTTAGCGTCGTTTCATGCGTCCCGGGATGACAACCATACAAAGGTACTATCTCATCCCTCGAGAATCGGCCATCACACCAAACTCGCATACGACCGATCCTGGTACAATAGCATAAAAGCCCTTGGTCGGCATCCGGCCAAGAGGGAGGACAAAAAGAGAAAAATAACTATTGACTTGCTTGTCGGAGGGGCCAAAGTCGGGAATTACTCGATGAAGATCATTCTTGCAGGAAAGCGGCCACCCTCGAGCCTTAAGCGTCTCGACCTAGGAGTTACCAACTAGTGTACGAAAGGCGAGCCACTAACCAACCTGGAGACAGAGAGACGCTGCTCAACATCAACAGTGCCCGAATCGAGAAACACTAATCAACACCCCGTCGCAAGGGCCCGGCCGACCTCGACATCCAGTTCAACCGACCGAAGACTCTCGACATCGACCCGTGGATTAGGCTGTGTTGACTCATCAACCATGGCATATCAGTTCATCAACAAGTATCTCATTATTTTCTTGTTTTTATAGGTTAAAGTGTTGTAGTTTCATTTAATTTTTGTATATTTTCTCAACATAATTGACATGAAAAATTCAAACCGAGATGAACAGTGAGGCATCTCCTGACTCGTTTCCCGATCGACCTCCACAGCTACCATTACTCGGTACACTTCTGCTCGCTGTTGCTTCATCCACAAAAGAGAGACGATGTGCTCGTTCATCGTCGGTCGATAGCTTACAAAGAAGCATCATTAATGCATCGTACAGCTCGGCGACGCAATCGATATGCTGATATGAAACGGCGAAGCACTTCAGCGATGCCTCGCTTCCACGCAGGCGAGAAGAGCTCACGTCGCCGTTGCTTCGTCCACAAAAGCGATCGCTCACAAAGAGACACAGACGATGAACCGTACTTGGCAATGCAGTCGAGACAGATGTGAGCGCTTCAGCGATGCTCGCTTCCGTTTGCTGAGCTGAACATTGCTCACTGTACTCACACTTACAGAAGCTGTAGGTAGAGCAAACGGGAGAGATGTATATGGCATCGATGATGAAGGTTGCTCTGCTCTCTTGTTCTCTTCTCTACCAAGTTGTGGAGGTGAAAGATCGATCATTTTGGATCATTTACTGACAGAAATCAAATGCTGTCAGTGTAATCATCTCGGCAAAGAATGGCCAAGAAGGAGCCAGTCTTGCGCAGCAAGCAACGTAACATTTCTCGCTGACAGAGAAAGCCTGCAAGACTGGGGATGTCTCCATTGATACCCCACGGTGTTCCATCCCTGTCAATCCAAAACGCAGACAAGCAGAACCAACAAGCACGGAAAACTATGCAATTTGGTCTGATTCCATGAGCCAGTCCCCATGGTTTCTCGAGATTAAGCGCCTAACACAAATGGAAACCCAGCAGATCCTGAGATCTCTCCTAATCAAAGCAGTAGGACCATCGAGGAACTCTACGTCCAGGTGGAAAGATGAAGGTATCGAGCTGTCCTTTGTCTTGATGGCAAGACCTTTTCTCGAAGGTCACATCAGCAGTTGTGAATCTCTTACTTGACTGCAATCGCCTAACCATTTTATTGTCCTTTTCTTGTCCGATCGCCTGAATCCAATTATAAGAACGCGACTCGTGAAATGAGAGGGCCTGAAATGTAATCATGCTTCGTTTACCTGAAGAAGCAAAGGCTTCCGCAACCTGGATAAGAGCTACAGCAATGATGCCAGTACAAATGCACTGATCAAAGAAGCAAGGATCTCGGTGTGGGATCGAGGCGGAAGACGATGTTTCTCGTCGGTATCGTCCTCAGCACGAAGTATTGAGGTCGTTTAATGGACAAAAGGAGGTTTCAGGGATGAAAGCTGGGAAAGGGTATTGCCTTATTGTGCTCTCACGGACTGCATAAATCCTTTCTCCTCCTCTCTTCGCTTCCGTGCATCGTTTCTTTGACCTCCTGTTCTCGAGGGATGGAAACAGGACAAGGAAATGAAGTGGGGAGTGGTAGTGGGAGCAAAGCAAGGTTTAGGAGCATATGTGTCTTCTGTGGAAGTAGGTCAGGAAACAGGCCTTCGTTCAGTGAAGCAGCTCTCGATCTCGGAAAGCAACTGGTGAGAAGCCCTCCCTTCTCATGAACTGTATCATTCTCTCTCGCTACCTTCCTGAGTTCTTTGCTCCGACAAAACTTGCTGCTTCTGGTCTTTCTCCTTTCAGGTGGAGAGGAACATCAACCTCGTTTATGGTGGTGGAAGCGTCGGCCTGATGGGTTTGATATCCAAGACGGTCTACGATGGCGGCTGCCATGTTCTCGGGTATGCCTCGCTGTTTCGACCTTCTCGTCTTCGTTACTGCGGAAATGCCATCTTTCTAACGCTTTCTTCATCAGAATCATTCCCACAGATCTCTTGCCAAACGAGGTAAAGATCCAAAAGCCTCTGGGTTACATGAACCCTCTCCCAAGTTCCAGGAGCAGACAAATCACTCATCAGCCTCGATTCCTCGTGCAGATATCAGGGGAAACGATAGGAGACGTGATAAAGGTTGCAGATATGCACGACAGGAAGTCAGAAATGGCCAAACATGCCGATGCCTTCATAGCTCTCCCAGGTGAAACCTCCATTCTCTTCACTCGAAAGGACAACGCTGTGATGGCTACGCTTACAAACCTAAACTTTCTTCAGGTGGGTATGGGACAATGGAGGAGCTGTTGGAGATGATAGCTTACTCTCAGCTCGGCATTCACCACAAACCAGTGAGCAGTCATGCTAGCTGCACTGTCTACTGTCTATTGTCTACTGTCTCCTTCATCGTACTCGCCATGATCATTTCTTGTGCAGGTGGGTTTGCTGAACGTGGACGGGTACTACGACAGCTTGCTCCATCTCTTCGACACAGGGGTACATCAAGGCTTCATCGAGGACTCCGCAAGGCACATTGTTGTCTCAGCAGAAACTGCAGCGGAGCTCCTGAGGAAGATGGAGGTAAGATAGACTGCTTTCTCTTGTTGTGTATGTGGATTTCCCTTCTGTGATTCCTATGCTCTTCGTCACAACTTGGGTTGGATTGCAGCACTGCTGATTCGCATGGGAGAAAGCAAGGAACGAATTGTTGTTGCTGTCTTGGCTGTCACTTGCAAGAGTCTGTGCCACTCCATGACAGGGTTGTGCCAGGCACAGATGGTAAGTGGACCAGCAAATAGATCTCACCACCATATCATGTAGTACTGCATGTCTACTATTTACAGATTAAGGTTCTTCTTTCCATGTATATGTACATATGTATCTGTTTGAGAGTCTATTTGTACATGTTTGCTTTGGTACTTTTGATTCTATCCCATGGGACAAGTCAAAGTACCAAATCTGGTGTGTAAGATAATGACCATGGTAACTCTGCTTCTGGCTTCAAGAACTCTTCTGTTTCCCAGTAATAATCTGAATTAGATGTTAATAATAATCTTAATCAAGGTTCGCAATACCGTATCGTACTGATATTTTAACCTGGGCTGGGTGTACCGAGCACTGTAGTACTGCTATAGTGCTACAGTACACTCGAACCGATAATAGTCGATCCACGTATCGACGACCTATCGGACCGGTACGTACCGCCCGTACCGGACGGTACGACTCGATACGACAGACTCTGATCTTAACATAGATGAATAATGATAATATAAATTCAAAGATAATATATTACAATCTAACGATCAAACGAACATCAATCACACGAGATTCACCTCTCATGCCCAAAGATTCCACCAGATTCACCTTTCTCCGTCCCCTCGCTGCCAACCTTATCCAAGATTCCCACCAGATGCTCCTCTCCCAAATGCCACCTACGAAACGACCCAGAGCGAATCACATACCGTCGCAAGCTGGCCTTGCCCCCTCCCCGACGCATCATTGACGGACGTGTCCCGCTGCGATTGGTTGTCGGTTGCCCACGCTCTCGTCATCTGAGAACACGTGGCTCGTGGCGGCGTCCTCCCCAGCGACGACCGCGCCCGTGTCTCCCCGCTGCCGAGCTGCCGTCCCGCCACGCGACAACGCCGGACCGAGCGGCGCTCACGGCGGCTGATACCCCCGTGGGCCGCCAACCCTTTCGCCATTATCGCTCCACGTGTTCCTCTACGATCCACGCGTCAAAGTCTTGCTCGCGACGCGTGCTCGCGGACCCCAACTCGGCGGCTATTGCGTGAGGGGCGGAGTGGAGTGGTTGGCCGGTAACTGTCCCACAGATAATTTAATGGTCATCTTGAAATTACCATAAAGCCCTTACGCTTCGCATCCGGAAAACATTTCGGAGGGCGTTATGGTACTTCCACTAGTTGCTGGTAAGATTCATTTCACCGCCTCCATCCGAGAGACACCAGCTCGATCCGTCTCGATGTTTACCCTCATCGTTATAGGTAGTCTTCACATGGGCCCCGATTCAGCTCCACGATCACGCTCAGGTAAGCAAACGAGTACAGTATTGATGAGTATCATGGCGAATTCGTGATATTTTTGCCACAAGCGGTATCTTCCGAGGAAAACACCCTTTTACTTCGTCAGGTATAAAAGGCAACGTGTTATGACTGACTTGCCCTTCATCATTATTTCTACTTAAGCTTAATCGTTAGATCTCCTGACAGTCAATGACAATCCGACGGTCCTGCGTGGCCAACAAGGCTAAGTAAAGATAAGCTTCGGGGACTGAGGACGTCATTATTGAAAATATGAAGGGTAAAAGATTACCTTCTCGGAAAATTCTGGAATAAATGGAGGTGAAAAAGAAAGATAAAATCATCTTCTCATAGCTTTCATTCGTCTCTCGAATGGACCTACGAAGAAATCGATAGACGGAGGGGGTCGCTTGTTAGGGTTCTTTTGCTTCGTTGGCGGAAGGCAAAAGGAAGGTTGGGGCTTTAGGGTCTCGTTTCATCTGATTGGTCCTCTCGATATCTATTCGGAGCTGCCGCAATTCGATTGGAGCGGTCGTAGGTCGCGGCCTCCACAGGTGTACTCAGTATATGTGTTCCTATGGGCTTGTTTTCTTGGAGTCTTTGTGATCTGACGATGGATTACTGGATTTAATTCCCTTAATTCGATATGGTGTTCGCTTGCTTTGACGTTCTTTGATGGGTCTCCTCGGTTTTTCGATTCGTATAAATTTGGGGCTTTGATAAGCGCTGGAGCTTTATGCCATTAGATCTGTTTCTTGTGGATCTTTAAGCGGATTTAGGAAGTTGCTGTTGGAATATGGCTGAGTTGGACAGAAAAGTTGGGATTTTTCTCGGAATCTGCCTTTTACTTTGTGTTTTCGGCGTGAGCTGTTCTGTTTCTTTTTCTAAATCTTGCTTTGTTAATGGAGATTGGTAGTGATTGCATTAAATAGTCCTTTTTTGCAAACTGCTGAAAAATTACGGTTTTAGCTGGTCATAAATACTGTTGATCGGGCTTGAGGTAGTATCCTTCTGTTTCAGTCCGATACTTGGAGTCATCTGGCAGTCGTCTAGTAATTTTTGTGCCATAAAGCAAGGAATTTCTTGGTTATGGCTTGTACTATTTGAATTATATAGACAGCCTATTCTTTGGTGATCTTAGCATTTTATTTGCTGTTTCGTTCGCTCTTGACCTGTTCCTTGTTCATGAAGCTATGCTGTGGTTAGCTGATTAGAATTATTTTAATTTATATTTATAAGAGTAGTTGTGCTTTGAAGGGTCGGACTTCGAAGAATGGAATCACGTCCTGAAGGTACAAATATAGTAGATCCGGGCTTACAAACTGCTCTGCCGGACACGATCAGTGCTCAGCCATGGTGGTCCGGTACCATGTTTGCTGCACTGAGTACCTCTAAGCAATCATCAGCTGGAACTGAGGTTGGCCAATCGCGACTGGGCGGTGGCATGCATGGCACAGGTGATGTCAGTAAAGAGACGCAGAGTGCAGACAGGAAATCAGGTGATTTTATTTGCTTATTGATTTACTCTATAAATAAGATGTTTTCTCTGCTATTTAGTCGATACAAGGTAATTCCATATGAAGTATGTTCTTTCTTTTTGTTTCTTCAGATCAGTATTGAAATAAACTCTTTTTGGTTAAATTGATGCCAACAATTCGTCATACATATGTAATGCAATTCTCAGTGACATCATTTCCGAACATATACTTTAACGTATTGGTGCTGTTATGCCATAGGAGTTTGTGATGAATTTTGTGAGTTTGCAGCAATTGAAACCTGTTATGCGATCTTCTCTTAGTTTATTTGCCTTAAGAGACATGAATGGTGACAGAGGCAAGGAAAATTGCAGTGGTGTTAGGTGGTAAGTTTATGGAATAAAGTAGCTCAGTCTTTTGTGTAAGTGCTAATTCTTTGTTCTAATCTGGGCTATAATATGTTCAAATGGATCCTACATCAAGTTGCATGTTATTGTCATTCGATGCGGATGTGCCTGTCTAGTTTGCATATTGTGTTCCAAATCTTGAGAATTTCATGTAGATACATGTAGTTTAAGTTGCATCATGTTTAAACTTGTGCCGTAATGAATGCTATATTTGTTGCTTTCTGAAATCCCTACTAATCTGAGTCATCTAGTATGGAGATTATATAATGTTGTACTTGATACTAGAACTTAAGCAGGATGTCTTATTGCTCAGAATTAAGATCTTGTTTCAGATGGGAATCTTCAGCCTACATCTGCAGCTACTTCTATGATGCATGAGTATCTTGCACCACATACCCAGCTGGAACTTGGTCAATCAATTGTATGATCTCTTTCACTTGTTCTATTCTACTTTTTTTTTTCTTTTTTTTAATTTTAATATCTACTTTAATCCAACCAAAAGACCATTCTTTTCACAGTTCATTAATGAGTTAGTTATAGTTGATGACCTTGTATAGCTCCTATATGTGTATATATATATAACATGCTGATATTTAGATCATTTATTGTACTTTTACAGGCTTGTGCTATGTATCCATTTACGGATCCTTATTTTGCTGGTGTAGTAGCTCCTTATGGAACTCAAGCAATGGTAAGTATGTCAGATATTTGAGTGATGATGCTGATTTCCAGTTATCACATGTTGGTATTGGAGCTATCCTGGATTCAGTCATGTCTATTATCTTAGAAATAGTTGTTATCAGCTGTGGAAATGATTTTGTGCCTTGGTCAATTTGGGTGGTTGAATAAGATTCAATTGGATTCAATTCAGAACTTCTTTTGAGTTCTGATATCATTTTGGGTTAGTAAAAAAAAAAAAAAGAAGAATTTGGTGCTATCTATTAGAAACCCACATGAATGAGGCTGATCTAGATTCCATCCTTTTTTTTCTTAAAAAAACATGAATTAAGTTTGTTTCTGATGATTATTCTTACTAAAAATCATGAATCCTAATTTGAATGAGCCAAAAATTGTTGTGCAGCTTTATTATTCATCTTATCAACTTCACAACATTGTTGGACTTTTCCATCTTGTTTGTAATTCACTTTTCTTTTGCTGATTCACAATATGTGCTTCTATCATAACATCAAAAAGAGAAGGCAGGTTTATGGATTTTGTAGGTAATTTTTATGCTTATATTTATTGTTGTTAGAGTATTCATTTCTCTCCTCCATGTTTAGAGACTACTGAATACAGGCAACCTCAAATTTGGTAAATTTTTCCACCATTCTAGATGTCAGTATTTCGTAGCTTATCCTTTGTTGGCTCTATGGTATACTCCACAGGTGCATCCTCAGATTATCGGGATGCCTCAATCTCGCATGCTTTTGCCTCTTGAAATGACAGAGGAGCCAGTTTATGTTAATCCCAAGCAATACCATGGAATTATCAGGCGAAGACAATTGCGTGCAAAAGCTGAACTCGAGAGAAAAGCTCTGAAAGTTAGGAAGGTAAATACAGATTCTTGAATAATGAATTTAATCGAAATCTGATGCATGATAATCAAGCAATCTAGTATTTACCTCTATTTTTCTTGTTGGTAAGATGATTTCATTTTGTAAGGTTTTGTTATCTGTCACATATTGTTTCTCTCCATGTCTAGTTATAGTGCATTGTCCCTTATAGCACAGTCTCGAACTTTGTTTCTGCACCATAACTGTTGCAAAGGTTAGGTGTGCCTACCATAAGTCTGATTAAATGGATAGAAGAAGGCTTGTGATGATCGAGAATGAGATAGGATGTAGGTAGGTGCTCTCGTGCTAAGGTCTCCTACTGTGACATATTTCTACTATTTGAATGTGTGATACTTGAACTCTGGGGGCAGTTAGACAAGAATACCTTAATTGCTCTCATGCTTAGTACTCTGTGCATTGTTTGATTGTATCACACTCTTCTGTGTTGGGTGAATGAGCCCCTCTTTTTCTTTGGCTTAAGTTAGTACTTAAGGTTGAGTGGGTTATGTTCGAAGAATAATCTAGCTATTGTAGCTGCAATAGGGAATTTAAGATTTCACAGCAGGAGTCAAATTTTAATATGTTTATGTTGCCAAACATGATGTATGTTTTAAAGTGAAAATAGAAGATTTATTTATTTTAGGACAAGGGCTAGCTAGTATCGATGGACATATTCTTGCGGGCATTGGTAATGGACATATTGTAATAATGAATTAATTTATTTTATTATCTTGATTTCTTGTTAATGGTAATGAAATACATACATTGAGCACAATCATTACACAGCTATCTTCTCTGTTGTGTTATAAGTTGCATTTAAACTTTTGCTGCCTGGGTTGTTTTATAAACCATGGCTTGGGTTCTGATTCTGGTTGTTAATGATTGTCTGAAGGAGTTTTGGGTCTTCTAAAACATTGAAGTAATGTGTTAACAGTACAGAAAAACAATAAATAGATATTAGAGTTGTTTATGTCGAACTATTCATTTTTTAAAACAGTTATTGTTGGTTTCAACTTTCCAGCAGTTCTGTTTGAAAAAAAAATATATATATATATCAGACGGAACCAGTTCTGTGATCCTCTCTTTTCGGCCCTGTATGGCCCATGGTAGTGTTCATTGAACATTTCTGAAACCTCTTGGCTGGCCCGACCACTACCTATATCTCAACCATATTATCACTTTTTTTTTCTTTTCTTTAATCTTCTTAAACAAGTGAACATGGCATCCACCAGAAAAGTTAATTATGAGAAGTCCAATCTCTGCAAAGTTACCAGATATTAGCAATTAATACCTTTGATGTTTTTAGATAAATCAATTGCATATTTAGCAACTGCATATTTGTCATCCTCTCAGATTTTAAAAGCATTCTGTGGTTCAAAATTATGATCCATGGTACAGATGAATGCCTTGTCCATGTTTCTGGTACTTTGAGGAATTGTTTTCGCTGTATGCATCCAGTGCCAGTGGAAGTTCTAGTTTACAAATAATCTAGTTTTGCATAATTTGTGCCATATAACTCCCAATAACCTTTTACTGATGGGGTAAGTTGCTGTCTTCTTATCTGCAGCCATATCTCCATGAATCCCGTCACCTACATGCGATGAGGAGGGCTAGGGGTTGTGGAGGTCGTTTTCTTAATACCAAGAAGACAGACGAAGACGCTGCTAAAACTGACACAAAGAAGGGTCTAAATTCTGGTGCATTTCTTTCAACGCAATCAACTATCTCCTCTAGTTCGGAAGCAATACCCTCTGATTGCTCGGGTGATACAAATCCTGCCAGCACCATGCAGGAACGAATGTCTAAATCTCAAACATCGTTTAGTAGGAAAGACGGCTACCAAGATCAGTCTGAATCTGAGATATCATTCCTTCATCTAAAGTCGGGTGACAAAGCAGAAGATGATGACTGCTCAGGACCACGGAGCGGTGGCATCCTGGTGAATCGGCCGTCTAGTAGGGCCGTCGCTATACAGTGACAATCCTGTTTTGAGTGATGACCGATGCTTGCAGCATTGCCCTGTGATTTATACTCTTTTATGTTCTCGTGAGTATGGTCCAGACAACAAGTTAACTTTGGCTCGCCTGATTGATCTGGAAAATTAGCAGGAGCGCAAGCTGGAGGCATCGGCACCGCTCGGGAAGGTTGTCATTGATAAGTCTGATGCTTGCAGGCAATTCATTCTTGGCTTTAACATCTGTTTTCTTTGGTACTTTTTCTTTGTTGGGAAAAGAAAGACTGGACTTATCTGTGCAGGTTTGATGTGGTGTAACAGTTACTCTGTCTCATTTGTTAGGGTTCTTGGTCTCTTGTCGACAGTGGAAGACGAAATAATAGTGGATGTATTGGTGTTTTCTGTGTGTATAAAATATGAGAACATGAATCTTCTGCTTAGTTGATGTTCTCAAGCTATATTGCATGGATTGTATTGATGTTCTCAAAGGCTTTTCCCAGTCAGTAGCAATTACAGATGTAGCAATGTAGACCGAGTTTTAGTGCATCACATAGCACAGGCTTAACCCAATTGGTACAGAGCTCACTTGTGGCAGATCTTTGCCGTCGGCATCGTCACGCATATCGGGGCGTACTTCCGCTTCGCCTCCGCCGTCCCTCGCTTGGGCTCCTCGTCGGCGGAGGCCATCCCCCGGTCAACGGCGCACAGGGCGACCGCAGCAGCCGCGAACACCACGGCTCTGCGGCCGCCGACGTTCTCATGGTCGGGCGTGCCGGCAGCTTGAGCTTGGGTGGCCGCCTTGGCCACAACAAGGCTCCTGCGGTGGCAGCTGGTCGAGGGCCGGTCGGCGGCGCCGACGCCGACGAGGGAGGAAGCCATCATCATGGCAAGTGATCCCATAGCTCTTTCCCACACACTGACGTCCGCTTTCCTGCGGTCTTCTTCCTCACCACAGAACTCGCCGGCAGAGGAACGCGACTAATAAGAAGTGCATGCAGGCGACAGGATTTGGGGTTCGCAACGGAGGTGGCAATCGGTACTATCTTATCTAAGGGAATGGTCCATCCAATGAGGTGCCGCCACCTGGGATTCCTTTTATCGCCGCGGGAATGGCTGGTATTGGTGGATAACGCGAGAGCAGTAGCAGCAGCACTTAATCGCCACGTGGAAGCTTCTTAATATTTCTGGTCTAGAATTATAATTTTCATTTTTTTACTATTTATTTTGAAGTCCTTCACAAATATAATTGCAGCAATTTTGGCTAACTTTTATGAGAAATATTTTTATTTGGTCCATTACTAATGTCAATTTCCTGTTTTGGTCACAATGAATCTCAATTTATTTATTTTTTAATCAAAATATATGTCATGCATAATCTTGATTCATGTTGACTTATTTATTATGAATAAGTGTGATCAATATCTCGGTATTATACAAACTAACACCTTAGTGTTGTATGGTCAACATCTTAATATTATACGAGACTAATAGAGGAATATTTATTAAGAATATTTTAACTTAATCTTTTAGAGTTCCACAGACAAGCCTTTGCTTGAGATTAAACTATGATAGTCACAAAAAAAAAAATCTTGATTTGTGATACGATATATTTTGACAGTCTGAAAACATCACAATCGACACTGACGCTAAGTCAAAGCCCTACGCCACATGTCTTATCCCGGGAGCTCGTACCAAGAAGATATGCCACACATCCCGTTCTAGGAGCTCGGGGCGATGTCGTCTGATGCCGCACTGCACGCCCCAGCACGGTGGCTAGTTAGAAGGGTCGTCCCATCCCTCGGGGGCCAACGACGATGCCAAATCGAGGCACCCTCAGCCCTCTCGCCACAGTATAAAACCCCTCGCCAGCCTCCGGCCAGGAGGAGGTAAGAAAAAAATAAGGAAAAAAGCAATCTCTCTCGTTACTAACTTGCTTGTCAGAGGGGTCACGACCGGGTACCACCCGACGGAGGCCATTTTTGCAAGAGGATGATCACTCATTGACGGTGAGGGACTCGGCACGGAAGCACGATCCGACCGACACCAAGGAGTCGCCAATCAATCCCGATCCCGACCAATGCCAACCAGCACTCCTTCCCGAGAGCTCGGGTACCTCATCATCCGAATCACCCTGCAGAAAGCTCCCGACATCGGCCCTTGGACCTAGTCATGCTGACTCACCAACCATAAAATATCTATTGTCTAACATTTGGCTCCAACAAGATAATAAATTTTTAACTTAACAAGTTAACTTATCAATCATAATGATAACTTATCACAAAAGAAGATCTTGATTGCTGCGAACCAAAGCCAAGGACTTGCTCTCCTTGAGTGACTTACTTCACCTGCCTCCACCACCATTGCAGCGAACCAAAGCCAAGCACTTGCTTTCCTTGCAGACACTCCACCTGCCTCCACCACCTCAAAGTAAGTTGAACCAGTCATGTCTCCATCATCTCAGAACTGCCTTCTCCTGCATCCTTGCCCTAAACACCCACAAGAAAGCTGCTGATGTGTTTGAAAGCTGTGGACTGTGCGTTGGATTCAGCTAACTCCAACAGTGTGCTGCCCTTGTTACTATCTGCGGGCATGATCAGTGTGTGCAGTGACCAAGCAGGCAGGAGGCCGCAAATGAAGACAATCTACAAGACTCCAAATCTTGCTGCCATTTCTATCTGGAGCAACACCTTGTTCTATCCACCATTTTGTACTCACATAGCACAGATCAACTATTGGCTTTCTTCTCTTGCTCTGCACAGCGGATGATAGAGGGGGAATAAATGGTAGGTATGTGCCTTCATCTATCTTATTGCCCTTTGTTGGTTCAACTTGTCTTCTTGTGCATGTACTCAAAATCTTGCATGACAAGCTCATATGACACCCTTTGAACTCATGTTCTTGTAGGGTAATTATTTCCTTTTTCTTCTTGTCAGATTAGCAGCCTATACAAGTGGAAAATATTTCTATAGTGATCATTGATATCTACAAACAAACATAATTCCACCCCTCAATTCACATCCAAAGAATGATCACAATTTCAAGTTTAAATTTTGAAGATGATGACATTTTAAATTTCCCTGTGCTGACTTATAACATCAAACTGTGTGCACAATTGCTTTTTTATGTTCATTCACCAAGCACAGTTGTACCAATGGAACCAACACTATCTTGTGAACTAAGTAATTGTTGTCTCATCTCTCCTTAATTATACATACATACATATATATATATATATATATATATATATATATATATATATATATATATATATATGGTAGATGCTCTTTGGGGTTGGAGTTGGTTGCCATTAGGCCTAGGAAGAGAGTTGATGCTAATTGTGATGGGATTACCTCCCTGTTTTGTTGCTAATTACCCTAAGAAGATGTTACCTTGGCAGCTAATGAAGGCACAGTGGCCATGGTAGATGCTCTTTGGGGCTCGTATTAGCCTCGTTGGTGGAGCCAAATCGACCCCGTGGTGGCTTAATTTAATTGGTTGGACCAGTTAGCGTTCGCATTGGGTTCGAGATAACCATGTGTTAATGCTCGTAATTATAAGGAGGATTAAGAACATAATCGAGTGAAAAGCCTGGATTATCTAATCGATCGAGCGCGAATCTTAAAGAACAGATGGGTCGTCTGGAACGCCCTCGATGGCCGAGCGCGCGTCACGTGCGCCGAGCCGGTTCGTCGGCTCTAGCTGCGCCGCGGCTCTTCCTCGACCCCTGCATGGAATCTTCGCGACATATGTGATTTGACTTGTTTGTCCTCCGAGATGCCATGCTGTTACTATCGTTGGGTCATCGAGGAGGGGTGTTTGTGTCATTTAAGGCGGTGGGAGAGAGAGGGTCCATTTCAAATCGATCTCCTCCGGCTTTTCGCGGAACACGAGGCATGCGATTCTCTTCTCTCCCCCGGTGGCGTCTTCTGCGGCCGGTCGCCCTCTGCGACTCCACTTTCCCGAAGACCACTTCGGCTACTTGGTTATTTATAGGAACAACACCGAGCGCAGACACGCGCAGATTTGGAGGCGGAGGAATGGCGGCGAGGAACGGGAGGTGGCAACCGCCGCCGGCGCCGACGATACTCAATCTGCCGCGGCTCCCCAGGAGGTCTCGTGCGGCAGCACCGCGAAATCCGGGATTGGACCGGAACGTCGGGGATCTCCCGGACAGGGAGCGGAGTGCAAGGCCGCCGCCGCCCCCGCCGCAGGTGATGATGGTGGAGGCCGAGGCGACGGCCGCGGGCGAGAGCAGGGGGGACTCGGGTGGCGAGGAAAGGTGGCGGTTCCAGGCGGAGATACTTCGAGCGGAGTGTAACTTCTTGAGAATGGAGCGGGAGGTGGCGCTTCGGAAGCTCGAGAGGAACCGCACCGAGATGGAGATCGCATTGAAATCCGCCATGGAAACCCTAGTCTCGGTATGTTCCGATTGCCTTCCTTCGATTCCGTCGCCTTGGTTCCGTCCTTCTTGATCTTAATGTTCGAGATGGGTGATGACTGATCAGGGGAGGAAGAAGATCGATGGGTGCGGAAGCGTAGGGACAGCATTGGACGAGGAGATCGAGGAACTGGAAGAGAAGCTGGAGGAGCTCAAGTTGGGGAATAGCAACAGGCGGAAGAGGAGCACGGGAAGCTCGAGAAAGCTGCTGCGAGGTAGTTGCGGAGGAGACTTCGACCGGCGAGCGTTCATGCTCCGGCGGCAACTGAAGAAGATGGAGGAGGACACCAGCGTGAAGGACATACAAGAGATTTCTGTGCAAGCCTTCGCAAACAAAGGTCCAGAAGCAGAGCGGCATCAACCAGAGGATCACGACGTCGCGGCTTATTCGAATCAGAGTCGGCTGTTTACCGACGACGTAGCAATCTTCACCTAGATGAGTCAGAGATATTATTTATCGCGTTCGAGCAATCTCTGATGCGTTGCTTGTTTGGTTGTTTTGGTACCGGGAACGACTAAAGATGGAGAAGCTGAGGAAGAAGATGGAGGGCATGTCCAAAGGGATGTTGGAGAGGATGGAGGAGTGCAGCTACTTGCTCTCTGCCAAAAGCAGTACCATCACCACCACCACCACCACCACCAAAAGCGAGTGGAATTGCAGCAGCCAACAAACAACTGGGATCACTGAAGCAGCAGACATGGCACACAGCCCCATCCTCCAAATCCAGCAGCAGCAGCAGCAGGAGAAGCTGGTGAGTGTGATTCAAAACCATCTCGTCTCCTTTCAAAAATGGCACTGCTGACATCTTCACACAACATTGCACTGACACGCAATTACGTGGCACTCGCATGTGGGGCACCACAGAAGTGCCACGTCGTACGTGCACCGAATACTCCTGCTTTCAAACGAGTTCGATTCCCCTACTGTTGGATATGGAGTGGTTGGGCTTGTCAGGTGTCGTTGACTTATGTACAGCGGGTCAAACAGTAAGCAAGTAGCCAACTAAGATAGATCTTGCGGTCCCACCGAGATCAAACTCAAGACCAAAACACGTCTCAAGTGGATGATTAATAATGAAGGAAGCACTAAACTTTGCTGAGCCGTCAAGTTAGAGAATACATATTTTATGCAAACCTCGGAGAAAGCTTTACGCCATATGCACTACACAGATAGCCAATGTCTGGTTTAAGTAGCTCATCCAAACCACTCTTTGTTGGCAACCACAGAGTAGATAAGAAGATTTATGATACTACAGATCAAAAAGCCAGAGTGTGTAAGATTCGGTTGATCTTTCATGCATTGATGGCCTCCGAGTACCTGTGAGTGAGAGCATCAAGCTCGGTTGGTCCCCCTCGCCGGTGCAGTGTTCTCGATTTAACTCGGCACACCTTTTGATATCCTGATCTCCTGTAGCAGAAGTGTTCGTTTTGAGCATCTTTCTATTCTCCATTCGTAACTGATTAAATGATGTCGTCCCAACCCTTGTTTGGTACGTTCTGTGGTTTCGGCTTTAAGGTGGCGTTAATGGCTTTCTGAGTCTGCGCCAACCTTCTCCTGTGGAAGCACAACATGCACGATTCAATACGAGAACTTCTGGTAGGAGTTCTGCGGACTTGTTTGCGTCCAACTGGTTTGAGTTGCAGATATCTCGTTTGACGGCTTGCAGGTGGAGGAAAAGATGGGGCTGCTGAGCTGCTGCAGTTGCAAGGAGGTGGTCGGGCGAATAGTGCAGCAGGTGAGGGCCGAGACGGAGCAGTGGAGCGAGATGCAACAGATGCTGGAGCAAGTAAGGGTGGAAATGGAGGAGCTCCGGTCCTCCAGAGACCACTGGCACCGACGAGCCATCGCCTCCGAGATCAACTTCCACTCCCAGCATACGCAAGTAAGTTCTATCTCGATGATCCTTCCACGCGAACTCGTGTCGAAGGTAAGCCTGGTATGTGGTCTATGGATTGCAGAAGCTCGAGTGGAAGCAAAGGGCGAGATCTTCCGAGCGGAAGGTGATCGAGCTACAGAAACTATCGAAAGAGCTGCAGCCACGGCGGACCAAGCTCCTCAATGCCCCCTCGTCGTCATCCCCTCTGCAGTCGGACCTACTACTGCCTGCAGATCCACGAAGGGCGGTGAGATCGCATGACTCGTACAACGAGAAGGAGAAGCACGTTCTGGTGTGCCATCTGAAGTCGCAGCACAACTCGAGTAGACGCTCGCCGTTGCAGGTCATCGACAACATTTCTCCACTTCTCAGACCAAGACGCTGAGCATGGAGTTCGGGGTGATGGGAGGCACGAACACAGACATATAGGGCGCATGCAATGATCTTGAATCCAGCATGGTCGGGAGCATGATGTGAGAGATGCCAATTACATGAGAACCACATTGTTTGGCACTCGACGTGGTTTCGTTCGCAGCTAAGGAAGAAACCTTAGATTTGTTATTTGAAGTTTGTTACTCGGATCGATTTGTATAAATGAAGTATATCTTTAATTTCAATGTGCAATGATGGAGTTTGCAATAGTAATTGATGAGCATAGTAATAAGACTCGGCTGACGTCAGCCGATGCATCACGTCTCGATCGATGCGACTGCACTCGATCAACCGAACCGGAACATCAGCCGAGACGCATTAATGCCTACTCAAGTGTGGTTCTTCACGCCACGTCAACCCCCATGTCAGACACTATAACACCAAATTCCCCTATAAATACCATTGCATCCTAAACAGAAAAGATGGGAGAGAGGAGACACGAATACTTCTTTATCTAAAACCCCATCCACATCATCTTCTAACTTGATCGTCGGAGGGGTCGGGTCGAGCACCCCGACCCGACCTTTGTGCAGGTGCGAAGCCGAGGGTCCCCGCCGGACGCGCGGACGACGAGTTTCCGCATGGAGGAAACGACGACCCCGTCCCGATCGGACCATCGTACTGGACCGACACCACGAGCTCAAGGCACGCCCCCGGGAGATCCCCGTCGTCCAGACCCGAACCGAGTCGCGTCGGCCCCGAGGCCACGGCTCCCAAGTTGGTTATACCAATAATAATGCTTCAATAATAACATACGCTCAATAAAAACGAAGGTGATTCGTACCCGATCCGATAAGGATCCGGAGCTCCGTTTAGAGTCGATACGCCGATTCGGATCCATAAACCGACTTGAGTCCGGACCGAACCCGACCGACCGAGGCATCTTCGGAGGCGGTGCTCCTCCTCCTTATCAGTCACCAATAGCAAATGGACGGGAACCGAGACTAAAACCTATCGGCCTCCCCTCTCCTCCTTTCTCCCTCGTCTACGTCCCGTCGGCGCTGCTGCGTCCCTTCGGCGCCGCCACCCGTTTCGAATCGGCGTCCTCCCCTCGGTTTTCTTCTCTGGCGACTGCCATCGATTTCTTCACTCTGCGTTCGGCAAGGTGAGCTACGCGTCTTCCAGTTTGTTTGGCGATTTCTCAAAACCCTAGCGTCGCGTGTGTGCTTTGCCTAAACCCTAGCGTCTGTTACTTCCTTTCCCCCGTGATTTTCTGCACCTTAATCTGTAGGTTTTCTTGTAGCATCGGTTTTTGCTTTCTTGTTTGGAAGTAACCTAGGTATTTCGTTTCGGAAAAAAAAAGGTGTTTTTTGGGGGGGAATAACACAGCTTATGTTTTCCCGTTTGCTTCAGCGTCTCGTGCAGTAGATTTTCCAGCTTATTAGTTTTGTAACTATTGGGAATCTTTGATTTGGTTCTTTGGTTTTCTCTGTCGCATTTATTAGGGGAAATAGCAGAAGAGGTAATTAAGTTGACAGCTTTTGCTGTATTTTTAGGTTTTCTTATCTTTAAGTTATTGACATCGTTTCATCGAACCCATTTCCTGTTCCTGTTGTTTGTTTGTCTGAATTTTGCATCTGATCTTGGTGTTTGAAAAAAAAAAGCAGCTTCTTGAGGTCTTTTAGCCATGGCCCACCTGGGTGGTGGTGCCGAGGCCCATGCTCGGTTCAAGCAGTATGAGTACCGTGCCAATTCCAGCCTTGTTCTGACCACTGACTCCCGTCCCCGCGACACCCATGAACCTACCGGAGAACCTGAGTCTCTGTGGGGGAAGATTGATCCCAAGAGTTTTGGCGATCGGGCTTTCCGTGGCAAGCCGCTCGAGCTCGAGGAAAAGATCAAGAAGTCGAAAAAGAAGAAGGAGCGGGAGCCAGCACTCGAACCCGAACAGAAGAAAGACAGCAAGCGGCGCCGCATTCAGGAGGAGAGTGTGCTCTCCCTCACGGATGATGCCGTGTACCAACCTAAGACTAAGGAGACTCGTGCAGCTTATGAAGCACTGCTAAGTGTGATCCAGCAACAGTTTGGTGGGCAGCCACAGGATATTCTTAGTGGGGCAGCAGATGAAGTCCTGGTGGTATTGAAGAATGAGAAAATAAAGAACCCTGACAAAAAGAAGGAGATTGAGAAGCTCTTGAATCCCATTTCCAATCAAGTATTCGATCAGCTTGTATCAATTGGACGGCTGATCACAGACTATCAGGATGCGGGTGTTGCTGCAGATTCTGCTGCTGCAAATGGTAATGGCGAGGCGTTAGACGACATTGGTGTTGCAGTCGAGTTTGAGGAGGATGAGGAGGAGGAAGAGAGCGATTACGATCAGGTACATAAGACTCCACCTGGTTTTATTATTAACTTGTCAGTGGAGATTGTGTTTTTTGCAATTCATATTATCCTTGTTCAATATATGGGCAGGTACAAGAGGAATCGGAGGATGATGACGATGGCCAGGAATCAAATGCTGCTGGTGCTATGCAGATGGGTGGAATTGATGATGAGGACATGGAAGAAGCTAATGAGGGTCAAACCATTAACGTCCAAGACATTGATGCTTACTGGCTTCAAAGGAAGATATCTCAGGCTTATGAGGAGATTGATCCACAACAAAGCCAGAAACTTGCAGAAGAGGTGCTAAAAATACTTGCCGAAGGGGATGATAGGGATGTTGAGAATAGGCTCGTAATGCTGTTGGACTATGACAAGTTTGAGCTCATCAAATTGCTTCTGCGGAACCGGCTCAAGATAGTTTGGTGTACTCGATTGGCCAGGGCAGAGGATCAAGACCAGCGAAAGAAGATCGAAGAAGAGATGTCAAATATGGGTCCAACTCTCACCACGATTTTGGAGCAGCTGCATGCCACTAGAGCATCTGCAAAGGAGCGACAGAAGAATTTAGAGAAGAGCATAAGAGAGGAGGCTAGGCGATTGAAGGATGAACATGGTGGTGGGGATAGTGACAGGGATAGGAGGGTTGTTGATAGAGACACGGATAGTGGGTGGTTGAAGGGGCAATGTCAGCTGCTTGATCTTGATAGCATTGCATTTCATCAGGGTGGTCTTTTGATGGCTAATAAGAAGTGTGAGCTTCCTCCAGGATCATATAGAACTCCGCACAAGGGCTATGAGGAAGTTCATGTGCCAGCACTAAAACCAAAAACATTCTCACCAGAAGAGAAGCTTGTGAAAATATCTGACTTGCCTGATTGGGCACAGCCAGCTTTTGAAGGGATGAAGCAGCTGAACAGAGTACAAAGTATGGTCTACAAAACTGCTTTTACCTCACCTGAGAATATACTGTTGTGTGCGCCAACTGGTGCTGGGAAAACCAATGTTGCCATGCTGGCCATCTTACATCAGATTGGCTTGCATAGGAGGGATGGAGTTTTAGACAACAGTAAGTACAAGATTGTTTATGTGGCTCCAATGAAAGCTCTGGTTGCTGAAGTGGTTGGGAATCTGTCCCATCGGCTAAAATCTTATAATATTGTTGTGAGGGAACTCAGTGGAGACCAAAACCTCACTCGCCAGCAGATTGAAGAGACTCAGATCATTGTCACCACTCCAGAGAAATGGGATATTGTCACAAGAAAGTCTGGAGATAGGACCTATACACAGCTCGTGAAGCTCCTTATAATTGATGAGATTCATCTTCTTCATGATAACCGTGGACCTGTCCTTGAAAGTATTGTCGCTAGGACACTTAGGCAGACTGAAGCGACCAAGGAGTTGATTAGACTGGTTGGTCTATCAGCCACTCTCCCGAATTATGAAGATGTAGCATTGTTCTTACGTGTCACCAAGCAGAGTGGAATTCTCCATTTTGACAATAGTTACAGACCCTGCCCTCTTGCACAACAGTATATTGGTATCACAATAAAAAAACCATTGCAGCGATTTCAGTTGATGAATGAAATTTGTTACGAAAAGGTTATGGCTGCTGCTGGAAAGCATCAAGTGCTTATCTTTGTTCATTCAAGGAAAGAAACAGCTAAAACTGCTCGTGCAATCCGAGACACTGCTCTTGCCAATGACACGTTGAGTCGGTTTTTAAAGGATGACAGTGCAAGCCGTGAAATTCTTCAAAGTCAAACTGAATTTGTTAAAAGCAATGATCTTAAAGATCTCTTGCCATATGGGTTTGCTATCCATCATGCAGGAATGGCAAGGGTGGATCGTGATCTTGTTGAGGAGCTTTTTTCTGATGGACATGTACAGGTGTTGGTATCGACAGCCACCCTTGCTTGGGGTGTTAATCTGCCAGCACACACGGTCATTATAAAAGGCACCCAGATATACAATCCAGAGAAAGGAGCTTGGACTGAACTTAGTCCTCTTGATGTCATGCAGATGCTTGGCCGTGCAGGAAGGCCTCAGTATGACTCTTATGGAGAAGGCATAATTCTAACAGGTCACAGTGAGCTGCAGTACTATCTATCCCTTATGAACCAGCAGCTGCCAATTGAGAGTCAGTTTGTGTCTAAATTGGCTGACCAATTAAATGCAGAGATTGTTTTGGGGACAGTTCAGAATGCCAGAGAAGCATGTAACTGGATTGGGTACACTTACCTTTACGTACGCATGGTTAGAAACCCAACTTTATATGGATTGTCTGCAGACATCCTGGAGAGGGACAAACTGTTGGAGGAAAGGCGAGCTGATCTGGTAAGTGCAAATGATTAATGCATTTTAGGACGTATGGTACTTACCTTGTCAAATTTTCACATTGTTTAGATGATGATGATACAGCCTCTGTTTTGACTTCTTGCTTACTGTTGCTGTTTTCTTTTCCTTCAATCTCTACATGATACCAAAGGGATTTGGGGTAGACATATGCAAAATGCAGTGCTAGATTTTAGGGATATCTGAGTGTTTTGTTAGAAGCTTGATGTTCGTTTGTTTCAATTAACTATGATGAGACTGGTCTTTATATGTTCTGGCTATATAACTAGTTAAACACTTGAATGTTGTAAAGAATTCCATACTTTATTCATTGTAGTAAAATAGAAAAATGCTGGATTAGTAAAATAGAAAAATGCTGGATTAATAGAGCATAGAGGTCATGTGGCATATTGGTTAATCAGTACAATCTACAATTTGCTTTCCAATAGAAGGAAGTTCTAACCACATGACTTTGGTTTTTCACCACGCTTTTCTCTGCTTTTTTTGAATGTTTGCTTTGACCTATGCTTGGCCATACCTTTAAATTTTTGTTTTTGTTGATCAGAATAGGAATGAACTTATTATTGCTCATCACACTTCTGATGGTTAAGGATTATCAGTCAACTCTGACTCCTAGGCCCGGCAAATGTTATTTAGCCTTTATATCTTCTCCGTCCGTTCCACTCGTGGTTCCAAAGTGGTGAAGATATGTTGCCATTTAGTTTGTTGTTTGAAGGCATTCGGATCTTCGCATGTTTTCCTGGTGTAAAATTTGGTTTTTGCATGACTAACATTTGATTTCATTGTAGATCGCTTTCAGTACAGTTTTCTTTGGTATTCTGTTGCATGTTCTCATTTTTTATGTTTGTTTTATCCACTGCAGATTCATACTGCTGCAAATATTTTAGATAAAAACAATTTAGTCAAGTACGACAGGAAGAGCGGGTACTTTCAGGCTACAGATCTGGGCAGAATTGCAAGTTATTATTATATCACTCATGGGACAATATCTACGTACAATGAGTACCTAAAGCCAACTATGGGTGACATAGAGCTTTTCCGATTGTTCTCCCTTAGTGAAGAGTTTAAATATGTGACTGTGCGGCAGGATGAGAAGATGGAGTTGGCAAAGCTTTTGGATCGTGTGCCTATTCCTGTCAAAGAAAGCTTGGAGGAGCCTAGTGCTAAAATCAATGTTCTGCTGCAAGCATACATATCACAGCTGAAACTTGAGGGGCTTTCCCTGACATCTGATATGGTTTTCATTAAGCAGGTGCATATTTGTTTCCTTTGTTTGTTGTATTCTATTTTGTGAGCTTTTAGCATGTATTAGAACTCTTTTCTAAAATTGCTTCATCTTTTATTATTTTGACAGAGTGCAGGCCGTCTTATAAGATCTCTGTTCGAGATCGTCTTAAAAAGGGGATGGGCTCAATTGGCTGAGAAGGCATTAAATCTTTGCAAGATGGTTGACAAGCGCATGTGGAGCGTTCAGACTCCGCTGCGCCAGTTCACAGGTATACCAAATGAAATTTTGATGAAATTGGAAAAGAAGGATCTGTCTTGGGAAAGATATTATGACCTGTCATCCCAGGAGATTGGAGAGTTGATTCGTTACCCCAAGATGGGTAGGCAGCTTCATAAATGCATACACCAGTTGCCAAAACTGAACCTTTTAGCACATGTCCAACCCATCACCCGCACTGTCTTGGGTTTTGAATTGACTATAACACCTGATTTTCAGTGGGATGATGCTGTGCATGGATATGTGGAACCATTTTGGGTTATTGTCGAGGACAATGATGGTGAATATATTCTTCATCATGAGTATTTCATGCTTAAGAAACAGTACATTGATGAAGATCACACTCTGAACTTCACTGTTCCCATTTACGAGCCGCTGCCACCTCAATATTTCATTCGTGTAGTATCAGACAAGTGGCTTGGTTCTCAAACTGTTTTACCTGTCTGTTTTAGGCATCTGATTCTACCAGAAAAGTACCCCCCTGCAACTGAATTGCTGGATTTACAACCTCTGCCAGTTACTGCTTTAAGAAATCCTGCATATGAAGCTCTTTATGATGCATTCAAACATTTTAATCCTATCCAGACACAAGTGTTCACGGTTTTGTACAACACAGATGACAATGTCTTGGTTGCTGCCCCTACGGGCAGTGGGAAGACTATATGTGCTGAGTTTGCATTGCTTCGGAATCATCAAAAAGGTCCTGATAGCATCATGAGGGCTGTGTACATTGCTCCTATTGAAGCTGTTGCAAAAGAAAGGTACCGTGATTGGGAAGAGAAGTTTGGGAAACGTCTGGGAATTCGTGTTGTGGAGTTGACTGGAGAAACTGCTACCGACTTGAAGCTGCTTGAGAGAGGACAGATCATAATCAGTACTCCAGAAAAATGGGATGCACTCTCTCGTAGGTGGAAACAACGTAAGCAAGTCCAGCAGGTCAGCCTCTTCATTGTAGATGAGCTTCATTTAATAGGTGGAGAAATGGGTCCTATCTTGGAAATAATCGTCTCTAGGATGAGACGTATTGCAAGTCACATTGGTAGCAACATCCGTATCGTAGCACTTTCAGCATCTCTTGCAAACGCTAAGGATCTTGGTGAATGGATAGGTGCTACATCTCATGGTTTGTTCAATTTTCCACCTGGTGTTCGTCCAGTGCCTTTGGAGATACATATTCAAGGTGTGGATATATCAAATTTTGAGGCAAGAATGCAAGCAATGACAAAACCTACATATACTGCTATTGTTCAGCATTCAAAGAATGGGAAACCAGCCCTGGTCTTTGTACCCACAAGAAAGCATGCACGGCTGACTGCACTGGATCTGTGTACTTATTCACATGCTGACCGTGGAGAGAGGCCTTCTTTTCTTCTTGGTTCGGGGGAAGAAATGAACACTTTTATATCCGGGATCAAGGATGATACCCTGAAAGGGACACTTGCTCTTGGTGTCGGCTACTTGCATGAAGGTCTCAATGAGTTTGATCAAGAGGTTGTAATACAATTGTTTCTTGGTGGAAGGATTCAAGTTTGTGTTGCAACCAGTTTGATGTGCTGGGGTCGGTCATTGCCTTCCCACTTGGTTGTCGTTATGGGAACACAATATTATGATGGCAGAGAGAATGCTCACACTGATTATCCAATCACTGATCTGCTGCAGATGATGGGCCATGCCAGTAGACCTCTCAAAGATAACTCTGGTATATGCGTCATACTATGCCATGCTCCTCGTAAGGAGTATTATAAGAAGTTCCTCTATGAGGCTTTCCCAGTCGAGAGCCATTTGCATAATTTCTTGCATGATCATATGAATGCGGAAGTTGTTGTTGGAGTTACAGAGAATAAGCAAGATGCTGTGGATTATCTTACTTGGACTTTCATGTATCGGAGGCTTACGAAGAATCCAAACTACTATAATCTGCAGGGTGTGAGTCACAGGCATCTTTCTGATCACCTTTCTGAACTAGTGGAGAATGTTTTGAGTGACTTGGAATCGAGCAAATGTGTGGCTATTGAGGAGGATATGTACCTGAAACCTCTGAACCTTGGCTTGATTGCTTCATATTATTACATTAGTTACACCACTATCGAGCGATTCAGTTCTTCTTTAACATCCAAAACTAAGATGAAAGGTCTACTGGATATTTTGGCATCAGCATCAGAGTATTCACAGCTTCCCATCCGACCTGGCGAGGAAGAATTGATCAGGAAGTTGATTAATCACCAGAGGTTCTCCTTTGAGAATCCAAAATGCACTGACCCTCATGTTAAAGCAAATGTGCTGTTACAAGCTCACTTCTCCAGACACACAGTGGTTGGGAACCTTGCGGCAGATCAGCGAGAGGTTCTCCTTTCTGCTCATAGGCTGCTTCAAGCAATGGTTGATGTTATCTCAAGCAACGGATGGCTTAGCCTTGCCCTTTCTACAATGGAGCTGAGTCAAATGGTAACACAGGGCATGTGGGAGCGTGATTCCATGCTTTTGCAAATTCCACATTTCACAAAGGAGTTAGCCAAGAGATGCCAAGAAAATCCAGGGAGGAGTATTGAGACTGTTTTTGATCTTGTGGAGATGGAAGATGATGAAAGGCGGGATCTGCTGCAAATGTCAGATTCCCAGTTGCTTGATATTGCTCGATTTTGCAACCGCTTTCCTAACATTGATATGACCTACGAGGTGCTGGACGATGATGATGTTAGGCCCGGGGAAAATGTGACATTGCAGGTTACGCTGGAGCGTGATCTCGAGGGGCGTGCTGAGGTTGGACCAGTGGATGCACCCAGATATCCAAAGGCCAAAGAAGAAGGGTGGTGGCTTGTGGTTGGTGATACCAGCAATAATCAGTTACTTGCCATCAAAAGAGTAGCATTGCAAAGGAAAGCAAAAGTCAAGCTTGTCTTTACAGCTCCTTCAGAGGTTGGGAAGAAGGCATTTACCATTTACTTCATGTGCGATTCATATTTGGGCTGTGACCAGGAATATAATTTTAACATTGATGTCAAAGAAGGCGGAGAAGATGGGAATAGAAGCGACTAAAAGTTCATCTGCTGTCGGAGCCTATCTTCTTTATGCTTTCTCATTAATTGGCCTTGGGGTATAGTGTGTTAGCTTATGTTGTTCCTGTTACTTAATGCTTCTCTCCGGTAAGTTGCTTCGTCGGAATCCTCTTTCTTCGCCATTCAGCTTGGACATGGCAGTTACTAGGCATCAGTTGTACTTTTGATAACCCGTTGTCCTGGATGAATACTTGATGCCTCTAGCTTATCTATGAAAACATAATCTTTTTACCGTTGATTGTACCGACGATTTGTGCAATACTGACATGATGATGTGTTTGTGGCAGTTGTGGCGAATAATTTTTTCTGTTATAGAGCAAATAACAAAGAGAATGAAAAGGAACAGATGAAAGAGAACTGTTCATGGATCCTTTCATGGTGTGTAGAGCTATTGAAGAGTGAAGTCTTGTTGTATTTTGCTAATTCCATGTTCTCAGTTAACTCCCAACTTCTGTGGGTTTCAGTCCTTTGCAGGTGCCTTGGAGTTGATTTCCATCTAAGAGAGTCTAGTTATATAGCTCCCGAGTTCGGCGATCAGTATGATTTCTCAACCCTATTTCACTTCTTAAACTGGATATCTCATCTACTCTTTTGCTAGACACGACCATCACATGTTTGCCTCACAGGTCGGACGATGGCCACAAACTCGTCATCGGTGAAGTTGTTTTCATTACTGTACAGAATTATCCTCCAACAGTGGGCATGAGATTGATGGTTTGGATTATTTAGGTGTATGTTTCTCGTAGAGCATGTTATGGGATTAGTAATAAACGTAGCATTAAACCTTCATAGTTGTGGAGTTGTTGCAATGGTCGATCACATGCTTGTCCTGTGATGGATAGAAGATTAGGTACGACCAAGATTAGCTGGAATAGTATGTCACACATATATCATTTTTGTTTTGGGGGCTCTCTTTCTTCTGTGAGCGGTTGGATACGTCGCAATGTCGCCCATGATTCGAGGTTTCCGGATAAGAGCAACGACAATGCGACAATCACGTGCCACCGCATTCCACGTTCGAGCGAGCATGGGCGAGATTACGACAAAGGACGTTAGTCGTCTATCAGATTAATTATTCGAGGGTTCGATTCGAAATTTCATCCAATATAATTATTTTTATTTTTATTTTTATTTTTATAAGAAAAAATATGTGAGCGATTTCGCAACACCTACGCACGAATACAAACGATCGTCACACGAGTCGCGGAGGCCCACTCGCCTGCTCCAATTGCTGAGACGGTAAACGGGGCCAGCGAGGAGGGAGCGATACGTGGGCCCGCGGTCCAGTCTGGCAATGGGGCCCCTCCAAGGCTCCAACGACTCGTCTTCACCGACCCCACCTGGTTTCGACGTCCATGTGTATATAAACAGATGAAACGGACCATCGTTCGAACAAATCAACCCTCTTCCTGCCCCCCTTCGTCCTCCACGGAGTCGAGTTCTACGAGCGTAAGCCCCTTTCTCCCTTCGTCCTCCTCTTCCGAATTGCCGGTCGCCTTTGATCTCTTCTGCTACTGCAGCAATCTCCGAAATGCCGGTCCACTCGATCTCGATTAGCTATTTTTCTCTTGAAATGACCAAGAAAAATCAAAAGCGACACCATTTGGGTGCCGAAGCATGTCCTTGTATCTTCTCTTCTTGCCACGTTTTGCAGTGTTGTGGTCTGTGCATTGCGGTGTTTGCCCGCTTGACGGTATCTGACGCGTGGTGTTGTTTCGATTTAAGTAACATTCTCTTTTCTTGGTGTGCATCCTTTTTCCTTTTTCTTTTTCGTATTTGAATAGTTCGCTCTTTTTCCGACAAATGGCACGCGATGCTTCCTTTTCCTCGGGAAGGGAGACGCTTTTAGTATTTCCTTTTTCTTTTGGATCTGACGTTGGTCCGGTACCCTCGAAGCCGTGTGATTTCTGTTCTGCCTCTTTTGATCCATGTATTTCGAAATCTTTGCGGGTTCTTTGAGAAGATCTTTGTTTCCCTTAACCAAATGTGTTTTTGCATCGACAGATACTGTGCCTGTTAGTTTGACCGCGAGATGTCGAAGTCTGGGGCGTTGGATCTTGCTTCGGGTGTGGGAGGGAAGATCAAGAAGGAAGACGTGCAATCTGCTGTCGATCAGTATGTTTCTCTGCTCAATCTTACCCGTTCTAACTTTCGACGTAGAACACGACAATCCGTTGCTTTGCAATTTCAGGGCATTTCGCCCCACAATGGCTAGAAGATGCCAGTGACTAGGGGTTTTTTGTTTTTTTCTGTGAAATCAAGTCCTTCAATGGATTTTGTGTTACTAAATGACACCTTGAAATCAATAAATGTAGCAAAAAAAATGAGAATTTGAAAGAAGTACAATAACAACAGGAAAAACTTGCAAATATTTTGAGATCTTCTCATCTGTAGGTAAATGATCTTCTTCAAGTTATCAGCTGCAATTTGTTGGGGGTACTTCTCTTTTATTAGCTCATGGAAACTTTTTTTTTTTCAAACTTCTGGTGAAAAAAAAAAAAATTCTTTGTCATATAATTGAGTTGTTTGCCAACTCTGTTTCTTTTTCATCATATTTTTATGTAGTGAATATAGCCAATGGACGGCATTTAGTGCTATAAACACCATATAGAACAATTAATTAACAGCTGTTGAGCACTTGATTGACCCATATCAGCCGGCCAGGAACAAAGAGCTGGCATATAGGCTCAAAGTTGTCACTTAGCTACATGCTTTAAATGCTTCCTCACAAGCTATTTGGATGTTCCTGATGCATAGATATCTATTGACTTTGTCTTTGTTTAATAATTCTAAAGTGTTCAACCAACTCAGGAGACTAATTTTGATCAACATGTCTCATGTGTTACACATTCGAAATGCCAAATATTTCTATATCTCAAATAATACTGATACTCTGAATCCACAAACATGATAGAAGGCCCAAATAATTTGGGAAATAATAGCGGTTCACTGCCAAATGTCCAATTGACTTTCTAGGTGATAGATGACCATCCAAGTGGTAGCGCAGAGGTCCAGGAAAAGCACTGCAACACCAGTTGCAGCTATTATTGATAAAAGCTACAATAAACACTGATAAAAGCAGCATTTATTGGTTTTGAGGGGCACCATGGGAACAGCTGCCTCCTTTGCCAATTATGATGGAGGCAGAAATTGCTGCAGAGTAGAGGATTATCTTGGCATCTTTGCATTATTGAGAGCATCCTTTAACTATAGTGTCTGAACTACATGGTCATCACTTCTTGTTGTGGTTTCACTAGCAAGAAAGTTACTCTTTATTTTTCTGATCTAACTCTTTGTTGTTTGTTTCCTTGCCAAATCTAATGTGCTGCTTAACATTAACATGCATATTCGATCCAATTTCTAGAGTGTGTCATCACTTCAATTACGCTTCTGCTGAAAAATGTAGTAGGCTTATGATTTTTCAAGTTAGCTTTACATTTGCTTTATGATATTTTGCAATTAGTTTAGGATCGAGTAATCTTTGTCGTGATGGTCTAATCTTCAGATTGCCATGTGGTTTAATTTGCAAAACCGTTGATGTATTTGAATGCTTGCTGCACTAGGTACGAAAAATATCATGTCTGTTATGGAGGGGATGAAGAGACAAGGAAAGCAAACTACAGTGATATGGTATGTTATATATATCGGTAAAGTGAACTTTTTAATGGACTCCAATCTATTTAACTGTGCATCTTAGGTGTAATAAGTGTGAACATAAGGCATGTTATTTCTTTTTAGCACAAAATCCATATTCTTTGCAGACCTTATATGCTCATATTTCATGTGGGAAGTCTATTTGGACATTGGAACTGCATTTCAGTATGATTCTCTGTGAACCATTGCAGCAGCATATGACACTTTGAAGTGAAATTATTGGAAATATGTTACTGACTACAGCATGGAGTGTTGAAGAGAAGTATGTTGTGAAATATTTTTACTTGTATGTAAGAGTTTTGTATGGTTATTGGAGGCTCTGTAATCTGTAGCTTAGCTGTCATCGGGTTGACAGTAGGTACTTTATGGAGCAAATAAAGCTTTCAATGATGATGCAGATATGATCACAATGTAATTCTTTAATATATAAAGATAAGATTATAAGTTGAAGATTAGGATTATAGGAAAAATGATTTTCACAGTAGTATATTGAATGTGAAAAGATGCATATATAAGGCTTGTGAACCATAATTTTTTCTCAATGCTCAAGCCTAATTGCTATTAATTTGTTTTAACTAAGTTTTTGAAACATCACCGGACATTAAGCAAGATACTATGATTTGACCCAAACTGTAAATTCTTCTAATACTCCGCCCACTATCTTTTGCACCCTGGATGGCCTAATAGAATTTTAGTTTAGTTAGAATCAGGGTCTCGATGAAATTCATAAATAAGGAGACGACTGTCCATTGTAGAAAAATGGGGTAATGGACATTAACAAAAAAATATTTCCACTGGTGGCAAGGGTGGGCATTCTTTATTCTCTCCACTTCTCTGTATTTTTAGTTAATACTATACAAAAGCTGCTGGAACACTCCGCATGTTCACTTTTGCATCAATGATGCAATTGTGAAGGATAGAGCATCTTGTCGTAATCATACCAATAAATGTAGTGGGTTCATTTTGTAAAGTTCAATACCTGCAATCCTTTGTCAGCTGTATTTTGTGACTTTCTAACAATAGTTTTAGTCTTTGTTGGTTTTCCATTTCAATTTTACAACTACTGTAAGTCCTAAAACACATGCTTTTCATAGTCATCCAGTGTCATTAGATATATAGATCAATACACCACAAATCAAATTTGTTACATCATTCATGATAAATACTCTCTCATGTTAGGAAACCAGTGATAGCTTGCAATGTTTTTTCTTTTTGCACTTCAGGTAAATAAGTACTATGATCTTGCCACCAGCTTCTATGAATTTGGCTGGGGAGAGTCATTTCACTTTGCTCCCAGGTGAGCGCTAGCAATGTATTTTATTATACTTCCTAATTTTCTTCATCTTTCCTAGTATACAACACCACTGACTCTAAGTTATATCTCTGAAGATGGAAAGGGGAGTCGCTGCGTGAAAGCATTAAGCGGCATGAACACTTCCTTGCCTTGCAAATGGGGTTGAAACCTGGGATGAAGGTATTAGTCATTTTATTTTATTATTGAATCCAATTGAATAATTTGCTGTAGAGATATATTTACACTCATATATATGGTTTTACT
Organism: Musa acuminata AAA Group; assembly: GCF_036884655.1. Classification (NCBI taxonomy): domain Eukaryota; kingdom Viridiplantae; phylum Streptophyta; class Magnoliopsida; order Zingiberales; family Musaceae; genus Musa; species Musa acuminata. The sequence continues at coordinate 44,667,749 of NC_088329.1, read as the reverse complement.
TGTAATGTAGGTGTTGGATGTAGGTTGTGGAATCGGTGGGCCTCTACGAGAGATTGCTAGATTTAGGTAAAATAATCTCTGAAAAATCTTTATTCTTCAAATCCTCTGCAACTTCCTCAATATTACAACTACTCAAATAAATGTTTGTAAGAATCTCAATATGTTACTGTTATTTTATTTTTATTCTATTGTTTTGGTGAGTGCGGTGCTTCCTGAGGCCAGCCTGTTCTCTAAACCTTAGTATATCTTCAGCACAAATAGTTGGGAAGATTTTGGCTGCTAGTTATTTTATCTGGTGTTTAGGTGGTGGTACTTCTCGTCACATGCCCAATACATCATATCATGGTATATAATTTATGCATGCTATGGCACAGGAATTGCAGTTTTACTGTGACATTTTCTACTTAATCCTCACGAGATAGAGGTTTATTTGCATTCTCCCTTCATATTTATATATTGTTATTATGTGTTAAAATAGGTTAAAAATGAGCAGTGCTTCCCATAGCAACTTTGTCAAACACCTGTGAAACACCCACATAATTAATTATAGTTAGATGATAATTTTCTATATTTGTTTAGACATAATTGGTAGGATGGTAATGAGAAGGTCATTGGTTTGCATTAGAGGGTTTTGATGATGTTCAGAAAAGGGCATCTGACCACTTCAAGGGACATGTTATTAGTCTGACTAGGTATTTGACAAACTGGGTATACAAAACATATCTCCATTAAGGTTTCTTGTATTACATCGGTCTCTTTTTCCTTTCCCTTGTGAAATGAATTATATGGCCAGGAATCATATAATGGCAAACATTATGAGTGGTAGCAAACAAAAAGCTTCAGGAATTCCACCAGATTGAAAATATGCCCCCATCAAATTATAGTCTCTCTTTGTCATGATACTTTACAATCACAAGATGATGGAAAATCTTTCACATCTCTGCTCCTAGATGAAGACTTGAAAATTGAGCTACTGTGTTCAATTAGTTGGTAACTAGATTATTGACATCAATTAGTTGGTTGTTGGCAACACTGAAGCAAGTAGCTTAGGCAACATGAAAGAAAAAGGTAACCCATGTTAATCATTGTTATTTAAACAATGCATTTCAAGGACAATCACTTCTTGTGTATTTCTACTTCATCATTAATGTCCTTGGCAACATCTTTCCAGTTTCCTGCTCTCTTTTCATCTCTTTGATTTTTACGGCAGGACATACAGCTTGTTTATCATTATTGCTCGTTTCAGATAATGAAATCTTGGAAATACCCAAACAAATTTAGTTAAGATTTGATCGTAGCAGGAATATAGAGAAGAAAAAGGAAAAGGAAGAGTTCTGCCATTCTTTTAGATCTTCTAATTCTAATTTTAAATTCTCTTAAGTTTCTGGAGATCAGAAGGTTAAATCTCATGTACAGGTTTGAATATTGCTGGGGCAAAGCTGGCCCAGCTGTTTATAGGATTGGGTTGAGTTGTCAAGAAGATCAACCTCTGAAAATTGAATTATTCTGCAAACCTTATCTTAGTTATCCCATACAATGCACGTCTAAACCAAAACAACCAAATCTGGTTGCGCCACAATGCAATTTCATTACTGCAAGAAACTCTTTGTAGCTTCCAATGTATACTCCACGAGCAAAGAATCTCAGCTCAACCTGATTTTGAATCCAAAGATGCAAGTTAAAGTTCAAATTTTTTAAGAGATGTCATGTTGGTTCATTTGAGTTTACAACTAGATGGTAACCTCTACTTCAGCCTTTTGAGTTGCGCCTCCCTGTGTGGATGATGAGAAGCCATTGCAAATTTTAATATATAAAACTGTTTGTTAATTGTAAACTCTAGTTCTATGGGAATATATTTTTCTTAGAGGTTAGGTCCTGTACATGAGATTCAAATCTGTGTGTGCCATCATAGAACTCTGTAAATGGGAAACGTACCACATAGCATCCTGTCGAGAAGAAATATACCTCAGAATTAATATGTTACCTTACTGTTGCTAAGATGAAAAAATGCACTTGTAATGACATGACGTGTGGATTTTTTGCAGCTCAACATCCATTACAGGATTAAACAACAATGAGTACCAGATATCAAGGGGAACAGTAAGTGCATATCTTTTGTTGGAATTTTGTACATATCAATGGCATCAGTGGATGTCTTAAGTCTCAATTTAAGTAATTCACTTATTTTAGTGGGAGTTCCTTTTATCTCCTCATGTCTCTCTCTTTTAAGATGATTGCCAGCCAAAATATATGACCATTCCTTAAACTGATCTTTTCCCTACAAATATCATTCTACAGGAACTCAACCGCGTAGCAGGAGTGAGTGAGTCCTGCGACTTTGTTAAGGTCAGTTCAGTTATTAAATTTGGATTTGTAGCCTTTTTATCTTTTTTATTTCCAAGACTCATTTCCAATCAAATGTTATTCCTAGGATTACTATAAATATGGCTCTTTTCTAAATTACATGATAAAATTGATAAGGGCGTTTGCTTTTCAAAATCATATGAATAAGTGTTCAAGTTAGTGGTAGCATGAATGCTGAGAAGTGCTGTCACACAATTGCAGGCCGACTTCATGAAAATGCCATTTTCTGACAACACATTTGACGGTATATATGCGATAGAAGCAACTTGTCATGCACCAGATGCCGTATGTTCTTTTATATGTTTGCCTTTCCTAGTACAGTGTTATCTTTATAGAATCGTGAGCAATGTTGGATTTGTGAATTGAGCAGGTTGGCTGCTATAAGGAGATCTACAGGGTGTTGAAGCCTGGTCAGTGTTTTGCGGCATACGAGTGGTGCATGACCGATCATTTCGATCCAAACAACGAAAGTCACAATAAGACCAAGGCCGAAATTGAGCTTGGCAATGGACTTCCAGATATAAGAACCACGAGAGAATGCCTTGACGCCCTGAAGCTTGCAGGATTTGAGGTAAAAGAAAGTGCATGCTCTTTCATCAATCTGTACATGCCCTGTCTACCATATGTTTATGTTCTCATTAATTGCTCCTTTAAGGTTGTATGGGAGAAGGATCTTGCTGTTGATTCTCCTGTATCTTGGTATTTGCCACTGGATACGAGCAAGTTCTCGATAACTAGCTTCCGTTTGACAGCTTTTGGGCGATTCGTTACGAGAACTATGGTACATGATGCTTCTGCATTTCAAGATTTGGTTACAGTTCAAGATGTTTGCTTTTATCACAGCGAACGGTTGCTACTTAAATTTGCAGGTCAAGACATTGGAATTTGTGGGTATTGCTCCGGCCGGAAGCAACAGGGTATCATCATTCCTAGAAAAGGCAGCCGAGGGACTCGTGGAGGGAGGAAGGTAAGAAAACTTGAGTTGCTATATTTGATGTATAAAGACACCAATAGAGGAGATATTACTGCCTTCTTTCCCGCATTCCATTAGTGAGAAATTAGTGAACACGACAATATAATTTCAGCACATTAAACATGCATATTGACTAACCCCCTCCAATTTGCTGAATTATTGCAGGAAGGAGATCTTCACACCAATGTACTTCTTTTTGGTCAGAAAGCCTCTTGCAGATTCTTGAGAAAGACCAAAGTGTGTATTTGCTAGCTGCTCTCCTTGTGTGGATGATTAAATATATTTTCTTTGTAACCAGTCTATTTATCGCCCGAACATGGCAGGGTCACCATTCTTGGTATTATTTATAATTTCTTGTTCAATATTTCCAGATTGTGTTGTCCAATATTTATCTTGTATTGATGGGAATTTGGTGCTATTTATTTTCTCAAAGCTAAGATTTCCTTATCGATTGGAATTTCGTGTTATATATTTTCTCTTGTCCATCTTTTGAGGTGATAGTCGAAAGTCAAACATTTAATCTCATTTCTTCTTATGTCATTAATTTCATCGACGAAATAACTATTGGTGCTACTACATCTCCTATCGCCTCGCGAACTAGGGCATCCACAAATTAGATCGAAGGAAGATGACATAGACAACAAGAGGAGGAACAAGGTGGTCGGAAGCATAGGAGGCAAGAAGCGTCCTCTGCTTTATAGATCGAAGGAAGATGACATAGACAACAAGAGGAGGAACAAGGTGGTAGGAAGCATAGGAGGCAAGAAGCGTCCTCCTCGACAGCTATTGTTGGTGTTGTAGTTGCTCATGTTGCTCCACTCGATGGTGGTCATGGTCGAGCTTAACGTGCTGACTGCCTGCTGCTATTGTTGGTGTTGTAGTTGCTCATGTTGCTCCACTCGATGGTGGTGAGAGGAAGCGGAGGAGGCATGAACGGCCTATTGTTCGACCCGAAGCCGGTCGTCGTCTTTGTTGTCCTCGTCTAAGAGTAGCTGTCACTCCAGCTCTTGTAGCCGGTCCTGCATCGCGAAGAACGGCCTATTGTTCGACCCGAAGCCGGTCGTCGTTTGCGTGCGGAGAAGAACATCTCTTGCCACCTCGCGAACCCAGACGCTGACAAATTGGACGAAGTTAAGGAGGAAGAGCCCGAAGAGACGTCAACAAGACGAGGAGGGTGGTGGGAGGAAGCGGAGGAGGCAAGAACCGTCCTTTGCTTTACAGATCAAAGGAGGAAGAGTGCGTTCTGCAGCAATAGTTGATGCAGTTACAGAACGCGCTCTTCTTTCGATTGGTAAAGCAGAGACGCTTCTTGCCTCCTCCACTTTCTCCCACCTTCCTCTTCCTCCTCCTGTTGACCTATCTTTTTGGGCTCCTCTTCCTTAAACTTCATCCTATTTGTCGACGTTCGTGTTTGTCGATGTTCTTCTCCATCACGCAGACGATGGCTGGCTTGGGGTCTAAGAATAGGTTGTCCTCTGTGATGCAGGAACGACTGTCGGAGCTGGAGCAATACCTACTCTTCGACGATGATGACGAGGAGGAAGCGGTCAGTGCGTCAGGCTCGGCTGTGATCATCACTGAGTGGAGTGACATGATGCAACAGCTCACGTCGCTGCCACTGCCTCCTCCAGTATCTACGGTAGCAGTGCCGAACCAGCTCTCTCCGCCGCACACCAACGCGGGGAGGAAAGCGTGTGAAAGCCTCCACGCTGCTTGCGAGAAGTTTATATGAAATTAATAGATAGTGAAATTATTTTTTTATCATTTTCATTCGTATCTTTTTTCATTCGTATCTTTTTGCATTTGACTGATTTTTTTGAATTAAAGTTAAATATTTTATTTTTATAAGTATAAAGATCACAATACTATTTTTTAAAGTATAAAGATCGAAATACTAATTATAATTAACTGTGTAATTATCCTACTAAAGCAAACGGAGTGTCCATCAAGTCCAATGAATGTTTATTGATATGTTCATGGTCGAAAATGATGTATTTATTGGATAAAATATTGATGCATGTTTTACATGTTATTTTAATAAGCCATGATAATTCTACGAATCACATAACTCACAATGCATTTGAGTTTTTTTTTTTTTTTTTTCGTGTTGCGACATGTATGGTGAGAGAGACGAAATGTCGAACATCTTAGGGTGGTATAGGATTGGATAGGACTCTCGCCTAATTACATATTATCATATATAGTTAATTATTTTTAGTATTACGATTCACATTTTAAAAAGTTACATTGGTATACGAAAGTGAAACATCTAAGTTCATATATCCTAACGATATTAATTTTATCAATAAAAACATAAAAATAAAACGTAAAAAGATAATTTTAACATTCGATGATGGACAACGACATCGTTGTCATCGACGCTGATGTAATTGCCTCATCGCCTACGACGACAATAAAGTTCCCTATCATCACAATATCGCTCGCCTCCATGAGGAGTGCGCCATCCCCCCTCTCGGAAACTACGTCGAAAGTAGGTGGCGTCGTGATAAGAGTAAATATTATCATCATCGAAGGTGGCTAAGCAACTACGTCGACGTCGATGCTAGCGATGCCACCATTCGTCGCCACCAACGTCGTCCACCATCGAACTTTAAAATTATCATTTTATTTTTTATTTTTATATTTTTATTAATAAAACTAACGTCATTAAAAGATATGAATAGGAATGTTTCACGTTAAAGATATAAGAAAACTAATTACAGAAAATATAATTAGCCAATATGAAAAGTCACTGACTTGCAGGCCAACCATCTCATGCCCACTAAATATTCAAAAGTCAAATTCATATGATTATTTTTCTTCTAAAGTTGATTGCCGCAATTTTGCTATCACAAGTTAAAACCTTTACCCGCCCAAGTTTTGCCTAAAATTGTCAATCAACCTACTCCCTTTGTCTAAAGTCATCCCATAATCAATTAAAAAATATCTAAACCTATTCGGTAATCACGAGTATCTAATACAAATTTCATCCGTTATCATCAGAATTTAACAGAGTACATATGACTTTTATCTAATATGAAGACAAATATGATTAACTATCCAAGTTCATGAACCCAAATTGCAATCTAATTCAAATATTTTGTTTACTCAAATCCATTTGAAACTCAAGTAAAATGTATCTCTTGACTGAGAGGACACCTTTAAACTGAACTAGCTAAAAAGTAACCGGAGTGTGGTTTAAGAAAGTCAAATAGCACTAAGTAATCAAAGAAAATTAAAATCAATCGACTCTCTAATTTATATCAGGAATGATAATGATAGAAATTCGGACTTGGTAAGGTCCTAAAATATCAAAAATACAAACTCGTATCTGACTTGAGGACTTATTTTTATATGAGCCATGCAAATTCTTCGTTTTGCTCCACGGGCAGACCACACTGGCATTGATATTGATCATAATCTCATGAAGTATCTGCAATCACTCTCGCATTTCCATATGTGGCAGTGGGGACTAGGACTGGAAGAAAAAGCATCAGTGTAAACAACTAGGCCTTTAGAGAAAGTAATAGATTGTCGAAACTTATCCCAAACGATGGCAGTAGCAAATGGGGCGGCTGCCCTCGGACCACTAATAGCCATGCTTGTTAACTGTACAGGAGTTTAAAGGACTATGTTTTCCTTGGCCGTGGGTAGTAATGGAAATCAATGAACCTATCTAATGATTTTTTTTTTCTTCGATGTGTCGACGGTATCAAGTGATTGTCATTTGCTTGACTCTTGTCAGTTCCAAGTCTTGCTGTTTCTTGAGATATCTTTGTGCGGTAGCAGCTACTATCTTTGCAAAGAAGTTTATGAGCATAAGCCATATCACGGTATTCCATATCAAACTGAAGGACAGATTCCAACGCTTCGCCTACATAACAAAAATTATTCAGAAAAAAACCACCTAACTTCATGGAGAAATGGATATGACAATGTGAAATAAATGCACAACAGGTGAAGGTGAAATTCGATGGCTCCGAATATTAAATTAGCCTACCATTCCATCTGAGAGAGTTGATCCAGGAACCGATGCTGATAAATACTTCTCTTGAGCCATGTGCAGTTTCTTAACTAGGTTGGGCAGGACAGAAGAGAAGCCAGGGATGAAGCCAAACACCCATATTAGCTCTTTTTCCATCCATTCCAGGAGTTGGTTATTGCACAAAGAGATGATGGAAACTGTCTGCAACAACAAAATGGACAGCTGTGCTATCATTTAGGATCACTGCAATCTCAACTTTTAGGATTCTGCTGTATTCATAATTAGGTGATTAAGGTAGTAGAATACATCTTAATATTCAACTCATACAAAAGTATTAAAAAAAACAGGGGAATCCATATGATCCTAGAATTATAAAGCCACCTAAAATACATTAAGTATCAAAAACTATTATAAAGGAATAATATAGGTCCAAAAATAATCAAGAGCCAACTTATCACCTGTATGTGTGCCTTTATTATCGCCTTTCCAGTCAAGGTTGCTAGGAAGAACTTCCAAAAAGGAATTCCAAATTGTCCACACAGGATACCAGCAAGATCAAACAGCGGGTTTGGCACCTAAGGTAACGACGTTCACATATAGAGAACAAATTTTTAAATGGAATATGAGTTAAGCAGCAATGAGATGAAAAAAGCAGTTATTGTAACCGAAGCAAGTACTAATATTGTAATGGAATATGAGTTAATGGAATTCACAGGAAGACCAGAGGCTTAAAAGAAACTAAATTCATGACTGTCAGTTAGGTGAACATTCATCAAAAGAACAAGTGCAACCAGGGAGAAATTAACACTAACCGAAGCAAGTACTAATATTGTAAAGAAGTTAAGATGTTGTGAGTGAGAAAGAAGCCAGCGCTTGATTTTCTTTAAATAAAAAGATAAAAATCCATCTTGTTTTGATGAAGCAGCATCTAGTTCTTCCACAGCGCCCACTTTATTTCCTGACAAGCGTGCTGCAAAACTTTTTTGTGTTAGAATGGGTTTAACATGAAAGCACTGACCAAAGATTGGATATAACACAACCACAACCATGCAGAAAAAGCAAATCAGTAAAAAAGTGAGTGAAATCTCCTTGCAAGTATCAAATAAAAGTAAAGAACAAAATGATGATCCAAAATACAACATTTGGTGAGAGTAACAACCGATACTTTACCAGTCGGATCAATACATAACGATCGATATTTTACCAGTCGGATCAAGACTTCTCTACATCAAACTATATAGCTTGATACTAATACATATACAGTTCATTATTATTATGATTTTATTCCATGAAATAAATTGGCATACAGATATCATTGGCCTTCCCCAGATCTCACAATGGTGGAAGTCTCGTGTACTAGGTATACCCTTTTATACTGATATCATATTGGTATTTAAAACCGACTAGATATCTCGCTAAGGTACCTTTACTTTTGAGATTTCATCTTAAGTATCTTACGGCAACGACATAGCAAGGAAGAGGACATAGTGGAGATGGTGACAACGACATAGTAATGAAGAGGAGGCAGAAGAAGCTACGATAGCAGAGAGAAGCAACATAAGAGAGAGAGAGAGAGTGTCTGCATGTGAGAAAGAGAGAAGAGAGATCATGAGGGTTATGCAATCGAAAAGAAAATACTACTGTCAATGTAATCGTTAAACTAGAAAAAGATATTATAGATAATGCGCAACAAACTTATTGCCTGGCACGGTTCATGGAGAAGAGAGGGTAAGCGACTAAGTGAGAAAGAGAGAACACAAAGGCAAGGGAATACAAAAATACACCTCCAAATACAACTATTGGAAGCAATGTTTTTAAAAGGCGATAGGTGCTCGCCTAAGCACTCGAGCGAGACGAGACGAGGCCCAAGCACCTGACAAAACTTCCGAGCGCTAGCCTGAGCCTAGGCATTAGGTGCCTCAAGTGAGCGCTTGAGTGAAGATGGGTCTAGATTCGTGCTCGATTCAATTGAACAAGCAAGTTAGTTCAATCGAACCAACTAATCTACCTAACACAAAACTTCCCCCCAAACCCCCCCAACCCTTGACCCAGTTTGTCTTCAAAGAGAAACCCTATGTACATTGTTGTCGCCTTCGTCTGCAACTTCGTTCATCGCCACCACCTTTGTCCGCAATTTCATTTCGCCGCCACCGCTTTCGTCTGTAGCTTCCTTTGCTGTCACCTTCGTTCGCAACTTCCTTCACCGACGTCGCCTTTGTCCATAGCTTTCTTCATCGCCACTGCCTTAGGCCATAGCTTCCTCTACTGTTGTTGCCTTCATCTGCAGCTTCGTTCGCCGCCCTCTCCATTCCCCACTTTCCTACGTAGTTGCTTGCCAGTTACTCATCTTCTCAGTTCCCTCTTTACTCCACCAGTTACTTCATATGATTTCACTTTGAAGTGGCATTTTTATTTTTATGATCATATTTATCAATCGTAATATATATTTTTTATATTTTAATATTATGGAGCATCGGGTGGGTGCCTAGGCAAGTACCTAGCGCCTCGAGCGTTTTGTGACCTTGGCGTCCACTGCTTTTAAAAACACTAATCAAAAGATAAAAAAATTATAGATCTTAGATGGTAAGCTTCCTTTTCAATACTGAACTGTACCAATATATTTAATGCCTCATAAATCGATACGATTAACTTACCAGGCTTCCTACCCTATTTTGAACTTGTCCTGTCTAGTAAGCTCAATGTGTTGAGCTTACTGAACAACATAGTTCATAATAGACAATCATGAGAAACCATCTGATTTGTGTCCCAATTGGCTATTGGACTGTTAAATAGCAACCTGTATTGGTATTTGATACCTTGGTATGAATATCAAAGTCTCCAATAGAAAAAATTATGGAACAAATCGAATTATCATGGTCTATCAAACATATTCACCCATGAAATAACTGAAGGTAGCCCATTCGATTCCTTTCTTCCCCACAACCATTCTATGGTTGCAAATTACCCACTTTTCAAAGAATGCAGTAGTAACAGTATCTTAGACTGGAATTCTGATGGCAAATAAGCAGCTATAAATCACTATGGAACATCTTAATTGGCTAGAATTTGATGCATTAAAGGCTAATTATCTAAGTGAGCTAACATAGAGGAAGCTCTACTTATCCTGAATTTCTTGTGGAGTTAAGTTAGAAACATAAACTAAGCAGAATAGACACATATTATCAAATTTAGAAAAGCCAAAAAGAGGAAACAAATAGAAATCCTTCCTTCAATGAGATTAAGAAAGAACAACTCTGTGTGGTTCATGCAACTTTGTCTCTGAAAGTGAATAGTAGCAGTTCAAAACATTTGGGCTCAATCTTGAGTGTTAGCAAGCAACATCAGAAAGATGACCTGACTAAATTATGTTAACCAATTGCATAATGGAACTGCATATGCAATAAGTTACCTGCTCTTGCAATGAAATAAGGAGGAAGCTCCCCGAGGGCAGTACCCAATCCCCAAAGAATGGCTTCAAGCTGAACCTGAGGGAGTATACTGCTAAGAGGAACCCTAACCAAAGAACCAGGTAAAGGTGGAAAAACTGGAGGTCCAAACTCTGAACAGTCCTTTTCAAGCCATGAAGGACTCATTTTTAACTGTATGGTATCATATGGTGCAGCCTTCAAATCAACTCGACCACATTTCATGGCTTTTATTGTGAAAAAAGCAATATGAGGACCCAAATAGAGAACAAATGTGTGCAAGCCAGACCCTGTAGAAAAGCAACATAGGCTTGTTATATTTTTCGAAACAACTTTAAAAATGATGGCAGTATTGAATTTGGATTTTAGTGAACAAGATTGTAAACATTCTACGCTTAGATAAATATGATGAAACCACCATTTGTAATATATACCATTCGTTGCAAGAAGTGTAGGTTAGTTCAATATGCCATACCAGATACACCAAATGAAAGCAAATGTGTACATGCCTAATGCATAAACAGATGCACCGGCAGAGTGTCAAGTTTGCTTGCATGCATACTGAGAAAAAAAAGCTGACTACCTACATAAATATTATTTATTAAGAATAACCAAATTTATGAATGCATAAATCAAGAAGATCAAATGTAAACATTATAAGAAACACAGACTTTCATATATTGTCTATAGTTACCATAATCACAACATACAATATTGCCTATGGTTAGTTACCATAATCCCAACAGAACAAAATATGTGATCCCATATCATTTTGAATTAATAATTATATCAGAATTCCTCATCTACTGTTATCAAATAGGTAAAGTGCTCATCTTTTCTATTTGAAAGAATACTTTTAGAGCATAAATGTTTTGTCATCTAAAATATTTTTAAAAAAGAACCTAGCAACACATTTCATTAGATATAGTCCAACGCAAATAAACAAATTTGCATGACCTAGTATAAACAGACCTAGTGAATATTTATGAACTAGACCACAATAGACATATTGGTGTGGATATGCTGATACAAATGTCTCAATCATGCTAGACCTCTGAAAAGAGACAAGCATAAAAAAAACAATGTGTTCAGACTTCATGGTTGGATGTAATAACAGTTGTTACTGCTAAGGGTTAGGTATTTTATGAGTCACTTCTGATGTTTAATTCCTGAAAATAAACTACCTTCAAAGTTAAAGGCAATTAAATAATAAAATATATTAAAAATAGTAGTAGTAGCCACAAAGACAGCAGGATTAGGCTATGTTGCTGCCAAAAGATTTCTGAAAGTAATGCAACACAAAATGAACAAAATATTTGAAGACAAGAGTAAAAGTAACAAGGACAGTATGGGGTTTTTCGTGTCAGCTAGTTCATCTGAGAATAGAATTTTCCAAAAATCAGCAAGTAGTAACAGACTCCCAATTGCAAAGTACACCCACCCAGCCCGATTGATGATGCTACTCCAAGTGCCACCCACCACAAGCTAAATTTTGTATAGTGGATGAACTCCTGAATATGCTGCAAGCATGACAGTAAACAAAGTTAACAAAATAAATTTAGAAGGTACAATTGAAAAGTATTAGTTAGAATTAAGTAAGTGCTACAAAACAAATTTATCATATCTTCTAATAGATTCATGCTAGACAATCTTATCATGCTAAATTACAACAAAAAAGCATCCAATAGCAAATTATTTGAATGAAGAGTGACATTAATATATAGACTGTATGAAAATATAAAAAGTGATGAGGTGATCACCTTCTCGTGAGGTCCATCAACACTGAAAAGGAGAAGCCCAACAGCAAATACTGGCAAGGACAAGACTAAAATCCAGCCACCTTTTGCCAAAATATATACAAGTGATCGTCTTAGATATTGCAATGTAGCAAAAATGAAAAACTGCAAAGTCTTGAATGGCTGAGTTGTCAATGTCAAATTGAGTAAATCCATCTGATGCTTCTTCTGAAGTTCTGCAGAAGAAAATTCTAGAACTCAGACAATAAGCAGGAAATATCTAAGAGCCACATAAATTTCACTTGATTTTTTTATCTGAAGATTCTGCACAATTATTTCTTAGTCACACATAATGGTTAAAGATATCTACATTATTGCATCTCATCAATAATCCATACATAATTTTTCTGAAGCAACAAGAAATTTTGAATTATAATTGTGAAAAAACGAAAAAGAAGAAAATGTAACGGTAAGCCCCCATTATCCATGACATATATACATAAATATTATGGCATATATCTATTACCAATATGGTTTGACATATATCTAGCCCCAATTGATTTAATGTAGGATTTCAAATACTTAAAAGTTGTGGCATAAGACTCGTGTTTTAGAAAATTTATCATCTCATAAGCCATGACAACCTATCTAATGAGAGGCATTTAGTCTTCTAATACTCGATATCCAATGACATAAAAACTTCCACATCACAATTTTTCTTTAAAATAGGATGCATAAACATCAATTTTACTCAAATTGGGTCAATATATAATCTACCAAGAATCACCTAATGATTAATAAAAAAAATGAAACAACAGATAACTAGGAGAACATATACCAAAAATTGATTGGATACACCTTTATTGGAAATAAAGACTAAATTAAACAGGCATTCATGCAAAATGCATAAGCTCAAGCACCTTTTTATGCCGGGATGATTGCAAGCTGGAGCATGGAATAATGCAGTGGTTAAAAGAAGAAAAACAATGAATTTGTAAGTTCCATGCATGATGTAGCAAAAATATGGAGATCTATCAGGTTAAAGGACAAAGCCTTAATCATCTCATACCATCCTTGGTGCCTTATCCCCTCATTGAATCCATAGTTTGATTAGGATATATGTTAGTACCAGTTTGAGCCATGCATCAAGAGTAAAAATAATCTAATACCATTTGTCATGACCCATATGGAATGAGTCTAATCCATCAATTGATTCTGATACTTACCCTCAAATTCGTAAATTGCTTTAGGTTAAATTGCTTCAAGATTCGTGATCAACTCCCATCTAGGGCCCAGCAGAAGTTAAATAAGCAAAGGCTCAAGACATTGTTAATTTCATACTTCCATCATGGAAAATACAATATTGGCTCCAAGGGTATATAACTTCATAAATCAATATTTCTCTTGTCAGAACGGTTATATTGAGAAACGATTAGTTCCTCTTCACAAAAATAATAACACTGGCAGTTTACTTTGGTATGATCACTAAGCTTATCAACCAAACTGGGAAGAAGATATATCACAAAGTTGCAGCAACAAAGGCTTCTTCAAAACATTTTTTGATTGAACAAGGGCATTTTCCCTATCCTCCAAACAAGGAGGCTTGTAGGTGGCGTATTATACACAAATTTGGTCTCGAATTTTGGTTTGATAATTAATATTTTTATATTCTGTTCCCCAAAAAATAAGACAAATACTATATATTACTACAAGATCTAGTTCGAGCCCGTACGCCTTTCTGTACATCTATGTGATTTCTCATTTCACCGTATCCAATAGTCATTTTTCAAACCCTGTAGTCCAATGGAAACTTGCATGACTGAGCTATGCTAAAAACATCAGCGTTTCACTTTGGGACCATTTCATTGGCGTCAAGAGTTTTTCCTGATCCAAATAATAAAACAAACCACACGAGTCGGAGAATGTTCTTTTGATATCTGAAATTGAGAGCCTTATTATGTGCTTCATGGAAAACAATACATCTCCACCTTTCAAACCCTAAATATCGTTCCGGATATAACAAATAAAAGTTTGTTTCTAAAAGATAAACAATAATATTGGAAATAAATAAACGCCAAACAATCAAACGTAAAGAAGAGAACAATAGGAAGGGAAATAACCATAGATCTGACATCAGATCTCGTCACATAGAAGATCCTTGCATTGGAAAGATCCCGCCACTCACCTGAGATCAACGTCTCGAGCTCTTCGGGCGATCGATGAGCGGCGGCCGCCTCCCCGGAAGCCATTTTGGCCCAACGCGGATAAAGCCAGGAGCTCGTCAATCTCACCGCCAAGCTCCTCGATCCCCCCCCAAACACGAGAACGGAGACGGACTCCCAAGTCGAGATTTCTCCTTATCGGATTGGAGAGTCGATCCGCCCGCAAGCGTGCAAATTAGGGAGAGCAGCAGCAAGAAGGAACCCCAAGAAAGCGTCGGAGATTGGAACAAGCAAGGAGACGGCTGTGAGATCCACCCTAAGGTTTCCCTCTTTCATGACAGTTGCTCGCAATGAAGTCGGATACTTTTTTGGAGCTCCGCATTTAAAGAATTATATAAAAGAAGCTTTAATCGAAATATAACTAAAAATATTAAATTATCGTAATTAGTTGTGTGATCTAATAGTATTAAGAAATAATGGGCAAAAAGATTGTTCTAGAAGAAATGGGGCCGGGTACAACATAACCCGGTTCGCCCGTTAACCCGATTGATACCATGGAATAAATTGGTCCCTGAATCGGATTCGGGTTAGGAAAATTCGGTTTCTTGATAGTTAGGTTCGGATTCGGATCATCCGCGTAGACCCACTAAACACTTTACGGGACGGATTCCCCATCGCATCAGCCACAGCCGGTGCTCACCTTTCTTGGCTGAGGCAGGGAGCACACTTTTTTTTTTCCTTTGCTCCGTGAGATGAGAGATGACGTCATTCGTTGCGTCATTATGGGTATTCCTGGGAGAGTAAAGTGTCTCTCGTGGTCCGTCGGGACAGGTGATCTATCAACACCAATAGGCACCAGGGCAAATCTTGTTGTGGGAGCCACCGATTGCCCACCTCACCATCGCACACGTGTCATTCGCTGCGAGGAGGATCCGTTTCGATCCGTGCGACGCGACGTGCTTCACTCGCGGCTGTGGCCAATCTGTACACGAAACAAAAGGAAAAGGGCCCCTTCCCACCGCATTTCCCCGATTCCCGGCTCCGATGTCGTCCTTCCCCGCCTCCGCCGCCCATCCGTGATGGATCCCGTCGTCCCCAAGCGTCCCTGCCCCTCCGCCGATCCTTCCTCCACCTTCGACGGCTCCTCGAGCCCCTCTAGGGTCCCGTCCGGCCCCATGGCGATGGATCGAGTCCTGGAGGCGCTTCTCGCCCTCCCGGACCCCTCCGTCGCCCTCGAGCTCTCCCTCGAGAGCCTTCTCGACTCGAGGCTTCTGGAGTCGGATAAGGATCGGTTGATCGAGGGCGCCATGGAGGCTGGATCGGCCCTCCTGGAGGCCGCCAGGAGATCCGCCCGGCGGCGCGCGTCCAAGCACAACTTCTCTTCCTGGCCCCTCGCTTCCGATCTCACCATCAAAGTAATCGCTTCCCCCTCTCCATTGATCTGTAGTCGTTGTTATGCTTCGGAAGGATCCATTCTGTTCTTCGTTACTTGCGTTGATGTGATGGTAAGCTTGCGTCCGTGGTTGGATGGATTGATGGAGATAGTAGACTGATTGAAGAAAGTGGAAATCATTTAGCAAAGTGTAAGGACGATGTTCAAAGAGGACGAGTTTTCGAATTGGCGAAGTCACTCTTTTCTGGTCTCACCTTAATTTATCTTTAGGTAGAGATCATTGTTCAAGGATTAGGTGTATCGTCTTCTAGTTCATGTATATTGAGCTCCACTTGGAGAGAGAATTTCTTGATCTGGCTGATGTGCTTTTGGAAGCCATTAAGTTGGTGAACAAACGATCATTAGAAATAGTATTAATGAGATGAGGAGTGGATGTATCCTCTTTAGTAACCTCTAGGTATTCAAGTAACCTCTTTAGTTTGACCACATGGTTTGTATCCTTAACTTAGAAAATAGGCAATTCTGGCCAATCACTCCAATCTCTACTCTGGAAATAGACAAACTTTTAGTCTTACTAGGGGCTTCATATGTGTTTGTAGGCAGGAAAGTTAGTGGACTAGACAAATAGTATGTTCCAATTCTGGCATGCCCGGCACTTTTAATTTTTTATGTGCTATGAGCTTATATAAAGGATAACCCGTGGAAGATTTTTACAACCAAAATTTAGGGAGGGTAAGATTCAAGCAACCCACTTGAGCTTGTTCATAGGTTCTCTCCATGGATTTAGCCGATGATGCCCAAGGAACAAAGTTATATAGATATTCTCTTTGTAGGGGATCCTTAGGACAGAAAATGTAATGCAACATGTGTTAGTGCAGAAAACATTATAAGCAGGATCTTTGGGAGGCTCTGGAAACCTAAACTATGCTTCTCTCACTACTTTAGATCAGAATATTTGTCAACCCTGATCCTAATTTCTCATCTTGTTCCCTATAATCTCAGTAGCTCCACTTTGTTGCCTCTTGCTGTTGTCCTGGATTCATGGGCCACTGATAAGAATAGCTTTCATCCATATAGTTATTTTTATCTGGTATTGTTGCCTGTCTGATTTGATGTTTGCAATCTTCAATAGCACATCAATGGGAAAAAAATGAGATGTAGAAAGAGGGAAAAAGAAGAGGAGAGGTTTTCCATCATCATAAGCATATTTGCTTGTGAAAAGTCTGTCTACTGTCATTGTTCACCATTGATGGAAATACCTGACCAGACTGGCTCTCTTTAGAATTGCATACAGCTGCTGTGTACTTATATGTTGTCTTTTGTATTTGAGAGGCGTCTGCTTTTCTACTTCATGTTCTTGATATTTTCATGTTTGCCTAGATTAATTTTTCTTATATTTGTTCCTTTCTATTTGTCAGCTATCTGGTCTAATTATTCTATTCATTTAGTGTCAACATGCAATATGGGTTGTACCTTTCACTAGATTATCTTAATCCACCAAAATCATCTTCCTTCCCTCTTGTTGCTTTGGTGTTTTGATAACATCTGATTGACAGCATACTTCATTCATTATGGTGTTCTGAAGGTATTCTCCAAGCTAGATACGCAGAGTCTTTGCCATGCTGCAGCTACTTGTTCAATGTTCAACAAGTGTGCAACAGATCCAATGTGCTATGCAAATATTGACTTAACAGCTGAAGTGCCAAAGGTTAATAACACAGTTGTCTCTACAATGATACAACGAGCAGGAAAAAATCTTCAGTAAGATCTTTCTTCCTTGTATTAAATGCCATTCAATTAAAAAAATAATAATTTTATTTCTTTTCAAACAATGGTCATTAGTAGTATTCTTGTGGGCCTAAATTAAAATATGCTGTCGTGTCTTTGATCTGATTCTTAGATTGGCTCATTGGCTGCTGTTCTTACTTTTCACTAAACAAAATAACTAAACTGCTTAACAATTGAAATGTTCTGTTTCAGAACCAGGTATCTTTTGAGTTGGTACATGACCTAATTTTCTTCTGTCAGATACCGATGTTTGATGTCTGCGGGGTTTTAGCTATGAATTGTTTGCTGTCGATTTAGTGGTCATAATATATTCTAGAGTGCATTTGTCAAACTATTTGTGTCACTTAGATGGTGCTCTGCATGTGAACCTGATACTTATCATTCTGGTCATTCTACTTTGCATGCTACTACTGATGGTTTAATATTATAGCTTCCTGATACTCTTCAAATTGATGCCATATTGCTTGAAAATTGTTACCATTGGTGGTGAAAAAAGTTTCAGTATGTTTTTACTCGGTTATAATTATGGATTAGAATTTTGTGTTGGTGCCAATATTATTTGCCCAGTAAGGTACCAGTATGTGTTGACGTACCAAGTGTTGGTATGGGTTGGTATGGCAGAGAAGAGGGGAGAAATAGGAGAACTGACAGAGGAGGAGGAAAAGGCACTGAAGGTGAAGGAAGCAAAAAATTGAACTGGCAAGGGAGGAGGAGAAGATGTGGTGAAGAAGGAAGAGGCATACTAGTAGGAGGATTAGGTGGCGACTCAGACAAGGAAGTGGCAGCAACATGGCATAGACGAGTAGTAGTAGAAGGCAGAGGAGGGGGGAAGAGAGAGTGCATGAGAGAAAGAGAAAAAACAAAAAGAAAGAAAAAGAAAAGGTAGTGATAGTTTTTTAAAAAATGGTGTAGGAATTAGATATTGAACTTATCATCTGGACTCTGGAACAATTTGGTACCCTATTTAGTGCCCCGGTAAGTTTGGCTACCATTAATTTACCAGGTGGTATCAGTTTGAACCAGGCAGAATCATCTAGTCTTCATTCTAGTTGGTGGCCGACCTGATAAATACGGTTGGTTGATACGGGCAATATTTTAAAGCTTGGATATAATCTTGATCAAAATATCTGCTACACAGCTTAAAATATATTGATTGTGCACAAGCTATGAATGACATAGTACTAGCAAGAAATAGTCTTTTGTTGACTTAGCTTTTCTTTTTATAGTAGTTTCATGTGCATTGTTAACAAGGAAGTCCATATTGAAGGTTTTGTTACTTTGGGTTGCATTTCAGTCTCTACTTTTACACTTGTAGATAGATTCACATTCATAGTGGAACCAAGTGCTGTATGCAAACATTGAATTTCTCTGAATAAATATCGAGAACTATAAGGAAGAAAACAAGCCACAAGCTATTTAATTCATCCTGATTTGAATCTTCTGTATCACGTAAATGCTATTTAATTTCTTAGTTTTGTTTAACCATTTTTTTTGGGAATTTTCAGTGTTGTTTACAGCATTAGATCACCTTTGTATCAAATCCTTGTTTTTGTTATTGTTTTTTTAAAACCAGATATATTTATTGTGAATGCTAAGTTGCAATTTTTTTGCATGTTAACTAGTTTGTGTGAGGCCTCGCTTATTTGATGTATATTTGGATCACCGTTTGCTGCATTAGATCACCTTTGTATTAAATAATCATTTGTTATTGTTTTTGTTGAAAACCAAATATATCCATTACGAATGTGAAGTTGTGATTTTTTTTCTTTTGCATGTTAACTGGTTGGTGTAAGGACTTGCTTATCTGATGTATATTTGGGTTTTTATTTAAGATTTAATTGACATTATCTAATTGGATATTCAGGGCATCTTTTAGAATTATCTATACCTGCTACTTCTCTCACAAAATTCTCAGATGAATATGGTTTGCAGCTGTCATTGCAACTTCCCATGTTGCTTTCATTTCTATGACTCTTCTTTATCTTTCTTGTGCCTAGACACAAAATTTTTTGCAACTTTTTTCTGGTGAAGATTAGCTGCTTATACCAGGATTTTAGTCTCTGATTTTGGAGAAATGGGTGCTGTGTGTCCAACATTAAGTCTTTTAGAGCTTGGCACGTTGCTGCTTCTGTTAGTTATATATCAAACATGTAAATTAATTTTGAAGCATTTATCAAACTTTATTTCTCTATTCCTTGTATTGATTCTTTCCCACGTCTGCAATAGGATATGTGTCAACAATATATTCATATTCTACATCTATATTTCTGTTCTAAAATTGGCATTCGTACTAATTTTTCTAAATCAGATCACTCAAGCTTGGGATTCGGCCTAGTCCAGCTTCAGCAACAGAACTTTGTAGACCATTGTCCTATTCCACTAGAAATCCTATGGATACATCTGGTCTTTCATGGAGTCAAAAGAGACCAAGGCAAGGAAGGGAGACATCTCTTCTTACAAGGTCTTGTCTTCTGGCTTTAAGTGTGGATGGTGGTGCTGCAGGGTAAGGATTTGAGCTTAGTTGTTTAGCTTCTTTTTATCTGTTCATTTGTCATAATTTCTGAACTTTTATGTTTGAAGGACTCTCCTGAGGAGCCTGCACCTGTATAACATTGACAAGATGGACAATTCTGCACTTTGCACAGCGTTATCTGCCTGCCCATATCTGCTTGATCTTGAAGTTGTTGGCCTGTAAGTAATAGCCATTTAAGTCAAACTGTGACAGTCATGAATTAATTTGTCATTTTGATTCTTGCTGCCCTATTTTAAATTGTGATTCTGTTCACTCTTGGGTAGGGGATGGTTGAAAAGAAAAATTCAGCTTAATTTTGTTGCATTTACTGTTGGATATATATATATGTATATACATATATATGTATATATGTATATACATATATATACATATACATATATATGTATATGTATATACATACATACATACATATATATATATATACATATATATATATATATACATATATATATATATATACATATATATATATACATATATATATATATACATATATATATATACATACATATATATATATACATATATATATATACATATATATATATATACATATATATATATATATACATATATATATATACATATATATATATACATATATATATATATATATATATATATAATGTTTGCTCTGTCAAAAGGAAATCACTGTTTTAATTATGTAATTAAAGACTTGTTTAATGACAATACCCAGGATATCAAAGAATAAGGCACTTATAATGCTAAAGAAAAGAATGAATACCCTCATTCCTTTCATTGCTTAATATTTTCTTCTAATACATAAGATCAGTCATCTAATTTTAACTATTCAGCATCATTTATAGTGCAGGCTTTTCCAGACTTTCTAGAAATTTCAAAACTTATGGATGCTTGGTCAATTCACATAATTAGTCAGCTTTTATATCAACTAAGGTATGCACTAAAGCTGGTCTGTGTGTAGTACTGTCCGATATCTGTTGTAGTGTAAGCACTATGATATATTTGGTGTATAGCACCAATTTAAACCTATTGTTTTGGAACCCTACATCATACACAGATTTGAACATTTTCTCGGAAGTATTTCCTAAAGGTAGCAGCTGAAATCTACATACTTCATGTCTGAGATCCAGTTTCAACATTTGTTAAGTTCCAAATCTACATTCTCATCATGTCTGATATCCAGTTTCAGAATTTGTTAAGTTTCAAATCAGAAAAACATTGTATCTTAGACTTCTTTGATTGTGGCAAGTTGACCAAGTCAAAGAACTGAGAACCAAACTATATCTGTTCTTTTTTTATGTTTGCTCCTTCCATTCCAGTATGACAGCATTACTAACCACCACGATGTTTGTTTAGAGGTAAACCGTTCTACTTGGAGGGGTCTGGACCTAGTTTCTGTTAAGATTTCACCTCCTCTCCTTGGATTTGTGTTGGAAGCAACCTTAACATGCTCTAGATTATTATGATAATACTAATATAAAAAACTTTTGATTCCCTGCTTCCTGAGTTTGATATGCCTAACCAACAACATTTAAAAAAAAGGCAGTGGCTCCTTGGAGATGAGTATGCATTTGCTTCATATGCTTGGATTTGTGTGTCACTTGACACAATTGGTCTAAAATTTCAAGAAAAAGTATTGATTTCAAGGGGATGCATTAGATTGCACCAGTGATTGAAAAAGGCGCTCGGGCGCTCGCCTAGGCGCTCGGGCGAGGCAAAGCGAGGCCCGAGCGCCTCGCTAATCTCCCAGGCGGCGCACTTCAAACAGGCACCGCCTAGGCGCTCGCCCGAGCCCAGGCGTTGGGCACTTCGGGCAAACGCCTGGGTAAACCAAGGCGACCGAACCAAGATTTTAGGTCAGGTTCGGTCCTGGTTCGGTTGGTTACTTGGTTCAATCGAACCAACCAAACCGATATAACCCTTACCCAACCCTAACCCACTGCCGCTACCACTCCCGATCCCAATCTCGATCTCGCCGCTCGTCGCTGTCACTGCTCGCAAACGCTGCCGTTGTCGCCGCTGTCGCTGCTCGCAAACGCTGCCTCTGTCGCCGCTCGCGCCTCCCGCTGCTCGTCGCTCCTGTCGTCGCTCGCCGCTGTCGCTGCTCGCAAACGCTGCCTCTGTCGCCACTCGCGCCTCCCGTTGCTCGCCGCTCCTGCTCCTGTTGTCGCTGCTGTTGCTCGCAAACGCTGCCTCTGTCGCCGCTCGCGCCTCCCGCTGCTCGCCGCTCCTGCTCCCGCTGCTTGCCGCTGTCGCTGCTCGCAAATGCTGTCGCTGTCGCCGCTCGCGTCTCCCGCTGCTCGTCGCTCCCACTCCCTTTCCCGCTGTCGCTGCTGCTGCCATTGCTCGCCGCACGCCACTGCTACCTCGTTTCTCAGTCAGCAGGCTCAGTATACAGTATACTGTTAATATTAAGTTTATTTGAAATGATTAATTTTCAATATTGTTAATAGATTTTCTTAATTTAATAGCATATTTTTATTTAAAATTTTAAATAATTATATTTATTAATTATATTATATATTTGTATATTTTAGCACCTCGCTTCGCTCGGGCGTTTTTGGACCTTGGCGCCTTTTGGCGCTTAGCGCTTTTTAAATCACTGGATTGCACCAAAAGAAAAAAAATCAGACTTTGCTAAGGACAGAAGTTCAACATGAATAATCAGATGGTCTGTCAGACTCAAGGCTTTTATCCTCCAGTAGCTTGGATTATAAAAAGAAACTCGCACTCAGCCAGATTGACTCAAGCATGAAGGTTGCATCTTTCGAATGTTCCTTTTTTTTCCAACATCTTTTGAATGTTACATGACAATCATGACGCCGTGCATACAATGATACCTCTGATAGGGTTGAATGCACAAACCACTCATCGTGCTATATTGCAAGTGCTTATGTTTGTATTCATTTTCTTATAATTTCAATGTGAGAGTTACCTTAGGTTCATATTAGATTTATATAATATTGGGCATAGATTTTTTTGTCATTGTTTGTGATCTGCAATTTCATTAGGTCATCGACCATATTATGGTAAATTTAATTTACTAAATTATATCTTGAGTTTATTGCTTTGCATATTTTGTGCTGGAAACCATGCCAATCCAACTCCTTTGCAAAACTTAAGATAATTAAAGGAGATATTGAGGATGCCGACTGCTTTAGGTTATTTGCATTAGACAATAAACGCCCGTGAAATGGAAATCATGCAAAGCTTTGCATGGAGAATATGTAAATAGAGATAGACATGAGGACATGAATATGCTTTCTTGATGAACAACGATGTACACATGTATACTGCATGCATGATACATCCAATGTTCTAGGCTTGTAGGCAATCATTTATTCTAGAAATTGTCTGTATCTCTTCCTCCATAAGGTAAGCTTGTGGAACATGTCGACTTTGGGCTCATATGATCAGTTTTAGCGAGATTCCAGCATTCATTATATGTTATCTGGAATCACAGTTGGAAAGATATTCTTAACATACCTATATCAACAGACATGTTGAACTCAAGCGAACATTGGATGCTGTCAGCTCAAATTGTCACTGTATAGAGCGTTTGCTGTTTGAGTCCTCTGATACTGGTGTGCTATACTTTTCTTTGCTGCACTTTATCCTTCTCTCTTATTCTCCTCCAACATGTTTGACTATGTCTTTTAGGGAGAGATGATAGTTTGAACTCGGCAACTTGCATTGATCTGGTAAATGGCTGTCCCAATATAGTCTCACTTGCTCTAAGGGGGTTTAAGCTACATGATCACAAAGTCCGTATACTGGTGAAGGTAGTTCTCCTTTTTTCCTTTTAGTGAAGGCATTAATCTTTTTTATGCATGGGCTTTAAGTTTCTTTTTGTACTTTACATTCTTCTTGGTATCTCTGTCAAGTTTTTCAGAAACTTGAACAAATTCGTAGTCTGGACCTACTCAAAAAATTATTTATTTAGAGTTTTTCATGTTAAATTATCACAGACATGGATATAATTATTTTATGATGTTCTCTGGCTTGCTACAATAAATATCTTTATCTTGAATGTAAGATCTTGCAAATTGTTGTCCTCTACATAATGGAAGCATAAAATTCAGGATTCTTTTTTGAAGTATTTTTTGCTTCTACAGGGATCTCGCCACCTCAAATTTGTTGATTTTTCAACGTCTTATTCAATTACAGGGACCTTCTTGAGGTTTTTTTTTAAAAAAAATATTACATTTTGGGCTTTTGTTCTTTTGTTTTGTGCATATGCTTTATCTTGCCTTTGTCTCAGCTGTTTTTCACAACTTTGGTCATTCAGGAACCTTAGTGGTGGCACAAATGCTCATCCATTGGAGGTTTTGATCTTACGTGATTGTTTGCATCTTAAAGAAGTGAGTAGTTCGGAATGGCATATTACTCACTCTCAATAACTAAGTTTCGGTTCTTTTCAGTTTATTCCAATCTGATGAAAGTGTGGTGCTTTATATTTATGATTTATGTAGGTTGAAGTGTCACATCTATTCTCAGCTATGCTTGCTGGTGACTTCAAACTCCTCAGATATTTGGTAGATAAATGTGGCATATCATTTGGTTTTTGCCTAGACTAGAACAGGATTCCTGTCAGCTTGAAAGTCTTCATTTGGTAAGTTGACGACTACTTTGTGCTTGATCTGAGCAGGATATTTCAAATAAAGATGGCCTTTCTGCTGAGAATGACTGGAACTATCGATGCTATAATCCATGGTAACAGAGTTATGCTGATATTACTTTTTTAGAAATCCTAACCTTTAGTGAAGCTAAAGTCCTTTCGCTTCATGTTGCAGTACACAGCTAATATCACAAGTTTTGAAACAAAGACCTGAATTATGTTTGCTAGTGAAGTTTCCCCTGGAAGGGAGGTCTCTCTCTTTCCTTCTCTATTATTTCATGGCATACTTTATATATTTGCACATACCATTTATAATGAATTGCTTACTGAAGTCTTTGTTCTATGCTATTTCCTTGTAATATTGCAGCTTGATTGATATTGATCTCATCGCCGACAGTGAAATAAGCAGTGGGACAAGCTCCTTAATGTTGTATAATCTAGCATTTGATTCATATTTGACAAATTCATCTGAAAATAGCTATAGCAGTGATCAGGGCAGTGGGAATGAGGACGTCCCTGATCTGAACTTTCCGTACGACGAGGATATCTTTGACGAGTTGGAGTTCCTTTAGTGAAATGGAAGATGGCTAAGGACACCGACGCAGCATTAGCCATACAAGAGGTATGGATCTACACGTATCCTCCTAATTCTTGGATTAGTATACAAGTGGCTCTGAATAGAGCAAAAGATTAAACACTAAACCTTTAGTTTTATCAGCTCTGTCATCGAAAGTGAATATCATCAAGATTTATGCTGCCGTTGGTTTACCCTTAGGTCTTGATTACCCAGGTGATTAGGCAGCTAATGCAAGATAATCTAAAAGGTAGCCCAGTGTAAAAGGTGATATGGGGAAGGATCAATTTATGCAAAACATAAGCTGTTAAGATGTATATATTGACCACATCTGTATGTTCCAAGACATGGATGGGTACTAGTTCTACAAGATTACCTGTAATGTTTAAGCCTGTGCTTGTTAGTGGGTTAACTTGAACTATCTCTTCTTAGTCTGGTCTTTGCTCTGCAATCATTAGATCTTTCCTTCAGGAAAAGAACTAAACTGTCAAAATGAGTGAATCATAGGTGAGGCCTTTAATTTTCTTCAGCATTTAATCTTGGCAATTCACTGTTCCTTTGCAATTAGGTTTTGAATGACCTGATATCTCTACTTTGCAATTAGGTTCACGCTTGCATTCACGGAGACATGGGACATTGAAAGCAGTTATTGGTGTATGAATACAGGCAGCCGGTGTCATGGATTTTGGTTCGGAGATCTGCACCTCATTGCAATATTCATCGCTGTAAAGTTCTTGGTAACCTGAATAAGGTTGATTTTTCAGAATGTTAGATACTATCTTTGTCATGCCATTTGATAACACGGTTATGTATCTGTTGCATCTTTATCGAGAGCCTCTCTTAAATCAATTTCAAGGCAGTGACGGTATTATATTCCTCCAAGGATCCTTTGAAGCTTTTGAGTTGGACCAAAAAGTAGTGTTCTTGCAGTCTCACTTCTGTCTTTGTTAAGCTCATCGGCTGCACTTGAGAATATATTTATATTTTTAATATATATTTAAAGAAGGTAGTTCGAGTGAATATGTAATTATGACATGCTTCGAATGTTTGATGGATAATAAATAAAAATTATATTTTAAATATGCATTGACCTGAGTGTTGCTTGATAAAATTATATATTAAAAGTTTATTAAATATTATGTGATAAATTTATCTTTTTAATGTTTTAAATATTTATTCAAATGTAAATTTATATTTTTTTTATTTTGATAAATAAATATGTAAAATGAATGTATGTAATCATATACAAAATTCATATGATATATATATGTATATATAATAAAAATATAATTATATAAATAATTTTAAAATAAAATAAATAAAATTTTACATTATAGAAGATATAAATCATGTTAGTTTCTTACTCTATTATGTTGATAATTTTTAATTTTAGATAATGTTATAGGATATTTTAAGAATTGATATTGAAATGCCAATGTCATCTTGAGGTACTATCAAATATTAAACATTTGTATTGTAGTATCCAAGCCATATGTAACTTTAAAAAAATTATCAAACATTAAATCACATCTCAAATATGCGTTGGACATTTCAAATGTATCATCAAACACACCCTTTAAATGTGCTCTCAATGTACATTTTAAATATGTTATCAAACACATCCCAATAAATGAATGGTAGTTCATTGGATCTTCAAAAGTGTTCTACGGTCAAAAGCTCCTAAGGTATGCTTCAAATAGGTACATGTCTTGGTTTGAATCGCCAAAACTCATCGCACCCTTTAAATTGTCTTAATATGTTGTTGAATCATCTTTGCTAATTATAGATTAGTCCATATAGTTAGCTACCTTTAGCATTCTAGGTTCATTTACTGTGACGTGTCGACGTTACCAATAGAAACACCAAAATAAATGATAAAAAAAAATAAATGATAAACAAATAATTTTAAGGTTTCAGTTGATGAAGGACGACATCGGTGGTGACAAACAACAATGTCACTAGGGGTCGCAGGTGGTTGTTATAGATGAGGAAAGCGACGACAAGAGGTAAGAGTTGTTTTGTATCTACGGTATCAACACAGCTGTCGAGTGTTGAAAGGGTCACTCAACATTTGTATCAGACATCAACACAGTTGTCGAGCAATGTCGCTCGGCATTTGTATCGATAGTCTTTTGGTCGCTTAATAACTGTATCGACATCGACACAGATGCAGAGCGACCCTCATCTCTCGTTGTCATTCTCTTCATCTAGAATAACTACACATGGCCCCCAATGTCGTCGTCGTTGTCCGCCACCACTAATTAAAATGTTAAAATTATTTTTTTATCTTTTATTTTCATGTTTTTATTAGTGAAACCAATGATGTTATGATAAATAGAATATTTCACTTTTATAATTATATGTATGCTAATATAATTTTTTAAAATGTATGAATTGTGATATTAAAAATAATTAATTATACAAGAAAGCTCCAAAACATCAACATCACATGCTCGACGAAGGCAGACAACGTGATCCAAGCTTCATTGAAGTTATCGTAGGGGATGAGATATGGCAACTTTTGGAGTGCTTGAAAACGACTTACGGTTTTCTAGGTCTCCTTGGTGTTTAACAATATGCTAATAGCTCGATCGAATGATTATGGTATGAGAATTCCTCGACACATATAACTAAAGATTGAGTTATGTTTGAATATAACAAGTTATACCGTAAAATAGTGTCACTAAGAGTGTCTCAAAACTAAAGACATTATCCGTGTGATAGTAAGGTATTTATAAGATATAAAATCGTAAGGCATTATCCTGTCGAATCTCCCTTGTCTTTACATATGCCTTTTTGGAGTTCACGAGTTTTGAAAGAGAAAAATCATAATATGTATACATATTACTCAAAGCGAACAATTCCTCGTGAGCCTACGAGTCGCACTAATAGCAAACCGATCAAATGTTCCCTTATTAGATTGGCACTATGGCTCGAGGTTTGCACATTGACCGAGCAAACCCGCTCTCAAGCCATGCACCTCAGCTCTTGGCTCTCTTACGGGAGAAAGCTCTCTCTTATCCTTAGAAGCTTCTTATGGAGCTCACGAGTTCTAAAATTGTAAAACAACGCTCATCACTCCAGATGGATAATTTTTCACGAGCCTACGATTCCCTTATCATTTTTGATTTCTCGAGCCGACCAAATAGTCTCTTATCATTTTCGATTCCATAAAAAATAAAATCAAAACCAAATCGACTTCACGTAGTTTCAACTTTGCACCTATCAATTTTGATTCCAGTTCAAATCTTTAGTTTCGATCCATAAAGATGAACAAGATTAAGAAGTTTCATCAAGATTCGAACTCGATTCGTGATCGACTTAATCTCAGTTTGATTAAACCATACGTGCTTCCCATGCACAACAAGGGGGTATCAGTGCTTGCCATCATCACTGTCACCGCATCTCCGAGCGCTGCACTACAAAACGAATAAGCCCTAAGAGAAAGCCAGGAATCAAGATTCGTGTGCAGTATACTTGCAGCCCTTTGCTACCTGC
Organism: Musa acuminata AAA Group; assembly: GCF_036884655.1. Classification (NCBI taxonomy): domain Eukaryota; kingdom Viridiplantae; phylum Streptophyta; class Magnoliopsida; order Zingiberales; family Musaceae; genus Musa; species Musa acuminata. The sequence goes on along the minus strand of NC_088329.1, from coordinate 44,638,718 downwards.
TAAGCGTAATAGTACCGAGACGACGGAGACGACCGCCTTCGTAATCACATAACAGCACACCTCCCGACTTCCCAGCTTTCTTTTATCTTCTAAAGATCAGAAACTAGTAGACGAACCAAAGCGCTGCAGACACGGAGACCCGACGGAGGACACGCACACACACGCACGCATTCCTACTCCAGGGCTTTGCCCCCATTCGAGGATTTGAAGTGGCAGCTGTTTCGAGGAGCTTTCACGCCAAAAGAAGCGTCCTAATTATCCGATCTAAAACAACGCCAAGCTTTTCTCGACGAACTCCAACATCGCCGTGCATTGTTTTGCTCCACTTGTGTGGATTCGACTATATCGAATTGAATCGGAACTTTGTTCGGTCATGATTAGAATTTTGTTTCATTAATAACAATTATTAACCACATGATAGCAACATTATTTGTACATGAAATCTGGACACTGTGAGTGACATCGACAGTAGTGCAGCGGATACTGGCTTTGGCAAAGGAGAAATAGTTTCAGTAGGTGAGGGTTTGCGTCCTCTGATGATGAATGTTAAGGGCGTCGCGACGCTGCTGCTGCTGCTGCAGTTGTTGCTGCTCGAGGTGAGGGGAGATGATGGAGATGAGGCCGCCGAAGGGGGGCCGCATCTTGGCGCGGTACGCCATCTCGTCGTAAGGCCGCCGGTAGAACCTCAGGAACGGCAGGAAGGACTCCCGCTCTCGCTCCCCTCGGCTCACCACCGCCTGCCCCTCCTTCCAGAACGTAAACAGCGTCGCCGGCGACTGCAAGAACGACGGCCGCGGGGTCCTCGGTGGGTGTTGCTGCTGGTGAGGGTGCGTCGGCGGCGGGAATGAGCAAGGAGTGGACGGTATGCTCCGGCTGGCGCGTGGCGTCGACCGGGCGGCCGGGGAGGCGAAGGAGAAGGACCGGGCGTTGAGCGGGGAGGCGCCGACGAGGGAGGGGCTCGCGGTGGGCATCACCGCGCGTGGGGTGGCCCTGGTGGTGGTGGACAGGTACCACGGTTTGAGGGAGTCGAGGTGGGAGACGGTGAATGAGAAGCGGGAAGACGTGGAGCCGCCGAGTCTGGCGGTGGTAGCGACCACCGGGTCGAACCGGAGCGACGCCGCTCTCGTTCGGCACGACGCGAAGGCGGCATCCTCGATAGAGTCGTCGAAGTCCAGTGACGACACCACCGCGGTGACCACAGACAGTTCCACGAAGGGACGAACGCCCTGCACACACCCGCCACCCGAACGGCGAGTACTTAGACAACAGTAGAAGAGAACAGCACCAAAGACTTGACACCACACCTTCCAAAGGTAGGAGAACAAGGAGGGTGGATCGACGACGAACGCCTTGTGGAGTCGACCGGGGTAGTAGTCGGAGATGATCTTGAGAGTGCCCATGAAAAGGTTGAGGAAAGCCGGCGCCGATCTGAACAAGCCTGCATTTTTCGTGCAAGTACGAGCATCGCTTAGCTTAAGAAACCTCAGAATGCATCTTCTAATTATGCAGCAGCTAAATCGTGCAATGAATAGGTGAGATTCGGTGGAAGTATGCGGATTCAATGGTCCAGATATTGGTCAGTGACAGAGTTCTCTGCTTCTGCCGCAGCAGCAGTCTCAAGAAGTGGGCTCTTTTTGACCCGCGAGGCCACTGACAGAGCCACTGCAAGCAGACAGAAACCAAACTCACCACAGAACTTCTCTCTGCTACCTTTTACTTTTTCCGGTGAGAGCTCAAAGCCTCAATCCCCCACTGGTTCCTATTCTTAGCTCCGTAAGTACAGTGCATTGCCCATTGTTACAAATGAGAGTATGAGTGGTGTATACTTGCGTAGACGTCGAACATACTGGCATCAAAGAGGATGACGAACTGGCCAACGAATCTGGACATGGACGAGATGGCCACTTCCAGCGTGAAGACCAGGAAGCGCACGAACCTGCACGAATGGAAGAAACGGGTTGACGAATGACCCAAAAGAAGAAGGAAAGCAGCGACGGGAACTCACGATTTCTGTGAATGAGTTTTGGCGTAATCTTGTTTGATGCGGAAGACCTGCAACAAGGGATTCACTGATCATCTTTCGAAAGCAGGCAGGACACTTAAAGTTCATGCCGATAAAGGAAGGAAGGAAAGGGTGGTGGCAGTACCATGACTGGCCTGGCTTCGTCGTCGTGACCAGCCACATATGCCAAGCCACCGGCAAGCTCCGCAGCGAACTCATCGGCTATTAGGTGATCTGCTTATTTTGGTCCACAGGAAACGAAACATCGGTTAGTCCAAAAGGATAAAGGAGCCACCGAAGCATGGAAAGTCGTGTTGCTTCAAATGTTTCTCGGAGGAGAGCCAAAGAAGCCGATACACCAGAAAAGAGACCTCAAGATGAACCCAAAGACTGCAAAGAAGAGAGAGACATAGAGAAAGAGAGAAAGAAGGTACCAATTCCTATGCTTTCCCTCCAAGAAAGGGCGGCTCTGAGCTGCTTGGCCGCCTTCTTCAGGCTGTCGCCTCTGGCTCTCAGAAACTGTTCCACGCAGGCATCGTTGCAGAACTTCTCCTGCGACAGACCCAGAACACGATGAGAACAGTGAGAAGAACCAAAGCAAGAAAGCCATGCAACTCCATCATCTCAAAACCTGCTTCACCGTCAGGGGCGCTTGCTTCTTCAAGATCTCGAGGACTGCCTCGATCCGTTCTCTGTCATTGGGCTGTTTCCTCTCCATCCCCATCTCGACTCAGAAGGCCAACTAAACAACGACAAGCCGACACCGTTCACCTACCCTTTCATCAGTGAAGGAACGAGAGACCAGCCGAGAAAACCTACTCCTCGAGCTGCGGTGAAGTGTCTGCGAGAGAGAGCGTGGGACGAGAGGCTGAGGGTATATATAGAAGACGAGCAACTGACGGCAGCCGTTATGTGACAGGCGGTTCGACCCGACCCGAACCGCAGCAGCTCGCTGACGGCGCCAGGAGACACGTTACGGCGAACTGTTACTTTTACCCGCTATTGGTTAGCGCTCTTTTTTCACCGATGCCCTTTTCTGTTCGATTCGTCCACGTGTCGACTTCGGACGGCTGAGAGGGTTCCGCGGACGCCGACGCACATTTATTGCGGGAATTAGTGGGTCCAATGGCGGTGATCGGATCCCTAGAATAATCTTCTTTAGCCTTTTAAGCCGCTTCATTTAACTTTTCGGATCTAAACCCCACCGGGTCCGACAGAATCGATCCGATAACCTGACGCGCCAGATCATCGATATGACATATATATATAGTTACAGGGCGACCTTACGATCTTGATTGGACGGATGTGATGGGCAAGTGGGAATCCTTCTCCTGCACACCGACAGACGAGGTGGGCTGCCGTAGAGGAAGACGGTGTCATCCAAACGCCAGTTTCCATTCACATCTCACCAGCTTCCGAAAGGCCAAAGTCAAAACTCCAGGCCAAACCCATGGAGAATCTTGTGCGGTTCTACCGGAGGAGGAAGGAGTATATACACACTTCGTCCACATTCCCGAGGATCGGGATTGAGCTCCTGTGTGCCGGATCTCACACGGAAGAGAAGAAGACGCTGTCAGTTGGATCGTAGCGGGCGTTTGTTTCTCTTGTAGGGATCGGAGGGGCGAGAGATTCTTGCCTCTGTGTCCGTTTGGAGGGGTGCGATGTACTGAACAAGAAAGTATATGTTACGGACATATGCATACAGGGTGTGAGGTGTGATCGCCCTTTCGAACGGAAGAGACGGCTGGTGGATTCCGTCCACTGTGTCAAAAGCGTTGGTGTGACCTTTTCCTTCTTTTTCTATCCCGATGCGATCACCTAAATCCATGGTGTTCAAATTTTGAAATGTCTTAGTGGGGAAGACGAACAGCACAGCAGCTGATACGGGAAGAGAGACAGGGTCGCACGGGCCACGTTATTAGGGGAATCATTATATTCCATGGTGCTTCTTCCTTTCTCGGGCTGTGGTGGATGACAAGACGAGGGGGGAAAAGAATGGTTAGGAGTAAACCCGGCATCATCATCACCATTACCACGGGGCTGCGCGATTGCCTCCATCATTCCACCGGCCTTTACCATGTGAGGTGGAGCAGCTCACCGGAGTCTCATGACCTTGTCGATGACGATGGTCGGACCATGCAACTGTACGTTCTCTCACATTCGAGCTGACTGCGTGGTTGACGCAGATTTCTTTGAACGGACGTAAGACTTCGGACACAATAATAGTTAGCATCGATGGCAGTTTGTCTCATCCGCTGTCGTTGACGTTCGAAGCTTTGGCACCGAGGAAGCATTCAGACAAACACTTGTTTGATCTTAAATTTTGCATCTTCCGAGGAAGACTTCAAACCATGCGAATCGTATGCATATGTGTTTGATTACTCAAACAAACTGCAAATTGAGATCTTAAGTGCAGATTAATCTTGGATAATGGAAACTGTCGTTGTCAGTAGAGAACACCCATAAGAAACTTTGAGCGAATTGAGGTGCTAACCCTCGTAAAGACAGCCGATGATTTATGTGAGCTGCGGTAATCGGAGGGTTAAGCCAAGCAGCGAAATCTGCTCTTGGAGGAGAAGAGACAGCTGCATGCGGTCCTCGCCATGAAAAGGACTGCAGCAAGTTCACAGCATATGATAACCCAGCTGAGAAAAATGGCCACAGCAGAGTACTCTACACCCACGCGACAGCTGCCACACGAGTACGGCGCATCACGCAAAGACGAGTTCGCAGGCCGTGGGGCTTATACTCCAACACGAGCCACCTCATTTGGGTGGCTCAGCAGCACTCACTCGGTCTCTCTGCTGCATCTCATCATCCTCATCTCTGATCTCGTCTTCGCCACTTCGCATACGCATACGAAAAGCGAGAGGACTCATCTTCTTGTCCTTTGTCTGCACGGCAAATGTTGAACTTATTCATCTGCCATTATTAGGTACTAAGGTTCAGTACATGGTGGGTCAGTCTGTGTTGTCCTCTACTGCGGAATCCATGGTTTTCTTTCAGAACCATCCTCACCACATAATTGGATGATTAGAAGGATACATTTGGCAGTGACATTGACCTGTTACCTAAACAACACAGCTAGAAGGGAAGGAGGAAGGGGGGTGACAAGATGAACCTTAGAAAAACAGGAACACCATGCTCATTTGCAGCCTGTTTGCTGCAGCCTTAAACATGCAATCATTGATGCAAACTGCTAGAAGTGATCACCGCCTGCAGCAGACGTACGTTGGCAAGCTGCTGTGGGAAATGTCAGAGAAGTTTTCTATCGTCTGGTATGCAAGCAAATGGATTCATGCAGCAGTAGGAGAAGAGGATACGTTTAGGCAGCAGGGCATCCATCCATCACAGCTCAGCTCGGAGATTATGGAAAGTGGGTGCCTAAGAAGAAGCCAAATGAGTGCGATCAGTAGCAATTAAAAGAATGACAGCTACATTGCAGAGAAGAGGACAGATGAACAGGCCAATAAAGCATTTTGTAGTGTCGTCAAATCTAGCAAGGTGGCACTAGTTTTGTCTATGATTGCCTCTGCCACAACTTGGCACCAATGGGAATTATTGTTCTTGACTGGTCTGTCCTGTTTCATAGCAGTGAGCCCACTTCTGATGTGGATAGGAGCATCCCAAGCCATGTGTTATCTTTCCACCTCTGGGAGATCTAAAATCATAGCTAAGATGGAAGAGGAAAAGTTTCTTGAATTTTGTGACAATAAAAATAATTCTCCTGGAGATTTATTGATTCTATGTATTAGATTAAGCCTGGTTATTATCATCTTAACCATGACTGCATTGATTGGTAGACAATATGCTAATCGTTCCCCCGATATTAATAATCATATATCGTACTATAAAAAGACTTCGGGTATGTTCTAACCCGATACGCTTAATCGAATTGCGTCAAATATGTTCTTAACCTAATTTTGTAGAATCTCAATCTACAATATCTAAACTCTTTGATACCTCAACTTGATTAAAAAGTGGAGCTCGGTTAGATCCAAATCTCTCAAAATATGCATATCCATTGGCAATAAATTTAGACATTTAATGAACTCAAGTAAGATAGCTACGCTATGGATCTCTTTTGTTCTTATGGGATTTGAAGGTTGCATGTGGATGCGACATGTCATGCCTCGAGAGCCCCATAGCGTGTGGACCAGTCATGCACGCATGAACAGATCGCTTCCCTCAAATGATTTGGGCTTAGTAGTTTGGGCTTACGACTCGGCCCACTGGGCTGAAATCACAGGTATATACGTTAGCGAACCACGATTTGGGTTTCGGATTGACAGGATTCAATTTCGGTTCTTGATCGATTTGATTCGGTTAGAATTGAACCGTAGTCGGGTCTACAAGTGGTAGAGGTGTTCAAATCGAATCGGTTCAAACTGATTTGGTTTGGTTCATTAATATTTCGATTTTGAATAATATAAATGGTTGTAGTTAATCTGTTCGAACTAAATCAAAGCTATTTTAAGTTTTGCTCTATAATCATTTTCGTATACAATTGAACAATAACTTCGTAACTTATCTTTGTAATAATCGATTACTGCATAATCTCGTTCATGTGTTACCACCGCTGAGATAGAAAACTAACATGATATTTGAATCTGGTAACTAATAGGAAAAATAACGATGTAAGCATTACACTGTGGACTACCACATCAGCAATGACGTGCGTAGAAGAACTCGCGCCCTTCTACAATAATCGGCAGGAGCATGATCCTCCGGCCCCTGCCTACCTCGATCTCTAGAAGAGCTACACGAGTCAATCGTAGGGTACATTAATCCTTGACAACGAGGTTCATCCTATAGTGTCACTAGTAACTCGTCTCCCACCATCAACCATGATTTCAGGAAGACACATATGTCCATAGGACATTAATCCCCTTTTCCCGCTCTTCGGATGCTTGGCACGAGGGACCATCCCCTACTTACCCCAGACGAGCTCTAGCCTTGACAAATGACACTCGCTCTCTCAGGCGTCCTTCTCTGACGCTACTCTCAAAAAGGCATGTTTGCTAGATGTCGATATGAATGAGCCACTACATAACGTGAGGGGTCTCGACCAGCCACCGATCGTACTCCATAAGTCGCCTAAGTATAAAAGTTAGTCCCAAAGTCTAAAGGGGAAAGTATCTCTACTACTTTCACTCCCCCAACTGATTTTACTATTGGAGGAGTTGGGTCGGGAACATCCCTCGCCGTTGACTGCTTATACAAGAACCTCATCAAGGCAAGACTAAGGCGCACCTTGGGATGACACTGAATCTGCCTCTAGTGAATAGGTAGTGCCTCGGGATTGCGTCAACCGGATCCGCTCTCGGCTCTAGCATCATCCTGCGACCCCTCGTGGACTCCCGAACGAGCTTATGCCTTCGGGACCGAACCAAGCCGCGACGACTTCACGTTCAACGATATCAACGCAACAATAGTAACAAAAGCACCAACACAGAAAATAAGTACGTGAACAGAGCCTGCTGTTTCTCGTTCACTTACATTAGACTCGTTAGTCATTACAAGAGAACTCAAATCTATGGAGAGAAATAATATGAAGAATGAACAAATGGATATGCGTTGTTAGAACTTAGAAAAGTACGTAACATCTACCAAATCAGTAGTCACAGACAGAAATGCAGAAGACAGAAGAGATGGTGAAAGGAAGAAGAAGAAAGCTATCGATCAAATTACATGCAACAACGATCAGTCGACCATTATGAGGACTGAGTTGGGATACCTCAGGTGGCCTTTTCTTTCTCATGGCAGTGTGCCGAACTGTGGCATGTCACTCCAAGCTGGCCATGGAGTTCCATTCCATGTGCTTGTGTTGTTGCTGCCGTTGTTGTTGTTGGTCATGATCGTAGTCGTATTGGTGGTGGTGGTGGTGGCAAGGGGGATGGTATAAGAAGAAGACTCGATGAACCATACTGGTGAAGTATTGTGCTCACTGCTGACACGAACCTTTGTGGACTCGTTGCCCTCCAAGCCGGCATCTTTGGAGCTCGGAGTTGGGTAGGCAGGCATGCTGCTTCTGCTGCTGCTGCTGTCTGTATGAGTTTGCCCTCCGAAGAAGATAGCCAATCTCTGCTGCTGAAGTTTCCAATGGAGATCTTGGTTAATGGAGCTCAAGGATTCGATGGAAGGGGCAATGCTTTTGTTCGCATGGCTGTTCCCCACAGACGAAGAGCAACCGCCTGTGTCGCTATAAACCCCTACAGCAGAGGCCGGGTGGCGATATTCCATCATAGGAGTAGCAGCCATGCCGGATGAGGAAGACATCGTTGCACCGGGCGAGGAGATCATGTCTCCGAAGGAGATGCACTGGTTGCCGTTGAACACGTCTGAAGCAGCCAGAGAATGGAGACCGGAGAAAGGGAGGACACCGACCTGGAAGCCTGGGGAGAGGGAGGGCAACGAGCTTAGGAACTTTAGGCCAGCGCCGGAGTCAGGTACTCCGAGCATGGGATCGATCGACTCGAGCGACAGGCGCGACGTTGTGGACGATCTGGACCGCTTGTTCTTGCGGCACCCGCCGCCGATGGGCACGTTGCGCAGGGCGCCGCCCTTGGTCCAGTACCGCCTGCAGGCCTTGCAGTAGTGCCTGGGTTGTGCGAGGCTGTAGTTGTTGTAGTAGCAGAACTTGGTGTTGGAGGAGTCACATCGCGGGCACTTGAGGCCTTGCTCCGGCTGCTGCAACTCGGCGGCGGTCGCGGTGCTCTTGCTGCCTCCTGATGCGTGGGAATCGTCGGCCATCATCTTCTTCCCTCTTTCTTCTCAGTGAGAAGGGGAGGCGATCGGTATTAAATAGCGGGTGGGAAGCGTTGAATATAGTGGGGGTAATGGAAATGGGAAGAAGGTGTTGGATTAGCTGTGTTAGCTTTCCTGCGGCGGAGGCAAAGGAGGGAGCCCCTATTCATAGGTTTCATGCATGGGATTGACAGTGCAAAAGCGACGTCTGATCCAAGCTTGTGACTGTCATCAAGTTGTAGGAGAGAAAACGGACATACGGCTTGGGTTTGTTGTGTCGTGCAACGAGAGAGAGAGGCAGAATAATTGAAGCAAAAGGAGAAGGAGACCATTCGGAGAAAGATTGACAGACAAGATTAACTGACGCCTCCTGAATCCACCTGACACTCCACAGAGCAGAACAGTGGTATTGGTGCATTGCTTCCCTGTGATGCTCAAAAAATTGGTATCAGCTTCTGTCATTACATCACAAGGATCACTTTGCTCTGGACTTAGCATGAGCACATAGGAACTGGGCAATTAACCTACAGCCACCTCATGCACGATGGTAGTTGTTACCTGATGAATAAAGTGGTCGTCCGATCTGAAAAAGATGATTGGACTGTACTCCGGTCAGCCAGCCACCGCTGAATGCAGGCTGCAATTGTCCTCTGAGTGTTTGAGCACTTTGTCCTCCCTCCATCCCATGTTCAAACCCCTCAAGTCATCCATCTTCCATCCCGGTACTGAACTGGTGCCGTTGGTTCTACTTCCGAGATCCCTGGAAAATTAATGTAGCGTACATGGTACAGCTAAGAACAGATGGGATGAGGCATATATGGACTACATATGAGGCGTGGACGATGAATGCGGTGGAGGAGTTGAAGAGGGCCGGGGGACGGAGGGCCGAGAGACAGCGACATGCAGCTCGTGAGCGGAGGGGAGACCGGATTCCCGTGATCCATGGACGAGACTGCGGCTACTGCACCCGAGTCATGGCCGGCCCCGGCCATCCTTCTCAGAACTCACTCCCCCCCCACCTCGCGCGTCACGTGCCGCAGCTGACCTAACCTTCCTCGCGTCCAAGCCGCGCCCGTCGCCAGGTAGGTGGAGAAAGAGAGCCTTCCGCCTGCAGAACCTGTGGGATCCGCTGATGGGGCGGGCCCCAGCGGTGTTGACCGGAACGTCGCCGTGATGGTGGATGGCCACTGCACTTAAGGTGGCCCGAGGAATTATGAGGATTAATTAATTATTGTTTAATTTCTGTATAATATATCCTCTTATAAACGGGAAAATCATGTATTATATCATGCACTTGGACTTTTAAATCGTTTTGTTTATAACATTATCGATTAGCATCAATAGAATTAAATTTATAGAAGGGACGATGTCAAAATTTTAATTCATCTAATCTTCAGATAACTGCTAATAATGGTTCAAAGTTCATCTAATCATCATACTAGGAAAAATTCAGCACTCAAATAATTTGATCAAATCGTACTGTAATTGCTCTTGCAACTTGGTTAATTAAAATTCACGTCAAAAGAATTATTTTCTTTGATCAGCTTTTTTGGTGGAATTTTTGATGTCTTCTTTGAGCCCAAGCAGGCAATTAGTAGAGTATGCACATATTTTATCCACAAGCCAAGCAAATTACAACAAAATAGTTTCTCTCACAAGGGTCTCAAAAGTGGATAGTCCTCCAGTAGCTCCCTTTCTGAAAGCGTGTCATTCTCATCTTGTGGTGTCCATAAAACCTCCACAGCCTGCATAAAACATCGATCAAAGTTATATGGTAATCATGAGATATGAGTGGCATTTTCATCACTATACTTGAGAAAATATCATGAATGTAAGATCTCAATACCAGTGTTTTGCTAGAAGGTATAGAACCTAGCTTCTGCAGTGCCACTTTCAAGTCCCCGCTGCCATTTATGACAGGTAGTCTATATACACCCTCAGCAGCAACCAGGATCGTGGCCTGGAATGGGTGACATTAACCGTCACGAGAATAAAATATATGACCATGCAATCATCGGAAGAGTAACAAAATATTTGAACTATAATAAGCAGAACTAATATCAAGCATTCCAAAGTTAAGTTTATTCTAGTGATAGACTATCTTTTGAAAGGAGATATGTAGACGATGAATTAACAACATGAATATAATAAGGAACAAAACACATATATAAAAAACAAAAACAAAAACAAAAAGGTTAAAGCAAGAAATAAAGGAACTGTATCGTACCACAATATACTCATTGCTGAAACTTTTGAATGTTTTCTTGCTTGTTTTTTGTCTTCTAATGTTGTTCACATTCACAAGTGTCTCTTCATCAAATTTACCTCGCTCTTCAATTGAAAGTTGATTGAAACATTTCTCCCCATCGTCGATACTACGTTTCATGTCCACCTTCGGAATGCAAACATATGCATAAGATCATTTCAAATAAATTTATGCAATACTGCAAAACACATTTGAAGTACAAGAAAGTTTAAAGGGAAATTTTATGAATCTTAACAGTAACCTATATTCTCAATCTTCAATAATCAGTAGTAGAAGTCAAATTTTATCTTCAAGAGCATGAAATAGTAAATCTAAACTTCAAATGTGATATTGGTAAAATCATACCATCTCAAACTTTTTGGATTCTCCATCTCAAAGTAATATTCACTTTTTTTGTAATCTAGTCAACAGAAATAGGCATCTTTATAACAAAAATTACATCAGAATAACTAAAATCCCAAAAACATATATGCAAAGGCATGATATACAATACTGATGTCAATTAAAGACAGATGAGCAGAGCATGAAGATAATATTTTAAATTGCATTTAGCAAGTTTTGACTTGTTTAATAATGATCTATTTAAACTACAACTTACAGAATAGTAAGCAGAGATGCAGCAATCTGGATGACGAAGCAAAGCCAATGTTGTCTCTGGGACACAGAATGATGCCAAAGAAGTGTTCAAATACATCATTAGAAAAGGAAAAACGAGAAATCCAAGTAAAACAAGAAGCATCATGCAATATTTCTACGATAACAAGCAATAAAACTGATCTAGGTTGATCTACAGTACTTGTGAAGCCATCGGTTCCTAATATCTATGAAATAAGAATGTTTACATAACATATATTGACATGTTAGCTAAAATATTCAGGCACTAGATGAACTATAAAGTTGTTCGTAATAACTTCAACTTTTACAACTGTTGAGATCATTCTCTGAAGAAAGATATATTACTTAAGACCATGCAGAATTTGTTTTTGCTGATTCTTATTCACTATCAAACAATAAATCCACAAGCTTGCCTTTGGAAATGTGAGCTTGACAGAACTCAAACTACTAAAGATCATTATACCATTTACATTGTGATGTTAAGCTTGACCCCAGAAATTTCAGTTTGGCAAGAGCCAACATGAGATTATGATCAGCATACTGTTTGTATTACGATATTTTAAGCCTTGCTTAAACCTTGGTTTGTGTAGCATGACCTCGGTATGTAAGTTATAAAATTCTTAACAAATTGTATCAAGTGCAAATTTCTCATTGAAGGTAAGAAAAAATGAAATAATTTTGCAAAACATGACCACAATATGATTACTATTCAATGCATTACTTATGGAATATATAGCAACCTAATCAATGACATAACATTGTAAGGCATGCATTTAATACAAAATCAATCAACATTAAGTCAGAGTAACTCTGATTATTGAGTTCTCTAAATTAGAGTTTTCTAAATTTTCTAAAGGCACACACTTTTTCAATGGGAAACATAAGTTACACAGTTTTAAACAGAAAAATACCAACAGAAGATGCAACTACTCAAGAATGCAGATGTAACAAGTCTCGTCAAATTATAGGATTATAGAGATTAGGTGACAATAAAAAAATTGAGTCACAATACCCGTTAAAATGTAATTCAACCCCTCTGCAGTAGATGTGTCTGCAGCTTCAGCAATCTGATCAAGATCTTTTTGAAATGATCGTGCAGTGCCCAAGAGGCCAACCTAAAAAATTAACAAATATTTTAATTATGCTACGTGCAATTAAGTGTTTGTTAAAAAAAAAAGGACACGTTCCTGATAAAAAAACCATCTTGAGAAGTTGTTCTTTTCATGTGTCATGTGAAAAGCTGAAAATAAGACTTACTTTCTATCCAATGGTAAACACCCCAAAAGAAAAACACTTGGCTCCAACAAAATATTTGCAAATTCACAGTTCATAATTAAGAAAAAAGCCATAGCATCCAGATGGAAGCACTTCTATTGCATACTTGCAGCTAAACTTATTGTGCAAACCGATTTGCTGAGGTATTCCCGATGCCCTTAGAACTCTACCCTTGTGGTAAACAAAATAAAAAGCATTAAATGACAAAAGAAGTATCAAATCAAATAAAAAAATATTGTCTAAGAACATACAAATTAAGAGCAAAAAAAAAAAGACACATGTGCCTAAAATTTCACATAGAGTGGATATTCAATGTATTCAACCAAGGATTTACCTTGCAATACGAATGACAATCAGCTACCTGAAAATACTCAACTGGGACAATACAAACAAAGAAACCACTATCAAGAATCAACAATGCACACTAGTGTCGTTGTGTGACCATTAGTCCCTCAGAACATCCTCAATTGCCTCTTGCAACTTCCCTGCTCTCCATACTTCTTACATCATTATAGTCATTATCAACTTATCACCATCAATGCTTACAATGTGATTGACACTTCAATATATCTAAAAAGGCAAAATTTAATGCACAAAGGTTCTTCCACATGTATAGTCTAGAGAGGATCAATGTATGCAGCCTTATTCCTACAAATAGAAAGGTTGCTTTCATGATTCAAATCCTAATCATTCAGGTCGCAAAGGAACAACTAACCATTAAACCAAAGATTGTTCTTACACTTTAATGTATCTATTGATCGTATTTAGAAGAAAAAAGGCCCATATCTCCAAACACCTCAACAGTCAGCCTTTCCACCAAGTTTGAGAATTAATTAAACAAAAGGAGGATATCAATACTTGTATGGCTGATATTCCATACCCACATCCAGCGCAAAGTAGGCATACAAAAACAATTTCTCTACATCTGAACCTACTACAGTCTTGACAATGTCGGTGAATACGCCAATTGATGGATCAATGAAATCACCAAAGATGGATCCCAACAATAAAAGTTCAATCAAGTTAGAAAGAGGCATGAAAGAAAACTGTGTCTTTATTCATATGTTCTTGCTTCAAAGTTCCACAAGCAAAACTAAAGCAATGTGAATCATCTTTTAAACTTACCATAATTAAGTACTATCAGTGTGCTTACTCCAAAATTTAGAGTATTTCTGATTTATGTCAGAAGACGGTGGTCATAGAGATCAAGAACAAAGGAGCCAACCATAAAGAAGGAACAAGTAAGAACGGAGTGGCCGCACCTGAAGTTTGATGACGCTGGTCCTTTGCGTGGCCGTGAGGACGCTCCCATCATCTGCTCGATCCGGGAGGAACCCAGAGAGCAAAATAACCGCCACGAACCCCATCATGAGGAGGAAGAAGCCCGACCCCGCGTCGAAACCCACCCCGACGGCCGGCCCCACGTAGAGCCCCCCTCCGAACGGCGAGGGAGTGTAGTAGGGCGCCGAGTAAGAGAAGCTTGAGACGGGAGGATCCGAGTAACACCAGGAAGAGGACGAGTGCGACCGAGAGGACGAGGAGGAGAAGGCCGTCCCGCCCATCCGTCCCCCGGACGCCGCGAGGGCGAGACACGGATCGACGGTGAGGAGGAACCCGAGCAAGACGATGGCGGCTGCCGGTTTCTTGAGCCTGTCCAAGGTATCAAGGACGAATCGCAGCGCCGCGCCCGGGGGGCGATCCTTTTTCTTCTCGGCGGTGGCGGACGGCGGCCTCGGAGTGCATCTGAGGGGGAACCCGATGGGTTTCCGAGATCCGACGACGAGGAATTGGGGTCGAGGAGGTTGGAGGAGAGGATTCCATCGGAGGAGGTGGGGAGGCCTGCACTTGGACGGGTCTCTCCACACGGAGATGGTTTCCAGTAATAAACCAGAACCCATTCTGAAGACGGAGATGGAATCCCAACCTCAAAGAGGAGACGGCGGCAGTTAGAGGAGGAAGGGGAACGGAAAGAGCACGGCCTGCGGCAGGGATCGGAGACGGCGAGATCGTGGTCACCGCATTAACCATGAGAAGTACGCTTGAAACCCGGACGGTAAAGCGGAGCGGCTTCGTCAATTATGGCCCGGTCGGTTCGCCAGAGAACGGTAGCCTTTGGTTTCTCGAACCTCCCCGGTCCGAAGAATCACTATTAACAACAGAAAATACATATATACCTCTCTATATTAATCATTTCCAGATTTACTCCTCCAAAATTTAGTTTAGAAATATATATATATATATATATATATATATATACACACACACACACAAAGAGTATTCACTAATATTCATGGGAAATAGTGATTAATAAGAGTAATGGAGGATAAATATGATATTGTTAAATTGTGAAAGGATTAAAATCACCATATTACACCAATAAATTATTTTTAAAAATTAAAAATCACTACATTAAATGACACATATTCATGTCATACATGAGATCTCACTTGTGCAACCACTAACTAATATATGTCTTAGCTAAGACCTAATAGATCATTTTACACCAGAAAATTTTACCTCTCTAAGATCTATTGAATAAATAATTAAATTAGTTTAAATTAAATATAAAATAAAAAATCTTAGAATTTAGAATGTTCTTTTGGGAAATGTCATCCCCTTTCACTTTCAAAATTATTCATCTAATAGAATTATTATTGGAGGAAGTAGAACTATAACGCAATGACTAAGATAAGCTTATAAAAGTTGATGATTATATTATGATAATTTTTACTTAAATAATTTGATTAACGATTTGAACCAAACGAAGTTATTAGCTAGTTAGCCCATAGTCATGACATTTAGTATCCTATCATAACATTAATAATATTTATTTTTCTAACACAACATTAATAAGAATAAATTAAATAGTATACTTCTCTTTGAAAACATCAAATAAATTATTTTTTATTTCTGATATTGTCAAAATTTCTATGTCCCTAATATAAGTTTACTATTTAAGAAGAAAAGCTATTAATTTGAGCTAAAAATTAGATGGCAAAATCTGTCTTATTTTCCATATCATCATTTTCTCCATCTACACAAATTTTGTCCCTTTTTTATTTCATAACTATATGCGATTTTACATTATTTTCTTTAATAACCTTATATTTTCTTCATCAAAGACCATTGTTCACCATATTTTGCTTGGATTTAGAGGAAGAAGTTAACAGACAAATGATTAGGGGAAATTTATTGTTAATAATTAAAATTAAAAGTGGTTAATAATATTATTAAACAAATTATTATTACAAATGTAGGTAAATATATAATAAATTATTTTGTGGGTTTTATGATAGAAAATGTTATTTGTGTTGATTAAATGAATTATTCTAATTTTTTAAAGCTGGAGTTGCAATTAATGAAACATAATCGGAACATAAACTCAGTCAACAGAGAAAAACGGAGAGTCGCAGAGAGGAGTCATTAATACTAATGATCGATTAGCGATGCCACCTTCCATACACAGATGATCACATGAAGCTAACAAAATGGCAAGGCTAAGGGAACGACAATGGCAGATTTATTGGGAGGACTCCTCGTCGCCTGACACGTCACTTCCCGCCGGGATACAGCGAGGCGAGGTCGGTGCCGTCGGGGAGGGTCTTGGGCACGATGCAGGCCTGGGAGCACATGTTGGAGCAAGCCACGTTGCCGACCTGGCCATTGGCGCAGCGGCTGTAGCAGTCGGTGAAGCACAGGGCGTCCGCGGCCGGCACCGTCGAGGAGGCCATGACAAGGGCGACGAGGAGGAGGGCAACCACAACCATCTTGGACTCCGCCATGATCCCTGCGGAAAAGTGGGGATTGGATCGGGTGAGATCGAAGAGCAGGGACGACGAGGCGAGGACTGCTGATGGGTGGATGCTTGGCTGCGAGGAAGGAAGGGGTGGGGGGTGGGCCTCTTATAGGGTCGCGGCCATGGCAGCCGAGGAGCGGAGGAGGGCGGTGGAGAAGAAGGCGGCGGTTTGGGGCTAACAGAATTGACCGGGTCGGGCGGTTGTGATGAAGTTGGGGAACAAAAATAACGGAAATGAGCGCTTGAAGAGGTCATTAGCAACAGAATTAAAAGACAATAGTAGTGATTATTCATATTTTAATATCATTAAATCATTAAATCGCTTGGATATCATTAAAAGACAATAGTAGACAACAGAATTTTAATATCATTAAATCGTCCAACTTGAACAATAAAAAATTAATGTATCAAATTATTTAAAAAATAATATATATATATATATATATATATATATATATATATATATATATATATGAGAGATTTTATGTAGGACGAAAAGGTTATCAAACTTCTCAAATTGAACATGATCACAGTAAGTCATAAAAAAAATTTTAATTATTCCATAAAATACGGTATCTTGAATATTTATTATTTTTTAATTTGTTCTAATTTTCTTGATTTGAAACAAATAATTTTGATGTACAAAAATTCATGATTGCGTGGTAGATTAAATCCGAGCAAACTTGCCTTACATGTTTTTCTTTTGTTTTGAAGACGTATTGCCAAAGCATAATAGATTCATCAAATTTTATATATAATTTTCGTAATTGATGTGTATGGCATCCGAACGGTCATTAGCCAGCATGAAGGGCTCGATTTGTTTTCCTATTGGTAATTGTTTGTGAACAAACGTGCCGTGACTCGTTAGTCAGCACGACATGGTCCACGGGTCGATGTCGAGAGTGTCCCGTCGGTTGAACTGGACGCTGAAACGTCGAACGACCCTCGATGTCGGGTTCTTGGTTAGCGCTCCTTAGCCTGGGGTTGAATAGTCAATGGCTTACGTACGAGGTCGTCGGTCGATCAACGACTTTCGAGGTTGGGGCGCCCGTGAATCGTGGGTGGCCGCTTTCTTGCAGAAAAAGGCCTTCATCGGGTGATCTCCGGCCGTGGCCCATCCGACGAGCGAGTTAGTTGAATGTTTTTCCCCTCCCCAGATCCCCCCTTTGTGGGTATCCACGAAGGATTCTTATACTACGACATGAGGGTAGGTCGTACGCGGTTTGAGGTGATGGGCGTGTCGGATAGTGTCTCAACACGCATGGGCTCTGACCTTGCGTGCGAGGGTGGTGACGTCTTGGATTTATCGGAATGATGCGTGTGGGATGTCATGATGTGTGATATTTTGGTATGGATTCTGACTTTGCGTGTGGGATGTGGTAACGTGCCTTTGGTCCATAATTTGTCATATCAGTAATTATCATGGTAAATCATGTTGTCATGTTCGTTTCCGAACAAGTGATTTTTATAATATATATATATATATATGTTTTGTAATTATTATTTTTATTTTTTAAGTAGTATTTCTAATTTAAAATTATTTAAATTATTTTCAAAAAAATATTTCACCTATTATAATATTATAGTATTTTTAGTTCGCTATAATGTTTTGATCATATATATATATATATATATATATATATATATATATATATATATATATATATATATATTACGAATGCCCGAAAATTTTCTTGGACAAATAATTAAGGTTTTTCTCTTTCATTTTAATGTTAGAATTTAAAAGATTACGGAACCGATGGCTTCTTTTTTCCTCCAGTAGGTCGAACGAGAGACATTCCCAAGAGACTCGCGAACAAGCTCAGATGTCTCAGTCCAGAATTCCTGCAACCCGCCACCGCCTGTTTGCTGTGATCAGCCCGTCTTCACCCGCCCAGAAGCGATGCTTAGCCTGCAAGCACTCCGCTTCTCTTCCAACCACAGACGCCCCGACCAAGCCTGGGGAGCGAGCACCGCCGCTCTCCCGTAAGGGAGCTACAGCCGACCACCGCACGCTCACAGCCCTGATCGACTCTTTCCTTGACGCCAAGAACCTCAAGTCCGCGTTTTCGGCCGTCGGTTTGATGTTCAAGAGTGGCCATGCGTCGGACGCCTTCCTCTTGAACCTGCTCATGAAAGGCCTCTGCAAAGGCCACTCTGTTTCCGAAGCCGTAAAGCTGTTCCGGGAGATCGAGCATAAGAAGTGGATCCCTGCCGACGGCGTCACCTATAACACCCTCATCAATGGGCTCTGCAAGGAGAAGAGGATGGAAGAAGCTATGGAGCTCTGGAGAGAGATGGCGAGAGCGGGGCCTTGCTGCTCCCCGAACGCTATCACCTACTCGACGATCATGGATGGTCTGTGTAAGGTCGGCAGGGTCGAGGAAGCCATGTCCTTGTTGGATGACATGAAAAGGAGCGGTCTTGACGCCGATGTGTTCGTCTACACTTCTCTCGTAAGCGGTTGGTGTAATGCCGGCTCGGTCGACAGGGGCATGGATCTCTTCCATGAGATGTTACAGAAGGGAGCGCACCCTAATTTGGTCACTTACAGCTGCTTGATCCATGGCTTGTCGAAGCTCGGGCGTTGGCAGGAGGCTGACGATATGCTGCGTAGCATGGCCGATCGAGGGATCCATCCCGACGTATTCACGTATACTAGCTTGATCGATGGGCTCTGCAAAGACGGGAAGAGCGCGGAGGCAATGAGGTTGTTAGATCTCATGGTGGAAAAGGGTGAGGAGCCGAGCACCGTCACGTACAATGTCCTGATTAATCATATGTGCAAGGATGGCCTGATTGAAGATGCTTTCGGGTTCCTTGAGAAGATCTCGGAGAAGGGAAACGTGCCGGATGTGGTGACCTACAACACACTAATCCTGGGGCTCTGTAATGTGGGCAAGATTGATGAAGCGGTCAAGGTGTTCGGTAAAATGCTTGAGAGTAGTTCTAATGTCAAACCAGATTTGATGACTTTTAACACGCTTATACATGGACTTTGTAAGATTGGTCGTGCTCAACAGGCCTTGAATTTACGGAAGATGATGGTAAGGAGAGGGCACCCTTGCAACCTGGTCACTTACAATATACTCATCGGTGGGCTTCTCAAGGCCAAGAATGTTCGTAAGGCAATGATGCTCAAAAGTGCGATGGCTGATGTGGGGCTGAAGCCTGACTCCTTCACATACAGTATCATGTTGAATGGGCACTGTAAAATGAGAGATGTTGATGCTGCTGAAAGGCTCCTTGGTGAAATGAAAAACAACGGAATAAGTCCTACTTCATATGACTATAATTCATTGATGAGACTACATAGTAAAACAGATAGAATGGAGCAGGCATTGAGTTTGTTTGATGAGATGGATGATAACCACAAACCTGATCTCGTATCCTTTACTATTTTAATTGATGGGGCATGCAAAACAGGAGACTTGGAGTTTGCAAAAGACTTGTTTGCAGATATGCTTCATAGAGGAATTACTCCTGATTTGGTTACTTATTCTGTGTTGATAAATAGACTCGCTGAATCAGGAAAACTGGATGAAGCTATGGAAGTGCTTGACGGCATGAAAGCTAAGGGATTATCTCCAGATGTAGTGGTGTATGATTCTCTCATTCGTCAATTTGGGGCAAAAGGTGAAACTAGCAAAATCATTGACTTGCTTCATGAAATGGCAACTAATGATGTGGCTCTTGATGCAAAATTTGTCTCAACTATACTGGATACTTTACCTTTTGATGGAGAAGACAAGGTCCTATTAGAAAATTTGCCAAACTTCTCGAAAGAGATATCTGAAGGAACAAGCCTTTCATGTCATGAATTAATTAAAAAAATTCAGAGAACTTGTCCTGAGCTCCAAATACAAGCTTCTTGATACAGAGGGAAATTGAGCTTTTGACAATACTTATCATGAGCTGTTTCTATCGGTATGTTCTTGGACACTTGAAATACCCTATTTCCTTTTTCTTGCAGATTAACCTTTGGTGCAAACCATCATGCACATTAAGATTTTGATTATTTTCTTTTCTGTTTTTGAGGCACAAATCTTGTATGCTTGGCTTTTCTTATTTTTTTGCAGTATTTATTGTACTTGTGGGTGTTGTATGGACCTATTCAACTGCCTTTATCGTTCCCCTTGATGGTTATGATCAAATCTTCTTTTTTTTGTCAATTTGTACAATGAAGAAAAGTGTGAAATTTTAAAAACAATTATAACTCTAGTCAATATGACCCTGTCACTCATCCATGTGCAAAACAATTGTCGTACAATTTGCCTTCTTTCATCATGGCTTATAATAGGTTTCCTTAAAACCATATAGGTTGAAAAGTTAAAAAGAACTAAAGCATTTTTTCTTGGTTGTCAGTCCCTTAAATCTTCAGAAACATGGAATGGCTCTTCTACCAAACACAATATTGAAGTAACTCATTTCATGTCTTCCATGTCTAATTTCTTAAATGACTTGAGACAGATAATTGGACATGTGAACATCTGACAACCTTAGTTTCCCTAATGGTTCTAATTGCCTAAGATGAGTTGATACTTGCATTTAAGTTACAAGATGATCCTCCAAAAATACAGAATTTATACTTTCCTCAATTAAATATCTTAAGCATAAGGATGATGGCCTTCTTCATATTGGGATTTTGGAAAAGGAAGGAACTACATTTTCTGTTGTAATTGGTCAAGATAAACATTCTGATAAATGTAACTCATCTTAAAATCTTGGAAATTATTGTTAGAAATTGGATTTTGTTGACATGATTGCCTTTTTTGAAACATTATCTTATCTAATGGTATTTTATGCAGAAATGGAGTTTGTTAATATGTATGTAAACTTAAATCAGTCCTGGACTTGAAAACGTCTCAGTAGAAAAGTTGAAGGGTTCAACTGCCTCTTCCAGAAGTACAAATTAGTATCACTCTATTATTTCATTACTCTACTAATTTCCTCATTAAAAACAATTTCAGTTGGCTATTTTGAATCAAGGGAACATGTTCATTAATGGTTCACAAATTATACTGATATGGCCACAGTAAAGGTATGAGTTGTACAATTATATGCACGAGACCATGCTAACATGAAGTTGTTCATTTACTACCTTAAATGTTCTGGATATGGTCAAAAAATTGAAGCAATAGAAATTAGATCAGTATGGTTTATCTTATTCTTCTTGATAGATTGCAAATTCACAAAATGGGATCCTTGCATAACTTTCTTATTATGCAAGGTGGTTAAATGGAACATTGTACCTTTCTCCATGTCAAAAGATCAAACGGCTTTCAGCTTAATTGACGTTTGTTTACGGTGGGAATTAAGCTTTACATGATATTTTGATAAATCCAGCAGTACAATTACCTTGTATTGAGTTTCTACTCGGTACTCATAGCTATAACTGCTCTTACCAACTTGATACTATTAATGCAGAGAAGTTCATATATGGTTTTTCCCACCAATGCAGCCTTTAACACTCTATCATTGGAGTTTACTGTACATGATGAACCTTTCAGATGTCCTAGCCTCAACCAAGAAAGTTTCATGCATCAAGAAACCTCGATGAGCAACTGGAGGACAGCGATGTTGCTGACGTCTTACTGGTACTCCTCGATCAGTTACATCCCTTGTTCATCAGCAGGAAGAAGGATTTCTGGTTTTAGACTTCGTGCTTGCGGCATTATGAAACGCCAGGATTCAAGCGCAAGAAGCCGCTGTGGTGGGCTAACTAGACCAAGACTGTGAAGTGCATCATCCAGCGGTCATGCTTCCAAGTCTTTGCATAAACCTTATTCTAATTACCACAAGTTTGTATCATCAACTGACTCTGTGCACCGCACCCGTCTTCGTACGACGGGGGGTTGGATTCCATAAGGGTTTTTTCGATGCATTGTGTTGTAAGTTCCACTTGATTTACTTACCACTGATTGTAACCTTTTAAAGGGGACAATATGGGATTGACAGATCCAGTAAACAAAATTGTATTGCAGCAACTGTTAATCCAAGCCTAAACAAGAACTCTCTGATCCAGAGATAGTGGTAGGGTTGAGAGAATGTATAGAGCATTTACGGACTCACTGTTGTCATTATTCTCTGTGGAAACAATACATTTGGTCAGGAATATAGTGGACGATGAATTTGGGCAAACATATTGAATATTGCATTAGGAGTTTGTGCCTTTGGTGCTTAATTCATTTGGTGTGTTCTAACAAATAGAATTCTACTTCCCTCCAACTATGATTGATAGTGATAATTAAAATTTCTAATGACTATGATTGATAGTGATAATTAAAATTTAGAAGCTTACTGTTCACTATGTTTTTTATTATTGACAAAATCTTGTTATCAATAACCTCTTAAAATTAATAAAATAATATTTTATTATTTGCACTAAATAAAACGAATAATAATTTCAAAAATAAAAATTACTTTTGAAAGAAAAGTTAAATATTATATATTATGAAATTATTTCAGTATTTTTTTTTCATATATTATGAAATTATAAATAATCATGAATTTTAGAAAGGTCGAGCAAGCGACAACAGCCCTCGCCGTGGTGGTCGTCTACTCGAGGCGGACGGGCTCCGCGTCTTCGCTCTTCCTTCTTCGCAACGCCTCCGACCGAAGGAGGAAAGGGATAGCACACGAGATTCCATCTCCAAGCGTATTTGGGTGAAGGAAGACAAGATCGGGTAGGATAAAGACTGATGGAGGCCGCGGAGGAAGCAGAAACCAAGGGTTCGGCCTCACCCCCTCCCCCCGACTCCAAAACTGCCGCCGTCGTCGAAGCGGAGGGCGATGTGGACGAGCGGGACCGCTATTCTCGCGAGATCAAAGCCGGTCTCCATCCTTTGAAGGTTCGTCTCCCCTCTTCAAATTTTCCTTCGCTGGCGCTCCTTGTGTCCGACAGGAACAGTCTCCTTTTATCCTAGTTTGCTCTCGATTATTCTTGTTTCTTGTGGTATTTGAGTTGTTCGGTCCATATTTGCGAATGCTTTCCCGCTTCGAACTTAAATTGAAATTTATTTAGTGAGCACTGGGAATCTGTGTCCTGTGGACAAGGATGGAGCACTCGAACCAGACTGGTTGTAGAATAGGGTGATTTTTGGTGTACTCTCGATATCCTACCTGAGTTCCTTGAACGGGACAACCCTGGGAATTCTCTTTTACAATCTTAGTTATGGCCTTGTAATTGATTAATTATAGATTGAGGCATTTGAAATCTGGAAAATCTTGGTTGGTCAGTGATTTTATAAAACATTTGTGGACACCGAATCTTTTACAAGTTTGTTGTCTAACACTTATGTTATTTACAATGCTGAGTGAGATCGATTGTGAAGTATTGACATGATTGCTCCTAAATTGGTGGTATTGATATTTATACTAATGATGTGCTGAGGCCTTGAAGGAATCATGAATTCTAGAATGTGTTATTCAATTCTGTAATTTCTTTAAATACTGAAGGTTTTTATGTTTTCATTCAGCATAAGTTTGTGTTCTGGTATACTCGACGAACACCTGGAGTGCGGTCGCAGACATCATACGAGGATAACATCAAGAAAATTGTAGAAATCAGCACAGTATGTTTCTTCTTACACCTGTCAATTCCAAATGACACCATAGTTGTACTTATGATGGCAATGCAAATGCAAACTCTAACATGATTAGCTTATGAACATGGTGCATTCATAGGTCGAAGGATTTTGGGTTTGCTATTGCCATTTGGCACGGCCTTCATCACTCCCTAGCCCAACAGATATTCATCTTTTCAAAGAGGGCATTAGGCCTCTGTGGGAGGTATCTATCCTGTTTATTGTTTTGCAATTAGTACCCTTCTTATTTTACTTTGTGTTTACTGTAAGAGAACCTGAAGAAATTGAAAGAAAAATTTTGGATATATTTTAACTCATAAAAGGAAATTTTACTCTTTTGTGATGTTATTTTCTGAATGAAGTTTGATTTAATCAGGATGCTGCTAATTGTAACGGTGGAAAGTGGATATTACGGTTCAAAAAGATTGTTTCAGGTCGTTTCTGGGAGGACTTGGTATGTGAAGCAGATAACCTTTTTTTCCTAACTTAATCATCTTGGTCTTTCTCTGATTAGGTAGGAAGCAGTCTCTTCCTGTCTGAGTTATTTCAGTTTGTTCTCGACTGCTTGACGACATATTTGACCAATGTTTTTCATTTTTTATGTTATTTAACTGTGATTAACGTTGTCATTTTATAAGATTCATTAGACATGACCATATGTAGGCCTTTCTTGTAATTATGTTTGAAATTCTGCAATGCATATCAAATCAGGTTTAAATGATGTTATTCTGTGATTTTCTTTTTCCTATACCAGTTTGGGGATATTCACCTGCCAGTTAAGTTTATTGTTTTATTTAATCTCAAATTTGGTTACAGATGGGTTTGATGCATTTAATCGGTTGTCTTAATCCATGGTTAGGGTTGAGGGGTCAAGAGTCGCATACAGATACATGGTCAGCTTTTAGCATTCCTTTGTCAGAATAGAAAATGGCCCACCCATTTCTCATGGCTTGGCACGGTATTGAATTCACACAGGCACAACAACATGGGACATTTGGTAGATGATGGAAATAATGAAACGTTGTGAATCTCGAAAAATAAGCAAGCCATAACAAGTATCAACTGTTTGAACTTCAAAACATTTTTGTCTAAAGCAGGAGGTCTAATAAATGGAAGTTGATGTTGGACCAAGTATTAATTCAAGTAGATTTCTAAATGAATGTTGCATATATGAACCCTCAAACCCCACAGCGATGCAACCTCATGCATTGGGCATCCTTTTTTTAAGATATTGTTATTCTCCACATTTTTAAGTTTTCAAAATTCTTAAACCTCTGAAACTATTAATAGGCCTTAGTCGAAAATCAGGACTTGTGAGCTAAGTAATCTTTCAATCCTTTTGGATGCCAAAATAATTGCTACTTCTACAGGGAAAGCTCAGATGGAAGTTGAACCTATAAACTTTGCAAATATGGTGGCTGCAAAGTGCATATTTAGGACTATTTTGGGCTGCTAGATTGTTGGTTTTAAAGAGATATTTAGGGACTACTTTATAGTCCTGAAATGTAGGGATTGTGTAATAGAATTGATTGATGATATTAATGATTTTTGATTTTGTAAGGCCTATATTAGAGGTTTAGAGATGATGATGAATTTTGGGAATTGGAGAGTGGCTGTAGGCTGTGCAGCATAGGTTGGTTGGTGATTGTGACGAGCGGAGGACCGGAAATGGTGCAGCACAGGAAACAACTGTTGATGAAAGGGAAAAAAAAAGAAAGACAAGAAAAAAGAGAAACATAAACTCAAAATCATACATAGGTTTCACACCTCATGTTCACCGCGGACACCAGAAATTAAAAGTAGATCAACTGCTGACACTCTTATAAACATATTATTGTGAAAACACCAGGAACTTTAATTATTGATGAGCCAAAGTGACTATGACCAAGACCAGTTATGGTTTAGTTCTAGCCCAAGACTTCAATTGATCAAAATTTACATCAAATTGTAAATTACATTGGAGAGATCCATCTAATATTTTAAAATAACAAATCAAATATTTACTCAACCAGAATTTGACTCTCCTTTTTGGCAACATCTTTTGTTAGTATTTGAAAATTTTTAAACCAGTCTTGACTGCATTTGGTGTCACAACCCACCTGGCCTACTAACTTCGTTAAGTCTAATCCACTGCCCTAAAGTACATCTATCAGATCACCCTTATAAGACAATCCAATGGTGATGTGCCCTCTAGCATCATCTACAGGTAGCTGTTCAATTCCTTCACCATGCCCAATACTAGGGCTGACTCTTTAAAGTTGTCACACCCCAAGTGACTTCCAATCTAGAATTACCAAAAGATGCTAACTAATTAAGATAGTACCACAACATAAAAAACATCATTGTCTTACACTCCATAAGAAAGATGACTCGTAGACACATCACATGACTTGATTCTTTCTTCCATTCCGATATTCATTAGTGTCATGTGATTCTGAAAAATTTTAATCAACACATTACGGTCCTCTGACTGTAAGATGTGTTGTTTAAAATTTTTCAGAGTCGCATGGCCCTAATGAAAATCAAAATGGAGGAATGAATCAAGTCATGTGATTTGTCTACAAGTGATCAATACTATGTTTTCTTTCAAAAACTAGTTATTGTAAGTTTGTAACTCAGAATTTAACTTCAATTGCACTTGGATTGTAAGACAATGATGTTTATTTTATATTGCGATACTATCTTAATTAGTATCTTTTGATAATTCTGGATTGGAAGTCCATTTGGGGTGTGACTTGGAACTTCACTAATCAGTCTCAACAACATTTAAAAGGTTCCTAGTTTGTCTCATAAACCTTAATATGTCATTCATCCATTACAAACTCTTCTTGAATCCTCTATTCTCCATTGAAAGACTCCTTGAGGCTCAACATTGACAAATATACGTATGTTATATCTACTCTAAGTCTCAACCTCGTTTCTCTCAAATATATTAAACTTAATCTATGTGCCTAAGATGATGTTCTTCTATCCTTTTAAGATTTTGTGAAGATTCTCAAATTTTCTATAAATGTGAGTTTGTAGGTAAATCCTTTACCCCTAATTACTCTATCTCAACTGGGATTACATCAGATCCATTGTTTGTTTCGGACAACCTGTGTTTTAAGTCTTTTTACTGGACAAAACCCTGGGTTGTCTAGGTGACATTCAGAACACCAACCATGGGATGCTTCCTGAGCAATTCATAGGCTAGAAGGGACTATCATATCTGCACAGTGTGACTCTTGCTAAATCAGCTTTCAAAACTAGGGTACAGAATCTTAGGTAGTTTAATTTTATTTTCAGTACTTCCAATCACAATCAAGAAAATCTAGAATAAGTGGGATACTGATCCTATCATTTGAACTTTTGGAGGATCTAATTGAGCTTTAGCTTCTAAAAGTTGTGTTTTTTGCAGGAAGCTGGCATCATTAGCTCATTTTCAATATGTGAGTGCATATGTGGTTTGCTTTCTCAAATACTAAACATAGCTGCGGTTGAGATAATCTAGAAGATATGTAGGTTGTCCTTTCCAAGACATTATATGGCCTATTTCAGTTGCTGACATACCATAAATGTCATTTTAGAGCACCTGAGGGTTGGTGGGTTCTATTCTCGACTTTGAAAAACTGCATATGTTGTTAATACTTGAAATTTTGAAGAGGTAAAATTCTTGATCAGTGGATAGCATATCTGTATCCTTACGAGGGTTAAATGCAGGTTTGGTGACATGTCCTTGAATGCTAATGGAAAACAAAGAATGCTGTAGAGACCAAGTTAGAGGCTTTTGGATGTAGACATTACACCTGTTAAAACCTCCCTGAGAACCTACAACACTATGCCTTTTGAAGCCATATAATGCACAGCATAATACTGAAGCCCACATGATTCTATCCTTGTCTTTATCTGTGGTCTATTGCTTTTTCGTTGCGAGTCAGAATTTTCCAAGTTTCTCGCATATTGTAATTAACTGAGAAGTTTTCAAATTAAGAATATTGCTGCAATCGTTTTTTATTTCTTGAACATGATATCATCGATAATTTAAACCTCTTTCCCATCCTGACCAAAAGATTTTGTTTCACTGCTGCTCCAACTTCTAATATTGTTTGGTTTGTGTTCATAGGTATTGGCATTAGTTGGTGATCAACTTGACTATGGGGATGATGTTTGCGGTGCTGTACTAAGCATTCGTTTTAATGAGGACATCTTAAGTGTTTGGAACCGGAGCGCATCAGACCACAAGGTTTTGTATCTTCAACATAATGTCTTTGCAAATGTTGTTCAGATTTTAGTTGGTGACACATCTTCTGCATTACTAGGCTGTGATGGCTCTAAGGGACTCAATTAAGCGACATCTAAAACTGCCTCATAGCTACTTAATGGAGTACAAGGCACACGATGCTTCTCTGCGTGATAACTCTTCGTATAGGAACACTTGGTTGAGAGGATAGACATGGATATTGGAAATCAATCTGATCCTGCCGTCTCTATACTCTTCCCGAGTGTTGGAACCATGCGACTTTGTTGTAACCTCTAACAACTTGGATCTTTTGTTTTCTCTGAATTACGTCTGGTACTTCAATATACTACATTGAAATCTCTATCCAAAATTCTAGTCAGTGCAAGCTTGTTTATTTGCTATGTAGGTTTCATGTTCTTTGATAAACCACCCACGGTATGCTTCTTGGAGACATCACGATCTTATTAACCATTGCAGCACAAGGTTCAAATCTCTCTCTCTTTGGCTGCCATTTTTATGTATCAGTTGCCATCATTACTTTAACCCTATAGGTCTTACTGAACTCGAGGTTTTCTTATATTTCCCGTTATATAATCTGTAACAGGTCAAGGTTGACGTATTGCTGTTCATTTTGCACCCTCAATCTTGGCGTGTCATTTAATGGAAATGATTAAATGCTTGGTTTAATAAATCACGACTATAAATTCATGTTTTTATATATAGAGGTCATTGTTCGTTCTTTTTAGATTGGCACCGTTCTTCATATCAGATATATAATGGATGTATCCTAGGAAGACAGTTATGGTATTATGTGAATCAAATATGTCGTTTCGTACACGGTTGAGGTGAAAATGTTGATAAAATTAGTATTTTCAAGATATACGTGGACAATCTTATACGGACGAATACATGGATCTTCTTTTGAGAACTTCGAATAAAAAATCTAGCAAACAAAAACAAATACAGGGATTAATTATACATTATTATCGTTAGACCTTAGTGAAGTATCTATTTCTATTTATACTTTTGTTTTCTCAACGAAAATATAAAAATAAAAGATAAAAAGATAATTTTAATATTTTTTAATTGATGGTGACATACAGAGTTGGTGATGGCCGATGACGGCACCGCTAGGGGTCATATGTGACTATTATTTATGAGAAGAGCGACGACGAGAAGTAAAGGTTGCTTTGTATATGCGTCGATGTCAACACAGATGTCGAACGACCCTTTCTCTCGCTCTGTATCTGCATTAATATCGATGTAGTTGTTGAGTGGCAAAAGGGTTGCTCGATATTTGCATTGACATTAACGCAGATGCAAAGCAACCATTATTTCTTGTTGTTGCTCTCTTCATCCACGATAATTACCTATGAATCCCAACAATGCCATCATCCGTCACAATAGTTATCATAGACATAATTGTCGAGCGACCCTCATCTCTCGTTGTTGTTCTCCTCATCTACAACAGTCACCCAAGTGACCCTTTCATTGTTGTACATTTGCGTTAGTGTTGACGCAATTGTCGAGCGATGAAAGATTCATCGATATAATTGTAGAGCGTTAAATGGATCGCTCGACAATTACATCGATTTCGACATAGATGCAAAGAAATACTCATCTCTCATTACTGTTCTCCTCATCTACAATAACCAGTTGTGGCCCCTAGCGATATCATCGTCCACCACCACTAACATCTAATATTATCAACTAGAATATTAAAATTATTTTTTTAAATTTTTAATTTTATATTTTTATCGATAAAATTAATGGTGTTATGATAAATAGAAGTTGATGTTTTACTTTTATAATTATAATGATCTTAATATAAATTTTTTAAGTTTAAAAATTAAGATGGATAATATTTAATTAGCCCTCAAATTGGGTGACGAATATATATTATATTCCCGCACTTTGGATTGCAAGTCCCGAACATATTTTTACACCGCCGACGCCCTTCCTTTCTCGACACCGTCCAGAAGTTGCGGAACCTTCGCAAGGGTTAGCCGCTGCGGCCTTCCCTACGCCGCTTTCCATCCCCGTGCTCCGTTTAAACAATCCCAGGTAGTGAATGACTCCACTTCCTTCCTCGTTTTGGTTTTTAATTTTGACTGCCATTTGTTTCCGGGTTGCTGCAAGTTATGACAATTGTGTGCTCCGATGTCGATGAATGGCGACCCTCGTGATGGTCGGTTCGTCGTCAAATCTGTTTGTATATAGCATTTTGAATGTGCACATAGGGTGTTTGTGTTTATGCCTCTGAAACCCATATATCCGATGTTGGCTTGAGTTCCATTATAGTATTTTAATAATAGGCCCGGGTCTGGTTGGGGTTGCTTAAAAAATTCATGTACAGAGGACAGTCTCTCTTTCACCCAGCGTTCCTCGGTGCACGGCGGCAGCAGCGGTGGCGTATTCCTCCGGCGAGCTCTTGTCACTGCGGCGTTTTCCTCGGCCAACGGCAGTAGCGGCGGCTGCTTCTTCTCACCCCGGTATATCTCTCTCTTTTTCCTCCTCTTCCTCCTTCACCGCCGCACACTCCCTTCTCCTGCCTCCTCCATCTTCCCTCTTCTCCGTTCATCTCAGGCCCCCGACTCGTCGCAGCCCCCCTTCCCCGATCCCTCATCCATCTTCCCCCTTTCGTCGCAGCTCCACCCTTCCCTGACACGACCCTCCCCCTTCCTTCTCTATCACGCCCCACCCCACCCCCACCACCCCCCATCGCAGCCCTCTCTGCTCCTGTTCCCGGACCACAGCCCCCTAACCTCCCTCATTCTCAACCACCTAATAGAACAGCAACCCACGCCCCCACCGACAGCAGTTCTTCAGCCCCCTATCCTAATGAGCAAATGACCAAAAAATTGGGAGTCTCCCACAACCACCCAATCAAAGCTCCTCTCCTCCTCCTTCTGTGTTAATATTTTTATTAATATAACATATGAATTTTATATCTGCTAGTATTTGTCAGTACTTTAAATGAATGCAACTTTAATGTGTTATTTTTGTCGAACACGATGTATAAATTTTAAATTATAATATTTGGGAGCGCGCCTTGGGCATTTTGGCACCTTGGTGCCTAGTGCCTTTGATTACACTGGACTGAAGATATGTCTCTCGCTTGTACTTTCTTATGTAACTTATCATCCAAGGGATCTGTCTGCTGTTTTGTGTATACGAAGTGGATCAGCATCAAAGGAGTACCAGTAAGGACCGGCGGTTGTACCATTTTGGCATGTTAATTTAATTACGTTTTTACATACTAAAAAAAATATAAATTTGTAAAAGTCAGAAAAAATGTATAGTTTGATGTTCTTCCTGTCAGTCAAAATTTTTTTTTATTTACTTTATGTTGATATTCACTACTTTGCTTATGATACACTTAATTGCAGGCTTAAAAATTCATATATTAGATTCTTAATGGCCATATTGCTTTATGGCTTTGATTAAAGAACTGGCACATATTCTTCATTTTTAGAACTATGTCTTTTTTTTTTTTGCATGGATAATAGTATTTGTTATCCATGATTGGGTATAGTTGATGTCTTGATGGCATGCTTGTCTGGGCCTCGAAAGCATGAGCTTTGCTAGTGATGTGATCAATGGGAAAATCATTAAGTTATTCTGGAAGTTGCTGCTAGGAGAACTTTTATGTTTATAACACATGGAAGCAACTAACTCTGTTCCTCCCCCTAGGCTGATAGGGACAAGTGACCTCAAGGAATTCACTGTGGTTGGTGACGAAGAACTCAAGGGTGTTGAGTGCAGGCCAACCAATGTTTACATGTTGCAGGCTTCTGAGGCGTTCATTCTGCACAACATCTTCTTCTACAAGCTGTGCCAAGCCATGGCTCTTTATTGGTCTTGGAAACCCAGGGGAGAAATACCGTGGCACAAGACACAATGTACTTTCTCTTCTTTCCAAATTTACTTACTGGACGTATAAGGAACCTACCAGCAAATTCCCTCTTTATGTCATCATGATTGCTTTAAGTACCAGGAGGTCCTTTGTTTGATAATGTTGCAGGTTGGTTTTGACATGATCGATGCATTTGCCCAGTCGCTGGGCATTTCAATGGCATCCATTCATTTCAAGGCTCTTTTCGGTGAAGGTCTCTTTTCAATGGCATCATCATCATCATCATCATCATCATCATCATTCTTCTTCTGTTATTTAAATACGTTTTCTCTGTTATTAGGAATGGTTGGTGGCACACCTGTTCTCCTTGCAAAACCTCAGACGTACATGAATCTTAGTGGTGAATCTGTAAGTACTCCTTTAAAGAGTAAGTTCTTTTGCATATTTCTTTAATACCTTTTATCTAGTATTCGATCTGTGTACTCCATTGGAAGCAAGTCTAGGTTCCAACATGAAATTTTCTGCTTAGGAAAATATCAAGAGAGGCAACAAGAAATAGGTATCTCCTGCTTTGCAAAAACAAAATCAAGGTTTAAGCAGATATGAATCTCATCATTGCAAACACAAAAGATATAAAGTTGGTTAATGTTGTTTGAAAATTAATTTATATGATTCCCTAATTTCTTGTTCTTAGTTGCTTTTCTTGTTTTCAAAATCAAATATCGATGTTCTTGTTTTGTTGCTGCTTAAATTCTCTATATTATTTCATGTGTGAAATTATTTTCATGATGTGATGAACCGTGATGTATGAATAACGAATGCTTGGTTGGTATCCATCTCTGATATGTATTTGCTACCTAATTCTTGAAATTCCTGTCAACCTTTTCAACTATGCTTCCAGAAATGTTGCTTGGGGAGAGAGGCTTCTAGACATCTCTAAAAAGTAACTCATGTTTCTTTTCGTTGCCATTCTTGCAGACTGGACCACTTGCAGCATATTACAAACTTCCTCTGAATCGGGTCATTGTGGTATCAATCTCACTTTGCTATTACATGCTTAGGTATATGAAACTACTCTATGGTGGTCCTATATATAAAAAAAGTGTTTCTGCCTTATTGTGCAGATGTTTGATGATATGGACTTACCATGTGGAGTGCTTCGTGTGCAACCTAAAGGAGGACATGCGCGTCACAAAGGGTATAACAAAGAGAGCCTTTAACTTGTCTTTTCTCTTAATTAGTATTCTGATTTAGTGCTATCCTATGTAATGATCATGGAGTACCTTTGAATTTTCGAGTCACCTGTAACTGAAGTGATGAGACACCAGTCACACCACTGCTTTATTTGAAATCTAAAAGTGGGTTGTACTACTTAAATCAGCTATATAACATGATATGGAATTTGGAGAATCATAATAAAGGACATGGACAACAATTGTTGATACCTAAAAACTTTATCGAGCATCCAAGTGCAAAATTGAACTGCCTTAGATTTTCTAGGTATTAGGATGACATGTATGCACCCATTACCTAATTTTATCGTTCTTTGTGAACGGCCTGGATTTATCACGTAAGATGATCTTAATTCTTTGCAAGATAGACGTGTATGTAACATTAGATCTAATAGCTTCCTTTACCTCTCATGTTGTCTAGACCCATATAAAAGTTCAACTTGTACAGGGGTGTCTTTTTGTTAGAAGATTCAAGTTACCCACAAGCCCGTGTATTCACCCATAATCCATGTCAATCAAAACATATGGCACCAACATGTTACCAGCATGGGAATGTTTCATTAAACTGAAAATCTTGGTCACTATGACCAACCAGAATTTCTCATTTTGACTTGTAATTATTTAGCCAACCATTCTGAATTTATATTTTAAGCTCTTATCAGTTCTTGCAGACCTCAAAGTTTGATGTTGGTGTGATTATCTTATAGAGGTGAACTTGAGAATCCCTAGGAATTATTACGTTGACATAGAATTATTGTGGATCCTATTAGTTGGATTTTGTAAATGTTCATCCCAAATGGTTGCATAAACATCTTGCAACTATGGTTCCCAGGATGCATGTCTAATGTTCCAAACGCCTAAATTTTAAAAGTGTCGACGGTAGAATTCATGTTTGGATCCTCGCTATTGTTCACTTGAGAACTTTATAGGATTGTATTGGGTCCCTTTTTTTGGAATAAAATTTCTTTAACTTATTACAGGGGTTGAATTTAATCATGTGGCTTTTTCCGGTAGGACCTAAGTTGGGCTATGTGTTATTTGTATCTGCTGTCTTTTTTCCCTGTGGTTTGCATCATCTTATATTATGGTAGTGTCCAAATATCCTCTCATAAATAGATCTTAAAAAAAAAATCAGCTGTAGTAATCCAAAGTGATGATACATCAATTCTCTTGCTGAAATATAGGAAAATCAACATGTTAATCTCATTAGTTCCTAATAAGCTTCTTAATCACCTCATTTATCAGATTGATGAGTGTGATCTACCATTTTCGAGGGAACAGAGAATTTGGCAGACTGAGAATCGGTAAGTACCATTGCAGCTGCTTTCATACGAGATAATTTTCTATCATGAAACCAGCATCTGCTATCTGTTCTTTCAGGGATAGGAAGACCACCTGGGCAAATGGATCCAAGAGCCTTTTTGCTCCAAAAGTTCAATGCATCAGCCCGTGAGAGGGTAAGTGCAACCTGTAATCTTGTTGCATCTTGTTGTATCAGTCCAGATTTCATGTTTAAGCACAACATGTTACATCGAACGAACCAGATTGATGAGGCATTGCAAGAAGGGGTGGACGTCCTGAAGACACTCTTGACTAAAGGCTTGACAGAATGTGCAAGTTCGACCAACCCATATCAGAAGTACAAGCATTTAAGACTTCAAACATTGCCGGTGTAGCTCTAAATTTTGGATCACTTTGTAACAATCCTATAAGCCAGGAAGATTCTGTAGAAGAAACCTACATATCTTTTGTGATCAATCGGTGGTTCTTTGCCCAGCAAGATATGCTACTGCTTCTGGGTTGGTGCTTAACTACACAGATCGAAAAGCAGTCAGCATTATGACTCATTATAGCAGTGAAGATGAAAGGAACTTCTAAATAATCTTCAACTGGAACAGTATGTGCTGCAGCTTTATTAGGTAAATCTTGTATTGACTTCCAGTTGCTGACCTTTTGCTTCAAGTTGTCTGCAACTTTTCTGTTAAGTCAACAGAGAGGAGATTCTATTCTTTTCACATTGTAAGGGGCGAGATCTCTGAAAAAAGCTAGTAAATAATTTTTTTTCAAAGAAAACCTGTTAAAATTATTTTATAAAAAATAGTAAATGTTCTAGAAGACATAAAAGTATATAATCCTGGTCTTCAAATTAATAAAATTAAAATAATTTAAAATTAAATATTCTGGATATTCATTTATAAAACTTATGTTGACATATATTCTAATCTTATAAATTTCTAATATTTTCATGCTAAAATTTGAATTTTTTTATGTCATAATTTTTTTATTTTTTAATTTCTTCAATTAAAAATGAAATCGAGGAGGTTATATATTTAAATAAAAATTTCAAGAATAATTAGGATACGCATGACATCTTATAAATTTTATAAATAAGTAACAAAATATTTTCCTTCTACAAACTGGCGAGAATGTGAGATAAATGGAGAGAGAATGGACCGGTAAGAAAGAGTGAAGACAAAAGTGGAAGAGCCAAGACTTCTGCTGCCATCCTGCCTCTTTCCCTCCCTCCCTCCCTCCCCTCTTCCTCGAGTCTAATCTCAGATCAAGAAAAAGGAGAAGAAGAAGAAGAAGAAAGAAGAGTGGAAAAATAAGCGGGTCAGCGAACGCGTCTGTGCCTGTTTACCCCACGACAGAGGTTGTCTTCTAATGCACCTCTTGTTCGCGGTGAGACCGGTGCCATCTCGTGACCTATCGCCGCAACCCCAACCCTTTCTGTTCTTCTCCTCTGCCTCCGGGTCGGTCGATCGGCGTGGTGGTGGGGGGTTTTCTCGTGGGATGATGGATAGGACTGCCCCCAACAGCCAGGTCGGTTCGGACCGAGTTGTCCGCGTGCAAGCACCGCTGGTAAGTCTTCTTGCTTCTTCTCCTCTCCCTCTTCCTCAAGATCTGTCGTTCCTGTTGGTGGATTGTGGATGAGATGCCCTGACGACGATAATTTGGGAGAATATGGGTGAGATTCGGAATTGAAGGTTCCGAAGTGCCATGGTTTTGGCTGTTTGCCACCCTGCTTTCTCCAAGACCGATTGGTCATTTATGAGATTCGTGACTTGATCTTCGATGACATGTTGATGCTGGGAAGTTTTGTGTGTTTGCCTGTGTCCTGCCGAACTGAATCATTCATGCGGTTGCTGATTTCCCACGCAGAAAATGAAGGCTGTGTTTGATGTTTCGTTCATACTGATTTTGCTATGTTTCTGTGGTAGGGATTAAGGATTGTTTCTGTTGTAAGATAATATTTTCTTTTTGGAGGAATGATTGGATGTGAAACATTGTAAAAAACTTTACAATTAAGAATTAGATTTGGTAGAAAAATGTGCTGTTGGAACGATCATCTGCAGTACGCATAAATAAATTAGATGGTCGTAGGAAGAAGAAGCATGTCACGGTTTTATTTCATTCCATTTTTGTACTCGTCCAAACTACGTTTGTTCTCAATTCATGAAGTCAAAGACCTTTTCCATCCATTAAATTAGCAAATTAGTTCTTGGTTCTCATAAATTAAAAATGGAATAAAATGGTCAGACCATCATAATAGAAATTGCTTGGTAGATTGGTCATATCAGACTGAAGGATGTAGTGAAAACTTCATTAAAGCTGATTCTAGCTTTACTTTGCAATATTGGTGTGTATTTTAGAGTGTTGGACCACAAGAGAAAGCAGCATCAGTAAGTGAGAACACACTAGAAGGCTTTCCATATCTTCGTTTTGCCTCCGTCCTCGCAGTCCCTTTACCCTTTCACCTCTCCTTTTCTTTTGTACCTTTCTCCGGTTCTCTGTAGCTTCCCTGCCATGTATTATGCTTTTTTTTCAATATCATGTCATATCATATTGATCCTCGAAGTAATATAGTAGTTGCCTATAAAAGCAATAAACATTTCAAAAATTTGAGTTTGATTTCTTGTTTAGTAACTCGAACATTTATGTTCTCCTTCGAACAAGAAGTGTGTGCTCTAGAATGAAGATTGTGCTAACTTTTCCCATTTTTCTTACTAAAGACTTGGTTATAATGATGCGGTCATTTACCACACAAACTATCAGCTTAAGAATGAATTCATTGACATATTCCTTATCGGAACTCGTTTATGTTTTTATACCTTTTTTCTCAGTGCATCTGATGGTTGGGAACTTTTTCTCTTATTTTTAGTGTTTTTGCACATCAGTGATTGTGGTCCATTAATACTACCAATGTCATGCAAATTGCAGGTTGATTCTGTATCATGCTATTGCAGAGTAGATGCTGGCTTGAAAACAGTAGCAGGAGCTAGAAAGTTTGTTCCTGGAGCTAAGCTGTGTCTCCAACCTGAAATTGTACCCCATGGACCAAGAATAAGGAACTCCCGCAGGGAGAGGAGCAGAACCCAGGCACCTCTACTGCCTGGCCTTCCTGATGATCTTGCTATTGCTTGTTTGATTCGGGTTCCTCGAGTTGAGCACCTAAATCTTCGATTAGTTTGCAAAAGATGGAACAGACTTTTGTCTGGAAATTACTACTACTCCCTCAGGAAAAAGCTTGGGATGGCAGAGGAATGGGTGTATGTTATCAAGAGAGCCCGTGATGGAAAGATATCCTGGAATGCTTTCGATCCTAACCATCAACTCTGGAGGCCACTTCCACCTGTACCTGCAGATTATTCCGAAGCACTCGGCTTTGGTTGCGCTGTTCTCAGTGGTTGCTACCTGTACCTGTTTGGGGGAAAAGATCCATCAAAGGGTTCAATGAGGCGTGTGGTCTTTTACAATGCCCGGACAAACAAGTGGCACAGAGCTCCGGACATGCTTCGAAAACGCCATTTCTTTGGCTCCTGTGTTGTAAATAACTGCCTCTATGTTGCTGGTGGGGAATGTGAAGGGAACCAGAGAACACTTCGTTCGGCCGAAGTTTATGATCCTAACAAGAATAGATGGACATCTATTGCTGAAATGAGCACTGGGATGGTGCCCTTGACTGGGGTTGTTTACGAGGGCAACTGGTTTCTCAAAGGGCTTGATTCAGATGGTCAGGATGTGAGTGAAGTCTATGCACCAACTACCAACACATGGTCCACGGTTAGTGGTGGAATAGTTACAGGCTGCCGAAATCCCAGTATTTCATTGAATGGAAGGCTTTATGCATCAGATTGCAGGGATGGATGCAAACTTAGAGTCTATGAAGGAGCTACCGATTCATGGAACAAGTTTATGGACAGTGAACATCATCTGGGAAATTCGAAGGCCTTTGAGGCTGCATCATTTGTCTCTCTCAATGGAAAGCTTGGTATCATCCGAAACAACATGAGCATCAGCCTCATTGATGTAACAAACCCAGTAAGTAGCATAGAAACAAATAGTGCTCGTGTGTGGGAGGCCATTGCAGGGAAAGGCCAACTGAAGAACTTTGTTTCAAGCTTATGGTCATCTCTCGCAGGTCGCAGTTGGTTAAAGGATCATATTGTTCACTGTCAGGTGCTTCAAGCTTGATAGCTCTTGTGGAATGGAAGACAAACGGCAGGTAGGTTCCTTGATCAGCCCACATAGCAGCTGGTGACTAATCAACCTCGACATCTTAAACAGAGAAATTTGCAGCATGGCTCTTCATTCTCCTACCCCTAGTTGTCTATCTTGACATCTGATATCTTTATTTTGGGGGTTCCGAGTATGACTACACCAGTTACCCGCGAAATAAGGAACATGCTTGATTGCCGAGATTGAGGACTAAATAGGAACTTTTTGCAATGGCCTGTTGAGAAGTTGTGTGCTTCATGGAATGGAAAGCAAGGCAAGATAATCCTCATGAACATGAGTTCATAATTGGACAAACCTGGAGTGATCAGAAATATTACGGCCATGGAATTTAACCAAAAGCATATGGAACAATGGGTGATGAAATGAAGTTGAAAGTTATATTTAATACTTGGAGGCAACTTCCATTCTGGTTGTGAACCAGGAGTCGTTGGAAATATTATGGCCGTGAAATTAAACTGAAAGCATATGAAAGAAAGGGTGATGACATGCAGTTTAAAGTAATAGAACTATGAGGTGATACTTGGAGACAACTTCCATTCTGATTGCAAAATCCAGGAGTCATCAGAGATATTACGTCCATGGAATTTATCCAAAAGCATATGAAAGAAAGGTTGCCGGCATGCAGTTTAGAGGTATACTTCTGTCTGTTAGTTCTCATGGTCATTAACTTCGGATTATTGGAAAATCAAACAGTAGGCATTACCATGACAGAAAAGCCACTGCATTTCTGGTAGATTTGACTTCCTGGTGTCATGCTACGATGTCCTTTTCAGCTAGTAAAATCTATCGTCTGTCGATGAGTAATTGATGGAAGTCCTCGACTCCCTCCTCTCTATGCACATTCAGCATATAATCGATCATACATGAATATCTGATGGGGTTTTGCCTGGGGAGATCGTTCACTCAGTGAGCCGCATAGTGGTCATTCGAAGCAGTGATTATCCTATACCAACAACAAAATCTGGTGAATCTGTTTCGAAAGCATCGCTTTAAATTTGTTTGGTTTGAGGGAAGCTAATGGTCAACATTAAGTTCCAAGTAGATGGGAAGAACTTTGAACTGATGACGATAGAAAACTAATGTATCTGGCTAAGGATCAAAGGGTTGTTCTGCCCGAGCTTGAAGGATTGCCCCAGTCGTAGACCAACAGCCACCCTCCCTTGGGTGAGCGGTCCTACTACATTTGAGGTAGCTTCTGCCCCTCTTCTAGCTTGTTTGCTTGCCCTTTTCATTGTTGTGTGTAGTGGTGCAGATCTAGTAGTTTTAGCATGGAGGTTAAACATTGGCCTTTGTGTGTTCCTATTCAACAACTTGTGCATCTGCATGCGCATGCTCTCTCGATCATTACTTCCACCACATAACAAAGGGTACTCTGCTTGTGCACATTTTCTTTTTTCCTTTTTTTAACGAAAAACCATAACATTAGAGATTAAGAGTCAGATTACTAAATTCAATGGAATTATTGCTAGGCATCGACGTTATTATGTCAAAATTATTTTGGCTTTGACCCGTTTTACAAACAACAACTGGAGATCGAACTTACGCAAAAACATTCAATTCGTTGTGAGAGGTTATATATAAATAAATATGCATGTCCTCCTCAATCCAACTTCTGCAGCTCCTCAATCAGAGAAAGAACTTTCGACGATGGGAGGCTTCTTCCCATCCATGTTGGAATTTTTCCGGACAATTTATTGTCACCAAAATCAAGAGTAATTAATTGTTTGCAATGCTTCAGAAATTGTAGATAGGTTGGGACCGAACTACGACAGTTCGGGACTTCTCCATATAAGAGATTGTAAGATAGATCGAGGACTTGAAGTGAAAGCATATTGCAAAAGAAGGGAGGCAGACCACCATCGATTTGGTTACGAGACAAAGATAACAAATAGAGATCCGAGGTTTGTGCCAAGCTCAACGAAATAGGTCCGACAAATGAGTTATCAGAGAGATCCAACATGAATTGAGGAGCAGAAGGTAATCGACCGGTCAAATTGTTGGAGCTCATGTCAAGATCTTGCAAGCCTTTCGAGAAATCCGAAAACCAAGCTGGTAGAGGTCAAATTGTTGGAGCTCATGTCAAGATCTTGCAAGCCTTTCGAGAAATCCGAAAACCAAGCTGGGAGGCTACCTGAGAGTCCAACTCCAGATAGATAAAGACTATGCAATTCCTGTTGAGTCTGAATCCAATCAGGAAATTTGGCTCCTATATGACAAGAGCTCATATCAATAAAGAAGACACTAAAAGGAGGGAGCCAATCATTTGGTAGGATCACATTCAAGGAGTTGGAAACTATTGTGAACTCGAATAGCTTTGTGAGATTCGAAAAGTGTGCTTCCGTAATATTACCAACCAACGAGTTCGAGGAGAGAAATAGATACTCTAACTGAGATAATTGGCCCATACTCGAAGGAATAATTCCGCTCAAATTGTTATCCTTCATAAATAAAGATAATAAAGACGATCCTCGCGAGCAAGTAGACAAACCACGTAATAGATCTGTTAGATCTCCAGCGATATTGTTGTAGGACAAATCTAACAAGGTCAAATTGCATAGGTCACCCATTGCCGTCGGTAGCTGACCGGATAACTTGTTATCCGCTATGTCCAAGGACTTCAAGCGGCGGAGTCTACCCATCGTCTCCGGTAGTTGTCCGGCGACACTATTGTCGAACAAGTTTAATGTCTCCAGATGGACCATAGAACCGATGGTCTCCGGAATGCTTCCGACGACGTCGTTGCTTGATAAATCCAAGTATTCCCGTTCGGTGAGGTTCCCCACGCTCGGTGGTATCTGTCCGGTAATCGAGCAACCTGCGAGATCTAAATAAACCAGGTCACTGAGGTTTCCTATGCTCGATGGTACATCTCCGGTGATGCGAGTGTGAGACAAATCCAGGTGCTCCAACCGGACAAAATGTCCCATGGTTGGTGGAATCTCCCCATCGATCAGATTATTATCTCGCAAGCTTAAATGTCGCAAGCTTGTGAGATTCCCCAGCAAATCTGGAACGTGTCCGGCGACATTGGAATTATCCGATAAGTCCAGGTGCTGTAGGTGTCTAAGGCTCCGCACGATTCGTGTGATGGTTCCGGTAAAGTAATTCTGGCTCAAGTCCAAGTGCTTCAGGCCACCGCCGCTGACATTGCTCAGAATTCCAAGAATATCTCCTTCTAGAGAGTTGCTCGACAAATCCAATCCCTTTAGATTTATGAGAGCCCCCAGAGCAACCTGTGGCGGCTCGACAGTGAGACTCCCACAGCCAGAAAGATCAAGGTACTCGAGGCTGGTGGCGTTGGAGAGCCATCTTAGCATGGTTGCCATGATGTTATAATTCTTAGACAGATCCAACCTAGCCATGGCTGTCAGATTAAAAGGGGGCAAAGGAGACGGAACAGATGGCAGGTTTGCATCGCTCAAGCATATCACTCGGAGTTTGGGAATGGAATTTATAGTGTAAAGCCAATTGGTTGCGTTGGAGAGGTTGACTTCGCTC
Organism: Musa acuminata AAA Group; assembly: GCF_036884655.1. NCBI lineage: Eukaryota > Viridiplantae > Streptophyta > Magnoliopsida > Zingiberales > Musaceae > Musa > Musa acuminata. The sequence continues at coordinate 44,596,106 of NC_088329.1, read as the reverse complement.
ATATCAAAGATACTTTAGAGAAGGAATGCGGGTGAGCCACTCGAGATCATCGACGCGTAGATGATAATAACCATACCATCCCTGAAGGTCGAGATAGCGGAGGTTGGAGAGGTTCCCGAATCGAGGAGGAATCGTTCCAAATGCACCAGCGAAGATATCATATCGGGCACAGAGGCGCCCGAGAAGTTATTCGTGCTCAGATCCAAATACTTGAGATGCTTCAGTCGTTGCAAAGAAGGATTTACTCGTCTTCCATACTGTATGCGTAGCGGTAGCGGAGGTCGAGCTTGGTGACATGGCCGGTGGCGTCGTCGCAGGCCACGCCTCTCCACCCGCAGCAGTCTTCGCCGGTCCATGAAGAGAACCGATCGTCGGGGCCGTGCATATCGGATTTGATGGCAAGGAGAGCTCTCCTCTCGCTCTCTATGCAGCCGACATGATCCTCATCGCCAGAGCCATGGCCGACACGGCAGGAGCCGAGAAGTAAGGCCACGAGCATTATGACACGCTTTGAGGCGACACGTCCGTCGCTACCAATCGCAGCCATTGATCGAGAGCACTCGAGAGAAAAGAAAGGTGACGGTGTAAGGTTGGAGAGGAGGCCTCTTTGGGTATATATATATATATATATATATAGAGAGAGAGAGAGAGAGAGAGGCACATCACCGGAAGAACTGATCCCGTGGCTAGCACGCAGTCAAGCATACTATATCGTGGCTAAGATGCAGGTCAAAGTCGACTCATTTAATGATGATCTATTGACCGCTTCATTTTCTCGTGTCACACTTGACACTGTTCAAACTTACTTCCATCTTTCAACAAAACAGGATATATATATATATATATATATATATATATATATATATATATATATATATATATATATATATATATATATATATATATATATATGTGTATATATATATGTGTATATGTGTATATATATATGTGTATATATATATATATATATGTGTATATATATATATATGTGTATATATATATATATATATATATATATATGTGTATATATATATATATATATGTGTATATATATATATGTGTATATATATATATGTGTGTGTATATATATATGTGTGTGTATATATATATGTGTGTGTATATATATATGTGTGTATATATATATATATGTGTGTGTATATATATATATATGTGTGTGTATATATATATATATGTGTGTGTATATATATATATATGTGTGTGTATATATATATATATGTGTATATATATATATATATATGTGTATATATATATATATATGTATATATATATATATGTATGTATATATATATATATATATATATATATATATATATATATATATATATATATATATATGTGATAGAGCATAATTTGGCGTTCTTTGATAGCATACCACAGCCACGACAGCAAAATGCGAAACTTAAAAGACGATGTGGCGGATCACGTTAGTGACTCAGATAATGTGACCATCCTCTCAGCTTGTACAGGGTTGTGTAAGCGGCACTGTTAGGCACGAAGCTGCCTCGGAAGGTTCAGAACGATGTGGTCGGGTATAGAACCGCCCCGGAATGCTCGGGACAACGTCGCTCGACGATAATTTGTGCAGGTCGATCGTCATCCGCGGGACAACATCATCAAGTACAGAGTCATCCCATAATGCTTAGGACGACGTCGCTCGACGTCGATCCTTATAGGTCGACCATCCTCCATGCACAGAGGCATGGGCCGACCGCTTAAGGGATTGACGATCATTAACATACGGGATGCAACCGATGTGCAAGTATAAAAACCCACCACCTGGCCAGCACCAAGGAAGACTTTTTTTTAGCACACTCTACTCACTCTCATTCCACTCAATACTAACTTGAGCTTCGGATGGGTCGAGTCGGGAAATCTCCCTCCCGACCTCGACTTGTGTGCAAGGGTCGACAACAAAGAAACCAACAACAAGACTCTTAACTCATAGCTCAACCCGACCGGACACACAATCCCGCCTCCCGAGTCTCTGCGTGGACGACCTTATACATTCGGGATCGGATCAAGCCATGCTAACTCCTCGACTCCTGCATAAAAATTCACCAACAATATATATATAGTTTTTAAGTGATATTAGATTTTCTGAAGTCAAAATCTGATACATTTGTAGGTTGATTCTCTAATGGAGTATAAAATAGTTTATTTATGAGAAGAAATATAACATTAAATGGTAATTTTATTGGTTTTTATATTTTTAGATGATTTTGGACTTTTTCTAATCGAATTTGGATAGATTCACACCAAATCCCATAGAACTATACAATAATATATATTTTTTAAAAAGTAAAATTTTATTATTTAAATATGTAAACAGCTATCCAAAAAGTCATTTACATCCTTTTCTTTTCGGTGTTGGAAAGTATGGGTTTCTCATGACTATGGTTTGATGTGAATGGAATGGAAGAGGCGAGTCTTCCATGATGGGTCTCGACACCGTAATTTCCATCTTAATCTTCCAAGTAGCGTAAGCTTGGGGAGAAGTAATCTATGGGCGTATGAGGTGTGCACATTCATCGAAGCTTCTCTCTCATGTGGGTGAGATGCAAGTCAAAGTCTTGCATTTGCTTCGTCTTGCTCGGACGCAAATCGATGTGAATGAGATATGAGAGTTGCTCGCACACTCGTTGAATCTTCTCTTGGAAACTCTGATGCAATGGTTAAGATATGAGAGTCGATTGATCGATACGGTAGACTTGGGTGTTTCATGAATGAATGATGGAGATTTAGACGTGAAGAAGAGTTTAACCGTGAAAGAAACAAATCAACTCACGATAAAGATGTGAGAGTCGGATGATGATTTGTTGCCCACATTTACTCGATCATTATAAATGGAGTTCCAATTTAATTAACTTGTAAGTAATGCGGATATACTTTCATCTATTATGATGATAATATCGATTGGGACTTTCACGTTCTACTTTCTAAATCTTAATTTAATTTTAATTATTTGTATACCTTAAACATTGCTAAGGTGATGATGTATCAAACCTTCTTGTGGATTTGATATCTCATCTGATATACGATAATAATAATAATAATAATAATAATAATAATAATAATAATAATAATAATAATAATAATAATAATAATAATAATAATAATGATATTGGTAATAATAGTGAGAATGTTAGTAGTATTGGAATTGACATTGATATTGGTAACGTTAATGTTAATGACATCATTAGGTAATATAATGATACTAGCAATGATATTGGTAATAATAAGATGTTAGCAAGAACAATTTATCGTAAAGTCGAATCTCGTCTTCGTTACTTATCTTTTATTAAAAAAAAGTGATAATAGAATGCATATTCATTAAATTAAAATATCTAATATCAAATATAATATAGAACAACTAGTATGAATTTTTTTATAATAAACAAATAAAAAGAATGAAAGAAGGATAACAATAAAAAGATAATAAGAAAAAAATCTGAATAAACTATCCAATTTGATTTAACTCAAGGAGTGAACAATAGACATAAAATGGGGAAAAAAACTGAATTTATCGATTTATTTTCTTATGATCAAAATTGTAATCTTTTTACCTCTTTATATATATATATATATATATATATATATATATATATATATATATATATATATATATATATATATATATATATATATATATATATATACTCTAAATCTAATAATAAAATATAAGAATATAAAAATATAAAAATAATTACATCAAATTAAATATATTATCTCTTCTTTAATTTTGAGAATATAATATTCTTGATTTCATTTGAAAAATAAGTTTTTCATATTCTTGATCGATAGGCTTTCATCTTTTGTAAAAATGAATCGCTGAAATCTTCAATTAAGATTTGTGATTTTTAATGAAAATCTTAATACGATTTCTTTTATATTTCTCATATTTACTTCTTTTTTTTCTCCTAGAATAATCTTAAAAATTAAATTAAAATTATTATAGATGTTTGAGATTTGTAAGGATTTTCTCCTAAACCCGGGAAAAAGAGAAAGTGCTATAAAGAAGTGTTCGGTCTTCATAAAGAATGTCTTTAGTAGACGTCGATGACCTCGTCAGAGGAGAAATCCGAAAGTGGATATAGGTCACCTTGACCGAACCATTCTAAATTTTGGTTTACTTTTTATTTATATAATTTAATTTATCCACTTAAACTTGAGACGCATCAATTATTTTACAAAGAAAAGGTAAATTGTACATCTATATAAATTTCATATACGAAACTAAGATAGTTATCTTTCGTAAAATTCTAAGAGTATTTATAAAAACAAAAAATTGTTATCGATTAAAAAAATATTTGTGAATCATTCATATCTAACTCGAATAAATGATATGTTGCTGAAGGATTGAGTAGTCATTCACATCCAACAGCTTCCGTAAACCTAAGCATGACATTTATTCCATGAAGGACGTAACGTAGGCAGGCTTAAAGATGCAAAGCGTTTACACGTACTTGTAAATGAAACTTCATTCATTGATATTTTTCTTTTCTTAAGGATGATTTATCACCAAACTTACCTATTTATACAAACAATTCATAGCTCGACATCAATGTTAGGATATGTTCCCATTTCAATATTTCACTGGTGATTAGATATTTGTTTTTTGGGCCTTTACATCAATATTTAGAGTCGTCATCTAAATTAAAAGGGATAAATAAACAAGAAGATCAAAATAATAATAATAATAATAATAATAATAATAATAATAATAATAATAATAATAATAATAATAATAATAATAAGTAGTAGTGAAATCTTAGTACGGGTTAACCTATAGGGTAACTCGGATCCAATTTTGTTCAGATAATGGCATTGGCAAAATCGGGTAGAACGTCGAAGGCATTTACCTAGGTTTGTCCCTCCGATGCTTAAATTAGTATTCGTCCCTTCGATGCATAAATTAGTAAATGATTGAGGAGTAATCCAAATTATTTAATTTGATAAGGAGTGGTGATCATTTTTTATAAAGTACCTGAGATCTTTTATATTGTCACGGAGAGTAGTAAGGGATTAATTTTTATCCTAGAGAATATTATGAATTGTGATACATTCAGGTGCACTAAATCTGAAAATTATAAGCTTATTTTAGATTCTACATATTAAGGATCGATATTTGTGTATCGATTGTACCTTATCGAATTAGTATTCTTTTGTCACTGATGATACGATATGTTTTGGAACCTCGGACACGTCACCGCTAATGCCACACGCCAAGTCAGAATTGTATAGAGAAGCTATCCCACCTGTCCCGTCCCGAGAGCTCGGGCGATGTTGTCTGACGTTGCTCCTCACATCCTAAACATGGTGGCCGGTCAGAAGTCTCGTCCCGCCCCTCGAGGGTCAGCGCCCACACGCTACCGACCCCCATGCAATAGTATAAAACCCCTGGCCAACCTCCGGTCAAGGGGAGGGAGACACAAAAAAACAATTCACCCCACAATGATTTGCTAGTCGGAAACCGGGGATCACCCGGCAAGGGCCATTTTTTGCAGGCAGACGACCACCTGCGAGCGACGAACGTCTCAACCTGGGAATCGCCATCCAGCATACGAGGATGAGCTGCCAACCACCCCGAAGACGAAAAAGTCGTGGCTCATCATAAACGACGCTCGGATCGGCAGACCGAGAAACGCTGATCAACACCCCGTCGTGAGGGTCCGGTCGACCTCGACGTCTAGCTCAGCCAACAGAAAACTCCCGACATCGACCCATGAACCAAGCCATGCTGACTCATCAGCCACGGTATATCTGCGTTAACAACTGATATTTTATGATAGATTCACTTCATAGAAAAATTTAAGCCTAAATTTATCTTATCTAAGGATAAAAATATATAAGCATTATTAAGTCACCGAAGTCTTTAGAAGGATATCTCACATAATCATCATTTCAAAGTTTGTTAACGGTGCATTTGCCTAACAAGATTTAACACAACATTTATATCTCTTTAATTACTAACTCCTTTTTTTCTTTGCACATACCTCCTAAGATATTAATATTCTCCACACACACACATGTGTGACTAACTATGGTTTAAATTAGCTAACTTTAGTTATAAAAATACTTCAATAATTTTATAATACTTTTAATATTTTCATCATCATATTATTTTTAAATTAATAATATTTTATGTTTCTAATGTATATATATATATATATATATATATATATATATATATATATATATATATATATATATATATATATATATATATATATATATATATATATATATATCCTTAGCTTTGAAATAGCTTCAGATTTGTCGTAAAAATGAATTATAATTGCAAGAAAAGCTCGCATCGCTCCGATATTTTCCATCGGACATCGCCTGCTAAAACAACAGTCAGCCGAATCGCCGTTGTCTCCTTCCTCCGTTCGCCCACATGTTCTTCCTCCTCTCCCGCAAAAGCAGCAGATTCCATCATCTCTCTCTCTCTCTCTCGGTGCCTTTTCCTTTCCTTCCCTGTGAAGCAGCAGCTAGAGGACAAATGATCTCCATCCGTCTAGATTTCACCGAACGCCAACACCAAGCTCGCACGCCCATTACTACCTAAGGAAGATTTGGACCCCTCGCCCAACGCCACCACCACTACCGCCTTTGCCTGCCTTAAAAGCCCCCTCTTAATTCATATCAGCCCGATGCTGCCCCACCAACCCACCCCCTACCCTCTCAGCTCACAGATCTCTCCCCAAAGCAAGAACCATGCCATGGACCACTTCCCATCTCTCTCTCGCTCGCTCCCCATATATAACTAAAGCTTGCGACGAGGAGTACAAGGTGCAGTCACTGTGTGTGTCAGCCATCGCATTCCTGTTTTAACAACCCCCTGCACCCTTTCCCTTCTTCTCGCGGAGAAGGAAAGACAGAAAGGGTACCAAGGAGAGCGGTCGGTAGGAGAATGGCTCGTCTTGCTCCGCTCTCGGAGGAGCCCATCAGCGAGGAGGAGTCCAGGAGCACGGCCAGGAGAATCCACTCCTTCCACAACTGGATCAAGAGCCACCTGCCCGTGCTCTCCAACAAGAGAAACGACCTGAAGATCCTCCTCAGCGTCCTCGGCTGCCCCCTCTCCCCCCTCTCCGTCTCCCCGAAACAGCCTCGCGACGTCAGAGCACGACCCTTCGCCGTCTGGTCATCGGTGTTGCCTCCGATCTCATGTTCTGCGATTTGTCGTGTCGCATGCAGGTGGCGTCGTCGGCTCAATACATAATTCAGCAGTTCCGGGCGACCACGGGGTGCTCCAAGAGGGAGAGGACGGCCAAGAGCATGTACGCGTCCGGGAGGGTGCGGATGGAGATGGCTCAGGAGCACGGGGTGAGCTCGTCGGGCTCGGCCTCCAAGGGCCACCACAAGGGCTGCTTCGTGGTGTGGCAGATGGTCCCCGACATGTGGCTGGTGGAGTTCGCGGTCTCCGGCCATCAGATCGCCGCGGGCAGCGACGGGAAGGTGGCCTGGCGCCGCACCCCATGGCTCGGGGCTCACGCCGCTCGCGGCGGGGTCCGTCCCCTCCGGCGAGCCCTGCAGGCAAGTGGACCGGACAGCATAAGCTTAAAGTTCCTTCTCTTTATGATCCTTCAACCTTTTTCTTCGTCTGCTTCTTCTTCCTCTTGGCCTCCACATGCTTGCCTCCTCGTTTGAGCTCTGACTGCTTTCAGGGAGAATGTCTGGTCCACCCTCTCATTCTATGATTGAATGGCTTTTGATTGATCAGTAGTTGGCACGTGAAATGTCTCCCCTTTTGTCTCACAACGCATTGCAAGATCAGAATCGTCCTACTGGTCTTCCTTCCAATGGCTTTTTCATATGATAAAAAGTGAAAATGATCAAAGATTCTGACATATTATAAGGTTATGAGCTGAAATGTATGTCTGATTAGCTTAGCCGATAAAAGATTTTGACAGATTATAAGGTCCTTTATAGCATATCTATGATCTCCATTTCACAATTCAGCTTTACATTATCATTGTCATTGTGGTCGAACTTGCTCTATCTTCTCCTACATCGCCATAAATACATGCATTGAGAGCTTGCAATTGTGTTCTTTTTTGGATGCTGATCGAGTACGACAGGGTCTGGACCCCGAAACGATCGCAGCCGTCTTCTCCCCCGCGCAACACATCGGAGAGAAGCACATCGGGGACGAGGAGTGCTTCGTGCTGGAGTTGGTGGTCGACGACTCGGTGCTGTCGAGCTGGAGCGACAGCACGGCGGAGATCATCAAGCACCGGATGCTGGGGTTCTTCAGCCAGCGCAGCGGGCTGCTGGTGAGGCTCGAGGACTCGCAGCTGACGCGGATCCAGTCGCCAGGGGCGGAGGCCATGTACTGGGAGACGACCATGGTGTCGTGCATGGAGGACTACCGGCGCGTCGACGGCCTCATGATCGCCCATTCCGGCCGGTCGGTGGCGAACCTGCTGAGGTTTGGGTTGGGCGTGAGGGAGCACCGGGTGTCGACGCAGATGGAGGAGAGGTGGACCATCGACGACGTGCTCTTCAACGTGCCCGGCCTCGCCGCCGACTGCTTCATTCCGCCAGAGGAGGTGCGGCGGAGCTGCTTCTACGACATCGCCATCAGAGATCACTAGCCGATCACCTCAGTTTCTCTACAGCTCACGTAGGAAGAGCTATTACATTCCATGTAAAAATCATGTTCTCCAATAATGGATTCCAGTTCTTATGTATATATATAGTTATATATATATATATATATACTCTGATGTGTTCATTGAGCTCACAGTCTCTCGAGCAAAGCAGTTCTGTCTGCTTCTCTTCTTTCTCGCACTAGAAATGTCTCCTCTCTGATTGCATCATATGGCATTGTCATAGGCAAGCATGACTAAGATTGAGCTTGCAATGCAGCATCTCTGTGGGGAATCAAAGATGTTTTTGGCATTAGAGAAGTCTCTGCTCACATCATACGACATGATTGGATTCACATGACAAAGAAAGCAGCCACGCCGCTACTCCCTCTCCGCAGACGAAGACTGGGCTGTAAACTCGTAGTGCGGCAGTAGCTATCTATATAAATCGATGCTACCACCACATGGGCTTCTTTTCGGGTGTTGCTGGTGGACTTCATGCTTCATCTCCAACATGGCTGAAGCGAAAGGTAGAAGACCACCTGTGTTATGATAATATGGTAATGGAACCTGTGGTGTCAGGTGTGACCTCACTCGGCCATGGGGGCAATAGATCTCAGTGTCATGCATGAAGCACAGAGTGCCCAAAAGATGGAAAAGGGGAGGAAGCACATGGTGGGAGGGGTTGTCCCCTCCAAAGCATCTGCAAGTCTTGCCTTTGATCTATCTATCAATCAATCATGGAGGTCATGCAGAAGCCTCTCCCACATGCACCCCAGAGGTAGTCCTCCTGTCTTGCAGACACTTTAACCTAACCACATGACCATAATAAGAGCAGTGTTGGGTTAAGGAATCTCCTACAGAATTAAAGGAAACAACTTGTATTTTTGAGCTATTTGCATGAACAAAAAAACATATTATTACAATTTTATTACCCAATCTTTTAAACAAAATGAGTTAAATTGAGTGTTCTAAACCACAACCGAATCTAAATTTATCTTCGTCACTTATCTTTTATATTAAAAAAAAAATCAAGAATTCCCGATAGAGTTGAGAATGACTAAATAAGAAAGATATTGGGTATAAAATTATCCTTTAAATTGAAAGCCAAAAAACAAGATCATAAGAACTGTTGTAGTAATATTTTTGTGTAGTGGTTGGATGATGAGAAAGAAATTAGAACAATTTTAGATCATAATGTGTTGCTTCCCCACAAAATGACCAAACAGTGATGTCGTTGGATTCAGGAATCTGCTGTTAATTAAAAGGCCAACGAAGCAGAGAGGACAACTCCTGTAGCACTGCGTGCATGAACGCCAGTTAGATCTTTCAATGACATTTATATGGTAATAGTTGCATGAACAAGATTTGAGTCCAGTTGGGTCGATTCTACTATCGACTTCAAAGTTAGTTCTAAGGATCCTTTGATACTCAAGTTAGTAATACGTAAAAATCGAACTTAGAAAATAAAACATGACTTTTGAGACGAAACAATTCAGTGGAATCGTAGGAGATTGGGAATTTAATTTGGATATAATTTTTTTAATGTAATTTTAAGTTTCAAAGCTAATTTGGCTCCCAATTTAATTAAAGATAGTTAATAGGTTTTAGTGAAGTAACGAAGATGAAGTAAGGCTTCCTTCACAAACGTTGACATGGAATTCATAAAGATTATAGTCTAAGATGTTTAGTCTCATCAAAGACTTTACTTTGGGTTAAGAGTCATTTAATAGATAGATTGTTACAACTCCACAATAAGGATCGGTAAACCGTTTGATGTTTATTTTACATTTTAACACTAGTTAATGATCCATCTAATTCAAGGCCTTTTTTAACTTTAATAATGGAATTAAATTTTTTGCTTACATATTAGTTGAAAGGAATTATTTAAAAAAAAATTAAAACATGGTTTGATGTTTCAGTTTCATCGGAAAAATATTTGTCTATGATAAAAAAAGATAAAAGTCATCAATCGACATCTCACTACATTAGCAAAAATTAAATAAAAAATATTCAAAAATTAACGAAATACTATTGTTCTCTCTTACTTTTACGTAACTCATAATTATAGTCTAACTTAAGAATCGAATAAACTATATTAAAAACCTCACTCAGACAAATGTTTTTATACATATTAACACACTGCATCATGTATCCTGAGATGCTTCAGATGACTCTAAAGGCTCCTAGTGCAAGTCGGATTTAAATCAAGTCGGGTTGATCAACCACTCCAAATCTACCACCAGCACTATCCCTCAACATACTTATCGAATTGATATCACTCTAGTGCTGATGCATTTCTTTGACTCAATTAGGTTTGTCGATGAGTCGAGAGAATATGATCTTGACTCGATCAGGTGCGCCCAATGGTTAGAGTCAAACAAGTTACATTGGGTCAACCAAATGAACTCAAATTGAGCCTGTTAGGTGTATATAAACCTGATTGGATTAGGCCAATTCAACTCTGCATTGAACCGTAATCAAGCTAAATTTATCAATATTATTTTCAAATTTTACATGGATATATGAGAAATATATCCATATCAGCATCGACTCGAAGCCACCTCTATAGTCCAATCATCTCAACATATCAACCAGAATATTTTCACCGTATTAACACATGAGTCTATATGCAATAAATGTAATGTTTGATAATTCAACGGATGCCTTCATGACTTAAGTCAATAACCCTCCCACTTGCGATTAGGTCGAACACTCGACTTAGGTTGGTTTTAAGTCGCTAACACATTGGACAACAAAAATCTATCTTAATAGACATAAACCAATAGGAAGAAATCAGGACTTTGCTAATGATGACACATCGAATAAGGCTTACTTAAGATGATGCTAAGCTATTAGAATTTAAATGATCATCTTTCCTAACATTCTACTCTCCATCACCGAACAATATGGTCTTGAGATGTTTGGTAGAGATATTGACTATTGATAACAAAGGAAAAAAAAATCAAGCTCGGACGTAAGATTGTGATTCAAATTGGACGAAATGAGCCCATCAAAACATGTAGTCATCAATCAATACGGCCTCCCTCTTGTCTCTATCGCTTTGCACAATAATACAACAAAGCACATAACATCATAGAAGAAGAAGAGGCACATTGGTTTGAATACAATGAGATGGTTCCGTGGTTGACTTGCTGTGCCATCAACATTAGGTGGGGGATGAGCCAATGAGTATTATGTATCATTACTTGTGACAACATTATTACTATAATCCGCATAACGTATCATAGTGTATTTATGTATGTGAAGCAGAGATCGCTATAATTGCAAGAATATTTCTCCATCTTACGCCTTTCAAAGATAGCAGTCTGCTTTTCTATAGATCCACAGCTTCAATCTCGAAGCCCTCTCACAAATTCCACACAGTTTCCAACTTGTAACACCTCGAGACTTCCTTCTCTCTCTCTCTCTCTCTCTCTCTCTCTGGAGGGGTAAGGAGCCTGTTTCTCTGCAATTCTATTGACTGATTCAGGTACTGTCTCTCGCCAGGAGTTCCTCATCTTCTACTAATGATGTTGTTTACTCGTATCTGATAGACGAATTCAGCTGGCTTTTGCTTTGTTTATGCAGTCAATCGATGGATCATCACTGTGTTCTTAGATAAAACCTTGTTATTTGGCATTCGGTATGTTCTTATGGGTCATATATTTGTACTTGCGTGCATCTACAGCTACATCCCAACCTATCGAGATAAATCGTGAAGCTTGACGACATGTTGTTGCCAAAAAGATGGCAGAGCTGCATGATGCTTCTCATCTTTGTCCTCTCGGATGGTACAGGTGACATAGGCACTTATCATCTGCTCTTCCTCTCGACGGAAATCCAACTCACGAGTGCTCAACGATTCAGGGACGACAAAACAGAGCATAGCAGCTACTGCTGCTGTCTGCGGCAAGGATCTGCAACCCAGGAGCAGAGTTCTGATGGGCTTTGCGAGTCTAGCCGACACCATGAATGCATCAGGTCTGGTGTTCTGTGTGGCGAATCCCAGTGCTGACGCGAACGCGCTGAGGAATGGATTGGATTGGGCTTGCGGACCGGGCGGTGCAAACTGCACTGCGATACAGCCAGGGCAGCCTTGCTATGAACCCAATAACCTGACTGCCTTGGCTTCCTATGCCTACAATGACTACTACCAAAGAACAAGAGCAAGCGGAGGATCCTGCTCCTTCAACAACACCGCCATGACGACCACCAGTGATCCTAGTAAGCGGTTTGTTCTGTGAATCTACCTTCCTCTGGTTTCTTTCGAGAACAATGATCTCGTGGAGCTGTGCTGCTGCATGACATATTTAATGTGTGAGATAACTGAGGCACTGATCATAGAGTCCGTCTGTGGATGGTATTCTTCACCATCATCATCATCATGATCATCATCATCATCACTGTTATAGTAATATCAAGATAGGTTGGACAGGTAACACAATGATCTGCTATCAATCAATGACCCAAGGAACTCATAACACACACAGCAGAACTTCTAGTGTTTTGCTTGCAGTTCCATTACAAGTGCTTTCCTCCTACAAATCCTAAGCTAATCGATCGGGTTGTGCAGGCCATGGCTCATGCATCTTCACTGGAAGGTGAGTACTGTGTCGCAGAATATGCCTGCAAACTTATCCTGCCTTAAAACTCCTATGATTTCTCCTTAATGGTATTCGTTTGGAAGAACAGTGCGGGAGGGACCACGAACACCAACACAACCACAAGCCCGAGTCCGACTACCACTCCGAGCAGCGGTGGATCGCCCGGCAGTAACAATTACGTCCCTCTTGGTTCAAACATCGATAGAGCTTCTTCCGCATCGCGTGCGCTCCAAGTGGTGGCATGTTTGCTCCCCTTGCTGTGCTCTTTCCGGTGCGGCATGTAAACCTTGGTATGATTCATGGTGATTTGACAGAAACAACATGAACAAAGTGGGGAACGTCTTTTTCATTCTGAAAACATTTTTTTGGTTTTTCTGTATATCTTTCTTCAAATATGATGTATGTTACCACCTGCTGTGTGTTCATGTTTCATGTTTGTAGAACACAGGAGAGCTGATCAGGTGAGGTAGAAGAAAAGGATTGCTATCTCGCTTGTTAATGGAAGACAACCGTGATGCTACCTCTGTCCAACGAGTGTTGGAGCCATTACTGCTGCAGCCTTGTCCTTCTCATCAACTTCAATTCTTATACTTAGTACGTATCAATAGATTCTTACATGTTAACTTCAGTCTTAAATGTTCACATGATAATGATTTTAGAATCGACGATTTTGATACCCTAAAAAATAGAATTTGATTTTATTATATCATTTATCACTAATATATATATATATATATATATAATGATGATTTTTTGAAAAAAAAATTATAGTTTTAAAAAATTCTCACAAAAGGCACTAGGTAGAGGAGAGGAGAGTTATGACGATGGAAGCCAACGATTGCTTGTTTCGTGAACGAAAATGATGAGGATAAGAAGCACGAGGACAAGTCTAACCAAAATTAATAGAGTTTATGAAAGTAAGGATGGGTTTGACGATAGCCAAAAGGGTCGAACAATGATAGCGATGTTGGGCTGTGGCCAATATAGGTAATATTATTATTTAAAAAATATATTGGAAGAATTTTAAATTAGATATCAATTGAGTTTTTTAAAAAAATAAAAGATTTTTTCATAAATTCGCCCATAACTAAATCCTAATATTAAATAGTTTTCATATTGAAGGAAGGCTGGACTTGCCAGTGCTAATGTCTCAATCAATCAGTGTTGGAGCAGCTGCCAGTAGTGTATGGATTGATAAAGCATGTGATGATCATTATTATATGAGGAGACATGGTCCATCCGACTCCTGGAAGCAATCCATTGACCATTACTCTTGTCTTTGATTCTTGAAAGCACAGCCAACGCAATCATATTCTTCTTTTGCCTTTTCCTTTTCCTTCTCTTTTGACGAAGAAAAAGGAAGATCAAAACAACTGAGGAGGCGACAAAGTCTTTGATCTGAGATCACATCCAAAATCGCCAATCACACAGCGTCTTGAACTGAGCACCATCGTCCTCCAAGCTCAGCTCAAATGGTGCGCTGCAACCGTGGCATGGGAATCCGGATAAGATAGATATATAGGAAATCTGACGGTGGTGACAGAGGCCACGTCACTGTCTGCCCGTGCCGCGACGACACACTGTTTGGAATTTGCAGGCTGACGGTGTCGGTGCCTCAAAATATGGCGCACATTATTGCACCACCATCAATGGATCATGCAGGCACGTACTGTCCACAGCAAGCAATGTACTCAGATAGCAACCAACCCACCGACTCAAAGTTATCCCCGGCTTTTACTCTTGTAGGTCCCAACCTCACATGATGTGTTGGTCGAGTAGGGTCGTATTGTCTGTCGACCAGAAGGAGATT
The DNA here is from genome assembly GCF_036884655.1 of Musa acuminata AAA Group. NCBI lineage: Eukaryota > Viridiplantae > Streptophyta > Magnoliopsida > Zingiberales > Musaceae > Musa > Musa acuminata. The sequence continues at coordinate 44,581,077 of NC_088329.1, read as the reverse complement.
GATCCAAATGTAGGAGGGGTAATAATTTCACGGACCAAACGAAAGAGGCAAACGAGTTGGAAAAGGTGCAAACATCCATGTGATGTGCCTCGGCGCGTCTCTGTAGCCTCATCTGCGTCTTCGCTTCCGCCAATGGATGTCAGTGCCTCTGCCTCTCCACTTCCTGCCGACTGGGATGCGTCAGCGGTAATTAACTCTCTGTGCAAATGATCTTTCAGTAAGCTGGTAATTCCACACCGAAAGCTTTGCAGGGAACGTAGGACCAGCAGCAGTAGCAGCGGTTACGGTGACGGCAGTATTGGCTGTCGACATCGGAAGAACCGTGATGAGGCCTCACGACGGCCACACAGAGAGGTCCCACGCTCTGTCCTCCACCGTCACGTTCCTCACGCGGGCTTCTTAATAAATCCTCGCCCTTGGACTCCGCCTGCTTCTGCTTCTCTCTGCGTAGCCATGAGGGATCTGTGCTTCTCCCTCGTTCTTCTGGTGCTCCTCGTCGGCGCCCGGTGCTCCGCCGCCACCGGGGAGGAGAAGGCTGCGAAGGGCGGGAAGCCCTGGCTCGACACGGGCGGGCTGAGCCGGGGGGCGTTCCCGGCGGGGTTCACGTTCGGGACGGCGGCGTCGGCGTACCAGGTGGAGGGGATGGCGCTCCAGGACGGCCGGGGGCCCAGCATCTGGGACGCCTTCGTCAAGATCCCAGGTAAATCTCAGCCGCCCGTTTCGTGCTTTGATGTCCGCTCTCGCGATCGGACGGTCCAGATTGATCAATATGCTAACCATTGTGACTCCGTCGTTTCCTCTGTTTCTTCTTCGGATGCTTAAATCTGTTGATGTCCGATTGGACGAGTAGGGGAGATAGCTAACAATGCTACTGCCGATGTCAGCGTGGACGAGTACCATCGTTACAAGGTAAATATGCACGCCAAATGCTTTTGCTTCTCTGATACATGCTCTGGTTTTCTACCTCGTCTCACCATTTTTGTGGAGCAATTTAGATCAGTGTAACCCGAATGGAAAAGAGATAACTGTCTAAGAAAAACACTGTTTGAACGAAGGTTATAAACATCAAAAAGAAAAAAGAATCTATGCAAATTATCGAGAGCATGAGATACTGTAAATCGCTGAGCATTTGTTGGACAGGAAGACGTGGATATCATGAAAAAGATGAATTTTGATGCATATCGTTTCTCGATCTCTTGGTCACGCATTTTTCCAGGTAAACTAGAACTCCCATCTACCATCGATTTGTATGGGGTGAGTTCTTCTTATCCTTGACGATGAATGATCTCCTCGTTCTGGCTTTTCTTTGCCCATGCAGAGGGAGAAGGAAGAGTGAATTGGAAGGGAGTGGCATATTACAACAGACTGATAAATTACATGCTACTGCGAGGTATAGACGCTTGACATTGGAACCAAAAACCTGTTCTAATCTTTGAAGATCAAGTTCTGTAGTGAGGTTTTGGATGTCTTCCTCCTTCAGGCATCACTCCCTATGCAAATCTCTATCACTATGACCTCCCGGAGGCACTGGAGAAGAAGTACAATGGCTTGTTGAGCAGGAGAATTGTGTATGTTAAACCATTCTTTCTCTCTCTCTCCAAGATGTCAAGATCGATCCTCGATTGTATGGTTTGCAGGGATGCTTATGCGAACTATGCGGAATTTTGTTTCAAGACGTTCGGCGACAGGGTGAAGAACTGGATGACATTTAACGAGCCAAGAGTAGTAGCAGCTCTCGGATACGATGACGGTAAATTTGCTCCAGGGAGGTGCACGAACTGCTCGGCTGGAAACTCTGCTACCGAGCCATACATCGTTGCACATAACATGATCCTTTCTCATGCCGCTGCCGTCAAAAGATACCGTGACAAGTATCAGGTAAACACCATTCTCGATTCGCACTTTGAAATGTAATGTTGGATGTCGACTTTACGGTAGATTTTCACCTTTCCAGGCTAAACAAAAAGGTAGAATTGGTATACTCTTGGATTTTGTTTGGTATGAGCCACTCACGGACTCGAAGGACGACCAAGACGCAGCTCAAAGATCGAGGGATTTCCATCTGGGATGGTAATATGTATCCAAAAGTCTATTATCTGGAGATAGCAGTTCATTACCCTGTGTTTGATCTCATCATATGCTTCTGCAGGTTCCTGCACCCTATAATCTACGGTGAGTACCCGAAATCGATGCAGGAGATAGTTCAAGCAAGGCTTCCCAAGTTCACCGAAGAAGAGATCAAGATGGTCAAAGGCTCCATCGACTACGTGGGGATCAATCAGTACACGGCTTACTACATGTTCGACCCTCATCTTCCCAAGCAGGAGAAGCCCACTCGTTACCAGTCGGACTGGAATGCCGGATTCGCATGTAAGCTCCTCCATTGCCATGCGTAGTCTGTACGAGGAAACCAGTACTAAATCTCGTATCTGTGGTGTTTGCAGTCGAGCGCAATGGTGTGCCAATCGGACCAAGAGTAAGACATCTGTTTGCTCTGACTACGTTGTTGTCGACCTTCGATTCATTCGATGATGCGAAGTGGCATTTGCAGGCGCACTCCGAGTGGCTTTACATCGTTCCCTGGGGGATGTACAAAGCTGTGACCTACGTGAAGGAGCACTACGGCAACCCCACTGTGATCTTATCTGAGAACGGTATCCATGACGAAGCTTTTGCTCTTCCATTTCACTGTGTGCAGTCACTGACTCGACGACGACGGTGGTGACAGGAATGGACGATCCCGGAAACGTCACTCTTCGACAGGGGCTGCACGACACCACCAGGATCAACTACTACCGGAGCTACATAACGGAGCTGAAGAAGGCGATCGACGACGGCGCCACCGTGATAGGTTACTTCGCCTGGTCCCTGCTCGACAACTTCGAGTGGAAGTCCGGATACACGTCCAGGTTCGGGATCGTGTATGTGGACTACAAGAACCTCCGGCGGTACGCGAAGATGTCGGCGTACTGGTTCAAGCAGATGCTCGACAGAGGTAAGAGGAACTGAGCCAGGAATGGCTCCCGTGCTTCGATCGATTTCGTTCTTTCCTCAGCGCTGGTATCGGCTGAAGTGGCTGCCAACAGAGTTTGTATCCGAACCGCAGCATAACAATAAAGGAGGTGTTGGTGACGGGACAATGCTTTCCATGCTCTTGCTGTTGGAAATCTTCATGTCGTGGGCAATCAAACCGGTTTAGATGTTATCGAGTGATCTCTGGAGTCAAATCGACATATCGTTTCTCCTAATTTGAACTGAGTTTTGATCCGATATAACTGACGGAAAGATTACGATAATATATCGAAAATGGGTCAAACACTAACACGTCTACGTTGACTTAAATGACAAGTTTCTAACACTAACATGTCTAGGTTGACTTAAATTACATGTCAATCAAGTTTGAGATGGATATATGATATAACAACAGACGATAAAGTGGAGGAAGGGGAAAGGGGAAAGGGGAAAGGGGAAGTGGAAGGCGACGACTAGCCGCAGGAGGCCGAGATGGGGAGTCTATGGCCGAGGAGATGTTGGTGGAGTAGCCTCAGTGGGACGGACGAAGCGCCGCTTCTCCTCCTCCAATTGTCTGGAGGCGGCCCGGTAGGCTCCGGCTGCCGCCTCGGCGGTGGGGTAGGTGCCTAGCCAGAGGCGGACGCGACGGATGGGGTCCCTGATCTCGGCTGCCCACTTCCCTGACGGCCGCTGCCTCACCCCCTTCTGCCTCCCGGAGGCGGATGAGGATGCACTCGACGGCCCCGATATTTTGCGGGTTTCTAGGGTTTTGTCCGTACGAGTCAAGGGAATCTCATACCTAACTCGCTTCCTCTTCTTCTTCTTCTTCTTCTTCTTTTTCTTCGATCCACTCCCACCTTCCTCATCCTCGTCGTCGCTGGAGGACTCGGTGGTGTCAGGATCGGCGAAGAAGACGCGAGCCTTTCTCACCGCTTTGTTCTCCAACCCCAACGAATCGTTCAGCTTCTCCGACAGATCGCGCTCGGACGGAGCCGATTTCTCCAGCTTCTCCTTCGGACTCGAACCGGAAGCACCCATTTGCTCCGGTTTCTTCGTCGTGCTCTTCCTCTGCATCCTGCCTCCCACCTTCCTCCTTCCTTGGGTCGAAAACCGGAAGCACCCAGCTCGATTACCAGCTCCTATGTGAGAGAGGAGAAAATGAGCATAGTTTCTATGGTGGAGGGTTTCCAGGCGAGCTTTGAGGAGCACAGAATCGAGGAGCGGAATCTGATTCATGCACTTGGCAGCAGCAGCAGCCGGCGACGGAAATCTCCGCCTAGCTCTTGCTGCTACGTGGAACAATCAGAAGAATCAATCATAAATATAAATTCAAAAGATAATACACATAAAATTAATCTAAAACTTTTTATTAACCTATATTTAAAAATTATTTTTTTATTCACCCACATATAATTAAAATTAAAAAGCTAATATATATATATATATAGGTGTATTTTTTATTTAGATATTACTCGTTATTCCCTACTAAAATAACTTTGTTACAGTAGATAACAAACTACCGTTTTCCCTTCCCTTGTCATGCCATCTCATCTGCTCCGTCACGCCGCCGCCTCCGAAGTCTCGGCTTCGCGCCGACTGTTATTTTTTTTTCTCCTTTAACATAAATTAATTATCATAAATAATATATTTTTTATTTAAATTATTAAGTTTTCTTATTTATATAGTATGAATAAAAAAATAAAATTATTTTTAAATTATATGAATAAGTTCAAATTTTATCAATGAGTTAAATTATTAATTGATATGATTTTCAAAAAGAAAATAGTTTAAAATTTATTTTTACGTGGATCATAATAAATAAATGTTATAGTTATATCTTTGTGTGTGAGAATAAATTAAAATAAATTAAATCTTTTGGGGGGAGTTATCTTCTTGTATATAAATGGGCTCTAGTTTTCTAATTTCTCACTCAACCGATAAGTGGAAGGGTTGAAGAAAGAATTTTTCGAGAAGAGATAAGATTTTTTATTTTAAACATTTATGTTTGAAATTTTTGAAATTAGGATTATTAGATTTTTATGATGCATAATAATATTTTAATTTTAAAAATTTATGATTAATAAATAATAATAATAATAATAATAATAATTGATTTGTGATGTTAATTTGACTCGTAATGATCTCTTAGGCTTAATTAAATTTTAAGACTGATTTAATTATTAAAATTTTATTTTTAGATTATAATAATAGTTCTAATTCATTTAATTAGATATATCTATGTTTTTAAGAATAATGTATAAATCCTTATGATTTAATTAGTTTTAAATTTAAGATTATAAATCTAAATTGTTTAATTCATATATTTGAGTTACACCTTAATAATTGAAATAAAAAAAATTAATTTAATTAGTGGGGTCAAATTTAGGATTTGACTTGAGTTAAGTTTGATCAGACGAACTCATATGACCACATATGACTTAGCACATATGGTAAGACATAACTTAGCTCATATCGTCGAGTATAGTCCAACCAATGTGGTTAGATATTGTTGAGAAAACGACAAGAGCATCACATACACAACAAAAAATTAAAATAAAAATTATTTCCCATACAAAATAGCATCATATCACCGAGAGATGATCAGGAGCATAAAAAACTCAAAATCATAAAATCGCATCAAGGGGTGAAACGTTCTCACCTAGAGGAACTCGTATATCCCCAGAAACATAAATTGTGGCTCGCTGGATGAAGAAGCTTTCATGAACTCCTCTCTAGTGGTAGTCAATATGATGGATGATAGCGACGATGCTCCTCCTTCTCGTGATAGACTCTCTCCTCATGACAATGCTCCATCACGCAACAAGACAACAATAGTAGTGAGTAAGGAAGGGAACAACCCTCTTGCTATCCTCTCACACAAAGGAGACTACGGGAGAGAGATCAGTAGAGGGAGATGAGAGGCTAGTGGCTCAAATGGGTCTAGTTTATAGAGAACCCCTCTTGTTAAACCTAATGGATCTCATGTAATGACTTAATGGATATTGGATCTTCATCTAATAACCACTAGTTTAACGAGTATTAGATGCTCATCGAGAAACTACTCTAAGCTCTTTGTTTTATTGGGTCTCACACATTGAATCCATGAAAAGGCTAAGGGAGCTTATTAGATATCTCATATTCAATTTTCTACTCGTCACGTCGTCCACTTTATGTGTGTGACATCATAGGCCCAATATCGAGCTGATCGTAAGTTGCACCTATCATAATCCCTTTTGACTCGTAACTTCTTTTAAATCAGTGAATTATTATCGTCATAACAATTTACTCAACTCATTGATTATGGACATACTATGTAACTATGATATAGTCTCCGAACGGTATAGAAGGATTTAATATATTGGATCTATCTACCTTTAGTTACCATATATCTATAGTCTCTCATCCATCTAATACCCGAGGGACCATATATTATGCATGGTGTTATCAGGTCCATAAGCAATCTATATAAGTCTCACTCTTATCCTTTATTGACATATAATTGTTTTCGTAAGGTTGGCTGTCATTCCCAATGGTCGTCTGTACTAAATCTGAAATTTTTAGACCTGTAACGAATCATTTAATGAACTCATTCTCCAGTGAGCACATGCACTCGGACACAATAGTTAAACGATTTCTCAATTCGTTATTTAGGAGGAATATATCCCCATTTAGGCAGGTGAGGGATACCACTTAATCCGTTTTAGAAGAAATCTATCATGAGAAATATATCTCTATTGGAAGAATATACCATCGAGTATTATTTACATCATTGTTATATGACTGTTATGCATATTATCCATATATATTGCATGTGACTAATACACGATTTTATTTACCATATAAAAATTATCATTATTTTTTTGAAACAAAGGTGTCATAATGAATTAATATGCTATCATTTTATATTTAATTATTAATATATATCATAACTATTAAAATTATTTTATAATTTTTAAATATTTTACCAATATATATGGTTGTTGATGCATCATCATATTATATTTATTTTTAGAATAATACGATACATTGTAATAGATACGAGACTTAGGTAAGAAAAGATTTTTTTTTTATCACATTTGACTTTAGTAAGAAGATTTTCTTAGTAAAAAATATTTATTATTATAAAGATAAATATTTAAATTTAATATTAAAATAATATATTTTTTATAAATATGGGATGTTCATCATCCTCCTCAAACATGGGCGGACTCATCCTGTACACCAAAAACCCAAAATGAGAGACTATTTTTGCCTCAATAATTTAGTTGCGATGTTTGGTTGATTAGAAGACTCCTAAATCTAAGATGCCACCGTTTAAATTAATTAAAAACAACAAGATTGTAAGATATTACTTTTCCTCAAGAAAAATAAATTCATCTCTTTTTTTTCAATACAATCAAAATAAATAATATTCTTTAAATACATTTTATTAGGGGAAATTTTCTTTACAGCAAGTGATAAAGAGAGGATCTTTATTTTTTATATATTTATTTAAACAAAAAATTAATCTAACATCGAAGGGATGGTATCGTACGAGAAGACGATCACGGAAATGAAGCGATATCAATGATGATTTTGTGCAGTTCAACGTGAGAATTGTAGCATCGTCGTCATCATTATAGCTACATCAAAACATCGTCGACTGTGAATCGAGGAGGTGTGTCCTCATGACAGTCCTCGAGAAGTGTGTCCATGGTGATTGGTAGAGCTATATGCATTCCAATCCAAACACTACCCGACAACCCCAACAGCGTCGATCCATCTCTCCCGTGCACCGCCTGCGTCATTCTCGGTCTTCTCATCCCACGTCGTAGGCTGTTTGAGTCGATGGTTGAGAAGACGCGACAGCACTCGGCAGATCGAATTTTCACCCAAAGGAAGAAAGCAATCGAGGAAGAAGACGATGAAAGCGACGTCGCTACTTCACTCTCCGGTTGACTCACACCTCAACATCAGCAGCACACAGGATATCGTGTATTTGCGAGCGAAAACACCACCAAGAAAAGACAGAGAAAACGAGAAGCGTTTTATTTCCTGCATTTACCATTGTGGACGTGAAACATAGCTCTGTATGCCAAGAATCTCCCTCGATTACATCTATAACTCAGTGGTAGAACCACAGACATCAATGATTTATCAGCATAATGTCATCAACTTTAGGAGATTCTCCCAATACAAAGCCTTTTCTTCTTCTTCTCGCCTTCGCTTCGTTACCTATACACCAAACGGACCAAAACACCACCAAACATATCTCTTCCCTGGGGGGCATTTCGGGATGATCAGCTCACATGAGCTACCTGTTGTGGAGCGGATCCGGGCAACTCGGCACCCGCCGCTTGGTGTCTTCCAAACCACCCCCCTCCGCCGCCGTCCCCGGAGGCGGAGAATCGCCGAGATGGACTGGTGTTCTCCTTACAAAAGGCGTCCGGTCTCTTCCGTCAGCGCTGGAGTTCGCCGGGAACGTCCGAATTGCCACTGCTCTAGAGTCGAACAACAGCCAGAGACTACTCAGTAGAACGAGACACAGAACCGCGGCTCCCGTCCTCCACCTCCTGGCCATCGAGGCGTCACCCAGCCGGCACTCTTCTCATCGCCGCCGCCTAACCCACCCCGGAATCCGAGCTTCCACCAACGAGGAAAACACAGAGAGAGAGAGAGAGGTGGTGATGGCTGCTTTGGAATGCCGGAAGCTCCGGCTTGCACAGTTTAAGAGAGCTGGAGGTCGAACACCTGCCCGTGATCTAAGATATAATATCAGGAACGCCACTGGTACGACGCCGTCGATGGCGGGCGCTGTCTTCTTGGTTTCGCATTTAAACCATGGTCTATTAGCCTCACTCTTCGTGTTCATCACCTAAACTTGGAACCACTCGAACCAAATGGTGGCACAAACTCGCCTAATCAACCTCGTTGTCACAAACCAAACAGCTGGAAGATGTACAAACAAGTATAAATCATCGAGTCTTCTTCACTGTTGCCTACCATCATCAACCTATCCCTGCTGTCTCTGTCTACAAGAGTTCCCATCGAATACCTTCGGGTGTAGGCGACAGTGAGTTGGTCATTTCAGCTGCGCAGCTTGCATCATGGATCTTTGATGGGACAATGCTGCACTTTGAGCATACCCACTTGTCCTCTGCCCAGCTTTGCATGTTGATATTGTAATTAGATATGATTTCTTGACTTCCACCATTTTTTCTGAGAATTTTTCCTACACTCGATCAGAGGTGTTCTTCTATTAACCTAAGTAGGGTCAGATGATTAAGTAGGTTAGGAAAACCAGACAAACTGGCCATCGTGTGGGTCAGGGAGAATCTAACCCACTATATTAAACTGCAGAAACAAATGGTTTCTGGGAACTGACAAGGTGGGTGATCGGGGGATGATCCACGTTGCCGGAGACTTAGAACACGGTCATTTGGAACTCTTTCAACCCTTCCTTTTCCTGCTGCACTCCCGAAGGAGAGAGGTGTAGAAAGGCCAACGGAAGGGGGAAGACTGGCCAGGAAAAGCCGGTCCTTGGTGCGCAAAAGCCGGGGTCTTTTGTCCTTGCAAACCACCGAACCAGCTTTCCCAGCCGGAGGTCATAAAGCGACTACCGGGAGCTTCTCCTTGGCTTTTGTTCTCCCCTTGGCTTCTTGTGTTCGTCCCCTTCCCCACTTGTCTGGTCTCAGCGTTAATGCCCCTCGCATACCACCCGATTCATCAGCCCCCGTAACCTGACCATGTCGTCGCTGACTTCCACGTGCGATCCGGTTAAGCTGATGAATGCCAATGAATGAGCCAACCACGAATAGAACCAATGCGTATGCTTGTTGATGGTACTACTTGCACTCTCATGAAGAAAACAGGGAGTTGAGAGTATGGGCTAAGAGGAAGGCCATTTGATCTGAACAAAGCCCCGTGGTCTGCACCGGCTTCCAATGAGATAAACACCGACATCAAATGTACCTTACACCACGCGTTGCCGAGTTCCGGGCACGGCCGGCCGATACGGTCGCTGCACGCTTTAACACCATCACTTACAAGGAGTGAATGCGTCAACTACTCGCCTTAATGGAGGAGCATCTCCGGCGTTGCTCATGTCGCCGGTGTTGGTGATTCATTCCTTGGACCTGGATGCGCAGGGGATGAATGATTCAGGTTCAGCCTCGTATGAACTGTTGGCCTGCAGGCACCTGGAGTGATCACCTGCTCAGAGCGCAGGGCTTGATCGATCCATTCATGCACTGCATCAGCTGCGTCCTTAGAGCATGCAGGTCGAGGGGGCAGACGAAGCTTCAACGAGCTAGCATTGGACAAGTGGAATTGGTGGAACCAAAAACATACTTGTGTTAACCCTCAAAGTGGGAGATCATTCCATTACTCTTAGGAAGAAAGTTAGAATCCCCTCTAGACGATGAATCAATTGAGATCAAGCCAGACATTATATCACATTACAACATCGAGTCCAGAACAATAGAAATTTGTACTCTAGACTCAGGCGTTGGTACAAGGAACTTAATATTCTTGCAGCCTACTCCACAGCAGATGGTGGCCACTAATCAATTATAAGCATCTTCTTCACCAACACTTCAGAGGTTTACATGTACCATAGCATCGTTAACTTCCCCCAAAGGATGGGATTAACTCCATTGATTGCAGCATTTGGATCTGTCTTTTCGGGCTGTTCTTTCCTTTATGTGCACTTAACACTTACCCTTCTCAGATCCTAAATCGACGGGGGATTCGTATGGTTGGCAAGAAGGGCCCATCGCATCCTGACATCTCGCTGTCCAACATGGCCGACAAATGTCCCCGAAGGTTGGGGGGCGTGCAAGTTGCCATGGTTACAGGAGAAGCATGAGCTGCTCCTCTGCGCCATGTCACATGGAAATCTAAAGCTTGGTCTAAGAATCACCGCAACAGTTTCGCGAGCAGAGCTGGGAAAAGTGTCGGGATTAGAACAAGAAATCGTGTTCTTGGCTTTGCATGAGTTCATGGCCGGCTGCAGGCAGCGCCAGTGAACTGGGAAGCTGTTATGTCTGCCATTATTATGGGAGGCTTCATCAAACCCCAATCTTAAAATGATTCAATCAAAATTGATGATAATATATTATTTTACATACTTGATAGTGATCCTTTACACTATCAGCACTGCTTGGTTGTCATTGACGTTGGGACTCCGGCGGCGAGAGTCATCAACCGATGGGGTCGAGCTTTGGCTTTGGCTTCAAGATCAGGAGACTCTCCTTTGGCTGGTCGCCTTCCTCTCTATCGTCTATCCATGCATACAAGTCGAGGTCAGGAAAGGGACTCCTGGCTTCGATCCCTCCGAAGATTTTATTAGAATTGAATGGAAAATGAGCCCGGGACCCATCTCAGTTGCCGACCCCATGATAGGTTTTTATCCTTTAGCTCGGGGACCGACCGTACCTATCATATTTATGGTTGCTGACTCATCGGATGGCAGGCTTACACCTCGAGCATATGTTGGGTGTCCTAAGTGCCATGGCAGCGAATAGTGGTGTCGCACTCGATGCCATCCCGATCTTTGCGGGATGACATTGTACTCGGTCGGCACCGTCCCAACCTTTGCGGGATGACGTTGGGCTCGAGTGGCACCGTCCCAACTTTTGCAGGATGGTACCATGCTCAGTCGGCGCTGTCCCGATCTTTACGGGACGATGCTGTACTTGGTCGGCGCCGTCCAACATTTGCGGAACGACATTGACCGAGGGGCGTGGTCTGCTATGTTGACCTTAACACTGATATGACTATGAACAGTAGTGTAGAGTGTAGGTTATCAAAATATGCCCTATCAATACTCATCCATAATCCAACATTTTAGTATTTTTAATATAGTATTGGGCATTTTTGTGAGAAGTGTCTTCTTATTCTTTGTAATTCTCTAATAACTCTAATTTTTTTTATCTAATACTAAAAATATCCATACTCTTCTATTCTTTTTCCTGTTGATCAATTCAATTACCATATTTTTATACTATATTATAGTAATTTTTTATCAATACTAGGAAAACATTATAACATAGTAAAAAAAAATACTATTATAATTTTTTATAAACATTATAACACAATATAAAATACACTATCACGAAATCAGTTCATCGGATCGGCATATAAGAAATAAAAAAAAATTGATTATCAAATAAATAATATTTCAGTACTAGGTATATATATATATAAATAGTTACTTCTCGAGAAAAGAATTATCTTCGGGAATTCATCCATTAATATTTTATACAACCGATATATAACATATCAATAAAGTTGGTGGCCAATCTATGGATGCCAATGGCAATCTATGGATAATATATCAATAATATCCTGAGGTTTCCTCCTTTCCCCAACCAATTGCTCTCACCGGTCGGTTTGGCGTCTCCTTATATTTTAACGTGGCAATAGTCGGTGATTTCCTCTCATTTGTTTGGTATATTGTGGCAACCACACTCCTACCAATTTAGAATAAGCATTCCAACACCATTGTGCTATTTAATCTCAACTTGGCTCCAATTATTGAATGCAATCTGTGGAGAATTCAGACACCAATACGATAAACAACAACAACACTGTATGATCTTCTTCTGCAGAATGAGGGCCCTTTGGCCAACTTTAGAGATAAGTGGAGAATCCTCTCATCTCCCCCACAATGGTTGGACCTGTCTTCCGTCCCCAGCAGTGGTTTCAGAACAGTGGAGTCCATTCCGAACGACAGCCTCATATTATTCGATGCATCCCCCCCGGCTTCACCCTGCAACTTGGCACCAGAAAATTGATGGATTACCTCCACCAGCCAGCAAAACAGGGGACTGATACAATGAGCACGCAAGACATGGGAGGTTTGGTTGCAGAGAAGTCCAGCTGCGACGCCTGTCCCTTGTCCTTGCCTTCTTCTCATCACCGCATCTTTATCCCCTCCCTGCTGCATGCTGAATGCTTTAGGAAGCTGTATGGGGGATGGAATTTGGCGAGGTTCGTTTGCTTTTTTCTTGGCCTGTGTGCAGAACCTATGTCCCACAGGTACATTGGCGTGCCCACCTTCTTCTCTCTCTTCGTCAGCTCCATGTATGCTGCAGGTGGCTTTCGGCAAAGCCATAACTGGGAAGTACCAATCCCCAGAATCCAGCTGTTTTGGACTTTCCATCCATTTACCCCTTCCTTCTCTCCCCCTCCATTTGTTTGCCACCTAAAAACAGATGCATGCAGAGCTTCAAGTTTCTTCTTCTGAGCAATCAAAGTATGATCTGTTGTTTCATGACTCTTTGTCGCTCGTCCAAGTTTCATTAGTTCATGAAACTTGTTTGTTCCTCGTCCAATTAGCTCATGAAACTTGCGAGGGACAAAGAGTCATGAAACAGATCATACTTTGATTGCTCAGAAAAAGAAACTTTGATTTCATCTTCCCTCATAATGATACATGCTAATATATGGGAATGGCTGCGAACATATACCTCATAGTCTCTGTACACACACACACACTAAACCACTCTAATCTAACACCTAATACAACCCAAAAGAGGCGAGAGAGAGAGAGAGAGATGATTGCGATACAAATTCCTCAAAACATGCTAAAAAAACTCTCCTTGGTTGGGTTTATGATGTCGCGGGCAGTGCCAGGCCGAGATCGGCCGTGCACGCGTCCGCATCCCAGCAGCTGAGGTGGCGTCGCGCCTCCGGAGCGGGCCGAGGAGCCGGCTCGGAGGAGACCGGTTCGAAGCCGAGGGTGAGTTCGAGGCCGACATCGTCCTCCTCGGGCTGCTCCGGCTCGCCCTGGCTCACGTGCGACGCCTCCTCCGCGGTGTCCGCGGAGGACATGCACTCGTTCTCCCGGCACTCCCCGTCTTCTCCCCCGGCAGCGGCCGACGGCGTGACGGGCACGGTGGCGTCGCTGGCAACCGACTCGTGGCTCCGGGCGCGCTGGAACTCGGGCGGGGGGGTCGCCGCCCGGGCGGGCTTGGACCCGGAGCGCTTGAACCGGGAGCGGGGCTTGTTGACCTTGTGCAGCTCCGCAGCGGCCTTGGAGGCGGCGGCGGCACCGGGGCCCTTGAAGACGTGGCGGATGTCGTAGGCCTTGAGCGGCGGGGCGGGGATGGAGGCCACCGTCTCGGAAGGGATCTGGACGATGGGGGATCCCTTGAGCACGGCCTCCACCGCAGCCTGGCAGAGCTGCCAACTGCCGGACCACAGCAGCCCGACGGAGCCGTAGATAGGGTTGACGATCCGCCCACAAGCCTCGTACAGCAGAGATCGAAATATAGCTGCGAGAACCAACCCATCAACAACACAAGCAACAGAGGTGGAACGAGTCACAGTCGGACAAGAGAGATACAGACCAGGGCGAAGGTGGTCAGGGCCGGCGTTGATGAGGTTCATGAGGCCAGCGCGGCCGTAGAACTTGGCGAGGAAGACGGTAGCATTGGCCTGGGACTCGGGGTTCTTGATCCACTGCAAGCACGGGCGGATGCTGCAGTTCTCGCTGCACCCTTTCCGCAGCACCCGGCATCCATTACAGCTCATCCTCATGGTCGAAATCCTACTCCTACCTCAGCTAAAGACGATGGTGATGTGCGAGGAGGAGGAGGCGGAGAGAAGGGGGTATATAACTGGTGGGGTGGGAGCACGGCCGTGGGTTTCCCAGGTTTGGCCTCTGGTTTCCATGGAATGGGAAGGCCGGTTTGCCACATTTCTCATAATAATAATAATAATAATAATTAAGAAACTCCGTTTCATTCCACCCTCCGCGTCCATTGGAAGCGGGCCCCATCTCACCCTCCTCTCTTGCCAGCCTCTCGGTAGATACAGATCACCGGAATCTTTCAGAGCGAGGCACGGGAGCTCGTGGGGTCCACGTATGGCCCACAGAGGATTGCGGCGGCGTCGCCCCATGTTCTTGGCTAACGAGAGGAAGACGACGGAGCGCTACCTTTCCGCGTCGAAGCGGTAGGAAGAAGATGATTCGTATTATGAGGACGAGGCGGGGAAGGGGGGAGGAAGAAGACGGAGCTCGTACGAGTAGCCGGTTTTGTGTGGAACTCGTACGAGGAGGGGGCGGCGACGCGGTGGAGGTTGTCGCGGTTTTCCCGCTTTGGAGTCGTCATCTGTGGGCGCCGGCACGATGGTTTTCCGCCTCGCCCACCGCCCCCACTTGCCATGGTTTCCCAGTCCTAATCCAACCTCAATGCCACACGCTCTCTCTCTCTCTCTCTCTAGAATTTTTCGGTAGACAGTGACTTATATCGTGTCGAAGCATAACACAATCTACATATGAATTCGAGTCTCATAAATCTTAAGGTTAGTAAGAGTCAAACATTTCGTGAACATCAAGGCATCGCGTGTTAGATTCTTTCCGTCCGGAGCTTTGACGCACCAAAAGTCCACTCACCCATCTCGTTGATCCTTTCCATCTGAATATGACGTCATCGTGCGTCGTAAATGATTGGCCGCTGCTTTCCCTTCCCCAACTCCGTGCCACGGTGTTGGAGTTCGATCGAGCGGCTGGGGATGCACCCTCAATCATTTTGGTTTGCCTTTATGATTCGTGTCAGCAGTTCTCGGGACTCTGTCCCTCGTTATCGATCCCCACAACTATGCGATCAATTCCCCTCATTCGCGATGGCACCGAATCACGAGGACGAACGGACGGACCCGATGCAATCTCGTCAGCAAATTACACGTCCGTGAACGTCTAATCTGTCCAAAATGGCAAATATCTGCTCCCCGATTCATTCCCCCCCCACTGCTTCATCGTCATCACCCACCTAATTGATTCCATACAACTTGGAGAAACAAAAAGGAGTACTCACCGACGACTTCATCTCCCCTGCTCTGCCCTGTCATTTGTCTGTTCCCTACAAGTCTTATCCTCCAATCCAATGGGCCATGGAAGAAGCACGAGGAACCAGCATCCGCTGGAAACAAAGGGCTGGCAAATTATGGTACCGTGGGCGGCTGCCATGGTAATACAAAAACAGGGTAGTCCGTGCTGCCGACTCGCCATGGATGGATTCGAGAGAAGGATGGTCGGAGTAGACCTCCTCCAGAATCTGTGGGCATCGTTTACCCCACCACCCCAGCAAACTGGGGTGGACGAAGGGGCCGGAGCTGCTCCAGGTTGGTGATGAACGGTGAACGCTGCATGGGACGCGGCGAACTCGTCAATTTGACCACCCGTCCGCGTACTCGGCTTCCCGATTGGAGAACAAGATGGGCCAGCAGGTTGTTCCCGCATGGGCCCGGCGGATTCCTACGATCACAATACGGCGAGTTGAGAATGGGTACGCCGACTTATTTTACTTCGTAATCCAAAAACGACCGCAGAAGTAAATGGCAATTGGATTTGTCAACGATTTCAGTCAACATGGAAATTGGTTCCACGGCATTGCACGTGCCAAGATCCAAATCACGAGAGGACTCACGTCCAATTCAACTTGCACGAAGCAGATGGCTGTTTAGTGCGTGTGCATTCGCACGATGCCTTCATTTAATGGATGGACACTGTGGGCTTCCTTTTCAACCTTAATTCTTCGTGGACCGGCCCATTTCGTATGTGTCGTAATAAAAAAGACCCAACCCGACCCATCAATTCGTGTTCGGCTCACTCGGAACATAAAGAGACCAAAATTTAACCGTTCATGAGTCTCAGCACGCATCTCAAAGACATCAATCGATTGGTGCCCGTCTCTAATTAGAAATGGATTTTTCTATTTTTTAATTTAATTGGAAATTATTTGTTTACGCGGACACAAACCAGTATTAATTGGATCGACGACGCCTGAAAACCCTTCTGCGCGCTGTGTTGCTGATCTGGTCGATTTCTAGGGTTTGCGGATTCAGATTCGCGAGTCTCGTGGAAGCGGAGATGTCCGCCTTGAATTCCCTCTTCAATCGAGCCCCCTTCGGGACGAGATGGTTTGCTTCTCTAAATTCGTCGCCCTTTATTTTCTTCTTGAATACTTCTTTTCTTTCTTGATCTTCTTTGATCAAAGATCTTGAATCTTTCTTGGTATGCCCTCTTGTCAAGGAATTCATGGTCGTTCTAGATCTGGTTGGATTATCGTCGTAGACAGTTGAATTAGACTTTCTGTTCGTACCAACTGCGAGTCAAGGACGGCTCTCTCTCTTCTAGTTCCTAAAGATTGATCTAGAGCTTGAAACGTTTGCAATTCGTGCTAATAGCTTTGAAACCAATGGTTTTCATCTAATTGGATATCCACTTAAGTTGTAGGGTTGATCTGCTTGGAATTTCCAAGGTTGATATTGAACTAAGATTACATAATTCTTGCATTTGTCCTGATTTGGGAGGATATGGCTAAAGTCTTCATTCATTGCCTTAATGTGATTGGAATTAGAAGATACGGCTAGTGTCTTGTTGCTAAAAGGAATAAACCATCCAGCTCAACACAAAATGTCTGAGTTTCTTGTTCAAGCATGCTATTATGCATGAACTATTTCCACCTTGCAGACTTATTACTGACTCCTAATAGCCTAGGAAACCCTTTGGTGTAAGTTCAACATTAAAAAAAGAAGGCTGTGACACCAAGTCTTATATTGTACGTATACCATGCATGACCTAGGGTTCTGTTTTTGCTTGTGGTAATGGTAAGTCTAAAGCTTAGTGAAAATGGTTGACAGAAATGATTAGTGTCTTTACTGTTACTCTCCTACGTGATAATCTAGTTCAGTATTTGGATGATACAGGTTAGGAGTCTATAGAAGCTCATCATTAATTCGTATTCAGGTGTCATTATATTTTTATGAGTGTCTCTTGATCACATTTATTAATCTTGACACTTTCTTGACCATGATACTGCCATCTCTTTATTTGGAAAGTGCACTCTACTTTTGTAATTAATACCCAAAAAATTCCATCAAATCAGGCAGGCATGAATTCATTTATTTAAATTTATGCTTTCGTATTCTTTTGCTTTCTCCACCTTTTCTTATATTAGAACTTTTCTTTTAATTATGATTATTACATTCTTTATACAAAGACAAAATCAACCCAAAGTCCCTAGAAATGCAGAAAAAACCATGAACCTATTGACTTGGACTAGAACTAGGCCTAAACTAGACCTTACTAGATTGATCCAAATCATGTCAAAGTTCAATAATTTAAGGGCTTGATTCTGTTAGAAAAATAGAAGCTCTGTTAGTCATTATTTTCTGATTAGTTAAAAGATAAAGAGGTCAATCTAATGATGTTGGAGAGAATTTTCACAACTTCTAAAAATTTGCTGTATGGTTTTTTTCCAACTGAGCATTTGAGCATATTGAATATTGAAGGAAAGCCTCACTGGTGGTGTTGAGAATCTCTTATGGGCTAGTCACCCTAACGAAAGGCAGTGGAACTTCTGGAATTAAGTTAATTTTGAACACCATAAGGTGAAGATTCTAAGCCATATAATAACTATTATAAACTTCTTTCATTCTGCATACTCACATTAACCCACCATAGAGTCAAGTGAATCTTGATGAATCTTCCCTTAACTGTTTTCTGACTAATAAATCTGTCCCAATCTGGAAATTTGATCTGACCATCAGTTTTTGGGATTGGTCAACATGCCAACCTTAGTCATTCATATCCTAGCTCTATAGGTATGATGTGTGGCAATATTTAGATTCACATGTAACTTACTCTGGCCTTATCTTCGTCTGTGATTATTGTGGGTTGTTTTTTTTCAAATATATATGATACTATTTGCTATGGAGGGACATTACTGAACATGCCTCTTTGCTATGGGTATATCTGATTTGTGTGCAGCAAGACGTGCTTGAATCTGGCTATATCACGGATCAAATTGCTCCGCAATAAGAGAGAATTGCAGCTTAAACAAATGCGCAAGGAGATCTCTCAATATATTCAGACAGGCCAGGAAGCTATTGCTCGAATCAGAGTAAGTGCATACACATAAACTGAACTACTCTTTTGACTCTCTATATAAAATTACTGTTGCAGCTTCTGTTGGTCATTAACTTAGGTGGAGTATATCATCCGTGAACAAAATATTCTGGCTGCCTATGAGATCATAGAGTTATTCTGTGAATTTGTTCTTGCACGTGTCCCAGTCCTCGAAAGCCAGAGGTTTGTTATTTTATTGCGTTTCACATTTCGTTTATGTCCTATTATCATGTTTTCACTTTATTGGATGCACTATTGCGGTAACCTTGTTCTATTTTATGGCTTTAAGATAGTTTATTTCAGTAGGGATATGAAGAGAAGAAGAAAGAGGGCTTACTGGCATGATATTTCTTCTTCTCTCAGCAGAATGTTCACTTATCACAGTTACTGAATGTCCCATTTTTTGTTAAAATGGTATACTTCATCCTTGAGTAGGATATACCAATAAAGAAGGGAAAGAGCAGAAACTTAACAGATACCTACGTCATTACGAATCAGTAATTCTGTATATTTACTTCTCAGATTGATTGATTTTTGTTCATAGGACTCTACTGTCAAATATAACACTGGTGAATTTGAATCTCAAGATACTATTTAGTATTTACATTTGTTGGTGAATTTACCTTATTTCATACGGTGGAGCGACACCAAATATAACCTTTCGTATGTATGGGATTCCTCTTCTGCTTTCAACAAATATAGGAGGTTTCCAAACCCTCGAAGTAGAGTTGCATAGAGTAGTTTCAACAAATATTAAACTTGTTGGCCATTTAGTAGTAAATTGGGCCTTAAGTTGCATAGAGTTGGATAAAGAAAACAGCTGTTTAGACAAAAAAAAAAATAGAAGCACAAAGGCTTGGATGGTAATTTAGCAACAGGTTACAAAAGCAGTCTATGCTTTATTACTTGACTAAATGCTTTATTATGAAATCATTATTGTTGTTGCCATTCTTTAGTTGCAAAAATTCATCATGACCTATCATGCTCTTATCATCCGTTCATTCAATTGCATAAAAAGTTATTTAAGTTATAAACATTGATAGAAGCAGAGTTGAACAAGGTAATCCAAGCTGATGAGAAATAGAATGGTTTACTTTGAGGATGGCTTCTTAAGGAAGAGCAGCAATAAAATATGCCTATAATTTAAATCTATATGCAATTAAACTCCATTATTAAGTTTGGGTTACTTTGCTTAATGTTAGTGCTCTTCTTGTACCACAAGGGTCACCATTTTTTGCCATTTAATTTATAGTTGTTTTATCAATGTGACAGGGATTGCCCATTAGAATTGCAGGAGGCCATTTCCAGTATCATCTTTGCTTCTCCAAGGTGTTCTGATTTACCAGAGTTACTCCATATTAGAAACTTATTTTCAACAAAATATGGTAAGGAGTTTGTTGCAGCAGCATCTGAGTTGCGGCCAGAGAGCAATGTCAATCGCATGGTAAGGAACATTTTATCCGGTGCTACTGTGGAATCTCAAGTGGGTGACTTTCTGCAGTAACTTCCACAGATTATCGAGAAACTTACAGCGAGAGCTCCACCGGCAGAGTTAAAGATTAAGGTTTTAAAAGCAATTGCCCAAGAGTACAATCTGGTGTGGGATTCATCAAGCACTGAAGCAGAACTTAGTAAAAACCATGAGGACTTGCTGGTAAAGTCTTTGTACTAGTTGCTTTTGCTATTGTCTTTATTATTTGCATCATCTACCTGGATCAAGTTGCTCTCGAAGTTGCTACTGCTGGTAAGACACATACTTTTCAACCCTGACTAAGCTTTCAAACTACTTTGATCTTTGGCAATTATCATATCCTGGTTCACATCAGCACTTTTATTGGTTTGTTGAGTGCCAAATTGTTTAAGAACAACTTATTGGAAAAAGTTGCCTGAGAAGACAGAAAACTAAACCTTTACATCAACAAAACAGTCTGTTGGTGATTGGTAATTTTTTATAATTCTGATCTTAGTCGGACTACTGATTTTGCCGTAAACAGAACTCTGGTGGGAATAGATTCATATTGCTCCTTGCTACCCAGATAGTCAGAACATTATAAGTGGTGGTTGCTAGTGGTGATTTTTTATCATTAGTCCCTTAATTTTTCTAACAATGAAAGTTGATTTGTCATCATGTTTATTTCACAATTCTCAAGTTGGCTTTACATTTGAATTGTTTGTGCTCTCAAATTTTTTTGCATGTTAATCGCTATTAGCATCCAGTAATTCCTCGGGTCTTCTCTTCCCTTGCTGATCCATACAACATCATTCAGTAATGCTCAATTTTGTTCCATTTCATGATCCAGTGGCTTGATGCCCCTTTGAATGGCATTCATATGACTGCATAAGTAATAATTAATGTGTCGTATGTAGGCATGTCACAGTCAAGGTTTCTTACCTTCCAGAAAACAATGTCAAGTTTTATCTTCATTTCTCATTTCCTTTCTTTATATGTGGACATGTTTGCTTACTGAAGGTGAAGCCAGTTCCCATCTTTTCTCTTAATCAAAGGCAATAACAGTGGCAGCTAAAGTTTTATCAGTAGGAGGTAGCTTTGCCACCATGACAGAGGTAGTGATGGCAATGACAATAGTGATGATGGTGGCCACCACTATAATTGTCTCGACAGTGGCAGTAGCAACAATGGTGGTGGTCGTTTAGAAGTAGACTGCCAAATTAGTGTGATAATGACAGTGTAGCAGTGGTGTCAACGAATAAGATGATGATGATGGTGGTTCATGGTGGTCATAGTAGCTGACATTTTAGTGGTAGTAGTAGTAGTGATAATGGTGACCATGGCTGCAGTGGCAACATGAAGGCTTGAATCCAAGCTCTTACGAGCTTTGGCTGAGAGTGGCGGAGGACATAGGATCAAAAAGGTTAGGGAAAACCTATTGAATAACTTGCGAAACCAGTAAAAGTTTTCTAAGATTAGTGTTTTACTTTATTACTTGTAAAGATGTACTTCGTTGTTTTTAATTATCTTGCAAATCATTTAGCTGGCCAGAAATTTTTCTATAATTATACACACCTTTAGTAATTCTTATTTCTGCTGTTATTTTAATTCTTTGATGTCTTATTTTTGATGCAACATCCCACTTACCTAGCGATGCTTGCTCTCCTACTGAACTAGGTCTCTCTTCAAGTACAGAGATTATTGTGCCAATTGCAAATGTCAAAAACACATGTTACTTGTTTCATCATTTCTTTATGGAACAACACATAACAAAGGTGAAGTAATTTAGTTAATCAAACTATGCAGTAAGATCAAATTGATTATTGTTTGTCCATGAGAACCTCATTTAAAACTTTTATGCTGTAAACTCAGTCCTTATTCTTTTAGTCCTTCCAAATTACTTTCTTGATGTTATTACAGCATTTAATTTCATTGTGTGTGGCGCAATACACTTAAATTTCATTAACATGGTTGACAAGATGCTTGAATCAGTAATACAGAAACACACAATATACTGCAATAACTCTGCATATGGTTTTCCAACTTAGTTTTATGTTTTTATCCTATATTACTTTCTGTATATTTTTAGGAATACAATTCTCATCTCTTCATAATTTGGTTATCGTAAAATGCAGGATGGTTTAAATCCTACAAATTCACAGGCAACTGTAATTGCAAGCTCCACTGGTACTTCACAAAAGGATGGACTACCTGTATCACCTGTTAGAGAGAATCGAACGGAACAATTGCCTCAGACTTCTATCCCTTCAGTTAATAACCTTTCCTCCCTTGCAAGCAAAATCTCTGTTTCGGATGATGGCAAAGCAGATGCAGTAAGAAGTGAAACTGAAGTACTGTCAATTGACAAGACATCATGTTCAAGTCAAAGTTCGTCAGACGTCTTGGAGAAAGCCCGAGCTGCCATCGCGTCTGCCGAGCGCGCATCTGCTGCTGCGCGCGCTGCGGCTGAGCTTGTAAAGGTCAAATTGCCTCGCCAATCGAATAATTATAGCTAACGAAGTAAGCTAACCGACAGAAGTTTATGTTGTCTATTTACGATTTCTTTGTCTGTGTGTAGATACGAGTGTGGATCTCTAGATAAGATCCTGTTAAGATTGGGAGGTAATGTTGTTATCGAGAGTTTTCCTAACAATTATGCACATGCTTTGGTCGTCAATTGTGTAACAAATCAGAGAATACACTGTCAACTAATTTATCATTCGATATATAATCATCATGTGGAGTCTACGAAATATTCATTCTCCTTTCCGCGAAATATTTCATTAAATATTCTGTTCCCTATGATATATACACAGCATGCTAAACGGAACATAATACAGTTGGATCACAACAGTCAAGAAACGAATAGGCAAGGAAGCCAAAATTACAACAAACGATAAAAGATCAACCAAGCACTTCAATCTGCATCAGCAAAGAATTACTTGGGAGCAACACAATGTGTCGATAATAATGAATTAATATGTCTCTGTATGAGAATCCAGCCATGATATGATATCATTAATGACACTTGAGATCCTTTCATCTGGTTCTCCCTCCAGAATAGAATGATATCCTTCTGCATACAGCTTGAGGGTTTTGTCTTTAGTACTGGCCTTAGCATAAAGGAACTTGCTAACATTTGGATCTGTCACCTTGTCTGCAGCTCCATGGAGAATCAGCAATGGGGCACAAACCTGGAAATTTTTGTGAGGGATCAAAATTTTGAGATATGAACAAATATGAAAAACAACAATCGTCAATGTGGAAATGTGAGTGAAAATTATTTGCATAGTTGAAGACACATATACTCGTGCAGTACAGGCAGGTGCTGGTTAGATATAAATGTGAAAGAAAAAGAAATTATTTGGTTTGGCTGTTGTGGGTAGCAAGAAAGACTGCACATAAACCAGTGGAGTGCCAATTGTGACTTAATAACACCAGCTTATATAACCTTTTATCAAGGTCATCTTGAAGCTCCAATATTCAGAATATTATGTACCAAACAAAGACTAATGGTTCGTTTCTCTTTACTTCTTCCCTTTCATTCCTCTTACAAATACCAAGTAGGAAAAACAGTTAGAAATCGTTTTACTTGACATGCTCCCAGTTCAAGGTACCAAAAGGATAGATTTGGTATCTCAGACGATAGACTTGGGAGTTTCAAAGATGACACAGTCCATTGCTGGAACCGACACAACAGGTGTAAGGCTTCAAAGTTTTGACATGCAAGTTGATGATTGGTCTTTAAAAAATCTGATACTGGGCCATTGTAATCGTCTTTAGACCATCTCATATGAAAGCACTTGATAAACGGACAGCGATGGTTTCTCATGGATAGCTTTTCCCTTTTTCAGTTTTTCTGTTTGTTGATTGTTTATTTACTCCCAAAAAAGTAATATGGCAAGGAGATCTGACAATGCCATCAAGTCATTTTTTCTGTAAAGAACTAATATTTTGTTCATACTTCTTTTTGCTCGTCCCTAGCTAATTCTAATGTAGACAACCTGAAGTTTTTCAAACTTGGATAAATATAACAAGTGATTCAGCCTTAGCACCTTGAATTATATTCTTCAGCAACAACTTGGTATTTGATGTTACTTGCGCTAGGAAAGACGATGAAACTGAGCCTCGTATATTTTAGGATGCTTAGGTAAATGTAAGCAGATTTTTGCTATGCATGTTTCTCCTTAATAAACCGATCACCTAATCAACACTTCCATGAATTTATGGAAGTACCTGATTCATTATACCTAACCAGCCATATGGCATAAGAGTGCAAGATTTGTATATTAAGGTATTTATGCAATATGGCCTTAAAAGTTGCTATATGCACTATCCACGAATTGTCATAACAATGACAGTAATTACTTTATTAAATTTTGACTTCTTTTTAGTAGATATTCAACTCAAATTTCAGTAGCCAATTATGATGAACGAAATTCTTTTCCTTGACACTATTGGATAATCTTTGTAGCTTTTGCTTCACATGCTATCTCTAGCAATAAGGTCAAAATTCTTTGATGCTTGGTCATATTATTGTATCTATTTTTCATTTTTGGCCTGCTGTAAGCACACTAGTTTTGCATGTTCAGTCAAGATTTTTTGTGCTACATTTTCAAAATAGAACAAAAATAGTTATGGAAATGCAGATAAAAAACTAACCTTCTCCAGTTGTGACTCAATATCACGTGTGGCCTTTGTTAGCTCAACAGCTGTTCTTAACCGCATTTGGTCAGCATATGAAATCACATTGAACTCAGCCTAGAAGGAATATTGGTAAACTGATAATAAAATCTTCGAGAGGAGAAATATAAACTATAAATTTGTGCAATATTCTACTCTTTAACTTTGTATTCTGGGAAACATTTAACACAACGAGGCGTAGCTCATAGAAGAAGAAAATTCGACAAAAATTGTAACCCAATTCAGTACAAGAAGAAAGAACTTTCAAACTGTTAGTTGGTGTCAGTTGTAGTGAGATAGCAAATGATTGTGCACTTGCTATTAAGGTTCTTATTCAAATTTAATTTAACTAAGAACTAATTGACTTCAAAATCTTAAATAGTGCTAAACTCATACAGATCTTATTTAGTCTTACTCTTCAGTAGCCTACTGATTTTCTGGGAAGACCAACGCATGTTTGCCAACTAATATAAGCACATCTATAGCTTCTGATTTTACCTGTTCGGATATCACTTCCCAGAAAGGTTATTCGTATTTGTCATAGGGACTACTTCCCTCAGTATAAAAATTAAGAAGACAAAGAAAAACAAGAAAATTGGACTTTTGAATTACGAAAGAAACATGCACCACAAAAATAGATTCTATGATTGTTTTAACTTTTAACAAGTTGTAGTCACTCATGGGACCTGGTATCATTGATTTCTCTACCGCCCAAAATTGTACAAAACAGGTGGGTACGTACGAGTCTAGGGGTGGGCCGGTACGTAGACCACCCTCATTTCAGGCAACCTCATCTAATTCAGTACAAATAATTAAAAAAAATAAAAAATAGCAATGGGGCCCACCAAACTCGGCATTAAAAATAAAATAAAATAGAAATTATGGTTCGTGAACCTGAGCCCTCTTCTCGCATTCATCGTTGCTGCCGCTATGCTGTTTCGCAATGCTGTTACCACCGCCACTATTTCGCAATGCCACTATCAACGTCGTTGCTTCCACTTTCCTTCTTCCCAGTTATGCTCCCACTTCTTTTCCTCCTCTTCTTCCTTCTTTTTCCTTCTCCTCCTACACCGCTTCTTCTTCCTTCTCCTACTACACCGCTTCTTCTTCCTTCTTCCTCCTCCTCCCTCCTCTATTCCTCCATCGCCCCTTCCTCGTCTCCCACTTTTTCTTCCTCTCCGAAATGCTGGTACATACTGGTGTACCGACGCACACTACACCAATACTGACCAGTAAGTACTTAGTCTGACAGATCAACGAAATGGGTCCGATATCCGAAATAGAGATCCTTGCCTGGTATAACTGCAATTAACCAACCCAACCAAAGGTTTGTCTTTCACGTGAAGGACTTTTTTCTTGTATGTATTTTAGTTTCATATGGAGTTCACTGAAAAATTGCCAAATCTTTCTCATCGATATAAAATATGCCTCTTGGCATGTGCTAGACACTATTTAACTTGATTAGAAAGACTAACTAGAAATAACGCCTAGTTCAAACTATGTTATGCATGCTTTGGACTGCAAAATCCATCTATGTTCATCTAATTTTCAATTATTTCTTCTATTCCTTTCTCCCTGTTACATATGGAATGAGTAGGTTGTATTATTTTAGACATTCCACCAACACAAACTTTCTTGATTAGTAACTTTACTATATATGAATTACCTACAAGCCAATTTTCTTTCTGCTATGTTTGGCAACCTGCAGTATTGCTCCTTTATACGGCGAGGAATTG
Source organism: Musa acuminata AAA Group (assembly GCF_036884655.1). NCBI lineage: Eukaryota > Viridiplantae > Streptophyta > Magnoliopsida > Zingiberales > Musaceae > Musa > Musa acuminata. The sequence continues at coordinate 44,554,298 of NC_088329.1, read as the reverse complement.
TTGAGGTTGAAATCTGACAGTTACTTGCTCCTCATAGTAATTGCCACAATTATATGGATTTATAGTGAATGTATCATATGAAAAAAGAAAAAGATCCAAGGTTGCTGTTGAGTTGTCCCACATTAGATTCCGTGACTCCATAGAAACATGGCATCATTACATGTTTGTGCATATCTGTGCTGTTAATCTGTATAAAACTTGCAAGGTTACTAGTTTGCTTGATAACTAACAACAATGCTAAATATTACATGTATAGCAACTACCACTTGTATCTAGAAATCTAGAATGATTTCTCATCCTAGATTCCAATTTTATCAAAATTACTAATTCCTTTAAGGACTAAAAACTTTTTTAGGTTTCTGGTGATACAAACTAGAGTTATCTATAATATCAGAATATGCAGAACAATTCACACCCATAATTAAAACATATTAGAATAACCTTAAAAATAATAGTCGATGGATGTTCAAATTTTAATAAATAAGTTGTCATGACAGTCCTAATTAATATATATCCATTTTCTGATATCAACTGAACAAACAGATGTTCTGTTTTGAGGAAAAACTAAAAGGGAAACCAAATCAGAGTTCATTTTGAAAGCGATGAAATGAATACAAGAGGGAAAAAACAAAAAAAGAAAAGAGCAAAACAAACACAGTGAGAGAACAAGAACAGAAAAAGTAAAAGTACTACCAAAAGAAGCACTGAAAACTACTAGATTTTGATCATATTACGACAGTTTTTACATTGTTTGATAATAGGAGAAAACTAACCACTTTTCTTTTCTCGGGATCTCTGAATGCTAAATCTCCTATATTTTTCAGGGGGAATAGCTTTGCCTCAGGTAGAACATATGACATGAGAGATAATGCTTTTAAAATAGGTCCTGGTGGTGTCACCTCTTCTGCAATCTTACAACATCAGAAAAATTTAATATTGAAATGGGTAATATCTATGAATCAGCAACATTGAAGTCATACATAGAATAGATCTTGTATTTGATTGGATTCAAAGTTCTGTACAAGAAGTAGATAAAGATATATGCACTTTATTTCACATGGACAAGAAAATTGTTCAGTGATCACCAATCATAGTAGCAGATTGTAACAAAAAGGTAACAGAACATATTAGTTTGCTACTTTTAAGGATAAAATATATATCAGGAGAAATGAAAGGTCAAATGTCTATCAATATGATTCCATCCTACGTGTTATCATTATTCACATCTGAAAAAATAATTCATCGATCTCCTTAATTATTTCCAGCTAATACATGGGGCTCACTGATAAATTTTAGAACTTGATCCAGTAAAATAAGGATAAAGATGACGAAACCCAAATAATTATGTGCTGAAAGTTAGCACTGTGTTTGAAAAGGGGCATTCTAGATGGGCTCTAACCAAGTGCTTGACTATGTAAAAGCACTGATTTCTTTGCTTGAGTCAGTAATAAATGAATTCTAAAAGGTCTGATCTGAGTTTGGATACATTTAAGAACAGCATTGCTGTGTGGTATCCAATAACTGTGAGATGTTTATGCAGTATGATAGGGAACATGACTACAAATATCAGATGTTTTTCTCAAAGACTTGCACCCAGTACCCTAGGTAATAATGCTGGTAATTTCTGATGGACTAGTATCTAACATGACCTGAACTTTATCTTGTAAATATGTATAATGACTTTTCCTACAGTCAACAAAGGTGTTATTGTTATCTTCTTGAGTGACTATCTAGGGGTATGAATGTTCACCCTGATTTGATGCTTCAAGTTTTAACTTGTTACAATGAGTCAATGACCATCCCCTGCCTTACGAGCTTATAATAGAGAAGAACAATCTCCAAGCTTTGACCAATTTCTGGTTTGTGTAATTCTGCTACAAATTATACAAAACAACTGAGCCACAATAATTTTACAAACTATCTTAAAGATAAACCATAGAAGATATCCAAATTACTTGCTTCATGTCACCCAATATTCACTAACTCTAATTTAAGAAAGTTCATCTCTGTGTTGCTATTGTTGCCTCACAAATCACTTTCTGCATGCATGCAAAATATAGCCTTGCCCACTATAATTATCTTAGGTATATAACTAAAACATTTTTCTGAACAATTGTCAGCTATCTTTTACTAGGATTTGTCAAGCTGTGAAAAATTGGCAAAGCAACTTACTTCATCTCAAATGGTACAGAAATATGTATGCCGCCTATTTTGCTCCATTCAACATGCACACCTTAGGGAAGCACCAATGTTTTGAACAAAAGCCTATGACAACTGCCACTTAAAAGTATTATTCTCATGTTCAAGTTGTTCTCTCCACTTTCCACCTTCCATTGGGAGTAGAAAACTTTCACTTGCTTCAAGTAAGAAAAGGTCTTCTTTCCTAAATCCATTGAAGTCCAGCTTGGCTGCTCACAATTTTGTGTGTCTAGTTATTCAAGTAGTAGTGCTTACAGAACTATTTACCAGAATTTTGCGGGACTAAAATAAGACAGCAATCTCAAGCCATAACAGCATTTAAATTTCACAACCATAGTCTTAATCTCTGCTTCTATTTTCTATAGGCTCCTCTAACATTCCACGAATCATATCAAATTTGTTGCCAGGGAATCTGATAAACTAAATTCACCCAGAAGGAAGATTAACTAACATTTATTGGCAATTATTAAATGCATAAATTGATTTCACATTTCAAAGACAAATTGTTCATGTGCAAGACATCTTACTTTACACATTGGAGCCACAAGAAGCACCCCACCCCACACCTCTGGTTGCTTTAAGTGGACTTTGAGAGCAACAGCACCACCCATTGACTGCCCCAACAGGAAGTGTTGCAGGCCCCTCACTTCTTTTGTACCTGTACATGACCAAAAGAGTAGCACCATGATCAGCTGATCCATCTAAATTGACAGCTGCAATACTGTAGTTCCTCGTATACACTAAATTCTATCTAATATTGACCTCTGATGGCAGCATATCGCTCGATGACTTGGTCTACCATTCCATCGAAACTCGGGATGTAGCCGTGCAGGCCCTGTGAGAGACCAAACCCGGGGTAGTCCATTGCGAAGACTGCATAGCCCGCATCTGCAATCCTCTTCGCAATCCCTGATAATTTTCCTTGGTGTGACAATCAAGATAGACATGAACAGTTTATAAACAAAGTGATAAAAGTTTGCTAACCCTCGAAGAAGAATGTGCAGGTGTCACCATAGCCATGGCAAAAGAAGAGGGCCGCTTTAGTGGTGGTACCAGGTTTCGGCAGCCAGCTCTTCCAGAATATCTCCATTCCTTTGGAATTTGTCTTGTATCTCTGCCACATGGTGCAGCACATTTTACACACATTAGAATCTGCACTGTGTGTTCTTCCAAAAGAATGAAGTCCATAACACATTCCACTCAGAAGTACTGGCATTTGATTTAAAGTTTTTGGCATGATTAGTGCATCTGAAACGCTTCAAGATCAAATTCTTTCTTGATTCCAATCTAATGGTCAAAAGAAGGGGATCTAATAGCGTGATGCTCTGTTTAATTTGATTTATTCCATATAGTGACTCAAATAACTACTGTTTTCATTTTTTTCCTTTTGTATTTGTGGTAAATCTTTGAGCTCTAAAACTATATACGTTTGTACAGTAGCTCAATTTATGCCATCAATGATGATTTCGTATATGCAGTTGACAAAAATCACGAAATAAAATATATTTCTCATGCCAAAACACTAAAGGTATAATCGATCATCTTTATGATCCCTGAATATCTAAGCGCATTGTAATGAATTTTAAATGGAAAGAATGGGCTTGATACATCGAAAGAAGCCACTCTATACTTATCTACGATATGATCGTTGCATGAACTAAAGATGAGAGGACTTAGTTTTCTGAAACATATGCGGTATGCCCAAATAATTTCAACCTTCTGCAGGGCAATGGATGCAAAGACATCAATCCCTCACAAAATGTGTGCAATAACTCTTGATTCTTGGTAAGCTAGTATTAAACCTCAACGACGCCGACTCACCTCCTCCATCTGAATTCCAGTCGGAGCCATCTGAAAGAATCAAGAAAGGAAACAAAATCAAATCAAAGATCGAAACTAGAAAATGCCAAAGGAAGTCCGCTCCTTCTCCGGCCAAGCCAGAGCCGGATCTCCTGGGGGGGGGGGGGGGGGACGGTGCCGGGGGACCTTGAACAAGAAGTGGTCGAGGCGGCGCTGAACGTCGGCGAAGGCGGCGCGGACGCGGCGACGAGCGGGTGCGAAGTCCAGGTTCTCCGCGGCCACGGCGTTGAGCTCGTCGCTGACCCCTTCGATGGACTTCCTCGCCGCCGCGACGGCGACTGCCACCCTCCTCGGGGGTCCCGTCACTCGGCGCCACCGGATCGGGTGGTGGCGAGCGATCGGCCCGATCGCGGCCGTGGAGATCGCCATGAGACCGCTCTCCGAAGAGATCGACACCCCCAACACTCGCTTCCGTGGGGTGGGTTCGGACAAATCACCGACTCCCACGGCGAGCGACGTGAGCCACGTGGGGTAGTTACAGTCACGTGCCGATGGGTATTATGACCCCAAGAAGGGCATTGAAGTCTACTAATTATAATTAAAATCTCGAATCAAATATTAAATTTACATGCAATATTATTCATTTTCATATTCTATAATATAAGGTCGGTGCGTCCTTAATATGACTGACTGCCAGATGTCATGTTTCCTCGGCCAGCAACGTGAACACGTGCCAGTAAATAATGGTGTTATTTAAACCGGCCTGATGCCCGAGCCCAAACCAAATCGGCCCATTTAAACCGGAAACGGCCCAAAATAATTCGGAAGAGATGAATAATACGAATCTACAAGCACGTAAACACATAAGCTCAGCGATGCACGTACGTTCCTTCTTTCTCGGATCCTGTCGACTTGCAACGCACGCGTGAACACGTACGAAGTACGTGAACAGTACATGCGTGTTCGGGCTCCTGAGAAGTTCCCGAGAAGACAACTGTGGTTGGATCGGCACGCGAGAGAAGGCACTATTCCTTGTGAATCTGGTCGGCTTTGCAAGGATAAGTAGTAGCTCATTCATCTTCCTCTCGAGTTGTTTAAGAGCTTCATGAACAGCAGTTTATCATCGCCAAAAAGAATCGTATGAGCTCGATCGGAATCAGGTGGCAGAAAGCCAAATCCAGTACTGCATCCTAAATGTAAAGGAGACATCTTTGGACGCTACGAAGTTTGAAAACGAAGAATGCTAGTGGTCTACGAGTATCTAATCTAAGCAGCAGTTAGTGGCCATGGCATCTTATATCGACCTTAGGTTTATTATAAGAACTTGTATATGTTTAATTCCACTTGGGATTAGAAGATAGTTTAGGTGTCTCCTTTCCCTACTAATGGGGTTTTAGGGTTTTAAAGTTGGCTGCATGCCATGTGATCAGAGGAGGAAATCAAAAAGACAAAGACAGGCAGGTCACAAAGGTGTCTCCTTCCTCTACTGGACTTGGTTCTGCTCTCACAATTTGTTCCACTAGAGAACTAGTGTTTGTTAGGTGTGTTCTTGGCAGAAGGCTCGAAACAACACCACATCTGCACTTCATGTTATGAGCTGACATCATTCATTAATCTCCAATGTGGAGTACCTACTTGTCATAATAATACATCATCTGTCATTGTTTGCAGTCCCATGATATAAAACACAGAAGAAGCTATGCCAACATTGCCAATATACATTGAACTTGAGCAGTAGCCATTAGGAACCAAAGCTAGGACTTGTGGTGTAGAGATGCTTCTTGTCTGTAACCATCGGTTTAGGTGTGAGGAGCATGCAGACATGGTGTAAGCTGTCAAGCAATTGTTTGGCCCTCCATGGTCCATCTTGGATGAAGCTTTTTCCAGCATGATGTTGAGGTGTAGTCGCATGCATCAGATGTAGGTGCGAGCTCTTCTGTTGGTGCAGTGAGACAATTGCACAGCAGCTGAAGCTGTGGATGCTGCATGCCACATTCTTATGTCATTGGTCGGAAGGTATAAGCTTTTGCAACAACTTCCAGTAGGGTCTCCTCTGACCTCTCTCGAGTTGTTCCATGAACGCTCACCGGCAGCAGCATCTCTCTTGTTCAGCTGCTTCATGGTTAGACTAATAAGAAAAACCGAAAACCCGAGGTTTGCTTCATCTTTTAGGAACAAATGCTCGCAATGAGGGAGGTGACAGATCACTTTCTGGGTAGATCAGCACCAAAATCCTCGTAGCCCACTGTTTATCTAATTCTATATAATTTGATTTTGCTACCAAAATTCCTCAAAACAGTGAAGACACATGAATATCCATGGTTAGATCCTCACTGGTCCAAGCTTGGTTAAAGAAAAGCTAGTTCTTAGCGGCAATGGACTACTTGATAACCTAACACCAAGAAAGGTGTCAAAACATAGGATGACGAACACTGCGACGCTGGAACTGATATTGTGTAATGCATGCTCAGTCTTGAGAGGCTGCGTGGCCAAGGAACAAGGCTCTCTTTGATTGATATGTGACATTGTTGCACCACATTGAGTTAATGTTGAAGTTGACCGCACCCCTGCAACGACAAGGTTTACTGTTTTGCAGTAGCCCTTCTTGCTTTGTTTGTGTTCATGGTGGTGGTGTTCGTGAAAGGGGTTGCCACAGTCCAATAAATAGAACATGTTTGTGGAAATACCTCTGGTTTCCCTTGTGCCCCGTGTTGCTGTGGTGGATGCTTTGCATGTAGCTGAAGAAACAAGCCGGAATTGGCACCATCTCAGAAGAATCAAGTATTGCACCAATGCCAGTTATGAGGAGGGTCAGATGTTTAGGGTTGATAGCATTTCTTTGGAAGAGGAGGAAGAAGCTGAAACCGACGTGAATCCATACCACAATGCGGGAGTCCCTTTCTCGACAGATCTCCCACATATCCAACCGTGCAGGGTCGTCCTTCTCAGGATGGTTCAGTGCATGAAGCTACGAGCAGCTTCTGCATCAGTTAATGGCAATTTCAGGGAGGTCGTATCATCATTTACTTCAATTATGGGCAAAGACATGATGGACTCGATACTCAGCAACTGTTTGTTGAAATGAAATCTTTACCACAGCACTCGTAATAGTCATTTGGTCTATGATGGGGTCAGTTCATGAGAATGGTCGATGAGCAGACTCGGTCAACACAATTATGGGTGTGTTCCCCAGCCGAGGCATGGTGGTGGCTTCCCTCCCTCCCAAGACCACAACATGAGTGCTCTCCTCCTGCAGATCATTAAACAACTATGAGTATGAGCAAGAAGAAGAGCACAGATGAAACAGAGGCACTGGATATATTGTGGGGCACATGCCCTTGACCCAACTCCCCCCCTGAGACCAAATGGGGCTCCAGTGGCCAGCATCAGTGCCCTCCTCTGGTCTGGCTGAACCCTGGCAGGCCATGGGTTCCCCCACCACAGCTCCCCCCTCAAGGACAGACAGCCTCTACTGCTGGGGTCGATCCCAAGGCACTTGGCATGGCCCATGACTCCATTCTCCCGTTTCCTCCTCTTCTCCACATCCACTTCCCAATTCCATAGGGTAATAATATGAAGTGTTACGAGGCCTGCCCAGGTAGCAGCAGAGCAGACTGCTCCTCCCTCCTTATTTTATCTCCATTCCCATGTTTGTATTCTTTAACCACACTGCTTTGGAAATTGAGCCGAGAGAGAGAGAGAGAGAGAGGGAGGGGGAAGCCGAAGGGAATGGAACTTTTGGAGAGGGCAGAACACAAGCACTGACTGCTTGTCTGGCATGGTAAATGGAATGATTAACCTAATTAAAATAAGCAGGGTGGTTAATGGCTTTTATAAGGAAGCTCCATCCACTCTGCAAGTCCAGTGAATGATATATATAGGGAGTGGGAGAGGGAGAGGGAGAGACAGCACAGAGACAAGCCAACAAACATCAAGAACAGCATGAGTTGAGGGAATACTACTCATCCCATTGCCATTCCTACACCAATCTTTCCTCTCCTTTTGCATGTCAATTCTGTAGGAAGACAACCCACCTGAAGCTGTGGCATGCCACTGTGCTCCCTTGCCTTCCATTTCTTAGGCCAAGCATTCATTGGTCGGGCTATATGAGAATTCTACTCGGCGGAGGGGGCAACACAGCTCTACTGCCTTACCTCCATCGGCCGGCTTCAGTGCGCCGCGGTCTCACGACTGTCGCAGTGGTTCCGGGCATGTGCCGGAGATGTTACTCCTCTCATCATTATTGGGTCGAAGGCAATGATGATGAGGGGCGGAAGGAGAGCGTGGTGGTGGTCATGGGTGCCACTGGGACGGGGAAGTCGAAGCTGTCCATCGAGCTGGCCACCAGGTTCTCGGGCGAGGTGGTGAACTCCGATAAGATTCAGGTGTACCGGGGGCTTGACGTCACCACCAACAAGATGCCCGTCGTGGAGCGCTGCGACGTGCCGCATCATTTGCTGGGAGAGGTTGACCCGGCCGCGGGCGAGGTTTCGCCGGCGACGTTCCGGGAGATGGCGGCCCACGCTATTGCCGGGATTACCGGCCGTGGCCGGCTGCCTGTGGTGGCCGGCGGGTCCAACTCCATGGTACATGCTGCCATGGCCGGTAGCTACGACCCCGAGCGGAGTCCATTCGCGGCGGACTGGCGGTGGAGGAGGAAGAGAAGGGAGGGGGCGCTGCGGTACCGATGCTGCTTCCTGTGGGTGGACGTGGAAGCGGCGGCGTTGGCGGAGCAGCTCGACCGGCGGGTGGAGGAGATGGTGGCGGCTGGAATGGTGGAGGAGCTGGGCCGGTACTTCGCGGCGGAGGTGGAGTCGGACGCGGGGGAGCTAAGACACCCGGGGCTAGCGAAGGCTATCGGGGTGGCGGAGCTCCGGGAGTACTTCCGGGGGGAGGGGCGGGGGACGGCGGCGGCGTACCAGGCGGCGATGGCGGCCATCAAGGCCAACACGCGGCGGCTGGCGGAGGAGCAGGTGCGGAAGATCGAGCGGCTGGAGCAGATGGGGTGGCCGCTGCGGAGGCTAGACGCAACCGCGACGGTGACAGCGCGTCTCGCCGGGTCAGCTACGGAGCAAGCTGAGGCGGCGTGGGAGAGGGACGTGGCGGGGCCCAGCTCTGCGGCGGTGGAGCAGTTCTTGAAGGAAGCGGTGGAAGGCCCCCACGCCGTGCCTTCTCATCTCATTTATACTTGAGATTTTGGTCGGCTGGTGGTTCTTTCTACACACTCTCTCTCTCTCTGTGTCTTCCAAAATAACAGAAGAAAAGGAAAGGTGTTTAAAGATCGAAGCTTTTCTTGTTTTACTGGAGAGAGATTTCTCGCGGGCTGGACGAGGGAATCGGTGGGGAAAGAAGGAGACGCCAGTCGACGACAACAAGGTCGGCAGAGGGCCTAATCCGGCTCGGTTTGGGCCGTCTGAGATAAGCTCGGACCAACCGGTGCGGGGCCGCCTTCGCAAACTTGAAATGCCCGGCTCACATCACATGATCTCAGAGTCGAAATGTAGGGGAATGAACAGGAATCACCATTATCTTGAATCGTCTCCCACTGCATGCTGTTGTCACCGATGGCTTCTTTCTGCTCTCTCTCCTCCTCCTCCTCCTCCTCCTCGTTAATCTCATGCACTCTATTCCCTTTCTTTCTTGTTATTTATGGTTTGCTCCTCCTCTTCTTATCAAGTTACAAGGTTTCATCTCCCAAGCTCATGATCATTAATTTTGAGTGCATTTAAGCTAACTAACCATCTCTAATCCCTAAAATAAAATTAGATTCTCTTTAAATCCTGTGTGTTTAAAGACGATGGTCTCTACAGTGGAAATGACAGTGGAAGCATCTCCGGTCCAAAGTCGCATGCCATGCAAGCATAGAATAGTTTGACGAGGACAAGACGCTTTCCCTGTCTCCCGTGGGGCTGTGATTACGAGAAGCGAGCATCTCATCGTCGGCGCTGACCACTGCTGTGCGTTGATGCGACGTCGCCACCTTCTTGCGTCCCATTCGCCGTCGCCGTGCTTCTTCGAGCCGCTGCTACGTGATCTGCACCGATTTGTACGGTCCTTACGTGGGAGATGGCCATGCACTTGCTGAATATGAACATTTACGTAAAGATATATTTGAAATATTAAAAGGTTTTAGAATATGATTGTATAGCAAAAAAAAGGATTATAATTGGAAATCGTCTTTATTAATCAATCAATGATCAAATTAATCCCCATTAAACTGCGTCGAGGTTATGTTGCCAGGGATGAGACTGCTTTGGAAGGAGTCTCGAACAAGGAAAACAACTATCAATTGCCATCAAACCGATTTGGCGATTAGGCCGGATCGATTTGATGAGATTAATTACAAGTCCAAACCGATCGGAATCGGACGGACGACAAATTTTGTACACGGGTTTTGGTCATTTGGGCGAGGGCAAAAGTGGCAATCGCCTTTCACGCCATGTCTCGACCACCAGCGGCGATCGGCCCCTCCTCAAATCCGCGGCCGTTATCACTCCGCCGTCGTCGCCCACGAACACCCGCCCGTCCAAGCCGGCGACGCCCACCACCCTCCGCCTCAGGATGGGCCACCACTCGGCGGCGGCCGCTGGGGTCAGCTGCCCCGCCGACCTTGCGTCCCACACGGTCACCGCCGCCCCACCTGCCCCCGCGCCCTCCGCGGCCGATACAACCACCGCGGGCGTCGCCAGGCTGGCGACGGCGGCGGGGAACTCGGCGTGGAACGACCTCAGCACCTCCCCGCGGTCCAGGTCCATGAGCGAGATCAGGCCGCCGGCGCGATCGAACCCTATCCCCAGCCCCTCCCACGTCCTCACCACAGCGCCACCCAAGGTCAGATCCAGACCACCGTCCCGCCCCCGGTCGTCCCAGTAACTTCCGGGCGCGGAGTCATGCTCGTCGGACGATGACGACGGCGCCTCACCTTCCTCCTCCTCCTCCTTCTCATCCTCATCAGACGGCGAGTCGGAGTCGGAGTCGGAGTCGGAGTCTTCCCCGGAGGAGCAATAGCAGGCGGGAGGAGAGGTGGACGATCTGGCCCTGCCGTACCTGAGGAAGGCGAGCTTTGCCCGGCCGAGGACGCTGAGGAAGGCGGCGAATCCGGCGACGAGGAGGGCGAGGGAGGCCCAAACGCCGGCGAGGTCGGAGAGGAGTCGGGCGACGAGGCCGGGGATCCGCAATGGCTCCGCCACAAGAGGTGTCTCCATCAAACGCCCTAACCCTAATAATCCTTTGGGGAAACAGAGGTTGGGAAACGAGAAGAGGGAGGCGGCGGACAGAGGCGGGGGGGGGGTTAAAATAGAGAAAGCGAAGCACGTTAGGGGCGGAGGCAACGACTGACGTGGCGGAACGAGATTACCACGCTGAGTCAGCACGTCATCGGCGTGGGGTCGCGGGGCGAGGATCCCCTGTCTCGAGCGGCACCCCCGAACGACCTTATCCACCACGTGGGCGTCGAGGATCCGGACGAGGTGAAGAGTCGCCCGGGGTTTTGTGTGGAAAAGGCTGTTCCCTGACCGAGAAGAGACAGGGAAGTATCGCGCTAGTGGCCGGGAACCGGTCGGAGGAAACGCGTGGATAAGCGCGTGACACGTGGGGAGTTGGATTGGTGGTACGAGAGGAGACGGCGCCGCGCGAGGGAGAGCGAGGGGGTTTGAATCCTGTATCCTGGATGATATAAGCGCAAAAGGAAAGCCAGCACATCTGCGGCTCCAGCGGTGATGGACGAGTAAGAAAAGGTCGGACCACGTGGCGCCTGCCGATTGGAGGAACCCCTGGGACTGTATCGACGGGCCGGAGGTTAACGTGAGGCAGGAGCGCACGTTGTTCGGATGGGTAATCAGGTGACGAAGAAGAAACGTGGTCAGAGTCGCATATCCATGGTTTGGACCTTAAGCTGACGTTGTAGAAGATTTACTCGAGTCAAAGCGTGGAAGGGAAGACGGTGGGAAGCTTCTCGTGGGGGGAACGAGAGCAAATCTTGTGCACACCAACATCCTTAAATCCCTCGTGGGTGGAATTAAAGATACATGGTTTACATTTGTTTTCGTCAAACGCTGACCGGATTAGCTTTACATTTTGTTGCCATCAGTGGGTGGAATTCTGATGGGGTGAAGGAACCTTTGCTAGCGTCATCCATGACCGCAAAAAATCAATCTCATCTAAGTCTCATCGAAACGAAAGAACACCAGCAAAGGAATATTCGCGAGGTATCACAAGAAGACGACTTATTTAACGCGGTTATATCGTCTTGTGAAACGTAGAGGGTATAATAAATACATTAACACTTGTAGTATAATAACCTCACTTCTTCGCGACGAGGACGGGGCACTCGGCATGATGCACACAGTAGTTGCTGACACTCCCTAGAAAAGCCCTGTTCCATCATATACGATTGGACGATAAATGCTGAGATGTAACTTCTTGGATAATAGCGGTGAAATAGCATAGAAAGATGAATAGGAATCTCTAAGCAAAATAAAGACTACAGATATAATGAACCCTAAACCGGAGTTCACATGTTCACTTGTGTCTGAAAGGATTTCAAGCAGAAGTAAAATTACGAACTTAAGTCATAACTTGAACAGAATTGTTGAGAGATTATTTGTCTTTGGTTTTGGATTTTGCATGTGTAAGTAGCATGTCCGCTTCGGGAAGGATCATATAGAATAATTAGAGCTGGAAGGGGAAAATTCCTAGTTAGATGAAGGTCAATTTGAAGCTCATCCTGACACTCCTGTCATGAATTGTCAATTGTCATACGTGCTCGATGACAGGTTAAATGACATTCACAAACAATTTTCCGTTTCCATTAAGAAATTGTGGCTGTTGTCCTCATCATGGCAGGTTACGTATTTGCTAATATTTACAGTCTGTAAAAAATGGCCATTGGTCGACAAATCTTGATCTTATAGATAGCATGCAAATGTTAACTACCATCTAGATCTGGAATACAGATTGTGAAAGTTGGACAACTCAAGGGATTATGTTATAGAAATTGAAGTATCCAAGATTTCAATTCATTTAAGCATGGACAATCAGATGAAGTTCTTAAGGGGCATTAGTCTACTGGTAGGGTAGTCATTCATGAGGCACTTGATCATATAGATAGCATGCAAATGTTCACTACCATCTAGATCTGGAATACAGATTGTCAAAGTTGGACAACTCAAGGGATTATGCTATAGAAATTGAAGGATCCAAGATTTCAATTCATTTAAGCATGGACAATCAGATGAAGTTCTTAAGGGGCATTAGTCTACTGGTAGAGTAGTCATTCATGAGGCAAATGAAAGTATAGACTTGAAAAACACAGCATCCTGATTCCTGAGCAACTTGTATTAGTTCACCTCAACCAACAAAAGTAGGCTGAAGTATTACAGGACAGTTTAGAATTCTTTAGTTCCACCTTATTAAGAAGGAACCAACCTTTTTTGTCTCTGTGATACTCCTCTATCTGTCTATAATATTAATATAAATTTCTTGTGTTGTCCAAAATATATTTGATGAGTAAAGCAGTTCACACGGCGGCTATACCAATCTCTATGATACTGCTTTGAACAGCATGAAGGATACGACCAATGGATTTGTACAATTTAAGAAAAGGAGAATTAGAGAATGCTCATCTACAGATATTAATTTCAAAGTATGGCCTACTATCAAGATAGATGCAAGAGACAAAAAATATACAAGGAAAAGAATTGAAGGGAATGAGAGTGCACACCTCTGTAAGGCTCCTTTACCATGGCTTCCCACAACAAGCAAGTTGACATTCAACTTTTTGACTGCTTCACATATGGCTTCTTTTGGATCTCCTACCTCTGTAATTGTTTCTGCAACCACCTGAGATGCAAGAAAATGTCACTAGAACATTTTCCAGTATGAGAATGACTGCCTGTGTTAAGGGCATTCTCAAAGTATGTGCTACAAAAGATGTTGACATTCTTATAATATATTAACATTAATGATGATGTATAAATGAACTATGAGATATATGACTATGGAATAGACAATGTGATATTGTTCACATAATAATGAATTTAACTTCAGCTTATATATTCTCGTTCCTGTAGCACATAAGACTTAAAAAGAAGACCAAGTTAATTGGACGAATAAGGCACAGATGTGGCTCTTGCACAAATAGGTAATGCTTTGGGATGAATAACATAAAAAAAGTATCTCACAACTCATTACAAAAAGAACCACTAAGAAAATTTTCATCTTCATACCCTATGAATGCAAGGTCTGCAAAATTTGAGAGTGAGATTGACCATAAGTAAGATAGGGATCAAGATCAGGATCAAACTCAGCTTCAGCCAGCCCTATTTCCAGATGAGGCATGAGTTGGATAACAATGTGGTGTTCCAATCAACAAGTTTTGTGGCCTATTTTGACCCATAAATCAGACACATATGAGAGGACAAGTTGCAGATAGAATTCAGAATACAACTAGAAGATGAAGGAATCCTAGATCTAGTGGGAGGGTTCAACCTTCTACAAGTCGGGAAAGTTAGGATTAATCATAGGGCAGCAGCCCTAAGTCAAGTTGTGCTTGATTGTGGCCAGGGCTACCTATTGATCCAGTACAATAATCTGACCATGTACCTGATGCATAGACAAGCATAAATTCCTACAGGATAATGTGTGTTATATTGGAAAATTGACTCCCCCAAAAATATAAATGCAAACCCTAAAGCTAATGTTTTTTAAAACCTAGCATTGCTTCAGTTGTCAGTAACTTGTCAAAATCTGAAATTGTTTAACTTATGTCCGCGAGCTTTAGAGTAATTTGGGAGAGGGAATGCAAGTATCAAAGATCAAATCAAAATGCCATCAGTAGGAATATCAAATGAAAGAAAATTAAGTATGCATCATTTTAATACAAATCTAGAATTGGGCGAAGAAAAGGACGGACATACTGACCACAAGCCTTCAATTGGTAGAGAGAATGCAAGTAAGAAAGACCAAATCAAAATGTCATTAGTAGGATCATCAAGTGAACGAAAATTAAGCATGCATCATTTTAATACAGTCTAAAGCTGAGCTAAGACAAGGACGGATATATAGAGAAACTAGCGGTCATACCCCGTACTGAGCACAGATCTCCGTCGCCTTCTCTAGGAGAGCAAGCGAAACCTGCTTCTGTTGCTGCTGCACCGATTGGATCAACTCCATAGCTAAGGAAAGAAAACCACAAAGACAACAGATCAGAAACATTTCATCGAACACCTGACAAGCGACACATGGACTGAAAACAACCGGTCGAATTAGTTTGAGAGAGAAAGCATCGAGATCTGATTGACGTACGAGGAGAGCCGAGGGAGGCGGCAGTCAGGTAGGCGAAGTCGGTGAGGGGCTGGACCGTGAATATGATGAGGGGCAACGAGGAGAGGGACTCGCGGAGGTTGGCGAGCACCCACTCGAGGGCGTGGTGGCTGCACTCGCTCTCGTCGATGGCCACCATCATCCTCTTCGGCTTGCCGCCGCCACCTTCCGCCATCGTCGCCGTCTTCTTCTTTCTCGAACTATGTTCGGTGCACGGGAGGAGAAGCTGACGCAAAAGAAGGGAATCCGACAACACACAAAACGATAGCGTGTCAGTTTCCAGACGACGTTTCCATCTAAAACATTATTGTGACGATGATATATCAAATTTTATTACTAAAAAATTAGGATTTAAAACCTCAATTGATATATTTTTATATATTAAATATTAATCTAATTATGATGTACCAAACACTCTTATCAAAGGTTGAATATTCGAAACATCATTCGATATATTTACATCTTAAATGTTGGTCTGATAGTGATACATCAAATCGATTCATGCTGCCAATGATTCCAAATTTCTTGTCAAACAAAAAATAATTACATTCACAAATTTTTTCTTCTGAAGTTAATAAATATGCATGTACAGGATCAAACCTCAAATAACTGAACAAATTTTGATGATGATATCTTCTCATCAAGAAAAAGAAGCAACCTAGAAATCAGGCCATGGTTGAGAAACTCATAGTGAAACTTCACAGCTCTAACAATTCCAGACTTCCAAGATTAGATCTCAGCTTCCTACTGAATTAAAGCTATAATTAATAGAGAAAATAGAAGCTCTTACACTAAGAAGCTTACTGTAACAGCATGCTCACAGGAGCTGCATGAAAATATGTGAATCAAAGATCAGAAATCTTTTCTGCTATGTACATTTCCTCAATCAAACTCATTAGAGAAACCTGGACCTTGAAAATAGAAGGTTGTATATGCTGACAGTGGGCATTTTGATTACCCTGTGCAAATTTAAAGAAGAAACAACATAATCCTACTATCATTCACTAGCTTGCGGTGTCGTAGACCTACTGGTCCACCTGTTCATGACCGAATCAGGAGAGAATGGTTCGGTATTCTTCAGCAACTCAGCATCATCTCGACTCTCAGCAACACCATGTTCCTTCTTCTCTGGTCTGTTCCCATCGCTCTCTATTGCTTGCAACACCTCGAGGACCTCCTTTATGGGTGGCCTCATGTCCCCATCCGATTGCAAACACCTGAATGCCACTTCTGCCACCATGGTGATCATCTTCCTTGTAACCTCATCCGATTGATACCCTAGGGCAGCGTCCACCAATTGCTCGAGTTCGCCTTTCTGGATTCTGGTTATTGCCATGTTAGCCAAATTGATCTCGCTCCGGTTCCGAGTCATGTCGACAGCAGGCTTGGAGGTTATAAGTTCGAATAGTACAACTCCAAAGCTGTAAACATCACTCTTGTCGGTGAGCTGGAAGCACTGATGGTACTCAGGGTCCAAGTATCCTGGTGTGCCCTGTGGAGCAGTAGAGATATGTGTGACATCCTTGGGGATGAGACGTGAAAGCCCAAAATCTGCAACTTTGACATGAAAGTTGCTATCAAGTAAAATGTTATTAGTTTTGACATCTCGGTGTATGACTGGTGGGTTGACTGCATGGAGGTAGGCAAGTGCATCAGCTGTCTCAATGGCAATTCTCAGACGCATTGGCCATGTGAGGATGCACTGACTTGCCGGGGAACCATGGAGGTGATGCGCCAAAGTGCCATTTGACACAAACTCGTACACGAGAAGGAGCTCCCGACTTTGGTGAGAGGTGCAGCCATAGAGGATAACAAGTCTCTGATGACGGAGACGTGATAGGATCTGTATCTCATTCATGAACTGTTCAACCCGCCTGTAGTTGTTCTCGTATAGTCGCTTGACTGCAACAGTACGTCCATCTTGAATTTTACCTGAAGATAAGAAGCCATGTGATCTAACGATCGATTCAACCAGTGTATGTAGAGAATAGGATGGCATATGGATCGTTAGTTGATCTAAAATTAGTTTGAAACACCTATTCTTCAGCACCTTTATAAACAGTGCAAAAGCCTCCATCACCAAGTGTATTAGAGGCATCAAACTTGTTGGTGGCCTCCTCTAGTTCAGCATACGAGAAGACATGAGTCTGCAAAAGGGCACTGTCCATCTCAGGATCCATCAAGGATGGCTTCAAACTGGCACTTTGAGAAAGGGATTTGGAGGATGGGGGGAACTGTCGCTTCTTTTTGTGCTTGTAGAAGCGATAACAAGTGCAAAGTAGGAGAAAGACACCAGTAGCTGCAGAAACACCTGTTGTCAAGGTAAAAAAATGAGAAGTAAGCCACATAAAACTGGAGGAACTACACAACAAATAATTATAGTACAGGATTGCAGTACTGAAACTTCTGCAGATATTATAACAATTTCCTGAAGTAACTTAAAGTTGAGTAATTCTTTGGTTACCAGATATGTTTTCTTTTAGTACGATGAATCTTTCAGGGAAAATATATTAATTTGATTACCAGATATCTCTATAGGCTTTTGCTTCCAGATTTCTTTTTTCCCCTTGTATTTTTGAGTCCGGTCAATGGTCAGATTGTGCTGATAGTCAAAGGAGATGAACAATGATGAAAAAAACAGAAGAAACATGACATTTATATTAATATCATTTTTGGTGCAGCATCGATTCTCTATAGGACTTAACTTGGGAAATGACTATTCAAGCAGGAAAAACTAGGTTTTTTGAAACATTAAGTTGACATGTCCTACTGAAATTATAAACCTGGCTTTTATCAATGCCCATAAGGCAGCAAATCTTAAGACCACACGAATTGACAAACAAATTCAGTATCATGTTTCGTAGATTGCAAATTCATTGATCAAGCAAAAGTTACTTTCTCAACTCAGCAATAAAAAATAAGAAGCATGTATTTTGCGTGAAAAAATTGGAACAGAAAGAATGTGGAAACTGTTTAAACTGATGGAAGAATAGAGAAAAGTTCTTTACCTATTATGATCCCCTTTATCTTTGCCTTCAGATGACCAACATGTGCTGTAGCATGGGAAAACAATTTCCTTGAGATCATTGAAAATTATAACCTTGATTAAGCAGCATGTAAAAAACAATGTAAAGGAATAATGTTCACATAATCTATTTCTTCATAACCCTATCAGCAAACCTTTTTTTCTAAGCCACTATATTGATGTGAAAATTTCATTATTGGTAAACTAAATTCAACTGTAATATTTTCAATTATCAGTGAGAGAAGCAACTTGGTTAGTATTAGTCTTTCCCCCGCTGCCATGCCGTGCAACATGTATCTCCACAAAAGCTTCTTTATTTTAATTTGTTCCTGGCCGTTTTTTGACAACTGTGCAACTATGAGAAGATGACAGAAAGCAGACCTTACACCTTGTTTTCTATCAGATGACACAACTTCCAGTAAAATCACTGGTGTCAGTACAAAACAGAAAGCATATATACAATGTTTATAAAATATACTAAAAAAGGATCATTATTTTTGACTGAGTGGAATTCTTGATTTAGTTGAAAAAACCATGGCTAAATCTATCTACCTGCAAGCCAAAAGCAAATTGCTGGGTTAAGTAGAAGATTAATATTAGTATGAGGAACAAGGGCTGTGATTATCATGAGAGATAAGAACTGTGAAATAAGGGAAAGCAACGTAAGATTCCTAAGAGTAAGAACACAGATCAGGATCACACGTGCTGTATGCCTCTTCATGAAGCAAAATATTGAAGGATACAAGGGTATTTGGTCCATGCATTAAATGGAATGAAGTTTTTTTATTTGCCACATTAATATATTGTGGTTCAGAAAGAAAGGGCAACTGATTGAATGTGAATTCGCAAGACTGCAAGTGAAAACTGGAGCATAGGATATTCATACGAAAATTCAATTAGGCAGTAGTAAGGGAAAGAATGCAGTCGGCTTCAGTAACTAGTCCTTCAAAATTCTTCCAATGCAGTTTTAGCTAATACAGATGTACACAAACAAAAGCAGACAAATTCTCTATGTGGAAACCCCAGTGATGGAGGAAAAAACTATTGATGTCTACGAGCTTGGATTGGTTAAGGCAGTAGAATTCCTTTTAATGAATCACTAGGTTGAATCCCCTTGGGTGCATAGTTTCTGTTTCTTCCATTCCTCAGCGGTCGATGATTGTTCCCATGTGTGGCCTGATTCCACCAAGTGTGTGATGTACAAAAAAAAAGGAGGAAGGAATACCTAGAGATAAGTTATCAGAGTGATGACTTATGAACAACATAGCTTCCAATATTACAATTTACCACCTTACATTGTAGTCTTAACTCTGAAGTTAATACTGATTCATGCAAGTTATGAAAATTAGTGTGCTCTTGGATAGGAGGAAGTAATTCATGAGGCTGGCTTCAGATTATCAGCAAAAACTGAAATCAAATGGAAGAAGATAAAGAAAACAGAAAACTGTTTAAACGAGGCACAGGAAACAGTAATTAAAAAAGATCCTCTAGGTTAGTTACCATATCAGATTCTTTACAAGGCATATGCTCATCTAATATCAAAGGAGGTTCTAAAAATATGGTCAAAACTTTGAAATTAGATTTCTTAGTCTCAATGGCATTCTAATCAGCATACTACCATAATTCAATCACTTAATAATTTGATATGTTTGATAATGAATTCTTTTTAGATTAGACAGACCAGTGAAATAAATCTCTCGCAGTTAATCTGTTCATCAGAAGAAATAGTTTTCAAAGTCATCGAACTCATTTATGGGTGTTAGAATAACATAGTCTTGAAAGCAACCAAAGAATGGGCATAAAATCTTAAAATAAAAAGATAGCAACACAAGACACAATAGAGAGCTTAAATCACTGAAGAGTGTTTTTTATTTGCAGTAATATTAAAATAAAAATGCCTTTAGAGACAGGAGAAAATCTCTACATGGGTGATGAGCAGGGAGGCATGACAACGACATAAAAGAGAAGCAAGAACTTTTTCATTAATACACATTCAGGAGGAACTAATATAAGGACTAAGCATCAACCTGTTGTACTAATCTAAGCAACCATGCTGTGCTCTGTTCAATCCAAAAAAACAGACGAGGGAAGATAAAATTATCAGATTGTACTCTCTAAATGCTACTCTTTGGCTGAATCACACGAATGCAAAATATACGACTTAAAGGTTAGAGGTTAATCAAATAAGGACTCCAGTACTGATGAAGAAATAACACGATACCTATAAATTGACCGACTCGCATCCAAAAGGTAATCGGCAATCAGCCAAAGACAATAGGCAGAATCTTGGAGCATAATAGATGCTGAAACCTGAGAACTCTCAGGAAAACCATGTTTCCTAATACTAATCCTGGAGCTACATGAGCCAACCCCAAGCTATGAAACCCAAATTCTTATCTGCTAAATTCCGGTGAAAAGGTAGCGTCTCATGCTTCAAGATCTCCCATTCACAACACTCTTAATTATTAAGAACCATAAAAAAAAATCAATGAAGTTATGTTTCTCTTAATTCCTAGTACTTACTGCAGCTACCGGAACGAACTCCATCAGGGCAGATGCACATGAACCTCCCCATGGTATCATTGAAGCCGCATCTGCCGCCGCCGGCCGTGCACTCAGTACAATCCGGTGAAGCCCAATCCAACAACCACCCTCTCCTCAGAAGCGCAGCAACGTCACCGTTGCTCGCATTGAAATACTCCACTACCGGCACGATATCAAGCACACAACCAAGGCTAGCCAAGTCTAGTCGGGTCGACATGTTGTACTCGCCGCCGAAGTAGGCCAAATTTCGAGCACAAGCTATGCTTTCATATCCCCAGAGTTCATTCGAGCAATTGAGGAGGAAGTAGACGTTCCTGTTAAGGGAGCTGATGCTAAAAGGATAGATGCTAGAGTTGAAACCAATATTTTCATAGGGCAAGGGGCACGAATCATCAAAGAACTCGACGGCGGTGAGGAGGACCGACTGGTTGTGGTAGAAGATGTTTAGGGCGTAAAACTTGTGGCCGAGGATCTCAAGAACGGGGCTGTAGCTGCCATTCCCGCAGATGATCATGAAAGGAGGGAAGCCGCAGTAGGACGGTTGCTGCCCTCTGAGCCAGAACGGGTAGCTCACGTTCACCCCATTCCCGCAGCTCCTCGGCTCACAGTCCGCCATTGTTGGGGCCACGGCCGAGACCCAGGCCGCCTTCTTTCCCACCAACATGAGCAGCAAAGAGAAGACGCAGAGGGATTCTTTAAGTCTCATTAGGGTTTTAGGATCCATCTAAGCGGAAGCGGAGGGGGAGGAAGAAGAGATGCAGAGCCTGCGGAGACGTGCTGCAACCGTCCCAATTTGAGTCGGCTTTCTCACTCACCGGTCCGGTTCAACCCAAATCCACTTGAGTCCCAACGCGATCCGGCAACTGAACCGGATTATGCGGCTACTTATGCACCACGAAATCATCATGGTTTGCGTGCTTGGACCGTTGACGCGATATCAAGTCAGATAATGGTGAGATGAACGGCACAAGAAACCGAAGGATTTGAATGTGGAACACAATCCGATAAAATTGATGCGAATACACATACATGTGCAGCCACTTTGGGAAGAGCCGTCCATCTCGTAGGCTGTGGGATTAATGGCGGACGAAAATTTCTAGTCACGTTAGAGCTCAAAAGACATTAAAATGTCTTTTGGGCTTCAAAATGTCATCAAACCTAATTTGATTTCCCAATTCCGAAGCTGAATTAAAGACATGAAACATCATGTAATACTAGAATTATACCCGAGCAGAGGTTTCCGAACGCGCACCTTTATTAGAAGGAGAACATGTTCCAACGGTTGAATTATGTGGGCAGAAGCAGGTGTGGCTCTCCGGAGAGAGCCCGGCAAAGCCGCAGCGCCCACCTGACTCGACGCAGTCACGACACCACCCCTCCCCTGCCTCCCAACGCAGCGAGAACCCCCCCTTCACTGCGTCGCTAAAGCTCCGCTTCCCGTACCCGATCTCGACCGCCGCTGCTTGGTGTATGGGCACCACTACCAGCGAGCTGCAGTTCCCAAGGATCTCTATGTGGTTTTCACCGGTAAGCTGGTAATACCCGTGACGACCCCCGGCGCCGCCCGGCGCGCAACCCATGTCATGCACGACGGGAATCGGAGGTGAGAGGGTGGTGCAGTTGACGAACACCGTCACGTTCACGTCCCGGTCGCTGTAGCTGTACAGCGAGAAGTCGAGGCTGGTGTTTTGGTACGGCTGAGGGCACGACTGGTTGACGAAGGGTGGGTCGACGACGGTGATGAGGCGGTTCATGTAATCCATATTCTTGACGAGGTATCCCTTGCCGTCGATCTCGATCGTCATGGAAGTATTGTTCTTGCTGCAAGAGACATAGTATCCCGGGTAGCCACAGTAGTCGGCACGGCCGTCGACGCGAAAGGGGTAGCTGATGTTGATCTTAGTGCCTCCGCAAGAGTATGTGTGGGGAGCACAATCCGCATACCGATAGTAGCTCTCCGAGGAAGAAGGTGGAGTCGATGACAGGGCGAGGAGTAAAAGGATAGATGGAATAGGAGATCCTAAGCCTGGATGCATTTGGCTCTTGCCACAGAGCTCGGAGGAAGCAAGAGGAGGTGGAGACATGGACTGCAGCGTTCTTCGGCTTTAGCTAAAGTGGCCTTCCCAACAAGGAAGACGGCGTGTCTTTGGGTCTTCGGAAGGTAGCACGAAAGTGGCTTTTGGAAATTTGGCGAGGGCGGTGCTGTCTCTTCCACCTTTGACCGGGCAGTGATGGGATTGCTTTCCGTGTGATGCGACTTGGAGATCAAAACATGACGTCCGATACGAGAAGAGATCACTGATTCGATTCTTCGTCCCCGCACATGGGACCGTGGCTCATGATTCTTGTAGAAACTAAACCTGGGTGGTAGCGGAGACCTTGACGCCATTATTGGCTTGAACTCTAAGGCTGAGGTCAGTCAAAGAACTGAACGCCTTTAAAGAAGCACCAATGGTCCGCGGACGTGAAGAAGAAGGGTGTGGCTGTCTCCGTTGTTTGACCAAAGACAGTGGAAGTCCTCTTCATGCTCAAATGTATAGTATAGTATAGCTGGCAAAGACCTCGTTTCCGTCTTCATCGTCGTGATCTGTCTTTCTAGAACATTTTGGGCTATTATTAGTCCAATTATGGATAGGATTCGGATCGCATCTGAGTCTAGATCTTCAGTTTGAGGCAAGTCTAGTGTCGATAAGGCGGACACTCAACAGACAATCTTACAAAAATTATGTCGAGGGCATGGCTAACAAAGATCATTTCGATATTTGAATTAATCAAGATTGAAAGGATTTGATTATTATGTAAAATATTTGAGCATCATTAAATCATCAAGTCATGCAATGAATTATAGGGTATTATAATTATTTGATAGAGGTTCAGACTAATATCGAGGATTATCGATTATAGCATAAGGCTAGGTTGGCCTCTAGCATTATGTCGATATTTCTGTCGATTTGATTCTCATGTTTAGCTAATAAGATATACGATTGAGTATAATATATCATTATGTTTCTTATATCTCAAAGCTTCGTATCATTTGTCTCAGATCGTGTTTCGACACACATACGGAGTCGAGACACAATACATATTGTATCTCAAATGCTTGAGCATTCCAAGAGCATGTTATACCTATTGTATATCTCGTTAGTCCGATATGACAATCAAATCATCATCATATAGAGATGTCATTATGCTAATAAGAAGGATCACTTGAACTAACTGTTATCCCATAACTACAAAGTTTAACTATTTAGTGCATGACTTCATGACTAATGATGGTCGACCATTTTACACAATTATTTCATAAGTTTACTTTTCGATCCAATCGTGTTCTTGATCCTATTCGAGAAAATATACTCTATTACGTTCTCAAATCATTTGAATCTCTACTAATTTATTAGGCATATTTATAATTGATAGGGTATATTCTAGTATCGCTCCGATGGCCATCGTTAGCAAACATGCCAGCGTGAACGTGTAGCCTCGAGGCTAAGATGGAGTGTCATGTCGGATGTGTCACCTCGAACTCAAGAGGACGGTCACCCCTTCTTGTGTCGTCCGAAGCCGCACAAGACAATGCAGTACGATATAAAGCCACTCCGGAAAGCTCGGAACGATACCGTGTGGTGTCATTCCGTGCAGGTCGGTCGGCGCTCGCACAGAGATACAAGTCGATCGCCCGAGGAGTCGGCCACCATCATTAGATCACGTACGATTGACCCTCACTCACAGGTATAAAAGCCCCATAACCGGTATTAGGTAGGGGGATCCTTTGTTTCCAAAAAAAACTGTGCTTGATATTGATTTAACCTTCGGAGGGGTCAAGTCTAAAAATCCACCTCTCGACCTCATCTTGTGTGCAGGAGCCTGACAATGAAGAAGTAGGACACTCTCCAAGAGAGAATACCATACTCAGGAGACGAGGCTCAAACTCAACTCGACCCGACAAAGGCTCCCATCCAACAACCAGTAACATAGGTGATCCTACACGTCGAGGGTCGGACTAAGCCAACACCTCGATCGCGGTTTGCGAGTCCGTTAACAATAACTTATTTTTTAAAGAGCATCTACTTAATCCTCCATTTTCTCGACATCAAACTTGTAACAAGCTCAAGCGACGAACTCACATTAGATCTAAATCCCCGACGCATCATATCACCAGAATCTGACTTATCAAATGCACTGAAATCCTAAGCAACTTGAAATAGGTTAGTGAAGTTGGCTTCCACCCTAATAACATGCTCTAAAGTCAAATTGGCTATTTCTGATTTTAAACGAAAACTAAAAGGACAGCCGTCGATTGTGAGTGAGTAAGCACTAAGTCAAATTAAAAGTCAAGAAAGCGAAGGAGGATAGCTAAAAGTGGCGAATAAAGCCTGGCGACCCAACTTTTATCCCACCTCGCAACAGCTTTCCGCTCACTCACAAAGTGGGGTGTGGGGTCCGCCGCAAAAACCTCCTGCTGCTAATGATACCAAGTGGGTAAGTGGCCTGTCTCGTCCTAATTTTTTATGTTTGGCCAAGTCAAAAGCAGTGCATGGAAGACGAGTCAGAGGGCATCTTCCTCCGTAACTCCACGAAACACTTACTTCAACAGAGGATGTGACAGGCCACCATTCCCGTTCTAATCTCTAGATCAGGAGTGAGAGGACCATGCAATGAAATTGACCGAGTCTAATTAGATGAGCTACGGAAGGTGGTAATGTAAGAAATACAGAAATAGATCGAGCAGTGGCAGTAGAAAAGAACGAGTAAATACGAAGATATACTGACTGACATACCTGCACAATGGGGATGAAATGTCTTTAGTCCATCCGAGCAGAAGCAGGTGAAATTCCAGGTGGAGTTACTCGTCCGGTTGAGCCCACACCGCCCGCCGGAGCGCTCGCAGCTGCCGCAGTCGCCGGAGGTCACGTTTGGCCAGCTCAAATTGAATCCACTCTGCAACACCCCTCCGTATCGGGTAGGTAAGTCGTCTGCAATATAAGCCGTCAGCACTTCCCGCAGGACGGGCACGACGACGACGGCGCGGCACGTCCGAGGAAGACGGTGATAAGACTCCCTCATCGTTTCGGTCGTGAAGACATAGGACCGGTTTCCACCAGCAGAGCCGAGGCAGGGGATGTGGATATTCCGTGGGGGGTCGATGCAGTCGAAGAAGAAGGTGAGGTTGACGTCGGAGGGAGCGTAGCGCAGAATTGAGTCGGGATCGAAGGTGAGGTTGTGATTTACTCGAGGGCACTCTTCATGGACGGAGACGATGTCGGTGTCGACGAGGGAGATGGTACGGGTTTTGTAGTCGATGTTGGTGACTGTGTAGTTGCCGGCGGGAAGGTGGATGATCAGGGTGTTGTTCCGGCAAATCAGCTCGAAGCCTCGGTAACCGCAGTGGGAGTGGAGGGAAGTGGAGTCGTCATGGACGAGCCAGAATGGGTAGGTGATGTTGGTGATGTTGCCACAGCTTGATATGGCTTCGCCGCAGGCAACGTTGGAAGGATGGCTGATGGCGGGAACGGAGAAAAGGAGGAGAAGAAAGAAAAAGGCTGAGATGGGAAGAGGAGGTGTGGGGAATTTGGAGTTCATGTTTGGGTTGGGGAAGGACGGAAGGGGGCGGTAGTGGTAAGAAGACCTTACCACTGTTGGGTTTTGCATGACCTACTTTCGAGTGCTTTGAGTAGATGGAACGAAGAATGGATCTTTCTTTGCTTACTTTTCTCGTTCCTTGGCTTTTATCTTGAGAGCGTCTTGCTTGAATGGAGATAGGGACGGTGAGATGCTGAGGCTTTGCCGTGCAGTACAAAGACGATGGTGATGGGAGAAAGACTTCATGCCCTTGGATGTAGAGCTTTCTTAGATGCAGACAAGGTGTTAGAATAGTCCTCGGATCATCAGCATCATTGCTACTTGTAAACAACTTTGAGCCGTGGCCTCGGGGCCAACGCGGCTCGGTTCGGATCCGAAAGACGGGGATCTCCCTGGGGGCATTCCTCGAGCCCGCTGAGGAGGTCGGGGGCGGTGTCCGATCGGGACAATGTAATCGTCTCTTCCGGGCAGGAACTCCTCGCCTGCGGGACCGACGGGGACCTTCGGCTTCGCACCTGCACAAAGGTCGGGCCGGGGTGCTCGGCCCGACCCCTCCGACGATCAAGTTAGAGAAAGATGTGGAGGGGGTTTCAAGAGAAGAAGTGTTTTAGTGTGTGTCTCTCCTCTGTCCCCTCTCTCCGTTTACGATGCAAGGGTATTTATAGGGGAGTTTGGTGTTACTTGGCGTGCCTGCCTGCAAGAGACAGGCTCGTACATCTGATGGCATCTGACATTGCTGTTGGCGTTGCATGAAAAGCCGAACTGCCGCAGGGGTATGGGCGTGCCTCGATCGTCGTTCTCCTTTGCCTCGGTCGAGTGTGTTGGGTCAGACAACGATGAAGTCGTTGTCTGAGAGCGGGAGACGTCAGCGCACATCGCGTCGGCATTATTGCCCTCTTCGGGCAGAGTGTCGTCCAGGCGTGGCTGACGTCGTGGCGCGTCATGTCGCCATTATTACCCTCATCACTATTGATAAGGATAGTAATTATGATAAGACTCGGCTGACGTCAGCCGACGCCTCACGCCTCGATCGACGCGACTGCACTCAGTCAACCGAGTCGGAACACCGGCCGAGGCGCATTAACGCCTACTCAGGCACGGTTCTTCACGCCACGCCAGCGCCCATGTCAGACGCTATCAGCTTGCCTCCTACAGGCGGGCACGTCAAGTAACACCAAACTCCCCTATAAATACCCTTGCACTCTGAACGAGCGGGGGGGACAGAGGAGAGGCACTCCAAACACCTCTTCATCCGAAACCCCCTCCATATCTTCTTCTAACTTGATCGTCGGAGGGGTCGGGTCGAGCTTCCCGACCCAACCTTTGTGCAGGTGCAAAGCCAAGGGTCCTCGCCGACCGCGCGGACGAGGAGTTCCTACCCAGAGGACACGGCGACCCCGTCCCGATCGGACCATCGCACCGGACTGACCCCGCGGGCTTGAGGCACGCCCCGGAGAGATCCTGACGTTCGAACCTGAACCGAGCCGCGTCGGCCCCGAGGCCACGGCTCTCAAAGTTGTTTCCCGCAACAGCTACTGTAGAGTTATTTATATATATATATATATTCTTGAATTTTAAAAACAAGAAATTAAATTCAAAATGTCTTAAATATATGGCTCTCCTAAATCTTGAATAAGGTAGAAATATGAAACCACATCGAATTAGTATGTATCCTCTCGCTCCATCCATGACTCGATCAGTCTCGATGTCATGGAAACCATATCGAACTATGACATATCCTTCGCTTCCCATCTCCGCCCTTTCTCTTCGTTCCCGCCATCAGCCATCCTTCGAACGTTGCCTGCGGCGAAGCCATATCAAGCTGTGGCAACAATCACCAACATCGCCTACCCATTCTGGCTCGTCCATGACGACTCCACTTCCCTCCGCTCCCACTGCGGTTACCGAGGCTTCGAGCTGATTTGCCGGAACAACACCCCGATCATCCACCTTCCCGCCGGCAACTACACAGTCGCCAACATCGACTACGAAACCCGTACCATCTCCCTCGTCGACACCGACATCGTCTCCGTCCGTGAAGAGTGCCCTCGAGTACATCACAACCTCACCTTCGATCCCGACTCAATTCTGCGCTACGCTCCCTCCGACGTCAACCTCACCTTCTTCTTCGACTGCATCGACGGCCCACCGGATCTCCACATCCCCTACCTCGGCTCCGCTGGTGGAAACCGGTCCTATGTCTTCACGACCGAAATGATGAGAGAGTCTTATCACCATCTTCCACGGACGTGTTGCTGGCTTATATTGCAGACGACTTACCTACCCGATACGGAGGGGTGTTGCAGAGTGGATTCAATTTGAGCTGGCCAAACGTGACCTCCGGCGACTGCGGCAGCTGCGAGCGCTCCGGCGGGCGGTGTGGGCTCAACCGGACGAGTAACTCCACCTGGGATTTCGTCTGCTTCTGCTCGAATGGAGTAAAGACATTCCATTCCCATTGTGCAGGTATGTCAGTAAGTATATCTTCGTATTTACTCGCTCTTTTCTACTGCCACTGCTCGATCAATTTCAGTGTTTCCTTGCTGGGTTTCTGCCCGCATGCAGTAGCTCAGCTAATTGAAGATAGTCTAATTGGACAAATCATTCACACTAATTTTACATCATTTTTTGATATATTTTTTGTTGTTTGTCATTGTCAATTTGTTTTCTTTCTCCCATAGGTTCTCTCCCTCCCAACACTTACTTGGATGTGATACGTGGTTTGATGTAATCAATCTCTTGGAAAAATCAGAGAAATCCATTTTCTCCAGTAGACTGGTAGGAAAAAATGGCTCCGGAACGACTCGTCCAAAACGCAACCTTTGACTTGGCCACACTAGATATAAGTATCTAATCTCAACACGCCACAAGCATATGTAGGTAGTGTCATGAATCATCGACTACCGTATTCGAAGACTTAGTCCACGATGTATGTATACAAGCAAGCTATTTGATCTCATCGTCATGCAACAGACAAATAAATCCGAATCTCATCAATTTCCTCCCAACTTCTAAAGACCCAAACTCCATGCTTCCACCTCCTCTGCTTCCTCCAAGCTCTGTGGCAAGAGCCAAATGCATCCAGGCTTAAGATCTCCTCTTCCATCTATCCTTTTACTCCTCGCCCTGTCATCGACTCCACCTTCTTCCTCGGAGAGCTACTATCGGTATGCGGATTGTGCTCCCTACACATACTCTTGCGGTGGCACTAGGATCAACATCAGCTACCCTTTTCGCGTCGACGGCCGTGCCGACAACTGTGGCTACTCGGGATACTATGTCGCTTGCAGCGAGGACAATACTTCCGTGACGATCGAGATCGACGGCAAGGGATACGTCGTCAAGGATATAGATTACTTCAACCGCCTCATCACCGTCGTCGATCCACCCTTCGTCAAGCAGTCGTGCCCTCAGCCGTACCAAAACACCAGCATCGACATCTCGCTGTACAGCTACAGCGACCGGGACCGGAACGTCACGGTGTTCGTCAATTGCACCGCCCTCTCACCTCCGATTCCCGACATGCATGACATAGGTTGCGAGCCGGGCGGCGGCGCCGGGGGTCGTCACGGGTATTACCAGCTTCCCGGTGAGACCCACATGGAGATGTTTGGGAACTGCAGCTCGATGGTAGTGGTGCCCATGCACCAAGCAGCGTCGGACGAGATCCGGTACGGGAAGCTGAGCTTTAGCGACGCAGTGAAGGGGGGGTTCTCGCTGCATTGGAAGGCAGGGGAGGAGTGGTGTTGTGACTGCTTCAATTCTGGTGGGCGCTGCGGCTTTGACGCGCTCTCTCCGAACAGCCACACCTGCTTCTGCCCATATGGTTCAACCGTTGGAACATGTTCAGGTGCGCGTTCGGATACTTCTGCTTGGGTATAATTATAGTATTACATGACGTTTCATGTCTTTAGGTTAGCTTCCGAATTGGGAAATGAGATTAGGTTTGATGAAACTTTGAAGCCCAAAATGTGTGTGATTGAGCCAAAGTTTTAGGTTTGGTTTTCTCGAGCTCATGACTAATTATAAATTATTCTTATAATTAATTATTTTTAATATTTCGATTCTTATATTTTTGAAAGGTTTTTATATTTTTAAAAATTATCTTTTTAATTTCTATAAGGATCTCAATATTTTATTTTTATAAATACACATATTTCAACATAATTTTTAAAATTATAGAGATCGAAATGCTAAAGATAACTAATTAAATGAGATAATATATAATTAACATTCCGAGCTCAAACATGACTTTGATCTTTCAGATTAAAGGTAAATAGACACTATAAATCTCAAACATTCAAAAATAATAATATATTTTAGTATATGAAAAATATGTTCTGTCAAATTTAATCTACCTTGTGTGTGATTATTTCTTTACATTCATGTTTACATCTTTCTGGATCAAGGTTTTAATTCTCAATAAAACTGTCTTTTTTCCAAGCTGCAGCAATTGTTGTTCATCCTCATCCGAAGACTAAAAAACTAATGGGGATCATAATAGGTAAATCATTATCAGTTCTTTTCATTTTCTCTATTTCACTTACCTGAATATTTTCATCATTTAGAAAAGAAACAAATATTAAGCATAGAAATATATTTTTCTTCGTGTGATTTTTTTTATTCTCTTTTTTATTTTTTATATAGGGAGTGTCGTTGGAGGCTTATCCTTGCTGTGCGTATTCCTCATGATCTACACTCGACGTTGTAGAAAGTCGCACGATGTTGAAGCTTTTGACCGTCAGAATTGCTGTCTTCCACGTCGGAGACAGTCCTGTGGGAACAATGCGAAGAGTGTTGAAGGCATTCTCCATCAATGTGGAAGCCTGACCCCCAAGCGGTACAGGTACTCGGAAATAAAGAGGATGACCAAATCCTTCGATGACAAGCTTGGCCAAGGTGGCTTCGGTTCCGTGTTCAAGGGCGCCCTCCAAGATGGCCGTTTGGTCGCCGTGAAGGTACTGAAAGCAACCAAACGCCATGGAGGAGAAGAATTCATCAACGAGGTCGCTAGCATCAGCCGCACATCCCACGTCAACATCGTCGGCCTCCTCGGCTTCTGCTTGGAGGGATCAAAGCGAGCTCTCGTCTACGATTTCATGCCCAATAGATCTCTGGAGAAGTTCATCTGCTCCGACAAATCGACGGAGGAACCACGGTTCGGTTGCGAGAAGCTGTACGAGATCGCACTCGGCGTCGCTCGAGGGTTGGAGTACCTGCACGGCGGCTGTAGTACTCGCATCGTTCACTTCGATATCAAGCCGCACAACATCCTTCTCGACCAAGACTTTTGCCCCAAGATCTCCGATTTCGGACTGGCTAAGTTGTGCCCTCCGAAGGTGAGCGTGATTTCCATGGCGGATGCGAGAGGAACGGTTGGGTATATCGCCCCAGAAGTGTTCTCCAGGGGGTTCGGCGTCGTCTCCAGTAAGTCTGATGTCTATAGTTACGGGATGCTGCTGCTGGAGATGGCTGGAGGAAGGAGAAGCATCGGTGCAACCGATGAGTACACCAGCGAAGTCTATTTCCCACGCTGTCTCTATGATGATCTTGATCGATACTGCAATGTAGGAGTTGCCGGAGTGACCAGAGAGACCAGAGAGATCGCGAGAAAGATGTTGATAGTTGGGTTATGGTGCATACAGATGATGCCTGAGAACCGCCCTTCCATGAGCGAGGTGGTGGAGATGTTGAAGGGGAGCGCTGCAGACTTGCAAATGCCACGAACGCCATGATGTGCTCTCACTTGCAAACAGAACAGATCGATCAAGAATTTGTTATGAAACAGATTATTTTTCTTATCGAGATAATACTTATTTACATAAGTTGAGAGAGAAATTTTTTTCAATCATATACTAAAATCATACATTTAATTATGTACTTAAATCTATGATTAATTCTCAAATCATAGATTAATTGAGGATTATAATATATAACGAATATAAAATTATCATTTCATATTTATTTATATTATGATAATCTTTAACAGATGAAACTAAAATATCCTGTAAGTGAGAGATTTTATGAGAGAGTCTGCTAATTGATCAAAAATATGGATATGAGGAACACATAGATATCTAACAACTTGATTTATATTAAAGTGAAAGTCAATGATAATGTATTTCATGTATGAGCAAAACAATGAAAGTCAATGATATCGATATTATCATAGTATATTATTAGAGTGGATTAGGAGGTGATATCAAGTTGATATAGTAGATGTTGAATCTCGGATTTTGATGATGAAGTCAATTGTCATTTGTTGTCTAATGTATGTGTCGAGATAAGTGTGCAGGATTAACTACGATGAAAGTAAGATATTCAGCAGGAGTTGCGCCAGAGTCATGACAATGATCACGTTGGGAGTTCGAGAGCTCGACGGAAGTTCGGACAGTCGTCGGAGGTTCTGCGGGAACAAATCCGAGAAGTCCAGAAGCTTGCCAAAGGAGCTCGTCGGAACTTGCCAAGTGGATCGTCGCAGTCCAGGAGTTTGCCGGAAGTCCGCAGGAGCATCACCGAGGGTTCATCGGATGATCGACGGAAGTTCGCCGGAAACTCGCCGGAAGAAGCGAGTGACTCACCGAAGCAAGCTGCAGAATATGTCTTAGGAAATAATCGTAGTTAGCACTTTGATTAAGTTAGAAATGGGAGGTGATCCCATTAGCTTAATCCTGGGGCAATTGGGCCCATGAAGAACTCAAATTGGGTCGAATGGTTCAACCCATTCGGACCCCGGTTGCTGTGGGAGGTGCAATCGCCCAGGTAGGGAGGTAGCACCGCCCAGGCTATGTCTCCCAGCGAGACTGGGCGGTGCAACCGCCCCAGCCAAGAGGTGCAACCGCCCAGGGCTCAGTCTTCGAGCGAGACTGGGCGGTGCAACCTCCTCTGTCAGGAGGTAGCACCGCCAGAGCTCAAGTTTCGAGCTCTGCTAGGCGGTGCAACCTCTTCAGTCAGGCGATGCAACCGCCTGAGCTCGGTCTTCGAGCTCTGGCAGAGCGGTGCAACCGCCCCTGATAGAGAGGTGCAACCGCCTGGGCTCAGTCCTCGAGCTCTGCCAGGCGGTGCAACCTCTCCAGTCAGGAGGTGCAACCGCCTGATCCCGGAATTCCGGGATTTGATCGTTTTGAGCTCCAAATTTGAACTGGGTTGGGGCCTATAAATACCCCACCCATTCAGCACTGAAAAGATACAGACCTACACCGAATTCTTGATCTTTTCTGTGATTCTAAGAGCTCAAATTTGTGTAAAGTCCAAAAGTTCTCTTTCTGTTCTTCAAGTCTTAAGTTGTAAAGAGAGGAGAGAAAGGTTCTGTAAGGGTTGTCTCCTGAGCCCGTCAAAAGGAGTGAAACTGTAAAAGGGCAGTTGGCCTTCGCCTATTGAATGAAGGCCTCTAGTTGACGTCGGTGACCTCGTCAGTGGAGGAAGCCAAAAGTGGAGTAGGTCAAGACTGACCGAACCACTCTAAATCTCTGGTTTGCTTTTATTTTGAGCACTTTATCATTACTGCAAACCCCCTACATAGCTACTGCTCTCTGCGCTTTTACGAACAAGTTTCTAAGTTCTGATCTTTCCGAATCTGCATTCAGACGTAAATCGGTGTTTTCGTACGATCTTTACATTGCAGTTTACATTTACGTTTTGATTCTATTTATAACTGCAAACTGTCTTCTGCGCTTTTACGAACGAGTTTCTTTGCAGTTTACGTTTACGTTTTGATTCCATTTATAACTGCAAACTGCCTTCTGCGCTTTTACGAACGAGTGTCTAAGTTCAGATCTTTCCGAATCTGCGTTTAGATGTAAACTACGTTTTGACGTAAAACTGTGTTTAGACGCAAACTGCGCTTAGACGCAAACTGCGCTTAGACGTAATCTGAGCTTAGACGCAAACTGCGCTTAGATGCAAACTGCGCTTAGACGCAATCTGCATTTAGACGCAAACTGCATTTAGACGCAAACTGCGTAAACTGCGCTTAGACGCAAACTGTGTTTAGACGTAAATTGCACTTAATCATAAGTAATCTTAGAATCGGCTTTTGCATCAAAATATTTTTTATCGAACGAACGCAGCTTTCATTTTTAATCGCTGAAAGATTTCCGCTGCACTAATTCACCCCCCCCCCCCCCCCCCCCCTCTTAGTGCTCTCGATTCTAACAGTAGATTAGTAATCCAATTGAATTCTATAGTGGTGGGTGTGATGACTTAGTATTTAGCTTGGACTATAGATCTTGGAACTATGTTTTATTTTATTTTTTGAAACTTCAATTGCTCAAATTTACTCCATGAAAAATAATTTACATTGATATAGATGCTCTATCATTAGTAATACTTAATCAGTTTTGTCGAAGATATAGAGATTAAGTGATAAGTGTTTATAAAAGAGAAGTTTATGATTGAGAGTCCTTTTAGATATCGCATAATATATTTTAGTACAGACCAATGCACAATAGAGGGTTAGTGTATGAATTTTGATAATTTTGTGGCTGCAAATAAAATGTCTGAACATATGAGAGGTAAATATTTCAGGGAACCAAGTACTTATCGATACTGAGATCAATAGTAAAGTTACTATCATATAATTTGAGCAACTCAACACTTTTTTGTGATAGAAAAAGTTCAAAAGATCGGAATGTGGCTTTCACTTCCAAAAAGTAGCATAAGGTTTCTAAGGTTTCTAGTTCTTTGATGGAGAATCAATATCTCAATTGCTTAAGGAATTACTTAATCTCTATGAAATTATTGATTGTGATGATGATATTATCTATGTAGATTAATTGATATATAGTATATTCTTTTTGTTGTTGTAGAAATAAAGAAGTATCAAACCAAGTTCGATATACTTGATAGGCTCTTAGAGCTTGGCAAAATCCATAAATAGTTTTTGTAGCTTACAAATATGGTTTAGATACTAAGGGTGGATGAAATCAAGGGGTTACTACATAAAAGATATTTCCAGTTATGATGCCCTATAAGAAAGTATTGTTAATATCTAATTAATGTATATGCTAGCTTTAAGTGATAGTCAGGATGAGTCAAATTATCATTAATTTAATAATTAAATCATCTTTGTGAAATAAACACTTAGTTACTAGTGAAACCACTTGGCTACCAAACGTGCTTTGCATGTTACTTAATTCAAATGATTCACTTATATCCGATGATATTTTGTGTAAGGTGAAATAGTATAATGGTCCACATGGTATTATAAAGCAGGGCATCATATTTATCACTCATGACTTTACACTAGTGTAAATATTTTTGGGCTTAGGAGATGATTGTGATAGCAAATAAAATTTCCTTAATTATACGAGGAAATCTCTTTACTAGGAAAATTCGCCCTCCTAATTTGTATAAATAAGAGAAGGACATGTTAATGTATTTAAGCTGCTTCTTCAATAAATTTTCTTCAATAATTCTTCTTATCTTTTATTCTTTTCAACATGGTATCAGAGCCCTCGCCATGAAGGTCACTTCTAAACATCTCGAAGTAGACCCATCTCCCTGTCGGACTCCAATCTCGGCTCCTTCTCCTACTGCCTCGTGGACCGCGACTCCATCTCAAAGTATTACAGTGTTTTCCACGGACGTCCACTAGGATCGTTGCGTCGGCCTCCTTCGAAGTTGAATAAGGACCACCATGCCACGCTCTCTTCTCCTCCCTCTTCTCCCTGCGCCGGCGGTATTCTTTACTGTTGCTCTTCCTCTGCCTCTTCCTGCAGAAGCAGAGCCGACGCAACCTCGCAACTGCTCCCCGGCCAACGACCTCTCCTCCTCGTTCCCGCATCTCACTCGAGCGAGAAGTGTCATCACCGTCACCGTCGTAGCCGCAACTGCAGCGATCTGCTCTTGCCCTACTCACGAAGCCTTTGGCTTGTAAACTGTTTGATTTGACAGGAGTATCATTTTGGGGGGCATGATAGCAGATAAGATTTCCTCAACTATATGAGGAAATCTTTATACTTAGGGAAATCCTCTATTCTGTTGAGGAAAATCCTCCCTCCTAATCAGTATAAATAGGAGAGGGATATGTTAATGTATTCAAGCTTCTTCGTTCCTTCAATAATTCTTTTTATTTTTTATTCTTTTCAACAGATTGTAGGTTCAATAGGCTTAGGTGAAGAGCTTGTAGTTGCATAAAAATCAAGAATTTGACGTAGTTTAAAGATATTATTTTTGGAGCATGTTATTATATGATGTGCAAGCTCGGTAGAATTATTATGGTGTATTGAAGGTATAAGAATTGGTAAAGAGTTAGTGATATGTATTTGATACAATTCGATGTCACTTGGCCGAAGAGATGACAAGGATATCATTTGTGATGCCTAGGGCGTTATTTCATCGGTCATTTGAATTATTGATGTGGTGAGGTGTTATTAAACTAGAGTAATAAGGGAGTATGAGTCTACAAGAAAATTACTAGTTGATATTATAAAAAGTGCTTTTGAGAGGGTTTGAGATTTGCTAATATAAACCAAGTGATGGATGATTATTATAGTGGCTTGCATTGACTTTTGAATTTGGAAGGGAAAGGTAGACTCAACAAAAATAATATGAAGTGATATAAAGACTTTTGAATTTAATGATCATATACCAAAAAATATTGTGTTCAAGAGAGTACCCAATAAAGATGCAAAGCTTAGATCTCGGTATTAACCTATGTGAAGTATAGATGTATTACTATGGATAATATAAACAATCAAATACTTTAAATTTTTTTAAAGTTTGAGATTTTATAATATAGTTATTAAAATAGTGACTGATATTATAGAATTAAGGTGAGTATATGATTAATAAGATAAACTATAATTTAAAAAGCTACTAACCAAAAGATTAGTATCATGAAGATTTAGTGTAGGAGTGTGAGACGAATCTCAACTATGTATCGGATAGTGTCATTTAGTTAGGGTTGGAATATGGCCCAAACATCGATATGAATGATTTTAAGTGGTTTGAAATTGAATATGAAAGATATTTCAAAAGATAATTTGTGAGTTCTATTACTAAGACAAGTATTATAATGAGTTATAATTCTATTTTATTTATAAGTTAAAATAGAGTAATAAAAAAATAACTATTGTTAAATAAAGGATGATGGGTGACCAAATCAATATGTCACATATCGATTAGAGTAGCAATTGAAGCAAAAGCAATTGACTAAGCATTTTGTAAACTAACAATCACTTGTAGATGATATTTTTATTTTGGTTTTGAACCAATGATGCTCTCATGCTCACATCTTTCATAAGAAACAAGTCACAAAAAAAAACTCAATAAAAATATTATTTTATTTAAGTGATAAAAATAATTTTTTTAAATATAAGATTCATACAAAATATCATCAAATATAAAAATATTTTATCAAACAAATAAGATTGTGATATACTCAAATGTACTCTTCACGAACGAAGACAATTTCGATGCCGATGTAGGTATGAGTTTTGTAGTCGATGTTGGTGACTATGTAGTTTCATATGGATATGTTATAATTCGATATGGTTTCATAATATTGAGATCGATGAAGTTATGGATAGAGCTAGAGGATACATGATAATTCGATATGATTTCATATTTCTACATTATTTAAGATTTAGGAGAGCCATATTTTTAAGACATTTTTAATTATTTTTTTATTTTTAAAATTCATGAACATATTTAAATAACTCCACAGTAGAAATGATGCTGATGACCCGAGGGCCGTTCTTACACCTTGAATGCATCCAAGAAAGAGCTCAGGCATGAAGTCTTTCTCCCATCACCATCGTCTTCTACTGCACGGCAAAGCCTCAGCATCTCACCGTCCCTATCTCCATTCAAGCAAGACGCTCTCAAGATAAAAGCCAAGGAACGAGAAAAGTAAGCAAAGAAAGATCCATTCTTCGTTCCATCTACTCAAAGCACTCGAAAGTAGGTCATGCAAAACCCAACAGCGGTAAGGTCTTCTTACCACTACCGCCCCCTTCCGTCCTTCCCCAACCCAAACATGAACTCCAAATTCCCCACACCTCCTCTTCCCATCTCAGCCTTTTTCTTTCTTCTCCTCCTTTTCTCCGTTCCCGCCATCAGCCATCCTTCCAACGTTACCTGCGGCGAAGCCATATCAAGCTGTGGCAACGTCACCAACATCACCTACCCATTTTGGCTCGTCCATGACGACTCCACTTCCCTCCACTCCCACTGCGGTTACCGAGGCTTCGAGCTGATTTGCCGGAACAACACCCTGATCATCCACCTTCCCGCCGGCAACTACACAGTCACCAACATCGACTACAAAACCCGTACCATCTCCCTCGTCGACACCGACATCGTCTCCGTCCATGAAGAGTGCCCTCGAGTAAATCACAACCTCACCTTCGATCCCGACTCAATTCTGCGCTACGCTCCCTCCGACGTCAACCTCACCTTCTTCTTCGACTGCATCGACCCCCCACGGAATATCCACATCCCCTGCCTCGGCTCTGCTGGTGGAAACCGGTCCTATGTCTTCACGACCGAAACGATGAGGGAGTCTTATCACCGTCTTCCTCGGACGTGCCGCGCCGTCGTCGTCGTGCCCGTCCTGCGGGAAGTGCTGACGGCTTATATTGCAGACGACTTACCTACCCGATACGGAGGGGTGTTGCAGAGTGGATTCAATTTGAGCTGGCCAAACGTGACCTCCGGCGACTGCGGCAGCTGCGAGCACTCCGGCGGGCGGTGTGGGCTCGACCGAACGATTAACTCCACCTGGGATTTCGCCTGCTTCTGCTCCAATGGAGTAAAGACATTTCATCCCCATTGTGCAGGTATGTCAGTCAGTATATCTTCGTATTTACTCGTTCTTTTCTACTGCCACTGCTCGATCTATTTCAGTGTTTCCTTGCTGGATTTCTGCCCGCATGCAGTAGCTCAGCTAATTGAAGATAGTCTAATTGGACAAATCATTCACACTAATTTGACATCAGTATTTATATATATTTTTTTTATTGTTTGTCATTGTCAATTTGTTTTCATTTTCCCAAAGTTTCTCTCCCTCCCAACACTTACTTGGATGTGATACGTGGTTGAATGTAGTCAATCTCATGGAAAAAGCAAAGGAATCCATTTTCTCCGGTAGACTGATAGAGAAGGCCATTTATGCGTAGGAAAAAATGGCTCCGGAACGACTCTTCCAAAACGCGACCTTTGACTTGGCCACACTAAATATTAGTATCTAATCTCAACACCCCACAAGCATATGTAGGTAGTGTCATGAATCATCGACTACCGTATTCGAAGACTTAGTCCACGATGTATGTATACAAGCAAGCTATTTGATCTCATCGTCATGCAACAGACAAATAAATCCGAACCTCATCAATTTCCTCCCAACTTCTAAAGACCCAAAGACACTCTCAACTCCATGCCTCCACCTCCTCTTGCTTCCTCCGAGCTCTGTGGCAAGAGCCAAATGCATCCAGGCTTAGGATCTCCTATTCCATCTATCCTTTTACTCCTCGCCCTGTCATCGACTCCACCTTCTTCCTCGGAGAGCTACTATCGGTATGCGGATTGTGCTCCCTACACATACTCTTGCGGAGGCACTAAGATCAACATCAGCTACCCGTTTCGTGTCGACGGCCGTGCCGACTACTGTGGCTACCCGGGATACTATGTCGCTTGCAGCAAGAACAATACTTCCATGACGATCGAGATCGACGGCAAGGGATACGTCGTCAAGGATATAGATTACTTGAACCGCCTCATTACCGTCGTCGACCCACCCTTCGTCAACCAGTCGTGCCCTCAGCCGTACCAAAACACCAGCCTCGACATCTCGCTGTACAGCTACAGCGACCGGGACGTGAACGTCACGGTGTTCGTCAACTGCACCGCCCTCTCACCTCCGATTCCCGAGGTGCATGACATGGGTTGCGCACCGGGCGGCGCCGGGGGTCGTCACGGGTATTACCAGCTTACCAGTGAGAACCACATAGAGATCCTTGGAAACTGCAGCTCGATGGTAGTGGTGCCCATACACCAAGCAGCGGCGGTCGAGATCGGGTACGGGAAGCGGAGCTTTAGCGACGCAGTGAAGGGGGGGTTCTCGCTACGTTGGGAGGCAGGGGAGGGGTGGTGTCGTGACTGCGTCGAGTCAGGTGGGCGCTGCGGCTTCGACGTGCTCTCTCCGGAGAGCCACACCTGCTTCTGCCCACATAATTCAACCCTCGGAACATGTTCAGGTATGCGTTCGGAAACCTCTGCTTGGGTATAATTCTAGTATTACATGACGTTTCATGTCTTTATTTCAGCTTCGGAATTGGGAAATCAGATTAGGTTTGATGACATTTTGAAGCTCAAACTTTGAGCTTTCAGATTCGAGATAGATAGACAGTATAAATCCGACAAACACAAACATTCAAAAATAATAATATATTTAATATATGAAACATGTGTTCAAGTCTTATTTTAGATAACTTGAATGCGATTATTTCTTTACACTGTTATTTACATCTTGCTCGATCAAGGTTTTAATTCTCAAGAAAACTGTCTTCTTCCCAAGCTGCAGTTGCTATTGTAGCTCATCCCAAGATTAAAAAGATAACGGGGATCACAATAGGTAAAATAATTATCATTTCTTTTCATTTTCTCTATTTCAGAATATTTTCATCATTTAGAAAAGAAACAAACTTTAAGCATACGACTGTATTTTTATTCGTGTGATTTATTATTATTTTTTTGTTTCTCCTTTTATTTTATATAGGGAGTGTCATTGGAGGCATATCCTTGCTGTGCTTATTCCTTCGTGTGATCTACGCCCTACGTTTTAGAAAGTCGCCAGATGTTGAAGCTTTTGACCGTCAAAATTGCTGTATTCCATGTCGGAGGCGGTCCTGTCGGAACAGTGCGCAGGGTGTCGAAGCCTTTCTCCGTCAATGTGGAATCCTCGCCCCCAAGCGGTACAGGTACTCGGAAATAAAGAGGATGACCAAATCCTTCGATGACAAGCTTGGCCAAGGTGGCTTCGGTTCTGTGTTCAAGGGCGCCCTCCAAGACGGCCGTTTGGTCGCCGTGAAGGTACTGAAAGCAACCAAACGCCATGGAGGAGAAGAATTCATCAACGAGGTCGCTAGCATCAGCCGCACATCCCATGTCAACATCGTCGGCCTCCTCGGCTTCTGCTTGGAGGGATCAAAGAGAGCTCTCGTCTACGATTTCATGCCCAATGGATCGCTGGAGAAGTTCATCTGCTCCGACATATCGACAGAGGAACCACGGTTCGGTTGCGAGAAGCTGTCCGAGATCGCACTCGGCGTCGCTCGAGGGTTGGAGTACCTGCACGGCGGCTGTAGTACTCGCATCGTTCACTTCGATATCAAGCCGCACAACATCCTTCTCGACCAAGACTTTTGCCCCAAGATCTCCGATTTCGGACTGGCTAAGTTGTGCCCTCCGAAGGTGAGCGTCATTTCCATGGCGGATGCGAGAGGAACGGTTGGGTATATCGCCCCAGAAGTGTTCTCCAGGGGGTTCGGCGTCGTCTCCAGTAAGTCTGATGTCTATAGTTACGGGATGCTGCTGCTGGAGATGGCTGGAGGAAGGAGAAGCATCGGTGCAACCAATGAGAACACCAGTGAAGTCTATTTCCCACACTGTCTCTATGATGATCTTGATCGATACTGCAATGTAGGCGCTGCCGGTGTGACCACAGAGACCAGAGAGGTCGCGAGAAAGATGATGATAGTTGGGTTATGGTGCATACAGATGATGCCTGAGAACCGCCCTTCCATGAGCAAGGTGGTGGAGATGTTGAAGGGGAGCGCTACAGACTTGCAAATGCCACCAAGGCCATGATGTGATTGATGGAATGTAAAATTATCACTCCATATTTGACAATATCATAGTCTTATATCAAAGATCTCTTCTATCACTCATCTCTTCAAGCTCAAGTTGCCTCCAGCTTTTTGTCGATCACCTCTGAGCATATCTTGCCCATCATGTGATAGAAGGAATGCAGTTCCGACAACTGCTCGATGGACATCTTCTCCATCGTAATCCTTGCTGCCGTCTTCCTCGCCTCGTTCATCTTCATCTTCTCGAGATAGAACGACGCGTTCCTCACCGTAGCTCCCATCTGCTTCAGCCTCTTCTCCTGCTGGGGGTTCAGTGCCGCATTTGCCTGGACAGAGTAACAACACAGATCGTAAGACAGCAGCCCGTGTTCTCTGCAATCTTTCAAGCTTTGCACGGCGTTACATTACCTCGAGGAATTCGGCTCCTACTTGGAGGTCTTGTTCTTTCGCCGGAGGCATCTCCTGCTTAGAAACGTACACATGCTTTGCAAGTGAGAAGCTCCGAACGATGTTCTTCCTTTTCTCCTCCATTTCCTCACCCAGCCTCTGGCAATTCTCGATGCCGGCTGTGCTGCTAACCTTCCTCTGGTATGCGATCACTGCCTTCACAAACTCCTGCACGACGAAAACGCCATGAACACCAAGAACACACGATCATCCAAGTCTTCTGATCTAAGTCGCAGACATTAAAGCGATTTGACCTGATAAGCAGCAGGGCATCCCGGATAATCGAACTCCTCTGTTCCCGGCCGTCTCATGCGCTCAGGATGGAACTGCAAGCCCATGATGAACTTCCCCT
Organism: Musa acuminata AAA Group; assembly: GCF_036884655.1. Taxonomy (NCBI): domain Eukaryota; kingdom Viridiplantae; phylum Streptophyta; class Magnoliopsida; order Zingiberales; family Musaceae; genus Musa; species Musa acuminata. The sequence continues at coordinate 44,511,220 of NC_088329.1, read as the reverse complement.
CCTCAGGGTTGTAAGCATGATGTGCTCTCACTTGCAAATTGAACAGATCGATCAAGAATTTGTTATGAAACAGATTATTTTTCTTATCGAGATAATACTTATTTACATAAGTTGAGAGAGAAAATTTTTTCAATCATATACTAAAATCATACATTTAATTATGTACTTAAATCTATGATTAATTCTCAAATCATAGATTAATTGAGGATTATAATATATAACGAATATAAAATTATCATTTCATATTTATTTATATTATGATCTTCTATCATGCTCTCACATGATTGAGCCTTTGTCTAAAATGTTAATCTTTAACCGATGAAACTAAAATATCCTGTAAGTGAGAGACTTTGTGAGATAGTCTGCTAATTGATCAAAAGTATGGATATGAGGAACATATAGTTGATGTTTAACAACTTGATTTATAACAAAATGAAAGTCAATGATAATATATTTCATGTGTGAGCAAAACATTGGATTAGCGTATAAGTAGGTGACACCGATATTATCATAGTATATTATTAGAGTGGATTGGGAGATGATACCAAGTTCATATAGTAGATTAGTAATCCAATTGAGTTCTATAGTGGTGGGTGTGATGGCTTAGTATTTAGCTTGGACTATGGATCTTGCAACTATGTTTTATTTTTTGAAACTTCAATTGATCAAATTTACTCCATGAAAGATAATTTACATTGATATAGATGCTCTATCATTAGTAATACTTGCCTAATCAGCTTTGTCGAAGATATATAGATTAAGTGATAAGTGTTTATAAAAGAAAAGTCTATAATTAAGAGTCCTTTTAAGATATCGTAGAATATATTTTAGTACAAACCAATGCGGTCAATGTATGAATTTTGATAATTTGGTGGCTGCAAATAAAATGTCTAAATATATAAGAGATAAATATTTCAGGGAACCAAGTACTTATCGGTACTGGGATCAATAGTAAAGCTGCTATCATATAATTTGAGTAACTCAACACTTCTTTTGAGATAGAAAAAGTTCAAAAGATACGAATTTGCTTTCACTCCCAAAAAGTAGCTTAAGGTTTCGAGGCCTTTGATGGAGAATCAATCTCTTAATCTTCATGAAATTATTGATTATGATGATGATATTATCCACATAGATATAGTATATTCTTTTTATTATTGTAGAAATAAAGAAGTATCAAACTTGAAGTTGATAAAGTCGATTGACTAAAAAACAAGCCCGATATACTTGACAGGCTCTTTGAGCTTGGTAAAATCCATAAATAGTTTTTCGTAGCTTACAAATATGGTTTAAATACTAAGGGTGGATGAAGTCAAGGGGTTACTATATAAAGGATATATTCAGTTAAGATGCCCTATAAGAAAGTATTGTTAATATCTAATTAATGTATATATTAGCCTTAAATGATAGTCAAATTCAGGATGAGTCGAATTATCATTGATTTAACAACTAAACCGAATGTCTTTGTGAAATAAACACTTGGTTACTGGTGAAATCCCTTGGCTACCAAACATGTTTTGTATATGACAATGGATCAATTTGAGTTTTACTTAATTCAAAAGATTCACTTATACCCAATGATATTTTATGTAAGGTGAAATGGTATAAGGGTCCATATGGTATTTATTATAAAGCAGGGCATCATATTTATCACTCATGACTTTACACTAGTGTAAATATTTTTGGGCTTAGGAGATGATTGTAAGTTAAGTAGGCTCAGGTGGAGAGCTTGTAGTTGCATAAAGATCAAGAATTTGACGTAGTTTAAAGATATTCTTTTTGGAGCATGTTATTATATGATGTCCAATTGGTAGAATTATTAAGTTGTATTGAAGATATAAGAATTAGTGCAGAGTTAGTGACATATACTTTATCAGTTTGATGCAATTCGATGTCACTTGGCCGAAGAGATGACAAGGATATCATTTGTGGTGCCTAGAGCGTTATTTCATCGGTCATTTGAATTATTGACGTGGTAAGGTGTTATTGAACTAGAATAATAAGGGAGTCAAAGTCTAGAAGAGAATCACTAGTTGATGTGATAAAAAGTGCTTTTGAGAGGGTTTGAGATTTACTAATATAAACCTAGTGATGGATGATTATTATAGTGGCTTGTATTGACGAAGAAATTAGATTTCGGAAGGGAAAGGTAGACTCAATAAAAATAATATGAAGTGACTTTTGAATTTGATGTTCATATACCAAAAAAATATTACGTTCAAGAGAGTACCTAATAAAGATGTAAAACTTAGATCTCGGTATTAACCTCTGTGAAGTATAGATGTATTACTATGGATAATATAAACAACCAAATACTTTAAATTTTTTTAAAGTATAATATAATTTTTTTTAAAGTTTGAGGTTTTATAATATAGTTATTAAAATAACGACTGATATTATAGAATTGAGATGAGTATATGATTAATAAGGTAAATTATAATTTGAAAAGCTACTGACCAAAAGATTAGTGGCACGAAGATTTACCGTAGGAGTGTGAGACGAATCTCAACTATGTATCGGTGCTTTCATTCGATAGTGTCATTTAGTTAGGGTTGGAATATGGCCCACACATCAATATGAATGATTTTAAGTGGTTTGAAATTGAATATGAAAGATATTTCAAAAGATAATTTGGAATATGGCCCAAACATCAATACGAATGATTATATTACTAAGACAAGTATTATAATGAGTTATAATTTTATTTTATTTATAAGTTAAATTAGAGTAATAAAAAAATAACTATTGTTAAATAAAGGATGATGGGTGATCAAATCAATATATCACATATCGATTAGACTAGCAATTAACTAAGCATTTTGTAAATTAACAATCACTTGTAGATGATATTTTTATTTTGGTTTCGGACCAAGGATGCTGTCATACTCACATCTTTCATAAGAAATAAGTCAATAAAAAAGACTCAATAAAAATATTATTTTTATTTAAGTGATAAAAATAAATTTTTAATATAAGATTCATATAAAATATTATCAAATATAAAAATATTTTATAATCTTCACAAACAAATAAAATTGTGATATACTCAAATGTAGGACCAAGAGGATATCGATGTGGATGTTGGTATGAGTTTTGTAATCGATGTTGATGACTCTATAGTTTCTTATGGATATGTCATAATTCGATATGGTTTCATAATATTGAGATCGATGAAGTGACGGATGGAGCTAGAGGATACATGATAATTCGATATGATTTTATATTTCTACATTATTTAAGATTTAGGAGAGCCATATTTTTAAGACATTTTTAATTATTTTTTCTATTTTTAAAATTCATGAACATATTTAAATAACTCCACAGTAGAAATGATGCTGATGATCCGAGGGCTGTTCTTACACCTTGAATGGATCCAAGAAAGAGCTCAGGCATGAAGTCTTTCTCCCATCACCATCGTCTTCTACTGCACGGCAAAGCCTCAGCATCTCACCGTCCCTATCTCCATTCAAGCAAGACGCTCTCAAGATAAAATCCAAGGAACGAGAAAATTAAGCAAAGAAAGATCCATTCTTCGTTCCATCTACTCAGAGCACTCGAAAGTAGGTCATGCAAAACCCAACAGTGGTAAGGTCTTCTTACCACTACCGCCTCCTCCCGTCCTTCCCCAACCCAAACATGAACTCCAAATTCCCCACACCTCCTCTTCCCATCTCCGCCCTTTACTTTCTTCTCCTCCTTTTCTCCGTTCCCGCCATCAGCCATCCTTCCAACGTTGCCTGCGGCGAAGCCATATCAAGCTGTGGCAACATCACCAACATCACCTACCCATTCTGGCTCGTCCATGACGACTCCACTTCCCTCCGCTCCCACTGCGGTTACCGAGGCTTCGAGCTGATTTGCCGGAACAACACCCCGATCATCCACCTTCCCACCGGCAACTACACAGTCACCAACATCGACTACAAAACCCATACCATCTCCCTCGCCGATACCGACATCGTCTTCGTCAGTGAAGAGTGCCCTCGAGTCAATCACAACCTCACCTTCGATCCCGACTCAGTTCTGCGCTACGCTCCCTCCGACGTCAACCTCACCTTCTTCTTAGACTGCACCGACGGCCCACCGGATCTCCACATCCCCTGCCTCGGCTCTGCTGGTGGAAACCGGTCCTATGTCTTCACGACCGAAACGATGAGGGAGTCTTATCACCGTCTTCCTCGGACGTGCCGCGCCGTCGTCGTCGTGCCCGTCCTGCAGGACGTGCTGATGGCTTATATTGCAGACGACTTACCTACCCGATACGGAGGGGTGTTGCAGAGTGGATTCGATTTGAGCTGGCCAAACGTGACCTCCGGCGACTGCGGCAGCTGCGAGCACTCCGGCGGGCGGTGTGGGCTCGACCGAACGATCAACTCCACCTGGGATTTCGCCTGCTTCTGCTGGAATGGAGTAAAGACATTTCATCCCCATTGTGCAGGTCTGTCAGTCAGTACATCTTCGTATTTACTCGCTCTTTTCTACTGCCACTGCTCGATCTGTTTCAGTGTTTCCTAGCTGGGTTTCTGCCCGCATGCAGTAGCTCAGCTAATTGAAGATAGTCAAAGTGGACAAATCATTCACACTAATTTTACATCAGTTTTTTTATATATTTTTTATTGTTTGTCATTGTCAATTTGTTTTCATTTTCCCAAAGTTTCTCTCCCTCCCAACACTTACTTGGATGTGATACGTGGTTGAATGTAGTCAATCTCATGGAAAAAGCAGAGGAATCCATTTTCTCCGGTAGACTGATAGAGAAGGTCATTTATGCGTAGGAAAAAATGGCTCCGGAACGACTCGTCCAAAACGCGACCTTTGACTTGGCCACACTAGATATAAGTATCTAATCTCAACACCCCACAAGCATATGTAGGTAGTGTCATGAATCATCGACTACAGTATTCGAAGACTTAGTCCACGATGTATGTATACAGGCAAGCTATTTGATCTCATCGTCATGCAACAGACAAATAAATCCGAACCTCATCAATTTCCTCCCAACTTCTAAAGACCCAAAGACACTCTCAACTCCATGCCTCCACCTCCTCTTGCTTCCTCCGAGCTCTGTGGCAAGAGCCAAATGCATCCATCCTTAAGATCTCCTCTTCCATCTATCCTTCTCCTCCTCGCCCTGTCATCGACTCCACCTCCTTCCTCGGAGAGCATCTATCCGTATGCGGATTGTGCTCCCTACACATACTCTTGCGGAGGCACTAAGATCAACATCAGCTACCCGTTTCGCGTCGACGGCCGTGCCGACTACTGTGGCTACCCGAGATACTATGTCGCTTGCAGCAAGAACAATACTTCCATGACGATCGAGATCGACGGCAAGGGATACGTCGTCAAGGATATAGATTACTTGAACCGCCTCATTACCGTCGTCGACCCACCCTTCGTCAACCAGTCGTGCCCTCAGCCGTACCAAAACACCAGCCTCGACATCTCGCTGTACAGCTACAGCGACCGGGACGTGAACGTCACGGTGTTCGTCAACTGCACCGCCCTCTCACCTCTGATTCCCGACGTGCATGACATGGGTTGCGCGCCGGGCGGCGCCAGGGGTCGTCACGGGTATTACCAGCTTACCGGTGAGAACCACATAGAGATGTTTGAAAACTGCAGCTCGATGGTAGTGGTGCCCATACACCAAGCATCGGCGGTCGATATCGGGTCCGGGAAGCGGAGCTTTAGCGACGCAGTGAAGGGGGGGTTCTCGCTACGTTGGGAGGCAGGGGAGGGGTGGTGTCGTGACTGCGTCGAGTCAGGTGGGCGCTGCGGCTTCGACGTGCTCTCTCAGGAGAGCCACACCTGCTTCTGCCCATATGGTTCAACCCTCGGAACATGTTCAGGTACGCGTTCGGAAACCTCTGCTTGGGTATAATTCTAGTATTACATGACGTTTCATGTCTTTAATTCAGCTTCGGAATTGGGAAATCAGATTAGGTTTGATGAAACTTCGAAGTTCAAATTATTTGAGCTCAGTTATAATTATTTAATTAGTTACTTTTTAGTATCTCAATTTTAATATTTTTAAATATTTCTATATTTATAAAAGTTAATCATTTAATTTTATTATTTTAAGAAAAAAATTCTTAATTTTTAATTTTATAAAATTATCTAATTTAATCATTTATAAGTATAAAAATTTTAATATAATTTTTAAAAATATAAGAAATAATCTATAATTAACCTATTTAATCTCTTTTGAGCTTTTTAGGCTTTGACTTTCCTGAGCACAAACTTTGAGCTTTCAGATTCGAGATAGATAGACAGTATAAATCCGACAAACACAAACATTCAAAAATAATAATATATTTAATATATGAAACATGTGTTCTATCAAATTATGGCCGGGACCAAATTTAAGATAACTTGTGTGTGATTATTTCTTTACACTATTATTTACATCTTGCTCGATCAAAGTTTTACGTCTCAAGAAAACTGTCTTCTTCCCAAGCTGCAGCACTTGTTGGTCATCAGAAGATTAAAATGATAACGGGGATCACAATAGGTAAAAAAATTATCAGTTCTTTTCATTTTTTCTATTTCACTTGCGTGAATATTTTCATCATTTAGAAAAGAAACAAACATTAAGCATACAACTATATTTTTCTTCGTGTGATTTATTATTATTTTTCGTTCTTTTATAGGGAGTGTCATTGGAGGCTTATCGTTGCTGTGCTTATTCCTTCGCGTGATCTACACCCTACGTTTTAGAAAGTCGCCCGATGTCGAAGCTTTTGACCGTCAGAATTGCTGTATTCCATGTCGGAGACAGTCGTGTGGGAACAGTGCGCGGGGTGTCGAAGCCTTTCTCCATCAATGTGGAATCGTCGCCCCCAAGCGGTACAGGTACTCGGAAATAAAGAGGATGACCAAATCCTTCGATGACAAGCTTGGCCAAGGTGGCTTCGGTTCTGTGTTCAAGGGCGCCCTCCAAGACGGCCGTTTGGTCGCCGTGAAGGTACTGAAAGCAACCAAAGGCCATGGAGGAGAAGAATTCATCAACGAGGTCGCTAGCATCAGCCGCACATCCCACGTCAACATCGTCGGCCTCCTCGGCTTCTGCTTGGAGGGATCAAAGAGAGCTCTCGTCTACGATTTCATGCCCAATGGATCGCTGGAGAAGTTCATCTGCTCCGACAAATCGACGGAGGAACCACGGTTCGGTTGCGAGAAGCTGTTCGAGATCGCACTCGGCGTCGCTCGAGGGTTGGAGTACCTGCACGGCGGCTGTAGTACTCGCATCGTTCACTTCGATATCAAGCCGCACAACATCCTACTCGACCAAGACTTTTGCCCCAAGATCTCCGATTTCGGACTGGCTAAGTTGTGCCCTCCGAAGGTGAGCGTCATTTCCATGGCGGATGCGAGAGGAACGGTTGGGTATATCGCCCCAGAAGTGTTCTCCAGGGGGTTCGGCGTCGTCTCCAGTAAGTCTGATGTCTATAGTTACGGGATGCTGCTGCTGGAGATGGCTGGAGGAAGGAGAAGCATCGGTGCAACCGATGAGAACACCAGTGAAGTCTATTTCCCACACTGTCTCTATGATGATCTTGATCGATACTGCAATGTAGGAGTTGCCGGAGTGACCAGAGAGATCGCGAGAAAGATGATGATAGTTGGGTTATGGTGCATACAGATGATGCCTGAGAACCGCCCTTCCATGAGCAAGGTGGTGGAGATGTTGAATGGGAGCGCTACGGACTTGCAAATGCCACCAAGGCTATGATGTGCTTGATGAAAATTTTGTCTTCAATCATAGATACAAATATGTGATTGATGGAATGTAAAATTATCACTCCATATTCGACAATATCATAGTCTTATATCAAAGATCTCTTCTATCACTCATCTCTTCAAGCTCAAGTTGCCTCCAGCTTTTTGTCGAACACCTCTGAGCATATCTTGCCCATCATGTGATAGAAGGAATGCAGTTCCGACAACTGCTCGATGGACATCTTCTCCATCGTAATCCTTGCTGCCGTCTTCCTCGCCTCGTTCATCTTCATCTTCTCGAGATAGAACGACGCGTTCCTCACCGTAGCTCCCATCTGCTTCAGCCTCTTCTCCTGCTGGGGGTTCAGTGCCGCATTTGCCTGGACAGAGTAACAACACAGAGCGTAAGACAGCAGCCCGTGTTCTCTGCAATCTTTCAAGCTTTGCACGGCGTTACCTTACCTCGAGGAATTCGGCTCCTATTTGGAGGTCTTGTTCTTTCGCCGGAGGCATCTCCTGCTTAGAAACGTACACATGTTTTGCAAGTGAGAAGCTCCGAACGATGTTCTTCCTTTTCTCCTCCATTTCCTCACCCAGCCTCTGGCAATTCTCGATGTCGGCTGTGCTGCTAACCTTCCTCTGGTATGCGATCACTGCCTTCACAAACTCCTGCACGACGAAAACGCCATGAACACCAAGAACACACGATCATCCAAGTCTTCTGATCTAAGTCGCAGACATTAAAGCGATTTGACCTGATAAGCAGCAGGGCATCCTGGATAATCGAACTCCTCTGTTCCAGGCCGTCTCATGCGCTCAGGATGGAACTGCAAGCCCATGATGAACTTCCCCTCCTCAGGGTTGTAAGCAACGGGATCGTAGAACCCCTCGATCAAGCCATCCCTTGCAAACGCCATCGGAACGAACCGATCCGCCAATCTCTTCATCCCCTGGTGGTGATAGCTGTTCATCCAGATCTCCATCTTCGCCTCCTCCAATGAGTCCCGAAACCAAGCATGCAGCGGGGAGTTCTCAACCACCCTCACCGGATGCCGGTGCCCGTCATAGTCAGAGTAATCGATGTGAACTGTGGCGTTCCCCTCCTCACACTCGGTCGCCATCTCCTTCTCGATGTCCTGGTACAATGTGCCGCCGCAAGCGACGTTGAGGACCTGCGAGCCCCGGCAAATGCCGAGGAAGGGGATGTTGCGCTCGAGGCAGAGCCTGGCAAGCCAGAGCTCGATCGAGTCCTTTTCGTGGTCGATGGCGGTGTCGCTGGCGTGGAGGCGGCGGACCTCCTCGATCTCCTCGAGCGATAGACCGGAGAAATCAGCTGCACCGTAGAGCGCAGGGTTGATGTCCTCCCCCTCGCAGAGGAGCACGCCATGTATCGGCTCGAAGCTCTCCAGCAGCATGTGTATGCCAGCGACTCGCGGCACGATGACCGGGACAGCGCCGTAGGCCACAATAAGATCAAGATGGTACTCTCCTACGAGAATAGAGGCCGAATCATCGAATCTTGAAGCTATTGCAATGTGCAGACGAATGGATTCTTACCGACGAAGTCGACGAACTTGTTCTTGCGAACGGTCCGGCGAGAGACGATGAGAACTCGGGGAAGGATTCGAAACAAGTCGGACGAATCCATCTCTGCTCCTTTCGCGACTCGGCTTACTCGCGTTGCCCCTTCCCGTTGCCATTTATAGTGACCTGAAGGATGGGATTCACCCTCATCCGGCACCGCTTTTCCTACGCGTTTGAGATAACAGCAAAGGGGCCCGCGTTTCACCAGTCTGTGTGGTCCGCTACCTCCAATAAAAAGGCTGGTAGTTCGGCGTGTAACGTTACATTTCCGCTTCACCTCAGTTGCTATTTTGGCGGAACAAGGTATCATCTACACCTCTACAGCCACGATATTTCCTCCTTCGGCGAGCGGCCGACCTCCACGTGTGAACTTCACGAGGATTCCTCGAAAGCGACGGGCTGAGTCAGGCTGATGTGGGTGGTTTAATTGCGACACGCGCAGGTGATCCGTCGGTGATTCGCTTCGAGGCGGTGCGCGGGGGAGGCGATATGCCACGTGGCGAGCGCAGAGCCTCGTTTGGTGTGCCGGCAGGTGTATACGGTGGCGGTTACGAGTCATCGGGTAAGTCATCCATCACGTGATAACACGCGCACGCTCTCTCGTTTATCTCCGACAATAATAGTGACCGAAGCTATTGATCACAGTCAGCAGCCACGTCAATACTAACGTGGAGCACAGTCATCAACTACATCAATACTAACGTGGAGCCTCAGAAATGACATGATGCACTACATCGATATGATACCTCATAGTCAAATGAAATGGGCACTTGCTCTTGCATTGTCCGAAGGCGTACAAGACGACGCCGCATAATACAGAGCCACTTCGAAAAGCTTGAAATGGTGTTGCACGACTCGAATCCAAGCGGATCGATCGATGCTCGCATAAAAGGTACAAGTGACCACTCGAGGAGTCGATGTCCATTAACAAATTATGTATGACCAATATTCGTTCGCAAATATAAAGGCTAACTTCCTTATCGACGTCAGAGGTCAAACTAGGAACACTCAAACTCCTCATAACACCACTCAACATTGACTTAAACTTCGAGGGGATCGAGTAAAAAAATTCTCCTTCCGACTTCGGCTTGTGTGTAGGAACTCAATGATGAAGGAACAACAACCTGATTAGGGAGGAAGAGCAATTTCTTGCTATACTTCGGATCAATTCTAGAGACGAAGCTTGGACTCGACCTAACGTCGACCACCCTTATTCGTGTAGCCACATGAACGATTTTAAATACTCGAGATCGAACCAAACTGACCCATCGGTCACGACATAAATAATCAAATATTCTTTTAAATTATGATTATATCCATTCTAACAATTTAATAAATAAATAAATAATTTTTTTAAAAAATAAAACTAAAACAAGTGATTCGAGTTTGGAATCAGAATCATTAGTTCTTGCACCGTAAACTCTGATTACAGACTCTTAGCTCTGCCTTGGCAAATAGATTATATGTATATATGTATAGCAAGCAGTGGCTTTACATAGAAAAGCAGTAATCACTGACCAGGAAACGACTTATGATGTGAGGCATTCATCCTCGAATCCACAGCCAAAAAGTTCAGAGAAAAGCAATTGGTGTGATGCACCTCAACAGTGAACACCTGCGTCAAGACAAGGAGAGTACTGTTCACAGCAACACTGTTGCCATTCCTGAAGACTTTCGATTTACTACAGAGCAATGCGATGATGTATGTATTGGCAATCAAAGTCGACAAAAAATGTGGAAGAAAATGCTGATTTTATTGTTTCTAACATTGTTAAAGCTGCTGATTCCTATGTTATTTTGACTTGATCTTCAAAGTGTAATCTGTTGTTCTCACATGTAAAGAACAGTTGCCTAACTCTTATGTTAACATTAATGACTGTAGAGGTGTTGGTGGAGACTACAGAGATGAGTCCCTTAACACTTGACTTATCAAACTGCTAATGGCTACAGATATTATAAGTGAAGGGGTACAAAGTGCAATCATATCCTGGAATCCATTCCATTCCATCTTTTGAGGCAGATGAGACCAATTTGCATCAAAGAATCAGCAAAGGGAGCACAAGTTTTCCTCTTCCCTTCTTCCTTTCTGCTTGTGCAGGGCACCTCTTTTGTGGACACACACAGAATACATATCCTTGGGAGTAGGCTTTTGGAAAGGAGGAATCAGAGTGGAGTTCCCATCATGAGGTTTTCTTTTTGTTAGTATTTTACTGCCATGGGAGATGGCTTATTGATTCCTTATGGGACAAATTGATTTGTTTATGCTCTTCTGCTCAAACTCAGTCTGCATCTCCTGACACAAAATTATGTCAGGTGGGTGTGCCATATGAAACCAGGCTGATACTATATTCTTTGCCATCATCAACTGTGTAGGTTTATGAAGACAAGCAGTCATCCAACAGTGATATATGGTGAGCACTTTTATGATTTTGAAGAAAAATATAGGAAAAAAATATGATTACACCAAATATATTATATGTTCTTTCCTTTTCCTCCTCTGATGATATTTGATAGGCTTCCATCTCTCTCTCTCTCTCTCTCTCTCTCTCATGTCAGGTGGGTGTGCCATATGAAACCAAGCTGATACTATATTCCTTCCCATCATCAACAGTGTGGGTTTATGAAGACAAGCAGTCATCCCACAGTGATATATGGTGAGCAGTTTTATGATTTTGAAGAAAAATATAGGAAAAAAAATTATGATTACACCAAATTTATTATATGTTCTTTCTTTTTCCTCTGATGATATTTGAGAGACTTCCATCTCTCTCTCTCTCTCTCTCTTTCCCAAATAAAGAGCCGCACTTCATCACTGCAGTTCTCTCTTCAGTTATTGTAAGTCTTTATATCTCTGTGGTTTTGCTTCCAACGGTCGAGTCAGTGTCATCCACTCATGGCCTTGTCGTCATCATCACCATCTCCTCTGTCGCTTCTCTGCCTTCTGTGCGCCGCCTCTCTTCTCCTCGTTGTTAATGGCCTGAACGGCGAAGGCACCGCACTCGTCTCCTTCAAGGCTGGCATCAGGGAGGACCCCAGTGGCTCCCTTGCAAGCTGGAACTCTTCCGACCAGGACCCCTGCTCCTGGAACGGGATCACCTGCAGGGGTGTCTCGGTGGTCGCTCTAAGCCTGCCGAAGAAGAAGCTGGTAGGCTACCTCCCCTCTGCTCTCGGCTCCCTCCGATCTCTGAGGCACGTCAACCTTCGGAACAACAGGCTCTTCGGCAACCTCTCCGCCGGCCTCTTCGCCGCCCGTGCGCTACAAAGTTTGGTCCTTTACGGGAATTTCTTGTCCGGGTCGCTCCCGCCGGAGATCGGCCAGCTTCTGTACCTTCAGAACTTGGACCTTTCCGGCAACCTGTTCGCCGGCTCGTTGCCGACCTCTTTGATCCAGTGCAAGCGGTTGAAGGCCCTCGTCCTGAGCCACAACAACTTCACCGGTCCTTTGCCCCTTGGTTTCGGTAGTAGCCTTGCTGGGTTGGGGAAGCTCGATCTTTCTTACAATGGATTCGATGGTCCGATTCCGAGTGACGTCGGTAATCTAACTAGGCTTCAAGGAACCCTGGATTTGTCCCACAACCGGTTCTCTGGCTCGATCCCGCCGAGCCTTGGAAATCTGCCGGAGAAGGTCTACATCGATCTCACCTATAACAATCTCAGCGGGCCGATACCCCAAAATGGGGCTCTGGAGAACAGAGGACCGACGGCTTTCATCGGAAATCCGGACCTTTGTGGCCCGCCGTTGAAGAACCTGTGTCCTTCCGGAGCGCCGCCGTCGAATCCCTTCCTCCCCAACAATTATTCGCCTCCGGCACCTGAGGGAAATGGCACTTATAATGGAAACAGCAGCAAAGGTGTGAGTAAAGCTGCAATTATTGCGATTGTGGTGGGTGATGTGGTCGGAATTGTTCTTATTGCATTGGTGTTCTTTTACTTTTACTGCAAGGCAACTGCTTCACTCAGCTTCAAAGAAGATGGAGGGAATTCTGACACAAGGTTGAAGGGCAGGAAAGAATGTATGTGCTTTAGGAAGGAGGAATCAGAGACCTTATCGGATAACATCGAGCAGTATGAGCTAGTGCCATTGGATAGGCATGTGACCTTTGATCTTGATGGACTTTTGAAGGCGTCCGCGTTCGTCTTGGGGAAGAGCGGGATCGGTATCGTCTACAAGGTTGTGCTGGATGACGGACCAACTTTGGCTGTGAGGAGGCTGGGGGAAGGAGGATCACAAAGGTTCAAAGAGTTCCAAACCGAGGTGGAAGCAATTGGAAAGGTTCGACATCCTAATATTGTTACCCTGAGAGCTTATTACTGGTCGATCGATGAGAAGCTGCTTATCTATGATTATATTCCTAATGGCAGCCTCTCTGATGCTATTCATGGTATGATTTCTGACTGCCTTCATCGTTTCAGATTTGACGAGTTTTGCATATGCAGAGGCATGCGAAGATGGTCCTCAGTAAGCGTACATGGTGTTCTTAGTTTTCAACATTTAGTAAAATTTTCGGCTAGAATCACTGATAAATACAGATCATTTCTAAGGATTGGATACACTGATATTTGGCACTCATTGATATCTTAAGAATTATGGTTTAACACGTACAAGTCTTTTCTTTTGTTGGAGATACAATGCTCTGTTGTATCAGTATTAAGGAATCGATTGGAGTATTTGAACAACCATATTATTAGCACCTTGGCATGCTAAATTAATTTGCTTCTCTAACATGCAACATTTAACAAAATTTTCAGCTAGAATCACTAATAAATACAGATCATTTCTAAGGATTGGATACACTGATATTTGGCACTCATTGATATCTTAAGAATTATGGTTTAACACGTACAAGTCTTTTCTTTTGTTGGAGATACAATGCTCTGTTGTATCAGTATTAAGGAATCGATTGGAGTATTTGAACAACCATATTATTAGCACCTTGGCATGCTAAATTAATTTGCTTCTCTAACATGCAACTTTTACCGTTCAAATTTTGCATGCAAACTCTCATTATCCTTTGTATTATATTTCTTGATACCATGACTAATTTCAGGGAGAGCTGGAACAAGGAATTCGGCACCACTGTCATGGGAAGTACGCTTAAAGATCATGAAAGGAATAGCAAAGGGCTTGGCTTTCTTGCATGAATTCAGTCCGAAGAAGTATGTTCATGGCGATCTCAAGCCTAATAATGTGCTACTCGGACTGGATATGGAACCCTACATATCTGATTTTGGGGTCGGACGTCTGGCAAACATTGCCGGAGGATCTCCATTTTTGCAGTCGGACAGAATAGCCGATGAGAAAACTCAGAGCCAACAATCAGATGTTGCATTCGGTCCCGTCATAAGTAGGGGATCATGCTATCAGGCTCCTGAGGCATTGAAGACCCTGAAACCATCTCAAAAATGGGACGTTTATGCATATGGAGTGATTCTATTAGAACTGATCTCTGGCAGGTCTCCACTAGTTCTTTTGGAGACCATGGAAATGGACTTGGTCTGCTGGATTCAGTTTTGTATCGAAGAGAAAAAACCCCTCTTGGATGTGTTGGACCCTTTTCTAGCTCAGGAATTGGATAGAGAAGATGAAATTATCACAGTGCTGAAAATTGCCCTGGCTTGTGTTCAAGCTGATCCTGAAAAGAGACCATCAATGAGGCATGCCACCGATACTATCCAAAGATTGATCAACAAGAACTAGAGATGCTCACTACAACCGCAAAGATTGCAGCTCATATATAATTATTATTGCACTGTCAATCATTGTATTGTAAGAGTTCATTCTGCAACATTGTCTTTGTTCGAATCGCCAACCCGTCGAACTATCACGGCATTCCAACATAAGCGAAGCCTACCAATCTTTGTTGTTGGTTGCTCCAAAAAAGACATCTTTGCTTAGATTATCATGCACTGTGTTGATAAATCCAGAGCTTGTGCCTTGATTTGTTGGGCGATGCTCGAAGCTATTATCACTGCATCTTCTCTTTGGAGCTTGCAGCAGTTTGTTTGTATTGGTGTTGTACTGAGATTGTGTTACTTATCAACATAGGAGAAATATGGTCCAGTGGAAGAAAATGTTTGTGATCTCATGATAAACTCTTTGCTCGATTGTATGGTCTGACTCATTGGCCTGCCTTTCTGTTCACCACTGAACTTTTTAGGCATAGGGTGAGGCTGTCTTGAGAATCTTTATCTTAGCCTCATGTCCCATCTAATGTCATGATGACTGGAACTCCATTCATTTTATGGCTAAAGGACACCAATCAACCAGGCTTGCAGGATACCCCATGAGACCTTGATAGAGCATGATGTTTCCTCTTGGGGCTCACCATCAGAGGCCATGTTTGGACCAGCAACAAAATGTTGGAGACTGCTCATTTGTCTCAAGGGTTGCAAGTTTTCCTGGTTTTCTTGTCTGGATTCCAGCACCATGTTCTTTGTGAGGCCAGTGTGGGAAAGTGGTATGAGATGGGGCAGAATCCTAGATGATTGTTGTGTTCTTGTATTTGGAACACTAGAATATTAGATGATTGTTATTTCTTGTATTTGGTGCATTGGTCAGCTTATACAAAGTTTAACAAAGCTCAGTTGTAATGCTGTTGTGCATTTTGGTGTCTACTAAGCCATACAAACTCATGCTCAACTGATTTCTACTAAATCTCATCGTTGAAGTAAGTCACAACTCGACGCGATGAGATAAGAATCAAACTCTAATAATATTAGGCATAATCCGTTAACGATGTATTCGTTGGTCGTTGAGGGTATAATATTTTTCTATTCGAATCTCTCATCATATACGAAGCATTTCTTTACATCACATACGATCTTGATCAATGATTGAGTTATATAGACGTCCATCTAACATAAAATAAAAGATTTCGCTCATATCATATAATATTTCTTCGAGTTGAATCAAATCATAATAAACAATCAATAAATCTTCATTCTATTCTATTTTATTATTAATTTGAGCGTTAAAAAGATGAATCTCATCTGATCTTTATTATTCTAATCGAGTAATTGAGATCTTTTCGATCTCATCTCCTACATTTCCCATGTCGAGAGGCTTCATTGTTTGTCTAAGATTAGGTGTGTCTGTGCAGCTTCTCTTTAATAGGTCGGGTATCAGATTAGCTGTTGGAGTTATGTTCGGCTGCATCAGTGTACGCAAGTGTTGGTATGTCGTGCAATCAGTATTTACTCCTCTATTTAGTGTCAAGTCAGAGTTGGTGACGAGCTGACATTAAAAGCCTATTAGAATCGTCAATGCTGCATGCTGCATTTTTCGCATTAATGGATCGATTCAGCGCCGGATTCGTCGATTAGATATCCTGCATTTTGACATCAAAAGGCGGCGATGTGACACCCTCAATCAAAGAACGGGAAGACGGCGTGATTGGTTCATCTGTAAGAACGACATGTTTCGGATTCGTCGTAGTCAAACGGTTCAATTGATTTTGAATCGGATTGGAATTGACTTTGGGAGATTCGATTCGAGTTCATTGTGTCAAGAAAAAAAATATATATATATATATATATATATATATATATATATATATATATATATATATATATATATATATATATATATATATATATAAAAGTTTTAAGTTTCATCAATCTCGATAGAAAACGAGAGAAGACTGAGTCGATTATATAATCAAATACCTTCGTTTACGCTTATATCGGAAGTGAGAAAAGACTAGACGAAGTATATCTCAATAAATAAGACCAAATCGGTAAACTGAATTTGAATCATTACTTAGCACCAACTGAAGCTGGGATGCATATGAAGTTCATATGAATCATGATCATATAAGGCCATGGAGATGCCACAATTCTAGTGAAAGATATAACCAACAACCAAAATGAATGAATGTATTGTTCATCGTAAGACTGAGAGCTATACAAGAAAGAGAGAGGACAGTGAAGACACTACTAAGTCTTGAGAACAGGTGCCTTGCAAACAGGGCAGGCATTCTTTAGCAAGAGCCACTGCTTTATGCAGTACATATGGTAGCCGTGGCCGCACTCCAGCCTTCCGGTTTCATCGTTGGCTTCATATTCTTCCTGCATCATAAAAGATGAAGTCACTCTCAACATCTGTATCAGATGGACAAGAAATCGAAGGGGACCTACTTGGCAGATACTACATTTCCGTTCGATTTCGGTCGCGAGATGCCTTGCTGAGGCATCAAAAACTGAATGCTTTATTTTCCTGAGACTGCGTGCAATCTCTTCCTCTCTCAGTCCAGTGCTCACGGACCCAATTTTGTCACCCAGCTCAAGCAGTTCCTGTAAAGGGAGGATGCCGTAGGATCATTGCCTTGTCAATGCAGAACATAATACTACAAAGTAGAAGGTTGAAGGAGTGCTGCGTGAGAGAAAATTAAACACCTCATATGACATATTATCAACATCAAGTCGCCATTCACGGAATCGGTCGTATACATCCAGTCCTCCACCCAACAAAATTCTTGTCTGGAACATCATGAGCTGCAATTTTAAGGCAAATCTGAGTGAGATATCTTTATAAGTTTATAATCAATCTCCAAATGTGCATCATTGAGTGAAAGATCTTCTATAAGCAGATAATAATTCTTCACGCTGCCTCAATTATTAATACCATAGCAGGTAAAACCTCTTATTTTAGTTTTCCCCATCGTGTCAAGCATTACGTTTCCCATCAACACACTCGCAGCATGGTAATCCACTATTTAAATAACTGTTTAGAGTAACCATTCAAGTATATCATGGAACTCCTATAGATAAGAAAACTCTTTTTTAGTCTTTAGTTTCAATTAGATGATCCCTGACCTAAATCTCTCAAACATGTTAAATAATTTCTGTTATCACCATTTGTTAATCCTCCAAATTCTCTGCGCTCGGTGCTTGTAGTAACAGTTACTATGATCATCTTCTTATGCATTCTTCTAATAATAAGTAATAAACTAAAGCAAAAGCTCACTTGAAATTTCAGTAAATATCATCGCATGGTTGAACAAATAGAACGTATTTCTAGACATGAAAGCAGACCTTGCTTTTCATTTTCCTAAGATATAAAGAAGCCCAACCAAGCAAAAGAACTGAAATAGTCATGTCAAAAATTAACTAGGAATCATGTGAATTGTTAGACATATTGGATGAAAATAAAAAAGAGATACAGATGTTACACAAAAGAAAAGAAACAATTAAATAAGAGTATGGAATAGATGCAAGGTTTGAAGCACCGATTTCAGTTTTAGTTGCAGCCTAACCATTCAAGATCGATTTAAGCAATTTTGGCAGTTTTGACAACCTTGAATTTAGTTTTGACAATTTTGTCCGAATAGGTTAAAGAATTTTAAAAACTCGTGAACAAGTTTAAAAAATAATTAAACTAGCTGAAAATATTCATGCTAATATATGAGAAAAGTTGCAAAACTAGTGGATTTTCTAACTCGAAGCTAAAATTTAGTAAGGAAATGAAAGAGTTGTAAAAGTAAATAGCTTCTTTAGATCTCAAGTATGAACATATTTTCTTATATCAAGGACTCTTACCTTACCCACTGCCAATTAGTTTCTATTTGTAGACCTAAGATTCTAAAACCAAATGATGAATACAACAAACTTTTTTTTCATGTCAAACCTAAATAGAAAATTGTTTGATGGTGTGACATCACTCGTTCGGATACTCTGTTTAAGAAATTGGAATGGTCAAAACTTTTGAACTTGGTACAAGCATCATGTGGTAACCATTTATTATTATATCACCAGTATGAGTAGTTTCCTTCAAAGTGAACCTAATGATACTAGCAAACAAAGGCTTATAGATGAAACACAGATAAATTCGCTACAAATGGGGGAGGATTACCTCCTCAAGCCCACCAGGAGCACGGTGAAATCCTCGCAAGTGGCGAAGGTGTCCTGATGGAAAGAGATCAGGTCCAAAAAATGGCGTATCGAGAACTGGGGGAGAATCCATGAAGGTTGAGATCTCTTCTCTGTGGCCAACCCTTCTAGGGAAGTAAGGTCGCTGCAATCACCAACGATATAAGATGTTAGATCAGAGACCAAACATATAAGGGAACCAAATCATTGTTAATAACATATCATCAACTAAAAAAAAAACTTAAAATCAATGAAAAAAACTCATTTTTACCCGTCAAAAGGGAGAAAAGATTGTGTAGAAAGATTACAGAAAGAGGAAATGAAGGAATTTGTTTACCTGAATCCATGAACGAACTTTCACAAACAAGAAAAGAAAAATATTTATGAACAATTAGCCAACGATAAGACAATTGCATCCAAGATTTCAACTTCGGGAGACAGAACAGAAATCAACGGATCCCCCATCATGACTGTACATGGAACACAAAAAATCGAGAGGAAGGAAAGACCACAGGATAAGACAGAGACGATGGGGAGAACAAGAATCCAAGATATACGACCTCCCTGTGGATCCGCTCGGCAGCATCCGGCCTTCCTCTCGAGACCATTGGCTGGTGCGCCACGACGCAGTCCACCGACGCCTCGGCGGCGAACGGCATCCCGGGGGCGCACCAGACGTCCCCGATGGCCTGGTTCTTCCTCTCGGCCTTCTTCTTCTCCCTCCTCCGCCGCGGCCGCTTGCCCTGCCAATCCGCCGACGACCTCACCGCGGCGGCAGCGGCGGGCGCGTACGCCTGCGACGCGGAAGCGGACGCGCACCCGAGCCCGCGGAACGCCGCCGCTGCGAGCCCCTTCTTCTTGCGCGGCGGTTGAGGGGGAGGAGGTGCGATCAGTGGGTTCCAGTCGGCGGCGCGGTGGGGCCTGGGGGAGGAGGGGGAGGGGGGATTAAAGAGGAGGTGCCTGAGGCTGCGGCGGGCTGACGACGGCGAAACGGCGTCAGCGGACGCCATGGGAGGCCGCACCACAATACTATTCGATTGGGGAGAAGAGTTGGGAGAAGGAAGAGTAGAATATTAGGTTGGAATGGAGTGGAAGAATAAGGAAGAGAAAGGCAAATAAATAAATAGAAAGAAAGAGAATGAGAAGGTGACATGTGGTTGGGGGAAAGGAGGGAGCTTTTCCTTTGTTCTTTGGTTGGTAATTCTGCATGGGGTTGATGACACAGTGAGAGGAAGGCTGGTATTTTAATTTTTGAGCTTCTTTAATTTTTATTTTGCCATTAGTATTTTAATTTCTCTTTTTTTTTTTACCATCCACTTGTTATTATAAATTATATTTTAATTTAAATATATTTTTATAATCAAAATATTAGTATTCCAATCTCCTTTCTATATCACCACCAAATTGAGAATAATTCTCTTTATTCTAATAAAAGAAATATAGAGCACAAGTGACTGTCACATATGATTGTTGCAATACCAAACCCTAATCAGCTGCCTCAATGATCCATAATTTCTGCTGTTGTAGCTTTCAACTTCCACTTTTATTGGAGGCCTCTCTCTCTCTCTCTCTCTCCTCTTCAAAGCTCCTCACCAAAAGTGTTAAAGTCTGCAAGTGAGGGTAACACAGTTCCAATTGCAAGTGTTTGTCATCTGCAAGTGAAGTTGCTGTAAGACTCTTCAGTACATGTACTGAGACAAAGCATGTGATTTCTCAGTGCTGGCCACCTTGGCCATGGAGATTGGTCTCCAATCTCCTCATGCATCAACTCTTGTGCAGTGGGATTCATGTGGACCATCAGACAAACACCAAGTCTGCTTGATCTCACCATGCTTCTCTCTCCTCCAGTGATGCCTACACATAAGGCAACTTGTGACCTAATTAGTATAGATTACATGTTCCATACAAGATTAGTAGGAACAGGCATCAATCATGGCTTCCTCAATGATTGAGATACATCTATCACCACTTGGAATACTGCCTTGGCCAACAAAGTTAGGGTGGTTTTCTCTGACAAGAGAGAGTTGGTGGGACTGTGTTTTCATACCTTCATCCATCAACTACCATGTAGTCTGTGATGTATGTACAGAGATGACAATTGGAATATCTTTAAACTGATTGATAGGGATTTGTGGATTGCATGGGTTCACTAATTTGCTGAGAGCATCCATTCAAATCTTATCCCCTAACTTAATTGGATGGAGATGTATCAAACTAAAAATATGTTGTTGATCCCAATATTATCTCAATTTTTAGGTGCTATCATAGTCTAGGAAAGCTACTACTCTGTCTTCAATCTCCATCCATCCATCAATGTTTAGGCATCCAATTTACACTTCATGGTGGTTTAATTTTGGAGGAATTAAGATTTCTGTGGCCAGTGAGATAACATCATGAACACTTTGCACTTTCTGCCACTGTTACTGCAGGTCAGAATATGGTCAGAACTGAAGATTATGGCACAGTGTTGATCATCTAGTCTCCTTTAGGGAAGTCAACTATCTACCAATCTAGTGGAGGAGAGATTTGCGCAGCAATGTTACTCTTGGAAAATCCATAGCTCAAGTTCCAAAGCTGGTGTGATTATTATCAGCTTTATTGCATGGTAGTCAATGAAGCTTTACCTGAACATGACAATGTTTGCTTGCACTCAGAAATCTCAAGGTGGAAAGTTTGTTCTTGGATGAATAAATTGAGTTTAGTTGGATTAGGTTTACATCTTGTCTCATCCAGCTGGATTCAGGCATATATAAATAAGCACTCACAAGTTACAAGTTTGACTTTTTGACAGACTAGATCAAAGTTTTGGTTACAGTCACAACAAGTCAAGTCTTGTTTATTTCCTGCTCCCAATGAGACCATTAATAGACTTGCCATGAGTCCAAGCAAAGGATTAAACCTATGTTAATTAAGCAAATGGCTAAAACTTCCAACTTCAATAGCATTTCATGTCAGACTTCACCTCCCTGAGAAAAAGAAGCTGCACATCCTTTGGAAAACACTCATAGTTTTACTCTGCAGTGTACTTCTTTTAGGAAAAAGAAGAAGAAAACAACACAAAACAAAACAAAAGCTATCATGTAGCCTTTGTCTACCTAAAATCCACTGGACACAAAGTGAAGCTGTAATCCTTACTCAGATTGTGCAGTGAAATGCAGGGCTGCCTCTTTCAGTACCAACACACAGCATACATTGCATTTGAACTTATCTTAATGCTCATATGATATGAATGGCAAAGGTAGAAAGGAAGTCAGTTGACTTGCATGTATGTTTGCAGAACTTGGAAGAGTCATTAGTTTCTGAATTCTGCGTTGAGGGATTTGATCATCTGAATTCTACAGTGATAGACATGCTTGGATTGGAGAATGGAAATGGAAGCATGAAGCGAGATCAGAGACGATGGTGGCGAGAACAGGAGGACACCGTGTGCCAGCCTCTGCAAGCTTGGGCGACAACCTTGATGTGACTGGATAACAAAGAGCGTATCGATGTCTGCAACAGGTGCCATGCACAAGAAACAGTCTTGATTTGGAAATCTAGGTAAACTTATCGAGCAAAGTAAAGTTCAAAAGATCTGGGATTGCGTGTACTACTGACATCTTTGACTGGATCTTCGTTTATGCTTTCAGACCAGACATGTCTCTGTTGATTGATCAGAAATGTCCAAGAAAGGAACCACAGAGCTGTAGGAGGCCAACATGGGTGGAAGATTCACAATAGGTGGAATAACGAATACATGGTTAATGAAACAATAGGTGCAATCAAGTAAAAGGCAGAAATATTGGTCTCTGTCATTGATGTTTCATAGCTAATTGCATGGCTCCCTTCGACTCAGCAATCAGTTGTTTGTGCTCCAAACACAGCAAATTAGATCAAAGGTTGCTGCAGATATCTGACAGCAAGACGAGGTAGATTCCTGAGCATGCTGTAATGCAATGGTTAGCATTGCAGGGGAAGCTCTTCGAGAGCTCAGAAAGCAACCGGCACTTTGTTCTTTTAGTGCATCTTTAGAACGAGACCCTGTCAAAGTCTGCTGCTTAAAGCCAATATTAACAGAGGAGATTTGACTTTGGAGCATGGTTTCTTCAGTAAGTAATTGCCTGTTTGCAGCCACTGCCCGCTACCAATGGCTGGAAAAGTCGTCGTGGTCGATGGACATATTTTCAAAGTCAACCCAGCTTTTGATGCGGACATGGTCGGAAAAAAGCATGCAGCACCTTGTCTAAAGCTATCGCAGAGCCAGAGAAGACGACAGTAGCAGAGCAGAACGAAGACTTATCGCGCAGTTGACCGAAAGTTGCAGTCATCAGGAATGGCAGGACAACCATGCATCGCCGTCAGGAAGATGTCTTCCTTTGAATGCTAAGGTCGAGCAGAGTGAACTGGCAGCCATGTGCTCTGGTCATAGAACTCCATTAGTCGTCCGTCGACCTGCAACTTGAGTTGCAGAAACTTGCTCTGCCTTGAGCAACAGGCTATTGGATTCCACGAGTTTGACCGATGGCCTTCTTTCGGAAGCAGCAGCAGACAACTCTTTCGCGGTCTTCCTCAGCCTGCATTCTCACTTGAGAATGTTAGATCATGGAAAGACTTTGACTATCTCTTCCAGATTCCAACTTCAGCTGTTTCATTTTCTTCCCAAAGGTGGAAGCAATTCTTGCTCGCCAATTTTCTGTGTTCTGAAAGCTTATGCAGTAGTCAGTAGCAGAGAGAAGAGCGCCGACGACCAGCAAGACAATATACACAAACCTAATTCGATTCATGGTGCGGTGATTCTTTGGCACAATCTGAGGGAAATAGAGCTCCTTGAACAGAGCAATATGAGAGGAAAAGAACCTTTTAGTGCAATCATTCTGTTCATTAGGCTTCAGCTTTTCCATCTCTGTCTAATATACACAAACACTTGAAGTTGAAGGGAAATATTTGGAGGGAAGTGACGATTAGCCTAAGCAAAGTGGCGACAACACTACAAAGACTCTGTGCATTGCTTCTTGACCATCTCTTGTGATGATGCCAACTCCATCTGATCTCTGGTCCTCTTTCCAGTTCCGCAACAGGCGGCACTCCCTGCCGCCGGAGTCCTAACAATGTTGACGCCGAAGAGCCTGAAGATCTGCACGGGCGACTTGGAATCGATGAACAGCTGCTTCCCCGGGCCAATCGACCTTTGGAAGGTGACCACGTCGCCGGCCTCGAGGCCCTTCTCCTTGACGAACCGACTCCAACCTTTGGTCAGCACGTAGCTCTGGCTGCTGTTCCAGTAGGAGTATCGGAACCGCCATACCTTCCCGCTTGAGTCCTCGAAGCTTAGCAGCACGCCCCTGCTGGCGGCGCCACCGGCCTCCATCACCGGGAAGTGCTTCTCAGCGTGATGCTTCGGTATCACTAATCGGTTGAGCTTGCCGACGTCGCTGGGCGTCATCGCTTTGTCAAAGAGGTGCTGCCTTTGGGTTCCGATAGGTGACTTCGTATCGCCGGGAGAAGTAGCCGCCTTCTTGTCGGCACCGAAGGATCGCTTGCTCTGCTGTAGCTCCTCGTTGTAGGTGTGCTTTCTGAGCATGTCCACGATCTCCGCCTTGGAATGAGAACCAAGGAAGAAAAGCTCGGCCGCGTCGTCGTTGTTGTCGGCATCGTTCAGCGGCCTGAGGTTGGTGATGGCGTCGCGGCCTCGGAACCGCTGCACGGCCACGTCGTAGGCGCGCGCGGCCTCGGCCTCCCGGTTGAAGGTGCCGAGCCAGACGCGCTGGTGCTTCTCGTAGATCTGCGCGCCCCACCGGCCATTGGGCTGGGGGACAACGCCTTTGTACTGCGAGGGCGGCAGCTTCCGGGACTCGGCCTCGACACCCACCTCCGGGTCGATGACGTCGCTTCCGCCGCTACCAACTCGCTGCAAGCTCTTAGCACCAGCCACCAGCGGGGAAGCCCTCTTCCTAATCTCGCCGCAGGCAACTTGCGCCGAGTTCATCTCCACACGTCACAGCGAGTAGATTGCTAAGACGTGGACGAAGGCCTGGAAGGATCGTAGCTATATAGCAAGTTGGGCATTAATGGTAGACTATTGGAGATCTCATGGCGTGGGTCAACTCACGCGGTGGTGGGGAGAGGTGCTCTCTCTAGCTGTGAGGTGGCCCCGCGTGCGGGAACAGAAGAAGAGGAGGATGACGGTGGCCACGCTATGGAAGTGCATCCCCCTTCGGCATCCTCGTCTTCCCTACTGTTTCTGCCCCACGTCTCGCCATGGACGTACGTACGATCACGGATTTTGACATGTACTAAACTAGAAACTAATAATGCAAATGAGACCTCAACTAAGAAGAACGCCATGAACTCTGCAATATAGATTACAGAAAATTGTTGTTCTTTCCATATTGGAAGATTCCGCAGGTGGTTTAGGGTTTGAACTTTCGCCTGATCCAGGCAACAGTATCTCAAATAAACTAAGGGAAAGATCTCCACGTCTCGTAGATTTCTCAGACATCCCAGTCCAGCAAGAACAAACCGCAGGAAGTCTTTGACGACTGAAACAGGATGCTTCAAAGACAACAGGGAGATTGACTCGAGGGACAAGAAACACTTGGTTCTAGGTTTAGTCAAAGGATGGTAACGCAGAAGAAAACGATGGATCTGAAGAATGCCTTAGTTGTGGTTCTCATTAACATGTTCAACAATTCCAAATCTAAGCTGAAGTCTTCTTTCTGACTGTTAAATCAACTCTTTGCCCGATTATTCCTGCACGTTCGCTCATAAAATTCTTTCCATGCTTAAATCAATGATATGAATTATCAAAATCCTAACATATCAACACCAATAATATTAAGTGTTTCTTACCTACAAGCACTATAATAATATTGATACGGCATAATATAATATTGATAGGGCATAATTTGATAGCAAACCCTTTGACAGCGGTCCCCAGTCACAACAGCATCAAAGGATGTGGTAGACCATGTTGGCGTGATGAAAAGTTCGGGACGACACCGTTCGACACCAATCCGTGCAGGTTGACCAGTGTTTGCATGGAGGATATGGGTTCACCGCTTAAGTGGTGGATTATCATTAATGAATTACGTACGGTCGACCCCATGTGCAGGTATAAAAACCCATCGTCTGGTTAGCACGGGAGAGGATTTTTTTTCAAACACTCAACTCTCTCTCATTCTACCAAAAACTAATTTAATCTTCATAGGGTCAGGTCGAAAAATCTCTCTCTCGACCTCGACCTGTTTGCAGGAGCCCAATGATGGAGAGGCAAGCCGCTCGCCAAGAAAAAAGGTCGCGCTCGATGAAGCAAGTCGCTCACCAAGAGAGAGGCAAGCCTAGTGACAACAAGGCTCGAACCCGACCCGACCCAACACTCGCCCTCTCCACTCGAGTGTCTACATGGGCGGCTTTGCATATTGAGAATTAAACCAAGCCATGCTGACTTCACGATCACGGCATAAAGGTTCACTGACAAATATGTTGTCACACCTACCAAATTTGACCTGTGGTGCATGCACAGGTTAACGTGACCATACTATATTTTATTTGGAGCTCTCAGCATCAGAAATCCAACGATGGAGTCGTCTTGACCACGTCTGATATCTATCTGCCCATGTGTTGTTCGACGAAATGATTTATAATGTTGGGAGTAGGTGGGCACATGAGGATTCTTGCATTGAAGAGCCCGAGTACTGGATTTGGTACGCCAACAGCTTCGTCGGTGTTCGATCCAGAGTCGATATCAGCGCGCGAAATGAGTGGATGAGTTCATTACACGCTTATTGGTTCAAAATCGTCCACCGCAAAATGACGACAGGGAGAGGATATTTCAATGATGTCAGATCGGCCAGTCAATAAGCGGTCAAAATCGCCGTGTTGTCGTTGCGCTGCACCTAATGCTGCTGCTGCCGTCATACTACGACGAGTCCAGCATTAGGTATTATGTGGCTTTTGATTTTGATTGATATATAATTTAAATATATCAAATTATGCTATGATTCGGCCCACAATAGACGGCCCAAATCACCCCACGGGTCATTCTTGGATTCACACGTCTTTGCATCCATCAACCGTATGAATATACGCAGATCGTACGTATCAGCTGATGTATTTTCTCTTATTTATATTTATATTTCCGTCACCGCTCAATGAACGTTTGAACCCGCGATTAGGGTTTCTGCTTGCCCGTCGCGGTCGCCACTGGGTCGCTCGCCACCGGCTGCCGTCAGCCCAACCAATGCCCGCAAATCTCGCATGGCAGCAACTTCCTTGGCTCCCGCCCTTCGCATCCATTGATCGCTTACGCTTCCGACACCGATGGGCAGAGAAACCACAAGAATCCCCTTCCAAACCCCCATTCTGGTAAGCGCTAATCCCTTCCTATTCTAAGCATCATCTACTACAAGTCAGTTGTCGGTGTTCTTCTTGATCGTCGTTTTCGATCTTCTTATGTTGCTTAGAAAAGAAGGAATGCTCGAATCAAGATAAAAGCCTGTGAAAATGTCTCCTTCGAGGCACCAACCGCTGCAGTCGAGACGGATTCGTGCCTGCTGCACCCATTCGATACTGGCGCGGCCTCGCCGTCCGACGCCATCCCCACGACCCCGTTGCTGACCGATCTGCTTCGCCTGGGCGCCGTCGTGCTGCCCAGGATCACCTTCCGTGGCTGGACTCCCCCCGGTCTCGGATGGGAGGCCTGGGTGAGGGACATGGCCTCCGACGAGAAGATTGTGGCCGCATGGCGGAAGGCTGGAATCGAAGACGCCGTCATGGGCTCGGTCGCCAACATTATGCCCGACCGGCCTTTGATGGAAGCATTGTTTGGGTTCTGGTGTAGTGTGACCCGCACGTTTATGTTTCCATGGGGCGAGGCTGCGTTCACGCTCGAGGATGCTCATGTCATTGGCAGGCTTCCTATTTCCGGTTCTAGGTTGGATAGAGTATTGACCGATGAAGAGGAGGATCTTAGTCTCAGGCTCTTCGTGGAGAAGGAGAAGATACGGGAGCTTCATCCCAAGGCAAAGGCTACTCGTAAGGTGACTCTTGATATCTGGCTGCAGTGGTTCCTAGAATTGCAAGGCGAGGAGGAGCTTAAACACCTCGGGTTCTTGGCATATTGGCTGGCCAAGAATGTGGTGCCCTCCTACCCTGCTGGTGAGGTTCCAAAGGTGGTGTTTGGACTTGCTGCTAGGCTTAGCTGTGGAGATCAAATTGCTTTGGCGCCACTTGTCACTGCTAACATGTATCACGATCTGTCAAAGATCTCTACTTCTGTCCTCAGAAAGCTTGAGAAGAGGAGAGGTGGTAGTAAGATTGAAACTTGGGCGCAATTTGGCCTTCTTCAAGCTTGGGTCTGGGAGCGATTTGAGAGATTGCGCCTGTCGCCACAAGGTGCAGGTCCTTCAGTGTCAGAATCTCATATCAGTCGCTGGGGCAGCAGAAGAAGTGCTACTAGATACAATGAAGCCATTCATCTTTTTCAGGATGAGAAGTCTTATACATGGAGACCATATTCTAGAAGTTTCAGTAGTTGGAAAGAGCCTCCTTGGAATGATCAAGAGACACGAATAGTTCATTTAGAAGAAGGCATGCCTGATTGGATGCATGATTATATGGCAATCATATCACCATCTATATTGCAGGGCTTCTATGGTGATGGTTTGATTTCTTCCGAAAGGTATCAGCCACACCGGGTAGCAAGGCAGTTTGGTTATGACCAAGCAATCCCAGTTTCAAATGTCTCTTTTGCTATTTCAATCTCAAATAATGTCTGCCAAATAGGGCAATGTGTCAGCATACCAAAGATAACAAGATGTGGTAATCCAAGGAGAGATTACCGGGCATGGTGGAAAAAGCACAAAGTAGGGTATCAAAAAGCTTTGAATGAATATGCGAAGCCAGCGCTAGATTTAGTAAAGAATCGTAAAACAAAAAGTACCGCAAAAGACAAAGATCTTGCAAATGGTGTTGCTGTGAGCAGAACAAGTTCTGAAGTGTCTTATGAGAGAAGACACTATGAAGGGCAGGAAAACAAAGATGACGATGATTTGATGGTGGAACCTCGAGCAGATAAGACAAAACATTTCGTTGAGGAAAATAAACAATTATTCAGTTTGACTGTCAGCCAGGGGGGAAAATCAGGTGTTAAGGTCAAGGGATATGATACTACCCGGTCAAAGTCATTATCTGATGAGATGCACCAGAGTGTAGAGAGGAAGAGAAAGTCAGAAGTATATGACACAAGCAGAAATGGAGAAACTTTATCTGTCTCTTCTGAAGAGGTTGTTGTAATTGATGATGATAGTGATGAAGATGTTGATTTTGATAAGCAGGATAGGAGACTAGTTGATGAGCTGGAAGAGTTCCAACGCTGTGGGCTTTTGAATGAATGGGAGCCAAGTTCTCCTGAACCTGAAAATGAAGAGAATATCGGAAAATACAATGGTAATGATGTCAAAGAAAATGAAGACCCTTACGGACATGAGGCGATTAGGATGTATCCTCAGTTCTTTGTGATGATTCCCCAAAAACCACACTATCGAGGCCTACTAGACGATAGGGTCAGCGAAGAAGTTAGGAAGGATGTCTATCTGGCAAAGTGGTACAGACTTGTAGACTTGATGCGGAAAACATTGCAAACAACATGTCAGACAGAACCCTTGGAGATTGAAAACTTGATGATGGAAGCTCGTAAATTTGAGGGATTTGGGTTCAATGTCAAACATATAATTGCACGTCTGAAGGAACCGCAGGCGCGACTAAGGAGACTAAAAGAAGCTAAACTTAAGCTTGAAGAAGCTAAGAGTAGAGAACAGCAAGCAATTGAGATGGAGAATCTTAAGAAACATATCACTAATTTAGGTAGTAAGTTGAGAGTAATTGAGAAAAGATTAGAGGAAACACAGGAAGCTATTGGTATGACACAACTGATGAATTTACGCAAGGAAGTGGAAAATGCTGAAACCAACCTACGGGTAATGGAACATGATGTTGAGGCCATCAATGACGTAACATAAAAATCTGGCTACAAAATTCATGCATTTTTTAGGTCGATTTGGTACTCTTTAATTCTGACCTATATGATTACTAATATGGCTTGCCTTCTGTGAAAGTCATGTAAATGCTTATTTCTGTAACTTTTTTTGATGCCGAGGCTTCTATAAAAAGGTCATGCTCTCTGAACATTTTGAGCACAATATCAATTTGGTCAGTTCATTTTGAAGCACTTTAGGGGAAATACTTATGTTTATTTTCCAGTTTCCTTCGTCGTTTCTCAGTTTGCAGCACATTTGAACAGCTGCCATGATGAGTTCTTCATCTGGATTTTAAACTTCATCTCGCCTATGGGCTATCACCATTTACATAGTCAATCATTGTATGATAATTTATTATCCAATAAACATTGTTTCATCCTTGGCTGTATGTTTTCCCTGCAGGGTTATGCTGTTAACCATCTAAATTAAGTTTCTAGAACCTGTTGCTTTGATCATTGATCTATAGACAGACAACAAAATAGTTGGTCCATCTGCCTAGTCCACAAAGGTGATTTCAGATGTTATCAATGTCTTTTATGCCTTTTTTCCTATGTCAAATCCTTCTATGGTTATGCCAAATACTGAAGATGAAATTCTATAAAGAGAACATGATCTGTGAATTTCCACATCATAATAACCATATTTTCTGACTTCTGAGTAGCTGTTGACATTATTTCTCTTACATTAAAGTCTTCTGCATTAATGGTTATATGTTGTCACCCAGACAACCTGCATTCTCAACTATGTCATTCTGTTGTGATGCTATGTTTTCAGGGATTAGTTTTGCTTGTATGTTTGGACGTCTTACAATCTTTTTTTCATGATTAATTTGTATAGACAACCTGAGAATCTTATTTGTTGCATGCTTCTTATGATTATTGCTCAAACTGCTCAAGCCAGTGTCATGAACTTGTAATCCCCTGCTTTTTTTTATTCAGCTGAAACAAAATTTAGTTTCCATGAAGGAAAAAGTTCATGACTTTAAATGTAGAACAGATCTGTTCATAGCATATGAATGACTGACTAATTATCTATGCCTATACTATATGCACCAAGTGATAAAAGATTCATCTTCCTTGCTGTCAAACTACCTGATGCCAGAGATGCTAATGTTTTGTCTCAATATGGTTGAATTCATCTTCCTTACTGTCAAACTACCTGATGCCAGAGATCCTAATGTTTTGTCTCAATATGGTTGATGCTGAGATGCTAATGTTTTGTCTCAATATGGTTGATGCTGACTCTAGAATTACCTTTCTTAAGGGTGTTATGCTGGTTAATATTTTGCACCTCTATGCAGAGCTAGAAAATCTTCAAGATTGTTGCTTGGATGGTCTATTTTTAAGAATGAGACAACCAAGCCTACTACAAGCTTTCTTTATGTGGGACTTGACACTAACTTAAGTTTAACTAGGATTAGCATCATGGTTATAAATTACATGATATACCTAAAATATCATTCAATACCGACATATACCCTATCAAACCAGCCATCGAGTACTCGTCCATTCACGGGGGGAGAGTCTCGGGTCATTGAATAGGCACCAGTAGCGTCGACGTCGGGATACTCCCGTCCTGAAGGGCTGGGAGAGGTTGCAGAAGCAAGATCATCATCAAGTAAAGGTCATGGTCAATTCCTAGTGTTAGCGCAAGTCATGTGTTCGTCGGTCTGCATGCTCTAAGTCTTGTTCGAGAATAATCTCTTTTCGAATGAATGCCCACCGAAAATTTTAAATACAAGAGATATTTTAATACTTTTACACAACATATTCATTCAAAAGATATTTTAATACTTTTACACAACATATTCATTCAAATTCATCGACAACATTTTGTTACATATAAAATATGCTTATAAATAACTTTCTTGGATAAGGAATAGTCAGAATGAACTTGGTTGATATGGGTGATATATATCTGTTCGATAATTAAAAAACAAATAAATTAACTATTTTATATATCTAAATAAATAAATAAATAAATGGAAATCTATCCTTATTTAGCTATACGCAAAGGTAGCTTTTACTTGTTATGTATGTTTCTTACGACTGCTCATTTTCTTCTAATAAGCTTTCTGAAGTCTGTATTATCAGAATATGGTGGACCTGCCAGTGGGACCATCTTAGCATCGAATAAGAAGTCGGGTAGAGGATCTGGTAACAAAGTTACTTTTGATGCGCCGAACAAGATGGTAAGGGTTTCTTCGCATGCCATTCTTGAGAGGAGGCGGGCGTTCGATCGTTATGATTCCGTGTCTTGGTTTCATGTGATGTTGGGCGCAGCGGCTTTCTCCTCCGCCGTCGCGAGCGGCATGCGGCTCCCTCTCCCTGTCTTGGCGAAGACGGCCCGGAGGAGAATGCAGATGCTGCCCTCCGTCCCGTCCCCCCTCTCGCCTCCCCGCGCCTCCGCTTCCTCTGCCGCCGCCGGCGATACCGACCGCAAGCCTTGGCTCCTCGTCGGCCTGGGAAACCCTGGGAAGTTGTATCAGGGGACACGACACAATGTATGGACCAGCGACTTTCTCCATCTTTTATTATGCGCGTCTTCAAAGTTGGGTTAGATGTCGTCTTCTTCCTTTTCTGTTCGTTTAATACGCTCTCAATGCCATTGCGTTGCTTAAAATTCGAACTGTTAGGGTGAAAAACTGTAGATTTAGAATATAATTAGCCAGGAATGCCATCTTTGATGGATAATTTTTGTAAATTGTTTGCATATGCTTCCAAAATAAATAATACCCTGATTTTGCCATTTCTTTCGTACCCTACCCTACCCGAACATTGAGCAGATGAACTTGGCGTCCGATCATTTGTGATACTAGTTGCTCGTTTTTCCAAACAACCATTTAACTCTCCAATTGCTACTCGGTCAGTTATTTCTAATTGTTCCTTGCAACAAATATGAATCTAATGACCAACATGCATAGAGTAACATTCAGTTTATGATCCATCAAGTGCTTAATTTGAGTATTTGTAGTTTCTATTTGCTTTGATCTCATGCACAACAACACTAATTTGATTTGCTCTCTGGTGCCCTTGATTAAGAAAAGAGAAGTTTGTGCATACATTTCCGACCTAAATGACTTGCTGTTGGGCTGTTACTATCATCTTCTTTTCTACCTTGGCCAACCATTAGGCTGATGAAGGACAGAATCAGTTGCGAAGATAACTGCTTGTTTTTGAACTACATTTAGCTGTTGAATTTCTACTTGATCACTTATCTCTATTCGTATTCACAGCAAATATTGATCTTATATGGGTAGACAAACATTCATCTTAATCTATCAAGAGTTTAACAGGATAATTTGTGGGTTCTATTTATTTCTTTGTTGGTTGCCCTTTCTGAAAGACTTCACATATACATGGATAACTTTTATAGAAGTTGAGGCGAGACTTGGTGGTTGATCCTTATGGTTATTGGTGCAAATATTCTGGATGTATTCAATTTCAGTATGTTACTAACCCGGTTTTCTCATGTATATCTACTTCTTGGTTGCACTATTCTAGTCCATTTTCTGCAATCATTAGCTTTATGCTTTTGATACTCTTAACATAGTGATGGATTCTGATTTAGGTGGGTTTTGAGATGATAGATGTTATAGCTGAAGCTGAAGGGATATCATTGAGTAGCATGCGCTTCAAAGCAATGTTTGGAAAAGGTACTTTTGGCTATTGCAAATATCAAACTTTTGAGTATAGCTGTTGTGTTCACATGTTAACAGAAGTTGCAGAACTATGACCTTTTTTTATCGATGTTGATTAACAACAATTTGTCGGTCTATGTTCTTTCTAGATATAATAGAAAGAGGAAAAAAAGTTAGGGTGCTTTTGAGAAACTAACATTGACAAAGTGCATTAGTAGTTTGCTTGTTTATAGCTTTCCTTTTTTTTGTTTATAGCATTCTCATTTACATGTCTGATCTGTTGTCCCAGTGGGCTCGATTTTGGTGGTTTTTGATATATCACAAGAATTTCATTTTCTAGTAGTGCAGTAAGAATTAGATCTGGGTTTTTCTTTCTAATGGAATAAAGTTCATCATTGTGTTATACTTCTCTTCTAGTAAGGCTTTCTGGTTTGTCTATCTGTTACTTATCTGTTGGTACACTGCATAGTCTATTTATCATCTTATGGCTATACGACTTGTGTTATATTAAACTTTTGTATTAGTTTTCCAGTATATTTGTTTGAATTTATGATCACTCGCAATTGAATGACTTGGTTTCAGGAGGTTCTCCCAAATCCCATGGTCCTTTAAATCCTTAAATTTTTATAGCAAGGTCAACAATCCAATATACATATAATGAATTCATCAGTGTAGCTTGAGGTTAAGAGTAAATTTCTAATTTACTTTTATTTTTCTTTCTATACAAATTGTTACTGTCAGGTAACTCTTTTCTTTGGATTGAAAGAAACTTTAAATGATGCTTTTATGATAATAAAATCATCAGAAAAAGATATTGTTTATTCTTGTTCTTTAATGTGAGATTGTGATTGCAAACAAAACATGTAGGTTAAAGTTTGCTGTTATCTTTTAGTTGAAATATGAAACCATAAAATATGAAGTATAAAATTGTTTTGTATTATTTTTGTTTGCATGCACCAAAATGATACAGAGCAATGAGTCTTTAAACTTTTTTTTTGACATTATAATAGCTTCAATGATATATCTGAACCATTTGATATGAGTACACAATTAATATTTTAGTATTCGTAAATGATCTAAAACATTAAGTTACATTCCAAACCTGACTTGGATAATGTGGCAATGTAGTGTAGCACCATGGATATGGTTATGAGGAGTTGTCTAGGTCCTCAGTCCTCTAATAGGAGCATATGCTTGTACACTTTTGGAAGCTCTCGGATCAGTTGAAAGATGCCACTTTGCTAGTGCTCAGCAAGTACGTCCCTTGCTAGTTCTTAGGAAATATGAACATATTCTGAGTAATTTTTGGCACATTGTGTTATTTCATTTTTACCTTATTTTCTTTTACAATTATAGATGATAATACTCTCAAGTACATGTTCATCTATCTTTGCCGTAAAACTGGAAAAGTGGCACCATCAAAATTTCTAGGATGTTGAGAGGCTTCTGACCTGTTCTTAATCTATAATAATGGTGAGGGTTGGAGTTATGTTTATATGGCTTCTGTCTCAGTTTGTCTTAGTTGAACTGGCTGTAAATGCTTGGCTGGTTGACATGAACTTTACAATTCACTCGGTCAGGTTTAAGTGTGTTGGATTGAACTCGTTAATCAGGTAGTTTTTGCTTGATCTAAATATCTCTTGAGCCAATCCACCAACAGATTTATGTCACTTGACCTGTAACCAATTTATTTCTCCGGGTTGGTAAAGGATGGATTCTTAAATTTGGTTTAACAATAGTAACCTTTGTTCTTGATAATGAGCCGCCATTTTAGATCTCGTTCATTGGTTTCATGCTGTTATCACCTAGTAACCTACTTAGTTCTCTCCCTATCCACTCAGCTAGATGACTGCCTACACTGAATTTAATAGATATCGTGAACCATTTATGTTACTGAAAACCTATGAAGATACACAAGTTCTATGACATTTATAAGCATATTTCGAAGTTTTTGCTTATTCTATTACATATAACTCTGAGTACATGTCATGAATACTTTTCTTCTCAACTCAGGTTGCATCTGTGATGTTCCTGTCATGCTTGCAAAACCAACAACTTTCATGAACTTAAGTGGTGAATCTGTAAGCACAATTGTCTACACGGACTTCCTGAACATCTATATATCATTTCTGGATGATGTCAGATTGGACACTTATTGTAGGTTGGACCACTGGTGTCGTACTTCAATATACCTCTGAATCAAGTGCTTTTGGTACAGTACATTTAGTTGAACTAGGTGTCTTATATGTAATATTGTTTTCTTATATCTGATGAGCTATTGCTTTTTGCTGCACAGATGTATGATGACCTAGATTTACCTTTTGCAAGATTGCGCTTATTGCCAAAAGGTGGGCATGGAGGACACAATGGGTAATTTATTATTCTTTACCAATTATCTTATGCTGACAAAATTGGCACAAGTGAGCTGCCTTATGATTATGGAACCTTTTACTTTGGTTTAGTCATGATTATGAAACCTTTTACTCTTACTTTGGCACGAGTCTTTTCATGTACGCTGGAGCTGCCTATTTTTCTATCTAAGCCATATCACCTTGTTTGTTTCACATGATACCTGGTGATGCTAGAAAATGGCTTAGTAGAAGACTTGGTGGTTCGGTTTGCACCAAGAGGAACCACTAAGGAATGCTAGAAGTCGAGTCCTCTCATGCCTATGAGTGTAAGATGGAAGAAATATGAGAATAGAGTAGTGAGATTATGTACACTGTACTGAGGTGGTTATTTTATATAAGATAACATATATTAGTATGTAAATTACAAAAGAGTTAGCCATACGAGGAAAAGGCTCTTAGGAGGTGGAGTGCTAGTACAAGCAAGTTATTTTGTTCGTCGTTAAATGAGAAGTGGTTAGACATGATCGGACAATATTAACAAAGAGTCTCAAATTAGGTGTCGAAACACAATAAAATTTTGAGTCCTATAGATATTTTAGACTCTTGTTCAAGCTTACTTAATGTCTGTCTATTATAAGTGAGTTCTGATTTCTCGAATTTGAGGAGAAAAAGCCAATGCCTACCAATTTATCAAATATAGAACTTAATTACCAAGTAATTTGGCAACCTTCTTTTTCCTTGCACATCTTTAACCACAACTTTCAATTGTCACATTTGGATCAATTGTGTGAATCATGTGTAATGCTTCATTTTTTGCGATAGTGTGTTTTATTCTATGCTTATATCTGCCGCCAGGATGCGAAGTGTGATCGACCACTTGAAAGGAAGTCGTGATTTCCCACGTCTAAGAATAGGTGAGTTGAATATCTGATCGTTCTTAACATTGTTCATGGTTTCACGATCTCATATTTGGGGATGTCAAGGTATCGGAAGACCACCAGGGAAGATGGTTCCTGCCAGCTTTGTACTCCGACCCTTCAACAGGAAAGAACGAGAAGAGGTTCTTGCACCAACCCTTTCTTTTGTTCCCAAAAGAACTTAAACAGATCTAATGACAGGAACTGTATCCAAAATAACTCAACTGGGATCATATTTGTTGTTTCCACAGCTAGACTTTGCCTTCCAAAGAGGACTGGAAGCAATAAGAATCCTAATGCTTGAAGGTCTCAACAAAAGCGCAACATTCGTGAACACTTCACAGTCGCAACTCTTGAATAGTTGAAGACATTTGATTGACTCACACAATTAGATTGTTATTTCCAAAGTAGAAGAAGATTCATGGGGATTGATCAACTATCTGAATTACACATGTATGATCAACCTCTTGGCGGCATCATTGGCCGCTACGCTTGTGAAATTAATCCTCCAACCAAGATGGATGTGGGTGTGCTCAATATTTTTTTCTTATCCTCCTTTTGGTCGAGCACATGAACTCTTGCTGGCGAAAGATCGAAATACAGAAAAATGGAAAATATTGTTTGAGATCATTTTTTTGTGTTTGAAGTACACCTCGGTATGGTATTATTTCTTTTCTCTAATTAGCTGTGCGTCAATTGTTGTTTGAGATTTAAAGATTAATATATAGATATAAAGATAAGTAAGAGGAAAATTAATCAATATCATTATTAGACTATTAATGCTTTATGGATATGAATATTGGATGATTAAAAAATAACATATATAAAAGTGTTGAGATAGGGAAAGATAGTAAAATGAATATCTTATTTGTGAACAATTAGGTGTAATTTATATTGAATAAAATAAAAAAGCGATATATATATATATATATATATATATATATATATAATGTAATATATATATACATATGTATATAATATATAAAATGCATATATATCTTTTTGCTTCCCACCTATCTTCTCTATTCGTCTCCCTGTTTTAGATTACAACCAAAGCGATGGCGGCCGCCCCTTCCCTCAGAGCGCCGCCTCTAACCCTCGCGTCCACCGCCGCCGCCCTCCGAACCTTCTCCAGAACGCTCGTCCTCCAACCTCAGAAGCCTCTCTTCACCTCGTCTAGGGCCCTGAGGTCTCCCCCGCTCCCTCCCTTCCCTTCCAATCTCCCCCGACGCCGCCTCGCCACCCGCGCCAGCGCTGACGGAGGAAACGGCGCTCCAGATCCCCGCCAATTCGACTTTGATCTTTTCACCATAGGCGCTGGCAGTGGAGGCGTTCGGGCGTCACGGTTTGCTGCGACTTATGGCGCCAAGGTGGCCATCTGCGAGCTCCCCTTCTCGACGATATCCTCAGAGAGTGCTGGCGGTGTCGGCGGAACGTAAGCTTGATCTTATCTCCTTGCCTTGTCTTACCGGCGATTTTTTTGTGCGGTTTCTACTGTAGAAGCGGGAGGGGTTGTGGATGTTCTACTATTTTTGGTTGTTTGGATGTTTGCTTGACGGATCAAAAGAAGTGTTTTGACGTTCGATCAATTAATTTAATGGTATATTGGTGAAAAGATTTTAAATTGAGATGATCGATATACTACATAAGTTTCAGGGTAAGTCCTAAGATTAGGCTCCAAGTTCGGATCTTGGAATCATGGGACTGTAACATGTTGCTTTATCCCCCTTATACGAGAGTTCACCTGTTGGGTTGATAATTCTGTGCAAACGATACAGATAAGTTCCAGAATCTTGGATTACCTTTCATGAATTAGATGGGACTGGATCCTACATGAAAAACATACTAGGTTCCTTTTGATTGTTTCTTTTTATGTAGGGATTTTGTGTTTTTTCGTGGCACAACAATTATGCATTCGTATGAGATCATGATGCTCCAGGTATACATTATAAAAAAAACAGTAAAAGATAAAGCATGTCCATGAAAATTATTTGAAGATGAACATCTTGCCTCTTTCCTGTGATTATAATGTGAAATTCCGTGAAGTACACTTATTGAACCTGGGAATCCACAAAACAACTAATTGTGGCTACTTCTGGAGAATGATAAACGTCAAAGTGTTTATTTATTCTTCCAAGGATTATTAGGTGAAAACACCAAAAAATTAACATAATCTTCATTTACTTGCATAATTATTTTCTGCCTACATAATTGTAATACATCAAGATGGATCTTGGGTTGGAGCACAAATTGTTGCTAGTTTGGTCTCAATATGATTGTAATTCTTGGCACAACAGTAAAGTTGCTTCTTTATGAATTATGATTGATTGTTCATTTTTACAATTAACAAAGTGTGGGAGACACCATCTGATGGCATTTTTTTTATTATATATTTCATTTTAAATCATTTTTTCTTTATTCTGTAAAACTTGTAATTCTTGAAGACTAAAAAAGTCATATATTATTAGGGAAGGGGAAAGCCCTGCTTCTAAGGTTAATTCTCATTCTTCTGCATGGACTATGATCTTTTGTTCATTTAATTGATTTTATGCTTATATTTACTGCTGCAGATGTGTGCTTCGTGGATGCGTTCCAAAGAAACTACTCGTTTATTCATCTAAATATTCCCATGAATTTGAAGAGAGTCGTGGCTTTGGATGGACCTATGAGGCCGATCCCATGCATGACTGGAGCACACTTATTGCTAACAAGAATGCAGAATTGCAACGTCTGACAGGGATTTATAAAAATATTCTGCAGAATTCTGGGGTCGCTTTAATTGAAGGCCGTGGAAAGGTTGGATGATGTTCTGAGATCAGGTTATAGTTTTAAGAGTTACTTTGTCTGCACCATAGATTTTGACTGTTGTAAGGTTTATTTATTTGTTGTGTTGGTCGTGATGATGCAGATAGTTGACCCACATACTGTTGATGTGGATGGAAAACACTATACTGCTAGGCATATACTAATCTCAGTTGGTGGCCGACCCAACCTTCCAGATATTCCTGGAATAGAGCATGCTATTGACTCAGATGCTGCATTAGACTTGCCTTCAAAGCCTGAAAAGATTGCAATAGTAGGAGGTGGGTACATTGCTTTGGAATTTGCTGGCATCTTTAATGGATTAAAGAGTGAAGTTCATGTATTTATTCGACAAAAGAAAGTGCTGAGGGGCTTT
Organism: Musa acuminata AAA Group; assembly: GCF_036884655.1. Classification (NCBI taxonomy): domain Eukaryota; kingdom Viridiplantae; phylum Streptophyta; class Magnoliopsida; order Zingiberales; family Musaceae; genus Musa; species Musa acuminata. The sequence goes on along the minus strand of NC_088329.1, from coordinate 44,470,949 downwards.
GACGAGGAGGTAAGGAAGTTAGTGGAATTAACATATGTATATGTACGCCTTCTATTGTGAAATCATTCTCTGAAATATAGGTTTATGCAGATTCGGAACTTTGTTTCAGAGCAAATGTCCTTGAGGGGGATTGAATTTCACACAGAGGAGACTCCTCAGGCAATCCTTAAATCATCAGATGGTCTTCTATCACTTAGAACTAACAAAGAAACAGTAGATGGTTTCTCACATATAATGTTTGCAACAGGTCGAAGACCAAATACAAAGGTTTGATCATTTTATTTTACTTTGCATTTCTGTTGGGAGAGGAGGAGGATCTTGTATTAAGAATTATATATGTATGGTTCTCTTTCATATATGCAGAACTTGGGATTGGAGGATGTTGGGGTAGAATTGGCCAAGAATGGTGCAATTCTGGTACATATGAATTCACCAACATAATTATTTTGTTTATACAAGTATTCTGTGGCCTTTGATCAAAATAGTCATTTGGTCCAGGTTGATGAATACTCTCAGACATCGGTTGATTCCATTTGGGCTGTTGGAGATGCTACAGATAGGTTGAACTTGACCCCTGTTGCATTGATGGAAGGAGGGGCTTTTGCTAAAACTGTATTTGGCAAGGAACCTACTGTGCCAGATTACAGGTTTGTTTCTAACCCACAGAACTTTTTATAGTGTTGGAGAGGCAATTTGTAGAAGGTGCTTTGGAAATGGTGACTGTTTAGCTATTGCCTGACTATGATAATTGAAACAAGAATATCATGAGTGTACGAGAATATTCTGGATCCTCGTAAACAAATCATCAATATTATCTCTACTAGTTAAGGTCAGCCAAACAGTTATTGTTCTAAATAATTTTTGAATGTTGCCTCTTGTTCTAATGCAATCTTTATCATTGACATGTTCTTTTGTGACCTATGATCTTGATCTTTCATTGTCAAATATCATATATCACATAAGTTCATTTGTTGTTATTTATCAAGTTGTCTTTTGTAATACAAAAGATGTCATTATTTGACGTCCTGACGATGTGGGTTCAAGTCAGGAGCAAATTCTAGTTAAATTTATGGAAGATTGGTGTTGCCAAATTTTATCATCAACTGTCATCAAAAAGACTATTTGGAAAGTAGAATCTACTATGTGATTTCTAGTTGAAGCTCTGTGCAAGAAAGGAACAATCCTTAAAAAGTTAAATAAGACATGGGAATAATTATAACAAAAGAGGAATAATAAAATTTGATTTGCAGATTCATGATTGTCAAAGTGGAGAACATTCACCAACCATAATATTTTTCTTCACAGAAGTAACTTTTTCAATTGAGCAGGCACAAAATTTTTCTTCTAGTCTTGTTGTTTCAGATTCAGAATGATAGAAACTAGAAGAGAAGTACCAGCATTTCAGATGTTATTGGAGTCCTTTTTGACGAACAATTCTGTGTTGAGTGTCTTTATCTTAGCTTGTAAAGTCCATTATCCTTGCTGAGCTCTAGGAACTGTTATTAATCACAAGGGATGAGATAGTTCACTAGTTATGGCAAATAAAGAACATTTCAGGTCTTTTGACAAATTGGTGAACCTTCAACAGGGTGCTTTTATTGCTAAGATATTTGAAGCTTTACATGCAGAAAGCTTTAAAGATAATAATTTGATATTGATGACAATAATATCAGGATTATTAATTATCATTGGAGAGATGTTACCCTTGGCCTGCTACTGTTAAATAGTTTTAGTTATGGTAGATCCCTGAAGTAAGAAGGCTCCATCGAAACTTCACAAGACCAAGGCTTGTAGACATTAGTAGCTCGTGAAGCCTTTTTTATTCTACTGATGTTAAGCTGGTTTCTGAGATTCACTAGTTAATTTGTAGAACTAACAATTGATCCGTCAATATTCTTAGAATTTGATGAGTACGTGCTGTAGTTGGTTAATGATTTATGAAATGAAGGGTGTTCATGCAATTAGTCAGCCAAATAAGATGCAGTAGTGCCAATGGATGATAATCATTTGTTGCCGCTTAAATTTGCATGATGTGTGCTTGTAGAACACGCTATTGCAACTTCCACTAGTAGACAACTAGCATTTTTTTTCCATCATAAATTTGCATGACACATACTTGAGGACATGCTAAGTCATGCTTCTAGGCTTCATTTTGCACATGCAACTGTCACTAACATTATGCTCTAGTCTTTTAGGCATGTAAAATCATGTGGGTGAATCTGTCAATCCAAAATTCTTTCTTATTAGTGGATTATTTGTTTATGACAGAGCTGTGCCCTCTGCTGTTTTTTCCCAGCCTCCGATAGGACAAGTTGGTCTTACGGAGGAGCAGGTGAGGCAAATTCTTCTTGCCATGATTATACTTGAAGTGTGCATTTGGTTTTTTTTGTTTCTCCCATTAATATCTGATGATGGTGCAGGCTATTCAAGAGTATGGTGATGTTGATATTTACACAGCCAACTTCAGGCCTCTTAAAGCCACTCTTTCTGGCCTGCCTGATCGGGTCTTTATGAAGCTTATTGTATGTGCAAGCACGAACAAAGTGTTAGGAGTGCACATGTGTGGGGAAGATTCTCCTGAGATTATACAGGTTTCTTTTATTTGTTTTAATTGCATCCCCTTTATATTGCCTAGCTTTTAGCTTACCAGGCTTGATTTTTTATATGCTTCAGGGGATTGCTATTGCTGTAAAAGCTGGACTAACTAAGGCAGATTTTGATTCCACCGTCGGAATTCACCCAACATCTGCAGAGGAGTTTGTCACAATGAGGAGCCCAACTCGGAAAATCCGGAAGGATCCATCCCCAGCAATGGTTTGCCAAGTCTATAAATTGATTAAAATCGATTTATTGTTTATGAAATTGGAAGTCTCGTCATGTTTTTTTCTCTTTTGCATGATTTGTAGGAAAAGAATGTTGACGAGGTCAGGCCAGATAGGAATAAGTAACTTCTCCGAATGAGGTAAATCATTGAAATATACTCTTTTACTGCCTGCAAGAAATTTTAGTAACATGCAGATTCTTCGATATTTTTCATGTACCTTAGCTTTGTAATTATCTTGATCATGCTAAATTACTATCAGGTTTCCTTGTCAAAAACTTATTGCTTTCATAACATTGTGTTCATAAGTTTCTTGGATGCATAATCACTCTTTCTTTACATGTTTGTTAAATTATTACTTTGAGGTTCCACAGGGATGTGGTATTTGTTGGTTCCTGTCTCCATGTGTTGGATCATTGTCAGTGTATAGCTTACAAGTTCAAATTGACTAGGTGGAGAGAGATGTTCGGCTGCTTTTATGCTTCTTAACACCCTTCCAGACTATTGCATTGCGGCGCATGGTTCCAGACTATGCTTCACGCGAGTCTGGTGGTTAACTAAACACTATGGGGAGTACATGAAAAGAGTTTCAGATTTAATAATTGTCAAAATAAAAAAAGGTTTATCATATGTGGGCTGAATATAGATAGTTTAGGCACTTCTTATTTACGTCTAACGTAGCAGTTTGAACGGACAAAAAGTTTCCGTGAAGCTGCTGGAGCTACCTATCATTGTTGACTGAAAAATTAGGATCCTTTTGAATTGAGATAGGAATTTGAATGATGCATGGACAAGCCAGTGACTGAACTTGCATGTAACAATTAGCCTAACGAAAAGCTAATGGTTAGTTGTTGAAAGCTGTAGAGAACATAATCTGATTAGATGAATTCTGAACTCCAAAATAACAAGGATGCTTATGTCCACAGTCATGATTCTGGAAGCTATGGGGAGTGACAAGTTTTGCATTATTCTGAAGGGGGTGAAATTGAATAGAAAAGTCATTTCGATTATACGTTTTAATCTCCATGCTGTATGTCTTCAAAATTAAAATTTTAATCAGCTAATTTGTTAGACTGCTACTTTTCTTGCATATCAACATCCTACTCAGAAAAAAAAAAAACTAATTGAAGTCCTTGGTTGATGTTCATACAACAATGGATTTTAACATCACAAGCTGCATATTTTTCATGGATTTGAAGTTTTATATTGAGATTTCCATTCTTCAGATTATAGGCAAGAACAGTGATCGAGTAGACTACCTGCTGGAAGCACTGAAGGTGGTGTTCTTCTTGTTCCATGAGAGGGTTCTTTTTGATCCTTGCAGCGCAAATGAGCTTTCATGTTCATGCAAGGTTTGTATACAGATGGAGCTTTTGTTGAAATCTTTTATGGTGTAAACCTTTTCTGTGTTTATTAAATATAAATATATTATTGTTCTTATTAACATTTCTTTTGCTCGCACATATGATGATCACTGACTATTTTCTCTAGTTCTTGAGTTGACTTCTAATATAGTCTTCCATTGAAACTGAGAAATTGAGTTGACTTCAGACTGAACTTGAGTTTGTATATTTTGACCTGTAGAAAACTTATTATTCCTTCCAATTAATTTTAACATCACACATTGTCTGATGTTGGTAATACAACTGCTACTAAGCCACCTTTCAGTGTCACAACAATTCCAATAAATGAGTTGAGATTAGAACAATACAGAGACGAAGAATCCAAATGCAAAAGGAGGGAGCGTATTGTTTATGTCATCACCATTGCTTAGAGGCCTTCTTGGAATCCAGAACGCAATGCCTCATGCGCAACAGTTGCGGGAACGATTACACCACCCGGACGACGAAGGCCGGCCGCCCCGGACCGCCCAAGCCGGCGACCAATCCACCGCTCACGGCCTCGCTTTCATCCATGAAAAGGTCATCCGTAATCCTGAAGACCGCGTGCATTCCGACGAGCAGCAGGCCGACCCCCACTGACTTGAACACGTTCGACCCGAGATCCGTGGAGACGAGCGCGAAGAAGGTGGCCAGGGAGAGGGCGCCGAGGATGGTGCCTTCGTCGAAGCGTCTGTCGAAGAGGACGAGCGGCCCGTCGCGGGCCAGGTAGAGGAAGAACCAGGCGGCGGCGAGGATGAGGGCGGCGGCCAACGAGGCTGGCTGCCAGATGAGGCCGATGGCGAGGGCGAGGAGCACGGAGAGGGCGTAGTTGGAGCGGAAGTAGGTGAGGTTACGGCGGAGCCGGGATATGGCTTCCCCGGCGGAGGGGGGGCGGGCGAGGGCGGCAGAGTCGAGGAGCTGCCCCCAGGGGCGCTGGGTCGCGATTAGGGCCCTGCCCTGCTCACGGAGGCTGGAGACGAGGGCGGCCCCGCGGTGGACCGCGGACGGCGCCGACGTTGGAGAGGGTGCGGCCGCGTGGGAGGGCAATGCCCCGTAGCCCCGCGGCGAGGCGGAGCGCATTGCGAAACTATCAAAGGTAGCTGCGATCCTTAACGCAAGAGCCGGCGGGGAACCGGCGCGAAACGGGCGCTGCCTTCTCCCGTTCCGTTCCGTGGCAAGAAATATATAACGACGAAGGTCGACGAGAAGCAACACGTTTTGGGCACCGATCAAACACACGCGTGGTAAGAACAGGGAGTGCGTCGGTTCAATTTGCTATCAGTAAGTGGTGGGTAATCGTCGGTGACCCAACCATCGAATGCGTGTTTGTAAACAAGAGAGGTGAACGTGCTTTGACCGCGAGAAGAAAGGTAGGCCCCCTGCTAGAATTCTTTTTTTCCAGAAAAAAGAAAAATATAGCCTCTAATAATGAACAGGCCTGTTGGGCCTTTTGGGCCTCATGAAGTAAACTATTAAGATTGATGGGCTCTCTTGTGGCCCATTTACAGCTTGGTCTTTCGGCCTTTCTGCCGAGGTGGCATCTCGGGTTGGCCTGCGGAGCCCATCAAGAACCCGAATCTTAAGACCAGATCAGTGATGTTCGCGAAGAAGTCTTTCTTGATCGTTGACTTGATTTGATTTGGATCGTAAATTTTGACTCGTTTACGTGGTCGCACTGTAGATAGCTCCGTATCTCCTGCGACGCTTGAGATCTTTTCCTCCTCTCCATCGCATGTCCTCTTAAAACCCCTTCTTCCCATCCAAATCCCGGCCCAATGGCCGGACTCCAGCTTCACTCCACCACCCTCTTCGACTCCCTCCACGCCTCCTTCTCCCGCCTCCATTTCCCTCGACTCCTCCTCCCCCTTCGCCGCTGCCGTCGCTGCCGCTTCTCCTCCTCGGCCACCTTCCCCTCGCGAAACCCCTACCCCAATCGAGACCCTTGCGACAAAACCCTGCCTTCCCTCAAGTCCGACCACCAAAGTGCCCCCTGGATCAAGAACTGGACTGAGCCCCGCTTTCGATCGCTCCCGAAGAAGCCTCGAGCGGCGCTGGATTACCGGCAGAGTGTTTCCAGTGACGACGATGAGTACGGCACCAGCAGGAGCACCGGAAGCAGTGCCATGGCGAAGATTGTTGAGAAATTGAGGAAATTTGGGTATATCGATGACTCCGAGGAAGTGAAGGAGCGACCCTTGCCGGAGAAGGGTTCCGTGGAGGACATCTTCTACGCGGAAGATGGGATTTTGCCTGATTCTAGGGGCGGCTTGTCTTGGGATGTGAATGAGAAAGCGCGATTTCCTTGGGAGAAGCCTCGGGAGGAGGAGGAGGAGAAGCAGGCGTCAGCGAGGAAGACGAGGAGCAAGACTTCGTTGGCGGAGCTGACCCTTCCGGAAGGGGAGCTGCGGAGGCTGCGGCACCTGGCGATCAGGACGAAATCAAAGACCAAGATTGGAGGGGCTGGGGTGACGAAGGAGATCGTGGACTTGATTCACGAGAAGTGGAAGACGGAGGAGGTAGTGAGGCTCAAGTGCGAGGGGCCTCCGGCTCTTAACATGAAGCGGATGCACGAGATCTTGGAGGTAAGGTGGCTTATGATTTGTCCTATTGAAGTATATTACGTAGTCTTAAAGAAATGGTAGCTCAATATCAAGTTGACACCCCATTACTGCAAAATGGAACAGTTAACATTCTTCAATCCTTCTTACTGTATCATTCCTCATTCATTTAAGCAACATTTTTGTGGCCCAGCTTAGGATTTGACCTTCCCTCAGAATTTGATTATGATCAGCAATAAGAGGTAATAGTCCTTGTAGATTGTCAATGGCGGAAACTTTGTTCTACAATATATATGATTTAGTTGGTGAATGCGTGGATTCTTTTTATGACTTGTTTGTAGATAACTTGCTTTTACTACAATGCAACACTCTCTGATCCATATACATAGCGGTGGTGATTCTAATAGTTGCAATATAGAGAAAGAAAGTACTGCACATGTGCAATTGGAGGCTTGTTGCACATATGCCATATTTCTTTGCTGCACATCCTTTCTTTTTGCCTTCTTGATTTTGTTTTCTGTGACAAATGTGAGCCAATGTGGCTTTTTTTTTTTGGTGGCTGCTCAGTTTTAGGAGAAATAAGTAATATGCTAATTTTCCTGCAGCCATCACAGCATCACCTGATAGGTTCTCTGAGCAACTTTGTATCCTTGACATAGCCTGAATCCTTGATCAATGCTTTTTTTTTTTTTGGTCTTTAAAGGTGTCACTTCTGAGTAATTATTAGCTTCTGTCTATATTTCTTAACTGCTAATATTTGTCAGCATATGTAGGTGGTATACAGTTATTGACACCTTGCATTCAGTTTTATATTGTCTGAACCCTTGCATTTTATCTGTCCTTTTCTTTTACCAAATCGTGTGAAGTGGGTTCAGAGAGGTGTGCTGATATCAATCCATCAATGTTAACAGAGGAAAACAGGAGGATTGGTGATTTGGAGGTCAGGGACCTCGATTTCTTTATACAGGGGTGTGACTTATGAGATCCCTCAACTAGTCAAGAGACCATATCAGAGTAATCAGAGAGCCAGTTTGGACTCCTTTAAACAACCTCTGGGTTATCGGGCTGAGGCTTTTGTAGAAAATGGTAGAGGCAGTCATGTGGCAGGTCCTATTGAACATCTAACTGTTAAAGTTGAGGAGGAAAAAGATGTGGAATCACCTCCAAAGATTGAATATGAAAGTGAAATTGACAAGCTATTGGATGATCTAGGCCCTCGTTATACAGATTGGCCTGGAAGTGGTCCACCACCTGTAGATGCTGACTTGCTTCCAAGTGTAGTTCCTGGTTATAAGCCCCCTTTTAGAATTCTCCCCTATGGAGTGAGACCTTCTCTTGGGCTAAAGGAAGGCACAGCATTACGTAGGCTTGCAAGGGCATTACCTCCACATTTTGCTCTCGGTAAGCATACACCTGTTTCTTCACTTTTGTAAATATTGTGATCACTTTTCGTTTTTATGCATTTTTTGTGTTGTTGAACATTTTCAGGGAGAAGCAGGCAACATCAGGGGTTAGCAGCAGCCATGGTGAAGCTTTGGGAGAAAAGTTCTATAGCAAAGATTTCCTTGAAGCGTGGCGTGCAGCTTACTAGCAGTGAGAGAATGGCTGAAGATATCAAAGTTATTAAACTTCCCTCGCCTCTTAGTAACAAGTTTTCCTGCAAAACTATAGTCAAGGAATTTCTACTCTCCTCTTAGTAACAAACGATATATGGATTACTTTTGAGGTTGAATTTCTACTTTATATGTTAATTAATTAACATTTATTATAAGATAGATGTAATCTTTATTCTAAAATTTCTGCATGTTTTCCCCTCATATAGACAAGGTATCCGGATCTTTTTATTGCCCTATGCTGATGTCAAAATTGTAGCCAAGAGTAAATTTAGGCTAAGAGAGGAGTTCATAAGATACAAAGCTAGTCGGGTGTTATAAATATTTCCTTCTTGTAAATTTTTTACTTGCTGTAGTTTAATCTCATGAAATCATTGAATAACCCTCTGATTTCCCTAGACTTGAATGGTTGCCTATTTCCTTTCTACTTTCCTTTTCATTACTGGTATTTGTAACTTCTGTTTCTGAGATTATATATAAAGCTTAAAAGATATAACTGATTAATCAAGCACACAACTTTAGGATAAGCTCTGACATCAAGTGACTTTAACAGCCATGACTGGAAGCCACAAGCCTATAATCCTGTTCATGATTGTATCATAGTCATGTCTGCGGGAATTAAACTAAAAAAAAGGAAAAAGGACTTATTACAGACCTTTGCTAATAGTTATTTGGTTATTACAAGCCTTTGTTAATAGCTTTCTGGTTCATTCTTGTTTTCTTGTTAAAAGCCACTTAACATGGGTTGCAGGTAATATTGTATCCATCCACTGGTGACTTTAAATAGAAGTTAAATGGATCATATTTAGTTTGCAACAGAGCTTGGAACTAAGTGTTGCTGAAAATTTTGTTGGTGAATGACATAAATTAAAAATTCAGACATGAATCTCAAAAATAGTAATTATAACAATCTTTTTAAGTCCTTTTCTTTGTGTACCATGCTTGCTTGATCGAATGATTTGATTACGATTTTGAAAGGATTATGGTTTTGTGAAGTTGATTGTTTAGGAATGAAGTATTTTACTTCATTTGACTCCTGTTGTCAATATTAAAGGTCAATAGTACTAGTCTTATGTTATTGAAGGATCAAACTTGATTGGTCTTTAGTTCATTCACCTTGTGATTAATGGAACCTAGATGCATCAAAATGATCAACTTGCTGATATTTTTTGTCCTGTTGTCACTATCCAATACGAGGTTGTTCCCAAATTTGAAATATCAAAAGAAGGACGTTTCTAATGCTTCTTGTGTCATCATTGATTGCAGAAGCTAACTGGGGGTGCAATTCTCTCTAGAAACAAGGATTACATTGTATTTTATAGAGGAAAGGACTTTTTGTCTCCAGAAGTTACAGAGGCATTACTTGAGCGGGAAAGATTAGCAAAAGCCCTTCAAGATGAAGAAGAACAAGCACGACTAAGAGCATCATCTTCGGTTGCTTCAGATGTTGACTCATTTGATGAATCTGGGACAGCTGGTACCCTGAATGAAACGCTTGAAGCTGCTGCCAGATGGGGAAATAATATAGGTGATGATCACATGGACAAAATGATGAGAGCTGCCGAAATGGCAAGGCATGCTGGTCTTGTGAAGAAGCTAGAGAGGAAGCTTTTCATAGTAAGTATCTTAAAGTATTGAACATTTGGCACTTAAGAATCATGAGTAATATTTACTGAATTCTTCTGGCTTGTCTTGAGATTCGAAGTATGTCCCAAGTAATTTTTGTGTAGCATATCTGGAAGACAAGTTAGTGCGTCTTAAATCATATTTGAAGAAAAAGTCCGTACTCTGATCAAATTTATGATCTTAAAGTAAATAGAGTAGGTATGGCTTTTCTAGGATTTGGTTTCTTGTCCAACCTGTCCCATTAATCTTTTTCTCAGTTCATTTCAGATGTGCCCATGAATAGGTTTTCACATCGATGTAGAAACTTGCATTTTGTCTTGCTGTGTCAGTAGACTTAGAGAGCAGAATGCTGCAAACTTATTTCTGGCTTTTTTTTTATAAAAATATATTAGAGCTTAGCTATTGAGAAATCATAGCTTGTTAAATTTCATGCAGTGAATTCATGATAATGATATGTCTCATGTATATTTCTGTTCTCACTGCACAATTGACCTACAATTGCATTAGTTTCCTTCCCTTCCAGCTGATTGTGTCCCTATGATTCTCTGCTACTGTACTCCTAGAGCAAGTCTTTTGCAACCGGTAATTTTCAGGATCTGATGGTGCTAAGTGCTAACCAATTCATTTTGCCAGCATGAGTAATAGTATAAATAACATGGTTTGTTGTGGTTTGTAGAGACTTTCTAAGAGCATATTAAACCATTAAATGATTGCATGCTTCAGGATTAGTTGCATAGCATGCTTCAGAATGATTTACACGTATATAGTGCACACATAGTTACTGGGAAAGTATGTTTTCAAGTTAAACATTATGTGTGACAGGCTGAACGGAAATTAACGAAAGCTGGAAAAGCTTTAGCTAAGGTGGAGGAATCCTTAAAACCAACTGAACACGTTAAGGATCCTGAAGCAATAACCGATGAAGAAAGGTTCATGTTTCGAAAGCTTGGTTTGAGGATGAAGGCATTTTTGCTCCTTGGTAACTTTGTACTGAAGTATAATTTTTTACTTTCAGATATTGATTTCGCTCAAATCTACATATTTTGTTATGTATTCATAAGGATGGTAATGGTTGCAGGGAGGAGGGGTGTTTTCGATGGCACGATCGAGAATATGCACTTACACTGGAAGTACAGGGAGTTGGTGAAGATTATTGTCAAAGCAAAGACTTTTGCACAGGTTCAGAATGTCGCTTTGGCACTTGAAGCAGAAAGTGGGGGTGTCCTAGTCTCTGTGGACAAGATTTCCAAAGGTTTTGCCATTATTGTGTACAGGGGAAAGGATTATCATCGGCCTCCTACATTGAGACCTAAGAATCTACTGACAAAGAGGAAGGCTCTAGCACGATCGATAGAACTTCAGAGGCGCGAGGTATACCATTTTTGTTTGCCAAAGAATGGTTATGTTAGGAAACCTTGGAAAGAAAATTAAAAAAAGAAATTAATCAAGTTGAAAGCTTTTCATGCAAGAGATTTTCTTCCTTGCCCTCTTTGTTGAAGCTTTCAACTTGAAAGTATATGAACAATTATTTACAGGTCATCTGTTAATCTGCATTCTTTCTTGTTTTTCTGATGTAAACTGTTCTTTGATATGTAGGCTCTTAACCGTCATATCTCAAATGTGCAAAAGAAAGTGGAGCAGTTGAGATCTGAATTGGTATCTTATTTTTGCTTTTGATTATTTTACAATGTTGTAGGCTCGCTTAGTCAAAAAGTTGCAGACCTTTTATAGATTCTCAGAAAATCTTTTCTCCTTTCAGGTTCACTTGGACAATGTTAAAGACCATGGAGATGAGGAATTGTATGCCAACTTGGACTCAGCATATTCAACTGAAGATGAAGAAGATTCAGAGGTGGGCCTATTTGTTCCAAATGTGAAACATATGTTTGTTCTTAGTGTACCTTGCACCATATTGTTATTTCAAATTCAGTCAGTTTTGTGGCAAATCAGCCTCTGAAATCAGACTCCACTTTTTGACCTTGTAGGATGAGGGTGATGAGGCTTATCTTGATACTTTCAATGGTGCTGTTGCCATTGACCGTGATGATGGAGATGCTCATAATCACAATGATGACGATGACTATACTGAAGAGAGTGAGGCTGACGGCACAAGCAATAAGGTTGCCTGAGAATATTTTGTGTCCAGTGATGGTATTTGGAAATGACTAACACCCTTTTTGCCTTTGTAGGATGAACATGATTCTTATTTTGATGGTTGGATCAATGCTGTTGACATTTCTAGTGATGAACATGGAGGAGCTCAAAGTCACTATAAGGAAGATAATGACTCTGATGAAGACAGTGAGATCGATGACTACAGTGAAGATGATGAGAATGATTCAGAACATTCTCTTCGCTCATCAACGAGTTCTGCTAACAATCAGCAGAGTGGGTTGGCATTACCTGTTGCTGATAATATGTGCATATAACACGAGTTTTTGTTAATGCAGATGAAATGGAAGCCAAGACACTCTGGAGTTTCAGCTACCAATCTTTGCCTTATAAATTATCATTACAGTTAACAAAGTGGACATTCCAGCAGCCAAATGGTCATAACTTTTTTACTTAATAGATATAGATTGTATTTATTTCTTCTATTTCTGGATGTCCATATTACTTTGAAGTGCTGTAAACAAAGACATTTATGTAAATTTATTTTCTTTTCACAGTGTGCAGTGCAGCTTTGAGATTCTTCGTTTTGTTGTTGTTTCATGGGCTAATTACATATTTTTTTTCATGCAGTTAGATCTTCTTAGTATCTAAGTTTCTAGATTTAAAAAATTTGCATTAGAATTTCTATAATTATAAAAGTAAAATTAGTTTTATTGATGGAAATATAAAAATAATAGGTAAAAAGATAATTTCAACATTTCAGTTGGTGTTAACGAATGGTGTTGGTGGTGACAGACGTGATGTTACTAGGGGTTACGGATAGTTGTTGTAGATGATGAAAGTAATGACATGAGGTGAGAGTCGTTTTACATCTATGTCGACGTTGATATAGTTGTTGAGCGATCCTTTTGTCACTGTACATCTGGGTCGACACCGATGCAAATATCGAGCGACCCTTTCATCGCTCGGCAACTACGTTGTGGCTGCTTGACATCGATATCGATGCAGATATAGAGTGGCGAAAGAGTCGCTCAACAACTACATCGACGTTGACACAGATGTTGAGCAGCTCTTATCTCTCGTCGTCGCTCTCCTCATCTACAACAATCACCAGTGGCCCCTAGTAGTCTTGTCGTTCGTCACCACCAACTGAAATATTAATATTATCTTTTTTATTTATTATTTTTATATTTTTATTAGTAAAATTGATGGTGTTATAGTAAATGGAATTAAATGTTTCACTTTCGTAAATTTTTTAAGTTTAAAAATCGAGATACTAAGAAGGTTTGACTAAGGGGCTAATATGTAATTAGCCATAATTTGGTCCTCATGATATGTTTTTTCTTGAATGCAATTAGCTTATCCATAGATCCTATTTTTACGTAATAGGTTATCTAAGCTCTTAATATAACTATGCTATTATTGAGTTTTCCAATAGTTGCATCACCCAATTGCTTATTTGATTACTAAAGTTTCACTTGATATCAATCATACTAAAAGATTCCTTTGTGTGATTAGACTTACATCGGTATTGTGATGTTAAATGTCGATTGCCCATCTAAGGTGAAAGATTAGAGTCATCAACTTAATCGCTTTTCTTGAGTGATAGTGTCATAAGCTCTTTGTAAACATCAAACAATCTCATCGAGTGGTTTTGATGGTGCTCTCTAGAAAGCTTATCAATCAAAATAATATTATTTAAGTCGTAATCTTTTTAGTGATGATATTAGATGTTGATCGTGCATTTAAGGTGGAAGATTAGAGTTTGACCTAATTATTTTTCTCGTATAATAATCTCAAGAAAATATCGAAGAATCTTATCGAGTGGTTTTGATAGTACCCCTCTAAAGAGCTTATCAAGCTGTGAGTCATAGTTCCCTTTCAAAAGCTTATCAAGCCGAGTCGCATCGATTGAGCTAGCTTGGATTGTGAATTCTTATTAAGTTGTGATTATTTTCTTATATCGACTAGATAGATCCAAGTTTGACCATTTAACATTAGGTAGCTTCTAGAAAGTTATTAGAAACATATCAACAAATATGATTGTTCTAAGCTCTATCGAAATGACTTCCAAAGTTTGATGGTTACTTTTCTCTAATTAGAGAGAGAGAAAATACGACTGTGTGGAAGTGAGCTAATTATATATTACTTGTATAATTAGTTATCTTAGTATTTTGATCCATATATTTTAAAAAATTATATTGATATCTCTATATTTACAAAAGTGAAATATTTAATTATGTTTCTCCTCGCATCGTCGACTCTACTAACGAAAGCATTAGTCTTACACAAGTGGTCGAGAGACTCTTGGCACAATTGGTCCAACGATAATATAGTCTCTCCGATCGATGGAATAAAAGAACAACTTCACAGCTCTCATGCGATGCAGACGACTCATTCCACCATTTCGATGCCATTCCTTTTGTTTTCTTGCATCGGAAAATTACAAGAAACGACATGCGGACTTTGACGGAGTGGACGGCCAAATGCTCGTGCAAAACGTGACTTGAGTTAGTGGCGTGTTGGACACTTCTTCTTGCTTGTTCTCCACAAGGAAAATAAGTTTCTCCGTATGAACTCAAGCTATCCATCAATAGGATCAATTGGATGGTATGGTTCAATCCTTATCATCAATAGTCAATATTTCTACTGACCGAAATCGAATGAAAATTTGACCATTTGAACTCTCAACCATAGAAAATTATATATTTGTGAAGCTAATCTCGGTGGAGATGAGCGAGAATAGTAAGAGATCCAACAAAAAAGAATTATATCAAAATATACAAAAGTCGAATATAAAAAATATAATTCACTCGAGAAGATATTTTGAGAATTAAACAATTACATCAAGAACATATGGTGGGAACGATTTCATGTCTCCCTTGGGATTAAGTAGAATCATGTTATACTAAATTCGAAGAATATCATGTGATTATGAGTAACGTTACAATATTCAAACGGAGAAATCATGTCATTGAGATGTCGACATACTAAAGCGTTGATTGTATGTCGATCATACGATTTTGAGGTGTTGGTCATATGATGCTGAGATGCTGATACTTTGAATCCTCAAATCTAAGATAAATACATTTATCGCTAAACTTAAATATCCAAAAATAACAAAAACAAACGTAGGTATAGAGCGTATAATTGTATAGATGCTTGTATGCTATTTTAGAAGAAAAGTTGATCCTAAAAGAGAAACAAATGTGAAAAGAAAAAGAATCCCATACAAGAAGGCAACACGTAAGAGAACATAGAAAAATTTCCAAATTCGATTTTGACTTACAAGTCTTAACCTCAAATGTTGGCTATATATATATATATATATATATATATATATATATATATATATATCAATTTCTTTTGTTTTCTCAGTACTCATTCTTTCAGCTACGCGTGGCTCATTCACAGTCATCGCTTCTGTCGATCCAAAGGAGGCTGATCGTGAATCGGACGGCCCTGATCAGTATCAAGTGTAATCACGGTTGACCGATGTGAGCTCATCCGCCGTCGTCACGTTTTGCTCGTTCCCCATTAGACTATCGCGCCATTGTTAGGTGTGAAAGCCGTCGTCGGAAGGGACACATGGATAGTTCTTGGAACCAGAAAGCGATGGAGGTAGGTGGGTTTGCTCCTGCATGGTTTTGATTTCTCTATTGCCTTTCATCCGCAGTTCCGTTTTCTTGAAATGATGTGCAGGAAGGAGACGGAGGGGGTGGGCTTTGTTGTTGTGTTCTTGAAGCGAAAGAGGAGCAACGAACCCTTTCTTTCTCTTCTCTACTTCTTGTTCTTCTTCCTGGTGGAGCATAAGAGGGAACAGAGGCTAAGAGGAGAAAGCCTCTGTGTGTGTGTGTGTGTGTGTGTGTGTGTGTGGCGAGGAAGGACGTTCGGGGAGTTTTTGCTCCTCATCCTTTTCTGGTTTTGCTTGGGCCCAGAAAGCAATGGAGTCCTTGGAAGATCCACCGTGAGGAAGAAGGTTGGTGGGTTTGCTCTCATCTTTCATCTGCACTTTGATATTCTTTAGTTTTCTCTTGAGCTAAAGGAAAGGAAAAAGATATCGAAATGATGCACAGGAACAGTTGTGTTCTTGTAGTTCTTAATCTTCTTCTGATGGAGAAGGAAACAGAGGTGAAGAGGAGACACTGATCTTGTTTCAACCTCTCTCTCTCTCTCTCTCTCTTGCCTTCGTTGTATTCCTTGAGCGAAGGAAAAGGAAACTGGTCTAGCTATTGTAGGTGGCTTGTCCATTTGATTCTTGCAGGACCTTTTCCTCTGTGCCGAGCTGCTCATCGAGGGGTGTTGTAGGGAAGAGGGAAGAAGGTGAGGATAAAGAAGACGAGACAACTTGTGGTCTCCTCATGTATGAATGCAGCAAATGGTAGAAGCAGATTTAAAGATTCTAAATACAAGAAAATATAATTTTTTTTTCGTTCATTAATTTTTTTTTCTGTATATAAAATAAGACATATATATAGATGTATAATTAAGAAAATTAATTCTATTGATTTTATGTAACATTTTATTCTGATTCATTTCTTGTAATATGAACTGATTTGATACTGATTGAGAGTTTCCTAATTATGACATTAATTTATTTTTTTTAATTTGATACTGATTTAATATTAATTTTTTTATGAGATTATAAAATTTTCTCAATCATGATATTATAAGTTGTATAAGTAAGAAAATTAATTCTATATAATATTTTATTTTGATTCGTTTCCTATAATATGAGCTGATTCGATATTGATCGAGAATCACTCAATTATAATACTAATTTATTTTCATCGTTTACTCTTTGTATAAAAAATAGACACACATATATGTCATGTATTTTTTTTAGTGCAATTCCTCGAACAATATCGGCTTTTTCTGATCTATTCCTCTTTGTTCTTGATTTTTCCCATTTATGTTTGACTCCTTTGATCTTCCTTAATTGTTCATCCAGTTAATATCATCATGAAACATAATAAATTTTGATCCTAATAACTCCTTAGCATTCTTTTCTATGTGGAATCATCCAAATTTCTAAGTCAAACCTCAATTGGAGTCCAAAGTCAAACTTCTTTCTTTAACCACCAAAAGTCAAACTTCTTTCTTTAACGCCCATTTGAATGAATCACGCGGGAAAACGCGGTCCAGTGGAGGGAACTCTTTTCAATCTTTGACCGTCTCCTTTCCCACCTCTTCTTTCCCTGCCGATCTCTGTCGGTCTCCTCTCCCTCTCCCTTTCTCTTACTCCCATCCCATGAGGAGATCGTCATCGCCACTGGGGGTTCGTTGATTCCAGCAAGTAAATGTCTTTTTCTTCTTCGATCTTGTCTATTGATTTGCTCATGGAGTTGCTAACCCATCTTCGGTTTTCTATCTTTGATTTAAAGAAAATGGACAGAAGGGGCTGCCGGAGAAATGGATTGAAGTCGATGACAGGAGCAGATAGAACACCTACATCTTGTGGCAGAGGTAAGCAGAGCATGCCATCCTTATCTCTATCGATCCTTCCAATCTTAGCTCTCTGCGATTGATTCATCAATAGTTCGGTTGTCTTTGAATCATGCATTGGTATGTTATTTTTCTCTTGTCGACGATCTCTGACAATATTTATCATGCATTTTTACTGAGATTTTACATCATCGTAATCATAGTATTAGAAAAAGAGATTTGAGTTTTGTCCCTTCATTTGCTTCTCTTCCTTCTCAATCATAGTTAGATCAGATCTATCCGAGTCTCATCTGAGTTGTACAAGGAAACGAATCTACATCTTGCTTAATTTCCTTCAGATTAAGATTCGGTTCAAACGAAGGAAATGGGTTGCAGGGTTGATTCTTCCTGATGACAAAAGAAGAACCATGTTATCATCTCACAAGACATAAGATGCATAGAATAAATCAGTTTTAAGTACCACAATTGAGGGACTGCACAGTAAATGATCAGTAAACAACTACAAGAAAATATTTGGTGGATGGATACATTCGAATAGCGAAAATGATCCGAAAGAGCTTATACATCTATAAGCAATACCGAAAGCCAAAGCATTTTATATGTGTCATCGTTGATATAGTGACACAGAAAGGTCCTGATTGGATTATCCCTAGTAATACAGAGGACTATAGAAGATCCATTCTTTTTTTCTCTTGTTTTTCCCCAAAAGATAAGGAAAAATATATATCAAGAAATTGTTCAGATACAAATTGTATGTTCAGGGAATCAGGACACAAAAGACATATCAGTAACAAAATTTGTCAACCTATTTCATTCCCTAAAAATATGTAGATCCATTCTTTGACTTGCCATGGAATGTGTCAAGAGTCTTGCTCAAGTCTGGACTTTCTGACCCGGTCATATGATAGTCTTCTGTTTTTGTGCTGTCCATTAAGTAGAAGACTTCCAAGTTCATCAGGGACATGTTAGTTTATTCTTAGCGAGCACAAGGATGTGCTTGAGAGATTGATCATATACTTAGTGCATCCATCTGCACCAATTTGTCAAGGATCTGATGGAGTTTAGCATCATGATAATACTGCATATTTATAATCTGAAGAGGTACAAAATAATTCCTCCTTTTATAGAAATATGATTATGTATGTTGATTCTCTATAGTTTAAGTAATTAGAATTCGATATTGTACCGGTAAGAGTCTTATGCATTGGATCATTATTTTTAAAAATGGCATGGGAAAAATAAAAATGGCAAATAATAAAGTATATGTAACCACATCAAATTCTTGTATAGATTATTTTACGGTAATATTTCATTGATTGGTGATGAAGGTCACCATCTATCTCTTCACTCACATGTGATATATTTTTTTTTTAAGGAGAGAAGAACTTAAAAAAAAAAAGAAATACTAGATATCAATAATAAAAAATAAATTAAAAAAGTGACTTAGGTGCTTCCCTAGACACTTGAGCAAGGTAAGACAAGGCTCGAGCATCACATAGTAAGTTTGGGCAAGTTGATTCAATGAGCTTAAGTGTGAGCTTAAGTCCAAGTATCAGGCGACTCTCCAATTAAATAAAGCATGGGTTCGATTAAACTTTGATTGGTCATCTCTATGGCACGTTAAAATAATATCTTTGAAGTGTGAACATGTCATGAACTTATTTATTTCTTAACTATACTCAAAATCCAAACTTAGGATCTAAAATAGAAATTTTGATAAAATTAAAAGCATACAGTTTATAATAATTCAATATATCACTTGATGACTCCATAACACTTAAAGTCAACTCAAAATTTTTAACAACCACTTATAAACTCACAAGATCAATGAAATACTAAAATCATAAAACCAATGATTTACCACAAGTTCACATCTACATAAAAAATTCATATTAACATTCTACGCTTTCAAATAATTAAACGTGAAGATTTATCTTTTTTTTTTCTCTCAATAAAAAAGATCTATTAGAGAAAATCTCATGAGCATATATCTAATGAGTTGGCCTGAATATAGATTTGATGTTGGTTGGTCTCCACTAGAATCTAGATAAGGTGTTGGTTTTATAGTGTTAAATCTAAGAAACAATTATTTTCAACCTTAGATTTTTCAGAAAGCGTGGGATCTGTTTCATAATTTTTTCAGAATTTTTCAGAATTCATATTTTTGAATTGTAATTTCTCTGAAATTTTGCAATTTGTTCTCTCTTTTTTTTAATGTGTAAAAAAGACCATAACATTACTCTGCTAGCTCTTCTGTTGATAGTATTTCTAATAATATTATCTGTGATGATAGCATTGAAGGTTCAGCTATAATGTAATAAATAAATATAAAGTACAAATACTTTTGAACCTTATATTTTTGACATGCCTAATATATAGACATAATATAAATATTAACTTTTTTCTAAGTATATTTTTTTAAAGATAACTAATGTATTTTTAGGCTAATGTAGGCTTCCAATAAGAAAAAGTGAAAGATTTATCACTTTTGATAATGGTTACATCACCTTAAGTAAAAATATTTTGTCCTTTTTTGTCAAAAAATTTGTCTTTTCTAATAGAAGCTTAAAAATAAAAGTAATACTCATATAGTAGTTAAAAGAAAGCATGATATAATAAGAATTGTAATCTGTATCGGTTTGGACCATGATCAAATCATATCTCAATCGGTCAGATCATTAAATACTGATCGAATCGATCAATTTTGCATTTCCATATATATAATGAACTTTTTATTATTTTTCTTACGTGATGACAGTGGCTTTTGATGAAATTATCTCTATGTTGCAACTCTACGATTCCATGAGGTGGTAAAAAGAGATAAGATTATTATAAATAAAGATAATTGGTTTATCTTGATCTTGTATTTGTTGGAAAATCTTAGGGGTGACATCACATACGCAGCGGAAGAACAGAGAATAAAATCCCCAAATTCTTAAAGTTTGTTCGTCGTCGTGCAAAGATTAGTGATAAAAAATCTACGAAACTTAAAACTGCATATAGAACAAATTGTATTATCTATGAAGATTGCATATCAAGCGCCCTCCTCTCTGGTGGTGCTTCACACATTAGGGCTACGACGATGTTTCTCAAAACTCCATGCCTGCTTTGAGGTGGAGAGAGGGAGGAGAATATGAGAGACAAGGAAAGACTTTAGCCTATGAACCACTGAATTCCTCCTATTTATAGAGGTTCCTTATCAACTTAACTCTAATGGATCATCTCTTATTGGGTATTAGATTTCTATCCAACTATCCAAGTCTCTTAGATTAATGGATTTCTATCCAATAATCTTTTGTGGGCTCTTATTGGATCTCGTCTATGTGATCCAATAATTCATAGGCTTATTGGATGTCCAATAAGATAGGGACTTCAGTGGATATCTCATATCCAAATCTTTACTCATCGCAATGTCTATCATATGTATGTGACACTCTAAGCCCAATATCAAGTTGATCGTGAGTTATACTTGTCAAAACTCTTTCTGACTCAGTAAATTATTATCTCTATAATAATTCACTCGACCTATCGACTACGGACGTACTAGGCCACTACGCCATAGTTCCTAGACGATACAGGAGAATCCAATCTATTGAACCTATCTATCCTCAGTTATTGTATATCTGTAATCTCTTATCCATCTAATATCCCAGAGATCGTATATCGAGCATAGTGTTGTTAGACCCATATGGTTTCTACTCGAATCTTGCTCTAATCGGATTCTCCCGAAGAATGTTTTCTCTCTCAATCTGAATGTCCAATAATTGGATCTCTAATAGGCTTTTATTGGATCTCGTCTATATGATCTAATAATTCAGAGGCTTATTGGATGTCCAATAAGATAGGGGCTTCAGTGGATATCTCATATCCGAATCTTTACTCATCACAATGTCTATCATATGTGTGTGACCCTCTAAGTCCAATATCAAGCTGGTCGTGAGTTATATTTGTTAGAACTTTTTCTGACTTAGTAAATTATTATCTCTATAATAATTCACTCGACTCATCGACTATGGACGTATTAGGCCACTACGCTGCAGTCCCAAGACAATACAGGGGAATCCAATCTATTGAACATATCTATCCTCAGTTACTATGTATCTGTAATCTCTTATTCATCTAATATCTCAGAGATCGTATACCGGGCATAGTGTTGTTAGATTCATATGGTTTCTACTTGAGTCTTGCTCTAATCGGATTCTCTCGGAGAATGCTTTTTCTTTCAATCTGAATGACCCTGGCTAGGGATTTGTCTGAGCAAGAACATATGTGATATTCTTTTCATGACACAGAGAGTGTATGCTCCTCTATCGACACTTAATAACTCTCGTAAGGTTGACTACCATGCTCAAAGATCGGTTGTGCTAGATCTGAGACATCCAAACCTATAAGTCTGGTATCAAAAAATGGAGCACTCATACAAGACATCTTTGGTGTCTCAAGTCTAAGGACCAAATATACCATTGGGACTATGGAATCACTATTTGACAATAAGGTATAATCAACCATCCAACATTTTGTAAGCGAATCAATCAGTGAATTCATTCCCCAATGAGCACCTGTATTGTATCTCTAGTATTGCCACACGAGCAGCTATGAGACCAGCTGTATCCATCATATAGATGGGTATATAATACACTAGTCTGTTCGGTTATTTCGATATTCCTCTCGAGTAACCTATGATCGGGATTATTTATGATCCGTGTTTAAAGACGAATCAGTCTCATTATCATGATCTTATCATGATCTATTTCCATTACACAGATCCAAAGACATTATATATATATATATATATATATATATATATATATATATAAAGTGATAAATGTCAAAATATAATAAGCAAAAGGATCACGTGTTAAATCATATGTGATTGGCTTATAGGGCACATATGACTAGTAATATTATGAAAAGATGATCAATTATATAGGGTCATCATTAAAAGGTCTATGTAATCTTTCTTTAAATAGATACATGACAAATTAATACAATATAGAACATTGAAAATATTTATGTGTGTGAGATAAAAAAGATGAGCTAAGAGGATAATCTCATATCACGAAAGTATATCAATTAAAATTATCCACTTTAAGCGGTGGGTGTACTCGCACAATTTTATCCTTTCAGAGCATATGAGCTTCAAAAAGCACCTTTGAGGATAAGAAAAACTCGACGAACTTATGAGCTCTTGGTTTTCATACTTCTGAACCAATGTGAGACTAAATGGCCTTATCAACATATACTTGGTTTGCCCATAACTAAGAACCTTAAGTTTTTAAATTAAATTAGTATGATTTGTTATATGTTAATCCTAATTAATTTAAGTCAAACTCTTATTCATTAATGATTAAGAATATATCTCTCAATCCCTATAAATAAATAGTGATTTGTGATATTGAATGTGCTGAGGAAAAATGAGTAATTGTTTGAGGATATATAATCAAAATTTATTTTGAGCGGTTTCGACTTCAAATTTCTTATCTTGTCAAATAGAATAATGAAAATTGAAAGTATATCAATTAAAAGTCTCATTTGGATTTTCTGATAAATGGGAGCTCGTAGAAGAATGTATTAAAAAAAATTAAGATGATATGGCATGCCAAACTGATATTAGAGAAAGAAGAGTTAAAATATAATCTTCTTTGAATAAGAATAATTTTGGAAAAATTATGGTGAAAGTTAAAAGGTGATGAAGAAGACTGAAGAGTCTGAAGATTATGATATGGTATGCCATAAAAATGTCTTGAAAGATTTTAAGAAGAACGATAAAAAAAAAATACTCATCCTCATCTTTGTAGATCTAGATGAACATTAACTTCAAGAAAATTATGATAGCTAAAACCTACAAGTATCTTCAAAATAAGGTTACGGAAATGATCAATGACGAAGCCAAGAACAATGAGGAAAAAAAATGAAGAAATATAATATGAATATAAGAGAAAAGAAAGAGGTTCAATTGCAATACATAAGATTTGAGGATAAAGTTGTTGATATTTTGGTCAAATTCATCAATTGTTTTCTTGATAAATTGAAGATTTTATTTCATATGCATGATGAAAGGAAACAATTTTTATGGCCAAGTTAGATAGTAAATTTAATTTGTTTATCTTAAACCCTATGTAATGAAGAGACACCATAAAAGGATGTATGAAATGGAGGATCAATTATATTAGTTCACCATGAAAAATTGGATGTGTCTTCTAATCTCTATAAATAGATATAACTTCATGGTATTGAAAGTATATTTTCTTGAGGATATACAATCAAAGATCATTTCTTATATCTAACAAGAAAAACTCCTTTTGCCAAGAAAGTTTCCAGAAATTAAGGGGAGGAGGAGAGAGAGTAGGAAGAATACTTAGCTCATTTTTAGCACAAGGAAAGTTCCCTTTTAGCTGTTCAATTCCAAGCCTTATTCCTGAAAGGATTAGCTGCTTCCAAATCTGTGAACGACATCCAAGGAAGTGTGAGAGACTACAGAGTTTGTGCTTAGAAGAAAAATGTCAACAGGTTTTCCACACTTCCCCATCTGATAGATAATTCACCGATTAGAACTTAATATTTTGGGTTGATAGGGCATGTTCTGGTATCACCCCCGCGGCAATAGTCAGTAGTCACATCAACATCAATATGGAGCCTCAAAGATGACATAGTACACTACATCGATGTGATACCTTGGACTAAGACGGGATGGCCGCTTGCTCCCGTGTCGTCCGAGGTCGTACAAGACGACGTCACATAGTACAAAGCCACTCCAGAAAGCTCGAAACGACATCGCTTGGTGTGCGTCCATGCAGGTCGGTCGGTGTCCACACGAAAGGTACAAGTCGACCGTTTGAGGAGCTGACGGCCATTAACAGACCATATGCAATCGACTTTTGTTCATAGGTATAAAAGTCAATCCCCTGACTAGCGTTATAGATCTAATTTCGAACACTCAAACTCCCTCTAACACCATTCAACATTGACTTAAGCTTCAGAAAGATTGAGTCAAGGAATCTCCTTTTCGACTTCGGCATGTGTGCAAGAACTCGGCAAGGAAGGAACAATAACCCAACGAAGGAGGAAGAGCAACTCCTTGCTCTACCTCGAATTGATTCTGGAGGCGAAGCCTAAATCCGACATGATGTCGACCACCCCCATTCGAGTAGTTGCCCACGTGGGCGACTCTGCATACTCGAGATCGAACCAAATCATACCGATAGGACGTAAAGTTGCTCAGTAGGTTGGTTGATCTGTAGGCAGTGACTTACCACCCTGCAATGGTGGTAAAGCTAAGTCGGTAAAGTTCAGTTCAGATAGTAGTACTACAGTAGATAAACTCAGGGTTTTTGGCTCATCTTTAAACCTTTCCCTTCGAACTCAAAGAATTGGTCTTCTTTAAGACAAATCCCTCTTCAAAATGCCTTCCAAAATGGAATCAAACTTAGTGTTCTCTTGGATGGGTTGACTACTTCTGAGCCATCAGAAGTATCTATTTGTGTATTCTATACATTCCAATAAATTTGCCCAAGTTGTTGGAAGGTGATTGAGAAGCTTCTAATGTGAGAGAGAGAGAGAGAGAGAGGGTGGGGTTGTCAGTGGGGAAGAGGAACAAAACATAGCTTGTGATTTACTAGCCCTAAATCAGAAGCTGCTATATCTTTTCTCACTTCCCATGGGTTTACTGAATCAACTGATTAAACCCACCACACCACAAGCGATCAACTCGTCAGCAATTAGATTTGGTAGTCAAAGTCTTCCCTCTTACCAGATTCAATCGTGCAATTTCTTTACCGTCTTATGATAATGGTAACAACGTGGAAGCCGCTTAATTCCCCACATGGGGGTTATTCAGGTTCCATCGACGCAATTTCCCCATGTGGGAATGCGCCGCAATTTGGACGGTCAAAACAACATGACCAGTCCAGGCCTTCCGGAATCGACGGCTAGGATGGGGTTCGTTGACGTCGGGGACGACGACCGTCGATTCGTCACGTGGGGGAATCGCACCAAAGGAACGCCATCGTCGTCACGTGGGCTTTTTCCGCAGATTGGACTGGTCGTCCAATTTGACCGCGTGTTTAAAGTGCAACCGCGGCTGCATATAAGGGCGGCCCGCCATTTAAGCCAGCGGGAATAGTTAGGAGCAGTCGAGGTGGAGAGCAGCGGTAATGGCAACGGAGCCCTTCGTCCCCTTCCACGAGGAGTACTTACATGGGGTTGATAACAGTCTCCTCTGGGCCTTGTCGCCGGAACTGCCCTTCGATTGTACGGCCGCCTTCCCTGAGCTCATGCAGGAGATAGACCCGCCGGTTGCGCCGCCGCCGCCGGCCCATTCGAGTGCCTTCGGGAGGTATGCCAGGTCGGAAGGTGCACAAATGTCGGAGTGCTGCAGCTCAGAAACCAGAAGTGGCGGCGACGGTGGCCGGAACATCCACCGGCGGGTCATTGAGATGTTGAGAAGGATCCCGAAGGGGGAGGAGCCCAGCGGGGTGGAGACGAGCAGGGGTTTCCGGCATATGATGAGAGAGCGGCAGCGGAGGGAGAAGCTCAGCCAAAGCTATGCTGATTTGTACTCCATGATTGCCTCCAGATCAAAGGTTCCTTCTCTTTTCTGTTCTCCTTCTCAGTCAATCAGACGCTGTCGTTGCATTAGAGCTCATAGGAACTAGAATTCTCGAGTCTAATAGCTTGTGTATCTAATTAAACTCTTTCAATCTCATTAGGGGAAATCATTTAGGAAAGGAACGAGGCATATTCCATGAAATTTAGAGATGATTTTCCATGTTCATCTAATCAGTGGTTTCTTACATAAAGGGGTGAAAAGATATCAGTGACAGTAATGTGTTTGGTGATGATGTGATGCTGATAGTTGATTGTTTCAGTTTCTTGTTTCTTTGTTCGGATGTTGTAGATTTCATTCACTCAATCTATGTGCAACTTTTCCAGGGTGACAAGAACTCAATCATTCAGTCAGCCGCTCAGTATGTGCTAGAACTACAAGGGGTGCAGAAGGCGCTTCAGAAGCGCAATGAGGAGCTCAAAGCAGAGATACTAAGGAACAATGCAACCGATGGGGCCAAGATTAAGATCAGTGTGACCAATCCATCATCTTCCATCGACTCCATGATTGGGGCACTGCGGTGCTTAAAGAGTTTGGATGTCAAGGCGAAAGCCATTCGATCTGATCTCTCCAGCACCGAGTTTTCTGCCACTATGAGCATCGATACCAAGGTGCGTAATATCTTGAGTTTTTTGGTGCAGTCCTTATTGATCTTAATCACCAAATTGCAATAGCCAGTTCTTCTGATAGAAAGGAAGTAATGGTTGGAATAATTATGCCTTGGGATTCATTCTCTGCCCACTTTCACTCTGCTGCCACAAAGATTATCCTAAGACTAGTTATCTTACTCTGGAAAGCTCATAATGCCATGTGTAACTATAGTATGCAGCAATTGCATAGCGATTAGTATACCACTACCCGATCTAGAGGATCTCATGATTCCCAACTTTCCAACTTTTGTAATCCAACTTAGATGAACATGTTCCCAACTTAGATTGCAGAGTTCATATTGGTGATGGGGGTAATAAGCTGCTCTTGCAATAATACTAGGAATTTACTGAGTTCTTGACATATATGATTTTTAGTTCCTGATACTATGCATCTGCTATCTAAGTTAGATTGTCTAGTCTTTTGAGTTGATTTTTCGTCTGAATGGATTCTGCTCACTGGTCATGCTATTCCTCCATATATTCCCGATCGAAAACTTTACTGCAAATGCAAACATATAAAATTTCTTTTGAAGGTTCATCTAGAGATTTTGTCTACGGTACGAATTAGAGGAGATTTTCTCAGAAAAAAGAAGTGGAAACTGCTACTCTTTCAGATGTTTCTTCTTTTTTTCTATAAGTAATTTTGTTATTTTCAACATCCCTGAGTCCTAGGTTGGAAAGACCTCAGCAGCCTGTTCCAGAGAAAGCTACATGACTCAGATGAATCATCAAAACCTCCATTTTTAAGCTAGAAGAAGTCAGCATCCTTAGTCACCTATTTACTTAATACCTGCTCTTAGTTTATCAAAACCTACCCTTCTCAACCCTATAATACCTCGGATAGGAGCACATGTGCATCAGTCTGCCGAGGTTAAGATTAATACTACATATCACCTTGTTGAATGTTTTAATTGCGATCTATGTGCTGCTGATGGTTCCATTTCTTACTTTTTTATGTTTTGACTTTGTAATAGATGGCGACAGCTGATGTTGAGAGAGTTGTACAGGGAGCTCTAATGGAAGTCGAGAAGAAGCTTCATCGCCAGCTTCCAGGAATCAACACACGCTCACAGCAATGTCATGTGGAAAATATGATCTGAACTTTTCCCATACTTGGCATGTTTGCCATATTTTTATTCTTTCTTTCTACAGGCAACCTCCAATAACATTCCAACTCTGTGTTGTTTTGTTTTGACTTTTCCTTAGAAGGTAGACAGTCGACCGGAGTTGCAAGTTGGATTTCCTTTCTGCACCCATTGCATTTTGATGTTCTTTCTACCCCGCATTGTACATTATCTCCGTTTAATTCTTATTGTTTGAGGTCAAATGTGCATGTGCTTCTCCATCTTGATTATTAATTATTAATCTAGTTGATGATAATAAATAGCAGCCAACTGCTATATCATGTCCTTTTATGTAAGGTTCGTTGTATCGTATCGTATTGATGTTTCGAATCGGGTTCGATACGGTACGGTACCGGTGTATCGAGTGGTACGTCTTGATGTATCGAATAATTTTTTATTTTTTATATATACTATAGCACTGTAGTGATATCGGACTGTTCGCGTATCGATAACCTATCGGACCGATACATACTACCCAATACAGGCGATACGCTTCGGTACGATAGATTTTGCTTCTATATAGCATATGATGTGTACATGAAAGAAAGGAAAAGTCGCTATTACATCATGTGTTGTCTTTTTATATGTGATACTGTTGAAGTAGGTTGAGATAAATACTAAAATGTTCCAAGAAATCGGATCAAAGTTCGATCGGATCCGACCCGGATCAGGCGACCGGGGCCCATGGCCACGTGAGCCGTGGTGGCCCACGATCAGTCAGCGGCGTCGTCGCCCATGCGATGGGGGCCCCACGCCCGCGTCATCCAACCGCCACCACAAAACCCCATCTGGGGTCGACATGCACGTGGTGACGTGTCCCGCCGTTTCGCCCCGTCATCCCAACCGCTGCGACTTCGACGAAAAGCTTCTCTATCCAGCATCATCGGATCTCCGTCCATTGTTCTTATGGATAAATCATCATCGTTCGATTCTGCTATACGAATCCGTTTCTTGGAGAAGATCTCCGCTCGGAGAAGGAAGATGACAAGGAACCCACGCGGCAACCCATTCAAGCAGGAGGAGAGCGGGGCCCACTCGTCATAGCCCATGACCGTCTGATCGAACTCCGGCGGTGGAGATCTCCTCCCGTGCCGCGAAGTCCACCGCTATATTTCTGTTCATTAAAATTACATGCGCTTTCTTCCTCGCTTTCGGAATCTAATTCTTTAATTTATGCTGTGTTTTTGGATTAAAAAAGGATTATATATATATATATATATATATTTTATTTTATTGCGGCCTCGAGTCTTTCCCTCGACACGGTTCCACCTCGGCAACCGATCCCTTAGGGTTTCCTTCTCACCTCTCTTCTATAGTGGGGTTTTACCTTCTCGTTTTCACCCTTCCTCTGAAATCTAGTATTTCTTGCGTATTTCTGTGTTAGTTTAGTTTGATGCAATCGGTGCAAGGCAAAAAAGGGCAGCTTTAGCTGGTCTGTATCGTCAAAATCGGACCTTGGAACCCCTGAGCTTACCTCTCTCATGGCGGTTTCTTGTGTTCGATTTTGGAGACATCATGATTTTAATCTGTTTTACAGGAGATACTTCGATTTTCTTCCCCTTTTCTTTTGATTGAGTCGCATTTGGATCATAACATTTGCTTTTCACGCTTCGAGACTGAAAGAGATTAGCAAGACCTTTTGAAATGTGTAATTTTTGTTGCTCAGATTTCTCTGGTTCTCTAGGTTGGGACAGATGAGGGATTCGTGTCGTTGAAAGAGAGCCTGGACGGGATTTGTTGGGGTTGCTGAAATGGAAGGAGTGGAAGACGCTAATATGGCAGCTGTGGAGAGCTGCCACAGAGTGCTGAGCTTACTGTCTGAGACACAACACCAACCCTTAGCTCACAAGAGTCTACTGGCAGAGACAGGAACTGCTGTTTCTAAGTTTACCAAGGTTGTTTCGATGCTTGGAAATGGTGTTGGCCATGCAAGGCTGAGGAGGCTCAAGAGTCCCCATCAGCTCCGCTTCAACCACAGCATCTTCTTAGACAACCCAGCTGCCTCCAGAGCTGACCCTTCTGCGGTGCTGCTCCAACTCCTTCCAAGAAACCTACTACAGAAGCCAGTTAATGAGTTGGGTTCCACTGCCAACATGCCTCCACAAATCCCACCAAGAATGTTCCTTGAGAACCCTGCATCGGAAATCCAAGCGACCCTCAGCAGTCCTACCCCCACTCACCTCCATTTCCTCCACCAGCAGCACAACAACCGTCTGTTCCAGCTTCAGCAACAGCTGAAGCTCCAGAACGAGATGTGCGAGAGGAGCAACGGCGGCTTGAACCTCATGTTTGACACTTCGAGTTGCACGGCGACTGCGTCGTCCTCTAGGTCCTTCTTGTCATCCCTGAGCATCGATGGAAGCATGGGGAGCATGGATGGGAAGGCCTTCAACCTGTTCGGCGGACCGCAGTTGTCCAATCCCATGAACTGGCACCCGCATGATAGAAGGTGCTCTGGTGGAGGAATTGATGGAAGCGGAGGCAAATGTGGGAAAACAAGCAGGTGCCACTGCTCGAAGAAGAGGTCAGGCCTTTCATGATTTGGCTTGATTCCTCAAGATGATATTCTCATTCAGAATCTTTTGATTGTTCTTTTGCAGGAAATTGAGAGTGAAGAGAACAATCAAGGTTCCTGCTATCAGTAACAAGCTTGCAGACATCCCTGCTGATGACTGCTCATGGAGGAAGTATGGGCAGAAGCCAATCAAGGGCTCTCCCTATCCTAGGTATTAGTTTTGTTGGCTTTGTGAAACACCTCTTCATTAAGTTACCTAATGCAAAATATATTTATGGATTATTGCTTGATCATTGCCCTTAACATCATTGTTATCTATAAAAACAAATGATTGTGTATGAATTCAAACAGCCAGTGATAATAAACAAGTATTTTTCATTTTCTTCTTCACATAATCAAATTGTATGGACTTAGGAGTTGTTTTGTTGGATTTCTTGAAAGCTTGGATAGCACATTTGTTTTACTTCTGACTGTTTCGGATCATTCGATGCTAATTAAGAACATGTTGGGTTATCGAAACAACCTTGGTAAATCTTCATGCCACTAGTAAATGTCTCTACGGTTCGATGACTAGTTATGGATGCCATTTTGCGGTCTCATATTCACCTTTCAGTCACAAAAGCAATCTGGAAGGTTTTGCTAATAATTCAACCAGCTTATTGATTAAATAACTGCATTGTAGTTCTCTATGATGATACGGAAAGTGTTAGCATAATCAGCTCTCTTTACTATCTAAATATTGTTTGTCATGTTATTAGTTATGCCGGTGAGCTTTGATTCAGTACTAAAATATTATTTGAATGAAACCGAGCAGAGGATACTACAAATGCAGCAGCATGCGGGGCTGCCCTGCAAGAAAGCATGTCGAGAGGTGCATCGAAGATCCGACAATGTTGATTGTGACTTATGAAGGAGAGCACAACCATGCCAAGCTATGACTAGATCTGCTCACAGATAGAGGTTGGTGGAGGTGTCCTTAGCAATTAGTTGAAATGTGTTTTGAGCTTATCTTGTAAATACTCCTTGTGTTCAAGAAAAGCAGGTCATGGTAATAGTCATTACATGGTAAGTTTCCAGGTCTCTGGGAATCTGTGAGAGATGCAAGGAAGATGTACCCATAGTGCCTCAAAAGCATGCTACTGATTAGTTGAGTATTATGAGAACCATCATTGACATATTTTTGTGAACTTTATTTGTTTGAAGTAGGCTTGGTTGGAACTTCATAGAAGTGCTTTGACAGTAGAAAGCCATGGTTGTAAAGCACTTAAAAGCTTGTCTCATGCTTGGAAGAATAGAATCCTTTATGCAAAACCCTGTGTATTATTGGCATTTATGCAGGTTCTGTTCTTGACACTTCATGGATTTGCTTATTGTTCTCTATGTTCACCATCTGAACTTTGCTGTATGTGTCTGAATTCTGTACATCAAATTAGTATTTGGAAAGCAATGATATGAGCAAGATATCAAGGTCTTGCTCTTCATGACTTCCAGCTTATCCTCAACATGAGAGACATGAATGCTTCCTCACCAGCTCCACCAGAGAATCCATGGTGGGGCTCTTGTTGGGTTACAGTGCTATTATTCCATTGTTGGATGTGGCAAGTCATCCCCATGCACTGGGCAATGTGTTGTACTCACATTGATACACAAAATGCCAAACTGCAGCTGATGGCAGAGAGAAGAAACAGACAACTGAGTCTTCCTGCAAGCAGACACTGTCAGCAACCTGTGACAACTGTTCATCATACTGGTTTCAGAGACCAAATCCTGGTCTATAATATTATAATTTCAATTTCTCACACCCTTGTGTTTACTTGTAATTTATCACTCAAATTACTTATATTTATGAATGATTTGATAGGGAGGGCTCATAAGGCTTATTGTTATTAATATTTAGATGCTCTTATTAGTATACATGTTGATGTTAGGTCTTGACCATCCATATTACATAAGCCATTCATGACTCATTAGTTATTTTGCATCTATTAAGGTACTTAATGAAATCATTTATCTATAATAAATGAGTGGACATTTGTCCTAAACACATCCAATGGTTTTCCTCAATCAAATGGTTTAAATAGTTAAAAGTGGAAACAGAACACTGACACAGACTAGTACTCTCTCTCTCTCTCTCTCTCTCTCTGAGAAATAATAACACAGACAAACTGCTTTCAAAGAAAATTGATACAGATAGATACAGAACACACAGTATTTAAAAGCTGATGCTTCCATGCCTTTTGACCTGTACTATTTGAGAATGGCTTGGTAGGTTCCAAGACAATGTCTTGTGGCCATCAGTGCTTTGTCTTCCCATTTGGTAATAAAACTTAAACAAATATTACTAACTAATTTTTGGAAAAAATAAGTTAAATGGTCAGTTTTTAATGATTCAACAAACTAAGTTGTCAATTGACTTTGAATAACTTGATATGCTATGATATTTCTACATTTAGTTGTTTGCTTCCATTTTGGTGAGGTTACTATTCTCATATCAAAATGAATCCAATGAAAAAGAGCTCAATACAGAATTGACTAATCCTACACCAAGACTTTGCATGTATCCATGTTCACTTATCTCCACAATTTGCAGTCAGTCTGCTGCTATAGGGTTTAAAGCAATTTAAGAACTTCATGTAGGTGAGCAGCAAACACACAGCAACATTGGTTTGAAGGAAATGAGAAGTCTCCCCCTGTAATCATCTCAACTAGAGCTTCTTCATCACAGAGATTTCCATTACTGGCTAACTATGTGTCTCTCACAACTATTGCTATCTAGTGTTAGTATGATCTGACCTTGAGTAGTGATCCTGGAATGGAGGCCAACAACATTCCAAGCTTGCTTTTGTCAAGGAAGCTACCAGGTTTGGCAGAAGAACCAACACTATTGGCTAACATGAAAGACCAAAGTTCCCTCAACTTATAATTTTTGAGCAGTAATAATGCTTCATTCCGTATATAGATGATCGAACACTAATTGTAAGCAAAGTTACAATAACAAAAAGCAGACCAAATGTCCAAGGAAAACAAGTCAACTGTATCAGTTTAAAACTCATAACATTCATAAACATCACTAAGCTGTTAGCTTCCTGGCATGGGGAGCATCCAATGGTCTGAGGTTAAGGCTATACATAGAACCAAGTGATGGAACACTAATTGTAAGCAAAGTTACAATAACAAAAAGCAGACCAAATGTCCAAGGAAAACAAGTCAACTGTATCAGTTTAAAACTCATAACATTCATAAACATCACTAAGCTGTTAGCTTCTTGGCATGGGGAGCATCCAATGGTCTGAGGTTAAGGCTATAAAAGAACCAAGTGATGGACTTCAACTGGATCTGACATTTCAGGAAAGATACAAGTGTTATCATGTCAAATGTGAAGCTCCTTTGAAGAAAGATAGATGAGAAGTTGTTCCCCTGTATAGACCTACCCTGAGCATGATTTATGATCAAAAGAATTTAAAACTCAACATGTTTGTATCAATTTTTGGAACTGAAAGGTATGGATTACACACTATTAATGCAAATCAAAGTGTGAGTGGAATCTAACTCGCTATTTAACACAGGATCTGACTGACCTATATACCCAAAGTCTGTTCTAGTGATAAAGGACAACACTGGTCATCTATAGACCCTTACACAATTTCCTCAGCTTGTTTGATACCTTTACAAACTCGGATACATGTAGCATTTATAGTGCTTATGTTTACACACATAATTGATGGTACCTAGGATCAACCGATACATGTGCAATAGGTAGTGCTCATCTTCTCTTTTATATTGACAGTGCTTAGAATCAAACTTTTCTCAGTATCGTCAATGCCAAAATATACACTCCCATGTGAGAAATTGTCCACATCAAAATGCACCATCTACATTGTTAACTTTGTGATGCTAGACACTTTTTCATCCTATGAATAATGCTGGATGATATCCTAGAAGACTAATTCAAGGTATTCATAGATGAAAAGCTGAATGAGACAACTGCAAATGGACCAGAATTGTTCAGGATCAGTCAAAAGAACAGGCCTAATATTAAAGATTGGATTATGCATCTATGTATGTCATATAACTTTTTAAGCCTATTAAACAATATGTTGCATAGTATGTGTACAAAGACCATCAATTAACAAGAAGGTGACATGAACTCTACTTTGAGTTACGACTATGTGACTAGAAGCAGTTAATCTGCTAGTATACAATAATCAATTCTTCACGAAACTTGACATTCACAAGAAGAAAATAGAAGTACCATTGGGTACAGAGCAATCTGCAAAAGTTTACAATACTAGAGAAAAGATGAATTTAGATGGAAGTGGAAGTTTCCTCAGGACATTTGCCACAGATAACGGCATAAATATGCTGAGTAGAGAAATGATCTATTTGTGGTAAATAACATGTTGTTCTGGTTAGATATATTAGCTTGTCTTGTAGTGCATGATTCTTAAGATCTTAAGAATATACATGAAAGGCAATTGTGACAGCTACTAATATTCATGAACTAGATAAATTTTACAAAAAACACAAATTCATAGTCATCAGCGCACTGAATTGTCCACAATGAGTTCTTATCTGATGTCTAACAAATTCTAGCATCAGCTGGGGACTCATAGTACATGAGTTCCAAGCAATTATTTGATGATGGCTAATTGTGCTTATTCTGTATATTTTACATTGTTGATATGGCTTCTCCAGCTAATTATTTTCTAGCAATGCATTAAACTATCAAGGAAGAAGTTAGTTATAAGACCTAGAGACCATGAAGTATAAGATTGCCACAAGGAAGCATCACAATAAATTCTAGCTCTAGTTGTTAGGTATTTGTATCTGTGGACACTCAGTTATTTTAACCAATGCAACAATGTTAAATAACACTTTTTTGTAAACTGTAAGCATTGCTTTGTTGACTTTGTGAACATTAATTTCTTGAGTTATAATGATACAGAACGGTCCTGATTGAATTATTTCTAGTAAATACAATACTTGTAGGCCAAAGCATCAAGCTATGGTTCAAGAAGATGGACTAACTTTTACTGTAGAGCACCGACAAGAAATATGCACACGAAAGAATGACAACAGTGTCTAACTACAAATGGATCAGTATGTTCAATCTGCACAAGCACGTACACCAGCGATAGAGAAGACTACAAGGACATACCAGCTGAGACACCAGTTCACCAGTCATCCTTGGGAAGAAATTACAAGTAAAATGGCCAGACCAAAAGAAAGGTTCTATCTAAGCATTCTTATATCTTGGGAAGTAATGACAGGCTTACTCTAAAAGAATTAGAGAGAAAAAAAAACTTGTGTACAACAGTGAAGCTTTTAGATTAGACAACTCTTGAAGGCATCATTAATAACCTTAGGAACCATAAGGATGCATCAAGATAAGATTATGACTGCCTGGTGCCGAACTAACTAATGCCCAGTATCAAAGAAAAGAACTATGAATTCTCATGTGGTTGATTTTGCAATCAGGCAATGAACTGATCTGCAAGAATGACTAATTGGAACAAGTAGAAGTAGGAGTAGAACATGCAAACCACAAATAGCTGCATGCCGATGTCCTCGCTTGTACACACTTTAAGTGATTGTCAAAAGCATTATGTTGTCCTATAAACACCTAGAGGCCTGTATATATCTGTTCATCCAAAATACAAGAACTGGGTGCTAATGATTGCACTGAAAATTAAGTTAGAAAGTTACAGATGAAATTAAAATTTTGGGACTTTTTGAAAACTACTTCAGAGTTTGGATTATTGCTAAGTAGAAAAGGAATCAAGTAACTCAATTTTGGGAAAAGATCACATTGTTGAATTAGAAATTCAACTCGTGGACTAAAACAAGCTAATCACGGTAACTAATGAGCCTAGACACAAAATAGAACAACGAGATCCCCATTCCACGTTCCAGCAACGTGAAAATGTGCAAATAACAACAGGAAACAATCTTGGAATTAAATCTGAGGACGAATCAATCTGAAACTATGAACGAACTCATATCATTCTTCCTGAAATTTAACTATAGCGATAGAAAGCTGATACATGATTCAGATTACTGCTGAACGTATTTTCGATCTCTACAGAACTTGAACATGAAAAAAAGATCAATTCGATGCCCCAGAAGCAAAAAGGCAGTAATCAAAACCCAACCTTTCTACTCAACCTGATGGTTTCGCCCCACCCAGTCGCCGCCGGGTGCGCCTCTTCCACGGCTGCAGCACCGAATCCTGGAACCTAGAAGGCATTGCCAATTGCCTCTTCCCCCGCTTCCCCCTCGGACCAGCTTCAACTCCGCCATCCAGCTCCTCCTTCCTCTTCCCAATTCCCTCTCGCTTTCCTTCCTCCTCCCCGGCTCCATTGCTTCCATTGTGCTCCATCTCCAAAGCTCTGTCTCCAAAGACTTCAATAACTGCCATCACCAAGAGATCGAGACCTTCACAACGACTCGAACAATCATTGGACGGAACGGGATTGGGATCGGGAATGGAGCTCAAAGGTGGAGTCTTTGAGGCTCGAATTCTCATTTGGAACCAGTTTCTCGGGATTGGAAGACTTGGTAAAAATCGGTGCAGGAGAAAGACGAGATTTTGGAGATCCTAATAGGATTGGAACCGCGTGGAGGGGATCGGAGGAGGAAGCCAAAGGGGATGCAAGATTTGGAGCAGCAGAGAAGCCGAGGGTGGAAATAGATGTTTGATTCATATGCCAGAAGTGTTGGCGTGCGTGTTTTGTTGTATGGAAGAGGGGCTGCGGCCATAAAGCCATCCTCCTCCGGAATTGCTTCTGTTTTTGGTGTTTCCGGAAACAAGAAACAGAGATTTTTGTTTTCAGTTTATTCTCCCCTCACTGAAATCAGAAAAAAAAAAAACAAAAACAACCAAATAACATCTGAAATAAGACTTCGACCGAAATAAATACAGCATTACCAATTTTTTGTAAATATCATATACTTATTTTATTTATTTCTGTTATAATTGCCTCCAATTTTCCCGGAAAACGTTTTCATAAATGTGGAACAGAATCAGCAATTTAGGACAAAATTTGTTTTTTGGATTAAAAGCAGTGAATGGAATTGATTTCTGCAGCATCAGCATTGTAGACCATGCAGCTTGTTTGGGTCAATCATGTTATCCATAGAAGGGTCCAAAAAGACACCCTTTGGACTTGGGTTGACTTGTGGCATTGCTAAATTCCCACAAGCACCATTGACATTTGATGTATATAGCTTGCTAAAAATGTCATTCATTCAATGTTGATGCTATTTTTTGATGACATTTGTTTCATTTTTCTCAAATAATTTTATTATCGATAGTTCATCAAAGATATTCGAATCTCGTCTTCATCGTTTATTCTTTGTTAAAAAAAAAATCATAAATTCTCGTATATTTTAATCTACCAGAAATCAAAATAATCAAGACATTTATCGATTATTTACTATGTATTTGACTAATATAAATGTCCAAGTAACATCAATACATTGCATACAAATTTATAGCAGTGCTGCTATGTTGTGTACCAAATTCAGTAAGCAATAAATATTTATTAGAGAATTTTTTATTTTGATTTGCATAAAATAGGAAAATAAAAATATATGCAACTTTGATAATTAGAATATTTTCTGTATCTATTAAACTGTTTTCATAAACTTCAATTCTTATTTTTTTAAGAATAATTGGACATTATTTCTTGGTGTCAAACAAACGGAATTTCCACCACGTGTGAACACTTGCCTTCATATCGGATGTCCGTTATTCGCAAGAGAAGATCCGAATCCGATCGGCAGGGTATATATATGCATCGCGGGATTCACTTCCCCCTTATCGGATCAAATCACAGCCGTCGCGTGCTGCCCGCGCCCGCCGTTTCTTCATCTGCTGGGGTTTTGAGCCGCTAGGGTTTCTCGCGCTCGTACTGGCGTCCCTCCCAACTCCTCGAAGTGTCGTTCGAGCCTCCCCCTCGGGATCTCTTCTCCGTGTCTCGTCACCTCCTCGGCCTCCATGGGGGGCGCTCGGACGCAGGTGAACAAGGCCCATAAGAGCCGCTTCGCCTCCAAAGCTTCTCGCCAGATTCACAGGACCTCGCGCACCGGTGAGACTGCCTTCTCTATCAGGAATCGGAGGATTTGACTCTTCCTAGCAGTTTTGGTTTTCTGTATGTTGATTCTTCTTTGGATATTCAGATAAGAGTCGAATTGCGAAGCCGGACTCCCACCGTGCCGCCGTGAAGGGCGCCCGTGCTGCTCGGATCCAGCGCAGCAAAACGGTATGCATGACTGACAACTATAACATTGTTATCGTTGCTTTCGAGCGTAATTTGGGAATCCTTCTGCAATGTGCAAGTTCTTTTTCCTCCAGTAGCTGTACTATTATTGCAATTTCAGTGGAGTAAATCAAGAAAATGGGTTTCTTTAGTATAACAAACAGAAGTCTTGTTAAGATAGGGGAAATGTTTGAAATTTATGCAAATTCTAGTGTAGAACAAATTGTTGGCCATGTCTCGGTGTTGTGATTCTATAGCAAACTAAATCCTTTTATGCTCTTCATCCGAAATTAGATGCATCTACCCAAAAATAAATGGAGATGTTTAAATGAATTCATAAGGTGTTTAATAAGGTTAGTGACAGAAAAATTAAGAATTGTGAATATTTCTTGTAGTAAACGCATAGTGTCCTAGATATAATTTCCACTAGCTACTGGGTTTCATAAATATTAGCGGGTTCTAGCACCAAAAAAAAATATAGTACTATGATATATGTGCTACACGTAGAAACTCCTACAGTTCTGTTTTGATGTCATGTAGACTGTGTCTGGAGGTAGATCTTCTAATAGATAACGAGGGTGGAGATTTTGTTCAGATTAAGCATTTATTAACAATATTGTGCAGTTATGGGTGACAATGAGGCCTAGAGATAATGGCTTATGTATATAAAGAAATCTGGGGATGCCATTTTTTTAATTCCATTCTACTTCCCTTGATTTTAACATTGACCTCTTATTTTCCTCCTTTTATTTTCCAACTTTTCTTCTTTGCTACCTATTATGCCCTCGTCTCTTGTTTGTGCTTGTTTTTCTGCTCACTACTGGTACAATTTGACCAACTTTTCTTTTTTCTGATGCCGTTTACGATTGACTCTTTAGAAACGGTTAAGTACTTGTTGTACATGTATGATTCAGAGCATTCATTAAGCTTCTGACTTGCAGTATTCGTATGCTAAGTTGATTTCACTAATCTCAGGAATTAAGCGGAAATTTTACTTTTGTTTTGTGACAAACAAATTCTTTTCTACTGTAAATCAGCACAACTTTTCAAGTTATATTCCATTTGCCATTGATGCTTGGAAATTTCATGATTATGTTTGCTGTGTTGGAAAAGTCATAATTCATTTATGTTGGGATTGCTTATCACTATTTCTTTCTTTTCCATGTGGAATTTTGTAGATCCGCAATCAGAAAAGGGCTGCTTTACTAAAGGAGAAAAGAGCGTCAACTGGATCAGCTAGTCCTCCTCGAGTTGTTGTGAGTAATCCATGTATTATATTCATTTTCTGTCATAAATGTTCCGTTTGATTATTTGGACTATCATTTTTTTCTGTCAAAGCAATTGCTAAGTTTGAGAACTGTAGTTATTCTATCAGTGCAGCACTGTGCTCTTTTTGCAAATTTTGGATCTATATACTGGTTAATCACTGAGTGGAAGTGTCATATTGGGTTTTTGAGGTATTTAAAATAGTTTACCTTTTCACAAACTCAATTGTTGGTTTGATTGGAAAGTTTCTTTGACTAAATACTCCAAACACTTGTTAAGATAATTCATCTAAGAAAAATTTTAAGCTGAACAATAATAGTCAAAGCACCTGAATAATAGAGTGCTTTGACGAGAGAAAAACTTCCTGAATCATTAATTTTTGCTCAATCAGTATCCTTTGTAGTGATTACCCCAATAAGATGAAGCAGCTCTTATTTCCAGGTTTTGCTAGTGGTATAACTGGTGGAGACCACATCTTGTGGCTAACTTCTTTTATTTCTTCAAATGCATGTTGCTTTCTCTTTTGTTGCATGTACTCATAACTTTAGAGTTTATACTTTCTTTAGGTGGTTTTACATATCTATCCTTTCAAATTTGGGAAAGAACATATTTGCCCCTCCAAATTAGTAATGTTTCATATATATATATATATATATATATATCCCTTCAAAAATTATAATTTTACACTGATTTGGAAAAAAAAAAGTACCCAGCATGCTTTTTTTTACCAATTATTTGACTGATGTATCCCAACATTTTTAAGAGCGTATTGATGCCAATTTGATGTTCAACATTATTATGCTAATTGCTAACTGCAATGACATGTATGAAAATTTTTGAGCTTGTGTGTGTGTGTGCACATGTGCATGTGCGCACCCTTAAATATAAAAGGGGCAAATACAAAATATACCAACTTTTGGAAGTATATATTATGCAATTTTGCCTTTTCTAGAGAAGTTTAGGCATGACCTTTGAAGTTAATCTATTTTTTTTGTTGTTGGTGGCAGGTCCTTTTTGACCTTTCCTCATCTACAAATCTGGTTAAAGTCGCAACAGATCTCTTAACATTGTCATCAGAAGAAGATACAAAACCTTTCTCGAATACAGTTGCTTTCCCAACCTACAAATTTCGACTGACGGTTTGTTCCTCTTTTATAAACTCTCTGTACTGTCTTCCTATGGTTATCTGTGATCTTGTCATTCTACCTGAAAATTTCAACTTCTATGCAGTATGAAAGTCCATTTTGTTGTGCCATATTTCTTTTTGTTTCTTTATTTCTAAGCTACGAATTATATGAAATATATTTCTGAAACATGATATAATGAATGAAGGTCTTGGAAGCACCACATGGAGATTTATTGTCATGCATGGAGATGGCAAAGGTAGCTCATTTCTGTAGGCATCTAGATGGACTATTATTGTCTAGCACTTTGCAA
This sequence comes from Musa acuminata AAA Group, assembly GCF_036884655.1. NCBI lineage: Eukaryota > Viridiplantae > Streptophyta > Magnoliopsida > Zingiberales > Musaceae > Musa > Musa acuminata. The sequence goes on along the minus strand of NC_088329.1, from coordinate 44,429,534 downwards.
TTTTTTTTACCTCATCCAAGATATTTTCTGAAACAGGTTGCAGATCTGATTGCATTTGTAGTTTCAGCTAAGTCATTATATGATGGATATGAAACTAGTAGTTTAATAGATCCATTTGGGGAACAGTGTCTTTCCATCTTCAGAGCCATTGGTTTACCTAGTACTGCTGTCTTAATTCGGGCAAGTATTTAGTTGTACTAATTGTTCATGCAAACAAATTTCTCGCTTATAATAACTTGTGATATGATGTTTGAATACTTGAATTTACCATCAGGATCTTCCTATGGACATGAAAAGAAAGCAAGAATTGAAAAAAATATGCATTTCTCATCTTGCTTCTGAGTTGCCTGAAGATTGTAAATTCTATCCAGCAGATTCTAAGGAGGACTTGCACAAGGTAATGCTGCTGTAATGATTGGCTAAAAACTAATTCTGATGGGATAAGTCCAAAAGAGTTACATGGTGCCATATTTTTTGGTTTCTCTAGTCTGGACTATTACATAAATCACAATTTGTATATTTTCCTTGTCTTGCAGTTCATGTGGCTTTTCAAGGAGCAAAGCCTTTCATGTCCTCATTGGAGGAATCAACGACCTTATCTTATGTCTCAAGAGGTAGGGCCTATGAATGCATAATTTTGTTATTGTATTGATTTAATGATCAACTAATATTGGTCAATTAGAATTTGTATTTTCTACCTTGAGGAGTAGCTAGCTTGAGAATGGAATGTAATTTTTAGCCAATCCTAGTGAGAGAAGGATCTGCAAATGGATATAGGTAGGTTAGAAGGGTAGTGAAGTGACCATCATTGCTTTAAGGGTAATGTCGAGATTCATGCCAGAGACATGAATTTGCAAATAAGTCCATGGAGGGTAATCTAAGAACTAGTATGTAGAGATTGATATATAAAAAATTCAAAGGACTGTCTTGATGTCTAACATGAAATTTTACTTTAAAATTTCTGATTAAACTATTTTATATGCCCAATTATGTATCTAAGATCTAGTATGTAGATATTGATATATAAAAAATTCAAAGGACTGTCTTGATGTCTAACATGAAATTTTGCTTTAAAATTTCTGATAAGCTATTTTATATGCCTAATTATGTATCGCCCCTTTATTTATCATTATGCATTCATAATAATTCTGTGTTCCAGATCAAAATTATCAGAATTTATCAGCTTATCAGCACTAGGGATAAATTTTTTCTTGTTTTCAAGTTCATCGCTTTCAATATTTGAACAAATGCACACTTCATGCATTGCGTGTTTGTTTTTTTCCCTGCCTTTAGATTAATTTTCTGTGGATCTGATTTTCACTGATCATGATTTTGAAATGCTTCACTCTGCATTATGATGCACTTTTGTTTCACTAATCAGTTGACCTAGATTATATTGGTCGTTGAAGTTATTAAGGATAAAATGCCATGTTCTTTCTGTGGTTGACATATTGTTATGTAGCATGCTATGGTATGCATGCACATGCCTTGTTATTTGTCATTGCCAATTATGGTACATAATAGGTGGATGCTGGTTGGCATTTGTCTGTGCCTTGTCTATCACACTGGAGCAAGGACAGGCGATCATGCACAGCAAGGACATAGAGGAGGTGCTGAGCACATGCTTGGTACTTTGGTCCATTAGCAGATTGACAAAATTTTTCATATGGAATTGACAAGGAAAAGGGTTTTCTTTTTAAACTTATTTCTCCCTACAAAATAGATCAAATGTATACTCCAGTTCTATCTTAGATCTCATTCTGTGCATTGTACTTTTAGTTGCACTTCTTTTGTTGTTTGGCAAAATACTTTGTTATCTGGACTGTTTTATCATGATTTTTAGCTCTTAGATGTTTTATTTGGCCAAATTTGTTTGGACTTTGCCGACATCTTGAATGCTGTTATTTTAACAGGACAATCTGATGTTCTTTTGTGATACACAGTGTATTTATGTCTAATGCTCAATTAATTAACTTGTATCAGGCAAGTTTAGAACCTGATGAAAGCAATCCTGGAACATGTTCCTTGATTCTGTCGGGTTATGTGCGTGCCCACAGTGTTTCCGTGAATCAACTTGTGAGTGTTATTCTTGGGCATCTTTCAATTCTTTTGTTTTAGTGCCTGTCTTTATAATGCTCTTTCAATCTAGGTTCATGTTTCAGGAGCAGGGGATTTTCAGTTAGGAAGGATAGATGTCCTGAAGGATCAATGCCCTATGAGTGAAAGGAAAAGTTCTAACTCAATGGATGCAGATGATATGCGTGATTTCCAGGTACTAAACTTGAGTTTCTCTTTTCGAGAAGTAAGCGCATATGATGAGATCTTGTTTATGCTTTAAGTTGATCATAAAAGGTCTCATATTAGCTTTGTTAAACCATCAAAGTTCTTTATATAGAAATTGTGATTTGTAGTGGTTATTTTGAATTCAAATAGTTGGAGCAGCAAATAGATTTTCTGTGACTTAGTTTGCTCTAAGAAAGTGGTTCGATGCCCAATTAGTTTACATTTCTAAGATAATTTTAGTTGATAATCATCTTACATGTATCAGTGGCATTAATTGTTGTTTTTTAGAGTCAACATTAGCTGAAATTAAGTTAGTTTACAAGCATTGTCCTTTTCTGGTTTGAACATTCCATTGAGTGACTTCGAGGATATGATACTCTAATTTTTTTCCTGTATTTCTATTATGCTTTAGTTCTCTGACAAGATGTGAATGATTATGAACCCAATGATAACTTTGTATGTATTACTTAAAATATTATAGCAGCATCTGTCAGTACAAAGGCTTGAATATGGGATTTTGCACAATATATGTACATCTTGTTGGGTCAGTATAAAATGTAGCAAGAGTATTTGCTGCTTTAATGAGAATGGTGCTGATAGACTGAGGCTTCAAGTGAATGGGACAGCTGAATGGTCCAATGATATCTGACAAGCTTTCGGGAGCTCACTGTGAAAAACATTGCAGGTGATGTAGGATAAAGATAAAGGGTAGGATCTTTGATGATGCATTATGATGCAGGAATAAGGTTGCTGGAGTTGTAGGCAATAAATAGAAAGATGAATTATAATAAATCAATTCAAGATATGAAACAAGGTATCAAAATAAGTAATCAGATGAATAGGCAGAAGTTTGCATGGAACAAGTGGAAGTTAGTCTGGTTCCTGGGAGTTATGCCTAGGGCGTTTTCTCACATCAAACTTGTTTCACGTGTGGATCGTGTCCTCATAATCTGAGTAGAGGAAAAATCATTTATAACAATATTGACTTCAACTTAGTAAACATTGTTAAATTTTTTGAGTATGGTTAACCTTACTATTCTTACAAGATTCAGAGATCAACATTATCTCCAAATAACAAACTCATAACATTTAAGATCCTACTTAAAGATGCATTTTCTTTCGTTTAAAATTCCTAGTCGCTTAGAAATTTTTACAACAACTTATTACCTAAAAGGGGATTTATAAATAAGAATCCAACTCAAAATATAGATACTAGAACTTCTAGAATAAGACCAGAAATAATGACGAAAATTCATTTGAAAATACTGATAAAATTACAATTCAGCTTGAAACTACACTTGACATTGTATATTGGTCAGACCGCACTCGGAATTTACCGGTTTGACCAAGCATTTAGTTTTAAATATGGATGACTTCTTTTTTATTTACCTAGCGGAATGGTATAGGACTGTCTATTACTGTACTGGATACATTTATTTATTTGGAACATATATGGGATTTATCTTGTTCTTTCATATGTGAACTTTATTAGTTTCTGTAGTTTCATGAGTTCATTTATTCCCTTGTTTTGGAGATGAATCTAAATATTATCCATTTTTTGGTAAATTCTTTTATAGGATAATTTTATTAGTGATTCATGTTGTCAAATGTATTATAGAGTATGCCACCTGAAAATATATATAAGTATGCATTTAGAGGAGTTTGAATAGATTTTGTGGCAAACATCTGAATTCTCACCTACTTTTATTTTCTGAAGAACTTTTATTACAGCTTATATGTTGCTTACCTGTCCCTTGGCTCTATCCATGGAATGCATTTTTTTAATTTTCTTTTGTCCTCATATTATGTGAACCATGGTTTGCAGTACCGGTCCGTACCGCCCGGTACGTGCGGTACGTACTGGTCCGACAGACTTTCGGTACGCGGACCATATGTTGCCGTTCCGACACTGTAGTAGTACTGCTACAGTGCTCGGCACGTCTAAATATACCGCTCGGTACACCTGGGTGTACCAAGCGGTATACCGTACCGTACCGGTACCGAGCCCAGATCGAAACTCCGGTACGGTACGGTATTGCGAACCTTGATGTGAACTACTCTTAACTGGACTTTTTGCTTGAGATAATTTTCAGGTCATTCAGACCCTACTTCCAGATCCTATGAAGCAGGAACCTTTGGTTGTTGAAAATGTACCCGACCCTCTTGCAGGCGAACAGGTTAGGTTTAAGTTCACTTTTTGCCGGTGAACTTATATATGCTTTTTTACACTTAATTGCTTTTTTTAAAAAGATTATAAAGCAAGATCTATACATATTTGCTGAATTTTGTTGGCACTAATGCATGGAAAGGTTGCCATTATTTCGTTATTCCATTGCCTTATGATGCACTTCTGTTCCATTTTTTATCATGTGACCACGTCTCATTTATTTACTGGTTGGTAGGAAAGTTTTGAGTCATAAACTGTTGTACCTTACTGTTAATTTTGCTTATCTTGTATAATTCATGGCATGAGCTTGCAATGCTGATGTCTTTGGTAAAGTTGTTTTTGGTCTTTTGATGGCTATACTGGATGGATAGCCCTTCCTAAGCTTGCGATGAGTCATTTTCATTTCTTCATTTCTTGTTCTCTCTTTTGTTCTTTTCATACTGTGGTTGTCAGCATGGCATGTGCTGACAGCATGTACAGTTGCAACCTCAGGTTGATGGTAGGTTTCCCCATAGTACATCAATTTATCTTTTTGTAGCTGAAGTTGGTAATATTTTTCGTTCTTCATTGTGAACACGAAATATATCCTCCAATAAATGGTGTCAACTTTATCTTTTCAAGAGATCAAGGTTTACATTGCACCACATGAGTCCATTTGGATCTGCATGGCATGGTGGTGTGGCCCACAGTATGCCTTAGTGTACTAGTTTCTGACAGCCTGTAGTAGTGGTAGGTGCTGCCTCAGGTTTAGCAGAGAAATGTGAATTACTTATGTTGGCCGAGGTTTGTCCATACAGAATCATCCATTCTCTTTTTGACTTTAAAGTTTAAACATTAGTTTTCTATGTGAGCCTCCCATTTGCATAAGCTTGTAACATGCGAAATGTTTCACTTAGTCAATGCTTTTAGATCTAGCATCTTGATGCATGAGTAAGCTTCACATTTCACTCAATATTAGATGTAAAAGTGCTGTTATATGCAATATGCATTTTTGGGTTTCTGTAAACAAGAGTATGTTAAAATCTGCGTTTTCATGGAATTATGATTTTATGTTCTGCTTCATTCATGGTGAATTTATATCTGTAGTTTGTCTTAAATAGAAACCTCCCTAATATGTGAACACGGTGATGTTATGCCAAACACCAGGCATGAATTTGTGATTCCTTGGCCTTGTACTTAAGCACTTAGGCGTCTAGTATTCTTCTTTTTAACCATATATGTAAAAGAGAGGAAATCCATGAAGAACATTGCAGAAAATACAAACCTTGACATGCCATCTCGGCTCCACTCTCTACATGCCACCCCTATGTTCAGCCATATCGATTATCACATACGCGTTTGGTGCTCGGATAACTAATATTAATTAGAAGCCAGTTCAACTTCTCATGATGTAGCAGCCAATAATCTTCTTCTTCCAAAGAATAACTTTTATCATTTGGCGCTAGTCATGCAAATTTTTTTGACTGCAACTAGAGTAAGGAATTGGAATATTATAGTTATACAGTTAAATTTCATAGGTAATGCAGAACATTGTGTCATCCTATTGCATTTAGTTCTTATTTTGTAACAGTTGCTTCTTTAGGGTAATTGCTGACTTGTTTATGTTAAATAGACATGGCCAACCGAGGCAGAGATTGCTGAAGCTGATATAAATAACAAAGAGCAGAAGTTGATTAGGAAGAAACTTCCTCAAGGCACCTCAGATTACCAGGTTTCTTCAACACCTGAGTTTTCATATATCTGTTTGCTGTCTTTTCCTTGTACAAGTGAAGGCTGGAAAGCTTTATCATGCACTTCTTTCTTGTCATGGTTTGCAGGCTGCTTGGATTTTAGAGGATACAGATGATGAGGATTCAGACAATAGTGATGAGGAGAGTGATGGCATGGTATTGGATGTACAGAAAGATCAAACGACACGGGATGGTTCTGATAATTCAGATGTTGATGAATGTCAACTCATCAGCGAAAATTTTGATGATAGAACTGAGGCTGATACCGAGATGGCTGTGAGTTTTCATGTTATTATTGCTGTTCTGGGAAAGTTGATACAGTATGATAATTATCATATTCCACATCATTTTAGATTGCATCATATCCTTTGAATTCCTGTCCACATATTAGTATTTGGTAGCATCTATGGATTTCCAAGTTAAAATGATGTGGGGTAAAAGGAAAAATAGAACAAAAAACATGTAAGGGACTGGATAGTTGATGTTTAGTGTGTATTGCTTGATATGATTTTGCATGATACTTGAGATAACAAAACCATACTTTTAACATGTTTTTGTTATCTTTTAGTTGAAAGTTTGCAGAAAAAGGTTTGAGATTGTCTGTGATGAACATATTTGGTCTGGCAGCTTCAGCCTTTTACTTATGGTTAAGTTTCAATGGTGTTACATTTCAATAACTGTTTCAAGAAGGCTGATCTTATTTCCTTCAGCTGAGCATTAGCAGCTCAAGAAGTCAATCAGAGTTAAAAAAAGTCTTTTAGGCAATCCAGCTGAAACTTAACATTTCTAGAGTCATGAAAACTGGCTATAACTGAGCAGGAGGTAAATTGACCGAATTAGCAAAATAAAGACAGTTTAATATGTGTTTTGTTCGAAACTTGAGCTGCAGCTATTGGCAGTCATGCACATTTAGTTTTATGCAAAATAAATTGATATTTCATATTAATTATCATATTTCCCCTTGCTTGCTATATGATGCTTTGTTGTAGCTTTACTGAAAACTTTATGCATGGTGCTCATGTGGATCATCTGGGTTTCAGTTCTCTTTCTTATTATTCATGTGCATATTCTTATAAATTTATATTTTTATATAACTTTCTAGTTTTTAGCATATATTCTTTATGTAAATTAATGATAGTGCATTTCTTTGGGTTTTATTATTGGTACATAATGTCAGGGGAATTTACTTACATGTTTCAGGATGGGGAAAGCTTGACAAAGGAGCAGATTGAGGCAGAGATTAAAAAAATTAAGGAAGCATATGCTGATGATCAAGGTATTTATTTACTGTCATGCCTTTATTTTGTTTGGTATGATATGTGTTACAAAGTAAACAAACTCAACATTAAAATTTATTTGTTCTGTTCACAACAGAATTCAGATATTCTATGGTAAACCTTTTGTCTGATTTTAGCATCTTAAACATGTATCGACCAGAAATGGTTTTGTTGAAAAATATGAATAATGACTATGTGATGGTAAAGAGGATGCCCAATACATATGGTATGAGTTGAATCTGTTTCGTGCTTACCTGCTAAATGATTTAATGAAGTTTGCACATTTTCACTTCATCTATTGGCCGGTAACAACATAGTTCAAGCCTTCAATTTCCTACTACAATTTTTTCGTAACTTTTTGTTGATGCATAGATTAAATTCTAGACAGATTAACAGAAACCTGAAATTGTTTATCCTTTCTTGTATCAGTAAAATATCTGAAGATTTTTGGGTGCACACGTTTTTGATGTTCCAAATTACTTCATTTGTTCGCAGAATTTCCTGATGAAGTGGAAACACCAATCGATGTTCCAGCTAAAAAGCGTTTTGCCAGATACAGAGGACTGAAGTCTTTCCGTACGTCTTCATGGGATCCTAAAGTGAGTATTCTATCTTAATTTTTGAAGTATATTTATTTATCTATCTCTTATATGCATTGTCTTTGTTATTGTCATTGACAGGAGTCATTGCCACCTGAATATGCTAGAATTTTTGCTTTCGACAATTTTGCTAGAACACAAAAGAATGCCCTTGCAAAGGTTCTTGATATAGATGAAGGGAGCATGGATGACTGTGCTCCAGTAGGATCCTACGTAAGACTCCACTTAAAGCATGTGCCATTGGATCTTGCTACCAGGCTATGTCAACCATCAAAAAAGTCACCTGTCGTAGCATGTGGGCTTTTGCAACATGAATCAAAGATGTCTGTCCTGCACTTCAGGTAATTCATTGTATGAAAATTTCAATTTTCCAGACTTGGTTGGAAATATATTTGATTGTGGTAGTATGTAGGAAGTTGATTTTGATTGTTGTCCTTAAATATGTGATTTGGATTTAATTTTGTTAATCCCATAGATCCTTGTGGGTCAACTTACCTTGAAAATCGCTGCTAATTGTTCTTACATCACAAATTCATGATCACCGAGAGTGTCATTTCATCTGTATGCTGCAACAATCATCACAAAAATTAAATTCCATGCGTGACATTTCATGTTTAATTGTTTTATTAATGTAAACCATGAAAATGATGCCTGCTTTTGGAGACAAGTAGAAATGTAGAAGGCTTAATAGAAGATTCTAAAGTGATGTATGATGGGGGATCTCAACTTAATAGCTGGAACATTTCATCTGTATCATTGCATTCGTTTATCATGCAACCGTAATGCAATCCTCCTAAGTTCTGTTTACGTGCTGGAAGTTAAGAAGCAAGAAGACATGTAAGCTATATTTCAAACAGCATTTACAATGTCTTTTTTCCTGTTTTACAGCATAAAGAAACATGACTCATATGATGCTCCTATTAAATCCAAGGAGATGTTCAGTTTCCATATGGGGTTCCGTCAGTTTTTTGCAAGGTAAACTCCTGAATTCTTTGGATATAATTTTAGGTTCTCCCATTCCATGCAGATCTTGTCATTAATCTTAAGATTCTGGTCTGAAGTTGAAGAATCCTCAAAATGGTCTTTTTGCAGGCCATTATTTTCTTCTGACGACTTAAACTGTGATAAGCATAAGATGGAGAGATTTCTACATCCGGGGTGTTTTTCAGTGGCATCTGTTTATGCCCCTATCAGTTTCCCTCCCTTGCCATTGATTGTCCTGAAGACTCAGCATGGAGAACCTCCTGCTCTTGCTGCCATTGGTTCACTAAAATGTGTGGATCCTGATAGGATAATTCTGAAGAAAATCATTTTAACTGGGTAAATTTATCTTAAGCTCTGTTTTTCTTCACATGGTAACTTTAATTTGTATAGAGTGATAATTTTATATATGGATATATGCTATGAGAGTTAAATATCCATGATGTTGTGTGTCTTAACAAAGTCCTATGTACCAAATCCAGGATAAAACCTCTGTTAAATAGTTGGTTATCCAACAACTTCTCAAAGAACTATTGTGGTCCGAAATCAGCTGGTTCTTAACCTAGGGTCCAAATAGGTTACTGTAGGAGAATGTGTCTGATGTTTAAGGAATAAGCAATCCTTTCTTCTTTCAAAGTCCATGGAATTCTTTCTTCACCTAGGGCCCTACTATTACTGGTGCACCTTTGCCTCATTGATGCTTAATGTCGTCTGAAGCATGGTGGTATAATACAAAATGATTAATTTGGAGTCATGCATCCATGAGCTTCAGCAGCGAGCAATGTTCTAGTGCCATTGTTCCTCAGATCCATACATAATAGCATTGTGCTTCCTTTTCATCTTTGTTTCAAAATAGTTTGAACCGGAAGCTTTTTTGATGCAGTTACCCACAGAGAGTATCAAAATCGAAAGCCATTGTGCGGTACATGTTTCACACTCCCGGTGATGTTAGATGGTTCAAGGCAAGTGCTGCAGTTAGAACTGTTGACAAGGTGCTAAAAATAATATCCATGATGGATCATGTTCTGATGCACTTTATTCTCTGTGTATGCAGCCAGTGGAGATATGGACCAAATGTGGTCGCCGTGGTCGCATCAAAGAACCTGTTGGTACTCATGGTACGTATATGTTTTGTAGTACTACTCATATCCAATCAAAATTCAATATTATTCGATTGATAAATACTCACTGTCCGTACCCTAACTGCTTTGCCTGCCAGTAATATGTTTTGTTTTTTTGGGTCGAGGGAATCATGGTGTTCTTTGTGTTCTTCAGGGGCTCTGAAGTGTGTTTTCAATGGTGTCATTCAGCAGCATGACACTGTATGCATGAGCTTGTACAAACGTGCTTACCCCAAGTGGCCGGAACAATGCTATCGGTCGTGTGACACCATCTCTCAAAGTGGCATGGTTTCAGCGTAGAGACACAACATGCCTGTTGTTGGGAGTGAAGCTCTGGTTCGAATGTCTTCTACAGAATTAGACTCTGCATAGAAATTATACTGTATTACACCAATGTATTATTTTGGCCTTCATCTTTTATTCATATAGTGCTCGCCGGTTTCCGACACTGCGTGTCGGTATATGAGGCAAAGGTTTTGACTTGTGATTATGAGTTGGAATGTGTTCTTGATAACCATATGGATGCGGATGCCAAGATAGTTAATGGTTGTGATCATATTATAGTTCTCCCACATTTTTTTTATGAATTCTGTATCGTAATCCTTTGCGTCTTGAGTCAACTAAAGCACTGACGTGAAACGGGGCTCCTCTTGCAACACTAACTTTTATCCCCAGAAGTTGAAAAGCTTGTGATGTAAGGCTTGGAACGGAATCGCCGAGAGGCACGCTTTCTACGCCCACGAAAGGAAGCCGAAGAGGTAAACGTGGGGCCATCTTCCCTCGAGAGCTTCCCCAACTCCACTGCTCATTAAAGTGGAGACCAAATTGGCGTCATTCCTCCCACCAACCAATACGCGACACGTAAGCCGATTTGATGTCTCCTTTACCTAAGATGCCGCCCTCCCTATGAAATCGCTACCACAGCGGCGGAGGTAATGACGCGTGCGGCGTGGCAGAACGCCCCCACGTGATCACTTCTCGCTTATTCAATTTTACACCACACGTGGCGACGTGCCACAGGCCACTCCTCGGACCTATCGCCGCTCCATCTGCTGGCTGTCTGTCTTGGCGTCCGCTGTCGGGAATTTTCCTGCGCGCCACGAGTGCCGTCTTTTCTTCCATATTTGTTTGTTTTATCATTATTATTATGGAAAAAAGCCCATAAAATTGACGTCCGAAGAAGATAAAAATGAATCGCCGCGTCACACGCGCTAAGGCTCGGTGCTCGTCGAGTGCCGCGGTCCGGTCAACGTTTTCCCGGCTTAACTGACGGAAAAGGCAAGACTTTTGGGAGAAGCTGGCGGGCCCCGGCCGCTCCTCTTGCCGCCTCCATAGAAACCGCCCCGCAGACGCGGCCCCACCGCACCAACTTCGCCGCGGCCTTATACGGCGCGTGTCGCAGGCGGCCGCTTTCCGTTTCGCCCTTTGTATAAAATCCCATATATATATATATATATATTTCTCCGACGTCGTGATGGAGAAGGCGGTATGGCGAGGGACCCACTTTTGCCATGCGTTTTTATGCTACCTTCCGTCGCTTCGTACTCGGCGACGGCCGCCCTCGTGGGCTCGACGCGTGCGTGCGTGCGAGAGCTGCCGGCCGCCGGTTTCTTTCCCATTTCAAGAATAGGGGCAAGAAGAGGGCGTTAGCGTAAATACAACGTCATTATGACGAAATGACAAGAACAGCCTCCACACGCCACGCAAAGCGCGAGCCGTAGCACGAATTCCGGTATTGGAGTAATTATCGTGTAGGCTCGGTGGGTTTTCCGTCAATTGGATTGGAAAGAAGCTGTCGGCCACTAACGACTCAACACGCGCGTCACCCACCACGGAGGGACGAGTCGACCCGGCGATTCCAGTGACCAGCTAACTCGCTGATCCAACTCAGTTGATAAGAGACTGTACAACAAAGGCGAGTCGGCTTTAAAGAAAAGCGAGCAATAAAAACCGGCGCGGCATAAAAGGAGGGAGAGTGGGGAAGCGATGGAGCGATGTGGGCCGTCCGATCTGACTCAGAAAAAAGGAGCGGGGAGATTAAGATCAAACGAGAAGGGCGGCTTCTCCTTCCGCGCCTCCGCCGCTGCCACGGTCTTCCTCTCCTGTTCCTCCCTCGCCGCCGCCTCAACCACCTCGAGTCGGTACCCTGCGTACCCCGATCCGCCGCCCGCCGCCGCCGGCGTATGCCCCATGGACAGATCCGCGGCCGATCGCCAGCGCGTCACGGCTCCCCAGCTGACCTGCGCCGCCGAGGGCGGGACTCCGAGGTCGCCCGGGCAGCCGAAGTTGGTCTTCGCCTTGGGGCCGCGGAGGCTGCGCGCGGCCTCGTCGTAGGCCCGCGCCGCCTCCTCAGCCGTGTCGAAGGTGCCCAGCCACTTGCGGGTCTTCTTCCAAGGGTCCCGGATCTCCGCCGCGAACCGCCCCCACGGCCGCTTCCTCACGCCCCGGAAGTGCGCTTCCCTCCCTCCTCCTCCTCCTCCCTGCGCCGCCGCCGCCATCGCCAGAAGACGAGCACAAAGAAGACTTTGAGGCGAAGCGAGGGAGGCCGGGCAGCGTATTTATAGCCGGGAAGTCGGTCTTGGTTCCGCCCGACAGGTATTCGATATAATTTCGATTTATTTCGCCATTTACTATCGAGCTTTGTTTCTATGGTCGCCATCAATATGCGCGCATTGAATGGACGGCGGTGATTCCCCCGCGGCGCCACTGTTTGATCCGGTGCCCCCACCAATCCACGGGAATCACGGAGAGAAAAGGAACGGGGCAGAGCCGTCCAAGGCCCAACGGACGGCTGGCGACGTGGGGTGCCACACGTGTTCGGATAACCTCGATGCGGTCTGCGGCTTGACGGAAACACCCCCCTCGCCCCCGTCCTGCCTACGTGACGGCCACGAGCGGCGAAGAAACCACCCGCGGAAAGATCGAGATGGCGGGTTTCGCCGTACGGCGGGTGGGGCCCCACGCGGGTGCGGGAGACGGGGCGAAAGGGAAATGTATTGAGAAAACGCTCGCCGTCCCCCCGGGACTGCACCTGTCTCGTTTTTGGAGGAATGCTCAGGCGGGCTCCACCCCTGGTCCCGGTCTCGGTGGCGGGTACTTGACGGGGTAACAAGTTAATAAGTTGACTTATATACGTGGGCGACGGGGCGAAAGGGAAATGAGGACGTAAACGGTTTGCTGCTCCATCGAAGTTTCGTGGGTGGGTCGTTACCTGACTCTTGATTGGAGGAATGTTGAGGCGGGCTCCATCGGGTCTCGGCGTACATGGCTACAGGGCTGGTAAGTGAGGGGGTAAGTAGTTAGTAAGTAGATTGGTAGGGGTGAGTGGGTGCTTCTTATTACGTGTGACGGAAGCGGGGTAGTGCGTGTTGGGAGAGCAATTAAGAAGGCACTGTCTTTGTGGGCAGAAAGGGCGGATCCGACGGCGCCGGCGGATGAAACAAGTAATTAGAGACATGGAGATCAAGACACGTGTCTCGTGTGCCAATATCGTGGTCCCGCCGCTCTGCCTATGTCCTTTTCGGAATTTTAGGTCGTTGACCGTCATTTTTAGCTGCAAAACAACATGTGGGTTTTTTTTGGGTTGCGTCGTACCGAGATTGCGTCTCTTCTATGAATCCCGACATCGATGGGGGAGTTGTCCTAAAATTTTTCTTTCTTTCTTTTACTTGTGGGAAAATTAGAGCATAATATCTTTCTCGAATTTTATGTCTTAAAAATTAATTTTAGAAAAAAATTTGCATGGAACTTTTGGTTTAGTTGGCATCAATTTTTCAACCAGGCAAGAAAAAGTCAACAAGGACGTCAGATAAGACTACTCACGCCGGGTAGAAATTATGACCGTTATCTGTAGGTAATTGAGAAGACTGCGAGCCTGTTGCTGGCTTCACCAAAAGGTTGACCAGTGACTCTTTTTGTTATTATCAATGTTCTAAGTCGTTAATCTAGTGTATCATTCGACTAGAAAGAAGAGAAAGAGGACTCGGAGACGCAAAGAGCTACCTCAACTTTCTCCTGCATTACTACTTGGAGAAGGAATGAACCGAACAGGAAAGTTGCTGCGGCAGCCAAATTAGCAAACGAAGAAAACGTGATCTATCACCATGTTCCTGTTCATCTTGCATCAATGAGAGAATCATTATTAGGTTTACCTACCTGCCAACTTGTGCAAGGAACAAAATAATATGAATAGCTAATTACGTAAGTAAGACATGAACCCAGCTATGAATATGGAAACAAATTGCAGAATCCCTGGGAAGGGACTAGCTGTAAATGTACACCCGTGTAGCGCAAACATAATGAAAGATCAAAATTGCGTGTGGAACATGCTTCAGTTTAACAAGAAGCTTCTTTAGAACCATATTTTACAAAAAAGAACACACTACATTACAGAAGATCATTTTACAAGTATGCAAACATTATAATTTTAATCAGAACTAAATTAATTTACGGCTCAACATGTGATGCACAGTAAGTGTAGTAAGAAGAACCCATAAAAATATAGGGAGATATCACCAATTGTGCAGCTGAGAAGCAGTACTTTTCACCAATGGATGATATTCCGTGTGCAAGAACCTTTTCGCCTTCTCAGAACCAGGTTGTCCGAGCCACTCATCATACAATCTCTGCACAACTGGATTATCAAATGGGTCTGCAAGTTCTACCTGTGTCAGTGAACAAGGAATTATGTCATAAATGAAGCATAGCACCTCAACAACTTGCAGGCTTTTAAAGATATGTGAGATTATGTAGACACATTTAAACAGAATTCCAATTACTCCTCTTCTCAGTAGGTTGGCCAACAGCACAATTGATATTAAAAGACTTTCTTTCATGAGTTCTGGGAAAATGAGTGAAACTATCATCAAGCCACAGAAATTGACGGTCAGTGGAGGACCTAAAGAAATGCATGCTTAGTACAGATTGCATGTGATGTCACAAATGTCTTCTGACTAACGAGCTAAAACTACATAGCTTTGGCCTTTGCACCAATGTCATCAAGGTTTTTAAAGACCAGACATCGGACCAAGACACATTAAGACAAGGATCAGGTATAAGTCCAGAGTATACATGTAGAGTTGAGAGAGGCACAATAACATTCTATAACACAGTTTGATCTTACCTGAATTCATATACGTTACAATGTACAGATCGAATTTTAATTCTACGAGCATAACCCTGCAGAATTCCTCGTGCTGAATGAATTTAAGACCATACTAGACAAACTTTAGACCATATTTTGTCAGAGTCTAAGAGTCGTATTTAGACGTAAACTCATGGGATAAATCCTTTAGCATATGTTGTCCTTTAGCATGTATATCAGAAAATAACATTTGAGAACGTGAGATGTATATGATGATTAATGCAGACCTTGCTTTAGCAAAATGTCAGGAGACTGGCTGAGGCATTAGTATCTTTAAGATATCGCAATTTCCTGTAATATGTTGCTTATAGGCCAATGCAACTCTCAGGCAATATGCCTAGGTATATCACCGAGGTGGTGCAAGGATGCTGATTAATGGTTCCAGAGTAACACTCCTTTTCATTGTGCTTAGTTTGTATCACTTGGGACAGGACTGTGCCGAATAACATGTACTATGCTGGCATGTCAATGTTATGAGGAAATATTGATATAATTGGGACTGCATAAAACATATAAACAAAATTTTCTAAGATGAGGAAACAAGATGCAAAAATGTCCTAATAACACGTGCAAATCATTCTAGCCTTGTCATATCATGATAAAAAGTGTACATCGTTCAAAATCATAAAAGATATTCACGAGAGAACTCACATCTTGCATATACAAAATTTCTAATTGCTGGATAAGATCTTTGGTAGACTGACCAGTCCTTGGTTTTATTTGACCTCCCCCATTCAAACAGCCTGATAATGAGAAATTACACATGGTTAAGCCTGTCAATCAAATTTTCACTTGAGCAAAAATCTGCAGCTAACACCAAATGGAGCATACCTGAAGGGCATGCCATAACCTCAATAAAATGATAGTCACACTTTCCCATTTTAATCTTCCTTACAATGTTCTGCAGATTTCGAAATCCATAACAAAGTGCAAATTTCAGGACTGTTTCGCCATCCACCTGAAGAATAACATATAATAGAATATTACAAATGCAAGCTTTCATAAAATTGAAACAAGTTAGAAGGAGAGAGAGCTTAAAACATACCTCTAATGTCACTTCTCGAAAATCTGAATTGCGGATATGTCTGAACTCAATTGGTCTTTGAATTTCTCTTCCAAATAGTTTTTGAGCAGCATGGCAAAATACTGTCTCTGCATATCCTCCAGAACCACCAGAGACCCCAAAAAGATGCCCTTTTTTATCAACATTGGTTAACCTGATGCACATAATGGTACACTAATAGCATCTACCAAGCTGACATGAAAATAATAACCATTCATACATTTAATATTGAGACTCTAAAACATGTCACAAGTGAAATATGGCCAATCAGGTTAGCTCAGTCTTCAAAAGCCACATAAAGGTATTAGATGCACACACATCCATGAGTATTTTACACATTCAAGAACAATAATGGGCATCAAGAGCAATGAGAAAGGATAGGATTCTTACATGCTATCTAGAGGAGATTCTTTCAAAGCCTTGAAATCAATAGATTTTGACTGCAGTTGTACGTAAAAGGTTATAAGAACCTCAATGACTGATTTGATGAAAAAAATAGATAATTAATATGTGATGATATAAAGGAGTATTCCAACCTGTATCAAGTCTAAAACTTCTCCGGTTGTCAAAACTGAATCCACCTCTGGTATCGTCATGACTGAGTTGGGTCGACCATTTTCTCCCTTATCTATTGTAAAGGAAAAATCATCCCTGGCAGCTTCAAGTTTTTTATCATAACAAGGCATCACTGTGACATGGTAGACATTATCCAGCCTACAGGACATTCATAAATAGTTGAATGACATCTTAGTATGTGTAGCCAAGAAAGAACTTCAATAATGCAAAGTAAATTATAAAATAAAATTGGTTAGTCAAATTTCATTAAGTATTAACATGAACAAGCTTCCATGAAACATTCTCATGGAGTTGATGTAGTTGAATAAGGAGCAAAGTAAAATAGGTTCTATAAGATATAGCAATATTTTACCAGATAAAAAAGATGATTGCACTTTGTTGAAAGGGCATGAGGATAATTGAATAAAGTGAAAAAGCAAGTCTTTATAACTTATAAGTTCAAATATGCTACGTATCAATCAGAAATTATACTCTTCCAAGTGACTGATTGCCAATCAAGGAATGCATGCCCAACTTCCTCTAACACATAAAACACCAAGCTCAAATAAAATAATTGGTAGATTATTCCACAGTTGAACTTAAATCATGCAGCAAATAAGGTGGATCTATTTCCCTCCAATTAACAAACTCTAGATATTTCACAAAAAGAAAAAGTTCCATTTACAACAACTTGAAGTTTCATGTATAAGCATGTTGATTGTCATATGAGCACATAAAAGAAAAGCTTACTTAAGGCCAAATTTTTGCACAATGTGATGCTTGATAGCAGCTCCAATAGTTTGTTGTGGGCTCTTCACATGTGAAATATATGGCAAGATGTATGATCCAAGTGTCTTTTCAGCATAGCAGATCCAACCTGTATTAAAAAATTATTTTAACATATATGCAACAAACATTAAGAATAGCAACCTCAACAGTAATATAATGTAATAGCAGAGAGCATAACTGGCTTTATCCTGCTATGACACTGTAGTCTTACACAACTATTCACAAAATAAAGAAAAAAAAACAGATGTTATAGTTATATTCTAGAATAAATGCAAATTTTTCACAATATTAATTCTCTGTAAAATAGCAATCTTGTTCTAACATAGATACAAAAAAATTAGATTGTAAAAGAAATTTCACAATATTTAAATTTGTATTTCCCAAATTTTGGTTTAAAAGATAGCATAACATTTGGAGCTATAGAATTAAGGTCTTGCACAAATTATGAATAAAAATCAAGTCACAACACATTGTATCCAAGAATACAACAAACAACGAAATAAAGAAGTTTGACTAACATGATATGAGTGTGCAGTTCATAATTGTTCATGACAAGTATCTTTATGTAGAATTTACCTGGACAGGCAGATGAAAGCATGGGGAGACTTTGTCCATGCTGTTGGTACCGCGATATAAACTCATTACATGACTCGATGAGAGACAAATCTCGACTGCAACTAGTATCGTAAACAGCTTTTGCTCCCAAAGATTTGAACAAAGTGGTTACTTTCCTGAGAACCTGAAATCACATAAAGAATTACATATGCCTGTATATCACAAATGAAAGAGACATGCCACTACCACATAAAAGAAAAGGGAAATATGACCTGAATTTTAAGAGAAAATGATGTAATATCCTTGAGTAAATGTTCACTAGAATAAATCACATGCAGTACAGCTGCTGGTTAATAATATTTCTTTCTCAAAAGTTGCTGTTTTCTCTATTCTTTTTATGACAAGAAGAGGAAGTAGAAGTAAAGAAGACAGATACAAACACAATGCAGGATCTATTTGACCAGGCAAGCAGTTTTCTTCTTTAAAAAAAACATAATAATGATGGAGGACAAAGTCCACATCAAGGAGATGCTAGACAAAAGCCTCAAGTTCCTCACCAGTAATAAGAAAATTTGTGCCTACATATATTATAAACTTATCAAGATTGATAAAAGAAAACAAAAGAAAGAAAAAAAGACTCGCTATCTATATCCTTCATTTCTCAGTATAATTTCACAAAATAAAGCATTCAATGTAAGGCAGGCTATTGTCCCTGGCAGTGCCCCCTTCTTCTTCATGTTCAGGGATCAAATAAAAAAGAAGAAACTAACCGTGAAGAATTTGGAGCATTTACAATTTGCTTCCACTTTTTTGATACTAATACTTTAGTCTTCTTCAAATAAGAAAAACATTTTCTTGTCAAAGGACTTAACACTTTCCAAAAAATAATAACAAGATTAAATAAAATGTAAGCATGATCTTGCAGCAGCAAAACAGACATACAAAACAGAAATGCTACAAAAATCAGGGATGTAGAAGCCCTAACTCTAGAATGACAACAAGATAAAGTTTGCTCTCATTTCCTCTTCAATTTAAGCCCAAACAAAATATGGCACATTAGAAATGCAACATAGATCAAGTCTTTAAGCTCAAATTGCGAGCTAATTATAGATTACCCCTTGTAGTTAGCTATCTTTAGCATCGCGGTATCTATACTTTAAAAAGCTATATTGGCATCCCTATAGTTTTAAAAGTAAAACATTTGACACTGTTTCTTCTCACGCCGTCAACTCTACTGACAGAAGATTACGCACGTGCTACCACGTGTAGAGATGGTAAAAAGAGGGATAAAAATGATAATTTTGCTATCCTCATCATCCAAAAGATATTAATTTCACATAAGGGTAACTTATTTGAAAACTTCACTATCCTCCCTCCGACTTCGTCCTCCTCTCTGACACCACGATCACCAGACTACCAAACACGGCCTACGCGGCGCTGTGCGATGCCTTCAGGGCAGCCACCGTCGGCCTACCACGAGCGCCCGAGGTGTCCATCTTCAACACCTGCTACAACCTTCTCGGGTACCAGAGGTGCGTATGCCGACGACGTCGTTCTACTTCGCCGGCGACACGATACTGACGCTTCCCGCCCAAAACTTTTTGATTCCGGTGGATGACATGGTGATGTTCTGCTTCGCATTTGCACCATCCTCGTCGGGCCTCTCCATCATGGGCAACATCCAACAAGAGGGGATTCAGATAACCTTTGATGCTGCCAATGGATTCGTCAACTTCGGACCCAACACTTGCCAAGAACTTCTATAAGCTATGGATATGAATAGTGGAGACTACGTAGTATATTATCTTGCATGAACGCAGGCCAAATATAATGTATATATTGAGTGGCTTCGAAGCAGTCAGCAGAGAAAGCAGAGCTAATTACTTCTTGCAGACTCTGCAACTACAAGAGGAAGTAAACCATCTCATGTTACTCTATATGGTTCTCTTGTTTGAATAAAAGCTATGAGTTTGCAGGAGGGCCCAAGCAGTGGATGTGATGATGCCATCTTGGTGTTGATGCCTTTAACTAAACATGGAGCAACTCGATCGGTTGTTTCCTTTTTGTCATTGACGAGTCTAGTTCATGCTCCTCCTCTAGGTTGCCTCCATGGGCAAGAGGCCCATTGAGAGGGGCAAGGAGTGGTGGCGCTGAACAAAGGGAGGAATCCCTGAAAGCAAAGAGAGGGCCAAAAGTTTTGGACAAAGCCATGTTGTCCACCGGAATCAAAAAGTTCCGAGCGGGAAACATCGGTATTGTGTCGCCGACGAAGTAGAATGACATCATCGGCACACGCACGCTCTGATACCCGAGAAGGTTGTAGCAGGTGTCGAAGATGGACACCCCGGGCACCCGTGGTAGGCCCGCGGTGGCAGCCCCAAAGGCATTGCATAGCACCGTGTAGGCCGCGTCTGGCAGTCTAGTGACTGTGGTGTCAGAGGGGAGGATGAAGCCGGAGGGAGGATACCAAACCTTTCACAGAAGTTACCCTATGTGAAATTAATATCTTTTGGACAGTGAGGATAGCAAATTTATCTTTTTATCCCTCTTTTTAGTGTCATTTCTATATGTGACAACACATACGGTATCTTCCGTCAGTTGAGTCGACGACATCAGGAAAAACGGGGTTAAATGTTTTACTTTCGTAACTATAAGGATGTCAATATAACTTTTTAAAGTATAGAGACCAAAATACTAAAGATAGCTAACTACAATGGGTAATTTGTAATTAACCCTCAAATTGCTCTTCAATAAGAAGAACAAACCAGTAAATGTGTGTCTCCATTTGTCAACCTCTCTTACATGTAAAAAAAAATAAAAGAAAAAATATATATATTTGACAAAGATTCTAGAGTGAGATTACAAAACCAATAAAAGTAGGTCAGCACTAAGAGAAAAACTGTAGGAGAACTCCATGCTGAAATGGTAGCTAATTTAACATCTCTAACACAAAGAAGTGAATGAGAGAACAAGACCGCAGCTGTAGGCACAGTTAAAATTTGAGATTTCTAGTTCTCAAAAAATATATAATACGAATACAGGAAGTGCATTTCTCCACTAAGAGTCTTTTTAATTCTTTAATTATGCTCCAAACAGACTTGCAAAGAAAGAAACGCAGATATAAAAGGACAAGAAATGCAATGACATGCTTGCTGAAATGCAATAAAATCTAAGTCCCGTGGAGATGCAACAAATTAAACATCCATATTCTTTGCTAAGTGAAGTACATAAGGGACTTTGTTAATATGTTACTTTTCTAAATGGAAAGAGCACATTAATTATATCAAGATGCTTTATTTTTTTAATGTGCAGGATCAGGCAGGTTAAAGAGGTAAAAAGTGATTGTGAGCAACTTGGGCTAAGGATTAGCCTAAAAATCTCAAGAATGCAGTTTACTGGCACTAATTTTTGTACTTAGATTGGCCCCTTCTTGGCATATCTGAAGCATAAATTTAGATGTTAAGAGTAAAGAAAAAAGATACTCAAAGCATGGTTTCAAATATCAGTCGGTATCAATTTTTTTTATTTTTTAACAATACCAAGTAGTATAGTTTGGTATATAGTCCAGTATGTTACCACCATACTTGTCCAAAAAAATATAGAAACCAGTATTAGATCAGTATTTAGAACCCTTGACTCAAAGTATCACTCACTACTCTATGGATGCCTGGAGAATAAATGAAGAATAAATGCATTGAATAATATCAGCACCTGGGATGGAGAGAGATCAAAATAAGCTGCTAATGATGCTCTTGATTGGGGGGAGATGGAAACAACAACAGTATCCCCATAATTGATGTGAGCTAAAAATTCATCCAGACTTTGCTTCTCAAGCATAATGGTCTCGGCAGAAGTTATGCAACCACTGAAAAATAATATGAATTATGAAGTAGGAAAAAACAATAAACCACTGCTATTCTACATGATGAACTTATGATTACTTACAAGAATTTGGAATTGTTAATTCAAACTGTAATAAACATAATTCAAGAACAAAACCTTAAGAAGAAAATTCTCAGAATACTGAGAGTTAAAATTATAAGTACCATTCTTAGTCATCATAAATTGGACTTATACTAAGCTTCTTGGTCTAAAAGGCATCTATTGGAAGCAATGATAATCCTATATTCCTACTATTCCACAATAAGTTCACAAGCATGATGAGAAAATTGAATCCCAAATATTTAGTTTTCTTTAAGCAGCAGAAACTATATCCAAAACATTTTATCCATGAAATGAGAAATTATATGAATTGTTCTTATTTAACAAATATCCTTCAGCATAGTGTATTCTTGAAATGCTTTCTTGCCACAATCCATCAGGTATGTCTAGTTGTTTATGTACTCATTTGAACCCTTATTAGATGATCACCTTACGATATGGCATTGACAAGATGAAGTACATGGTTTAAACTGCATGATCTTCAATGATTATGCCTATGGTTGTAAGAAACTGCATGACCCTCAACGTATTCCGTGCTTGTGATCAACATACTTGAACATAATCGATGAGGTGGAGCTCCAGCTGATGACCATGGTTTTCCCATCAGCTGTTTTAGCTTTTTCCAGTGTTATTAGTCCACCTTAAGGAACTAGATTATACAACATGACTCATGGTGGGTATCTAGTGTCTGTCCTCTTCATATTTTTAGTTTCTCTTATATTTATTTTTTTTTTTATTGAAGCACTTGAAAATAAAAATCAACCAGAACCTTGTTTCTGACTGATTAACTGAACAAAACAAAATGAGACAGATCATATAATGACTAAAAAGAGAAGTATTTACGTGTCATGTTGCTTTCTTTTGTTCCTGCAACACATCAGGCGATAATGATATCATATTTAAAATGATTGCAATACTAGTACCTGCATGCCAGACAGTCCTTTAGAGAAATTTTAACAGCTTCTGTCTGCAATGGTTGGCTAGGTGATCTGACCTTTTCCTGGTTCTGCAAACAAGAAGGCAAACAAAAACTAAATAAAAAATAAAATAAAAGGATATAGATGAAGAACTAGTAAGCATCGGCATTGTATTGTATGAAGTGTTGGTCGTCCATGTTGACACGAAGTTTTCTAGAACTTTGCTTTGTTTTCAAAATGATTTCAATATCGAAAGATAAAACACTTAGGAAAACTTTGTAGTAGAACATTTTTCTGATTCTAACTTGATGATGGGGTCTTATAGAAGGCCAAGGTAAGAAAAGATTAACTACCGACAAAGATATTGATTGCATTTTTTGTATCACATTCACAAATACCAGCACAGTGGAAAAGCAACATTTATCCACCATTAAGCTTGTTGTACGGTAAGGAAAAAAAAACATGCATATATATGCATATAGTTTTAGCTTATCTGACAATCAATCTTATGGATTATTAAGGTAGATAGATTGTTTTTAATGGAACAAAATAAAATTTGTAATAGATATGACACTCCTATCAAATTCTCCAATTTGAGGAGGACAAAAGATTCCCAAGGAAGAACAAAAGAGGGCTCAAATTAATTAATATTTTTTAATCTTTTGCAGAAAATAAGAAATTCAATCTGAAAACAGGGCAAGGAACCTTCTATCAAGTTACATACACACGCACAACACACACACACATATGGTTACTATTGCCCAAGAATCCTATATAAATTCTATTATTGATCTTACAATAAGAAGTCCAAATAACTCATAAATAGCTTTAAATCTGTCAACCCTGGCCAAACACCGTAGAGGGTTTCCCAGACACATCCACATGGTGTGCGCAAACCATGGATCTGGGGTCCCAAAAGGGGATGTCGGTTCTTGTTTTGAGCTGGCTTAGACGCCAAACAGTCTACTCCCTTCTCTTTCTCCTCAAGGCCATTATTACAATACAGTAGTATGAACCCCAATTGTCTTGAGGTGGGTCTATCTACAAATTCGTCCCATCCCCGTCCGATAAAATGTCCCAATTCGGACCCTAATTTTATCGATTTTACCATTCAACCAGAAGTAAAAACATCGCAAAATTCATTTATTTCCACCAATCCAGCGGGCGTGCTCTTTAAAACAAATCCCTTCTAAGAAGAGTTTCCTGACTCTCGAAAGCAAAGGATATCGATCACAAGCGAAAAACCACAACCCACCTTCCACATAGATAGATACATAGCATCAAGAAAGAAAGGTGAAATCAAAGATAAAGAACAGGAATAATAATTCATTTGTAACCAATTCGATGAACATCCAGACCCCCAAGAAGGAAGGAGGGGATACCTCAGCTTTGTCGTGCTTGGACTTGATGGCCTTGAGCGAGACGATGCAGTCCTGCGACGGCGCGATGAAATCGTTGAGATCCGCGAGGCGCAGCGCCGGCGAGAACTTCTCCGACATCTCGGCCGCAGGAATCCCCGATCAATCGACGGATCGACGACGAAAGGAAAGAGGACGCGAAGGAATTCGATCCCGATTTGGGAACTGGCGGGACCCCAGGAGATCGGCAACAAACAGAGTATATAATTCGAAGTCGCTCTAAGGCGGTCGTATCCGCACATATAAATATATAGGAGATTGGACGGTCGGATTTCACTGATAAAACAGACCCTGGCCCTTGAGAGAGACCAGCAATGCGATAGGGGTTACCGCCACCGCGTGGCGATCACACTCCTTTAGGTCACCGTTGCCTCCAACTCGTGTCGCGAATGCAGACACGACGATCTCCCACGCCTGCCCGGCGCCGAAGACACCACAAACGTAACAATAAGGATACGTCACACAACAGACAAATTTAGGTGCTCTATTATTTTTTATTAAATAAATATTTATTTTATTAAATAGAATATATTTTCCCATATGAACCCAAACATTAGATTTATTACTTATATAATTACTAATCAATCGAATGTCTCTACACTGACATTAAATATAATAATATAATTATGTGTTAATAATTTGAAAAAAAATACTTTTCTTATCAGTTGCAATTAGGAACCCTAAGACATGCCAATTCTCTTTTATCTCTCTGTGTTTCATTTCTCATGAAGAACATTTTAAAAGAATTATGCAGCGGATATTAATATTTGATATTGTTTTAATCACAACTAGAAAGGCAGCACAGAGTTGTCACAAGTAAAAATGCAAGATGACAAGTTAATCCACAAATCATACATAGAAGATAAGGTTATGCATGGTGTAGAAACATAGAACAAAAGGTATAAGCACACATGGGTACAGGTAAATGTTAATGTTACACAACTATGCACCCATGCATAACCTACTCGATCTGGCATCACTGGCTGTGTCAATGGTTACAGGATGAAGGCAGTATCAGAGTCTTCAAATATCACTTGGCAAGATTCATGATCATCATCTTGCAGGTGAATGCATGACTGCATGGTTTTAGGCTTTTTGTGCATGATCTCAAGCATTAGCTTCCGATAGCTTCTGAACCTTTCAAACTAATGTAAACCGAATTGTTCCTCATCTCTTCGTTGAGGTGCATAGGTATTGCATTTGATCAGGAATTCCATCTGGCAGCCGAAGCCTAAACTTTTGAGTTTTATCGATAAGGAACACTAGGAAGATCAAGGTTGACAACAAAAGCATTTCGCTTGCCACCATCCATCTCATCTGCAAGTCCGCCAATGGCTTCACGGAAGGCCTTTTGTGATGATCCTACTCCAAGATTAAGCAATTGCATTTAAATGAAACCTTCATGTGCAAATTTTGAGGCTGAACTGAATCAAGAACATAACAGCAATTATGCAATTTATGGAACTCACTTGGAGGACCTGGGTGACCAGGGTAAATTGGTGGATTAATTTCATCCGCTGGATCTGAGCAGGGCCATGATCCCCAAATTCCGTAATCCCTTACAACCTACAAAAGTTAATAAAACATATATCAGATACCACGCAAGAAACATTTTCTACTTTGAATTTAAAAACCAGAGTAGCGATGCTCACAACAGTTTTCATCATCGAGAACTGATGCAACATTGGAAATGATACATGCATATGCACTGTTGTGATGCAAGTTACATGGGTAAGCCAGTCCCTGAATAGACTTGATTTGCAAGTCTATGCTGGACAGATGACCTTGCTAACTTCAAGGTAACTAGTTTTTCTAAGTTCACAAGAAATCAAGTCAAAGTTGAAAAAGCATAAAGAGACAGATTTCACTTGTTCAATAAAATCAAGCAGGACGTCATCAACGATAGATCAGTTGAATCAAAAGATTCAAAACCATGGGTTCCTCATGCTTTGACACTTATATTACTAATAAACAAAATAGCATGCTACAGAAATCTATGCAAAGCTTCATCAATTAGGAAGAAAGATTAAGCAAATTTGAGGCATCTGTGCAAAGTTTCAACTTGTAAGACAATAAGATCAAGGAGGGACTTGCTAAACTTGGTATATTCTTTAACCGAAGTTTATAAATATTGGTCTATACTGATTTCGGCAATCAAATGAATCGCTAAGATTCTGAGATACTGGGAGAGCACTATTCGATATGTACTACCTGATTTCACTGAAAAAGATATATATCGAGTGGTACTGAGCTTATGGTTTCAAAATGGTGCTTGGCTGGATCTAAAAATTTGGCTAGTAAGTAACAGTCTGGTCAGTTCTTTGTACCGTTCTTTAACATTATTTTAAGTCTTATGAACTAAAGACACCACTAAATCCACTAGTTCTCACTGAAAACAGTTGCTAAGAATCCTAAATTCAGTTCCTAGAAACAACTGGTCTAACAGTTAGTTCTCTAACGCTTAGTAGAGTGCCAATGTTCTACTCATGAATGATGAAAAAATAGGTTTAAGAAGTAGACTACATTATTGCTAACAGTCTAAAACTTCGAAAGTGGCAGGCCTCATATAAACTATAAGATGAGAACAGAAATAACACAGATAGAAACAAGCAGTATGATTCAGTGCACAAGTGTTGGTATCTGCTAATGGAACAAAGCCATTCACAAACAACTTGAGCTGACCTTGATGTCAACCAAATAAATCTGAACTATGAAACACAGCTTGAAATTAATCGCAAGCCAAGCAAGACATGTCCTGACTCAACCATGATAGGCGCGCATATGCTCAATCACGGTTAAGTTGATGTATCTCTCATGTATGAATATGATCACTTTATACTGTTAAGTTTCATTTTCATTTTGATGGTCACTAACCCGTAAAAAAATGCAAAAGAGAAGGTTTCGACGAACATATACACATATCAAAGACATATTATGCTTATAAGAGGCATACAAATAAGCTAGTCAACATTAAAAAATTTACAAAAATAAAAGAACAAGATCTGTACGAAAAGAAAAAAATGCAAATGAACTAAAAGAAAATAAGGTCACCTTTTGTAGGTAAATAGTCCCCACTGTTAATGTTGAGCAGATGCAACATGTTGAGAACATTTATCTGATCTGAAGCATTCTGTCAAGTATATAACAGACATCGTATATTTTTGCACTTTTACAAGAACCAGCCCTACAAAATGCCTTGATCAACCTCTGAAATATACACACATCTACAATCGTTCCCTGTCTAGATATCCATTCTAATAGATTTAGAATTTCCTTCAGTTTTCCACCACGGACCAGCTCATACATCAAATGTGCAACTAGATCTGGTGAGTATCCATCCCTAAGGGATCGATAGAAACAGCCAATAGCCTCCAAATATCTTTTTTCTCTACAGAGACAACTAATCATTACACAGTAGGTTATCCAACTTGGAGCGATGTTCTCCTCTGCCATTTTGTGATATAAAAGGTGAACATCATGTATCCTGCCTGACAAATAGCAATAATGAATAAGAGTAGTATAACTCATTACATTAGCAACAAAGCCTTTGCTATCAAAGATGGACTCTGCTAAACGAAGCTTCCCTGCTTTAGAAAGGCTGTGAATCACAATGCTACATGTCCAACTGTTAGCAGAAATGCCCTTCTTATGCATATCAGCAAACAGCTTGAGAACAGCAGGCCATCTCCCAACATCAGAAAGTCTACTCATCACAGTGTTGTAGTTAACAACACTAGGATTCCACTCCAATTTGGCACTCTGCTCCAACAGGCATTTAGCCTCCCAAGCCTTCGAACTGCGACAGAGGCCATCAAGAAGGATATTCAAAGTCACAGCATTGGGACACAATCCTTTCTCACGCATTACTTCTAATTGCTCAAATGACTTGTCAGTTCTCCCCAGTTTACAGAGGCCATCCATATATATACTGTATGTGATCGTATCAGGCTCCCAACCCTTCAAAGAACTCTCTTTTATGAGCTTCTCGACCTCTTTGAAGGCCCCAGTCTTGCAAAGGGCTTCTATCAAAACGTTGTAGGCGACAGCGTTGGGAGGGCATCCGACAACCTCCATGGTGTTCAGTAATCGCTTCGCTTCTTCTACCCTGCCGCGGCTGCAGTACGCATGAACTATCGGAGTGTAAGTATAGACGTTTGGCCGGCATTCTTCCTCCAGCATCTGGTCCAGGACGCCCAACGCCTCCTCGACCCTCCCGGCCCAGCACAACCCGGCGATGAGCGTGGAGTACGTGACCACGTCGGGCGCGCAGCCGCACGTCACCATCCACCGAACGACCTCGTAGGCGGCGTCAAACTGCATCAAGCAGCAAGCGTACAGCTTGACCAGCACCGTGAAAGCGGCGGTGTCCGGGGCGACGTCGGACGACACCATCTCCTCGAAGACCTCCAGGGCCTCGGAGGCGCGTCCCGAGCTAGCCAGGCTGTCGACGACGGCGGTGTAGCATACGACGTCGGGGCGGCAAGGCGAATCCTTCATCTCGCGGAGGAGGCGGAGGGCCTCGTCGGCGTCGCCTGTCCGACCGTAGGCCTCGATCATGGCGGCGTATTCGAAGGGGTGGGGCCATCGAGGCCCAGCGCCGATTTCCAGAGCATGAGCAGCAGGAGAAGGAGGGGAAGAGCAAGGAGCATTCCCGGGGAAGCGCTTGACGAGCTCAACGAAGCTTCGGAAAAGATCATTTCTTGAGGATTCTTGCGACGACATCATGCGGATGTGGGCGGGGAGACGGCGAAGGAGTGATTGAGCGAGCGGGGAGAAGGGAAGAAGAGGAAGAGGGAGCGAGGGCATGCAAGAGAGGGGTGATGGTGCTGGGCCTCGAGGGGAAGCTGGAGGGCAATCCATGGAGCGGGTTTGAGGAACGGGAAGGGCAAGGAAGGCGGCGGCGGTGGCGGCTGCTGCACCACGGATTTGGAGAAGAGGGAGACGAGGGCTCTTCACCCGTCCCAAACGCGACCCATATCCGAGTCGGACGCGGCTCAGCCTCCGAGTTTATGCTATCATTAACTCGGTCCTCATTAAATATTCTTTATTTTTTTATTTCTTAAAGAGTTTTGACCCTTCAAATTTTTCGAAATAACATTTTAGCATCACAATTTTTTATATATTCATTAATTACTTTATAAACATTATACTTTTCAAAAAAAATATTTTCATGTGAGATAATAAAAATTTAAAATTCGAGACCTCATCCAAAAAAATTTATTTAAAATATTAATTTAATAATAATATATTAGATACACTTTAAAATTGTAAAATCTTATTCAAAATATTTTTATATATAAAATATTGATCAAATACTATCCCAAATTTACTTACAAATGATTTAAAATTTCATCCAATAAATTTTCATAATAAATTTCGATGGTAGTGTATCAGATATACTTATCAAATATTAAGGTCTCGAAACATCATCTAATATATTTTCACACCATATTAGACATATTTATTAAAAATTAAAGGTTCAAAATAAATAATTTTTATATGCCTAAAGCATTGATATGCCAATTCAAGATCTCATCAAATAAAGTTTTACGTTAAAGATATTAGTTTGATGATACTAAATTAGTGTGAGATAAGAAATAAAAGTCTTGATTTTGACTAGTGTGAGAATAGAGTGGACTTCTTCCAAATGGGTTCCTCTGACCAATTAATTGACTCTGACTTGACCAAAGAGGATGTGGACTTGGTGGGATGGTTTATGTTATTATTTTAGTGATATGTAAACGAGCGAATACTAATAAGGTGTTATAATCTTAGTTCTTTAATTGATCTCCATTTCTATCTCAACCAATAAGTAAATGTCCTAATTTACATTATATATGTAATACTCCTGATTAGTCATATGTTAGGATAAGATTAAGATTGACTTGATCTGATGAGTGTATTACTATTAACTTCAGCTTAAATATTTTGATCAGTAGTTTAGATCAAACGAAGTTGATAGACCAATTAACCCATCGTACCCGGACAATATAATTGATGGATTTTGTTAGATTTATTTAAATCATATAATATCCAAAATTAACCTAAATTATAGCCTTATTTAGGTGGCATTGAATAAAATATTATTATTATTTTACAATAATATCAGAAGTTTAAGCTTTTAAGATTAATGGTTTCCCAATTAAAATCATTATTATGATGTCAGAGCATACTGTACATCTCATTTGTATATACTGCCCTTTTTTCTTCTTGACTTAGAGAAAAAAAAACAAATATTACATTAATTTTATATCGTATACACAATTTTTTTTCTATTTTTTATTATATTAAATGAATACATAAACCAATCGGATGTCTCAACATACAAAAGAGTCCTCTCTTTTAATTTCATGGAGAAGAGTGGCAAATACCACCATGGTTGTTAGGGTTGCTGGTGCAGCCGGACTGCGACGAGGGAGGCACCGATCCCTGTGGCAGCGACTGTAGAAAGATCTTGATGTTCTCCGGCCACCAGTCCCCGCCCAGAGGCCTCCCCGCCACGAGAAGATGCATGCATGACAACACCAGGGCGACGACTAACAACACTCTAACGAGCTGAGCCATCTTGCTGTAGAAGAAGATGATGATGAGGAGGAATAGGAGGAGGATGTTGTTACACCAACAACAACAAGAAGAAGATGAAGAAAGAAGAAGAAGAAGAAGTAGAAGTTGCTGCTCTGCGGAGGGGAAGAAGATGAGGAGGAGGAGGAGGAGGATGTTGTTACACCAACAACAACAACAAGAAGATGAAGAAAGAAGAAGAAGTTGCTGCTCTGCGGAGGGGAAGAAGATGAGGAGGAGAAGGAGGATGTTGTTACACCAACAACAAGAAGAAGAAGATGAAGAAAGAAGAGGAAGAAGTTGCTGCTCTGCGGAGGGGAAGAAGATGAGGAGGAGGAGGATGTTGTTACACCAAGAAGAAGAAGAAGAAGTTGCTGCTCTTCGGAGGGGAAGAAGATGAGGAGGAGGAGGAGGAGGGCGTTGTTACACCAACAACAACAACAAGAAGATGAAGAAAGAAGAAGAAGAAGAAGTTGCTGCTTTGCGGAGGGGTGTTGGGATGCAAGGGATGGAGAAGCCATGGGTTATAAGAGCAGCGAGTGACGAACGAGTCCGAGTCAGAGAAAAGAGTTTTCCCCGGCGGTGGACTTCAATTACGCGGCTTCTTCTTTCCAGCTTCCAACTCGGCCATGGTTTGGACACACAGCGGTTGACCTCGTCCGGTGCAGTCCACGTGATGGGCATGTCGGTCTTGTTCCTCAAGAAACCTGCTTTGGGATTTCTTTGACATTTCTGCGTGTGGACTTATTCTTATTTTTCTCTGAATAAATGAGTCAACGAGGCTCGAAAGAAGTCAAAGTAATTTCGTTCGGATTCTTATGTTTCTACTGCTCTAATAACTCATATATCATTAATTATTGGGATAATTTCAGATTATCCCCTATAGTTACTTAGGATTAGTATATCGATTCTCGTACTTAAAAAAATAATATTTGGATCCCTATATTTACAAAAGTGAAATATTTGATTATATTTCTGTCGTTAATTTGATCATAAATAAAAAAAAAAAAATTATATAAGCTTCTACTTTCCTCACATGTGGACGGTAGACCATCGACGACATCAATGACGTGCAAGGCCGATGACACTGGTGGCACATGAGGCCGTGTGAGGGGAAAGAGGAACAGGGCTTATGGCAAGGAGGTGTGCAAAGCGATTCTCGATCTCGCCGATTATGTTGTGCGTGTTGGAGACGAATGTGACAGCGGGAGGCGCCTCCTGTACTCCTCCATAGAATTCCCTCATGGAGTCCCGTCATATAAGAGAGTGGTAGAATTCCACTACCTCCGGCACTCGCCTCACGCTTGTTGTTATTGACTTATACTCGAATGTTGATGACGGGCGAGGTGGAGGCGAAGGAGGTGGTCGTGCTCCACACTACGGTGTGGATTTTACCGATGGGGCTAACGATGGAATCAACGGGAGACACACCAAGTTAGGACATTTGCTTATTGTGACGTGGGATGTGGTATGGGAAAAAGATGATGCGAGGCCGACGCGTAATGGTGGTGTTCCAAAAGAAATTCGAGTGCCAACCTTGTGCATCTTTGATGCCATCGATGATCTACCGTCTATGAAATTATTTTTTTTATCCTTTTCATTCACGTCAAAATTGATGATGTGAGGAGAATTTAGATTAATTGTGTTTACTTTGATAAATGTAAGAATCTCAATGTTATTTTTTTAAGTACATGAACCGAAATATTAATTTATAATCACCCCTTAATTATTAGACTTGATTTGGATTTCCCTAACAATACAACCTCCGCACTCCATCATGCAAATAAAGATCATATTTACGTGAAAAGTAAATTCGATCTTTTCGACGCACAATTGTACTGCCAACAAAATTCGAATCTATGATCGTTTGTAATTAGAAAAAAAATTATTTAAATGAAAAACCATCAAAAACTATTTCTGAATATATATATATATATATATATATATATATATATATATATATATATATATATATATATATATATATATATATATATATATATAATGACATGAGAGATCCAATGGATTTATCATGTTCTTTTCTGCTAGGTTGACATCTACATGTCAAGTCTGCAAATGTTGCTCCTATTAAATGCTAATTAATACAAATAAGAGAACAACATGTGTTCTTGTTTTTTCTTTCTCATGTCGAAACATAAAAGTAAATTGCGAACCTGCAAAAAGATTAGCTTCATCATGAGATATCACCAACCTGACAAACTTGTTGTCTTCTTCACCCCTTCACCATTTCTTTTCCGTCTCCTATCAACCACAAGGTCTTCATGGCAGGAACTGCTACCTTCAAGCACAGAAACACAGCTTGGAGCCGTCTCCCTTTTCTCAAATGCCTTTGGTAGGAAACAAAACAATGGTTTTATGCTTATGAAGCTTCTCTGCCCCTGAAATGGAGAAGTAATCATGGCTTGCTGAGCCTCATGTTGATTCCTTTGTAGCTACAGCATCAAGCTTAGCATCTAACAGTACAGTTTGTACAGTGAATTGCTGTGTTAGATCATGACCAGAAGTTTCATGTCATCTTTTTCACCACACTATCCACCTAATCTAGCAATGAGGTTTCAGCTTTCTTTATATTACCTAGTCACATATATAAGGAGTGATGAAGGAACCTTCCATCACCTCCTATTTCTCCTCCATCTCATGGCAGCTGAGGGGAATGTTGTCTGGCTCGAAGCCACTGCAACACAGAACAGCACCTCAATTCTTGCCTTGTCGACATGAATGGATTCGGACAAGGCTTCATTCCCCTCAACTCATGGACCTGTCACTTGGGAGTTACCTGGAAGAGATTGCCATGGATGCTGCCAATGTCCATGTTCTATACTGCTCTTTTGGTAAGGAGGAGTTTTCTGGTGAGACTGAAGAGTAGAGAGTGATGGGATTCTGATGCCTGCCATCAAAGATGTGATTTTGATCGATTGAAGGAATGCATGCTCAAGAGATCATTATGACACTATTTTTTCTGTTATTATTGCTGGCACCTGAAGAGGTCTCCCAAGATAATGGCAACTGTTGCTATCTCAGAAAGCACTTGGATCATGGAAAGAAGAAATGGAGGATAGTTTGACAAAACAGAAGTTTATGTACAGTGAATTCTTAGTAGTGTAAGATCCACTTTTGCAAATTAGATGGATCAAAATTGATGATGATTGAAAATTAGTGTTCATTTCTTGAATCAAACTTTATGTTTGGAAAATCTCAACAAAGTTTCATATCAGGTAGAAGTTGGGAGGAACAGAGCACTCAGTTGGTGTGTAAGCTAAACAAGAAATGATAGCTGAAGAATGTGAAGCAAGCAGCAAAGATCTGCCTTGGCTCATAGATTCATACATTCATAGATCACAGAGAAATGTTGATGACCCACACAACCTAAACACCATATACATACATCACCAAGTTAATAATAGAACTCTGAGCTCAATATATTTTAAATGCATTGGGAGATGAGTCAAAGGAAGTGTGGCAGAAGGAAGAGCTAAGAGAAGACCACAAAGAAACCATTCTTAGATGAAGAACATGATGCTATCTTCCATATTTCCACTGAACCTTTTGACAGAGCTGTAGGCAAAATCTTTTTAGGACAAGAACTGCTGAGAGGAACTCCTAGAAAAGGACATTTCCAGCTACAGACCCTCTATTAAAGCACCATCATTGAATTGTTTGCAAACACCACCTTTTTTTTTTCTGTTTATGGTCTTTGCAGAATCTTGCCTAATATAAACTTGGACCAAGCAGAGTTTTAACATAACAGCTACTGGGAACAGAGCTTCCAGCACCATGCAATATTTATGTCATAAAATTCTTATCCAATCAGAATATAAATTGCTAAAAGATCGTAAATTACTTTCCTCAGCAGAAAACGAATTGATGAAAGAAAATACATGTTCTGATATAATTTTGATCTAAAACATACATGTTATACTTCATATTTCAAGCTACAGGTGATTAAAAGATTCACTCATCTTCATTTAATCAAGGTCTCTTGTCCAATCGAAGTGTTCCCACTCCCGTGCAAAATTAGCGACTGCCTGATTTTGCCTCTCCATTGGTTCATGCCTTCGGCGTCGGTACATGTCTTCCTCTGGAAGGCGTAGTAAGCCTCTGATGACATTCAAACCAAAGCCACTGTTGAAATTACTGTCTTTGTCGATCACGTGAACGAACCCCTTGTCGAGGCCAAATTCCACATGGAAATAAGAAAAATTTTCAGGAATCACTTGCCGCAGATTCCCACTTGTTGGGATGACCTTCTTCATGTCATGCTGGCCCCACTCTTCCTCAGCTTCTTCAATTGCCTGGAATAGAACAAACTTATTTGTAAGGAACTCATAAACATGGTTACCGCAAGGGAGGTGTTAGAGATATATCTTCAAGGACTTCATAAAGTGCATCTACCAATTCAATTTGTTTGTTGAATATGATGTCTTATATCGAATATGTTTACCTTGATACACTTGTTGCTTATCAGCCTACTAATAGCTGCCAACAGCAAAGAAAAGTTGTAGTCAACCCCTGCTCTTACTCCGCCAGGATCAGTTCCATTATAACCCTTTAGTCATAAAACAGGCCAAGATCGTCTAGCTTCTACTTGGCTTTAATGATGATACTAAAGATTCAAATAAATCTAAAGTTTGTTGTTACAATTAGAATTAGTGTGGTGTACCACAGCAATGTAATTACCACACTGGACCGATAGCGAGAACTATGTAAAGCACATGTTAAACTAACATCTTTGTGGTCTTCTAGAAAATAAATCACAATGAAACCTACCTATTTACCAGCATCATAGAAATGCACATAAAAAGATATCCAAGCAAATAAGTTCCTTACAATTCAAGGCAAAATCTGTGTCAACTACCATGAAAGTGGCAACACACACCTAATAATATAAGCCTTTCTTGGACCTTCTCCAATCAAATTTAAAGCCACTACTCATTCACTTTTCCTTGGCATCCAGAACAAGAATTTAAAAAGACACAAGATGCAGAAGTTCACTTGGCATCATCCACGCATAAAATACTGGTTTCGAAGCATTATCAATATGCACACTTGTTTGATCTAGTGCTTACATGCTTTCTGCTGATGACAAAATTAATTAGTACCCTCCAAAGCATAGACACTTCAAAATCATTACTTTCTTCTATAATCACTGCCAGACACCCAATGCTAGTCAAATACTTCCCAGGATTTGTAGACCACAACCAACTACACATACATATCACCAAGTTGACATTATATATATATATATATATATATATATATATATATATATATATATATATATATATATGTATATATATAGATCTAGCTAGTACAATTTTCTAGATTCGAATTAAGAGCAATACAAGGTACTATAAATGATGTTCACCTATGTAAATTTCCCCCCTGGCCAAGTGTATTTGCTACACATGGCGTAGGCTCCATTTTCTTGCTTCCAGCTCTAACCTCATAATTCATCATAACTCAGTTTTCTGTATTAAATTATTTCCTTCACTTGTAACACCGAAGTATCAACTTACCTCCTTTCTACACATGGTTCTACATCATCCAACTTGTAAATCAAGAAATAAATGTACAATCCTTAAAAATATTTTCCTATAAAACTAGTAGAACAGGACAGATATTACTTTCAAGTGGATCATCAAAGAAACAGCCATGAAGGGCAAGAAATGCCTAGGAATAAAAATCAGAAATGAAATCTAAAACAACAAAGGAAAATTTTGAAAAAGAAAAATTAGTCGATCAAATGCATGAAAGAAGATGGAACAAAAGAACAAGCATTCAATGTACTATGACATTCTAATGGCATCAAACAACAGATGTTGCACATACAAAGTCGTGCAATGCTGTGCCAGATGAAGAATAAGAGAGATAGATTGTAATCACTGTTTGACTTTGCAAAAAGATTAATCAGATCTAGCACTATTGAAGGAAAGGTAGTCAGGAATTCAATAATAAAGAATACTAATTTAACAAGACAGATTTCGACAAAACACCTTCAAATCATAAGTATATACCTTTCTAAAATACATAGGTGCTTGACTGGCGAGCAAATGGGGTATAGGAATGCATTCAAGTAAACAGTGACGACGCTGCTTTGCCAACCCTACAACAGTTTCAAGAAACACGACATCCTTATCATCTCTAGCAAACATCTTCAACAAGCACTTCTTGAAGTTGCGGATCTCCTCCCAAACATTTTTATCAACAGATCTTGTTGCAGCTTCATGCTGTATAGAGTTGAAAAATGTCTCAATATTACAAGTATAACCATCACTGATTCAAATAATAAGAAAAATCATGATAAAGGAATAGGCAATACAGGATTGCTATTACTAAGGAAGCAAGAATCATCAACAACCATATATTTAATCAAGAAAGCACACACTCCAGAAGGCACATGACATGCTAACAACAGCATCCATGTGATCTTGGCAATGACTGTAACTTTCATAAATTATGACATAAAAAACCAAACTTATAAAACAGTAAAAAGGGTAATACCAAATCTCACACCTGCATTGGTAAAATGCAGCAATGGCCTTCAACGACAGGTTGCCACTGAGGCAGCATCAAGTATGTAAAATTTGCAATTGACACAACAAGATGTTTTGGTCTTGATGGATTTTCAAAACAAAATTGACAGCGCTCTTGTTGAGTTAAGAGTCGTCTTGATATACTTCTTTCAGCAGGCATCTCCTCTTTCTTCTTGTTACGTTTTCTGCTAGGAGCAACATCAAAACCATACTCCTCATCTTCACCCAAACTATACTGTTTGTTCTGCGTTATTGTCTTTGCAAGATGCAAATCAGCATCATCTTCTCTCCTCTTATGTTCCCTAGACATCTGCTTCCTGATATATCTACAACAAACCAAATGGAAAAAATATCAATAAGTGACACTTCCCTTCCAAAATGTGTTTTATATATATATATATATATATATATATTATATATATATATATATATATATTATATATATATATATATATATATATATAAACACACACACACACACAAGAGTAAGAAAATCACCATCTTACAAAATAAACTAATTGGAAACGCTTTGCAATCTCCTAATTTCTAAAGTTTGAATGATCCTGTTATGTGTGAAATATTCTTTTATCTTGGATCTTTAGTTCTTACAAAGTTCAGACATGCTAATAGCAAGAAAGCATGCACAGGTTTTGAGGCATATACCAATAAAAGACAGAAATATAAGTTGACAAAGTAGATAAAGAAAACATCAGATATACCAGGAAA
Organism: Musa acuminata AAA Group; assembly: GCF_036884655.1. Classification (NCBI taxonomy): domain Eukaryota; kingdom Viridiplantae; phylum Streptophyta; class Magnoliopsida; order Zingiberales; family Musaceae; genus Musa; species Musa acuminata. Next base: position 44,391,153 of record NC_088329.1, on the reverse strand, counting down.
GAAAGCAAGGCCAAAAAAAATCCAAAATAAACTTGTTGCCAAAAACCCATCAGCATAAAATATAAAATGCAAATGCAAGGAGAAATACTTGATTTTTTTTAAGATGGTCAAAATCAAAACCATGCAATTCTGTATCTTGGGCAGACAAGTTGAACATGATAAGCTGAAGAACAAAGAAGAATTAGCCTATTACTTCTTTTACTTTTTCAAGACTAGAGAAGGAAAAAACGTAAGGACAAATGTAACAAGCCAATCAATGTAGAAACAGTTAACACTTAGTTATCAAACAGGTATATCATCCTTACCTGCTTGTGCTTCCCTCTGTTTCCACTCTAACTGATTGGGTGCCAGCATCTGGTTTGTCAACCATGGCCTCCATTTCTTTCTGGTAAATAGTAAAGATTCTAGTTAAAGCAGAAAATTGTGTTGCAAGTTCTCTCAATAAATCTAATGAGCTATTGCAAGTGAGATATAAACATTTAGTCCATCTGATTTGTTTTTGTAAACTAAGCAATGTCCACCCAAACAATAGGCTGGCAATAACTACACAAAATAATAGATGCCCCACTGGCCTTATTCACAGTTATAATAGAAGAAAGTGACCAATTGCATTAGAGGCAAGATTTAATAAATTCAAAAGTTTAATATGTGATTATAATTTGGATGAACAATTTGAAGTTGAAGCAGCAGAAAATGACCTTTATATGTGAGATAACTAAAGCTACTTGTTATAAGTTCATATGTGGCCATTAAATAACAATGCCAGCTATATCATTGTAGGAACCACATTTAGGCAACAAGAATATGCATCAAGCAGTGTCTCACCGAAAGTTTCTCAGCCTCATCATGCTTTCCTTTCATACGAAGCTGCAACACCTTAGCTGCTAATTGATTTGCACTCTGTACTTGTTTCTGGGCTGAGGCTTCTTCATCAGGACCTCTGTCTCTCGGAGTGTGCAATCTCTTCTCCATGCAATTGCTGCTCGCCTTTGGACTTGCACCAGAAGAGCTATTTGAAATGCCATCATCTTTACTTTGAAACCGAGCAATATTATCCATAAAGTTCCCATCATTTGCAAATCTATTTAAGCTGGATATTGCTGAAGAAATTAGGGATTTATCCTCCATAGACATGTTACGACCTTTATTCCTTTTCCAGGACAAGTCATCATGTCTAGGTTTTCTCATCTGAGGAATTTGAGAAGAAACATCACGTAAGTAGTCACGGCCTCCACTGCGCACCTCTTGAATGCCTTCTTTAGTTTCATCAGATGGGGCCACTTCAGACAATTCCATTGGCCCCCTCTTTCTGTCATTTATTGCACGCAGATGAGCACGAGCCGGGGCAGCTCTATGAGCTACCACAGTTGCAGTCAACTGGCCCAATGAGCCCCATCGTTCTTCAACAACCTGTATGATGAAATAGAAAGGTATACCGTAAGTTCCAGAGTATACTGTATACATACTGCTTACATCACAAGCATATACCTCATCAAGTTTTCGTCCTTCACGAGCTGCCTGCTCTTTCGCACGCTTCAAGGCTTTCAATCTCCAGCTTGCTCCACCATCACCAACAACTGAAGAAGAGAAAAGTCTGTCACTAGCCTCCGAAATAGATGCATCATCTGGATACCCACTGCCGTTATCTTTCAGATATGGATTCAATTCCTTTGGATTTGTTCTCGTCACCTGTTAGACAAGAATAATTAGAAAAGTCAATCGACTAAAGTTTCATAAACTCATGAAGAGAAGTGATGTTAAATCAATAATCAATAACTGCAAGGCAAGCATAAATGGAAAGAAAGTGAAGAAATTAATCATTCAGAATATCATAATAGCATTTTCAGAAAAAAATTGTGTCAATGAATCCTCAAAGCTAGCATTATATACTCCAAAATTGTTGGTTTGGACTTAAACATCAAAAAAAGCTTTACCCATCTGCTAGTTGTCTAACAAATATACACAAGTAACCATCAATTCTCAAATGGAAAGGAAAAAATATACTTATTTTAATGATACTTCTTCACTAATAGAAAATGCTCCAATTTTCCATTCTCATAAGACACACGGAAGCAAGATATATCCAAACTTAACTTCACAAATTTGAAAACAATCTTCTTAATTTTAATGACCTCATTGCTTCAGTTCATTAAATATAAATATGTAACAGATATGTCTTAACCAATGTAGTTTCTTAATAGCATCTAGATTTGACATATGAGTGTATAGTATACCAACACACAAAGCATTGATACAGAATCTCCATATCTGTGTTTTTATCTATTTCGCTTGTCCAATTTAGTTTCCTACTAGAATCCAGATTTGATATATGTGTTTAATTTAAAAGGATAAACTGGATTGCTACAGAATCTCATCTGTTATCTGAGCACTTCAGTATTTCACTCATCCAAGGTTTACTGGTACAGCTCTGAGCAACAATCGAGCTCAATAAACCTAAATCCATGGTCTTAATAATTTTTCCGCTCTAAGGGCTTTTTATTGGGTTGAAGTACTCAGATCTGGTCCAATGTAAGAAAGATCTGTTTTAATTTCTTTATCTGAACATCGGGGGGGCTAGCTGCTGAATAATACGTTTCAATTAGCTGCTGAATAATTTCTTTCAAAAACTATTTGTAGCCAAGGTCACAATGGACGATATATTTTAGGAGGACTTTCTGTGGGCTCATATTAGCTGCTGAATAATATGTTTCAAGCACCTATATATTGTAGAAGCTCTCATGATCACAAAGTTCAGCTGGACTATGAACTCACACAAAATAGAAGCAAGACAGTAAGCCTTCAGATTGTTTCCTTTACTTGATGCTAAATAGATTAAGAGTCTTAGTTTACTTAAGTTATTTAGGCATCTTTCTCAACTTGAAAACAATATTTTCCTGGAACAGACTGGAATTGCTAGTCAGTGGCTCCCAATCATTTTTCTGGCCAATTCTGGTCCATAAAACCTAGTTTTATCTTCAATTCATTAAATCCCTCCCATTATGCTGAAAACACAAAACAACAACTAAAACCTATGGATTTGGTTAATATATGAGATGACTGTTATAATAGTTAGTTAATGCTATCAAAGAGTGCTATGGTTGCTGATTGCAGCATGAAGCATCTATATTTTGTTGATTTATTCAAAAGTTCTGGAGAGCGCTTAGCCACAACAGATATCTAAACAAATATCCAGGAAGTTATGAAACACCAAACTGAACATCAAGCAAGTATTGTATGCACTGTTTTTCAAATTGTACAACAGTGAATGAACAATTACAAAGTATTCCTGAGAGGAACTGAAAGTACCTCAACAGTTTTATGTTCCTCGGTTTCTTCCTCCACTTCTGCACGACTATTCTCTGTCATCCTGCTCGCCGGTCTCAGCATCCAGTCTAATCCCAACTCCTTCCTCGCAAGCTCTTTGTCATTCTGGTGAAGTAAGTCTCTACCATCATCATCACTATCCTCTACTGACAAAAAAGGATTTAGTAACAATAACTACAATATCCAATTATAATCCTTACTCTACTTATTACAAACATAGTCATAGCAGAAACCAAAAAAATTTACTAGAATGCAGATCTTTCGCATCTCGTCTTTCCCTAATATTTTTGAGTCGCTGATGCTTCATTTTACCTTTCTTCTCTGCATACTCATCGGACGATGAAGAATAGTCATCCTCTGACAATTCCTGTCTTCTTCTTCTCCTCTTCCTCCGACTTTTACTTCGTTTGACCTCCTTGCCGTCCAAAGACTCGCTATCTGAAGTTCTTAGAGTACTATCATCACCTTCATCGTCATCATCATCATCATAGGAGCTATGGTGCTTCTTACTCCTTTTATTCTTCTTGTTCTTGTTCTTCACTCGTTTCCCTCTTGTAGAGATCATTTTGTGAACATCATCTTCCGAAGAGGCATCACCACCGTCTCGTTTACTTCTCTTCTTCGTCTTAGACTTCTTGATGGTGCTAGAATACTTCTTCTCTTCCCCTCCAGATCCATCCGAGTCCGAATGGGGTTTCTTCTATCAACAGATCGAAACTTCAAGCAAGAAATCAAATGGACAAGAAAAGAACAGGTGAAAAATAAGAAAGGTAAGAGGGTTACTGCTGATGATGAAAGGAGCTGATCCCTGGGTACAAATTTGACGCCAGAAAACATTGTTTCGTGCAGCTGCAAACAATTAGATGACCATTAAAAATAGTTAGGCCAAAGTTACGATTTTCATCAACTAAAACAATGAGATCAGAGAGAGAGAGAGAGAGAGAGGTGCATATAAATGCTGTGCTCTCCAGCTTGGGAGCCTATGGGGGTGCAGCGACCAGCGCGGAACAAGGAGGACCGGTGTCGGGCTCTCCGGAATTGGACAATAGCAACGTTAAAGAGGAGTGACGAGGAAGATGGTGATTAGGGCAACGCCGTTCCGATACGAGAAGGGAGAGAGACAACAAGAGGGGCAAGAAGCACGGCGGAGGAGGAGGAGGAGGAGGGAGAGAAAGAGGAAGAGCGATAGCAAACGGGAAAGAGAGGCGGGAGGCGCACCGCCGAGAGAGAGAGAGAGAGGACGGGTACCGCTGAGGGCCGCCTTCAACACGGACGTGTGGAGGAGCGACGGAAATATCGCTGAAGAGGAGGCGTCTACGAGCTATGGCCGCAGATGAAGAGGAGGCGGGGACGCGTCACTGAAGAAGAAGCGACGACGGCGACGAGAGCGGAGCCATCGCGAACGGGGTTCTCTCGGCAGCCGGCTCGTGGCGCGGGGTTGGGTGGGGTGTGGGACGTGGCTTGGCGGAACCCATTGTTATATTTGGGTTCAACTCAAGCCGAGTCAATCTCAATTAGGCCTTAAATTGGGCCAGGTGAGCGCCTGGGCCGACCAGCGCCTGATTTGTCTCACTCCTCAATCCGTATGGCATTTACTTGGCCGGAGAAATGTCTTGCCGGACCAGTACTGGTTTGAATCGAGTCTTATGAGGAAGAGAGATGTTGATCTGCCGCCGGGACTGCACTCACCGTACTGCAATTCATGTTCTTGAGGGAAGGAATGGAAGGGGAAGAGGAAGGGGGGAAGTGTGGATTGTCATCAGCACATGCCACAGCACACACAGGCCACGGAGGGGGACCAAGACAAGGTTACAGATCAACTTAATGGCGTCATTATTCTTCGCCAGGTCTTCACACGCCAAGTTGCTCGAGGGAGATGATCAGGAAAAAAGGCAGGTTTTTGGTGATTTATGTGGCTTGGATTCTGGAATGGTCGCGTCTTAGGAAGGAAAAAAAGAAGAGATCAGAGTGAAATGGTGGAAAAGATGGTGTTTTGAGAGATTTAAGAGGAGGTTTAGGTCTACCAACAGGTTGTCAGGAGATAGAACGCCTTAACGATTGTCATCACCGACTCCCAAGAAGGATACAGAGAAGAAGTGGAAGGGAAGAGAGAGAAAGAATTGTCATCTATCATGGCTGCCTTTTAGAAGGCCGTGACTGCAGAGACAGAAGTACAATCACGTGAACGATGGAATTTTGGGAGTCGGATGATGGGAATTTGATATGAGAGCGAGAGAGAGAGAGAGAGAGAGAGAGAGGGAGGGAGGAGAAAGGGTTTAAAAACTGGATGTCGATCTCGATAGTAGCAATGGAAGGAGGTGAGAGAGTATTAAATACGCATATAAAACAGGGAGGAAGGCAAAGAGGGGAACTTTGTGCATTTTGAATTGAGACCTTGGGATCGATTTGTTCCCGAATCGGCTGCTTTCCTGCTCCCCACGAGGCGCAGGCGGTAGCAGCAGCAGCAGCTGCCCTCCCCCCAACTCTTATCCCTCAGGTATAGGATTTGGCTTTTCTTGTGTCCCCTTTTTTTTTTCTCTCTCTCTCTCTCTCTATCCAAATCATTCTTCTTCCATCAAATACATATGTAACTCTCTGTGTAGTCAGTGTCATCATGCTTGGTTCTTCGTATCAACATCCAGTACAACCATATTAGTTCTTCTCCATCCTGCCTGTCTCCCTCTGGCTCTCCATCTAATTTTTAGTCTGATAATTTTGGATGGTGGGTTCGAGATGTTATACTGCCCGATTCTTTTAAGTTGATTCTGTTGTTCTTGGGTACCATGTTGCTTCTTCTTGAATCGATGGGTCTTGTCACGCTCTTGTCGCCCCCTTTTCCAAGATTTGATCTTTGGCTTCAAGAATTATGCAATTTGAGATTTCTAGTTGGTTGGCTCGATTGTGGAGTGCCGAGTTTCGGGTGATGTGTTTTGGATTATAAGGGTGTATCTGGGGTTCTATGTTGTTCTTGGGATATCTGGACCAAACTCCATTTTGGGTTCTTTCTTTCTGTGTCTGCTGGTAGAAATTAATTATGCTTGTTATTCAAAGAGGTAGGAAACTAAAGCTGGCTTCATATAATATAAGTTTGTTAGTTGCTTGAGCTTTGGATATTAGGCACCCATGTAGCATTAAAAAGAAAAAGAGAAGAAAAACACACAGTTCGGTTGATTGTTTGTCCTGGTTGATTGATGAATTGTGTAATCCATGATCTGTGAACTAGAAGATAGCCTAGGCTACATTTGTTTATCCTTTCTATTTGTCCATTTTTGTCTCCATTCCTTCTATAGCTTGTTTAATTTGGATGCTTCAATCAGATTTTATGCAAATGAATCCTCACTGTACATTAGTTTCAATTTCATGGGCAGTATAGGTTAAGGAAGTATTAATGTGTATGGACTTAACTGGTTTTGTCTAAGTCGTGCGGCACCTTTGTGTGTCTATCCACAAATGTCAACCTCCTCAAAACCTTTTATGGCCCCTTAAGGACCTATAAAAGAGAAGACGGGTTAGAGGAAGCGTTTAACTTGAGATCCACAAGAAGTCATTTCAGCAAACACTTGATAGGCAATGCAAATTACAAACGTAGACTTCGCGAGCTCTGCATGGTCATGCAACAAAGAGTCCAAGATAGTCCACCACGGTCAAAAGTGCCCACATGATATTGCTACGGAACAAGAAAGCGAACCAGCTTTAGACATTATCCGAAAGGCTCATCCAACCATGTGTCACCTGGATAACTCCTGGGTGTTGTGCCGGTTGAAATGGCACCACTCTGTGAAGCTAAGAAACTCCCGAAATGGCTTCTTAGATGATCTTTGTCTCTTTGCGATGACTACACACAATATGCGCTTGTAGGCTTGAAACGGCCACAAAAGCCAACCAAAATGGGATTGCCAAGCTTACTGCAAGCCCTCTACATGTGAAAAGCATAAACAAAACTGAAAGACACAGACATACACGATCGGTACATTTAGAAATATCTTTGCTTAGACTTTTGTTGCACCTTAGTTGTTTGGTTTTATTGGTGTTAAGACGTATTTCAATTCAGAATGCCACCATCTTATCATATTTGTTTTATCGCTGCTCTGCTATAGCTGTTTCTGGTCATTTGTTATTCATTAACTATACTTTGTGTTTGCATCTGAATGATATTAAGTTTTTCTGATTTATAAGTTAATCTTGACCTGTATTCCTGACTGTTGCAGAATTATTCATTTCCTCATAAGGGACTTGAGCTTTCTGTGTCTGAGTTCATCCATATTCCTGGAAATAAGTCAGTTATTATATTATAGCCAAAATATCGCAATGATCCATCATCCTGCCATGTCTGCAGATCTTGCCATGTTTAAAACCAAGCAAGAGAAAATTGTCTACATTCTTTTTTATGTCTAACAACCAAAGTGAAACCTCTCTAAATCTTTCTCCGAGGAATCCAGCGCATGCTTTACATTCTGAATCACCAGTTCCTGGAAACATGATGTACCTTAGCTTTTCAAATTCTGGCTCGTATGCTGATGCATTAGCTGGTAGCACTCAAACTCAGCAGAATCGCAATGAGCTTCCTGTCACCACTACCATCATTTCACAAGGCATGGCTGTTGGGAATTCCAATGAGGTAACTTCACTTCATGGAGACCATGCTCATAATACTTGGAAAGATGGAAGAAATGAGATGTTATTTATGCATTCGGTGGAAGGTTCCATAAATGGTGCAGATGTTCTAATTCAGCCTGATGATCATCAGGTGAGTCTGCAGACACAGCTGGGCATCATAAATGGGCAAAGCTTGTCTTTGCAGCATTCAAATGTTTCAACCATGCAAAATCAAGTGTTATCACTTAGCCTTAGCACACAAATGCCAGTTCCTTCAATTCAGTACCATCCTACAAGCTTAGATATCTCTTTCATTGATTCACATCAGTTAACATCTGGAACTGTTGGGCCACTAAGGGAAGAAAGCTTTCAAAACAAAAGCATGCATGGCAACGTCTCCCCTAATGAACTTTCAAGTCTTACAAGCTTGATTCCAAATTCTAAATATCTCAGGCCAGCACAAGAATTACTTGATGAAGTTGTCAATGTCCGGAAGGCTTTGAGGCCAAAAACAGATAGAAGCCAAAGTCTCTATGCTTCTGCTGGTGCCATGACAAATAACGATGCTAACACGGGATCAAAAAGTGAAGTGATGGCTTCAAACCCTCAAGAGGCTGCTGCTAATTGTTCAAGTGAGCTCTCAGCTTCTGAAAAGGAGGATCTTCAAAACAAGGTCTCAAATCTTCTGCAAATGTTGGATGAGGTATATAACCTTGCCTTTCCTTTTCTTTTTTCTTAATGATATCATTTTTATTATGAGACTTTTAATTTCATTTTAGGATAACTAAAAAAATAAATGTTGGTTGGCATGACTCGATTTGATGTGTTTCCAATCACCAATACATTGTAAAAGATTGCCAAAATTTACAATAAATGTTATTGAAATAAGAGAATGATATTTATAATACCTATCAAGCTCTAATTAGTTTAAATATATTAGTTTGAAGGTCTTGCTTCTTATTGTCCACTTTTGGTTAGCTTTTGTTCAAGCAAACTACAAATGGTGTAATGTTTCTTCATAAAGCCACAAAAGTGCAAGCATGCTTGTGGATCCCAAAATAAAAATAAATAAATAAATAATGTTTAGTTTTTAAGGTCTGAGATGTTTTTGTTTGTCTAACCAGTAGCTGGTGGAAATTCTTGGACCTGAATGTTTCTAAAGCATCTGTCATGACAGGATTCTGGTCCTGTTCTTTTGTGGTTAATCTCCTATTTCTTGCTATGCATTTATACATGATTGTGGATGTAAAGGAATGCCTCATCGATTTGCAGCAAGTTTTCTTAGTTGTATCTACCATTAGTAGATTATCTTTGAATAAATGGGAAGACATAAGTACAAATAAATGGTTATATGTTTTCAGTCAAAAGGAAAAAACACTGATTAAGTTATTAGATTTTAGAAGCATGTTATATGACAGACTTTCAGAAATAACATCTCTGTCCAGAGTGCAGTTTGAGAATTTGCAGAAGAGGTAGCTTCCTTTGCCACTTGATTGGTTATAACATATGCTTCCTAGCAATATTTGTTCTTGACCACAATATGTTTAGAAACTTGCAAATATCTTTCTTTTATTTCAAGAACGAACTTGCAGATAACTGACAAACTTTACCATGATTTGAAAAAGCTTCTGCTATTACCTTCTTACCTTAAAGTAGACAACAGATTTTTACCTGAGCCGTGAGGTAGTGTCGCAAGTGACATTGTTTGCAAACCTAAATTTGTACTCCTTGTAATTAGAAACTTTCAATTTTGTATATATTTTAATATTAAGAAGGAACTTGAAAATAACTGGCACAAATTTTACCATGAGAACTACACTCTATACAACGCTATGAAAGGGACTACTATGATCATATTATTTTTTCTCCATATCTGAAATATTATACGCCTAAGATGTGCCTAAAATTTTTTTTCTAAAGAGGCTTAGTTCTGGTGAGTGGAATAATGCCAATAATCACTTTTATGCAGTTGACTCTATCAATGTGATGCTCTTGTGATTTTGTAATGTGACCTGAGAACAGATTCATTGTCTTTCATCTTCAGTTAACCTTTTAATTTTAGGTTGATAGAAGGTATGCACAGTATTACCATCAGATGCAGATAATAGTGTCATGGTTTGATGCAATAGCTGGTTGTGGGGCTGCTAAACCATACACTGTACTTGCTCTTCAAACCATTTCACGGCATTTCCGCTGCGTGAGAGATGCCATCAGTGGCCAAATTCAAGCTACCAGGAAAAGTCTTGGTGAACCGGAGGATTTAAGTGGTAGCAGTAGTGGGTTATCTCGCCTTAGATACATAGATCAGCAGTTACGGCAACAGAGAACCTTGCATCAATATGGTCTGATGCAACAGAATTCTTGGAGGCCACAGAGGGGTTTGCCCGAGTCATCTGTCTCTATTCTCCGCGCGTGGCTGTTTGAGCACTTCCTTCATCCGTAAGCTCCAACAACATTTCTTTTCCACCTGGTTCTTTTGAGTACAATGATTCTTCACTCTTAACACAATGCCATGATACATTTTTGCCAGTTACCCAAAGGATTCTGAGAAGCTGGTACTTGCAAGACAGACAGGCTTGACGAGAAGTCAGGTAAACTTCTTATTCTTGATTGACTTTGGATCTGTTGTGAGGCATGGTTTTGTTTGGATTTTGCTCTCTTTTGATGCTATTGATATCAGAAGCATATATTGCTTAACCGGAAAGGCAGAACTACTGTCTTTTTTTCACCTGAAATATCTTTGTTGTGACTCCGTTTACTGTCCTTTTCTCATGTTTTTCTCTCTTTCACGTTTTATGATTTACGGCAAAGGATTTGTTTCTACATGCTTCCTGATGAACAACCATCTTTCTGCTTGAGGATTGATAGTGAAATGGTAATTTATCCTATTCTTTGTCGTTCGATATTGATGATTAGTAAATGTATGGACATAAAAAAAGGGTTGTTCCTGATTCAAGTTGGACCTCCCAATGAATTAATTCCTAGCTCATGTCAATCTGCAACTGAGAAACTGAGCAATCTGTTGCATATATTTTAAGATTATCCATCACATTTCCTCATCTGGACTCACTTTCATTCAGGTTTCAAACTGGTTCATAAATGCACGAGTTCGTCTTTGGAAGCCTATGATCGAAAACATGTACAAAGAAGAGTTTGGAGATACCGAGATTGACTCAAACTCTTCCTTATCAAATCCACCCAAACTGAATGAAGACATCCAACCCTCTGAGGACCATGAAGACTAGCAGAACCCCTCAACTGGAAGATGCGAAACGATCCTGATAAGTGACTCCTGAAGACCCAAAACCATCCCAACCATGAATGTGGCCACATCAGCTGCTGCTTTCCGAGATGGAACAACTACACAAGATTCCAGCTTTTACACGATGCTCTAGCTGGCACAGACGGGTTTTTGGTGTATCAGATGGCTGAGTTAGGTCAAAACAGTGAGGGGTCTCTCACACTCGGGCTGCAGCACTGTGATGTTGGCTTTCCTGTATCAGACAATCAACAGAGCCTTCTCGCGGTGCAAGCTGCAAAAGATGCAACCGAATATGAGCACCAATTTGGATTTAACAGGTGTTGCATGATTTTGTTGCTTGAATTCATCTGCTTCAGCTATTGTTGCCATCAGACTTCTCTGAACCAGAATAATTTGTTGCAAGATGCTTTCTAGGCATTGCTTGCAATCTTACAAGAGAAAGCATGGTAATGCACAGGAGGTGTTGGAATTATGGAGTAGCATGTTGTAAACATAGAATCATTTTAGAATAACCTACAGCAAAAAAAAAAACAATTGATTTAGGTCAATGTGATGTATACTGATTGAATGGCTTCAAAGGCCTTACATCTGATCACTATGATTGTAAGAAAGTTCGATTGCAATAACAACTGGAAGAATTGTGATCCTTCATTGTAATGATGTCTCCTGACTCATACCACTTCACCCGCTTTCAATCAGGTTACAGCATGTCATGTTATTTGGTAGCACTGTATATTGTAATGAATATTTCATGGCACACAACATTTCAGCTTTTCATTGAATACTAGCACTCAACCAACATGCGATCCAAACAACAAAAAGGCACTAAAGTGCAGGAAGATCACTGAACAGAGGTTTCTGAACCTCTCAATTCCAAATGTGAATCACAATTTGCAATGAATTAAGCAGGATTTGGATTATAAACATAGTAGATACAACCTTTTTAGGATAATATACTAGGGTTTAGTTATTGCATCCAAGAAGTACAAAACAAGCATTTTGAATCTACAAAAGGCTGCTTTGGAAATACTTGCTAAGGGAATCCTCTTCCTTACAGAATCGGTAAACCACTTTGTAGACTTCAATTAGGAGCTTTGGGAATCGACTTGCAAAGTACATATCAAATCCTTGAGGAACAGGTCCAAGAGTTTCCTGCAGCCATTGGAAATACTTCAGCATAAAGAACAAATACCCTTGCAAGTACTGCTCAATTCACAAAGCACACAACACATGAAACACCCTCAACTAGTTAATCAGCATTAACAAGTGGATCAGTATGGCACGAGCATTAAATTTAGTATACGAAGTAAAGAGAATAATGGGATGATGAACAATATTTTATTTGAGATCCAAGCCAAAAAAAAAGAGGTAAAAGTAAACAAACCCAACAAGTATATCCAATTCAAGTTCTTTTTCATACAGTTGAAGCTGAAGTGAAAAATGCTCCTTTGGAAAAAAATGATGATGATCAGACAAAATGGAAAAGTATTGGAAACCAAATAATATGTTCAGCATACGTATTTCGGTACCTAAACTCCCACCACATTCTGAAGCAAGAAACACACTTTCTTATTGATTGGTTCAACAAAGTGATAATATAACTACAAATATCTACAACAAGAAATTACCTGAACCAAGTTACACAGAGCTAATTGATCTCAAGAATGTAAGATGAATATACTCAAATAAAAGGATGGAAGAGGCTACCTGGAGTTCTTTTGGAAGTTCCCGGTAATGATTAAACTTATTTCTTATTACTCGTAGAAGGTCACGTATGGAATCAAAACGATATTTTCTGTACCGACCCATGTCTGTAATGAATGCAACATCTAACTTATCATCCCATTTCCCACCAAATGCATTTGGCGCACTATTTTCTAACGATTTTAGCAGCTCCGATCCATTTTCTCTGTCTTCTAATTCAATTCGATCGCTTACATCTCGTAAAAATGAAAGTCGTGCCTCAGAACTCCAAAAAAGAGGGTGACACAATACTTCTACTGCATTCAGCCTGATGATACACAAGAACCATGTACTTAGCAAATCAGAAAAAATAAGCAGAGGGAATGACTGCAATGTAACTATGGAAATTGTGAAAGAAAGTCTGCTTGCCTCATCTTTGGGTCAGGCTGTAACAGTTGACAAAGTAAATGTTCAGCTTCTGGTATATGATCCACCAAGAAGAGGTCCATGCGATTGTTAATAATGTTTGCATCCCTTTCAAAATGATTGCCAAATGGATGTTTTCCCTTGGTAATACAAAAGAATAGTATGCAACCCAAACTGAACAAATCCACAGCTCGTGTTTGACGCCCATGAAGAAGTTGTTCAGGTGCTTGCCAACCAGAGCTACCATATCCTATGGTAAATTAAAACATGCTTGAACTTGGTCCATTTCTAAGGATAATAAAAGAATAAGCACACTTGTCAGATACCAGAGATATAAAGTTCTCATTGTGCACTAACCAGTAGCATTACGGCTCAATGAAGACATGTCTTCAAGTAGGCGTTTGCTTATACCCATATCAGAAAGCTTGGCATTAAGATGTCCGTCATTGCTTATTAGCACATTTTGAGGCTTTAGATCCCGGTGTATGATTCCAAGTTCATGTAGATGTGCAAGGCCAGAAACTACATCTCTGTAAAACAAACACGATTAAAGTTTTAAAAACAACAGATCCACAGTATCACAAAAGATCAATAGCTACCAAAATTTGCACATTAGCATAGCCAATTTCCAAAATAAATAGACAACACAAGCAACTTGAGGAAAAGAAGCAAATGCTATTGCCTTAAAGTAGACATGTCAAAGGCTCCTATGATACACAACAACAACAACAGGAACAACAACAACAAATTGGATTACTTAGATGAGGCTTTTCACTGTAATTATTGTATTAACTGTAAATTTTTTGCTAATTTGACATCCACTGTTTTCCATTCAATACTATGAACTTTAGGTTTTTATTCTGTTTAAGAAACTATGTCACTCTTGATTTTGTATAGAAACATATGTCATCCTCTGTTGTACAAAGTTTTCTTGTGCTTAAGAAACTGTTACTAATGAATATACATATAACTTCTTCCCAACTTCGCCATCATCTGTTGTACAGAGCTGGTTCTGATGTATTTTGAAGTTTTCTTTTGTGAAAGAAAAAAATATTGCAATCAAGAAGCTACTTCTAAGAAAAAACCAAATTGCTAAATTCAATCAAATGAGACTTAAATTGTCATTGTCTTATATTCTTAAGGAAACAATGGCTGTTAAATGGGTGTAATTCTTCACTGTTCAGTAAACACCCAATGCCAACAAGTAAGATAAAAGATGACCTATAAGCTGTTTATAAAAAAATATTGACTCAAATATATATACAAGGAGACAAAGAAGTAACAGAGCAACACAAAATCTACAGTAAAGAGACATACAAGGGAAAGGACAAACCCGCACCTCATTATCTTTAAGAGTTGCCTTGAAGGAAGCCCATTTGATCTCCACAAATTAACATCCTTTCTGATACCTTCTGCCAAGCCTAATTGAACTTTGTCTTCAATCACAGAGTTTGAAGTTTCATTTTCCACAGATACTGAATGTGAAGAAGAATCTGAGCATATGCATATTAGGTCACTTAGGCTGCAAATACAACGTTCCAGTGAGATATACACAAAATCCAAATCTTGTTCTACTCCATACCACCGAACAATATTTGGGTGTCGATCAGATGCAATAAGATTCTGAATCTCTTTAAAGGCAACATCATGATGTGCACGAAGAAGCCGTTTTACAGCAACTGGACGACCACCATAAAATCCTTCAAAGACGACTGTACCATTGCTCCCGTGACCAATTTTAATATTTGTAACAAAAAGTCTTCCAACCCAACGCCCATCACTATCACCATCAGGTATGAATGAATAACTTCCATTGACCTGAATTTGATTATGCCCATTGGTTTCAGCATTCTCTTTCATGGATAAAGTATGTCTATCATCACTAACACTGATGGTAGCATTTTTCAAGTTTCCAGACTTCCGAGATTTCCTCTTCTTAGGAATGACAGATTGCTTTTCCTTCAAATCATTATATTTTTTATCATGCTTGAACAGCTTTCTCAATCCAAAATAGCAAAACGCAAATATAGGCACAGAGAGAATAAATAGCCAACTATGACCATAAATAGATTGCATTGACAAGCCACGGCCTTGCTGAACATGAGAATGTCCGTCGATTGAATAATTATTTGAATCATCCAATGAGTTCTGTGATGTATTAGAACTCTCTTGTTCGTGATAAAGCCAGTTGATGGGACCTCTAGGTCTCTGTCTTGAGTTTACAAAACTAGAATATGCCGTAGGAAATTTTGGCCTAGCAGAAATGCAATTTCCCAGTGGACATCCATTCGGGGAAGTAGGCAAGCCTCGTGATCCACCTAAAGAAATATGTTCATCGTTTAGTCTCTCCACTATCTGGTCATGGTCCATATTGGAAGTTGTGGCAATTCCTAAGGAACAGTTACCAGCTGATTCGCATTCATAAGATTGCCCATAGTCTTGTCCAGACCACATCCCAGTATTTGGTTCAGAAAATGAGGGAGGGAGCATAGCCTTGTGTTTAGGGAGTTGATCAGTCTCTCCAGTAAAGTAGACAGGAATATTTCTTCCGGACACGGATGATATTTCCATTTCATCATACATAGTATTTGTCAGTCCGGGGCCAACATTATGAGCACTGATACGAGAAATCATCACACTCCATAAATGATTATTTATATCATAACTATTCAGAAAATAATCTGTTCTTATAATGGTAATATAAGTAGCATTGCCAGACTCTAGCTTGGATGCAACTGACTGTTCTTTAGCCGTGGGAACCCCAACAGTTGGCAAACTAAAAGGCTCATTATCATGATAAATTAACTCCCCACTATCAGCATCAACAACATAAAAAGTTGATGTCTTTGTCCCAGTGGTGATAACTGATCCTTCAACCACAGGTGCTCTCTGGACATATTCCTCCACTGTCCGGTTATGTTTCTACAACATGAAAAAGAATAAGATAGAAGAAGTCAGTTGAAATGCACACTAATAGTAGCAATGTTATTGGTCTATACTATATAGTATATACAATGGGAAAAGGACCAGCAGCCCCCCATGCCATCTCCCAATCGTTTGCTTTTTTAATGTGTCACCATCTCCACACGAAAAGCACATGCTAGATATTATAAACATAACAAAAAAACACAGAGACATTCACGAGCGTACCCTTATGCCAACATCCTTGCTATATTCATAAAGTTCCCCATTGCTATCAGAAAACACAATATAATCAGGATCATCATTTGAAGGAGATCTCCATGAATATGATAGTGGCTGACCTATCAAAAGCTTCCACTGAGGTTTTGTAGATTTATTCATGAAATAGATGGTACCATTTGGCAAAGCGAGGAAGAATCTGCCCTCCTTACTGATGCAACACAATAAGAAACAAAAACAAAAATCAAAACGCAGCAACATATATGTAAGTATCCCAAAGAGCACACACATAAATAGGTTTAAACAACCAAAAGAATTCGCATAAAAAACACGATATTTCAAACATATACAAAAAGTTATTGCTTGTACCAACAATGTCATGTCACGTATGTCAGAAAAAGCTTTGGCATGTTGAATTAGTAGTTATTAAATAACCAGATCAGTTTGTTCCTAAAACAGCACAAATACATATCACACGGTCACTGTCTACCTGAAAAGAAAGACTTTTAAGCTTAAAGTTGAAAAAGCAGATTCATAGATCCACTAAACAAACATGAAAACACCTAGTCTTAGTTCCACCCACTTGAAGGTATACCTATGCATTCATCTAACAACTGATGAAACAAGTTAAAAAAGATGCAATACAGCACCATCAACTGTTTCCATCAGCTAATATAGGAAATATCAGAAAGTCAATGGCTCTTAGTGTGTGAATGCCAGTTAAAAAATGTTCCATCAAGCCACATGAGAATTTCAGGAATTACCATAATCAAGCTACTGCTACTTTGAACACATATTCACACAAGTCGACATGCTTAAAAGAACGCCTATCACAGCTAGCAAATTGTCATTGTTACAGCAGCTAGCCTCTACTAAGCTGCAAGTAATGTTGAATTTCAAAAGGAGAGAGTCAAAATTCACGACAACTATCTTCAAATTTGTGTCTTGAACTTAAAAAAGTTGGATCTTTAACAAATACAACCAATCAAAAACACACGAGGGATAGCAGAAAACCCTGATCTTGCTTGAACAAATCCAAAATCCAATTGCTTACCTTTCAGCCGAATTCAATAGCAACGCCGATTTGGGATCCGGGACAAAAGGAGGAGACTCCTCGACCGGTACCAAATCCCCCGACAATGGCCGGTCGGTCCATTTTTCTTCCACGAAGATCTCGCTAGTAGGCGGAGCAGGAAGAGAAAGCAAAGGAGTAGGAGGAGAAGGAAGAGGGGAAGCAGAAGCAGCGGCGGCAGCTGCGGTCCCCCAAGATTCGCTCTCCGCCGACGGATCAAGCACCACGGGCGTCAACACGTCGGAGACGAGCAACCCTAGCAGGAGCACGGCGAAGAAAGCGACGGAGCGCGCGGATGGGAGCATCGAATGGAGGGAGAGGAGGGGAAGTGGGGGCTGGTTTAGGGGAGCGACTAAATTGGTCGGGGATGGATCAAGATAAGGCGAATCCCACTAGGTCGAAGCGGTGGAATGGGGGCAAGGAAACTAGGAGTTGCCCTTCTCGCTCCCCTTTCCTCTTCCTCCGCCGCCTCTTCCCTGTCGGCTCAATGCGTAGGAAAAGAAGACAAAATGAGACGCCCATACCCGTTCGTCGGTGCAGAAAACGATGGGACGCACTCGTTGACGAATACAACGATTTCTTCCGTATTAACATATCGGACATTTTGAAGAATATAACGATACGTCTCTAAATCGTTACTTTTCGTTTATAACGAACTGTCATTTTAACCCGCTTTATAACATCCTTCCAAAGTCAGCATTAAAATTTAAATTATTTCTTTTTTAATTTAAGTTTACCTTTTATTTGAAAATGATTATGTTAAAAATATTAATATTACAATTAACCTTTGCATATCTAAGGAGACAATATTCCGATAATTAAGGCCTAACGTGCCCAAGTTCAAATTTTATAAACCTTAAATACTATGTTATACAATGATTGAATAAAAAAGATTTTAAAAAAATAAAAGACAACCTTCATAATAGTTATATTGATATGGATATACATGCAGTTTTTTTTTTTTAAGTTTTATATTTTTTAAATAATTAATGAATAATGATAAAATGATGCATGTAGATATTATGGGAATATTTATAAGAAAAAAATTTATTATTTTTAGAAAAGTATATATTTTGTTAATTATTAATATTTTTATATAATTTTAAATAATATTAATTAAATTAAGGATATTACTTCAATTGTTACAATGAAAAATAACAGGGTGTGATATATACCATCTTTTCGCTTTGGGTGTTATGTAGCAATCGCAGTTAATTCTTGGGGTGAATGATTGTCTTACAAAGGGGACAAATGATATCAACGGCTTCCATCAGTCAAAAAAAGTTGGCATCAAATATTTCAGTTTTGATCGACTCTAAATTGACACTTATATCCTCCTTTGATGTGGGGAGCGATGTCATTCGATCTATTGCAATCGATAACAAAAAATGCAAGGGGATGTTTTATGTGCATCTGAAATGGTTGAGTGCTTTGTCGGAGCGATGGAGGTGGGTGGGGTTTTTGAAGGAGAAGAGGGGGGGGGTGGAGAAGGGAAGGGGTGACAGATGCGTGAAGCGGTGTAATTTAATATGTTACAGGGGGCGATAAAAGATGCAAAGGGGGATGTTTTACACGTATTTGAAATGACTAGATGCTTTATCAGAGTGGTGGAGGTGGGGGGAGTTTTTGAAGGGTTTTTTTGGGAAGGAAAAGGGTGACGAACTTATGGAGCAGTGCCATTCGATCTGTTTCAAGCAACGACAAGAGATGCAAAGAAATGTTTTACACGTATCTAAAACGGCTGGGTGCTTTGTCGAAGCTCTCCGACGACTAACAAAATGGTTGGTGGAGATGGTATTTCTTCTTCTATGCAACTGGTGGAGGTTTTACGAGGAGCCAAGCCATTGAGGAATAACACGGCATCACCGTGGGAGGAAGTGTAGAGGGAGGGGGACGACGAATGTATGGAGCGGTGCTATTCGATATGTTGCAGCCGACGATAAAAGATGAAGAGGGAGATGTTCTACATGTATCTAAAATGGCTGGATGTTTTGTTGGAGTGGTGGTTATATTTGATCTCCCTCCTAAATTAAAAATGATAAAAATAATAAGAAAAAAAATGATAGGCATTGATTTCTCTCCCATCTAATTTACTATCCAAATATATAAATGGGATTCCGATCTCAATTAAGAGATGCTTGAAATAAATATGAGAATAAAAAATATTATTTATTTAAAATATTATTTTATTATACCTATAAATGAATTATAATAAAAATTATTAATAATAAAAAATAATAATTATTATTACCTACTACTATATTTGACTATTATGTTCAAAGACTAAGTTAACTCATAAATAAATTATATTACACTTGATTCCGCATTAGAGTGCAATGCATTTCATTTATGATTATAATATTATAAAGTTTATCCAACTCAATTCTGAAAATAAGATATAGATAGTTACTTAATTATCTTTTTAATTTTTTATTGATTTTAGCAGTTTTTATAGTCCAATTAACCCAATTTTTTCTTGATTATACAAATCCAAGTGTAATGCAGTTTATTTACAAGGAAGTTTCTCCAACTTACCTCAAACTTTCATGGTCAAAGAAAAGGATAGCATAAATAGTTACTTTATTTATTTTTCTATTTTTTGATTATTTTAGAGATAATTGAAATCTAATCTGGTATTTGGTTCAAAAACGTTTTGTGCATTTAACCAGATTGAGGTTTTTTCATGTGAGTTCTGAAAAATAAGAAGCTTCAGGTAAAAGCCCATATATTGGGTATTTTCTTAGTAAATTATCCAAAGAATTTGATAAGATTTCATTAAAAATTTATTTTTGACTCTCTCTCTCTCTCTCTCTCTCTCTCTCTCTCTCTCTCTCTCCTCTTCCTTTGTTGGTCATTTGTTGCTGTTCCAGGAGGTACAGAAGTCTGTACCAGCAAAGAGCAATAACTTACTGTGTGGACTCTCTGTAGATTTAAGGTTTAAGATAAAGAAGATCTGATTTATCAAGTTAGTTGTTTTGCATATGATCATGGCAAGGAAATAAGTAAAAAAAAAATGAGGACAAAGAAAAGATTAGTCAATTAGAACTAATGGATTTTCATGAAACCTTTATTGCTGCCAGTTTCAGATGAAGAGTCTGTGAACCCTTCAAAATCTAGTAAGCATAGAGTTGATTAGCTCCTTATAATTTGCACTGTGTTAACATTCTTACACAAGCAAACAAAAGCATCATTGTTGACAAGGCTCTGTAATGAAGTATTAGCAAATCCTGTCTAAAGTAGCAATAAGTTTAGGTTAATGTTAGAAGATCAAAGCCCAACACTTATGATTAATGAGGGTTCTCATAACTCAATGCATTACTGAGGACTTCTCAAAACATTGCTTATGCAAAAGATGGTCTAAACTAAGCTAGGAGAATTCCTTGACCCTTGAGATACAATTGAATGCATATTGGCATCCATTTTTGTTGATACTTTGTGTGGGAGGCTTTAGTTTCTAAGAAAATGCCAAACAGATCATCAGTGTGTTGCTATATCATGAGATCTGAACATCTATTCACTCAATGTAACATCAAATGAAAATAACAAAGGCAATGGACAACAGGAAATATGCAAAGAAGAAAAATATTTACAGGATATAGCTACAAACTCAATAGCATATGGTCTTCCATGTTCCATGTTCTTCAACAAGCTTTCATGGAAAAGTTGGTGCCATCCTCCTCCTTATCAGCCATTTCCCAGTCTTCTCTTCAGCATGAAAAGGTTCCTCCTGAGTAAGCCAACAGATCTGTGACTTTCTTGAGATTTTTCCCCCTCTTTTGACATGCCAATTCTTGTTCAGCTTCAACTTTTCGTTTACAGATCATACTGCATGCATCGTTGAGATTAATGTACATCAGTATTCGAACAAGAAATCGAAACAGACAATGCATGTAAGCAGAGTGAGCTTGCCTGTTAACTAGGCCACAGTAACTCCAGTTTATGTGGTCAGAACACCAGCATTTACATCATGTATTTGATCTGCCATATGTTCGAGTTTTAGTCCAAATCCATGCTTTAAGTGTTGCCTAAACGATGAGCTATTGCTCGATTCATACTCACTTGCTGGTGATTTGGACACAAAGAAGCATGCACCAATTGCCAGGTAACAAAGGAGGGGTACAAGTCCCTTCAAGTAGTGTGAAGTGCCATCCTGAGGAATGCAATGAACTAAGACTCATTATGATCTCAGAGTGTAAGTAATCCACAGAAGTATACCTGTAATGTGAAGGCTGTTATCAGTATTGCCATGATGAGTGAGCCAGTTTCCAGCAGTTCAAGATCAAGATCCATCTTGATTCCCATTGTCCAGGCTACAATCACACTTAATGGAACCTAAACCAGGCCAAAGGTCTTGTCAGGGATCATTTATATTCCATGTAAGGGAAGGAGGAACTTGCACTGTGAAATCTTACCACAAACATGGAGATCTGGGTTGCTGATCCAAGTGAAACACCAAGAGTGATATCCTGCAACATTTCAGGGTTATAGACATGATCTCCATGGGTAGAAGAGTGCGGAGGTATGTTGAGGTTGAGTTGCATGTACCAGCTTGTTCTTGAAGGCAAAAATGATGGCACCTGCATGCTCTGCTGCGTTGCCAACTATTGGGAGCAAGATAATGCTGATGAAACTCACAGAGATTCCCCAGGAATCCGAAGCAGCCTGAAGATATGAGACACGGCATGATCACTTTGATTCTTGAGTAGGTCACTTTAGATGTTCTAAGGATGGATATGGGATCGAAAAGTACCTCAATGGTTGCAACAACGTACTCAGACAGTATGGCAACCACAGCCGTCATGCCCAGCAGCCAAGCCAATGCGCTCGGGAATCCAATGACTGCCTCGTCTTGAGCTACCGCATCGTCGTTGTCATCGTCTTCCTCCTGTTCATCCGAAGAGAACACCATCTCTAACCCATTCGGCTACGGTTGAAACGGAGTGAGTGTCGTTGGGTGTATGAACTCTCACCTCTTCCGACTCGTAGAGTTGGCGGTGGGTCTTCAGCTGGAAGAAAAGGTAAGCGACGTAGGCGAGGAGCATGACGATGCTGCACGCCCTCGACAGCCACAATCTCGGAGCCGCGTCCGCTGCTTGCTCGCCGGAGCTGACTGCGTGATCGAACGCCAACAACAAGATGTGGCAAAGCGCACCCAGCAGCAGAAGACCGGTGTTCACATCAGCTTGCTTCTGCGAGATGCAGCAGAAGGCGGAGCACATGGTGAGAAGGACGCAGGAGATGGCAGCAACGTGGTATGGCCTCCACTTCGGTACTTACTCGATCGAAGGACTGTTCCTTGTGCAGGTTGGCGATGCCTCCAAGGAAGAGGGAGGATCCAAGAACAAGCAGTAGGTTGGATAGGATAGATCCAACCAAGGAGCACTTCACCACCTCGATCTTCCCACGGTGCAACGCAAATAGAGCTATGATCAGCTCCGTGGCGTTGCCACAGGTTGCGTTCAGCAGCCCACCAACTGCAGCACAACAGGAATTGATGGCACATTGCTTGAATTGCTTCGAGTCGAAGGAGAGTTCATGTGCGCATACGTACCAGTAGGACCGGTGTAATATGCGATTTGCCTGTGATTCCAAAGCCCGATCGAGAAAGAAACAGAGAAAAAGGATCAAATTAATGGTGCATTTATACTGATAAAAGACACAGAAATGAGAAGAAGATGACGATGAACTTACTCTGTGAGGAAGCTGACACGCTCGGCAAGAGGGGTGAGGCCAAGCAGACTCAAAGCAAACAACCAGGCCTGTTTCCAAAGGTGAAATGAGCTATCGTTAATGTACGGTAGACATTTCATGCAATGATACTTCTCATGAAAGCTAGATAACCAGCCATTGATGACGATGATGATGGCATAAGCTGAGGAAGAGGGCAATTACGCGTCCAAAATGGAGGTAGTTGGCGGCGATAGCGAGGGGGACGGCGGGGAAGAGGATGAAGAGCTTGGTGCCGAGGAAGATCTCCTGCAGGTTGGTGAGGATGGTCCTGAGGAGGCGGCAGCGGACCTTCGACAACAACGATAGGTCCGACTTCTTGCGCAGCGACGACGAGGACATGTTGTGCGCGGTGCGGCCGTGGCCGTGGCCGTGGCCGTGCGCGGTGCGACTGCCGGCGCCGCCTTTGGGGTTGCCTGCCTCGAGGCGCCTCGCTGCCTCGTACCCCGTCGATGCCATGGCTGCTACGTTGTCCGCAGTGCAACTTCTGCAAGCGTTATCACTCCGTGTCTGATACAGCAAACTCTCAGCCTCTATAAAACAAAAAACAAGTAAAAATACACGAAAATATAGCTCATAATTGGGTGCGATCAGGTTCCAGGAAGCTTCGTGGGCTATCATTGCAGATATTTATCGTGAGACAATGAATTGTAATCAGACAAAAAACAAGAATTCTGTGGCAATGGCTCGCCCGAAGTGATGCGTTTCTTCTGTTTGTGTTAATGCCAGAGAGAGAGAGTGTGTGTGTGTTTGGTTGCTAAAACTCAGAGTAATTAAGAACTATAAAACATATGATGTTAAATAATAAGAACAATTTCAGATAGTTTCTTTTACTGCAAAATACTGAAAAAACACAATTTTTGGAGCTGACTTGTTATGATAGGTTTCAAGAATTAGTATTTGGTAAAGGAAATATTTTAATCTAATAGTCATGACTTGAGAAAAAATGACATTCATTCAAAACACATGACACACTGAAAGACCAAATAAAAGCATTGATTTCACACTCAAAGTCAAAGTTGTACAAAAATCTAAGTTTATAGTTGTTGTACATTATTAGCGAGTCAAATACGTCAACATCGACATGTACTGTATTGTGACCCAAATCTAATATATATTATCCGACTGGTTTAATTCTTACGATGTTCAGCTATCTCGTTCGAGCATGATTACATCCAATCTGATCCACTAAATTCACATGCAAAATTGTACATGTTTTTGGCCATTAAACCATCTATAAGCTGAGAAGGATGATTAGGACTCTCTTCTACCATGTAGCGGCAGAGTGAAGCTTCTGTGAACCTTCCTCCACAACCATACAAAAAGCAGTTCTGCTGATGAAGAAAGACTGAAAATGAACTGTGAGATTGACACGCATCTCTCTCTCTCTCTCTCTCTCTCTCTCTCTCTCTCTCAATTGTGGCGTTCTTCGTGTCTGCTTTACGTCAGGTAAGAGGACACATGCCGAAAATAATCTCCTCCATTGTATACCTCTGCTGACAGTGATGGTGGAAGCTTGGAGGAAGCTTCCTCATGGCTATCCTACCTCAGGATTGAACTGCGGCGGGGCGCTTTGAGTAACTGTGCATGAACGCGAGCGTGGACCTGAGAGGATGATTAGCTCATCGAAGTGAAACCACCGAGTTCATCTGCGCCGGAGAGGGGATTGTTAGATTATATGACCCTTTATATAATAGAACTAACTGAATTATAAATATTGAACACAAAAAAAAAAAAATTATAATATAATTTCTTATATGATATTTTTGATAGGAAGAACTCTCGTAATAACTTATCTTAGGTCTTCTGCTTTCACCAGTAAATTAATAGAATCTTTAAGAACTAAACAACGTATTTATAGAGGACACGGTTGAAAGATTATAATTTCTCTCGTAACCTCTAGGAATCATCAATCATAGAAGCAGCAGGCAGGCAGTATAAGACACCGATAGCAGCTTTCAAGATGAGGAAGAATCCCAACTATGGTTGACAACCTCTCATGAGATCTCAAGATCCATTTCAAGGCGAGGATGGAAGTATGTATGGAGAAGCTCATCCTCTCATTCAACTAATTTGTCTGCTTCCTACAACCACACAGTGTGGCTTGATAGTCATCATAGATACAATTATCAGTAGATTGTATTTTTGTGGCAAGGATTTCTGTAGATGTTAATTGGCCAAGTTTGGAGTCACTGCGGCCCTTCTCTCCATAAGAACAATAGACTCTGGTCTCTCTGGGTTTGAAAATGAATACCATAAATTCCTCAATTATTTATCTTATTGAGCAAGTTATGTCTATTCCAAATCCTTCGTAAAAATGTTGATTAAAGAGGTATTAGTCGACGGCAAAACTCATCCATGAAAAATTCGGAAAATGATCTGCATTCTTTTGTTCGCCTTTTTGGACGAAAAGAATGTAATTCAGCAGTTCATTGGGCTACAACTCGAGAAACCTTTCCCTCGAGACGATCTGTATTTTGGACAATGACCTTAATTATGTCACCACAAAGATTTATGATGCAAACGCGTTAGTCACAATTGTTCAAGAAGTTCATATGTACATAAGAAGCATCTAATCACAGATCATTCATTGAAAAAGTCACAATGTACATTGTAAAGTATTGCTGAACATTGTGAAGTCACAATTGTTCAAGAAGTTCACATGTACATAAGAAACATCTAATCATAGATCATTCAGAGACAAGAAGAGGAACAAATGTATATACTTGTCAAAGAGTTGTTAGATCCAAGACAACCAAACACATTCAGCTTTCCCTTCAACAAAACCTAAATGTACAAACAAATGTTCAAGAAGTTCACATGTTCATAAGAAACATCTAATCATAGATCATTCAGAGACAAGAAGAGGAACACTTGTGTCTACTTGTCAAAGATAGAGTTGTTAGATCCAATACAGCCAAAAACATTCAGTTTTCCCTTCAACAAAACCTAAATTTACAAACAAATGTTTAAGAAGTTCACATGTACATAAGAAACATCTAATCATAGAACATTCAGAGCCAAGAAGGGGAACACTTGTGTATACTTGTCAAACATAGAGTTGTTAGATCCAATACAACCAAAAACATTCAGCTTTCCCTTCAACAAAACCTAAATGTAGAAACAAATTCAATTATTCTTCAGTAGCTTCTGAGCTGTTTCATACTCTCCGCAACTTCTGTACAACTCTGTAAGACTGCTAATAACGGACTCATCCAACAAGTGACTCACTTTGATCAGTATACCATGCATTTGTTTCCCTTCCTCAAGGCCTGACATCCCTATGCATGCCTTGATGGCCAAAGACATGATTTGAGAATTCAATCTGGCATCCTGAGCTACCATTTCGGCATAAAGCTTCAAAGCATCGACGTATTGTTCATTCCTCACAAATCCAGAAATCATTCTCGCCCACAAATCGAGATCTTTCACTACCAAACAGTCGAAAACATGCTTGGCCGCAATCATTCTATCACTTCTTTCATACAAATCAGCCAATGTACTTAGAGCTTTTGAACCCGGTTGATGCCCAAACTTGATGATGCGTGCGTGGATCTCCTGCCCCTGTCTCAGAGCCAACTCCATTGCGCATGACCTGATCATCGATGCAAACCCCAATTTACTAGCGGCCTCACTGCTCAGCCCAGTTCGGAACATCCTCCTCATGACATCCACTGCCTTCTTTGCCTCGCCGTTGCCATTGTACCCTTCAATCATAGCTGTGCAAGCCTCGACCGATGGGTTGGTCACACGGTCAAACACCTCGCGAGCATCACTCACGCGTCCGCACTTGGCGTACATGTCAATCAGTGCGACGATGATGAACTCATCACCATCACAACCATCCTTCACAATGTCTTCATGGATTCTAACACCCAAGTCCAAGTCTTCCACGCTGGCGCAACAATTCAGAGCGATCGTGAAAGTAAAGACGTTCGGCCGTACTCCTCCATCCATAAGCATAGACCGATACAAGTCGAGCGCGTCGTGAGGGAAGCCGGCGTGGTGGTACACGGAAATGATGGTGGTCCAAGAGACGACATTCCGAGCGGTCATTTCGTCGAACAGGCGACGAGCGAGACCGAGTTGCCCGCACCTGCCGTAGAGGAGAACCAAGGTGTTGGCGACCAGGGGGTGGGACTGGAGGCCGGCCTGGGTAGCCTTGTCGTGGACGACGCGGCCGAGGCGGAGCGTGCCGGCATCGGCGCAGCTCTTGAGAAGGGCGGCGAGGAGTTCCGGATCGGGGGAGATGGACTGGGCTTCCATGAGGTCGAGGATGGCCAGCGACTCCCGGATCCGCTGATCGAGCGGCCACTCGGCAGGGGCGGAGTGGAGGGTGCGGCGGCGGTTGTGGGGGCGGTCTTGAGACCGGCGGATGCGAGCAGGGAGGCGGCCGAGAACAGGGACAGGGTGGGGGTTCTTGGGGAGTGGCTGCGGCGGCGCTGAGGCGATCACGGCCGCCATTGGAGCGGGGATGACGGAGAGCCGCCCCTTCGCCCTCGTGTTCTCGTGGCGGAGAATGATTCCGCGAGATGGCAAATAGAAACGGATTAAGTTACTAAAGCTGTTGATTACAAATAATAAGATTTTTACTACTTTATTATTGTTATCAAACAATTTTTGTATATCCATAAAAAAAAATTAGATACATTTCTTTTAAAAAATCGATTATGATTTTATAATAATTTTATTCTTATAATGATTTTTGCAAATCCATCCAAAAATTTTGATTTTTTTTGCAAAGAAAAATATATTACCGACTTCAAAATTCTAAAAACAAGTGAAAATTATTATATAAAAATAGAAAACTCGGGAAAAAAAATTTCCCTCATAAAAAAAATATTCATCATTTAAACTTAGTTTCTTGCTTGATTACATTCTCTACGACTATAATAATATCGGAGATAACATGTATTCTCCCTTCGAAGTTTTTTTCCTCCATTCAAACTTCGGAGTCCAAATTTGAATTTTTTTTTTCCTCTACAAGATCTATAAAACAAATAAATTAAACACACACATATATATATATATATATATATATATATATATATATATATTTATTTATTTATTTAAAGAGATTGGTTTCTTCTCCGAACGTTGGCAGGTCTTCGTGGTTGGTGCTGCAGTTTCTTCGTCAAAGTCGTGTCCTTGGTAGTAGGAGTGAAGCACTTGACAGTCCCGAACCTTGTCGTTGACAAGTTCACCTGCTCCAAAGCACGGAACTGAAGCTCCCATGGGTAGTCTCGCACGCACCCAATTCGAGGCCCTGCGCCAGTCGTCCACCTGCACGAAAGCTGCTTCCCCAGCTGATACGACTCGATTCCCTTCTTCGAGTTGATCCTTCGAAGTATCAGCTCCGATGGCACAAAAACTTGTACGTCCTCTCCTTCCTCCTCCGCAAACAGATTCTTCTTCCGGAAGATGTATTGCTCATTGGAGTTCGATGACTCTTCTTCGTTCTCTTCGTGATCGTTGACACTCATCTTCTTGTGAAGCTTGCAGTTTTGCTGCATGTCAATGGATCCTTTTGCCTCTTCTTCTCCTCCTCCGAGTTTTAGATCAGAAAGATAACTGCTACTGTTCACTTCCTCGGCTGAAGAGATGTCCGTTCCAATGAAACTAATGGTTTCGGGCCCATAGACTTCGTCTTCCTCCTCTCCTGTTGGACTTTTCTGCTTGAAAGAACACAAAGATAAGATCAAGATTACTCATTCATGCACTGTCGATGTGGAGTGCAAGTCGCTCACCTTAACATAAGTAAGATCGACATTGTTTTCCTCAAGATAGCTCATGAATTCCTGGAAGTTTTCTTCGGTCGGGCGGTAGTGACCGCTATGAGGCCACACAGCCTGAAAGTTCAATTAAACTGCATAATTATACAGAGTTTTAAGAGAAACTTGCACTGTTCTAAGTGATCTTTCACCTTTAGATCTCCATTTACCACTACTAATTGGCCAGCAGCAGAAGTAGCTCCTCCAGCAAGAAAACTGGAGTGCTGAAATGTGCCTTTCCTCTTCTGCAGCACACAGTTCATGGCATCAGGCAATCAACATCAAGCAATAGAGAGACAACATCAAGCAACGTGACAAGCGATTTCACCTGAGCAACATACAAATTCTTTGATGTGCTCAACACAAAGATCCACTTGACATCCTTCGAACCATCGTCGGATGTGTGCAGGGGTTGCCTGCTCTGCCTGTACATCAACTTTCCATCCTCAATTACGACTTCAAATGCCTCCCGTTCTGTCTGCAAGTCAAGAGAGTTCGTTCAAATGAGTCTCCGCAACCATTTCATGTCCCGGGGGATGTCGAACACAGAGCTTACAGGGCCAAGATACTTGATGCACTGATGTTGAAGCTTCGATCGAGTGCACTGCTCTTCGAGATTGACCTCCTTGCCTTCTCCGACGTCGAGCCTAACAATCCAAAGCAATGGTTTAAGCCCATGTATTCTGATCGATGAACTTGAGATATGGGACTCGGACGACTACTAACCAGTAGAAGAAGGGCTGCAAGCTCTTGCATTGAAGCCAACAGTTGTAGTAGAATTGGAGATTGTGACCATATCGATGGCGAGGGTCAATCTGTATATTTGGATCAAAGTCATACACATACGAGCAAAAGGATTCAGAACAATGTTACTCGATCTGCGAGAACGCACCGCCTCAAGCCAATGCTGCAAAGCAAGTTTCTGAGCTTTCTCGTCCTTGGACAAGCCTTTACCAACCTGCAACGCAACCAATGCCAAGCATAAGGTCGAACACTTGGAATGTGCTTGTAGTGAACAGTAGAATAGACCTTAGCAGCTCGGGTTCTCGCTCTGGACCATCGAGAGACTGCTGATTCGGGCTTCTCGATTTCGAAGAAGGAGACAGAACTTCGCCTGAGCAACGCAAAATCCAGCAACTTCCACCTAAACACACAGAACTTAGATTTAGATTCCCAAATCTAAGTTGATGAATGGTAATAGTTCATACCAACGCTGCTCTACAAGGACGGCGCAGTCCGCAAGCTGTCTTCTTGTCCGAAAACTTCTGTAGACCTTCTGTAGCTTCAAGGCTGCGTCATGCTTCGGGCTGTCAGGTCCAACCAATGTTGACTCCAGAGATCTCTTCTTCAAAGGACTACACCTGAAACTTCTGGGATTAGCAGAATTGGTAGGTTTAGGACTCTTTACCGAGGCTTTTGTCTCCATAAATCTGCCATTAAAGCTCACAGATCCTTTGATCAGCAGGTTTCCGGGGCCAAAAGCCTGGAGGATGGCAGCCTCGGGGTCTCTGCCATCGAAGCTGATGGATCTCTGTTTCGACTTCACAACGTCACGGAAACTGATGGATTTCTTGATGAGCACTTCCAAGGTATCATTAATAGAATCATAGCTATGAATGTGAACGTGAGATGGAAGAGCTCTTGACTTCAGATATCTCATGTTTCTTGTGAATGGACAAAGCTTTTGATGACAGTAACGAGATTTAGATCTCAGCCTGCAAAGAAGAACAAAAACACAATCAAAAAGCAGTTTTTGCTGCCATAACCATTTGATTCCTCAACTTCAAACCACATGAGAGCGATCATTTTGGTTTGGCATCCATCACAAGGAACAAACAAAATCAGAGTCCCAAAAGTACTCAGATTGAAAAGAACAGCAAACTGTATCAAACAAATATCACAAACCCATCCATATGTTCTTTCTATTCATCAGAAGAAGCACATATTAGTAAGAAAGTTGCAGAGAGAACGGACACGGTGATAGCAACATTATAAGATCCACATTGCGTCCAACTCAAACTCAATGAAGTTGCAGAGAGAAGACAAGCAAACATACAAGGATTACAACAAGGTGAGAAGATAAGCCTCACGGTGGCCTCCTCTGCCTTCGGTATCACACAACAGGTTGTGGGGACAAGAGAGAGAGAGAGAGGTGGTGGAGGGATGAAGTGAGGGAGAGAGGAGGAGGAGGAAAAAGAGGTGAAGGGGGAGGTGATGACAGGGGAGGAGTGGTAGGGAGAAAGAAGAGGGATTGTTTGGGTTGATACCAACGTGAGGTGCTAAGGGGAGTTGTTTTCGCCATTAGTCTTCTAATCCGAGACGGCGCGCCCAAAGAGGGTGAAGAGAGAAGGTGGGGGCCTCCAAATTATCAAGCCACGTGTTCTACACGTGGAGAGAGTATATTCAATATGAAGAAGACCAAAATATAACCTTCTTCTTCGGTTTGTTTCATTTTATTTTATTTTCATGTGCAGAGCTTATAAAAACAGGACGATTTGTCTGAAAAATCCCTCTTGTTAGACTTTTCTTCGAAACAGTTTTATTTTTTTATTTAATGCCTCTTATTTAGTATAATATTTGTAATGTCTCGCGACTTATCTTGTCATGGGGCTCAATTACATTATATCTGTATGATCGCCTATGTCACACCACGAGACCCCTCCGCATAGGATGATAGCTCTACCCCCATTAAGCCTCCATAAGTGTCGATCATCACCTACTGCCTCTATTAGCCACCATTTCTGCCACCTATATCCTAAGCACTCTTATCTCATAATTGTCCTTAGTTTTTATCGACAATATCATATAGATTTTGAAATAAAATATGAAGAAAAATTATCGATATCCACGACACCTACATTGATGACTTTATTGGAATGAAAAAAAAAGAGGTCATAGATGATGAGACTACATATAATATCTTGTGAACGATAAAGAAAAAAAAAAAAGGATAGAGAAGAGTAAGCACATAATCACACAGAGATATATAACAACTCATCATGAGAGTAAGACGATAAAAGGTATTATGGGTATCATAAAAAATAGGAGCACTAAATAAAAAAATTTCAAGCTACAAAGCCCCGAGAGATTTTTCTAGAGAAATCACCAGATATATATATATATATATATATATATATATATATATATATATATATATATATGACCATAAAATAATAACACATATTTATGAATTATTAGAAAAGAAAAACCTCGATACAGAAAAATATAAAACATAAATTCAAAATAGTGAATAAAAATCTTCTTGTAAATGTTATAACAACACGGGATTCATATTTTGTATCTTCATCAAAAGTCAGATTTTTAACTATACAAAAATAAAAAAATAAAAAAATATTTTCTTGAGTTCAACTTAAATTCAAACTTGGGCTTAAAGCCATTTGTAAAGCCTCTCATATAATTTTTTTTAAAAAAAAATTATTATCACTAGACCTGTTAAAAAATTTCATGAGCTTTTTTATCCAAATTCGATGTGGCTCTAATTAAGGAATCAAAATATTACAAATCCTAATGTAAATTATGCGTTGGGTTGACATTGTGGAAGTCAACGCCGAACTGGTTGACAAAGGAAAAGTAAAAGCATGAGAACCGTTTGCACCGCACGTCGAGAGCAGCCAACGAGGCATCTCGGTCAACTGGAAACCGAAGGCAACCGACGGTGAAAGATAAGGATCAGCTTGTTCATGCAGTCAATCGTTTTCATGTTCGTTCGTTTGTCATCGTCGTTCCTGCAGCCTTTAAGAGGAAGAAGAAGAAAAGACAGCGGAGATCCCCAGAGAGAAGCGTCCCACAGCTGGAGAAGCGTCGGTTGTTTGATGCAGAAGAAGAGAACACAACAGCAAACGACTGCAATCTTTTGACGGACTGACTGTGCCGCATAACTCCTCCCAAATAAATGATGGGTGGCCATTAAAGATGGATCCAACTACAACTCCATGCATTTAAATGAAAGGAAACACCTATCCCATTCTCTCAGTGACGCCACAGACATACATCATGTAATACGAAATAGGACCTTTAGTCTGACGCTTTGCAGTGGTGATGCAGATCAAGTCAAGGGTTGGAAGTTTGAGAAAACATGAAGGGAATGACTACCAAGCCTCTCTCTTCGTGGGTGATGATCCTCCGGAGTCCTCGACCTGCTGCCTGCAGGAGACTGGGAACATGACCTCTCTCTGTGCTCCCTTCTCTCTCGGGGCGTAGCCGTCCTGTCAAAGAGAAAGCAAATTACAACTTTCAAGATCAACAAATCTGAAGAATTTTACCAACAAAACACAAAAATTATCTTGAATGGTTTTTTTCTGTTCTTCTCTGCAAATACAACAGTCAGTTCCCTGCCAAGAAGGATCTGCCCATCCATATGATACTTAGCTTCAGCTGCATCAGCAGGATCAACAAATTGGACAAGCCCAAATCCAAGTGGCTCTCTGCAAAAAAAAGCAGAAAATTGTTTAATGAGAATCTAATGTAGTGATCAGACGAAAGGGCAACTGCATTTAGTGGGTACAGTAAAATTAATGATGATTGCTAAATCATGACGATGAGAAGGAGTATCAAAGTCCATCATTGAGCATTGGCTTGGATACTAAATCTTGATGTTTAAGCAATTCAAGTTAAAGCAAGCGCTTGGCTGCTGACCTTTCACTCTTCACAGTTTATATATGACTTCAAATTCACTCTTCTCAGGCACTAGTGTGATCCGCGGGGCCAGCCCGTGCGTGCGTAGAGCGGGAAGATTGACAGAGCAAAGGGCGATGATAATAAGGATAGAATGATTATTTTTGGAAAAAAAAAATACTCAATAAAATTTTTCGGAGCGTTATATAGGGAATTCTCATAGTTTGAGAATTTTCCATATAGTGTCCCAATTTAAAGAAATTTTTATCAAGTATCATTTTTTTTTTACGTGACCATCATACTAGCATCGACCATTGCCCTCTGTCTTGTCGGTCATCCCCCTTCGTGCATATGCATATTGGCCTTGCTAATCACCCCTATGCTTCCACTCATGAGCTAGCGCTATTGATCGTCCCATCCCATCCCCTCCCCTGGTCGCTTGTACCTTCGTGAGTGAGTTGGTTTCATCATCTATTTCCTTTCCTTCCTTATTGTCTATGCCTTTAGAAGAGGGTTAGTCCCACTAGTCCATGCCCACGAGAGCGATAAGGATCGACATGGGTGCCCATGCCCACGACACTCGTGTGTCTGATGAAGGTGTAGGCTCCAATAGTGGAGGCAACATAGGGAAGATGAGGAGGCGTGGGAGGCAACGGGCGGATCCGATGGAGGAATGAGTAAAATGATATTTTTATGTGGCCAAGGGCTAATTTTTCAAGTTGGGTACTCAGGAAAATTTTGAAACTTACAATATTTTTTTCAAGAAATTTATCTATTTTAAATTTCTCATATATATATATATATATAACTGAAACCTAAAAACTTTTATCAGCAATAGAGTATAATAAAGGGATTAGAGGTTTTCTTTCAAAATTACTAATAATTATTTGATATTTGTGCAAGAGTGTGGAATCCGAATAAAAGATTCGACCCGACAAGCTCACGGGTCGATTTCTAACTCCTAACCCGCTAATGGGTCGGATTCTGGTCAGGCTTCGGTGTGTTTAATTCTCGAGCGCGATCCATCCGACCCGTTAACAGGTGGTGAAGCCCGACTCGTCGCCGTTCGACGGCGGTGAAAAGAAACCCTAAGCCACTCACTGCCTCCTCTCCCTTCACCGGCTCCCCCGCGTGCCACCTTCACCACCACCTCTCCATCCCACTTCCCCATCTCTTCCGATCATTAAGGTCTGCATCATTTGATTTACCATCATTTATATTACTGGGATCCTCCCGAGCTTCCCCGACAGCCTCCTCCTCATTCCTGATAGCTCCTTTCCCTGCTCCCGAACTCTGACAGCGCCCTCTCCTTCCTCCTCCCTCCTCCGTCTTCCCTTCCCGACCGACAACCACCCGTCGACAGCAACCCACCTCCGATACCCCGACTACCCCGTCTCCTCCTCCTCCTCCTCCTCGGATATCTCCTTTCTCCCCTCCCAATTTACAGCAACCCCCCTCCCCATACCCCAACAACTCCCTCTCCACCCTCTTCCTCCCCCTCCTCCAGAGATCGAGATCGGATCGCCGAAATGTCGGTGTCGAGCGACACGGGAGGCGCGGGGAAGAAGGCCCCCAGGCGGCTCGGCGGCATGGCCGAAGCCCTCGCCATCGCCTCCGATCTCGGCTTCCCCATCCCTCCTGTCCAGGTCATAAATCTTCGCTTTGCCCTTAATTTTTCTTGAATCCATTAAATCTTCTGTTTTCGACTTCATATTCAATTCGTCCAGTTTCCTCATGATCGAAGTACTTCGATTCTCAAGAATTGGGTTTCTTTCAAAGGGTATACAATTTTTGAGGATGTATTTGTTTTGCTGAATGGTTTAGCCACTTATATGCTCAATTCATCACGCAAAATCCTATCCTGTGAACACTTGCAGGATGATCAACAGGGCTTGTCAAATTCCATTGCTGCGGATAAAGGAGATGACTTGATAAGGGTTTTGAGAGAGCTTACTACTGTACAGAGAAATATAGCCAATTTGCAAGTGGAACTTCAAGGACGAAAGGTGAAAAAGCAGATGCTTCCATATACATTTTCTTTTGAACTCTTGAGTGCGATTCATCTTTTTAACTACCATCATATATTTCCAAGTCGTTTTGTTATTGTTATTCTTCTTTCATACTTCAACTGCTAAAATGACGAAAAATATTATCACAAATCATAACACGTAGCACAAATATATATGGATGTTTAAACAATTATAATAATTTACTTAAATTTTTTGATATTATTTAGCGAGATCTCTTCATGCACATATGTTGGTCTTATAATCTTTTGTTTTAAGTGAGGTGGGTTACTCAATGTTTCAGTGTTTACAAATTTGAAGATTCTGTACATCCTAGTGAACATACAGTGGCCACTAGTCATCTAGTGCTTTCAGAAATAAAGATCCACACAAGAGTCTTTGTTGTGTGATTTTGCTGCAACATACTTAAATTGAATAGCAGAAAAAATATATATTCACACATACTTTCATAACTAACTGCATGCCATTATGTAGCACTAAATTTTCAAATAGTCATTTTTATTAAATTCTTTTTGAAATGGTCAGTTGTATAATCAGAAGTAGATTCACTTCATGACACCAAGAGATTGTGAATGCCTATGACACTTGAGTGTGTTCTGCTAGACATATATGAGAGGCATCTTAAAATACCTTTAAGATACTTCAAGTTTTTAGCTACTGATTTGCATTATAAAGCTCTTTTAGATGTAAACTGGAACAAAATAGAATGTATGAAATATTGGATATTTAGATTTTAGAATAGATATAAAGTAGGAACTCCAGCATTCTATAAGAATGCCTGTAATTTGCTACACTGGTTCAGGTTCATGGATCTGTTCATGTTATTGAGTTCTGTTACGGGCAGTTTTGTTGGCAAATTCAAGGGGCACCAATTTCTTTTCTATAGTTTCTACCAAAATCTTCACAAGTTCTTCCTATACCTCTCCTGGCACCTCCGATTTATTTCATCTTGTTTTGTGGACTTACTAACAGATCCTTTTGTGGCAGCATTGACTTAGGCAACAATGTTCTATAGACTCATCAGTTTATTCATATATTGAGATGCACATTGCACGAGTTTATTCATCCATTGAGATGTTCATTGCTTCTTATAAAATTATAAGACTGATTTTTTTACTCTTCTTTCGTCTAACATTTTGTTGAAGTTGCTCCAAATAAGAATGTTCCAAATTGCTAACAAACCTTTTATGCTTCCTCTCTTGCTGAAACTTTCCTCAGCTTGAATTAGGAACCACAATTAGAGGGTTGCCAATAGGTTGACAGCCAATCACAAATTATGTCAAACATGGAGTGATAGAATTACTCTCATGCGACATGCTGTTGTCTTCAGTCTGCTATGTGGAATCATTAAAATTTCCATGAATTGACATGACAATCTGGGCCATTGCTGTCATGGGTCCACTATGATAAGGTATACTCAGCCATAATGTGCCATTTCCATGGTGTTACCTACACATGCCATGTCACTGACTTTAACCTCTCCTGTACAATTGCTGGTCCCATTTAAATCCCTGGAATGCTTGTTGTTGGAAGTTAATATTTCAGTGAACATTATAATAAATATTTACCAGAAACAAAGAAAATTATCAGTACATATTTTCTTCCTTTGGATTATAAACATGTGATACGATTAATTTGTCTTTGTTTATTGCTTATATTTTGAGGCCATTCACAATTATTCATCAAGCTATTCTTTTTTATATTTTTATTTCTTCAGGATGATAAGAATGTTGCTCATCTAACCCATGTTAGTGAAATGGAAAAGAAATGTGAGTCTTTGGCCAGAATTACTGCTATTTTGAAAGATGTCATTCAGAACAAGGTATGGAATTGGGAAAAAAACTATAAACTTAAACGTATTTCTTCATTATAATTACTACATAGAATTACATGTGCAGATGTTTTAGGTTATCAAATATATCCAAACATAGCTGCATATCTTTTCTGCACTTGATTTTTCTTATTTTCACCTCTGTGTGAGGCCTTTGTTTGTGTTTTTTCTTACAGTTTCTGGTTTCTGTCTGCTTATTGTTGGAATCTTTTATAACCAGCTGCAAACTTGTGGAAGGTGATCATCTTTTCCTGACATTTGAGTTCTTTGACTGTAGATGTGTTGTAAAATCTCAGTCTCAGTGAAAGATGTACACCCATTTTTTATGTACAGTTCAGTTGCAATGTTTTATGTCAGTTTTTATTTTAAAAAGAAGGATAAGTACAAGATAGATTTTGCAGAGCCTGTTGTCTCCCTATTTGCCCATTTGCTCTTACCACTTGTGAGATTACCATGATTGGAAAATTTGAGGGTTTGTCTTGACTTATGCTGATGGCCACCAGTGAAAGATGTACACCCATTTTTTATGTACACTTTGGTTGCATTGTTTTATGTCTTTATTTTAAAAAAGAAGGATAAGTACAAGATAGATTTTGTGGAGCCTGTTGTCTCCCTATTTTCCCAATTGCTCTTACCACTTGAGAGATTACCATGGTTGGAAATTTTGAAGGTTTGTCTTGCCTTAAGCTGACAGCCACCACCCTATCATGTCTATTCTAAGCATCTGATGAGTGTGTATTTAGTATATGTTTGACATATGTTTTCAGGCTGTACCTCATTTGATGATAGCACTTTTATTTGCTCAGGATCGGATCATTGCAAGATTGCAGCAACCATATTCTTTAGACTGCATTCCTGTGGAAGCTGAATATCAGGTGAAAATCTTAGTACACAGGCATGTTTATAATCAAGTTGTCATTTTGGACAGTGTTTTACATGTACATAAGCACTAATTATGTTTGCTTCTGACAATATTATGAATAATACCTACAAACATATGAACATTATGATTAGATATGTGTGCACCACTTAAGTCGACTAGTTAGCGCAAGTGGTTTGGGACATCTAATACTTCTGTGAGGTATCCTGTTGTGGTTATTGTTGACATGTATTTTCTTTTTCTTTCTACACTTAGGTCTACTAATATACTCTTAATTGTCTTGTAAGTGACTTAATGTAAGCTCAATGCATTTTACTAGCTGTATATCTAAAAATGAAGGAATTTGAACTCTCTATCATGGATAGATTTGTTTTTGCTATGTCATCTCTTACTGAATAAATATAAAAATAGGGTCTGGACTCTTTATCATGTCATTTGCTGTATGATCTAAAACTAAGGTCTATTATCGTATGATAATTTATTATGAATCGATTAATAAACTGGATTTTAAAACTAAGGTACTATTACTATTTGAAAATATGCTTTATATGTAATACCATTTCTTTAAATTCATCACAAACTAAAAAGTAAATTTACGAAGTAGTGCAATTTTGTATTCTCCATGCTTATTTGGTAATAATATGTACTACTTTAAGAAAAACTTTTATTTTATATATATATATATACTTCATAATGAAATGAATTTAAAAGCATATCTTAATGCCCATCCATTTACCAGGCCTGCAATGGCCCATGCATGAAAATTTTTCTTCCCCATGATCAGCATGATACAGAAAAGCATGGAAGCTATATGTGAATGTACCAGGTTAACCTGTTGGCATGTGCTTGCAACCCATAAGCTCTTTTTTCTTATTAACAAGCTGATATCACAGATCCGACTTCACTGAGATCAAATATAACCGATGCATCATTTTGTATCCCACAGTAAGACCATTTATTTTGATGGAATCATTGTTCTAAAATCCACAATCTAAGTAGGGAAACATTGTCTTTTGCAGGAAAGATTAGTTTGTAGCCATTATAAATCATTAAAAGTCCCTAATCCTTGCATATCTTCCAGAAACAATTCTCAGAGTTATTGCTGAAGGCTGCTAGTGATTATGGAGCTCTGACAGCAGCAGTTGGTGATTTCCAGTGGTGCCAGAATTTCAAAGAATCACCTACAGTATGGGGGGTATGTTAAATGTGTCATTTTGTGTACACTTCAGTTATTGGCATTCACTAATTGCTTGCTTTCAGTTATATGGAAATGTTTCTCATATCACTTAAATATCGGCTTACTTAACTGACATAATGATGTATTGCAGCATCAATTAATTCTTGTTCACACATTTATAATCGTGCCATTTCCACAAAGTCTGCAGCATACATGATTGGGTCTAATTTATATGGCTGTCCTTAAATTAAATTATTCATTTTAATTTCTTGTAAGGAGTCTCTTGATGTCTGATTATGTCAGATCAATTTGTCTGTTTGGACCAATGGAAGTGACCGGCAATCTAAATAAGTCAAGAGATGTAGCTCATGAGAAATGACAACTGAAACCTTATGCTTCAATCTAAATTGGTTGAAACAGGCAGCTTTGATTGGTTTGGGCCCTGTTTGGATGAAAACTTATCATGTGGTGTGAGCAAAATTAGGCAGCAAAGCAATGCAAAGGCACAATGCCACGTTAGACCGGGTGGCATTGATGTTCCACCTTGATGTCATTCAATGTTTTGGACAAATTTAGAGATGCATATCTTGGCCAAATTATCTTAAAGAGAGTTCTATATTTCATCAAGTTCTGGGTGATACAAGGACTCTTATGTGAAATTTAAATTAGATCATTAGGTTGATCATTCACTTTGGTTTTAACTTATGCTGGGTGCCATGTTGTTTTAACCACATTCTGCTTTGTGAAATCTGTGCACCATTTTTTTGACCCATTGTTATGGTGGTTGAGATTTTGTCACTGTTTCTGAAGGAAATGTTGCGTCCTATTCCTGCTGCCCTGGCATCATGCACCCGGTTCTTTGAAGCCATGTCTGCTATGAGGGATTCATTTGCAACCCTGCAACAGTTTCGTGTCAGTAACTCTTCCTTGCCAACAACACCTAGTGACTCTTCAGGAGGGGATTCCAAGTATGTTACGCCTCCCCATTGGAGAGAAGGCATGACAAGCTCAGATGATTCGATGGTTGACGGTTGGAGGCAGCAAAATGCAGAGGGCCATCCAATGGAGGCGACAGATGATATTGGTCAAAGGAGGTTGTCTTGGCCATCCCCAGTCAAGAAGGGTCTGTGAGTTGTGGCTTTCCTATTTTTGTGCTGGACTGATTGAAGATTCATTGAAGAAAAGGAAGAACTTGTAAGATCAGCAGACAAATCAAGTAACCCGAGAAGATGTCGATTTTACATCCTACCAAGTTATCTAGTAGTAGGACGCAATTGCTCTTACTTTTATGTTATAGTCGATCCGTGTAATGTAGTCAATATAGTTTTCATGTGGGTTTCTCTCAAACTAACCATATTGGAACTATCCTTTGAGTGACGATTTGTATGGTACTATATATTAGTCATTCTTGTGCCATGTCAGATTGCTTTACGTCTAAATGTCATGATTTGTGCTTAAAACTAAACAATCTGGAATTGTATGTGTTTGTTGTTCAACCAGAAAATAGGCTGTTGATTGTCTCTTGTATCAACTAGCAATTGATACAGTTGTGGAGCTTTTAGCCCCTGCTCCTGGTTATGTAAATCTCGGTTCATTTCTTGAGTTCTCTCGTCTCTGTTCTTTTTTCTTCAGTTTACAAACTTTCAGCAACTTCGCTTTTTTAATGCTATGGTTGGCAATTTAGTCAAATTAATCGTGTTATTTTTTGTTAGTATGGTTGTATGATCTGTAATTAAATTCCTAGAGATGGATTGAAGCTTGTGCAGTTATAATCTTGAAAAATAAAATATATGAATCTGTTGTGGCTAATTACAGACTACTCGTTGTAGTAATTTTTTTTTAAATCTATAACTTAAAAGTAAAACCTTTGGTTTCATTTGTTTTAACGTTGTCAGTTTTATTGATGGAAGCATAAAAATGATAGGTAAAGAGATGGTTTTAATATCTTTGTTACATTTTCGATGATAACATACAATGATATCGTTTGACGGTTGTGAGTGGCTGTTGTGAATGAGGAAGGAGAGCAACGATGAGAGATAAGACAAGAGAAGGAAGAGAATGACGTAGATGTCATCGCTCTACATCTATGTCAATATTACTCGGTAACTGCGTTAGCGTCAACGCAGATGCAAAGCGACGAAAGGGTTGCTCAGCCTCTGCATTGACACTAATAGAGATGTAGAGCGACGAAAGGATCGCTTGACATCTGCATTGGCATTGACGCAAATGTTGAATGACCATTTCGTCGCTTTACAACTGCATCGACGTCATTCAGATGCAGAGCGACGTTGTTATACATTTGCATCAATGTTGATGCATATGTCAAATGTCGAATGATCCTTTCACCACTCTACATGCGTTGACACCGACACAATTACCGAGCAACATCGACGTAGTTGCCAAGCAACACCGAAGCAAATGCAAAGCATCATCTACATCATCCTCTCCCTTTACCTCATCTTTCATCGTCGCTCTCCCTTCTCATTCACAACAACCACCCATAACCCCCAACAACACCATTATCCACTATCATTGAAAATATAACTAAAATAGTAAAATTATCTGTTTACCTATCATTTTCATGTTTACGTCGATAAAACTAATGATATTAGGATAAATAAAATTAAATATTTCACTTCTATAATTATAAAGATTATATTATAATTTTTTTAAATCTAAATACCAAGATATCTAACTGATATATAATTAACTCGAATCAATGGACTTATAACTACAATCAATAAAACATAATTTCTACATTAAAGATCTCCTATTAATTTTTTTTATTATGTTAAGTGATGGGTAAGATGTTCGAGACTCAACAATGTACTAATAATCATAATAATAATGTACTAAAGGATGTCTCAATAGAAATATTTTTCGTACTTGCATTCATACTTGTAATATAAATTGTGAATCCACAAAAAAAAAAAAATGCGGTCTAGATGGGATCCCATAAAATGCATCCTTTCTAAATCCATTTACAAGCCCCTTACGTGCGCACTAGAAAGTGGTGCAAGACCAGGATTTGCGGATTAGATATGGCTGTCTGGAATTTACCGTGCGCTTTCTCTCTCTTTCAAGGAACATTCTTCGTGCCTTTGGTATATCAATAAGCTGGCGGAGCCCCAGCACAAGAAGCTCAATCTGCATCACCGAGTCCATCACTTCCATCACCTCTCTTAGAGATGGGTGTCATGCGATTATGAGAACCCTGCTTCTTGCTCAGCGCAGCTATTTCAGCATTCTTCCGCAGGACAGCACCAGGAGAAGGATAGGGGCGCTGCTGGAAGAGAGGACCCTGCAGTGCAAGAACAAAAGCCAACATAAGAACCATCTTCTTTAGACACAAATCCTGTGGTCATGGAATACAAATGCGACTAGGTTGTATCATAACATTTACAAACAAAATAAACCATTATCGTAGAAACCTCCTACTAATATTAAGAAGATTTTGCAGAATACTAAATCCTTCCATGTGCCGGCAACACCACAGGCATTTTCGGTAAATAAGATGTTTAACTCTTACTAATCTTCTTGGGTAAACTTTAACTGAACATAGTTTCCAGCATGATTACAATACTAGGAAAACACAGAAAACAATTATGATTATCCCAGATAAGAATATAAATTCATGAGTATAATTACCAAGCATATTACAGTTGTATCTCATAGTTGATCATAATTATAAACAAATGACAATTATAAATGTTGTATAATACAAGATAGCTGTCATATATCATTGGATATTAGAGGTAATTGTCCCCAAGTAATTGCCTAACAGTAGTTCACTGGTATTTTAACATGACGATTCACATGTCATGGTAGTTACTGGAATTCGCCTAGAATATTTTCTTTCTTGGAAATCATTTACGGATGAACAGATATGCTATATGCTCGAATAGTTCCCCTTTCTAGATGTACCATGCAGATGTAGAGAGAACCATTTTCATAAGACTCATGTTCTTAGGGTCTCCTATCGTGTTGCTACCTTACCAGTAGGTGTGGTAGATCATCATGGATCACAAACACATTGCTGATTTGATTTTTTTCCCCCATCATCAATTGCACAGTATCAAAATCATTAATCATACTTCCATATTATCGTGAAAATGGTAATGTTGACTTGCGATATCCCACTTAAAGTAACAATTAAATTCATTGGCACTGAAGGTGACTAAGGAGAATATAACACACCACATGTAGGATGGACATGTTAATGAAGGAAAACTTACAGTGGCAGTCGTATCTGCTGCTCGTGGTTGCACCCCTTTAAGGCCTACGACCCTGTACAACCAAAAAACTGATCAGATA
Organism: Musa acuminata AAA Group; assembly: GCF_036884655.1. Classification (NCBI taxonomy): domain Eukaryota; kingdom Viridiplantae; phylum Streptophyta; class Magnoliopsida; order Zingiberales; family Musaceae; genus Musa; species Musa acuminata. Next base: position 44,347,287 of record NC_088329.1, on the reverse strand, counting down.
CTATTGACCAATCAAAATTCCATCACAGAACTAATTTAACCAAGAGAAAATTGCAGAAAAGACAATAATTGTGAAGATGGTAAGGATGAAAGTTCTGTAGAGTGTAGACAACTCGAATATCTGAAACAGGAAACCCAAGGGTCCATCTCTTGAACATAGTAGGAAATTTCCAACTATAAAGCCAGTGATCCAGAAAAGAAAAACACATTGTGAAGCTTGGCATTCTGAATAAGAAGGTTTTACGTGATTGCACAGAGGCAGAAGAAGCATGCCGTATTAAGCAAGACCAATAAGGACAAAGAGAAATGATATGAAAAAGAAATTTGACAAGGTGACATGTACATCCCGATTCTGTTTTCATTTTTTAATTTTCCTTATTGAATTGTCGAGACATTAAGAGAAATTGTATTGTCTGGACATTAAGGTGACATGCTACCATATCTTCATTTTAAATTTGCGAACCACTTGAATTTGCCTTTTACAGCTGTCCAGCAGCAGCTCTATGCACAAAGAACACTGTTCCACTTTCATGAGACTATTCCTATTCAATGAGGTAGTCTTCTATCTCCTCACTAGCTCTAAAAATATGAATCATCCTAAGCCATAGTTCAAATGACTTTTCTTATTCCAAAATGAAAACTAGCTATTCCAAAAACCAATCCAATAACTACACATAATAAAGAAAAAACAAAAGTGGCAGATGTAGAAATACCAAATATCTCAGTAGCTTACTGAAGAAGTTTGTCTGATCAAGGAGAAAAGCAACTAAAATGACACAACAATCAATCCAATGCTGCTCATCTACCCCCTACTAAGGAAGAATACATGTTTTCATTAAGGATCATGAAACATACCATCCGCCGCGTGGAGCGTCTGAATAAGAGCTAGGATCCATTGGGTCCAAATCATCATCCTCAGAGAAAACTCGTTTTTTGTGATCTCTTCTATTACTCTTTCCAAGTGGAGGCCTGCTTGACCTGCATGGGCAATTGACTAAATAGTGCCACAGGCAAACAACTTTCACATGTGTACAGACCAATCTTGCTTGTTCAGTTGTAAACATCAAGCAACTGAGGGTGTTTGTATGGTGAGAAATTAAGATACCTCTTTTTTGAATCTGCTTTTTCTGACTGTTTTTTTGAGCTAGCTTCATTTTTTCCCTGTTGCTGGCTCTGTAAACAAGGTAATGAATATTGTTGAAAAGGAAGATTATAAACCCTGTAACAAAACAGAATTTTGTTATATAAGATACATGCTCGAGCCGATATGGCCTAAGAGAGAAACCAGAAATAAGCATTCTAGAGATCAATACTAAGCACAATTGTGAAGAATACCGTGTGCAGTGATTGCAATAGCCCCAAGGTTGAACTACACCAAGTCCCCATCCACCACATCCCATACATTTCGTCAAATGATTTAAGTCACCAGTTCTGGAAGATTCATGTTCAGTAGCAATGCTTTCACTCGTTGATGAACTGACATGGCTACTTGAAATAGGCCGCTCCCACTGCGAGATGCATGTCTTTCTGTTGTAGTAGTATGTTTGTCCTATTGCAATTAACAAGTCCATAAGTTAGGTGCATGAGCAAAACACAATATGCAAAGCAAAATAAAATTTTGAAAGTCAATGTAAAAATATAATATTATAAATCAAAGCTGAGATAATTTGCATAGACACCACAATAAGTACAAATTAAGTTGAAAATCAAAAGAAAAACTTATTGTATGGTGAAAATTACATATCCATAAGCTGTATAGCGTTCCTATCATCTCATTGGAACTAAACAAGGTTTTTTTGCATGCCTGTAGAATCATCAGTGGTCTCCACCCAATCCTCTGGCAAAGGTGGCCGGAACGAGTCAAGTTTACAACTACCATTTGCACTAGGATGCTCCCATTGGCTCTCTCCAGTCTTTTCATTGTAGAAATATGAAGATCCAGTAGCTGGGTCCTTAGCCTCAACCTAAAAATAACAAGAAGAAATCGGTATGAAATATTTGGATGTTATTTACCATGACCTAATTCGTAGAAGATCTTAAGAATGAAAAGGCCAACAGCTGATTAGCAAATCATATACTTCCTTAAGATAAAAAGGTATTATTTAGTCACTGATTACATAGAGTAGGTTGCAACAAAACTTGAAGACAACAAAGAAATACTACTTCCATATATGCCACACAAACCATTTTTTATATAAGTGCAACAACTCAAATTAAACTGATTTCCGCACCAAATGCAAGATCAAGGTTTCCATTTAAATAGATTTATGAGGTGTTAAATTTTACAAGTGACTGTGTCTATTTATTATTTTAGATCTACTAAATATTATAGAGTTTTTATACAGAGATTCATTTGTTTATGCAAAGGAATGACAGTAAACTGGCTCAGCTTAATAGAATATCTTATAAGTGCAAAATCAAATATTGTGTTTTCATATATTTCTAGCACTTATCTTGCAGTAAAAGTGCAACATCAAAAATTGTGTTCTCATAAATTTCTAGCACTTATCTTGCAGTAGTCTTTTGCATGGAAGGAAATTCATAAGTTAATATCTGAAATTCTTTTGTTACGACAAAATTATCATGGCCTTGATCAATCTGGCTAAGGCACAGGAACACAACTATGAAAACTTATACAATCACAATGAGTCAGCTTTATGAAACAATAAACAAATGTGAAAATTGATCAGAAGTAGCATTGCACTCCAACGTATATGCTTACCCAACCAACAGGCAAAACAGAGATGCTTTTGGCTTGAAGATGGTGATGCTCCAAATTCTGTAACACGGTGAATATTGAATCATTCATCACATCTAGCAAAATCATACAAATAGATTACTCTTTATGTCTTAAGAGTATACTAATTGAAATTAGGACATGCATTCTCAGTTGTTGTGGAATTATCATCAGCTTTGTCATCTTTAAGAATTCCCCTTGCTTTTAATCTCTTCTTCAAATATTCAGGTAAACCTTTTCGAGCAACCTCCGGTTCTGAATCCTCTGTTGTGAAGTTCGCACTAAGAGTCTCATCTCTTGTTTTTCCTGATGTGGCAGTTGCTAGTTAATTTTTTCATTCAGAAAGTTATTCACTTTAGAGGAAAAATATATCAAAGTAAAGAATCTCACTGGATTGAACAGTAAAGGACATTGCAGCATAATAAGCACCGCCGCCTGGTACACCATAGCCATTACCAATTTCTACATTGCCTGAGATAACAGCTGGAAGGCTCAATATAATACATTAGCAATACAGAAGAAGATCATTTTTTGTCAAGCAAACGAAAAAGATAACTAATGGAGAGCATGTCATATTGAACTTCTAAAATAGAAGAACACTGAGGTTTTTATTTTGTGGCATATGTAATGATGGATTAGAAACACTCTGATGCAATCAATCTCTCTGTATGTGATTTGCAGAAAATTGTGATGTTCAATTTCTTTTCTTCCTTATGTATTTCTTGCTTCCTGGTACAAAGAGAAAAGAGAAGATTCAAGGATTGCCAGGTTGGAATGTGCCCATCATATCACCCAGCATGTTTGCTTTGGATCAAATAAGTTGTTCCATTTATATCCTGTCTTGCTTGAATGATGATGGATGTCGAACAATGGAATGAGTATAACATTTGAACCATCAAAGTTATGACAACAGGAAAATCTTTAATCCAAGGATACTGTGAAGAAACTAGTGTACAATAGATATCCAAGGAAAAAGACCAACCGCTCCAATAAAATTTCAGTATTTCTCAATTTCATAAGCTATGATCTTAAGCAGTCTTTTACTTTCTCACCTCAAGACCAGAAGGTCAACCACAAATTTCCATTTCAAAATAACTTGAGCTTATCTCCATTTCAAACTTCAAAAACAAAATGCAAAGATCGATGTATTGCACTAATGTAATGTGTAAAAATCACAAGGATTCTGAGTTTTCTATTGTCGAGTGCTAAGTTTCAATAAACCATCTATAGTCTAAAAAATTGATGAACTTAAGATAATAAGAAACTTCAAATATCATCAAACATGTTTTTAAATGTTTGACCAACCATTGTCATGAGGGACCAACTTTCCACGCTTATTGGCCATTTCAGCACGGTGAACAGTGGTCATCTTCAACAAATGCTCCTAATTCAAACAAAGGAAGTGACTAAAATTTACAATATAGAACTTCCAAGAATATAAATGATCTACAGCCCGCAATTTTAGCTTTAAAATATTCTGAAAAGGCATGACATGCAAATCACCAACCTTTAATGAGTTGGGATCATATCGCCCAGAAAGTATGTCTTTACTATCTTCCAAAGGTTCAGTTGTGCCTCTTGCTTGTCTGTTGTTAGAAATCAAATTATAATTACTTTTTTCGCAGCACTCCCTACTATCACAAAGCATCTAGCAACAAGTAATAGGAGAAGAACAAAGGCTGACCTCTGATTTTGTATAACTTGTTGGGTAACGATTTCCTGGTTATGACAAATTAACAATACTGAATACCACAAAAAACAGATATTAAATTGAATCAGAGGGTTAGGACACCATACTTGTTCAAGCAATACAGCTTGCTGAGCAGCAGTTTCAATATTTCTGGAACCTTCGCCATACATATTTAACGGAACCTGTTCAACGGTTTTAGAGGCACTGGATGGCACAGAGTGATTATCTACCGCATCTACTCCATGATGTGCCAAATTTACATCTCTGACTTGTGACTCTGCACCAGGACTCTGCTTTGTCAACTCTGGTAAACTTTGACTAAATTGATTAGATGTAGAAATAGTGGAGCTCCTGCTTTCAGCATGAGGTTCTGAAGAGGCAAGTGAAGAACTAAAACAAGTTTGTGCTGGTACACTTTGAGCAAGAGATGCAGGACCAGGTGCATTGTAGAAAAAGGGTTGTGAGTGGTGAAAGTTTTGAGAAGGAAAAGATATACTAGAGGGCCTAACAGGGAAAAGACTCGCTGAACTGTTCGAGTGCCCCTCACAATTGTACATGGAGGGTGGAGGATAACAAGGAGCTGGCGTATTTGGTGTAGCAGCGGATGATGATGCATTCGACAGTGGATCAACTCCAGGAGGTAAAGGTTGTTTGTACAAGTTGTCCATGGCCTGGAGTTCCCTTGGAAATCAAACCGATATATGGCTATCTATGACCTAAAAGATCATTATCTAAGGAAAAGCATAAGAATTTGCAAGATATCGCAAGCCAGTCAAGTAAAGATCCCTGCTTTTTCCGATTGCAAACCTGCAAGAGAGAGAAATCAATCAATGAAGACTATCAAAACACAAACTGCAAAGCATCCAATAGAACATGGTCCAATTATCCATATATTGAATCAAGAAATGCCAGAAATTTTGGAGAACAACTGAAAAAGACTATTCGCAGTTGACACCTGTCTTAATTGCGATCACGTAGCACCAAACTCATTCGAAACCGTACAATACAGAATATCCACACTGATGTAATAGTGAGCGCCACAACAAAGAAAAAGAAAATATTCCCTAAAAGATGCAATATTGAACGATTGCTTAGTGACCACGCGAGTTTCTTGCATAGTTACAGTTCTACTTCTCCAACCACCTGAAATAAAGAAACTCGCAGAACAATTCCCAGAATGTGGAACAAACCCTCGAAGCAAAAGAACCCTTAAAACTTACGCCTAATAGAAAATTAATGAGACCGGAAAATTGCAATTATAACCGACGAATCAACAGTTGAGGAAATCAAGAGATCGAAGATTCCATCGCAATTACATATAGGAAGCGGAACCAGACACCCGGGCAAAAACCCTAGATAAAACAACCGAGATCCTTCTTGGCGTCCATTTCCCCATGGACAACCTCACCGTGGGAAGAAAAGATCCGAGGAGGGGGAGGTCGGAGTAACGGGAATCATCGTTACATACTCACTTCGCGAGGCGGCGGCGGCGAGAGCGGAGACGAGGGGAGCCTTCGAGTCTCTCTCTTGTGCGGATAAGGCGGCGTCGATGGCAACAGATTGGCGTGTCGCTGTTGTAGCCGGAGCGCGTACTAATTGTTTGTGAAGGAATTTGGGAGGGCTTTGGAGATTGGGATTTCTCCGGCTCGAAGGAAGCGGTGCACGGAATAGGACGGCAATGTACCGAGCACGTTCAAGAAACCATTTGTATGAGCCGTGCTTCGTGGGTCGTCCGTGGACTGAGGCCTAAACTTATGTATCATATAAAGGTATTTTGTTTAATTACACAAAGGGGATGTAGCTCAAATGGTAGAGCGCTCGCTTTGCATGCGAGAGGTACAGGGTTCGATACCCTGCATCTCCATTTAATCCACATTAGTAAATTACTATTTATAGTTTAGTTGATAAAAAAATTATTTTTAGTATTCGAAAAATACGTACAATCACATAATAAAAAATCTAGCGCATTTTACCCGAAAAAAAAAAAACCAACAATGAGATTTTATCAAATGATGCTCCCTTATTTTATTTTAATAGTTGTGATCACTATTATGGTCGTCATCATCATCGTTATTGTTAAATTGAAATTTTGTTAGCGTTTGTTGGCCTAATCTATCGTTAGATCGAATCATAATTGTTGCCTTCCTGTTAGGCTATGATGATCATGATAATCGTTGCTAACGATTAAGGGATTACTATCGCCTTCCCGCTAAGCATCGATGGTCGTAATCAATGTCATCGAGTAGGAGGTCACCCTTGGCTTCTTGCCGAGCCTCGATGATCATGGTCACCATCGCCAATAGGGTAGAAGGTCTTTGTTGCCTTCTCGTTGGTGGCGATCGTCATGAGTATCTTAAGAATATCTACTATATGATAAAATAACTATATATTATATATTACAATGGAGGTGACATCGGAAGCACGGAATGATGAACAAGGGGTGACACAGGAATGAGTGATTTAAATATCTTTGGGTTCACACATAAAAATATAATTTAATTACTTCCATATAACTTAATTATGATTAATATAAATTATTGTTATAAAAAATATTATATAAACTATATTTTGTTCATTTACACAACGGGGATGTAGCTCAAATGGTAGAGCGCTCGCTTTGCATGCGAGAGGTACAGGGTTCGATCCCCTGCATCTCCATTTTATCGACATTAGAGAATTACCTTTTCTATTTTTTTGAAAAACAAATTATATTTGGTATTCGAAAAACACGAACAATCACATAATAAAAAATCTAAGGCATTTTACTAAAAAAAAAAAGAAAAAACCAACAATGAGATTTGATCAAATGGTGCTCTCTTATTTGGTCTTTAGCATGGGTTTTTTTTTTTTCAAAGACCCTCTATAAAATATAAAAATGATAGTTAATATATGTTGATCCTATTTGATTGCAGGGTTTTTTTTTTTGTCTAAATCAATTTGTTTAATATGAATCGAATGAATTCGATTAAAAATATATATAAATATTTGATTCGATCTAATTGAAGCCTAGATTGTGCCTATTTTTCTTCCAAATTATCTTGTCATATCTCATTCAATGACTGCAATAAGAACGTCAAAGAAGTAGGTCATTCGTCAACCTTCTTATTATTGGTCACGATCGCCATCGTGGTGGCCATCGTCATTGCCATCGTTAACAGGAACTTTATTAGCATTTGTCGACGTAACCTAATACTAGAACGAATCATAATCGTTGCCTTCCCATTCAGTTACGGTGATCATGATGATCATCACTAATGACTAAGGGTCACTATCGTCTTCGCATTAAGTATCGGTGGTCGTAATCAACATTGTTGGATAGGGGGTTGATCATCACAATTGCCAATGGGGTAGAAGATCATCGCTACCTTCTCGTTGATGGTTGTCATTGTGGTGATGTTAAGAATATTTACTATGTGATAAAATAATGTCATTTTAAAGAATATATGGATGACACAATATAAAAGAAATAGATATCACTCTTAACTTGGTCCACAAACAAAACACTTAAAAATGATGAATATAACTATGATCATTAATTTTATATTGTGATGATGGTGACGTCATAGCCAAGAAAGCACGGGATAATAAAGAAGGGTTGACAAAGGATGGGGTGATGAATGAGGAATAGGTGACTTTATATATAGTAAGCATTTCATTGATGAAGAGATCTACTTAATGACATCATTCTATTTATATATAAAATTAAATATTATAAATAAAGAGTGTTAAATCCCAAGTTTAGAGGATAAAAAAGAAAGATGAATTCAACCATAAATATATCACAAAACCTAACATGTGAGTTCATTACCATTATTTTCCAATCAAGCAATATGCCAAACTAAAAAAAAATTAAAATCAAATCTATTTCAGGAATCTGGTAAAGATAACCTAAAAGCTTCTTCCATCTTATGTAATAATTAGATTAATGCATTAGAATTTTTATCAAGCATCATGAGCACTTCAATTCTGAACTAGCAAACAGATAACAAATATCTAAGAGTATAAATCATAATTACTTCAAAATATCATGTAAAAAGATAATAACAAGGTGACAAACAACATAATTGAAGTGCTCTTATTATTATAGGTCTTCTCATCACCTTAAGAACTAAAAAATACAACCCCATTACATATTTGAAATGCTTTAAAAATTACTCAATTAACATAGCATTTGGATATCCACAATTGTATCTTAACAATTGAATTAAAATTATATCAATAAGAGGGGAAGATATATAACACACATGAAGTGCTCATGATTTATGAATCCACAATTTGCATCTTTATAATTAAATCAATATCATATCAATTGAAATACCCTAAAAATAGTATATTGATTTGCATCTTCGCAATTTAATTATTAACTCATAGAGAGGGACAATGCCGGAGAATAGTCATCAAGGCTCTTGATGAAGAGAAATCAACACTAATGAATCGAAAGGGAAAAGAGTCCAAGTGGAAAAGAATATAAGTTGAAGCAAAGGAGAGAGGATTTTGTCGCCTATAATTGACATTGACAAAGCTAGAGAAAATAGGAGTCGAGTACTTTCGTCGATGATAAAGTCGAAGAGCAAAGTCGAGTACAATCGCCAAAGAGGAAAGGAGTTCATCATCGCCTACACTAAGGTTACACTAGCTCAATATAGCTTGTAAGCATAAGTACTTAAAAAATCCTTAATTCACTCGACCAATAATCAAACAGACTTAATCACAAGGATCCAACTAAAATCAATTTGATCTGGATCGAGAACTCAATTGAATCGAACCGGTCCGTCGATCGATCCGACTACTAGTGTGATTTTTTTTAAAAGTATTAGTGTGATTTTTTTTAAAAGTACTCTCAATAAAAATTAAATATGGGGTGTGATAAAACTCTATCAAAGAGTTTTTTTTTTGGATAAATTACCTAAAAATTCATGAAAGAATTGGTTAGAGTATGCATATTTTGTGTTATTATTTTAAATAAAAATAACAAAAAAAATTAATAAAAATTCTTTTATAATTTTTGAAAATCAATTTATTCCAAATTCTTTCTTTAATTGCAAAAGAAACGCCTAAACCTCAATTGTGCAACCAATCATTCATGTTGGCACCCCAAGGCGGCGGCCCGTCCCAGGACGAGCTGAAGCGAGTCGCCGCCCACCGCGCCGTGGAACTGGTGCGCTCCGGCATGGTTCTCGGCCTCGGCACCGGATCCACCGCCGTGCACGCCCTCGACCGCATCGGCGCCCTCCTCCGTACTGGCCACCTCCGCGACGTCGTGGGCATCCCCACCTCCGAGTGGGCCGCCGCCAGCGCCGCGGCCGCCGGCATCCCCCTCACCGACCTCAACACCCACCCGGTCGTCGACCTGTCCATCGACGGCGCCGACGAGGTCGATCCGGCCCTCAACCTCGTCAAGGGCCGCGGCGGGTCCCTCCTCCGCGAGAAGATGGTTGAGGGCGCCAGCCGCCGCTTCGTCGTCATCGTCGACGAGTCCAAGCTCGTCCCCCGCCTCGGAGCCAGCGGCCTCGCCGTTCCCGTTGAGGTTATCCCCTTCGGCTGGTCCCTCACCCTCCGTCGCCTCCGGACCCTCTTCGATGGCGTGCCTGGCTTCAACATCAAGCTCAGGACCGCCGCCACGAACGCCAAAGCCAGCGCGTTCGACGAAAGCGAGTCCAAATCGGAACCTTTCGTGACGGATAACAAGAACTATATCGTGGATCTGTTCTTCGAGGATGGGATCCATGGGGATCTAAATCTGATCAGTGACGAGATCCTTAGGATCACCGGGGTGATCGAGCACGGGATGTTCCTCGGATTGGCATCGTCCGTGATCATAGCCAGGAAGGATGGGGTGGTGGTGGTCGACAAGGCTGCGAAGGTTAATGGCATGTGAGAACAAGTAATTGATTTTTGGGTAGTCTAATTATATATGTTGACTTTATATCTACATTTTTTTCTTCCTCCCATCATGAGTACTACTACTACTATGTAAGTTTCTGCAGGGCAGATATTAGACATATGAATTCTCTCCATGAGTTACATGGTCAAAATTGATAAGATCTTGTCGCAAAATTCTTCTTTTGTTATGTATGCAGTAATTAAATTGTCTGCTTGAATCTGTTTAGTTTCATCTCTATATCTCCTTAAATTTTCCATCAGTATCATTCCATCTAAAAGCTTAAGCCTGTATAGATGATATATCTGCAAAATTCTTCTTTTGTTATGTATGAAGTAATTAAATTGTCTGCTTGAATCTGTTTAGTTTCATCTCAATATCTCCTTAAATTTTCCATCGATATCAGTCCATCTAAATGCTTGAGCCTGTATAGATGATATAGCTGCAAAATTCTTCTTTTGATATGTATGAATTAATTAAATTGTCTGCTTGAATCTGTTTAGTTTCATCTCTATATCTTCTTAAATTTTCCATCAATATCATTCCATCTAAAAGCTTAAGCCTGTATAGATGATATATCTGCAAAATTCTTCTTTTGTTATGTATGAAGTAATTAAATTGTCTGCTTGAATCTGTTTAGTTTCATCTCTATATCTCCTTAAATTTTCCATCAATATCATTCCTTCTAAAAGCTTAAGCCCGTATAGATGATATAGCTGCAAAATTCTTCTTTTGTTATGTATGAAGTAATTAAATTGTCTGCTTTAATCTGTTTAGTTTCATCTCTATATCTCTGTAAATTTTCCATCAATATCATTCCATCTAAAAGCTTAAGCCTGTAGAGATGATATAGCTGCAAAATTCTTCTTTTCTTCTTACAGTTGCAGAGCTTAAGCCTATGTGCGATTTGAATCTGTTTGGTTTCACCTCTATATCCTCCTCAGTTTTCCATCAATGCCATTCCATCTAAAAGCCTAAGCTTGTATAGATGATATAGCTGCAAAATTCTGCTTTTCTTCTTATAGTTGCAAAGCTTAAGCCTATGTCATATTTGAATCTGTTTGGTTTCACCTCTATATCCTCCTAAGCTTTTTCATTAATGTCATTCCATCTAAAAGCTTCTTAAATTATGATGTCTGATTTAAATCTTGGATTTAGAGTGCTATTAAGTTCAATGTGCGTGTAGGTATTTTGTTACATTAGCAATAAGTTTCAGACCTTTTAAGGATGTGCTCATGATGGTTATAAACAATTCAATATCAATTCCAGAGTGTCCTGACAAGCAAAAACTTGTTTTTGCTAGAATAGACTATTACTAAATCTTCTTTCTTTAATGGGTTGTTTGGAGTTTTCCTCCAGTGTTGTGTGCCTGACATCAACACTGGGTTTTGCCCTGGTAGATCATCTATGATGCAGTGTTACTTGTGGCTAATCATGTATGGATATGACTGGTGTTGTTTTATACTTGCTCTAAATGCTTTTATGTACTTTTCTTCTTCATTCTTCGGATGGAATTTGTGAAGATTAAAAGATAACAACTTCCACTTTCATGGTTTGTATGAAGTTCAGTATGTTCTTTTGATATTTCTTTTCACCTCTGATATGAACAACTTCCACTTTTATGGTGCCCAGATTTATGTTGTACTGAAGTTATGTGCTTTTGCATGCACTACAGTTTCTTGTTTCTTTTGAAACCGGCATTTCTGAATTATAGCAAGGGAGTGAAGAAGAAACAGAGAAAAAAAAGAAGAGGGCAGAGGAGAAGAGATGAGGAAGGGAAAAGAGAACTGGAAGGAGAAGAAAGAATATGTTCCAAGGAAGAAAGAAGAGAGGAAAGAGAAAGGAGAAGAGAATATTATAAGGTGATTGTTTGCGAAAATATCTTCTTTTTGGGTTTTTCTCTGATAGTATCCCTTTTCAAAATTCTTAAATCATCACCCCCTTATTTCTAATATTCCAAAAATATTCCTTAAAAAAGTTATTATTTTTTCATCCAAATCCAATTTTTTTTTTGTCAACTATTTACAGTGTTTTGTGGGTTAGTTTTTATCCATAAAATATTATATAGTGTTTTATTTTTAAAACACTATACAGTGTTTTTGAAATAAAAACACTATACAATGTTTGTTATGGATTAAAAAAATAATTTATAAAATACTGTAAACAGTTGAAGGCAAATTTTATGGATTTGAATGGAAAAAAAATACTTTGAACAGCTTTTGAGAGGTATTTTTTGGGATTTTAGAAAAATGGGGTGATGGTTTGGAAATCTTGAAAAGGGGTACCATCTGCAAAAAAAAACTCAAAAAAGAGTATTTTTCCATACAATCACCCTATCTATATTATATATAAACACACACAATAACCCAATGAACTGAGTTTTTCTTATAAATGACTGATTCAACTTTTGATTATTATACTTTTACCTAGTGATTACTAGTTGCTTCAAATCTTGAAGATAAAAAAAAAAGGAAGGTGGGGGGGGGGGCAGTTGTTGTATCTAACATGATTAGTTGTATGAGGGCTTCAGAAACATCTGCATTTGATCTGATTCATTGGAATATGTTATTTTGTGGTATCTAAATTTTTCCTAAAGCATATTTTGATGTTGACATGTTAAATTTAGTGATACAAAAATATATGTAAATGTTGTAGCTTAGAGGCTTTCCAGTATAAAACTGCAATATGATACTAATACATCATTTGGGAGAATGATTTTGACTGACATATACAATCAATTTCTGTAATGTCAACTCATTTTGAGGGTTACTCAAAGATAATCATTTTCTTAGCTGTATCACTTCATTGGCTGATGCAGATGTCAACTATTCTCCTTAAATTAAAGCCTTGTGTTCATTGTGCTCGATGTCTGAGACTTTATCTTACACCTCAAAACTGGCAATTCCGTGCAAGCCAAAGCAATGAAGTGATTCGTGGCCAATGCAAGTCAAGTGTGTACCCGCTGACTTTTGTTCCCCATTAATCATCTCCTGTGACTTTTCTTAGCATTTAAAGGCCATGGTTTTCCACAGTCAACTCCCTTTGTGTATTCGTTTTCTTTGGGTCACTTCCTCACAAGTCATTCTTCTCTGAATACACCACGAGAGAGAGAGAGAGAGCTCTGCTATGATATATTGAGCATTTGATCAGGTAATACTCATCCCATTTGACATGATCAAAATTTCTTCTTTCAACCAAGGTCCGTCATATCGTATCGTACCGGAGTTTCGATCCGGGCTCGGTATGATATGGTATGAGGTGTACCGAATGATACATCCTGTATCGATAATTATATATTTTTTTTCATATTGTAACAGTGCTACAGTATAGTACTGTAGCACTGTAACAATATCGGACGGTTCATGTACCGGTAATGACCGGTACGTACCGCCCGATACAGGCGGTATGTTTCGGTATGGCAGATCTTGCTTTGAACATTGAATTATTTCCATCCTCTCTTTATTAATCTTTACTATTATTTTTCTTTCTCTTTTTGCTGATTATTCCTTTCCATTACAGTCATCTCTTTCGTTCCTTTTTGTTGTTGTGATCAGCAAATTTCTTTATATATATTTTATCATAAAACCTAATCAATCAACATAATATTTGTGATTGATAATTATGATGTAGACTACAAAATGGAAAATATCCATTCTAAAATCCACAAAGAGTTAGAAATTTCCCATATATTACTCATTTCCAGCTGTCAAATTATCTTTTTGATTATATACATTTTATTTTTTATTATCTTGTAGTACATTATTATAATATTATTAATCTTTTGTAATAATATTATATTATATTGTAATACTTACCGTTCTCTGCTGGCAATGACCAGAAACTTCGACTGCGTGACCCACACGCACTAAAGTTGCTCTCTGCGTTCTCTCAAACTTCCACGTAAACGACTCTCTCTCTCTCTATCTCCGTCTCGTTCTCTCTTTCCCGTCTTCAACGCGGAGACAGCTAACCATGCAACTCATCTCAGCCCACCCGACTGGAATCTTCCTCGGCTTTTATCTGCCGTTCCTATAAACTCCCCCCTCTACCCTTCGTCATCGTCTCTCATCGAGAGCCAGCGACCAACTCATTCTTCCCATCCCAACAACAGCACGCAGCGATCGCTGAGACTACTTCGGGTCAAGGCTTCCATGGGAAACTACGTCTCCTGCACCCTCGCCGGGCCGGCAGGGGGCCACGCGAGATCGGTCAAGGTGATCCTCCCCTGCGGCCGGGTCCAGCGCATCGACGGGCCGGCCAACGCGGCGGAGCTCATGCTTGACGCGCCGGGGCACTTCCTCGTGGACTCGCGGTCGATGCACGTCGGCCGGCGGTTCGCGCCGCTCGTGGCGGACGAGGACTTGGAGATGGGCCACGTCTACGCCATGTTCCCCATGAAGCGGGTGAACGCGGTGGTGGCCGCGGCCGACATGGCGGCGCTGCTGATGGCAGCGCGGAAGGAGGTCCGCCGGGAGTTGGGCGGCGGCGCCAGGGTCCTGCCGGATGCCACCCACGTATCGACGGAGGTGGCGGAGGGTTATCCTCCGGAGTCGGAGCAGAACGCCGCCCGGACATCGTTGGAGGAGGCGGCGGAGATGAGGGAGTTCAGATATAGGTTGAGCATGTGCAGGTCAAGGAGACCAACTCTGGAGACCATCGCCGAGGAGCCCATTTGCTCCAGATAATATATATATATATATATATATATATATATATATATATATATATATATATATATATATATATATATATATATATATATATATATATAAGCCTTTTTTTCATGTGTTTTGAGTGATAGAAGGGGGAGAATGTTAAGAACTTAGGCTTATATAGTCTTTGTAATGTAAATTAGGGATTCAATGGCTATTGGATGCATAGATTAATATATGCGGTTGTGATGGTGAGTAATCACTATAAAATCAAAGTTGAAAGCAAAAAGAATTCTTTGTTGGTAAACCTAATTGTAAATGGATTTGTGATCTATGATGTTTGGTCTTTTCAAGTTAAAATTAATTTCATGTGATTTGTTCAGAGGAATAAAATTACAAAGATAGATATCATCTTTATTTATTGTTTTCAAGTGATTCTTTAGGAAGAATGTGTGAAAGAAAGGTGAACTTGAAGTTCCATCTAAATGTTTTGAGAAGTCTTTGTGGTCTTCATAGAAACCTCAATCATATTTCCATAAATCATTTTAATGAGAAATGAATTAATTTTGATTCATTTCAGAATACAGAAAACATAGCAGTTTGAAGAGCACAAAGCTCCTCCATTCTCCCAAAACCTATAATTCCAAGGAGCTTAGTTAGTTGAAATCTTATCATATGATTGCAAAGACCTGAGATTAAAATTCGAGCATCATTAATAATGAAACACTACAAATTGCTATGATCAACACACCACAGAGCCTGGAAGGACATCAAGTATCAAATAGACAAACTCAACACACAACTCGGAAGCTTTATTACAAGCAACAATCACAGAATTCGGAAACATTAAGATACCAACGGAGCTACTTATGAGCTACGATGGTAGTAATAAAGCCAATCCACGAATGGCTTCACATATGTGAATACCTGAGAGCTCTTGCGCACCTTCCTCATACCACTTCATTATCGTCTCTTTGGTCAGAACATCACCGTGGTAAAGTACCTTAAGAACGAGAGTGACTTCCTTCACAGCATCCACCTTCTACAGCATGAAGCAGATGTAGCTTGGGACTCTTCACCTTGCACAGCAGCAGCAACAAAGCCTTTCCCCGCTCCCTCAAAGAGTGCTTCAAAGAGGACGGTCATAACCCCCTGTGGAGACCCAGTGAGAGAACCCAAAAAAGTCTGAAGCTGGTTGGGAGTGGACACCTTGCTCAGATTGCTCTTAATTTCTGCAAGCAATGTGTCATGCTTGCTGATTCGAGAACCATTTTGGCCTGTACCAGTTTTCTCATCATGCTTCAGACTGCCGATGTTAAAGTCCTTTGCTTGCCTTTTCTGTTCTCTTTTACTGGGTGGGCTCATTGGTTTGAGAGCATAACCATCTCAGCTGTTCCTGGATACACTGTTGAGCTGCCTCCATTGAACATCATCGTTGTCATCATCAGCGGCAGCACTGGCATCACCATCTCGACTGCCAATAGGAGAGGTTGATCGATCCTCATCCGAGACACAACCGACCTTCTTCTTGGCAGCAGTAGCCTTTGAGGATCCATCTTTGGTGGAGGCAGCTACTTTCCTCTCTGATTCCTTCTTCAGCTTCATTGGCAAAGACAGATATTAAGCCTATTCAGTGGAAGGAAGCACCAGAAACAACAATCTTATCCTTTGCTTTGCAAACACCAACAGAAGCCTCATCAATTAAAAGAGGCTGCATAAAGTAGCAACCCAGAGTTGGTGTGGGATGCCGAGGAGGCCTGTAATGCATGCAGCCAAACCTTCCTTGATAGAGGCTGTCTCTTTTTCTTGTCGGAGGAGAATATTCTCCACAAGTCCGACTGATCCCAAATAGAGAGAATCTTGCTCAGACATTAAAGACGCTTCAGCGTTTTCAACTTACTAAGTCACAGTCAACTAAGAGTCAATTAGTAAAGAAAAAAAACATTTGAACAGATGTAGCAAAAGAAATGTCCATGAGGAGCATATGGTGCTCAACGCAAATCCATAGTATGGAATCGACAAGCTAACCTAATTAGCATGATTTTTGTTTTCCTTTTTTCTGTTTTCAAAGGATAAATATTAAAAGCAAATATTCATATTGTGGATCAACTTTTCAAGCAGACATTTTTCCTCAAAGGACTCCATGATTCAACTGGGTAAGTCAAAAATGGATAGGTTAAAGTTACTTTCTATAAGAGTTATTGAGGGAAGAAGTCATTATCCTCGTTAGCTCAACGTAGTTCAGACCCGTATGTGCATGGTTGTCCGAGATGTCTTCGAAGTGGAAATGTCAAGCTCCCGAGATACCACCTACACGAAGAACGAGGTTGGAAGAGATTTCCTGATCTGGTCTCTCCGATGCCCAAGTTAGTGACTCGAGATGTATGAGTACGGACGTGAGCGATAAAAAAAGATAAGCCCCCTTTCATTGTGTTGAAGATGAGCTTATATACCTAATCATAAAGGGACAAAATATTTCATGAAATATTTTACAGGAAGACAACCTCTAACAACCTCCCCTTGGCCTCTTGTTCATGTGGGCAACAATTTGGGAGCGGGGAGGGGCAGCTCGTAACCACCTACCTTAGACCCTTGCTCATGTGAGTAGACGAGTGGAGGGTGACTTTCGTCTTCTCCTTCCACCCTGGACATCATGTGGCAGTTACATGTCAGATGAAGATTAGCTAACGGAGTACTCCCTTTCATGCTCGAGGCGAGGAGGTCGGGAAGTCCGACCCCTAGCCCCCACTTGAGGCATGGAAGTCCAAAAACCTTGCCCTGTCAGACCAATGTGCATCCCTTGATGATACGAGGGACAGGTCAACAATAGATTACCACTAACAACGTTGGGGAAGGCGATCCCAGACGAACTTGAGGAGCACGATGGACTAGACGTGCTGGACGAACTAAACATATCATCAGGTCGACAATGGATCAAATAGGTATAAGTTTAACATACCGGATGAACTAAACGCTGCACTTTTAACACCTTGCGGGGGAGGACAAATGATAGAGATTATACCATCAGTTAATCGTCATCCGGCACGTAACTACCACGTAGAGTCCAAGGTGGAAGGAGAAGACGAGAGTCACCCTCCATCCATCTACACATGGGCAAGGGTCCAAAATAGACAGTTATGGGCTGCCCCCCCCCTCTCTTTTTATCGCCCACATCGACAAGAGGCCAAGGAGAGACAATTAGAGGCTACCTTCCTGTAAAATATTTCATGGAATATTTTATCCCTTTACGATTAGGTATAAAAGCTCGTCTTCAACATAATGAAAATGGGCTTACCTTTTTCGACCACTTACGTTCACATTCATATATTTCGGGTTACTAATTTGGGCATCAGAAAAACTAGATCGAGAAATCTCTCCCGACTTCGATTTTCATGCTGATGACATCTCGAAAGCTCAATGTTTTCACCTCGGAGGTACTTAGACAATCCCATACATATGGGTGAGGACCACATTGGGCTAACGAAGATGTCAACGCCTTCTTCCCTCAACATGAGTATCAAACCAACTATAATCACAAATAAACTAACCAACAAAAATATATCCAACAGATCAAGTTCTGCTAATGAAATCAAACCAACGAATCAAGATATTGCTAGTTTGAACTCCGTTTTCCATAGCGCCCATTAGACACACAAGAAATGACACCACAGATATGATCGTCACGCATCACACCAAAGGTATCCAAACATAAGATACCATTACCCCCGGCCTAAGATATCTATAAATCAAGAACATATATCTAAACATAAAGCAATGGTAATATGCCGATCCGAACATATGAACAAAAATCCATGTCTAGCCAACCGATCTTATCCATATTCAAGCTTCAGGAGGCTCAAACAAACAGATGACGATGGCGAATTGATGCAGTTGGTTAATGATCCAATCTCACCGAAAACAAGAAAACTGCAGAGAACAACGCCATCGGAAGAACACAAGATCGAGTTAAACCACGAAATGTATTCCCCTCACCTTCGATGAGATGGACGGCAAGGTTCATAGGGGAAGATCTGCTTCTCGATATGGGTTCGAGAATGGGGCAAAGTACTTGTAGGGAGCGGTGTTTGGTATCAGCCCTGACCGTTCGATATTATTACGGTTTCGCCCTAAGCCCTCAATAAAGGCGTTCAAATTCACAGTCTTTCTACTGATACATTGAACCTTTTATCATCAATATTTTATTGATCACATTAAGGGGATCGAATGCTTCATCTGATAAACTTTATCTATGGCATTAATATGATTTGATAATATATTATATTATAATATGATTTTTTTATTAATATTTCAACCAGGTTAATTTTCACATATATCATTTCAATGACAATCTTGTGATACATTTATCTAATTTTTTACAAGAAAGATAGTTAAAAATAACAATGATATAATTTTTTTTCTACCTTTTAAAACTCTCTTCCTCGATTAAAAATAATGCCTCCATGAAAAGAGAAACATTGATCGCACTGTCAAGAAAAAGAAAGCAAGAAAAAAATAAAGCCAAGAACACAATTTGGCTACAGGTTGAAATGCATGTAGCTTAAGGCAAGAAAGACAGGGATCAACACATTAACTTATTGGGCCAAAAACATCCTCAGAGAATTCCAGCTCTTCTACAAAACCAACCCCAGTCAGCAGTAACAAATCATGAACAGAGAAACTAATGATGTAAGAAAATGGAACTTTAATTGGATGCAAGTAGCATTGGTATCATCCCTCTCGTTATTAAAGCAGGAGATGAGTTTGAATCAGGCGGCAGACTCCTTTGCAATCTTCTCAGCTTTAGCAATGACTTCCTCGATGCCTCCAACCATGTAAAATGACTGCTCGGGTAGGTCATCATATTTTCCATCCAAAACTCCCTGGGAATCATGATACAAAATGCACATTAATGACAAACAACTCAAACAATCTATGGTGCATACACAAATTCTACAGTTTTGTGTGTTTTCCATAACATCAAGGAAGTCCAAGAGATCAAATTTGACCATCACAACCAGAAGTAAAAAATTAGAGGTTGTAAATAGAAGAGCACCATATTTAAAAAGAAACAGATCTATGACTGTAGAACTGCCAGATTATGAGCCACATTTTATGATCTAAATCATTTTTCGCTTATAACTTGTAGATCACTTGTGTATTCTAAATTAACCATTCCAACCAGAAAAAAAAAGAGAGAGCGACAAAAAAGAGCACGACTTTAGATAGAGATACGCAACAGTAAAACTGGCAACCATGTGCTGCATTTTATAATCAGAAGCACCGCACCTTTTGCATATAAATTGAGGGTGACTTGTATGAACTAAGTTCAATATGATTGAAGCATCAGCTCCCTATAGGTCCATTACATATTTAAGAAGGCATCATGATTCTTCCGCAAGTAATGAAACATACAATTTATTTTCAGTTCTAATACTATTTTAGATAACCTGTTACACAAACTTGACGACTAACTTTCTGAAACAAAGAAGAGGTTTAATTGCATATTAAACTAGTTCTGATAACATCTGTTTTCTACTACTACTCTCTCTATTTCCTTCATTAGACAGTTGAGATTTGGATGTCTTAACTTGGGGTCTAAGAAAGATCTCTGTAGTGTCCAATTCCCCTGATACAAGAGTCATGTGATCTCAGTCCAACTCCCATAAGTCATCACTTGACCCCCCTACAGCCTCTCCACCCTCATGTGCAACAGCTCAGTGAACAAGTATCCACGAGCTAAGCTCTCCTCCTCTGCCCCCAACCCCCCACCACCCACCCACCCCTCCTTCTCATCCAACAGCAAAAGGGCGACAAAAGGCAATAACATCCTCTTGCCGCTACTCCTCTATATGTCTTATTGTTCAACATTCTTCTTCCTCTACCAGTCAGTCAACCAAGAAAACCATCAAATTCATATCCCATATGCTGGAACCCATGTCATGTCATATGATGATTAGTTCGGTGGGTCAAATTGTTGAGTCGACACACCATAGGCAACAAAAGAGCACTATCTAGATTAGATATTATTACAAAAATTATGATAATTTTCAAATCGGTCTAAATCCACAAATTGTGAACTAGCAAAAGCCCACATAAATCTAAAATTGTTCTACAAGTTATCTATAATTTTACTCTTTCACCATTCATCTTCTTTTACTCCACAGTTTTGTACTCACCTAATGAGAAATTGCACAATAAAATGGGTAGATCAATTCAGTGTGTGCATTTTATAACTTTAAAGACCATATATATAATATAATATCATTCAACATAATTGTAATAAAATAAGATCATATCTTAAATCTGTAAAATTGTGGGCGAAGAATATTCCTGACCTGAAAGCTGTTAACACTCTCCTTCAATTCAACATATTTTCCAGGTGCACCAGTGAAAACTTCGGCAACATGGAAAGGCTGGCTCAAAAATCGTTGGATCTTTCGAGCACGAGCTACAGTCAACTTATCATCTTCACTGAGCTCATCCATTCCTAGAATTGCAATAATATCTTGAAGATTCTTATAATTTTGAAGAACTTTCTGAACACCACGAGCAGTGTTGTAGTGTTCCTCCCCTAGCACATGTGGAGAAAGCATTCTTGACGTGGAATCAAGAGGGTCAACGGCAGGATATATACCGAGCTCGGAAATCTAGTGAAAAACAAACAAAGGTTGAGAGAATCACATTTAGTTTTATCAATGTCATAAATAAAACCAACAAATAAATAATAGGAGACAACTTTGTACACAAACCTGTCGTGACAACACAGTTGTAGCATCAAGATGAGCAAAAGTAGTTGCAGGTGCAGGATCTGTCAAATCATCAGCAGGCACATAGATAGCTTGCACAGAGGTGATGGAACCCTTCTTTGTTGTTGTAATACGCTCTTGCAGTCCTCCAAGATCAGTAGCAAGAGTTGGTTGATAACCAACAGCAGATGGAATACGACCAAGTAAGGCAGACACTTCCGAGTTTGCCTGAGTAATTTACCATATATGAGAAAACTATTCAGCTAACAAACAGTTATATTGCAAGGAAATACAATGCTGAATTGATTTTCCCACAAGCTTACTTGGGTGAACCGAAAAATGTTATCAATAAAGAGAAGCACATCTTGTCCTTCAGCATCTCGAAAGTGTTCAGCAACTGTTAGGCCAGTCAACCCAACACGTGCACGGGCACCAGGGGGCTCATTCATTTGACCATAAACAAGAGCACATTTGCTCTCACCCTGAAGTGCAAGCCATTGATCAAAAACTACATGCTTGAGTAACTTGAGTAAGGGCAGAAAAAGATTGTGAAATAAAATTTACATAAAAAGACATAAAAGAAACCCTCAAGCATGTACCTGTTTGTCTCCAAGCTTGATGACACCACTCTCAATCATTTCCCTGTACAAGTCATTACCCTCACGAGTACGTTCACCCACACCAGCAAACACAGAAAAACCACCTGCAGACCAAAAATTAACAAAATCCAATAAACAATACATGTACAAACTTAAACGAGTAAGATCTTAATAGGTCTAACCATGAGCCTTTGCAACATTATTGATCAGTTCCATGATGAGTACAGTCTTTCCCACACCAGCACCACCAAACAGCCCAATCTTCCCACCCCTCTGATAAGGTGCCAGAAGATCTACAACCTGTTCATTTCAGAAGAATATACAATGAATTTTGGCATCTCCTGAATCGAATAAAAAATGCACTGAACACTACAACTAAATGGAGAAGAAAAGCATATAAGTGCCTTAATTCCAGTAACAAGAATCTGCTGTTCTGTTGCCTGTTCAACAAATGCTGGCGCCTCACGGTGGATGGGAAGAAAGTGATTGGTTTCTGTTTATAAAAGAGAGGATTAAGCATCATATAAAATAGTGATACAATCCAAAAATATTATAGATTCACAAATCAAACTATAACAGTCTTACTTATGTCACCCTTCTCATCAATCGGTTCCCCGATGACGTTCATGATGCGCCCAAGAGTCGCCCTACCGACTGGAACCTAAAAAATTTAATGAAACACAAAAAATTGCAAGAAGTCAATAATCATATATGTATTCTGTCAAACGACAATCAAAATCTTTTTGGTACACATTTTACAAGCGAATTTTTTTATTCCAAAATCTCTTGAGAACAATTAATAGAGAGGTTCAAGAAAGTCTAGCAAAAAAAAGTCAACCATGATTACAATTTACAGCTCTGACTGTAACATCCCCTTCCAAATTATCTAAGTATAAGTTTCCAACTTCAACTAAGAACTATTAGCGAAGAAAGAATAACATATGTTAAACATTACCATTAAATTTCTCGATCATGAGAAGACGTCGTGGAAACATCAAAAGAGACTTTTTTTTTTTCTTTACTATTGAATAGGAGAATTCCAATCAAAAAGATAATAATCGCGGAGAAGGCAAACCGTGATCGGAGATCCGGTGTTGAGAACCCTCTGGCCACGGACGAGCCCCTCAGTGCCGTCCATGGCGATGGTCCGCACCATGTTCTCCCCCAGATGCTGCGCCACCTCGAGGACCAGACGGATCTGGTTGTCGAGCACCTCCAGAGCCGTCAGGATCGGCGGCAGGCCCTCGTTGAACCTGACGTCGACGACGGCGCCGATCACCTGGCAGACCTTCCCGATCGCGCCGGCACCGGTGAACTCGTCCGTGATCTTGCCGCTGGGCCCGGCGGGGGCCTTGCTCGGGGGTGGAGTGGACTGTGGGGCGGCCGCGGAGGTAGCGTACTCAACGGCGCGGGAGAGGAGGAAACCAGCAGGGGAAGGGCGCATGGGGGCCCGTGGGGCGGAGCAGGCGGCGGCGGGGGATCTGGGGGCGGGGGAGCGGCGAGCCGAAGAGCGGAGGAGGGAAGAGAGGAGACGTCGGGAGGCCATGCTGGCCAATGGAAGAGGAGACGGCGGAGAGAATCTGAGGCGGCTCTTGCTATTTCTCTTTCCCCGATCTAGGGCTCAAGACGAGTTCAGGCGTGAGAGTGACGTTGAACCCTTAAGAGGTTGACCAAAGTGTAACTAATGCGGATCGCAGTCCGACAAAATTGGGCCGCTCAGTTCGGGTTTGGGCTCTTGATTTTGTGAAGACCGATCTTGGATTTGACACATGGTTGGACTGAGAAGATTCCTCCAATGGGGTTTCCCATCCTCAAATCTCACCCGTCCGTTCCTCGCTTCCCTACATCTTAACCACCCATCCATACGCGCCCAAATCTCCTTGGTTGCCCCAGATGGATGCTTAAGATGAAATAATCATATGGATGTAGTCGAAAAGAGAAATCAAGACAAAAAGAATCAATCTATCAGATGAACGACTGAGATTTGGAGATGGGAAAGGATCATAATCGGATCTCCAGAGCTCATAATGCTACCCTCAGTATCAAAAACTGAGGAAGAGAAATCAGACCATCGATGCAGCAATTTCTTCGTGAAAGTAAACAAAGTGCAAGTTATCTATAACCAAGTCATAACATTCTTATCATGGATTCAAAATTCTTAATTTCTCTGATGTCCGACAAGAATCCATCAAATTACATGACAATGCAGGTAGCCGAGGCGTCGACGAGGATCTAACTCAATATTAGCTAATTTGCGTGAAAAACAAATGATGAGAAATTTTCATTTACTTTTTATGGCCATCTCTGAAAGTATCAAATCCAACCAACCGAAAGCCTTGAACCCTAAATATTTGATAAGCAAAGTAGCAGGGGAAAATTCAAGGAAGTTTAACAAACATAAGCTACAAAAATTCCTTTGGGTTCCTGTGCATTCACTTCTTGGAAAATGGCAGGAACCTTCTCCAGCAACAAAGAGTCTGCCACATTCCTCAATCCTCAGTTTTGCTTCGTTTCTTTGGCTTATCCATTCGCTTTTCTGTTTCCCCCTTGTTCCGCAACCTCTGCAAAACATGCGCGAAAACAAAGCACTCAACAAAATTGCCCTGATTCATTGAACACAGTCCCTCTCGAGCATTTGGTCTGTATGGCACCGATCAAAGACTCCTGCAATAAATAAAAATAGAACATTACCATTTTCCTTCTGCGGCTCTGTCGCTGGCGCCCTGAATCCCTCTTTGAATCCCTCTTTTTGGCACCATTCAGCTCCTGGATATTTTAAGACAGATGAGAGACTTGTATCAACTGACAAAATAGACCTTATAGAAAAAGTCCTATTCTAGCAAAGGTTGAAACAGCAAAAAACAGGTCTTCTGGAGATTCAACTACCTCTGCAAGAGCTATGGTTCGTGCATGCCTTTCTGAGTGTGTTTCTTGGTCTTCTTCGATCTCACCATCACTATTAAGCATCAGCCTGAGCCTCCCCTCTCCTAACAGTTTCCTTGAACGAGCATGCCTCTACAAACAAGGAGAAGATCGAATGCAAAATATACCGAAAAAGATATTAAACATGATCCAAACAAGTTTGTTTCTAAAAGCGTGACAGGTTTGTTTTATTAAATGAATTTGAAAATACAGTTTAACATTGCAATAGAAGCATCCGATACTAACATAAACTATAAAACTTTGCTACCATATGACTTGCCTCAACATTTAAGGTCCCTAAGCATAAAATGAAAGAAGTTCAACTGAACAATTGTACAACACCTAACAAATATTCTACTTTGCTTACCTTTGACTTAAGGTGTGTCTTCACTGTATCTTCACTTAAGCAGACAATTCTTGGGCAAAGTCGGCACTTAAAAACTGACTTGTGTTTCAAGATATAATTTGCAAAATCAGCTTGAATAGGATCATTCATATCAATAGAACTGCTCCCAGTTTTGACCTTCATGCTATCTTTAGCTTTAACTCCAGCATTTAGCTGACTATCCTTAGGGTTTCCACCAACATTTTCAGAGACATCGTTTTCCTCATTGGTGAGCAAGCCTAACCACAGATAAAAGCAGTTACACATCTTCAAAACTAGGATAAAAAATTAGAGTGCACAGAATCTTCGCAGAAGAGGCAGTCAGCAACTAATATTTAGTATGTTCAGGGATATATATATATATATATATATATATATCTATATACATACAGACATTAACAACATAAGTTGACAATTCATTTCTGCTCAAAATTATTTAAAGTGAAGAAGAGGTGTATGGCGCGTTTAACTCGATTTGTAATACACCTGCTACACATGAAATTTCTCGACTGGAACTTAGTTATAGAAATGTATATTAAGAATGCTTGGGAAAGTTCAACACTTATCACCAAGTATATTAGACATTCAAAAATAGGTTCTATGCATGCTCAGATCTTATCACCAAGTAAGAATTACCATTATTTAAAAAAATCCCACCAACAACACTGAAGATTTCGTCAAAACAAAAACAAATCAAGAAAATTTCAGCAGACAAAAGAATAGCTTGTTCAAAAATATGTCAATTTTTAGAACTTCAAACAGCTTTGAATTGCTTAGCTATTCAAGAATAGGCTGTATGCATAGCTGAGACTTGTCTTTACAATTATGACAACAAACAATATCACCTAACCATGAAGTATAGTCCAACTATATGCCCTACTAAAATAAAGAATGAAGACAAAGTGGACATGCACTTTAGTGTTACTTTCTGCAGTATTGGCGCTAAAAGGTAACTGATAAACCGTTCAGATACGAATGATACTACCCGCCATATAACTTGTACCGTGAAAGGTGACCCTTTGGGTAAACCATAAACTAGACAAGGGAAATTTTCACCCCAAAACTTATCTTCTGGAGTGAAAAACAAGAAAGAATACTGATGTGACCTTCAAGGCCAAGTGCCAAGACAACTAGCACTAAGCATATAGACAGTTATCACACACTAAACAAATCAATTTGGGGCATCTGTGATAGCTAACCCTGTCCTTGGCCAGGATTTCTATGCCAAGCATTTGGCCTTAGCCTCATACAAAATGACACAGTCCTTAGGCTTAGCTTGGCCATTAATCAACCATTATTGGCGGTCCTTAGGCTCAGCTGGACCAACCAATCCAAAGCAACAATCGTTATTGGCCATAAATGAAGAGGCAACTGAGACCTCAAGGAGGCAGTATTGTAGCTCTCTCTCAGGATGCATCTAGCGTCCCATGTAATATCCTCATTCTTGCAGAGCCACAATCACCACAATCCACGTAATAATATTACCTGCCATCTGTAGGAACATCATGTTTCCCTTTTTAGGCAGACAACTTTGTGAACACCCTTTACGTCAATTACAAATCCTCTAAGAACTTGACCACGCATAAAGCTTTTTTGACCAAACTATGCTCGGCCAAAGAAATTGAGATTTGAAATATTGAAGTGCACAACAACTCTCAACGGTCATCAATCAAGTCCCAGAAGAATATGAGAACCGAGATCCTTGTATAGCCAAGTATCTGGCCAGGATCAATAAAATTGTTTTGAGACTTCTACTGGTTGATATCTATTGACAACAGCAAGGTAACATTGCTGACTGAGCATCAAGCTAGGTGGACCCTAGTGGTTAAGCAGCATCCCTGGCAACCAAAACAAATTCATGAAGCTCATACATAGGACCTCACTATTTGCTTCGATGACTGGGACATTGTACAAGAGATCCAACAACCAGAAATAACCTAAGTGCCTTTACCCGAAGCTTCTATGAGGTGATCTAAGACATATATCGACCGTCTCAAATGCAAGCCCTTGCATATAAAGTTCTAGGAAGGATTCTATTAGCTGAATATGCAGGGTGATGTTGAGTACATAATACAACTTTTCTACTATTGCCAACACCAGGCCAACTTCCAGCACCTGCTGGCCACCGGACTGATGCCCATGAATAACCCTCACCCATGGCCCTTCACATGATGTGACATGAACATCTATGGCCCATTCTCACCAAAAACCAGGCAATGGAGATACCTTATCGTCGTCATCTACCATTTCACCTAGTAAATCAGGAGAAAGGTGGTCTCAGAAACCAAAAGCAAAAAAGGAATGTTCAAGACCTATAACTGAAAAGAGAAGCAGTCATTGACAACCTCACAATTCTTCTGGTGCAGTGCGACATGTTGGTGTGACACCTTGTGTTACTTGGTCACTGATAACTGAAGGAAAATAAATGACGTCCCTAAAGCCTAACTTTTGGAATATGCATTTAGAAAGATATAGATGGACACCAGTCATTGTAAGTGTTTGTTTACCCCTGAAACTCACCCTTTATATTGCTAGCGGCAGGGAAGCTAATTTTCCCATTTACATAGATGTTGTTTTCCCCATTATCACGTACTCTCCTAATCAAGGTCATGATACTTGATTCCCAGGGATGTAATTTGCCAACAGAAAAGATGTAAATGGAAGTGATTTTTCAAAGACCAATCAAGTGTTATATTCAATAATCCCAACAAACAAACAAAAAAACGAATGAAAATTTAGAATAGTGCAGTATGGTATAGATCTGCATTCACACACCACAGCCATAGAACACCACCAGAAAAGAACACTTGCAATCATAAGTAAGATAAAATGATACCTGAAGAATCTCCTTCTACCACATTCCCAGAGCTTTCTTCGCTTTCATATCCAGAACCTGTACAAACACCCAGGGTAGACAAAAGAACATACAAGAGTGAGCCATATTTGTAGTCATTATTCCAAATAAGTAAAAGCAGTAGCTAATCACAATAACAAAAGGTAGAATTGTTATACAAGCAGAAAGATTTTAGTAGAAAAACCAAAAGGAGTACAGAAAACATTAATTAATGACAAAACCCTAAATCGGCCACCGCTCAAGATCTTCAAAGGACAGAGGTTCAATTGCAAAAAGCCAAAGAAATCACAAGGTAAATAACCAGAATAAACAGGTTAAAATGAGTTCCAAGAAATCTACAATGGAGCATCGTATACAAAATGTTGGATATCACATTAACATCGTCATCTCCGGACACGACAGAACAAAGGTTGCATCCACTAGAAGCACAATACATTCGCAAAAACAAAAATGCAACGATCTCGAAGCTCGCAAAATACGGGCGAGCTCCAAACCCTACTTCAAGGGATAAAGGTTACAAGATGGGCAAGGGACAAGATTCGAACCAGAAGAAGGCGAGTTACGCGGATGCTCCTGCCGCTCCTCCCTTGCTTCTTCTTCTTCTTCTTCTTCATCGTCGTCGTGGTCCTTCGATCCCCCAGTGGCCTCCGCATCTTCTTCCTGTGCTTCTAATTCTTCGTCGGAATCAGAAGAGGAGGATGAATCGGAGGAGGCGGCGCCCCCGTCGCCGCGTTCTTGCCTGTAGAAACGCCTCTTTATCATCGCACGCGAAGGGGAGACAAAGAGGAGCAACAGAGCCCTGTGGTTAGGCGCCGGGTCTGTCGGCGGAGGAAATAGAGCTCGTCGGCTTTGCTTCTGTTTTGGGCCGAACCCCAAGGAAAGGGAAGCAGGCCGTTTCATCGCGTTCACCGTCCCAACCCAAGCTAGCCCATACACACCTTGCTAGGCTGCCACGTGTACTACGAATCTCGCTAGCACGTGGCTCTCGATCACCCACTGTTGACTAACGATAAAACGCATCGTGTCAGTATAAATAGGAATAAAATATCAGCTCGCCATGGAAGTGAATCTCTCGATCATGTGTGTGACTACCGAAAATATCTTAAGAGTTTTTATCGAACGATTTTATTTTTGTTTAGTCATCACCGATCTCGACTTGTGTGCAAGAATCCGACGATGAAGAAATAAATCATTCGTCAAGAGAGAAGACTCTACTCGAAAGATGAGGCTCAAACTTAATCCAACCTAATGCTCGTCACCATCACTCGAGCATCTATGTTGACACCTCGACCACGACGTCAAGGTTCATGAACACTGTCGAAAGTCATAGACGAGAAATCTTTTCCTTCTTCATTTTCTTTATTGGATTTGGACGGCTACGGATGCGTCGGCACCGATGCTTGCATCCCAACCATCGATCCATGTAGAATGTGAGGGTGAATCAAGTCGAGTACAATGGAACGCTGTCGACGGCGAGTCACGGAAGCCCAAAAGACACCCGTTTCCGTGTACGCCACGTAGTCGCGTACGATGGTCAAACCCGGCGGCGGTAAGTACCTGTTCGAAGTCTTCCTCTGTTTGGCTTTATGAGATCAGATGGCTGGTGAGCTCTGTAAAATTCACGCATAATTTGATCATGCATGATGTGACTTTCAATTAAAATTAAAACCCTATCTTATCAGTGTGTTACCATAGAAATTAAACTTCCAATGGTTAAGTGTCGATGAATTTATAATTCTCAAAAACTATTTGATCGAAAAAGGTTAAAACATCGATCAAACGTATGAGATTTTGTAAAGAAGTAAGAAAGGGACTGACATAGTTATGTACTATAAAGAGGACAAGATAAGCATGTCGCCATATCATAGAAACGCTTTGGCAGATTCACATAATTCCACTTTTCCAACCACTAAACGACTACATGTAGCTTTCATGGCAACTGAGTCAAATATTTTCCATGTATATGGATAATTATACTATGTTGATGGTATGTTATAAATATAAATATATATCAATAATAATAAAATCATATGTCCTAATTATTTTGGATCAGTTACATGCATTCTTCGTCGATATTGAGATCTATAAAAATCATATATTAAATTAAGTTCAGTATACTTAAAATTTTATTTATAGTTTATACTCACATATTTTTATGTTCTACTATCACATGCAGATGTATTTTCATCATATCCTCGTATCATCTTAAATATTTTTTTCTCATTTTATATGATACTTAAATTTTTCTCATTTTATGTGATACTCAATTTTTCATGAATAATTTTTTTATCATTTATAGTAACTCCATATATCTATCTTAACATTCTCACCTTAATAATATATATATATATATATATATATATATATATATATATATATAACTATCAACACTCATAATTCATAAAATATTATTTATTTTATAATTATTTTTATAATTTTTAATATAAAAATAATTAATGATCATACATGAATAATATCTTAGTTATTATATTTTTACTATATAAATAATATCTTAATCGAACTTTCTATCGTATTGAATAATTAATACAAGATATCTAAGATTTTATATAAATTTTTTTTGTCAACATAAATATAAATATATATATATATATATATATATATATATATATATATATATATATATATATATATATATATATATATATATATATATATATATATATATATATATAGCTTAAGCCAACATAAATTTGGAATTATGAACATAGAAAATAAGTGTTTGAGTTGGATTCAAGAATTAATGCATAATATAACTGATTTATTATGCAGCTAACAGCGAAATCACAACTATTATATGAATATTTAATAATAAAACGAATTATTGATGTAAAGCTAATAATACGTATAACAAAATGCATAGTTATATTTATGTCTTGATTTGCTTGGCTGACATCTTATCGAAATGTAGATTATTTTAAGAGGACTTCAGCTAAACTACATCCTCAGGAACAGCAGAACAGACTAATGTACTATAACGACCTCATGCGTCGGGATGAGGGCGGCTGAGAGATGGAAGAGTCTCTGTTGACGACGGAGAGCGGTGGAGGAAGGGAAGGAAAGGGATGGGCGAGCAGGCTCGGATGGGGTGACGGCGGCAGAGAGCTCATGGAGGAGGCGCGGCGGCTGGGCTACGTCGCCGCACCCATGGTAGCGGTGACCATGTCGCAGTTCCTGGTGCAGGTGGTCTCCAGCATGATGGTGGGTCACCTCGGCAAGCTCGACCTGGCCAGCGCCGCCATCGCCACCTCCCTCACCAGCGTCACCGGCTTCAGCCTCCTCGTATGTCCACCGTCCCTCCTCTCCCCATCCCTCTCTCGTCTTCTTTGTTTCACCTTTTGGGATAACTGTACCTCCAACGCGGAGCAAAGCGGAGGACCGATCGATTCGGTCCGAATAATGTTGGTCGGAAGCTTTTCCATGTGATAGGGCTTGATCTTTGTTTTCCTTCATTTCAAATGGAGCAGCGTCAAGGAGAAAGAAGTCTAATTGGTTTCAGATTATGCACCTCTGTTGCTGGAACTTTATATCTATCACACTAGAGCATATATTTAGTAACAATAACTGGTATCGTGTTTGAGAATTTCTAGACAAGATCTGACCAACAACTAATTAACCTATACCTAGTTTTGAATCTTGCTAAAAGTGTTTGAAAGTAATCTATTATGACACACATCTATATGGATGAACATAATATACAAAGGTATTATGCTTTTGCAAAAAAAAATAATCAGTTGGAATTACTGAAAAAGAAATATACGAAGACAGAAAATGCTGATGTTGCTTCCATCTGACCTTGGAAAGGATGAAGGGAAGGAATTTTTTTTTTCATTCTTTTGCTTTTTTAGATTTTTGACAAGCAGAGAACCTCTCTTTCTATCTACCACGTCTTAGCTTAGTATGTATAAAGGGTGGCCCAATGCATGAGACTTTTGCAAGTGCAAGATTTAGAGACGGTAAATGTACACAACTTGGTCGGTTTCATGACTGAAACCTTGGTCATTTCGGCGATGAATCAATAACAATATTTTGGCACTAATTCTCGACCTCTTAGTATGCGTGGGCATGGTATGGATAAATTTTGGTGGATGTAATTATGTAGGTGATTGAATGATTTAGATCCAACAGGTGATAATTTTAACAATACTGGTGAGTCCTCTTACCTATCGATTCTGCTCTAGACCATAATATTGTTTCGAATTCTAAACAAGTTTGGTTGATTACTTGCGATAGCAATGCTATGACAGTGAACAATCTGCATGTTTATCATGGGACTGAATTGAAATTTCATTTGATCCAGTTAATTTTGGTTTTACCAATCTTACTTGAGTTAAAATAACTTCAATCGAGTACAGTGGACTACAACAGGTAAAGCTGCACTTCATCTAAGGGATCACTCTTGTGCACATGCGTGTAATTTCTAATATTCACCTTTTTTATCACTTCTAGATGTTAAAGGCATGTATGTTACTGAAGATGGGTTGATGTTGATTAACATTTCACAGCCAAACATGGGACATTTTACAACGCAGTATGGTACAGACCAAGGTATCATACCGGTGTTTCGAGGTTGGCTCGGTACGGTACGGTACCGGCGTACTGAGGGGTACACCAGGACGTACCGAGCGGTACACCATGGCATACCAAACAGTTTTATATATTTTCTTTCTTATTGTAGCACTGTAGCACTGCTACAGTATAATACTGTAGCACTGTAGCACGTTCCGTTCGGTACCGGGCGGTCCGCGTACTGGTATGCCGTCGGACCGGTATATACCGCTCGTACCGGGCGGTACCATTCGGTATTGCATACCATGGTACAGACTATGATCGCCAAGATCCATGTAATTTTTTAAGGATTTTTCATGATTCTTCATATAGTGGATCCTGACACTTCTTAAATTATCCGATCTACCACAAATTGCTGCTTGCTTTTGACTTTTTTTGTTGTTGCCACCAATGTTATTTTTTCAAATTTGATTGTAGTCTTTGTTATTCATTTTGTTATTCATTTTGACAGTTTAGTATAACAGGTAGTGAAGAGATTTTCAAGTTTGAAAGATGAAACATACATTTCTGTTACTTTGTATCTGTTCAATGCTTGATTTATTCTTTTAAGCTTGCATTTTATGTTGTTCTGTTTTTTCATACTAACCTACTAATCATTGGCTTACTATTTAATTAATCTACAGTTAGGGATGGCAAGTGGTCTAGAAACTCTATGTGGACAAGCCTATGGAGCGGAACAGTACCATATGCTAGGTATCCACACGTATAGAGCCATATTCTCTCTTTTAGTGGTCTGCCTTCCTATCTCGCTTGTATGGGCCTCGATGGGAAAGCTTCTTCAATTAATCGGTCAAGACCCCTTAATATCCCAAGAAGCTGGAAAATATGCTGTGTGGATGATGCCTGGATTGTTTGCTTATGCCATTGCTCAGCCTCTAATGAAGTTCCTTCTCTCTCAAAGCTTAATTCTTCCAATGCTCTTAAGCTCTCTGATGACACTGTGCCTTCATATCCCTCTATGTTGGGTCTTGGTGTTCAAGTCAGGCTTACGAAATGTTGGGGCTGCTCTTTCTATAAGTATATCATATTGGCTGAATGTATTTATGTTGGGGATGTACATAAGGTATTCAGCTTCCTGCAGAGCTACTCGTGCACCAATTTCAAAGGAAGCATTTAGAGGCGTTAATGAATTCTTGCGGCTAGCACTGCCATCAGCATTAATGATATGGTAATTATTGTCTTGACTGTCATAGTATTATATTTTCTTGTTCCTTGTATGGACTTTTGAGAATTATGGTTCAACTAACATTTATTGCAGTCTTGAATGGTGGTCTTTTGAGCTGCTTATCTTGCTCTCTGGGCTCTTGCCAAATCCGCAGCTCGAAACATCAGTCCTCTCCATTTGGTATGTGAAATTAACAACTTAATTATTCATTTGGTATGTAATCGTTGTATTGATGTGCTTTTGCATTTCTGAACAGCCTCAATAGCATCACATTGCTCTATTGCTTTCCATATGGTCTTGGTTGTGCTGCAAGGTACTCCTGAAACCCATACAATAAAAAAATGTACTTGTAAAATATCTTGTCACTTAATCATATTTTAAATATGTTTTTCTTATTTGTCAATAGTACTCGAGTCTCGAACGAATTAGGTGCTTGGAACCCAAAGGGTGCTCAGTTAGTAGTACGTGTTGCAATGTTTCTTGCTATTTCTGAGGCTGTTCTTGTGAGCGGGACTCTCTTCGCCATGCGCCGGATCTTGGGTTATGCTTATAGCAACGAGGAGGAGGTCATGAATTATGTTACTGATATGGTTCCGCTGGTCTGCTTTTCGGTAGTCTTTGACAGCTTACAGGGGGTCCTCTCAGGTTATCTATTCTCTCGTTATCTGTGCTTTCATGTCTTTCTTTTATTATGGAGCCATAGTTCTTGAGATATGTTTGCATTCCACTAACTGTTCCATTATTAGAATCATCATATGGTATTCTGTTTTCATTTATATAGATTCTTGTTCTCCAATCGTTGGTACTCATATGGATGGAGTTGCTTATTTGCGGCGCTCCCCCTAACGGAGTGAGCTACAACTATTACGGTTGCCTAAAATCTAAATAACATTAAGTTGGGAATCTGATGTAGTGCCATGGAAGCAAAACAGAGATCCCTGTCATTCACATTCAATGAAAAGCAAGAAAGATAAAAAATCAACACAAATGGACATACGGATTTTAGATGATCTGAGGAAACCATGCCTACCTCTATGGACCAAAAAGCACCTCCATTCTTCACTTCTGAAGGAACAAGTACAACAAGAAAACTATTTGACATTTATCCCAAAACCTCTGTAGACACTCTTTTTCTAAATCCAGAAATGCCTTATGGTTATGTCCAAAACCATTTGACATTTATCTTCGAGCACTAATGCCCTATGGTTATGTCCACCACCATGGTGTTGCATATTTTTCAATGCTAGATTAAAACCCTTCATATGGAGCCAACCTCTTGTTTGAAGTAAGAGACTTGCGCATAGAAAAACAGTCGAACTATGTCTTACTAGGATCAAACTCAATCATATCTGTTTGTATCCTTACCACATCAAGAAACTAATAACAATTTTATACACACCAAAATTACAACAGTCTCAATCTTGGTATTTTTCCACCTTGACGATCAGCTTCATCTGCTTGCTAGAACACAAATAGAGGAAATTCACCTCCTTGTAGGACATGCAACCTAACATCCACCAGCTAGATATATCCCAGCAAACCCAGTGCACCTAGGGTCTTGGTATTGTACACTGCTACACAGTAAGCCATGGCACTGCACATATATCTTCATACAAAGAGCACCACTGCACATGACTTGCAACACTCGAATTTGAAACAAACTTGTTTATCAAACATGTATGTCCGCACTGAGGTAATCTACTTTGAAGAGGGACCTTAGTTTCTTGAATTTTCCCTTGTCGGTTGTACCTCAAGAACATAACGACGCCAAGAAATAATCTCTTTGAACAAGATGACATGAATCAACACAATTTGAAAAGGAATATATAACATCCAGAAATAAGTTTAAAGAAAAAGCAGGAAAAACCACATTCTTCAACAAGGAAATTGTTGCTTGTTGTTCCTCTTTTCGCTTAAATAAATGTTTTTCATTCTTACGACTATTTGGCTATGATTTGACATTGCAGGCATTGCTAGAGGATGCGGATGGCAGCATCTAGGTGCTTATGTGAACCTCGGATCATTCTATTTGTTTGGTATTCCCATCGCTGTTGTTCTGGGTTTCCTATTGCACATAGGAGGTAAAGGCCTTTGGATTGGTATAGTGTGTGGGTCTACAACGCAGACGATCCTCCTTTCACTGATAACAATCTTCACAAATTGGCAAAATCAGGTATGTTCTTCACTGTCATGTATGAATTGTTGAAACCTGCATGTATTATACTTTTTACTAGACCGTAAGAAACACTAAACTATAAACTCCAAACCATGTAAATTCAGTCTTGATGGACCCAGTACCATGTTTAGAGACATCTGTGGCATTTCGGTTTCGTTGCGTGTTTGAAAACAGTTTCTTATCGAGATGCATCTAGCTGATGAGATCCTTAATGGAATGAACACTTTTAGTGTTGAAACTATGATGATAATCTTTTGACACATCTTGGCTTAATCTTGCAGGCAACCATGGCAAGGGAGCGAATATTCCACGAAAGGTTACCTTTACAGAATATGTTGAAGTGAACCAGCTAGTTAGTTGCTCTTCATCCAATTTTCACTGTCAAGATATGATTGTCATAACTGGTGAGGAGACAAAACAACTGCTTAGTGATTGGCTAAATTTTGGTTAAATGAAGTCTTTGATCAACCATGCTACTGCAATTGGAGGTTTTGCTTCCAAATGCAATTGGCGTTTCAAACTATTGAGATCACCGGTGATGATCAATTCATTAAAGTCTGATGTACTACTGTCTAGTTGAAATAAAGTGATCATGAAAGCGTAGGTTTTTTGTGAAACTGTGACCTAGTAGATGCTTGAGAAGGGAGTAGTTCTTTACTTGGTGAGTTATACTTAAATGAAGTTTTTCACCAGGTAAACATGGAAGTGAAGGGTTTTGTGTAATGCTAGAGAAACTTTTGAAAGCTCCAATTACTTGATGTGTCTCTCTATCTTCTGTCATGGTTTTTTCATGCTCATTATCTAACCTTTCATGATAGTGGATATACTTAACATGCCTAAAGGTCTTCATATCCTGATATAATGGTCATAACATATACATATCAACCCCCAATTTACATTAGACATTCATTTATGAATTGATACTTACATTTACTGATCATTTTAGGGGATTATTTAGAGAAACAATAATTAACATTGTTAAATCACTCTAGCAACTACAATTTGCTAAAAACTTAGTATTCAGTAGTTGTAATTCCAATCAACTATATATTCTATTGTTTGCATATATAGTGTGGTGAAATCTTCTGAACCTTAAAATTGATCATTATTATTATGCTGATCATTGTATCCTAATGTTTACATATTTAGTAGCAATTACAATAAACTCATCATCATCATCTCCTATTCTGATGCATTATAGTTGTATCAGATGAGGGTGTGAGCACAGCTGAAAGCAGTCCAAATCCTTCAAACACAATCTTTGTTGAGACTAAACTCATTATGTCACTCAACTATGTAAAAGCTTAATATTCCATTTGTATTTATAAGATCTTAAAACAATTAATCCGAGAAATATTGGACCCTGTAAACCAAGATATATAATTTTAAATAATATCGTTCGATACGGATGGTATGTACCGGTCCGTCAGTTGACCGATACACAGATCGCCTGTTATCGAACGGAATGGAATATATATATATATATATATATATAGGAATTCTTCCTCCTTGACGCTGCTCCATTTGAAACGAAGGAAAACAAAGATCAAGCCCTTTCACATGGAAAAGCTTCCAACCAACATTATTTGGACCTACTCGATCGGTCCTCCGCTTTGCTCCGTGTTGGAGGTACAGTTGTTATCACAAAAGGTGAAGCAAAGAAGACGAGAAAGGGATGGGGAGAGGAGGGACGGTGGACATACGAGGAGGCTGAAACCGGTGACGCTGCTGAGGGAGGTTGCGATGGCGGCGCTGGCCAGGTCGAGTTTGCGCTCCGACAAAACACCCAGCGGTTTCAGATACGCGGAGAACATCCCCCTCTGCATCGCTTGTCGCCGCCTGCAACGCACCGCTCCACGCATCCGTCACCCCTTGCCTTCTCCCCCTCCTGAGAGCTCCGACAAAGCACCCAATCGTTTCAGATACGCGTAGAACATCCTCCTCTGCATCTTTTTGTCGCCGCCTGCAATAACAGATCGATCGAATGACACCGCTCCACACATCCATCACCCCTTCCCTCCCCCCCTCCCCAAAGCGAAAAACGGTATGTATCACACCCCGTTATATAATTTGAAAATAATAAATACATAAAGCTGATGCTCTAAATGTAAAAAGGCTCCAACATATACCACTAGTAATAGGGAACATGAGATCCATCGTACACGTGTTTTGCACCCCAAAATTTGACCGTTCAAACGCCCATAATCAAAGTTTCTACGTACAATTTGAAGCGCTTGAGCTTTACAAGATCTTACTGTTTCACGACAGGTAAATGGGAAGAATTTAATGACTTCTTCTTCTTCTTCTTCCTCCATGTCGTCTTCCCCCTCACTATTTCTTCGTCCTTCTTCTCCCCTTTGATCTGCAGCAGATGCGTATACCTTGTTGGCCACTTGTCGAACGTCCCCAACAGCCCCCCGCCGTCGAGAATCTCCGGTGCCAGCGAGAATCCCGTGAGAATCCTGATGTTCTTATCCCGGGGAAGGGAATCTTCGTCAGGCTCGCAGATGGACTGCACTGTATCCGAACTATCACACTCCCTTCTGTACTCCAGAACGATGCTTGAGAGCTGGTGGTCCTCCATGAACCCGTCAGGAATCGTCTGCAGTGATGATCATGTGATCTGGTAACTTAGATGCTGGATTTTACGCAGTATGAGGAAGATGCAGGCATTTACCTCAAGCATCCATCTCACGTACTTTACGTTGTTGACATGGTGGTTCATGTCCAAGTCGTTCCATTTTGGCTACACAAAACGATGGGCGATGAGCTTCCACAGAACTGTAACGCTCTGTTGATGAGGGGAGAACGATTACCCACCATCAAGTTGGAGTTGACGTACTTTGCGTTGTCATCGAGCTTGTCGATCTTCTCAAGAGCTTCTTCGTGGACTGCTCTCGTTTCGGTGAACCACGGGGAGATCTCATCTCTCACCTCTTCTGGCATCTTGGAGAGCCGCCTGGTTTGCTGGTTCATCATCACCCAAGTGCTGCTCAATCCAGTTCATGGCATCATCAGATCACGGAGAAACATCGAGGAAGAGAGAGAGAGAGCAAAAGAGATCGAAGTACTGTTCGTGCCTTGTAGCACGGCAGAAGACTTGCCCTGAGAAGCGACTTCGAAGCAGCCAATCTCTTCGCATCCCGTTCTTCCCTGACGCCCCAACCCATGTGTCGATCTCCACCACCTCTCCCCTGCAATCGCCTGATATATGATGCGTCTGCTACAGAGGGCAGAACATAAGATGAGCATAAAGCAGAGATTACCAGATAGGATACTCGTCGAGAAGGACGTGCATCCTTGTGACCACCCAAATGAGATTGTTCCTCATCATGCCATGAGTAGCTCCGAATCCATCACCGAGCAGACCGGATAACCATACGTGATTCAGTGCTGTTTCCTGTCCGATTCACAGAAATCAATCATCATCTACTTTTGCTGGAACGGAAGGACCAGGTCATGTTTACCTGGAGGAGGTTGAGGATGGTCTCCAACGTTGCAGTCTTATCAGGCCCGACCTCGTAAGATCGTATGACAACAGTCTGCCTGTATCTGACGCCACCTTCGACTATAACACCCTGTCGAAAAGGATCTGTCAACTGCTTCTCCGTGGGAACGCTTTGCCGGATCTGCTCCGCAGTCAAGGAGGTCGCAGGATTGAAGGCGGCCGCGTAAGCCACATCCAGCACTGACGGTCTTTGGACACTGAGAGCCGAGGTCGCTTGTGGAGTGTTGTTTATGCTGCCATTCTCCCTAATGGAGGAGCATTTGGTTGGGAGGTAGAGAGCACAAGAGAGAGATGCCATGGAGTTGCTGCTGCTCGTGGCGCGTGCGTGCTGCATTGTTCTTATAGATGCCTGTGGGACTCCAAAGTTGGCGGAGAGGGCAACAGATCCTTGAGCTGGTTGGCCAAAGGACAGATGACTTGTTTGTCTTTGGTAGGCATTTGGCTTCACCGATGCTTTGTGGAGTAGGAAAGGAAAGGAGGGGTTCCTTTCCAGTGGTGGGAACATAGAAGATGGTGGTCCTCAGAAAGATCACCTTGAAACTTGCATTACAAGAACAAAGTAGTTTGGAAGCTCACAGATCTCTTTCATGTCTCCTTAATTTATCTAGGATGTCACGAGCACAGCCAAGATTCTGCATTAGAATTAGTATGGGCAGTTGTTAATGTTGATATAAAAAGCTAACTTTGCCTTATGTTAACACGGATTGAAATATCGTATCGTATCGAAATTTGAATGTTTGCTCGGTACGGTATGATATTGTATATCATTTGATGTATTGCTCGATATATATATATATATATATATATATATATATATATATATATATATATATATATATATATATATATATATATATATATATATATATATATATATATATATATATATACTGCACAGAATCTTGGCTGTGCTCGTGACATCCTAGATAAATTAAGGAGACATGAAAGAGACCTGTGAGCTTCCAAACTACTTTGTTCTTGTAATGCAAGTTTCAAGGTGATCTTTCTGAGGACCACCATCTTCTGTGTTCCCACCACTGGAAAGGAACCCCTCCTTTCCTTTCCTACTCCACAAAGCATCGGTGAAGCCAAATGCCTACCAAAGACAAACAAGTCATCTGTCCTTTGGCCAACCAGCTCAAGGATCTGTTGCCCTCTCCGCCAACTTTGGAGTCCCACAGGCATCTATAAGAACAATGCAGCACGCACGCGCCACGAGCAGCAGCAACTCCATGGCATCTCTCTCTTGTGCTCTCTACCTCCCAACCAAATGCTCCTCCATTAGGGAGAATGGCAGCATAAACAACACTCCACAAGCGACCTCGGCTCTCAGTGTCCAAAGACCGTCAGTGCTGGATGTGGCTTACGCGGTCGCCTTCAATCCTGCGACCTCCTTGACTGCGGAGCAGATCCGGCAAAGCGTTCCCACGGAGAAGCAGTTGACAGATCCTTTTCGACAGGGTCTTATAGTCGAAGGTGGCGTCAGATACAGGCAGACTGTTGTCATACGATCTTACGAGGTCGGGCCTGACAAGACTGCAACGTTGGAGACCATCCTCAACCTCCTCCAGGTAAACATGACCTGGTCCTTCCGTTCCAGCAAAAGTAGATGATGATTGATTTCTGTGAATCTGACAGGAAACAGCACTGAATCACGTATGGTTGTCCGGTCTGCTCGGTGATGGATTCGGAGCTACTCATGGCATGATGAGGAACAATCTCATTTGGGTGGTCACAAGGATGCACGTCCTTCTCGACGAGTATCCTATCTGGTAATCTCTGCTTTGTGCTCATCTTATGTTCTGCCCTCTGTAGCAGACGCATCATATATGAGGCGATTGCAGGGGAGAGGTGGTGGAGATCGACACATGGGTTGGGGCGTCAGGGAAGAACGGGATGCGAAGAGATTGGCTGCTTCGAAGTCGCTTCTCAGGGCAAGTCTTCTGCCGTGCTACAAGGCACGAACAGTACTTCTATCTCTTTTGCTCTCTCTCTCTCTTCCTCGGTGTTTCTCTGTGATCCGATGATGCCATGAACTGGATTGAGCAGCACTTGGGTGATGATGAACCAGCAAACCAGGCGGCTCTCCAAGATGCCAGAAGAGGTGAGAGACGAGATCTCCCCGTGGTTCACCGAAACGAGAGCAGTCCAAGAAGAAGCTCTTGAGAAGATCGACAAGCTCGATGACAATGCAAAGTACGTCAACTCCAACTTGAAGGTGGGTAAACGTTCTCGCCTCATCAATAGAGCGTTACAGTTCTGTGGAAGCTCATCGCCCATCGTTTTGTGTAGCCAAAATGGAACGACTTGGACATGAACCACCATGTCAACAACGTAAAGTACGTGAGATGGATGCTTGAGGTAAATGCCTGCATCTTCCTCATACTGCGTAAAATCCAGCATCTAAGTTACCAGATCACATGATCATCACTGCAGACGATTCCTGACGAGTTCATGGAGGACCACCGGCTCTCAAGCATCGTTCTGCAGTACAGAAGGGAGTGTGATAGTTCGGATACCGTGCAGTCCATCTGTGAGCCTGACGAAGATTCCCTTCCCCGGGATAAGAACATCAGGATTCTCACGGGATTCTCGCTGGCACCGGAGATTCTCGACGGCGGCGGGCTGTTGGGGACGTTCGACAAGTGGCCGACAAGGTATACGCATCTGCTGCAGATCAAAGGGGAGAAGAAAGACGAAGAAATAGTGAGGGGGAAGACGACATGGATGAGGAAGAAGAAGAAGTCATTAAATTCTTCCCATTAACCTGTCGTGAAACAGTAAGATCTTGTAAAGCTCAAGCGCTTCAAATTGGACGTCGAAACTGTGATTATGGGCGTTTGACCGGTCAAATTTTGGGGTGCAAAACACGTGTACGATGGATCTCATGTTCCCTATTACTAGTGGTATATGTTGGGCCTTTGTACATTTAGAGCATCAGCTTTATATATATATATATATATATATATATATATACCCCAAAACCTAAAAACTTAAATTATTAGGGATGTATTTGATATCTTATATTTTTATATACTTTTTTTTAACTCAAACAAGTTAATTCTGATTATGATTATATAAGTGGTTGACATGAGTTTTCACAATAAATATTACCAATAAAAGAGGATAATAAAGGGATTAGAGGTTTTCTTTCAAAATTACTAATAATTATTTGATATTTGCGCAAGAGTGTCGGATCGGATTAAAAGATTCGACCCGCAAGCTCACGGATCGATTCTCAACTTCCAACCCGCTAATGGGTCCGATTCGGGTCAGGGTTCGGTGTTTTAATTCCCGAGCGTGATCCATCCGACCCGTTACCCTTCGACGGCGGTGAAAAGAAACCCTAGGCCTCTTACGCCTTCTTCTCCCTTCACTTGTTCGCGCGCGTGCCACCGTCACCACCGCCTCTCCGTCCCACTTCCCCATCTCTTCCGATCA
Organism: Musa acuminata AAA Group; assembly: GCF_036884655.1. Classification (NCBI taxonomy): domain Eukaryota; kingdom Viridiplantae; phylum Streptophyta; class Magnoliopsida; order Zingiberales; family Musaceae; genus Musa; species Musa acuminata. Next base: position 44,303,945 of record NC_088329.1, on the reverse strand, counting down.
TTAAGGTCTGCATCATTTGATTTACCATCATTTGTATTACTGGGATCCGCCCGAGCTTCCCCGACATCCTCCTCCTCTTCCTCCTCATACCTGATAGCTCCCTTCCCTCCTCCCGAACCTTGACAACCCCCTCTCCTTCCTCCTCCGTCTTCCCCTCCCAATCGACAGCAACCCACCTACCATACCCCGACAGCCCCCGCTCCTGCTCCTCGGATATCTCCTTGCTCCTCTGCCAACATACCGCAACGCCCCTCCACATACCCCAACAACTCCCTCTCCATCCTCCTTCTCCTCCTTGTTTATTTATTATTATTATATATTTCTAATATTTTAATATTCGGGAGCGTCTCGGACATTTTGGCACCTCGGCGCCTTTGATTATACTGGTATCGACTTTGTTTTTCTATTTATTGGATAATGCAAACCTGTATTAAATTATCGAAGAAATTGCTTTCAAGAAGTACCTCTTCTTTTTCATCTCGGATGAGAAAGAATCTTGTTATATTTCATTCTATTGCTATTTAAGACATGTTTTTCTTTCTTCTGCCAGGTTATATTACGGTCAAATGGAAGTAATGGAAGAAGGGAGGGAAATCAGCAGTAGCAATACTGTAATGTGCCTTTTAACTGATCCTGAGGGAGTGCCCCTTGGTGCTCCACTCTATCTCCCACAGAATGCTGGTCCACCACAGCTCCAGGAAATTGTCAACAAGCTGCTAAAGAATGTATCTTAACCATCTCCTGTCTCGTTTACTATTGATGCATCCTTTCTCTTTGTTAGTTATTACTTCACTTTATTTCTTCTTTCTTTATGTGGCTGTATTTGGAAATTTGACTTAGTCATGGATCCTCTGACAAAGAACTTTTATCTGTTTAATAGGAGGAAAAAATGCCTTATGCATTTTACATATCAGATCAGGAGCTTATCGTTCAGCTTGGTTCTTATTTGCAAAAGAACAAAGGTATCTTTATATCTCTACTTAGATAGATTCAGTATTCTACTTCTGAACAAAATGGTGACTTTGCACTAAAATAAATTGTGTTTCTTGCTAGTGTGGGAAAATAGTTTAATTTATGATCATGTTCATCTTTCCAGTTTAATATGTATAATCTGTGCAGTGTCTGTGGAGAAGGTGCTACGCATAGTCTACCAACCTCAAGCACTATTCAGAATCCGTCCAGTCAATCGATGTTCTGCAACTATAGCTGGTTTGTTACTGACTTTGTCTTTTATCAGACATGTTTATTATCTTCTGATGTTATCTAGTGTGAAAGTTTTGGGGTGTAACTAGGATGAGGACTTGAATATTGCTGGAAGATTAGTAATGAAGCTACAAACATGCTTGTCATTTCACTTGGCATCCAAAGAAATTGCTGGCAGATGCTTTTTAGTTTCAATTTTCTAGAAGGGAACTTGTGGATTGAAGAATGATAGTTTTTATATTTGATGACCTCATTGGGAATTTGAGAGAGAACCCACTTGGTGGAAACTTAATAATTTCATTAATTGGTGGAAATGAGATGCAACTCAGATTTACCCTTGGTGTAGCTCCATTATGGTTGGGAGTCTAGAGTATAAATTAATAGGTTTGCCGATGAACCAATTATTTTGCTTTTTATGCTAATCGCTACTATGTGGGCCAAATAAAGCTTCTAAAAAGCTTTAAGTGTTATGCATAATTCTTTTTGTTATTGATAAATTCTTACTAATTGTACCTTTGTTATGGTTAGTTTTATGCTATACTAAACTCCGGTCAAATTTATCTTATTCAGGTCACACAGAAGCTGTACTTTCTGTTTCCTTCAGCCCTGATGGACAGAACTTGGCCAGTGGTTCTGGTGATACAACTGTTCGACTATGGGATCTTAATACTCAGACCCCTTTGTTCACTTGCTCAGGTGAATTTAAGAAACTTCCGATACCTCACCCCAATTTCTTGCATGATTCTTCTTTACATATATCTACACCATTTCCTTCTAGTTTTGTCCTATGAATTTTCTTAAAAGGTCCATCTAAGAGGTAGCATGTTTGTTTGTTTGTGTTTGGAAGGCTTACATGTGACCAAGAATATGTAGTAATTGATATTTCTGCTACTTCTTTGGTGTAACTTTATTTCTTGCAGCCTTCTATTTTCTGTCTGTAAAGGGAAGCTGATATTTGTTATCTTTGTGTTGATTTGTGGAAGAAAAAGCTTCTTCCAAACTAAAACATACAGATGATAAAAAAAAACACATGGTTTTGGATGTAACACCAACTTTGCAGAATCAGCCGAACTTCTGGATGGTTAATGGGCAGAAAATTGTTGTCTAATCTTTTAGCAAAGAGGAAGATGTCATCAAAGGGTTAAATAACTTCTTGTTTTGGTTGACTGTCCTTGTTTGTCCATGAGTTCTTTTATGTTTTTAACTTTTCTCAGTGGTAGCATCTGGATTAGTAACCCTAAGACTGAATAAATACATATGTTTGAGACTTGAGATTTTTTGAATTTTGTTAGACCAAAGTATTTATTGTATTCAAGGATTTAATAATGCTACCTCATAATTTGTTTAGGTCATAAAAATTGGGTGCTTTGCATTGCATGGTCATCGGATGGTAAACATCTTGTGAGTGGTAGCAAAGCTGGTGAACTTTTGACATGGGATCCACAAACTGGGAAACAGTCCGGTGGTCCACTTCTTGTAAGTACATGTATTTGCTTATATTCATTTTTTTTTTTAGTAGCCCATGCTAGTTTTTATTACAATACTTGGAAGATGTTAATTTTGTTTTGGTATCTTTATGCAATTTAAGATTAGACGGGCTCCTTGCTTATAGAAGTTAAGGGTTTTGTGGCACGATAAGAGCATCAATATAATGCCAGTTGCGGATTGCTTACTGTTTGATTTAATTGATATCGTTTAGACTAATAGGACAGAGGGTTCTTCTTTTGTTAATATTCAATAGCACCGAAATATTCTTCATGACCAATTCTATCATTCTTGGAAGAATAAATGGATCATGTTAGTTTGTTTTCATTTCAAGTTTGATCATTTCAAGTTTTCAACTACCTTTCAATGGTTGCCATAGCTTTAGAGATTGGCTGATCGGTTGCCCACCAATCATCTGATTAGTTTATTTGGGTCTAGCAATCATGATCTAAGAATGGCAGGCATTTGTCTTGACTGGTCTATTCTGGATGAAGGCTTGAATCAATTGATATCAAACAATCAGGGTTAATCTTGACCAATTTGGCTTGATCGTCCCAGTTGATCTTTGTCAACTTTGACTGCATGGACCAATATCCTGCACATTTTCATCTTTCATCATTCTTGATTCTTGTGCTTATACCCATTTGTTTGTTGATTGTAAGCATCAGCCATGATAGGTTCCTAGAAAGGATTGGTTCAGATTAGTCGATCTTGTTTTATCTAGGGAATTAATTTGGTCTGATCCAACTAGTTGATCTGGACCACAAGGGCCAATCCTGACTTTAGCTTCAGACATTTCATCCTTTCATCATTCTGGATACTTAGCCTCAGAGCATCAGGCATTTATTGGTGCTACAGAAGTTTGATATTCTGATGCTTTTTCATAATCATTCTTTACATTCGAGCGGCCACTATCAGTTAATTAATATTTCATTTCTGTTATTCTTGCTCCAGAATTATAAGAACTCCATGTCTATGTCTTTGTATTTTTATTTCTGTTGTATCACTGCTTTATTATTCTCTGCTATGAAGTATATAAAAAAAAGTTTATGCTGCCCTAGAAAGAAGCAGCATTGTTTACGTTAGCATGCTCACATTGTTGTGGCTCCAACACTGATCTGAGTATCCAATTGGGTTGTTTCCATCAGTTTTTCGTGTGAATCCCAAATTCCATCAATCAACCATTTAAATAGAGGGTCAACGGATACATCATACGTGTGCCCCATGGTCTTGTAGTTCTTTCTCCTCAGGCTGCTGCTGCTGCTGCTGCTGATCTACCGTATCACTGGAGTAAAATATATGGCATAATGTCTCAATGAAAACAATTAAAACGAGAGTGGCACATCATGTGAAGTGTTCTAATCTGCAATACCTTAAACCAATAAATTACGACTCCACTGCAGTCATTTGACAAGTTGTAGGGAACTTGTTGATGCTCTAGAAATGTTCTTTTAGAAATTTGAATATATTGTTTCTTTAAATATATTTGCTATATATGACTCTCAAAACCACTGCTTTTTCCAATTTTCAAAATTTATTTCATCTTTATTCTTTTCTTTAACTAATAATATGTTGCTGTTGATATCTTTGTACTTGTTAATGTTCCACTATAACATATTTTGGTCAGACATTTATATTTTTATGTGCACTTATTACAAATTTGTGACTGGTGACAAGATGTATTTGGTAACATTATCAACTGGCAGGGACACAAGAAATGGATTACTGGTATTTCCTGGGAGCCTGTGCATTTGCAAGCTCCTTGTCGCCGTTTTGTTAGTTCCAGTAAGGATGGGGATGCACGTATTTGGGATATTTCTTTGAGGAAGTGTGTTATTTGTCTTTCTGGTCACACTCTGGCAGTTACCTGTGTAAAGTGGGGTGGTGATGGGATGATATATACAGGGTATGCATTTCTTCAAAGTTCATTGCTTCTCTTGTGTGTCTTATTATTATATATTTTAATTCCCAATTCCCATGTATCTAACATGCTTTGGTAGCTTCTCACTAATTTTGTCTCTTATATTTTCTATAAACCTTTCGTATATAGTTGCAACTACTGAAAGGGATTGGTCTGAATTATGTAAGCTTTTGTTATTTTCATATGAATGTTTCTTTACCAATTTTCTTCTCATTTAGCAAATTATCCATGATGCTTTGAGAGTATGTGACTTCATATGTTATGGTAATCTATGATGCATTGTCATATTCTACATGATCCTTTTGCAGTATAGGATTATACATAAGAGGAATTACATTGTACTTGAGCTAGTTTTTTGGTTTTCTTGCTTGGACCATTGGGTCAGTGTTAGGCAAAGACGGGAACATTTCTCCCTCAAAATTCATCATAAAGACATAAAAATATTGATTAAATTATGTCTGTTGCTATGATTTCTATACTTGAAACAACACAACTCTTGCATGCAGCTCTCAGGATTGTACGATCAAAGTATGGGAAACGTCTCAGGGAAAGTTAATCCGTGAGTTGAAGGTATTACGATATAATTTTCCTCAACTGTCCTTTATTAGGATTAACTTTTATTAGCTGATTTTCTTGCAACCAATGGAAAATATTTGATGCATAGCTATTTTAGTAGAATCAACGGCTCCTGCACAAATTTTTAACTCGTTGTACGTCCATAAAAGTAAATGCACTTGTGTCCATGCATGTTTAATGTGCAATTATCTGAACATACACAGTTTTTTGTATTACTGTTCTTGGTTTGCCATGATTTTGTTAATTCTTATCTTCACCCCTATGTCTGTAAGCAACTCCTTCCAACCGAAGAAGATCTCATTAAATGTGGAACTAAAATTTTCAAGCTCAAATATCATTCTCATATAGTTGCATGTTGACCTATATTATGTCTTGAAATACAAATGATTTATTTCAACTTGAAGTATGTACTCTGTTTATTTGTGGTACAGTGGTCATGTCTTGGAAATGAGTTGAACACTATGTTGGATATTAAGTTAGATGTCAGTCGAAATTGTTCCAATAGTGTGAAAAAGCTTTTGGTTCTTTGGTTTTCAGATGAGTCCACATCAACACTTGAAATGATTTGTGGGTGTTATAGGATGCTTGCCTGCAAATTGTCTTTTGTTTTGTGGTTCCAGAGCCTTTTCTCTTCTTTTTGCCTATATAACATGCACACTGGGCCTTTTTTCACCTGATCTATATCCTGACCAAACGATACATCTTTTCTAACTATTAATTTTCTATCAGGGCTGTATTATTGTGTGCCTTTCTTTTCTTTCCTAATTTGGTGACTACAATAAGCATTCAACTATAATGTTTCAAGCTGGTATTTTATGAAAAGGCTTACAAAATTATTGATGAGTTATTTAAATTGGTTACGGAGCAAAATCTAGAGTTTATCATTTTATGGTAAAAAGGTTCATTGACTACATATGTGCACTTTTCCTTAAAAATTAATATAGTTTTAACCTTCAACTTAGCTTGCTGAGATTACCTGCATAAATTTCAACATTGTTTAGTCACCTTTTAGATGACAATGTGGATTTCAGGGACATGGCCATTGGGTTAATTCCCTAGCTTTGAGCACTGAATATATTCTCCGCACAGGAGCATTTGATCACACCAGAAAAACATATTCATCACCAGAGGAAATGAAAGAGGTACTGCATCTATTTTACTAGCCGGTGAATTCCCCCTTACCTTTAATTGCCAGCACATGTACTAATGGAACCATGATACCTTCTGTAAAAGGGAGAATGGTGCTTAGCATGATATTTCTTTGATATGAACAATGATGAACATTTAACCATCTGATAGTTAACTGATAAGGCTCATCTTGTTTGTTAACTTAGGCAGCTCTTGCTAGATACAACCAGATGAAAGGTAATGCTCCTGAGAGGCTGGTTTCAGGTTCTGATGATTTTACTATGTTTCTCTGGGAACCTGCATTGAGTAAGCACCCAAAGGCACGCATGACTGGTCATCAACAGGTTAATACTAAATCATTCATTGATCTTTTTAGAAATTATTTTCTGGAGTTTTGTCAACTTTCTCCACTAGTATTATAAATTTGAAGGATAATCTGGTAAGCAATGAGTATAGATATTTGTTTCCTGTTTTCATATAAGGCTTCATGTTGTTGATTTATATATTGCTCCGAAATGCTGAGTATCTTCAAGCTTTTCATGAATTAGCCTAAACGATAATAATTTCTAGTACAGTCGAGATTTTTTATTACCTAAAAGTTAAGTTTGCCCATAGGACATTTTACTAACCAGCTGATGTCTTTAATCCAGCTTGTAAACCATGTGTACTTTTCACCGGATGGACAATGGTTGGCTAGTGCCTCCTTTGACAAATCTGTCAAGTTATGGAATGGTATTACAGGGAAGTTCGTTGCTTCATTCCGTGGACATGTTGGTCCTGTGTACCAAATCAGGTCCAGCATGTTTTTTCTTCTGTGTTTTTACTTTCATTTTTGATACTGCCACAGCAGTTGGTAACATTACTTATTTTGCAACAGCTGGTCTGCTGACAGTAGGCTTCTACTTAGTGGAAGCAAAGACTCCACTCTGAAGGTAGCTTTTGCATCTTGTTACTTGTGATTTTAGAGTATCATTAAAACCTAAATTCATTATTTTTTTTACCACCAGATGTTCATATATATATATATTTTGGTTTTTCTTGTAACAGCTTGATGTACTCACAAATTGTAACTTTGGTATTTTAGCCTTTTTTAACATGACACATTTTTTGTTGACGCTGTTTTGGAATTGTTCATCTCAGGCTAATATAAAGTAGCATATATCGCGTTGTAAGATTTATCTTGTAATGTTGCTATGTAATGACAAAAGCATGGTCTTCATGCCTCTTCTTGATCTTTTGTTTCGTTCACACTGGTGGTTTATGAACCAGGTCTGGGATATTCGAACACAGAAGTTGAAACAAGACCTACCAGGTCATGCCGACGAGGTACTGCTCTTTCAAGAAACCTAGTGAGTTTAGGAATGTGAATCTCCATTATTGAGCATCAAAGCCTTTTCATCTTCCTCCCCAGGTTTTCTCCGTGGACTGGAGTCCAGATGGTGAAAAAGTGGCATCTGGTGGCAAGGATAGAGTATTGAAATTATGGATGAATTAGGCAGGAGCAAAATCAAAGCAACTTATGGTACGAGACCTTTTAGCTGATACTTACACTTTCTACCTTAGGTGATCTATATTGTTTTCTGACTTGATCATAGTAATCCGAAGGTCTTTGCTACAAAATACCTAAATAATGATCGATTTTCTTGTACTGTTAGGCCTTATTTTTAATTAAGTTGAATATCCAAATACCTGTTACAGTCAAACTAACACAGTTTATCATATGATCTTCTTAGGAGGGCCAGATTTTGCATTGTGATGAGTTTGTGTCAATATCTCGTGTAAGCAAGTCTTTTCTAGAACAAGTCAAATTCAATTACAAACTGGTAGTAAGGATGATGGTGCAATTCATCTTTTTTTTCACTTGAAGCTATCTCTGTCTCTTCACATTTAAATGAAGGTCATTTGATAACAGATATATTAACAAATTGTGGTTTGGCTACCAAACAGAGAAGAATAAAGGATCAAATACTTTTGTTGGTTATGCTTATCCAGCAATGAAACTGCTGAACCTGTCTAATAAATGAATCAATAAAACCTCCATGCAAAACTAGAAAAGCCACAAAATACTTTTCATGATGTAAAGTTGCATGCTGCACTTGTTCGGTTCAATATACCAATGTTTACGGTGCAGGTGACGTTGAGGATGGATGGTTAACACTCTGCCGGCTGCATGATAAGCTGCGTCAACTGCTGCTCATAGAAGAAGACAGATGAGTGTCAGTTTGGGTGCCTTGTGTATGGCTCTCTTAACAAGGCGACGAGCCGCATCGGGTTTGGAATCACCTGTGTAATGCATGATGTCAAACAAATGCCACCGGTCAACTCAAACAAGCATACAGGTGCAGAGTCTTTGTTACTTACAAATTAGAAACGCAATCAACATGTCTACTTTATAGGGTACCAAAAATGATGATTTTTTTTATCCTTTGAAAGTAAGTTAAGATTTCTTGGAGGTGCCACAATCTGCTGATTCATTTACTAAATTATTTCACGCTTATTATGTTATTTTGTGAGTAAAAAGAAAGAACTAAAAGAAACTCAAAAGTGTTTTTTCTTCTGTGGAGCGTTGCGTTTTGGTTTATTTTTATAGTGGTTTTATTTTCTAGAAGATGATATTACTCTTGCTCTTTATTTTCTTCACCGCCTTTGTTACTTGTATCTGTTGTGTTTTTTTCGTCTCTCTTATTCTCTAGTGCCATCATCCATCATTGTTGTCATATCGGTCTTTGTTCGTCGTCTTCACCCTCGTCCTTATCTCATCGCCTTTTTTGCCTTATATCCATCATTGTGGTTGTCAACGATCGCCCTGATGGTTATCGGTATGCACTTGCTGCTTCGGTGGTTAGAGTTACCCCTCCTCCCCCATTGGCCCCCTCTACTTCCTCCTTGGACTTAAACTCCACAACTATCGTCCTATCTTCGATGGCGTCCTTCTCCATGTTGCTTATCAATGATAGTACTATCACGATGTCATTCATCACATCATCCATCTATAAAGTGTCATGCTTCTCACTCTCAATCTCTGCTCGACCTTCACGACCATTGCGTCCACCCTATACGAAGAGGGGGTAGAAGTACTCGACCTTCACGACCACTACGTCCACACCATCTACAAACGACGTTGAGAGGGCAGAAGAAGTACTCGACTTTCACGACCATTGCGTCCACCCCATCTACAAACGACGATGAGGGGGCAGAAGTACTCGACCTTCACGACCATTGCGTCCACCCCATCTACAAACGACGATGTGGGGGCAGAAGAAGTACTCTACCTTTACGACCATTGCGTCCACCCTATCTACAAACGACGATGAGGGGGCAGAAGAAATAAAGATTGGCTGAAATAAACAAAAAAGGGGATGCTATCGGAAAGAAAAAAAAAAGAAGAAGAAGTGAAAAAAAATTAAGGTTTTTTTTTTAAACAAAAATTGGCCCAAGAAAGTGCTTCAATATGCTCATTTATTTCCTTCTCTCTAGAGATCTACCTCGGCAGCAACTCGATCTGATAAGGTCAACTCGAAGAACTATGAAGGGCAGATGAATCCAACGCACTTAATATTGAAGTATGGATTCATCTGGCACAGAAAAGAAGGCCGCAGTCAAACTAAATGCCATGTGGCGTATCCCTTTCTTTGATTCTTCTCCGACTGCAAACGCTTGTTCTTCTTCGTCTTCTGAGCTGCCACATTGAGAAGAGCGACGACAAGGAGATGGAGGAGAAGTCCTTGGGCATGGTGATGGTTCCACTGGGTCTGCTGTTACTGGCCACCTACCATCCGTGGCTCCTCTTCACCATCGCCCGAGATCCCAAACGCACCGTCATCGGCCTCAACGCTCAGGCGAGGGAACGCTGGGTGCGAGCCATGATGACCGTGAGTCTCCATCTCTTCTTCCTCTCCTCCTCCCTTTTTCTTCTGCGGGGAATTCCGATCGAATTCATGGCCTTTGAGCACGTGCATGCAGGACACGACGCAGAACGGCGTGCTGGCAGTGCAGACGCTGAGGAACAACATCATGGCGTCCACCGCCATCACCCTCACCTCCGTCATCAGCGTCTTCGTGAGGCTCACCACCACCACCGCGTCCGCCTCCCTCTTCCTCTACGGCAACAAGTCCCCCGCCGCCTACACCATCAAGTACTTCACCATCTCCCTCTGCTTCATCCTCGCCTTCCTCTGCAACGTCCAGTCCATACGCTACTACGCCCACGCCAGCTTCCTAGTGACGACGGGTGAAGCCGGCGGTGCGCCGGCCGACTACGTGGCCCGTAGCTTGAACCGGGGGAGCTTCTTCTGGTCGCTGGGGCTCAGGGCCTTCTACCTGTCCTTCACTCTCTTCCTCTGGATATTTGGGCCGATTCCGATGCTGGCGAGCAGTGTGGCGATGTGCTGCCTCTTCTTCTTCTTGGACACCACCACCGAGTTCTTCCACGTCTCGGCCACCGTAAAGGAAGTTGGTGTTACAGAGGAAGTCTGATTACAACTCATGTCTTCATGTGATCTGGATGAAGAAGAAATCAGATGGTGGTCAGAACACATAGAATAAAGAAGGTGGATTCCCATGGCAGTCTCTGATGAGTCGTAAGCAATAGAACAGTGGGGTTGTGTCGGATGATGTGCGGCGAGGGGCGGAAGGTGATGCCAGAAGAACAGAGAGCACAAAGGAGTGAGATGCAGAAGAGCTTGCAAGTCACCATCTGTGCTCTCTATCTTCTGTCAACAGCATCACCAGACAGCCTCCATTGCTTCTCACCACCACCGAGGGAGAAGTGACACTCTCAAGAAGTAGGATGAAGGATTCCACACTCCTATTTATAGGAGTGAGTAGAAAAGAGGTGTGCTCGAGGCTCAAACTAGAACATTTCTCTTGGCATGCCAAAAGCAGCTCCGGATGGATTCCTTACGGCACTCGCTGGATCATGATATCGGATGACAGAAGCGAAGTGGAGGTGACACAATGGCAGAGATCGCGTGAGGGATTGAGATGGCACTGTCGCAACTTGGCCAGAAGCTGTCGAAAGCAGAACGAAGAAGAAAGCCACCACCATGTCCTCCTCCTCTATCCATTTCTGAGGAACCCGAATCATCAGTTATCTTTACAGCGGTTTGATCTCAAGGTACGAACTCTTCGATGGCGGCTGGGAGATGGGGGCGATGGTGGCGGACAGAATCTTGGGTGTGGTGGTCGACTCGTATGTCCATTGTTGCGTTTGGATTGTTCTGTCGGTCTTTACCTCCATCGACGGGGTCTCATCGGGATTCTTTGACGTCGCCGCCACCGGGAATCTTCGGATCGATGCGGTGCGGTCGTGTCGCCACGCTGTCGACGGAAGCAGAGAATTTTGATCGGAGAGGGCACTCGGAAGGGCTGTTGTCGCCTACCGATTCGTGGAACGCCGCGGCGGCCGCCATACCCACAGGTGATTCCATTCGTCGCTTTCCTGGATCATATTACGTCCAAAATAGCAGTTAGATATTGGAATAAGTAAATAAATATTATTAAAATACAATGTTTTGAATTATTATAAAAAAGCAATCTGAATGGACTTTAATGCACCGACATGTGTATTTATCTAACGGTAAACTAAAAAAATAAAACGTACGATGATCTTTATTTTTTTTAATTATCATCGATCTTCATCTCATAGTACTATCCTAATTGTTGACATATGTTGTCTTTGTCACAGTATCTAGTCACCTTCGCGTGATTGTCCGTTCGTTGTCCTCACCCTCATTCATCGTTATCAAAGCGTTACTAAGGTTTTGTTGTTGACCTCGACGAAAGAGAAAAATGTAGCTACAGTCGTATCAAATATCGTTCTTACCTCCTTCATAAGCTAATATACTCTTTGATCAAGTGATATTGATGAGCAAGAGAGAGTGAGGGCACTTTTGTTCGCGTAAGGATTTGAAAACCAATGGCAAATAAGAGGGTTGAGGATGTCCTTCTGAAAACTATAACAACAATACAGGTTAATGTGATAACGAAAAAAGTTGATGAGAGCAATGAATTCGACGGATGAGATGATGATATGATAGGACTGAGGTGATAACTAGTGGGATAGAAGCTAAGAGTAATATTATTTTTTTAGAAATAATAAGAATAAATAAAAAAAAATTAATTTTTTTAACAATTTTTTTTTTGTCTAAACACATCATATGTATTCAAAGAAAAATAATAATATTAGCCTATCAATATCCACAAGTTAATTCAGGAGCTCTGGAAGGTAAAACAATATTATTATGTGATATCGAAGAGATATATTTCAATAACGATCGAAAATAGTTATAGGGCACATACATTTCCGATCGAAAATGATTACTTATATCAATTTTGATCCCAATTAGACTTTAATATCAGTGATCAAATACGTCAAGAGAGACTAATCACCTCTCATCGACGTCTACATAACCACTCCATTTAATCCTTTTGTCATCGGAATAGAAATTATAGACAAATGGATGATCATGAGTCGATCATCACCGTCCGTTGGTGCGCCCTCGTGTCCTCTCTCTCCCCTCGACAAATGGCACGCTCCCAGAAGACTTGCCACGAGTGGGGGCCGTTCGTGTGCCCAATGATTGATCACATTACCTACGTCACCCCTCCCGTCCGTTCTCATCCCCTTCACGAAAACACTATATATAATATATATATACACATATATACAAACCAATAATGTTAATATTATATCGACAAATAACTATGAAACATTTATGTTGATGTGATTGATGCGTGCCGATGACGTGAAGGCTCATCAAAAGGAGCGGATGCCGTGCTTGGGATTAAGAATGGAGGCCACCAAAGCTAGCGTGGATTTGGTCGAGAGAGGATGTCGGATTAAGAACTCGGTAGAGGACGGATGGATGGGGTTTTAGTGAGCCAAAAAGCCGTCCCAACGAAGGAGAGAATCTCCTATTTTGGCCACTAGTCCTAACTTTTTGTCACTCAGCAGGGGACTCGTCCTTCCCAATTGGGTCCTCCCATGCTCTGTGCCTGACCTCAAGCGACCCACACTGTCATGTAGCGTGAATCCTATGCCATGTTTGCATGGATACGTATAATATTGATGTTAGAAGGAGGTGGATGCTGAATCATTACTTCTTTTCTAAGCACCTAATCGAGCAAGACGTACAAATCTCAAGGATCAGTTGTCATCCACACTAACTCTTGTAGGATCTGTAGTTTCTTCTTCTTTGAAATCCGTGCAAGTGCGGTTTGCATTTCCCACAAACATCCTCCCCACCCCCTAATCCCAGACTCCTTTAAACTCTCTCTCTCTCTCTCTCACACTATATATATGTATATATTCTTTACATGGTCTCTTGCCTAACTCCCTTTATTCTTTCTGACCTCCTCCTCTTCTAAGGTTGCTTGTCAACTTGAGCTTTTGCTTGGTTGTCTTACTTCAGCTGCCAGACTCTTCTTCTTCCCTTCATGGAGGCGAAGGTGTTCTGGCCAAAGTCCGGCGATGCTGGAGGAGGTGGACACAGATGCAGCGGCAAGAGGCGATCCTCCCTCTTCGTGCTGAGTTACCTCGACGCCACATGAGCAGAGGAAGCCCGCCAAGAACAAACAAAGCAGTCCAAAGATCTTTGCAGGCGCCCTCTCCAAGCGGATCTCACGGGGGAGTCACGTTGCACTGCGGGGAATCAAGTTTCCTGGTCCGACATATCCATCTACCTTCGCTTCTCTGTTCTCTCTCTCTCTCGATGTCTCTTAGTGTGCACTTCCTTTTCCCTCTTGATGATGAAGAAGATGAGACTACTTGCTAGAGGATTTTGTTAGTGTCATGGCTTCGTTTACTGCGAACGACAATTTGCAGTGTCATTAATGTTTGGTGACGGGGAATATTCAACGGATGAGACAGAGATTTGGCAGTCGCATTGATGTCTTCCTTTATGTTGCTTTAAAGTAGAGGGTACAGTTGAGATGACCGTACCTTGACCTCGCAACAGGGGAAGACGTCTCATCCCTGTCGGTGTGTGCTTGTGTGACTACGTCTGCTCTGTGGGAGCTCAGTGGACTCTGACAAACACTAGCAGATGGATTCAAAGTACATAGCACCAGCCTTAGTCAAGGAAAAACTCCCTCCCACTAACCTTATCATCTTCTTTGTTTACCACTACAACAACTAATCAGTCTTTGAAATGAGATTACTAACAAAGTTGAGAATGCAGAGGTTATGATCTGTAATCCTTCTGAGGAACTTTATCTGTCTCTTCCTGTATCTATTTATCCCATACACACCCAAATAACTTTAGGTTCTACATGATGTATGAGATATTTCTATGCATGAGATTCTAATATTGAGGAACATTGTCATATGATCAAAGATGTTCACATAATAATTATGGATTTCATGATTTCAAATCTTGATCATCTTGCTAATGAAAGGTATATGTAAAGTTGTAAACTAAATCCTGCATCCCACAAGTTGACAGCCTTCATCTTCCTCATAATAATAAGTCCACAACACCTCACATAGCACTTCAGTAGGAGCACATGAACAGAGACATATACTGAGCAACACATTAGCATGGCGATTCTGCATGGGGTGGGAAGTAACGCCTTGAAGGACTGGCCAAAGGAGAAGGAGGTGGGTCTCCGACTCTTCCACCTAAAACCCTTGTTCTTTCATCTGCAAATAGGAAGAAGACACAGGGAACAAGGAGAAAGCAGGGGCAAGTTTCAACCAGAAAAAAGGGCAACCGTGGTTGAAGACAGAGCTCACCTCCATTAGCATGGCTTGCTGGGATCCCATGAACAGAAGCAGCTAAAATTAGCAGAAGCAGCAGCAGCAACATGGTGAAGGAAGGTCTCTCCATCCCCTTGCTCTCTTGCTTAGTTTATTGGTGCTGGTTGTCTCTAACCATGGCTAGTTTACCTGTATATATTCCTCCATGGCCTGTGCACAAGATCGGAAATTGCTAATAAAATTGCTTCTAGAAACAGAGCTGTTAATGTTCCACCAAATCATGTTTCTTTATCGCTTGCCATGGAAACATCATTTTGATGACTCCAAGCTTAAATGATTCATCACAGGGTTTGGTGAAGGGACTCCCTCATGTGGCTCGAGTGAAGTAACATCTCTCTCTACTTGTGTGCCAGCTTAGCTCTGTTCCAACATGCAAGAACATAAGAAAGATCATGGAAGTAATTGATTAGATTTTTTGTTTTTGTTATGCACGTGAAGAGATTAGCTAGATGCCTCAATAAAGAAAGTGTTTATTTCCACATGCACCTGGTTTCATTCTTTCATCACAAGGCATGTCCAAGTTGTCTTTCTCTCTCTCTTTCATTATTTTGATGACAAGTAGCATATCTCTCTCTCTCTCTCTCTCTCTCTCTCTCTCTCTCTCTCTCTCTCTCTCTCTTTTGTATATGTATGTATGTAGTAGCTATGACAATATCTTGTACGTTGAATAAGGCACAAAATTGCAACTTTTATCATATGCCACAGAACATCACAAATAATGTATAAAACACAAGAGATGATTAACATTAACTTATTAGCTCCATTTCTTTTCAAGGAACAGAGACTGCCACACGATCTATTAACGAGGAACTGATAGTAAATTATGAGATCCAATTACAAGTTGAGTCGCTCTGTGTAATTGGACTCATTTTATTAACATAAGCTGAGTTTTGATTCGAGAAGCTTGACTGATCAGAGATCAGGAACAAGTTTTGGTCACCTTGACATTCTTATAATTGAAACAGAGCAGCAGTGCCTCAAACCATAAGAGTTTGATTCGATGACTGCCACTTGGAATACACTTGGTGCATTCTGTGCTTCAAAGGAGGATGCCTCTGTAAAGATCTCTCCTTTTTTGAAGCAGACCAATGATGTTTCAGCTATCCCAGTGTGTGTATGGTTAAATATCATATCACCTGCTACCTATTCCGGGAAAATTGGCAGCACCAGAGATGTATTAGCGTCTGGCCACAAGATCTCAATCGAGTTTTTTCTGGGCAAGTTTGACTGTGATAGAGCGGCTTTAAGTTGGAGATGACGAACGCACTCGGCATAGATTATTTGATTTATATGATACGTGCCAAGGTGGATGTTTGGTAGGACACTCAAACTCATTTACACCACAATATAAGGTGATGCCAGAATACATGTATGAGGTCAATACCAAAACATCAGATAGCGATTGCCCTCTAGATTTCCATGTCAAGCCTACGAAGAGAAAGAGAATGTCCATTTGACCAGAAAATGAAGAGGGTCCAAAAAAATTCTTATGTGTTTATGCACACATCCACATCAAAGTGAACTCCCACTCGTGACATCCGAGATTTTGTTTCTTTCTATTGAGACAATGGTGTGATCAGTTCATCCTTGGTAACTCGTCTTTGTGCAACTACAGCACGCACGTTTCCCGCCTATGTTTGCCTGCACTATCCCTGAAATAAACTCATACAGCAATCATTCATGGCCTCAAAAAATTATCAGTCTTACAATGAATCACTTAGGCTTTGTATCCTTAAGTCTTGTGAGACAGGCACATCATAGAAGATGCATCAATTACAGGCATCTTAAGATTTTATGTGGCAGCAACGAGTACCAAAGTACCTCCCCAACTTATACTCCAACACCAATAGATAGAAACAGCCACCTGCCAAGAACCTGCTTGTGTTCGGAAACAGAGCAGCCACCAACAAACTACTACACACAATCAAAATATGAAAGAAGAAAAGCTAAGAGAAATAAGAACAGCTGTTCTTACTGTAAGCCGCATCCGTAACGTAAGAGCATTACAAGAGGGGCAAGGGAGAGAAAGGAGCTCCTAAAAACCATCGGCATGGGAGGGATCGGCAAGCACCATCAACCTGCATCTCTCAGCCAGAGCAGGTATGGGCTTGCCGATGCCCCCATCCCCACAGCTTGTAGGAATCCCTGTGCTTCCTCTCCCTCCTCCCGGCGCCTTCTTTACCATAACATGTCACACCAATCCTCAAAAGACTCAGAGGGGGAAAGGGAGGGGTGCCTGGAAACCATTGGCATGGGAGGCATTGGAAAAGACCTCACTCCATGTAAGACAAACATGGCGGGGCGGTAGGGTTTTCCAACCCAGCCCCATACCAAGAGCTTCCAGAGACACGATCATCTCCCGTTCCTTGTCGCCTTGCAGCCTATTGCTTGCGCTGGCCACTACGGCTGCACCGGCGAACAAATATAAGAAGGTAGCGGACTCCTTCGAAGCGACGCCTGGTTTTGGAAGACCACCCATGACGCCCCTGGTTTTCGGATGCCACTGCACTTTACGAGATGGATTTGGGTGATGTGCAGGTGGACACGTGGTTTCTGATGCTTTGTCCTCAAAGTAAAGCATATGCACACCGTACGTTTGTTTAATGGCTTTCGTATTCGTGACGTATAGTTGGGCTTGGCCCATAACTATGCTATCAAATCAGGACGTACGATTAGGCTAAGGCCTAATGATACTGCCAAAGGCCCATTATTCACGTAACTTTCAATTATTTGCGTAACTCGCCAAACTTGGCAGAGCAAATATGGACACGTGAACCATCAAATGATTCAGATCGGACGGACAGCATTAAAATATGTATGATATGATCAGTCGACAACGTTGATATTGGTGCTCCTACAGCAATAAAATATGGCCATTCTGTAAACTAATGCACAAAACCTAAACAGGTAAATCTTCTGGATAGTTAAGTTAATGCACCTAAACTATTTTAATGTAATTTATTAACGGCTTTGAAAAAAAGACTAAGAATATTAATTATTTGTAAGATCATATCATTATATTGTACAAATGCAATAGACAATAAAATTTAGCCAGACGAGGAATGGTATACTCACTGAACCGACCATGACGGGGCTAAAGACGGGAAACCGCTTGTTGCGGTTCGAAACCGAACGGAGTCCAGCTTCAGGTACCCGCTGGACCGGACCGAGATGCTGTCGGGCGGCTATCGCCTGGCACAGGAGGGTGAAGCGGGAAAGGTAGAGACGGATCATGGTGGCATGGAGGCGGACTCGACCTCGTCGAATGAAACAGAGGATGAGGGATGGAGATGGAGCAGGAGGCTGGGGGAGGAGTCGCGATCGCCGGGCTGGCCTCATTGGGTGACGCGATTGAACACCGGTATGAGACACGGGAGAGAGAGGGGCGATCGATCCGTCTGATGCGATCGAACAGCCGCGGCGGTCGCCATCGGTGGGAGAAACTGGCGCTCGCTGCATCGTCCTGTGTCTGACATGGTCTGTTGAATGGAGACAAACCGAAGTGACGTCAACAACATTACTGCACAACGCATAAGAGGGAAACCCGAACCAACAAGACCCGATCATCGCCGGGAAGCATATTTGCCACAAAACTTTGAGAAGATCACCAAAAATCCGCTCGAAGGTTGCCAAAGATCATCGAAGACAGAGACGAGAAGAAACATCTACCGATCATGTAATAGAATTAAAATCGATAGTGGAAGAAGCAAAAGAAGTCCTACCTTCGCCAAACGAGGAGAGAGAGAGAACGGAGTCGCATATATGGAGGGGGAGGACGGGATTGCGGAGTGCTGTGTTCGGTGCGAAGGAGAGCAGGGTCGCTCGAACGGTTTTGTAACCGATTTCGACCTCCGTCTTCCTTGAGACACCACGAAGCCCAACTAATTTGAGCTGACGTGGCGTGACGGAGTCCCTTGCTGTTGAGGCGTTGAGGGTCCCACATGATTACCTTTTTTCCTTTCTCAATTATTCGAATTTGATTAAAATTGATCGAATATTTCAAAAAACAAAAAAAAATCGATCTATGCTTACGTGTTTTGTCTTTTTGTGTATATTCTGTTTTGTGTACGACTGTCAGAATTTGTCCCCCCACGATCTTCGAATTTGTCGGCTCAACCATCGTCTCAGAAATTTTATGCGTTTCATCATGCACTTTTCTTTTGGAAATGAAATTAGATAATGGCGATTGTTTGGGAATTTATAATGGATAAATATGCTATTTCTAAATTATATATGTAGTGGAATATATATGTAAATATGGATGTGTTAAGGGTATATATGCAAAACAAAAAAGGATAAAACCCGTGCGTATAAAAACCCTCGCCCTCTTCGCTTACGTATATTTCGGCCGCTGTGGGAGCGACAAAAGAAGTCCTCGCGCAATGATGTCGACGGCGATCCGAACCGCCGCGCCTCGGAAGTGGGGATCCCGTCACGGCCGCCGAGCTGCGATGGACGGTTTTTGCGATCGCAGAGTGACGGTGAAGCGGTACACCCGGAGGCGGGTGAAGGTGGCGGTAGTGAAGGCGGCGGATGCTGTGGTTCATACCCCCCCGAGGGTCTGCGCGGATTGCCGGACGTCAGAGACACCGCTGTGGAGGAGCGGGCCTGGAGGCCCCAAGGTTGCGTTTCATTCCTCTGTTAATCCATCGGTTCCCCTGTTGCCAACTCTGTTTCCTTTCCACCTTCGGTTTTGCGTTTTGAGAGCTTAGTTTTGCTTGGAGTGGAGGAAGTTATAGTGGATGGTGGTCTTGTATAGCAAATGCTTGTTACTGATTTGTGGGACTCATCAAACTCTTTTACGGTTTGAATCTGCTATTCTTCCCCTCTGTATTGTTTATCTGGAGAGATTTAATTGCCTTTTCTTTTAGTTTAAATGGATTTTTCTCTGTTTCTGATGGTTAATTGGCTCTGTTTCTTGGCAGTCTCTCTGCAATGCATGTGGGATCAAATACAGGAAGAGGAGAAAGGGCCTTGCACCACCGACTCCCACTTCATCTTCTGCTTCCAATAGCCAGGTTGGGAACGTTCCTGCCCCTGCAATGAAGGTGTTGAGCACAGAGGAGCTGAAGAGACGGCAGAGAGATAAGCAGGAGAGGACGCTAAAGCTGCTGCTTTTACAGCACCGGAGGCAGAGGAGAAGCCAGAGCGAGGAGAAGGCGGCAGTGGAAGCTGGTAAAGAAGTGGAGGAGGCTGCTCGTCTATTGCTGTCCCTCTCCTCCTCTGGCCTCCTCGTTCACTCTTAGTAATAGTACTACTGCCTTTTTGATGAGAACTAGTTGTAGTACTCGTCGGCACTTTTCTAGCTTTTCTCGTTGTCATTTAGTGCAGTGATGGAAGAAATGAGACTGAGAACACAAAAAAGACAAAGGAGGAAAAGAAGATGTTTATGTAAACGCTAATTGCTAGTGTTAGCGTATCTAATGATAGATTATTGTCTAACAAAAAGCCCAAAAAGAAGAGGAAAGTTGATGTTTTAGTTTAACTCAGATGACTTGCTAGTGTTAGTGCAACTAATGATAGATTAGAGGGATGCGGAGAGTTCTCTCTTTTGCTGAGGAGGTGGCACCTTTGAGTTGTAAAGCCCTGCGGCAAGGATGTAGCTTGGTTTCTTTCTGTGTTGTCTTCTTCACTGAGAGTAAACACAAAAGGTTTGGTGGAATCTGGCAATGTGTTTGTGGTTTCTTCTCTTGTTGTTGATTTGTCTGCAGCTGGGACAAACGTTTGACATGACTGCGGTGGGAGCTCTGTTTTCTGGAATGCGTTGTGGTAGCAAGCAGCAGCAGCTGAAGCGTTAAAGAATGATAGACCAGCAAAAACGAAGAAGATTGATAGAACTGGCATTGACATATGGAGAACAACCTTGTAATCCTAAACACGAAAAGAAAAGCCTAAAAAGGATTTCTACTGCTAAGAACGGCGAGATTTGACCAGCCGCTCGTCTCATCAACCACTGCACAGGGAGACAACGAGCCCATGCTTTATTCTGTGCATTGACGAGCTCATGTTCTGCAACCAAAAGAGCCTCGGGACTTCTGAAGAGGACTACAGTCTCAGCGACTCATGCTTCCAAATAGCTCCATGCCAGGGTAATGCAGCCGAGTTTTTCTTCTGGCCTCCCTTCCCATGTCGTCTGCAAACCACTTCGAAGCTCGCGAGGATCCTCTATCAGCAGACCAACAAGGCCAAGAAGGTGAGCCAAAATCCTGTGCCATCTCCGGTAGCATTTGCTGCAGCTCCTCCATGCTGTACTGCTTCTCCTAATATGATTAAGCCATGTTAGTTCCAGACTCGAGCTTGGATCTGTTGCTAATCGAGTAGAAACAGAAACGAGTCGAAGGAAACGAACAACGAGAGATCAGAATGAGTGTTACCTCTCTCCTCACCCTGGCCATTAGCGACACCATTTCCCGAACAAAATCATGGAAGCCCTTCGAGGTTCGAAACCAAACTCAAAATTAGCATTTTTTTTCGTTCTAGTGCCTATAATCATGGCAATTCAGCGGCGCGGTTTGCCATCACTACTTACCTCGACTTCTTCCTCGTCGTCTTGAAGTGGATCGTAAAGTCCAGAGTCGTACAATCTCCTCCTCTTCTCATCCGACAACACTGTTGCCAAGGAGAAAAGAAGATCAAGAAAGCTAAGAACTTCAAGCTCCTGCGTCTCGTCGGTGCATGTGTGTAGCTTAATATGTTAGGAGGAAGTATGTGCGATTCATCACCTTGGTAAGCTTCGTGGATTTGCTGGAACCTGCGCTTGGCTTCCTCCACCGTCCACGGCTCTCTCCCTCTCCTATCGGGATGCCACTTCTACACATCCATCGTGTCCATTAAGAATCTCCAACCAAGTTATCATGGATGCACAGGAGCGTACGCCAGAGAAGCATCAACATACCATGGCAAGCTTCCGATAGGCGCTGCGGATCTCTGCGACGGAGGCGTCCCGGCCAACGCCAAGCACGGTGTAGTAGGACACCGGTCGGGCTTTATGCTTCTTCTTCTGCGGCTGATGCTCCGTTCCCATGGCCACCCCAAACCTCAATTAGACGCTCGCCGGCTTCTCCAACGCCTGAGATTGTTTCATCGAGGTACATATATAGAGAGAGGGCGCAAAATATATGGAGTGCGGATAGACATGAAGAGGGAGCATGGAGATGCTTCGCCTCAGGTTCAGGAAACTTCGCGAGCTGCAATTCCGGTGGCGGACGGCATGACGTTTACTGTGTGCGGGAGAAATTTTTGCGTCCGCTGCCACCGGACATAACGATATCGAGAGGTGTTCGTTTTCCAGACGGTTCCGGAGCCACCCGCATGCCAAGTTGTTCGGTGGAGATGATGACGGGTGGACTCGATGACATGCGTATGCGTCAGAATTGATCTTATCGGACTTCATCCATCCAACACCATCTAGCCGTCGCCCGAGTCCAACTCGGATCAAATGAAACGATCTCACGAGCCTGTGACCGTTGATTTTGTTGTGGGTACAATTCTATGCCCTGTTTTATATTAAGCTGATCCTGTCCGAATCGAACCGAATCGGATCATTGCTGAGTATAAATCCGATAACATTTGACCCGATGCGAGAAGGATTTGACCAACCACCTAAACATCATCAGTCCCACCTCTATATAGGTTTGCAAATTTACAAGGGTAAATAAGTGAAACCATGTTTATTTTTGTTTAATAATTCAGATTTAGTCATAGTAAATATTATTGTACCATAAGTAATGATTTCATTAACATTTGTTTACTCAAATAAATTTAATTATTTGATAATCAAGTAATTATATTAAACCAGTAATTCATATAATTTGGATAATAATAAATACTAAGTAATCATTATTAAATGATTTAAATAATTGACTTTCAATCTAATCAAGTCAAAGTTTGATTTGGATCTAACTAGCGGGTTATCGATTTGTTCTTATTATATCCTTATTGTCTTTGTATCGTCCATCTTCCGTCTTTAATAATAGCTCAATCTCTCAGTCTCTCTGTGCTTTTTGATCCCTCTGTCATCGTCGATCCTATCACAATCGTCATGTTCATCTTATTATATAAATTTTTAATTTAATTATATTTTTCTTATTAATATGTTAGAATGGAAAATCCAATATCCAATATCCACTTCACCCGCTTTCAATTAGGTTACCGCATGTCCTGTTATTTGGTAGCACTGTTGATTGTAATGAATATTTCATGGCACACAACATTTCAGCTTTTCATTGAATACTAGCACTCAACCAACATGAGATCCAAACAACAAAAATGCACTAAAGTGCAGGAAGATCACTGAACAGAGGTTTCTGAACCTCTCAATTCCAAATGTGAATCACAATTTGCAATGAATTAAGAAGGATTTGGATTATAAACATAGTAGATACAACCTTTTTAGGATAATATACTAGGGTTTAGTTATTGCATCCGAGAAGTACAAAACAAGCATTTTGAATCTACAAAAGGCGGCTGCTTTGGAAATACTTGCTAAGGGAATCCTCTTCCTTACAGAATCGGTAAACCACTTTGTAGACTTCAATTAGGAGCTTTGGGAATCGACTTGCAAAGGACATATCAAATCCTCGAGGAACAGGTCCAAGAGTTTCCTGCAGCCTCATTTGTTCAGCCTAAAGAACAAATCCTTGAGGAACAAAGAGTTTCATTTGTTCAGCATAAAGAACAAATACCCTTTCAACTACTGCTTTATATATGAGACTCAATTCACAAAGCACACAACATATGAAACACCCTCAACAAGTTAATCAGCATTAACAAGTGGATCAGTATGACACGAGCATTAAATTTAGTATACGAAGTAAAGAGAATAATGGGATGATGAACAATATTTTATTTGAGATCCAAGCAAATAAAAAGAGGTAAAAGTAAACAAACCCAACAAGTATATCCAATTCAAGTTCTTTTTCATACAGTTGAAGCTGAAGTGAAAAATGCTCCATCTGAAAAAAATGATGATGATCACACAAAATGGAAAAGTATTGGAAACCAAGTAATATGTTCAGCATACATATTGCGGTACCTAAACTCGCAACACATTCTGAAGCAAGAAGCACACTTTCTAATTGTTTGGTTCAACAAAGCGATAATATAACTACAAATATCTACATAAGAAAACCACACAAAGAAATTACTTGAACCAAGTTACACACACACAGCAAATTGATCTCAAGAATTTAAGATGAATATACTCAAATAAAAGGATGGAAGAGGCTATAAACTTTAGGTTTTTATTCTGTTTAAGAAACCATGTCACTCTTGATTTTGTATAGAAACATATGTCATCCTCTGTTGTACAAAGTTTTCT
This sequence comes from Musa acuminata AAA Group, assembly GCF_036884655.1. Taxonomy (NCBI): domain Eukaryota; kingdom Viridiplantae; phylum Streptophyta; class Magnoliopsida; order Zingiberales; family Musaceae; genus Musa; species Musa acuminata. The sequence continues at coordinate 44,279,555 of NC_088329.1, read as the reverse complement.
TGTGCTTAAGAAACTGTGTTACTAATGAATATGCATATAACTTCTTCCCAACTTTGCCATCATCTGTTGTACAGAGCAGAGCTGGTTCTGATGTATTTTGAAGTTTTCTTTTGTGAAAGAAAATAATATTGCAATCAAGAAGCTACTTCTAAGAAAAAACCAAATTGCTAAATTCAATCAAATGAGACTCAAATTGTCATTGTCTTCTATTCTTAAGGAAACAATGGCTATTAAATGGAAAATTCTTCACCGTTCAATAAACACCCAATGCCAACAAGATAAAAGATGACCTATAAGCTGTTTATAAAAAAATATTGACTCAAATATATATACAAGGAGACAAAGAAGTAACAGAGCAACACAAAATCTACAGTGAAGAGACATACGATGGAAAGGACAAAGTCGCACCTCATTATCTTTAAGAGTTGGCTTGAAGGAAACCCATTTGATCTCCACAAGTTAACATCCTTTCTGATACCTTTCACCAAGCTTAATTGAACTTTATCTTCGACCACAGAATTTAAAGTTTGATTTTCCACAGATACTGAATGTGAAGAAGAATCTGAGCATATGCATATTAAGTCACTTAGGCTGCAAATACAACGCTCCAGTGAGATATACAAAAAATCCAAATCTTGTTCTACTCCATACCACCGAACAATATTTGGGTGTCGATCAGATGCAGTAAGATTCTGAATCTCTTTAAAGGCAACATCATGATGTGCACGAAGAAGCCGTTTTACAGCAACTGGACGACCACCATAAAATCCTTCAAAGACGACTGTACCATTGCTCCCGTGACCGATTTCAATATTTGTAACAAAAAGTCTTCCAACCCAACGCCCATCACTATCACCATCAGGTATAAATGAATAACTTCCATTGAGCTGAATTTGATTATGCCCATTGGTTTCAGCATTCTCTTTCATGGATAAAGTATGTCTGTCATGACTAACACTGATGGTAGCATTTTTCAACTTTCCAGACTTCCGAGATTTTCTCTTCTTAGGAACGACAGATTGCTTTTCCTTCAAATCATTATATTTTTTATCATTCTTGAACAGCTTTCTCAACCCAAAATAGCAAAATGCAAATATAGGCACAGAGAGAATAAATAGCCAACTATGACCATAAATAGATTGTGTTGACAAGCCACGGCCTTGCTGAACATGAGAATGTCCGTCGATTGAATAAGTATTTGAATCATCCAATGAGTTCCATGATGTATTAGAACTCTCTTGTTCGTGATAAAGCCAGCTGATTGGACCTCTGGGTCTCTGTCTTGAGTTTACAAAACTAGAATATGCTGTAGGAAATTTTGGCCTATCAAAAATGCAATTTCCCAGTGGAGATCCATTTGGGGAAGTAGGCAAGCCTCGTGATCCAACTAAAGAAATATGTTCATCGTTTAGTCTCTCCACTATCTGGTCATGGTCCATAACGGAATTTGTGACAATTCCTAAGGAACACTTACTGGCTGATTCGCATTCATAAGCTTGCTCATAGATCCAAAATTACTTGCACTAACAAAACTTGAAAACACCTAGTATTAGTTTCACCCACTTGAAGGTATACCTATGCATTCATCTAACAACTGTTTCCATAAGCTAATATAGAAAATATCAGAAAGCCAATGGTTCTTAGTGGGTGCAAAATGTTTCATCGAGCCACATGAGAATTTCAGGAATTACCATAATCAAGCTGCTGCTACTTTGAAACACATATTCGCACAAGTCGACATGCTTAAAAGAACGCCTATCACAGCTAGCAAATTGTCATTGTTACAGCAGCTAGCCTCTACTAAGCTGCAAGTAATGTCGAATTTCGAAAGGAGAGAGTCAAATTTCACGACAACTATCTTCAAATTCGTGTCTTGAACGTTAAAAAGTTAGATCTTTAACAAACACAACCAATCAAAAACATACGAGCGATAGCAGAAAACCCTGCTCTTACTTGAACCAATCCAAAATCCAAGTGCTTACCTTTCAGCCGAACTCAATAGCAACGCCGATTTGGGATCCGGGACAAAAGGAGGAGACTCCTCGACCGGTACCAAATCCCCCGACAATGGCCGGTCGGTCCATTTTTCTTCCTGGAAGATCTCGCTAGTAGGCGGAGCAGGAATTGAAAGCCAAGGAGTAGGAGGAGAAGGAAGAGGGGAAGCAGAAGCAGCGGCGGCAGCTGCGGTCCCCCAAGATTCGCTCTCCGCCGACGGATCAAGCACCACGGGCGTCAACACGCCGGAGACGAGTAACCCTAGCAGGAGCAAGGCGAAGAAAGCGACGGAGCGCTCGGATGGGAGCATCGAATGGAGGGAGAGGAGGGGGAGTGGGGGTTGGTTTTGGGGAGCGACTAAATTGGCCGGGGATGGATCAAGATAAGGCGAACCCCACTAGGTCAAAACGGTAGAATGTGGCAAGGAAACAAGGAGTTGCCCTTCTGAAACGGCTGGGTGCTTTGTCGGAGCTTTCAGGCTGCGGAAAGAATGGTTGGTGGAGATGGTATTTTGCAGCTGGTGGAGGTTTCATGAGGAGCCAAACCATGGAGGGATAACACGGCACCACCGGGGGAGGAGGTGTAAAGGGAGGAGGGCGACGGATGCGTGGAGCGGTGCCATTCTGTTGCAGCCGACGACAAAAGATGCAGAGGGGGGATGTTCTGAAACGGCTGGGTTGTTTGTCGGAGCTCTCCGGCAGCGGACAGAATGGTTGGTGGAGGAGGCGGCTGAAATAAGAACACCTGTTCTTACTGTAAGCCGCATCCATAACGTAAGAGCATTACAAGAGGGGCAAGGGAGAGGAACGAGCTACTAAAAACCATAGGCATGGGAGGGATCGGCAAGCACCATCAACCTGCATCTCTCAGCCAGAGCTGGTATGGGCACGGCGATGCCCCCATCCCCACAGCTTGTAGGAATCCCTGCGCTTCCTCTCCCTCCTCCCGGCGCCTTCTTCACCATCGCATGTCACACCAATCCTCAAAAGACTCAGAGAGGGGTGCCTGGAAACCATCGGCATTGGAGGCATTGGAAAAGACCTCACTCCATGTAAGACAAACATGGCGGGGCGGTAGGGTTTTCCAACCGAGCCCCATACCAAGAGCTTCCACAGACCCGATCATCTCCCTTTCCTTTTCGCCTTGCAGCCTCTTGCTTGCGCGGGCCACTACGGAAAGCATATGCGACACCGGACGATTGTTTGATGGCTTTCGTATTCATGACGTATAGTTGGGCTTGGCCCATAACTGTGCTATCAAATCTGGTCCTACGATTAGGCTAAGGACTAACGATACTGCCAAAGGCCCATTATTCACGGAACTTTAAATTATTTGCATCACTTGCCAAGCTTGGCAGAGCAAATATGGACACGTCACCCATCAGATGATTCTGATCGGACGGACAGCATTAAAATATATATTCTACTTGTCGACCCCCAGAAATAAAAAATAATAATTTTTGTATTGTAGTATATGATATGATCAGTCGACAACGTTGATGTTTGTGCTCCTACAGTAAGAAAATATGGCCATTCTGGAAACTAAGCACAAAATATTTTACTTCTGGATAGTTAAGTAAATACACCTAAACTATTTTAATGCAATCTATTAACGGCTTTGAAAAATATGACTAAGAATATTAATTATTTATAAGATTATATCATTATATTGTACAAATATTAGTTATTTATAAGATCATATCAACGCTATGGAGTGTGTCTCTCGATTGATCGGGTTGGTCCTGAGGTTGGGCTGGATCAAAAGTCGGGTAGAACGTGTCTCCACCGAGGATTTGAGTTGGCTTGGGAGTGGTCACGTTCCTGCACACAGGCCTGGATCGGAGGATTCCCGACTTAGGCCTCTCGGAGATTAACTCAATGGTTTTTGTTTATTTTTCTTAGATCTTCTAGCCAAATGATGGTCAATGGCTTTTATATTGGTGCTCGAGAGTCGATCGTATGTGCGTTTGACATAGCGTAGCGATCGACTCCCTGAGCGGCGAGTTCATATCTTCGCTACGATCGTCGGTCGGTATGTGCGGAACGACGCCATGCAACATTGTCCCGAACTTTCTAGAATAAGACTTGTCGAGAAGAAGACGCCTCCTTATACGAGTTTTGATCGACGTGGGAGGGAGGTGGCTTTTATGCTGAATTTACAGGGGTGTATCCGACGTGACGTTGGATTTATGTCCCGAGGTATCACGTTTGCACTGACGCTAACGGTGGATTGAGTCGTGACCTAGATTCAAAATATGGCTAATCGGGGTGGTGATGCAATCGAACAGCCACGGCGGCTGCTAATGGTGGGAGAAACCGGTGCTCGCTGCATCAACCTGTGTCTGACATGGTCTGTTGAATGGAGACAAACCGGAGTGACGTCAACAACATTACTGCACAACGCATAAGAGGAAAACCCGAACCAGCGAGACGCGATCATCACCTTGAAGCATATTTGCAATAAAACTTTGAGAAGATCACCAAAAATCCGCTTGAAGGTTGCCAACCTCATGATCAGCATTTCTCTTCCGATAAAAAATGAAACAAAAGCAGAGAGAATCCATCTACACAAAGAACGCACCGATCTACTCTACGCTTATACAAGAACTAAGAAGACAAGCATCCTAATGAAAGAGGAAGGATGCCTCATTCAATTCATCCAACGACACTCAAAGATCATCCAATACAGAGATGAGAAGAAACATCTACCGATCATGGATTAGAACTAAAATCGATACTAGTAGAAGCAAAAGAAGTCCTACCTCCTTCGCCAAATGAAGAGAGAGAGATAGAGAGAACAAAACAAGCACTTCTCATATTAGTTTTACAACACGAAAATATTTACAACAATGATCAGCATTGTCGAGTCAAATCCGTTGGTTCAAGCCTTTGGAGCAGAAGATCTGAATCTACAGAAGGCTGCTGCTTTGGAAATACTTGCTAAGGTAATCCTCTTCCTTACAGAATCGGTAAACCACTTTGTAGACTTCAATTAGGAGCTTTGGGAATCGACTTGCAAAGTACATATCAAATCCTTGAGGAACAGGTCCAAGAGTTTCCTGCAGCCGTTGGAAATACTTCAGCATAAAGAACAAATACCCTTGCAAGTACTGCTTTATATATGAGACTCAATTCACAAAGCACACAACACATGAAACACCCTCAACTAGTTAATCAGCATTAACAAGTGGATCAGTATGACACCATTAAATTTGGTATACCAAGTAAAGAGAATAAGGGGATGATAAGCAATATTTTATTTGAGATCCAAGCCAAAAAAAAAAGGGGTAAAAGTAAACAAACCCAACAAGTATATCCAATTCAAGTTCTTTTTCATACAGTTGAAGCCGAAGTGAAAAATGCTCCTTCTGAAAAAAATGATGATGATCAGACAAAATGGAAAAGTATTGGAAACCAAATAATATGTTCAGCATACATATTGTGGTACCTAAACTAGCAACACATTATGAAGCAAGAAGCACACTTTCTAATTGATTGGTTCAACAAAGCGATAATATAACTACAAATATCTACATAAGAAAACCACACAAAGAAATTACTTGAACCAAGTTACACACACAGAGCAAATTGATCTCAAGAATTTAAGATGAATATACTCAAATAAAAGGATGGAAGAGGCTACCTGGAGTTCTTTTGGAAGTACCCAGTAATGATTCAACTTATTTCTTATTACTCGTAGAAGGTCACGTATGGAATCGAAACGATATTTTCTGTAACGACCCATGTCTGTAATGAATGCAACATCTAACTTATCATCCCATTTCCCACCAAATGCATTTGGCGCACTATTTTCTAATGATTTTAGCAGCTCCGATTCATTTTCTCTGTCTTCTAATTCAACACGATCGCTTACATCTCGTAAAAATGAAAGTCGTGTCTCAGAACTCCAAAAAAGAGGGTGACACAATACTTCTACCGCATTCAGCCTGATGATACACAAGAAGCATGTACTTAGCAAATCAGAAAAAATGAGCAGAGGGAATGACTGCAATGTAACCATGGAAATTGTGAAAAAAGGTCTGCTTGCCTCATCTTTGAGTCAGGCTGTAACAGTTGACAAAGTAAATGTTCAGCTTCTGGTATATGATCCACCAAGAAGAGGTCCATGCGATTGTGAATAATGTTGGCATCCCTTTCAAAATGATTGCCAAATGGATGTTTTCCTTTGGTAATACAAAAGAATAGTATGCAACCCAAACTGAACAAATCCATAGCTCGTGTTTGACGCCCATGAAGAAGTTGTTCAGGTGCTTGCCAACCAGAGGTACCATATCCTATGGTAAATTAAAACATGCTTGAACTTGGTCAATTTCTAAGGATAATAAAAGAATAAGCACACTTGTCAGATACCAGAGATATAAAGTTCTCATTGTGCACTAACCAGTAGCATTACGGCTCAATGAAGACATGTCTTCAAGTAGGCGTTTGCTTATACCCATATCAGAAAGCTTGGCATTAAGATGTCCGTCATTGCTTATTAGCACATTTTGAGGCTTTAGATCCCGGTGTATGATTCCAAGTTCATGTAGATGTGCAAGGCCAGAAACTACATCTCTGTAAAACAAACACGATTAAAGTTTTAAAAACAACAGATCCACAGTATAAAAAAAGATCAATAGCTACCAAAATTTGCAAATTAGCATAGCCAATTTCCAAAATAAATAGACAACACAAGCAACTTGAGGAAAAGAATCAAATGCTATTGCCTTAAAGTTAGACATGTCAAAGGCTCCTATGAGACACAACAACAACAACAATAACAACAAATTGGATTACTTAGATGAGGCTTTTCACTCTAATTATTGTATTAACTGTAACTTTTTTGCTAATTTGACATCCGCTGTTTTCCAGTCAATACTATAAATTTAGGTTTTTATTCTGTTTAAGAAACTATGTCACTCTTGATTTTGTATAGAAACATATGTCATCCTCTGTTGTACAAAGTTTTCTTGTGCTTAAGAAACTGTGTTACTAATGAATATGCATTTAACTTCTTCCCAACTTCGCCATCATCTGTTGTACAGAGCAGAGCTGGTTCTGATGTATTTTGAAGTTTTCTTTTGTGAAAGAAAATAATATTGCAATCAAGAAGCTACTTCTAAGAAAAAACCAAATTGCTAAATTCAATCAAATGAGATTCAAATTGTCATTGTCTTATATTCTTAAGGAAACAATGGCTGTTAAATGGGTAATTCTTCACTGTTCAGTAAACACCCAATGCCAACAAGTAAGATAAAAGATGACCTATAAGCTGTTTATAAAAAAATATTGACTCAAATATATATACAAGGAGACAAAGAAGTAACAGAGCAACACAAAATCTACAGTGAAGAGACATACGAGGGAAAGAACAAACCCGCACCTCATTATCTTTAAGAGTTGGCTTGAAGGAAGCCCATTTGATCTCCACAAGTTAACATCCTTTCTGATACCTTTCACCAAGCTTAATTGAACTTTATCTTCAACCACAGAGTTTGAAGTTTGATTTTCCACAGATACTGAATGTGAAGAAGAATCTGAGCATATGCATATTAAGTCACTTAGGCTGCAAATACAACGCTCCAGTGAGATATACAAAAAATCCAAATCTTGTTCTACTCCATACCACCGAACAATATTTGGGTGTCGATCAGAGGCAATAAGATGCTGAATCTCTTTAAAGGCAACATCATGATGTGCACGAAGAAGCCGTTTTACAGCAACTGGACGACCACCAAAAAATCCTTCAAAGACGACTGTACCATTGCTCCCGTGACCGATTTCAATATTTGTAACAAAAAGTCTTCCAACCCAACGCCCATCACTATCACCATCAGGTATAAATGAATAACTTCCATTGACCTGAATTTGATTATGCCCATTGGTTTCAACATTCTGTTTCATGGATAAAGTATGTCTGTCATGACTAACACTGATGGTAGCATTTTTCAACTTTCCAGACTTCCGAGATTTTCTCTTCTTAGGAACGACAGATTGCTTTTCCTTCAAATCATTATATTTTTTATCATTCTTGAACAGCTTTCTCAACCCAAAACAGCAAAATGCAAATATAGGCACAGAGAGAATAAATAGCCAACTATGACCATAAATAGATTGCGTTGACAAGCCATGGCCTAGTGGTGATAACTGATCCTTCAACCACAGGTGCCCTCTGGACATATATTCCTCCACTGTCCAGTCATGTTTCTACAGCATGAAAAAGAATAAGATAGAAGAAGTCAGTTGAAATGCACACTAATAGTAACAATGTTATTGGTCTATACTATATAGCAAGGTAAGCAATACCGAATAATACCGCTCGGTACGGGTGGTACGTACCGGTCCGACGGTATATCGGTACGCGGACCACCCGTTACCGGACGGAACGAATAATAATAATAAAATAATATTTTATTTATATATTTATATATTTATTTATATATATATTTTTAGAAAAAGGCTCGGCGACGTCACCGAGGCAATGCGACGTCGCCGAGACGCTTATATATATATATATATATATATTAATTATTTAAATAAACGAGGCGACGTCGCCCCGCGTGGGGAAGGAAAAGGCGACGTCGCCGAGGCGATGTGACATCGGCTTTTAAATAAATAAATAATATATATATAAATATAAAATATAAATATATATAATCTTATATATATATAATATACCGAACGATATACCGCTCGGTCTACCATACTGTACCGTACCGAGCGAACGTCGAAACGCCTGTACGGTACGATATTTCGAACCTTGTTATATAGTATATACAATGGGAAAAGGACCAGCAGCCCCCATGCCATCTCCCAATCGTTTGCTTTTTTCATGTGTCGTGATCTCCACACGAAAAGCACATGCTAGATACTATAAACATAACAAAAAACACTGAGACATTCGTGAGCGTACCCTTATGCCAGCATCCTTGCTATATTCATAAAGTTCCCCATTGCTATCAGAAAACACAATATAATCAGGATCATCATTTGAAGGACATCTCCATGAATATGATAGTGGCACCCCTATCAAAAGCTCCCACTGAGGTTTTGTAGATTTATTCATGAAATAGATAGTACCATTTGGCAAAGCGAGGAAGAATCTGCCCTCCTTACTGATGCAACACAATAAGAAACAAAAACAAAAATCAAAATGCAGCAACATATATGTAAGTATCCCAAAGAGCACACACATAAATAGGTTTAAACAACCAAAAGATTTCACATAAAAAACACGATATTTCATACATATACAAAAAGTTATTGCTTGTACCAACAATGTCATGTCATGTATGTCAGAAAAAGCTTTGGCATGTTGAACTAGTAGTTGTTAAATAACCAGATCAATTTGTTCCTAAAACAGCACAAACACATATCACACGGTCACTGTCTACCTGAAAAGAAGGATTTTTAAGCTTAAAGTTGAAAAAGAAGATTCATAGATCCAAAATTACTTGCACTAACAAAACTTGAAAACACCTAGTATTAGTTTCACCCACTTGAAGGTAAACCTATGCATTCATCTAACAACTGTTTCCATAAGCTAATATAGAAAATATCAGAAAGCCAATGGTTCTTAGTGGGTGCAAAATGTTTCATCGAGCCACATGAGAATTTCAGGAATTACCATAATCAAGCTACTGCTACTTTGAAACACATATTCGCACAAGTCGACATGCTTAAAAGAACGCCTATCACAGATAGCAAATTGTCATTGTTGCAGCAGCTAGCCTCTACTAAGCTGCAAGTAATGTCGAATTTCGAAAGGAGAGAGTCAAATTTCACGACAACTATCTTCAAATTCGTGTCTTGAACGTTAAAAAGTTAGATCTTTAACAAACACAACCAATCAAAAACATACGAGCGATAGCAGAAAACCCTGCTCTTACTTGAACCAATCCAAAATCCAAGTGCTTACCTTTCAGCCGAACTCAATAGCAACGCCGATTTGGGATCCGGGACAAAAGGAGGAGACTCCTCGACCGGTACCAAATCCCCCGACAATGGCCGGTCGGTCCATTTTTTTTCCTGGAAGATCTCGCTAGTAGGCGGAGCAGGAAGAGAAAGCCAAGGAGTAGGAGGAGAAAGAAGAGGGGAAGCAGAAGCAGCGGCGGCAGGTGCGGTCCCCCAAGATTCGCTCTCCGCCGACCGATCAAGCGCCACGGGCGTCAACACGCCGGAGACGAGCAACCCTAGCAGGAGCACGGCGAAGAAAGCGACGGACCGCGCGGATGGCAGCATCGAATGGAAGGGGAGGAGGGGAAGTGGGGGTTGGTTTTGGGGAGCAACTAAATTGGCCGGGGATGGACCAAGATAAGGCAAACCCCACTAGGTCAAAGCGGTGGAATGGGGCAAGGAAACAAGGAGCTGCCGTTCTGTAACGGCTGGGTGCTTTTTGGGCGCTCTCAGGCAGCGCGGACAGAAGTGTTGGTGGAGATGGTATTTTACAGCTGGTGGAGGTTTCATGAGGAGCCAATCCATGGAGGGATAACACGGCACCACCGGGGGAGGAGGTGTAAAGGGCGGCGGGCGACGGATGCGTGGAGCGGTGCCATTCGATCTGTTGCAGCCGACGACAAAAGATGCAGAGGGAGACAACGAGCTCATGTTCTCCCGCCCTTGCCATGTCGTCTGCAAACCACTTCGAAGCTCGCGAGGATCGTCTATCAGCAGACCAACAAGGCCAAGAAGGTGAGCCAAAATCCTGTGCCATCTCCGGTAGCATTTGCTGCAGCTCCTCCATGCCGTACTGCTTCTCCTAACATGATTAAGCCATGTTAATTCCAGACTCGAGCTTGGATCTGTTGCTAATCGAGTAGAAACAGAGACGAGTTGAAGGAAACCAACACCGAGAGATCAGAATGAGTGCTACCTCTCTCCCCACCGTGGCCATTAGCGACACGATCATGTTGGATCCGAATAGGCTTCCACATCAAACAACCAACAACAGACTTCGGCTTCCACATCATGTTGGATCCGATAAACTGCGTAGCCCGTTAATATCATGATCATTAACTCATTAACTAATCAAATAAATATTATATTACCCCCTACACTTGATGCAGAGAGGCCACCCGTCCCAACGTTAAGGCTCGGAGTGGTGCGGGCCGTCGTCGCTCCATTTCGGGACCCGAGTGTATGTTTCTTGGGTGACCTCTTTTCTGGTCGAGATAGCCTTCTTAAACCATCTAAAACCCGATGTCCCATCTCGAGCTTTAGGGTTTTATTACCAAAGAAGAGACCTTACTCCGCTCTATGGCCGCTTCCTCTTCCTTCTCCGCGTTCGCGTCCCTCTCCAGGCGCCTCCGCGCTCCTCCTACTAGTCACCCGCTTCTCCTCCCCGCCGCCGTACGCTTCTCCTCCTCCTCCTCCTCCTCCTCTTCCTCTTCCTCCTCCGACGCCGACTCAGAAGATTTCCCCTCGAACACGGACGAAACCTCTCACCCTTCACTTTCCTCCCCCTCCGCCGCCGCCTCCGCTGTCGAAGATGCCACAGCCGTCGGCGAGACCCCCCAGCGGCTTCGTCCTTTCCAGCGCCCCCTAGAGAACGGCCTTGATCAAGGCGTTTACAAGGTGAAAAGTTGTAGCGAACCCTAACTCTGAACTAACTCCTTTAAACGCGGTTGACCATAGCGGTCTCGTTTTTGATCGAGAGGTCTGTTTGTCTCGTAGGCGATCCTTGTGGGGAAGGTGGGACAGCGGCCGGTGCAGAAGAACCTGAGGAGCGGGCGCGCCGTGGTTCTCTTCTCGCTGGGGACTGGAGGGATCCGGAACAACCGCCGGCCTCTTGACAATGAGGAGCCGAGAGAGTATGCAGAACGGTGCGCTGTGCAGTGGCACAGGGTCAGTGTGTACCCTGACAGGCTCGGCAGCCTCGCCCTCAAGCACGTCAAGCCTGGGTGAGTGTCGTCTGATGATATAGCTGAGTAATATCTAGTGATTTACTTTGACATTGTGATATGAAATCAACTATTTTTTATCCATAATGCTGCTCATCTAAATGCATTGATTTGCCTTTGTAAGCTTTGTTTTCGCATCATGATGCCTAATGAAGCAGCTGATTATTTGTAATATTTGAAATGGGCGATGGTGTTCAGGTGACTTGTTAAATCTTATCTAAACAAGATTTGTTCTGTTGGTGCTAAATGGACAAGAGATGTCTAGGATGCTCGACCTTAGATTTCATTTGAAGAACAACTGCTAATTACAGTTCATCTAATGTAGGAAACTTGATGATGTAAAAAAGAAAAAAAGGCACTAAAGCATATCATCACTTCCAACAAAGACCAAATCTGGTTTTTTAGTTCTTTTTTTGTGCATTTGATCGAGGAGACAATAAGAGGGTGGACTATGGCGTCGTGGTAAGGTTGGTCCTTTTGTGATTAGTTCTAGTCATGAAAATAGTCTACTCTATTTGCAGATGCAAGTTCCTTAAAAGGTGACCCTTTATGGACATCATCTTAGTGGGAGTCTTCTGTACTGGACCACTATTTCTTGGATACTTCATGCCTATGAAATGTTATTACACATGATCTATTAATGTTAACGTATGATATATACGTGTAGGGTACATGGCTTCTAGACATGTCGAATATAGGTAATATCAATGTAATCTAAACTTTTGATTTACTATGATATGAACAGTTCCTTTAATATTTTGTTTGTGTCTAAAGTAATTTTTGTAAATGACTAATATTATGTGATGGGGAAGTGCTAATTGTGATATGAGATGGATCGAATAAACTGACAGTTTGTTTTTTGCATCTCTATTCAGTCAGAGTTTGTATTCTTTTCAGTGGTAATTACTTGTTACTTTCTTTGTTATAGGTCGATTTTGTATTTGGAGGGCAACCTGGAGACTAAAGTCTTTAGTGACCCAATTAGTGGACTTGTTAGGCGCATAAGAGAAGTTGCAATCCGCCGTGATGGTACCTTCGTTTCCTTTCCTTTTTGCTTTCTAAAGTTTGAAAACTTAGTAATGATCATTAACCTATAATTGTAGAATGCAGATTAGTTGTTCTTTTGCTAATTAAGAAAAGGTAGTCGGCAGAGATCTGATGATAGTATGCAAAATTTCTGCCCATTATTTTATTCTGCATTTTGGATTTTGGCTTCCAGAGATGAATTGAAAGCCACTGTGTCATTGATGATTGAGTTATCGTGCTCCATAATATAACTATTTAATAATTTTTTGTCTGCCATAGTATATGCAACAATTCAGTTTGTTCAAATACTGAACAAGTCAAATTGATGAATAAGCATTTTTCTCATTCAAACTTAGGAGCTTATATATCCTCAGGTCTTTGACCAAAATCTTGATGCTATGATGTGCAACATATTGCCAAAGTTCTGAACTAAAAAACACTAGTTGAATTGCATTCCAGTACAAATTCCTTAAAGTCGCACTGATGATTAGATCTTTTGGCAACCTAGGGAGGGAGCCAATACTGTCCTGAAAAGGAAGCCAGATGTTAATGAATTAATGCATGGAGATGGATTTTTACATGTAGTGTAATACTAAAATGGATCAAAACTTCTGCAGGTCGGCTTGTTTTTCTTGGTGATGAAGGCAAGGCTGCTGAATCTGATCAAAGAGATCCAAAAAACGTTGGTTATTACTGAGACAAAGCTTGATCTTATCTTCAACAAGCCACTGCTGCGGATGCAATAAGGCAACACTACAACGTGGTTGAAATCTCAAAGAAGCATCACCGTTGTGATTTCTTGTTGATTTCATTCGTCACTATGTGTGGAACCTCCTGACTTTTTGCTGCAATGCTTGTGATTGACTGGAAAATGGGTACCCAAATCTGCAGCCAAGACTAAATGCTACATTAACTAGAACTTGCCTTCAATTGTTGTTTGTTCATCATTTGAATCTAATTAAAAGTAGCCATTACTTAATAGTAGCCATTACTGTGTTATTAAGATAGTATATATTATGAAGAAATTTAACCTGATTTTTTATCCTAATTGTTAAGTCATTGCAAATGCAATCATATTTTTCACAATAAATATATCATTTATTTGAAAATATATAAGTACAGTAACAATGAATTTTTTTTTCCTATTCTATGTCTTAAATCTAACTTGGATTGTATTAGTATTATGATTTTTATATTTAAAAAAATTATATTGAGATTTTTATATTTTAAAAGTGAAATAAATAATTTTATTTGTTTTGATGTTGTTAGTTGTATTGATGAAAAATATAATATGTAATATCATGCGTTGAATTTTTTTAAAAATAATAAATATAAATATAATTTTAATTATTTTTTTAATATGTAGAATATTAAAATTATTTTTTATCGATAAAATTATAAAAAAAAGAGATGCTGAAATTATATTTTTGAATATCGTTTTTATGTCAATTTAGTATTATGTTATAAAAATATTAACATAATTTTTTTAAGTATAAAAATTATTATGATAATATAGACTGTAATTAGTCCAACAACATTCTAATTAAGTGGCTATAACCACGTGTTGCTTTAGTTCAATGCCATGTACTTGACACGCTCCAGTGTTTTGGGTACCAAAAGACGCCACCGACCTAGCCCACATGCGGGTCCCACAGTTCAGGCATCCGAGAGAACCACGTCACATGAGGTAGTTCCCGGGAGACATTTTTGGTGTGTTAATCCTATGTTCATATAGGAAGGTAAATATAATTACGAAAATGCCGTTGCCGTTTTCTTCCCCAACCATAACTTAGCCGTTAAGTTAGTATTGATATCTAAATAAAAGAACTCGGAGGGCTGTAAAGACTAAAATCCCTTCCTTTCTTTGCTCTCAAGTAAGAGAAATATTTCCAAATGTTGGACTTGGAGGGGTGTAATTACAAAAGTGTGTTCTCCATTTCGCCTCCCATTTAGACTTCAGCCGTTTACTCCGTTCCGCCGTCTTCTCTTGGGTTTTATTAAGCTTTTGGACGTCCCGACCAAAATAAGGAAAGGTCGAAAGTAGAGGACCCTTCGATCGCTTCTCCGACCAAGAGAGACTTCGTGGCTCGGAAGGATTCAATTTAGGGCTTTGATCGGCCGAAGTGGTTCCGATCATCGTCTTTTCCGTGTAGAACCGCGGTTCCTTTGTTCTTTCTCGCCACAAACCTGATCCATGTAGGTTTTGTTGCCATGTAGAACATTGATGTCTTGAAGTTATGAAAGGGAGCTACGATGCTTGCACCGCAGAAGAAGGGTTTGTTTCTTTCGCCCAGGGCTGTCGCAGCGCGGAGGAATGGGCCTGCGCAATCAAGTTTTGGTAATTGGGGCGGCGTGGTACCTGGCACGAGGAAAGGAAGGGAGGTGGTGGCCGGGAACGCGATTCCTCAACCGGAGGAGCTTCCTTTATGTGGTGATGGCGAGGATCGTGAGAAAGAACAGAGCGAGGCGCAGGTGTGGAGGCGGTTTAGAGAAGCGGGGTTTCTTGATGAGGCGGTGTTGCAGAGGAGGGACAGAGAAGCACTCGTTCGAAGAATATCCGAGCTTGAGAAAGAGGTTCAAAGGCCCCATCTTTTTCCTTTTCATCGATGGTTAGCTGTGGCGTGATACACTGCTTTGATTTTCACCATGTCTCCATATTCTTGATTTTATATCAAGCTACATTCACTCTGTTGCATTGCATTTCTTCTTAATTATAATAGGAATGCTACATCTCTTAGATAACTTAAAGATTGATCGTAAATGAACCATGCATTGCATGAACGATGAAAAGCAAAAAATAATATATGATGCATAAGTGGGGCTTAGATGCTATTTGATGTATGCTTATGAATGAGATAGAAAGGGACCATAGTACAACTAGTATAAGTCAAGAATCAACTTTCTCCGAGAGTTAACATAAAATATTGAGATGCAAATAAGACAGCGTGCAATTTTGAAGAAGGGACAACAAGATCACTTCAAAGGCCATGAACGTGGATAGACCTAAAGTTGCATATATTGGAAGTTCTATTAAAACGTTAACGACCCTTATTCTTTTAGTTAAATATTTTCTGGAACCAAATGAATATGTTGGTTATATTGCTTAGGAATATTGTATTACAGCTGTTGGAAATTGGCTAGTTTTTTTTTTTTTCAAATGTCATATCTGTTTTGCTTGTTATTTTCAAGAGGTATGAGGTCAAAAATGATGAAAGTCGATCTCGTCAGTGCCAAGTGCAGAAAAGAAATTTATATGAATTTCAAGAAGAACAAGAATGAGGCATTTTTCATTCCTAGTATATGTTTTATCTGGGCAGTTAAAGTAATATTTTGGTGCTTTCACCGCTAAACTTGGTTTTTTTTTACTATTTAGATATCATGCATACCCAACAAATTGGATCAATTTTTTTCTCATTTTTCTGGGGGTTTAATAGAAGCATGTTCAAGATCAAACAAGAAGAAAGAGTTTACTACGTAATTGTGCTATGATCATATGAAAATTGAGAACCATGTATGTCAGTTAAACTCTGGACCATTTAAACTAAATTAAAGGAATCAGATCAAGTTTTAGGTTCTAGGAAATAAAGGAACAGAGCTCCTGAACCGTGCCCATCCAGCATGCATGTTTATGCCTGATGTGCGAAGTACATGCTCTGAATTTCAGTGATTCCTTTTAAATTTTAAGAAGATGTTGTATTTGTTTGTGAATTTTAAGTCAAAATGAGGTGACATGGGACCCATATAAAGCTTTGGGAAAGAAAAGATTGAGATTTAGGGCTCTGACAATGCTACCATTTAAAAGAATTGTTGAACAGATGCCTTTAAGGACACCCACTTGGTGCTTCAGCTAGTTAACTGTTTATATTAGAAACTTCTATATTGAAATTCATTGTTAGGACATAATAGAAAGATAAATGTTTTGAATTTGCATGAAAAAGGGCAGAGAAAATAAGAAATTATATGCTGAAAATTATGGTGGATAATTTGGAGAATATTATGTTGGCATAGCTCTCTGTTAATTTGGATTGATTGTAGGTGGTCTTCACTAGTATCAAGCATTCTGGCTAAAATTCTCTCTCTGTATGGAAAAGAACATATGCCTCTAGACTTGACCGAGCAACATATGCATTGCTTACTTTCGTTGACTGAATTCGCCATGTTGCTTAGGTTCTAGAGGAGCCATAGGAAACAATTGCTTTCTTGTAAATTTCTTTTACTTTTACTTGATTAGTAGTAAAGTCAACGTGACGAATTGGTTTAATCATGATATTGCTGATCCTTGTGACAGATTAGTGTCCATGATTCAGTGAGTTCTTATTACCTCCAGTTCTGAAATATCTTTCCCCAGAATTGACATTGTAGAGCAGCCACTTGGCTGTTGCATTTAGTCCTTGTATTCTTTGTCTGAATATCTGTGTGAATGTTGGCGTTGAAACTTACAACTGATCCATCTATTCATGAAATCCAGCAATTGAGTTCCTCTTTGTTGCTATTCTTAGTACAATTACCATAGTCACTTTCTTGTGCAATTTCATCTCTACTTTATGGGTCAATGCAGACTGTTATTTATCATGGACCACATATTCTATTGTTATTTTGTGACATGAATTGGTTCGACTTCGAATTTATTTTAATTTTTTCCTAGTTAACATTTGATAATAAATTGTTATCTAACTGGTCTATTTTATCCCAGCTTTATCAGTACCAGTATCATATGGGGCTCCTTTTGATAGAGAAGAAGGAATGGGCTGTTAAATATGATAAGTTAAGGCAAGAAATGTCTGAGGCAGCACAACTTCAAAAGTGTATGCAAGCAGCACACATTGTTGCTGTTGCTGAATTTGAAAAGAGTGAGGGAAATTTGAGGCGGGCTATGGGCTTTCAGAGGCAGTCCATCATTCATGTAAATGACTAGTAGATGCTAGATAGTTATTTTCTCCAAATTCCATATTGCCAATAGCAAATGCATCTATTATGAAATAATCATCTGTAGCATCTTATTTTTCTTATTTTATCCTTGCTGTTCTTGGAATAGTATTTCTATGATAGGTAACACTTCAGTTCTTTTTTGCTGCAACATTTTGTTTTACTTGCTCTCCAAATTCTTCTAATAAATTGAATTGCTAAAATTTATGCTTTTTCATGTCTTCATATATTATGCAAACTCTGCATATGCCCCAAATTAATTATCTAGAAGAATTATCTTGTAATTTAAGTGAACATTCTACATATAATATAGAAAAAAATGAATTATCGTTATGGAACACCTTACTAATTGATAGTTATTCAACTTTTATGCGCACTTCTTTGACCATAAAAAATATTTGATTTACTTAGATCATAATGCCGCCAAGGTACTTTTTGCTACTTGCTGATCATGGCTGATGGGATGAATTTTCTGAAGCCTAACATTCATCGCCTTGCATTTGAATTTTGCCTAGATAAAAAAAAAACATTACAAGAATGTGTTACATAATACCATGATCTTTTACTTGGGATGTTTTTATTCTTAGGATTTTATGCTTTCTAGTACATACTTTAACAAAAGGGGCAAATATCTAATCATCTGTATGGACATCCATTGATAGAAGAGTGGACAAAATATAGTTTTAAATTCTCATTATGAAGAAAATGCAAAAATCCCAAACTATACCAGAGATTCAGAGAAAGCATATAATATATAGTCTAATTGGAACTGTGTGTAAGGTAATGAAGGTGAGATAATTGGTGGTGTTCTAAAGATGGAGAAATTTAACAATGGAAGTAATGAAAAATGGTTAATGAAAACACAGTTTAATGATATCATGTTAATAGTTAATACTATTGACTAATCACTTCTAATCAGTCACAAAAAAATTTCTTGTATGTTCCGAAGGGAGAGTTATCAAATCAGCTGCAAAAGCGATTGTTGAGAAAATAGGCATATATAAATTTGACAAATTGTTAGGATGGACTTAAAAGCTAATAGTGGGTCTAAACATAAGGTTGACAGTAATTTTTACATTTAAACAGTGACTAAAGAAGAGTGTAGATGTCTAGAGAATATAAAATTCTTAAAGATTCAGACAAAAGCATTCTTGTCAAATATTAAGATCCAATCAGCAAAGATGGAAGAGTTAGTTTAAGAAGTTATTTGATCAAAATAATATAAAAAACAAGTTTAAAAAGATGATTAAGGACCAGCTATTGTAGATACATAAGAAATTTTGGTGCAAATGATTGATTAAAGAAGGTCATAGTTATGTTGTTTAAGACAAGATTTTGTCAAAAAAATTATAATGGAAAAAACATATTGGTAATATATAGCAATGAGAAGGATGTGCAAGGTTGCACAATGCGACAATCTATTATGGGATTAAACATGACCCTGTGATATAATAAAGATGGATAAATATTTTGGATTAGTATTATTGAAAATGGGATTTTCATGCACATGCACTTGAACCAGTTATTGAGATCCTCTTTATAACTGGTGCTTGGACATGAGAACAAATACTTACTCCTATGACCAAGAGTGATGCATCGGACATTTGGATGCAGAGCCCTCCCTCTCCCATTATAATAGTGAAGATGAGTTTGTCTTAAACTTTAAAGATTACCGAAGAAGTATTTACTCATTAAGATAGTTAAAAGAAAAGGAATTGTACACATTTTATTGCAATGAAAAACTTTTGATTAGGTTTTAGAATTTAACATGATGAGTTTTAGAAAATTAAGTCTTGTGCTACATATGATGACATAATATATGATAGATGGACGCGATAGAGTTGGCACTGGTGATAGGATAACAGGAGACAGGATAAATGATTACTCAATCATTATAGATTTTATATCGAGGATTATTTTAAGTTTGTCTATTTGCTCCAGTGGATGAATTTATTAGTCGGATGTAATAAGAAGTTCCATGTTTTAGCCTGTTCAATATTAAGTTCATCTGATGAATGAATGTAGAACAAGGCTTAGCTCTAAACTCAAGATATATTGATAACTTTTTATTTTGAAAATTTTAGACTAAATAGACAAGGTTTGAATATGCAAGTGAACTTTAGTAACAGAAAGAGAAAGGTGATAAGACAGACGATAAAATTTAAAAGAGACAAACAACTTTTTGTATCTTCTGTCCATCATTTACAAGAAAGTCCAGAGGATTGCTTTTTTGTGTCTTCATCTCACTGATATTTTGAATCTTTGATATAGTGTTATGCTTGTTATGCTAAAGAACACTATCAACATGTCTCATTTCTCCACTTCTAGAGCCTTCTTTCTGTTATAATGATCTAAGTTACAGTTTATATTTCTCCATTCTATAGGTCTTATTCTATTTCTTTTTTATTTTGTGATTCAGCTTGAGAAGGCTTTGAATGATATGCATGCTGAAATTGCTGAGGTTAAATTGGATTCCCAGAAGAAACTGTCTGAAGCACATACTCTTGAGGCCACTATCGAAGAGAAATGCCTGGAGATCAAAGAAAAGCAACATTCTTTGGATGCTAGATTGGCAAAAGTGAGCCAGAAAAGTTCAGAGGTAGATAGAAGATTAGAGGATGTGGAGGCTCGTGAGCATGAACTTTTTAAACAAACCTCATCCTTTATTGCTGAGTATGCATTTTCTGTCAACTATCAGGTCTAGGACTTTATTGATATGTGCTGAAGCATATTGATTTCTTTCAAATAACTTATGATCTTGGGTCTGACTTATTGCATATAGGAAAAAAGCATTTGAGAAGGATCTTTCTCGACAAAGAGAGAACTTGCGGGCTTGGGAACAGCAGCTGCAGGACAATCAGAAGAAGCTTGGCAAGTGGCATAGCACTGAAAACCAGAGAGAGATGGAGACAAATGAGAGAGACAACACCTTTAGGAAGAAAGAAAAGGAACTTGAGGAGGCACGGAAAACCTTGGAGATCTCCAATGAATTGATTAAATTGAAAGAAGAGGATATGTGCATGAGAATTGGAGCTTTAGATGCTAAAGAAAAAGTTAGTTTTTTCCATTTCCCTCTTATCTATTGCAGGTTTATGTCATCTTATGTATTTTTCATCTTTTCTTTTCCTCTTCCTAATTAACAATGATTGCAGGAAGCTCTTCTAAAGCAAGAGTTTCTAGAGAAGAAAGAGAATGAGTTACTTGCCATTGAAGAACAGCTAAACAATAAGGAAAGAGTAAGTGCATGTTATGAAGTGAATATTTTTTTCGGAAAATTCTACTTATTGTCTATTACTTTCATATAATTTTGTACCATATGAAGGATGAGGTTTGAGTATTCGTAGTATTAAGTCATTTAAGATAGGAAAGAGGGCACAAACAAAAGAAGGAAAAACTAGCACTTCTAAATGAAATTCGAATATATGACTTCCTTTCAACAATGGAAATTTGGTGAGCAGGATTAAAAGAAACATTCTCACGCTTGGTTACAGTTTTCTAGGGCAGTTTGATTATGTTTGCTTAATCATTTAAATTAGATGCATAAATTAGTTTGAAGCATGGTTTTTGTTCGTCAAATTTGGACATAAATTTCTTGTATTGATTGGCTTTGGAAAATGATAGTTGAAATGTCTAGGTTGCTGACATTTTTTTATTGTAACTAGCAAGAAAACATATAATATCATGGTAATGCTCTTTTGTTCTTTTTGTACTTTATTCCTTGATTTAGTCTACTTTGCTCTTGGTATCGATAAAATTTGATGTCTTCTTGGATAACAATTTGATCATTTCTTGTACGGATTCTTTTTCTGATTGTATACCTATGTACACTGTGTTACCAAATATCAAGTACTACTTTAATTTGCTAAATTTGTGGGTGTGCTGGAAATGGATGAATATAATCTGCATCACTTTGCACATACAAAATATAGACATTTCAAATTCTTGCTTTGCTAAATATTTCTCACCATGTGTCAATAGCTTAAGTTATAAGGACAAGTTTATCATTTTGCATCAAAATTTTCAATATATAGTTATTTCAGCATGTGCGCGCACACACATATATGTGTGTGTTTGTATATATTATCTGAATAAGGCTTCTAGACTTGTTAAATAACTGCAATTTATGAATTTTTTTTACTTTTAACTTACTATAATTTTGAATTTGTCACTAGTGTTTCATGTGTGCTTTTCAAGTACTTACAAATAATTGATTCTTTTTGTAAGTCATATATATGATAATAAGTATATCTTCTTCATACATAAAATTGTTAGTGATATTTAGAAGATACACATTATTTCAAGGTTCGTCATAGCACGACATATTGCTTGGTATGGGCGGTACATCAATGTCTTCATATATTATGCGTTGATACGTTTGGTATGACTTGGGATAACTCAGTACCATACCAACAGTTGGTCGGTACACCGGTACGGACCAGTAAGGCGAACCATATATTATTTAGTATCTATACCGAGTTGTATCCTGCTACTGTAATATCATCATTGTCAGGAGTCCATATTGTGTCATGTTTATGTGCTGTGCTTATCCATCCTTCACAGAGGAACTTATCCATAACTATGACAAGACAATAAGCAACTAAAGGATCAGCATGTGTTGGAAGGGTTCGATGATTCATTCTAATCATCCTAATGATGCTTCTAGCAGTTGCTATAATAGTGTCCCAGTTTACCACAATGGAAACAGATCCCCATTCACAAGCATGGGCAGCTGATTGTTGTGATATCTGATGGCTTTCATCAAGAAATTGTATGGAAGTGGTGATCTTACTGAAACATTAAACATTGTCGATGTTCATATGTGTGCAAGATTTCATTGGCTACGCATTGCAGTTCAGTTGTGGTTTGACCTGTTAAGAAACATATTCTTCCTTTCAAATAGTGAGTCCAGATCTTTCACATCATAGTCGGCACTCGACATTACAAACTCCATGGATAAGGTACTGTAACAACACTGTATTGCATGTGATGGTACACCTGCTATATTGCCAAAGTTGGCAACATCAGCTTATAGCCACCTGCTATGCATGATCTGGAAGCTTGTCATTTCTTATTAAATTTATATTTCTGGACCTTGAGATGTCATTGGTAGTGGTTGTCAGACATTTGTGTGGTTATCCTACTGCAACTGCACACGTAAAACTTATTTCAATAAGATGATGATTACATTTTGAGTCATCTCACTTTATCTTGATTTTTTGCATTCCCTTAATCTTGTGGAGTTCATTATTTCCAGCTTTCATACCCTCAGAAGTTAGCCTGACATTTCTTTCTTAATTTGTGAAGGTGGAGATCCAGAAAATCACTGATTTCCATAATTCCATCCTAGAGTCTCAAAAAGACGAGTTTGAGTTGGAGACAGAGAAGACGAAAAGAGCTGTTAATGAACAACTGCAAGGGAGAATTGAAGAGGTGGCACATAAGGAAATTATACTTGAGAACAGAGAGAGAGAGCTTTTCAAGAAAGAACAACTTTTGGAGAGAGAAATTGGGAACTTGAAGAACAGAGAGAAAGAAAATGATATAATGTTGAGTGCCGTGAAAGTATCAATTGAAAATGAAAAAGAAGAAATGAGACAAGGAAGGGGCAAACTTGAGAAAGAGTGGGAATTGTTAGGTGAGAGAAGATTGTCACTAGAAGAAGGTTTGAAGCAGCTCTTTGATGAAAAAGAAAGATTTGATCAATGGAGATGCACTGAAGAGGAAAGACTGAGAAAGGAGAATCCGGAGGTGAGCATTCATGCCCAGATGGATTTAGAGGATTCTATATCGGATGAAGAGGCCTTCAAGGATAAAACAACACATCAGAAGATGGATGTTCTTGAAGTATTCAACAGTGAAAATGCTCATGTTGTTTATGAAATTATGCAGAGAATCCCAGAGAAAGTTAAGGAAACATTGCTTGAAAAGGAGGATAATTCTAACAGGAGAAGCAACATTGTTCTAAACAATTGCAAGATTTTGAGCAGTTTAGATGAATCAAATATTCTGAAGTTGAAAGAGCAGGAGGATCAGTTAAAAAGTGAGAAACAGCTTTTAGTTCTTGGAAAGAAAAGTGAAGCTGGCCAATCTACATCAGGAACCCTAAGCCGGAACAATAAGGACCAAGTGGTAGAACCTGCAGAGGAGGGTGACTATTTGCCTGCATCAGCTGAGCAGCTTAAGGCTTGCAGGTACTGTGGATTTGAGGATGGAGGGGACACAGCATTGTCAGGTGGAAGTGTTGAAGTATCTGATCAGGGAACTTGCCCTGGATCTGTCAAACTGGAAGCACGAATACCATGTATGCAAAGATGTTCGAGATTGTTGAATTTTTCTCCTGGTAAAAAAGCTACAGAACACAGTGAAAAGTCTGTTTGTCTTGATGGAGAACCTTTAGAGCATGAAGACAATCTTGAGCCTGGGCCACTGCCTGGAGATGTTAATGCTTTCCAGTGGGCTCAGTCTGCCGGTGGAGTCCAGTACAATGCAGAACCAGAAAGATCAAACAATGATGATGATGCCACAAAAAGAGATTCTCAAATTGCAGATAGGTCTGCAGATATTTTGATATTTGAGTTAAATGATAGAGCAAGGGACTTGGAAGAGCCAACTTTACACTCTGTGGATGAACAAAAGTACAGGGAGGGATGTTCTATCCATCCTGAATTGAATTCTTTGCTTTGGCCATTGAAACAGAAACAGTCTGGTTGCAGTGTGAGAAGGAAGTCCATACTTGTTAAAAAGTCACGTTCCGTTAATGCACTTGTTGAGGATGCCAACCTTGAAGAGGCCTCTCAAATTAAACACAGTGAACAGTCAACTTGCAGAGCACAATGTCTTATCAAGGATAAGTGTCTTGAAGAAAAATATTCTTTAAATGATGATGAAGTAACAGTATGTTCTAAGAAGAGGTGCCTTGATCTTAAATATGGAATGATGAGTCTTGAAGGAGAATGTGCTGAAGCTCACACCGAGGATGTATCATCACTAGGATGTTGCTTTCAAATGGAAAATATTCCTGGGACAGAAATCCCAGGATTAAAGCGCTACAATTTGAGACACTCCACAATGTATGCAATCTATTTCATAAATTTATGTTATTTCCAAGTTGCATATTACCATTCATTAAATTTCAAGTTTCAAGTTCTTTCAGTGTGCGTGCGGTTGCAGCATCTCAAGCATTGGCCTGTCGAACTAAACAAAAGAGAAAAGGAGTGCTTGAATTGTCGCTTGAAAACAAGGTCTTGAAGGTTGCCAGGCGTGATGGTGAAGGAGCTGAAAGTCATGCATCTGCTAGTGAGACCCTCAGAAGTGACATAAGAAATTCATGAGATCTCATTGCCAAGAGCCATCAAAGGTGAAGATATTTCTTCTTTTCTATTAAATTTATTTCAATTTGTTTTGGATGTTCAAGCCTCAGATCGCCTTCTTTTAGTAGCCTATATATCCAATGAAACTCACTATATAAGCCAGAAGGTAATCAGAATTTCTTGGGGTAAATCAATATTAGGATTTAAATGTAGTCCTATACAGGTTACCGGGACCTGTTAGAATCACAGACCATGTTATGATGATTTCTACTACATATTAGTAAGGTTTGCTAGAGGAATTAGGAGAAAGGAGAGACGGGAGGCATGAAGCTGTCAGTTCGGCAATGCAACATTTCCTAGATTTTTTTCTTATTTTTTTACTTATGTGTTCTTGGTCTACATTAAGACATCAAAGGGTCTCGTATAACTTGGAGAGCTCCTTGACTGAGATATCTCCTGTGACCTTTGGATGCTCCCTGACAGGAGTCATGAAGCTCTCAGTTCGGCAATGTAACATTTCCTAGATTTTTCTCTTATTTTGCTACTTCTGTGTTCTCGGCCTACATTAAGACATCAAAGAGTCTCGGATAACTTGGAGAGCTTGACTGAGATATCTCCTGTGACCTTTGGATGCTTTTAGTCACTTTCTTAAATGGCTTCTGGGTCCAAAGGAAATTGGACAAGCAGATCCATGTACTTTGACTCTTTCCATTTCTCAAGTATAAATCGTGTCTCATCTCTCTCAATCGAAGCACAAGCTTCACGGAAATGAGTCATGCTTGTTTATCTCTATCAACCAAATCTTATATTTATAATGCAGTTTGTTGTTTGGAATATTAGGAGTCCGTCGTGAACGTATTGTAAACCTAGCTATGTTTTCATAGCTTTCTATGCTTCTCTGATTATGAAACGTCTTTTCTGTGTCGCATCTGACCACAGCAGGTGACGTTATCTGAAAAGGATATCTCGTTATGGAGATACAAAATTACTTTCACGGTGTTGGCAGATTTGGAGGAGCCAGTAGGGTAATGAGCACGAAGCAGAAAACACTTGTACGGTTGTACCCAACTCTGAGTTGTATATAATAACACAACATAGAAGATGATATACTGTGCAGAAGAAGACAGTAGTTATCAGGAAGTAGAGGTGTTCAGAAACTTGAAGCTTCCTTAGGAGCATGTGAACTATCTATGCAGTATGAGAGAACCAACAGATCTCTGTGTGTGTTTTTCTTGAAGTTGATTGTTCTTTTATTTGACCCATCCTCCTGAAAAATAAAAGAAAAAAACTGTATAAAGTTGTGTGGTTGTGCAGTTCTTGTTGTCTTTATTTTGGCTTGCAAAATGTAAGTAAAATATGCAGAGGGCCGTCATCTTTTATAAACCGGTGCCTTCTGTTTTCTGTAAAGAAAATGTGTCTTTGGTAATGATGAGTTGTTTTTTTGTTCGCCTTAAAAAAAAAGATTCATATCCATCTCTGCTTTCATTTTACATATAGTTGTTTCCTGTTCGATACTTTGTTTTGTTAGTAGATGTGCTTTCAAGCAAGTACTGCTGTCTCTTACCAACTGGATCCTGTTTGGACTTGTATGTAGCGGTTAATATGATATTGTACCAATGTACTGATACATGTTGCTGTACATGTCGGAGCCTGAAAGATGAAGAAGAAGAGAAGAATATCGGAGACCGAAAGATGGAAGAAGAGAAGAGGAAGTTAGTCCGAAGAAGGAACAGTGAACTGTACATGTAGGAGACTGAAAGATAAGAAGAAGAGAAGAATATCGGAGACCGAAAGATGAAGAAAAAGAAATCGGAGGAAGTTAGTAACACGGAGAAAGTTAGTCTGAAGAAGGAACAATGAACTGTATAAGTTGGAGATTGAAAGATAAGAAAGAAGAGAAGAATCTGGGAGACCGAAAGATAAAGAAGAAGAGGGAGGAAGTTAGTCCGAAGAAGAAGGAACAATGAAAAGAATGTCGGAGACCGAAAGATGAAGAAGAAGAGGAAGTTAGTCCTAAGAAGGAACAATGAACTGTACATGTCAGAGACTGAAAGATAAGAAGAAGAGAAGAATATTGGAGACAGTACATGTCGGAGACTGAAAGATAAGAAGAGAAGAATATCGGAGACTGAAAGATGAAGAAAAAGAATCGGAGGAAGTTATTCTGAAGAAGGAACAATGAACTGTATATTTTGGAGATTGAAAGATAAGAAGAAGAGAAGAATATCGGAGATCAAAAGATAAAGAAGAGGAAGTTGGTCCGAAGAAGAAGGAATAATGAAAAGAATATTGGAGACCGAAAGATGAAGAAGAGGAAGTTAGTCCAAAGAAGAAGGAACAATGAACTGTACATGTCGGAGACTGAAAGATAAGAAGTCAGTCCGAAGAAGAAGGAACAACGAAGGACAAAACAGAAAGGAACAGACTTCTTTTGAAGGCCAAGCCTTCTCGACGGGCTTATCTCAGTCAAGTCAAGTCTCCCCTTAACTTGGCAACGAAGTCAGAAACACTACTCTTATCGAACTATATCAAACGGTATTGTAAACCAGAATTTAATTTATATTTTGACATTTGATAATATCTTCTCGGTGGTAATAAATCAATCATTATCATCTGATGAACAGTATTCATATGTAACATGGAGAAGTTCCTACAAAATTTGGGATTTGGATGGAAATAGCTGCTGCTTGCTCGCTCCAACTTCCTTTCATCACCTAATGCCTTCACTTTATGTTATGTTCTGCATGAACGTAACACCAGCAATCTGAACATTGTGTAGCTGCTTCTGGACACGATCATTTATCACAGAGTTCTTCATCAGGTAATCCTTCAAGTATTATAAAAACTTGACTGCTTAATTTGGTTAAAGTATATGAGAACAGTAAGTATTCAGGTCATGGGAAGAACGAGATAAGCAATTTCCATTCGAAACATGGTCAAAAGAATCTCCCAACTATTTTGATGAGAAATTTATCGACCTTGGTCTTATGAAGTTTTTAAGTTTCCGTCCTTCAGTCTTGTCTCGATATCTGAAGTTTACTTTTACATCTTTCATCTCTTTGATCTCTATCACGATCAAGCGCTTTCTTTTTGTAAAAGCAAAGAATCAATACCTTCGTGAAAATCCTTCTTCTACGAGATTATAACGTTGTTATGTTCATGGTTCTACTATCCATTGTCTCGCATTTACATATCTTTCTTTGTAATCGATAGATCTACTTTTGCAGCTAGCATAATTGACACTTAGTTTTGGGTAGCTAAATATATCCGAACTCATCATCACTTTATTGTCTCTTTTAATCAACTACTTTAACACTTTATGCTTTTCAAACAATTCTCCTTGATCGATGAAAAAGTAAACTGTAACTCCCGTAACCTTCGCTTTATAAGAATCACATTAATTCTATTCTCCTTTGCATCCTTAATAATAATGTTCACTCATTCGATCTTATCTTCTGATTTGTTAGACTCCCTTAAACGAACATGATTTACCTATTCCTTTTACCTATATCCTTCGTGTTCTTAATTCCCCCACCCCTAATAAAGAAACACTTGCCAACATCTCCATTAGATTCCTCATCCTCAAACACACACACACATACATTCTCAATGTTTACTTAATTAACAGCTCAATTAGTTGAAGACAGTGTTCTCCTCCGCTTCAACCACATTCCCCTCGCACCCACACCTTCCTGCATTGGGTCCCTCGTGAGCTCCTCATCTCGCGAATGCCGAACGCTGTCACTCTCGTCTTCCACAAACATCGGATTTGCGAACGTTCTCGCTTCAGAAGCAGCGTCCGATGAACCCTCTCCATCTCCTTCGGCCGCAGCGACTCTGCTCGAAGGCCCTGCTTCGTCCGAGCAGCCGCCACTGCCACTTTCATGGTGGTAGCTGCTGCTGTTCCTGCTTTCATCCGAAGAGGACGTGTCGCTGTACGTGTTAAAGATCGTCACGCTCTCTCTCCTTGCACAGTGGAAAGAATGGCTCTTCTTCCTCCCGTCATCATACAATGGCAAGATGGATCCCCGACGTGAACCTGTTCTGTCCCTGCCGAGGCTGTAAGAAGTGGATAGCTTTCTCACCACTCCTTCCTTCGCTGTCACCGCTTCTCCCAGTCGCTCCAGTGCTTCGTCGTTGGTGGCGTCTTCAGCTGCTTTCTCCTCTAGCTCTGAGATCATCCTGTCGAATGATTTCCTCCTTCTGTGAAGAGACCTCTGGCATTTGATGAGGAGGTGAGGTGAGAAGAGATGAAGTTGGTGCTGGGTGTAGAATCTTACATGCACTCACCCTCTTGTCGAGGAATCTCCCGAGACCATGATCTTGTAGCTTCTTCTTCCTCCAGAAGACGCAGCAAGATCGCACTGTTCCGCCTAAGATGAGCAGTATCACAAACTGGAAGAACAGGAAGAGCAGGACTGCTCTTTCATTGCCTACAATTAGCAGGAAGAATAAGATGGTAATCGCATGAAGAATCAGAACCAAGAAGCGGGATTGTCCTCACCTGCATCAGTGGTGACGAATCTGGGATTCGATTGTGAGCAGGTCCAAGCAATTCTTTGGCCTGATCAAACAAACAGGAGGAGGAGGCAACATCAAATGAGGATGGAGTATCAGAAGTGAAGATGTTATGCAAGTGACTGCTACCTGCAGAATAGCATGGAAGACTGCTGCCTATCCCTGCATTCACATATAGCACCAAGTTAGGAGGCAAAGCATTGCATTTTTCTTTCTTTTTCTTGATCAGTTGACATCTGAGATAATTATCACACTAGGATAATTTTTCAGTGCAAATTCCTGAACAATTCTGCAAGCTAAGAAGAGGAAACAGGAGAAAGTAGCCATGATCATTTTCTTGGAAGACACTTTCCCTTGTGCAGCAAATACATGAATTTATGACACTATTAACCCCCTAATCTTTGTTTTTTGTTGGATAAGATTTAAAGGAAGATAATACATTTTCTTAGAGCAATAATAGAAGATTTCAGATTACGTAAAAGCGCTTCTCTAAGCTACAAACACCTTCAGAGGATGGCAGAGAGAACAAGATTGCAAAAGATGTGTTCCACATAGATAACAAACTCACTTCCTGCAGAAAGAACAGTAAGAAGAATCCTGTCATCCAATTCAAAGTAGCGTAGATCGCTCTTGGACAAGAAGGATGACACTTCACCTGATATAAGATCAATAGTACTATTAATGTTAATCTTGTATATTTCGAAAGGAAGATGAGATTCCTAAGATCTACCATGATGGTTGTCAGCCCAATAAACAGTTCCTGTAGCCGGTGCCAGTAGAGTGAACACAATACTTAGTGGCTTTAGTGCAGAGATGAAAGCATAGTCACCAATCACACGGCTTGACTTCCCCTCCATGACTGTTTGAGGCACATAAACTGCAAATCCTGAGCAGTCCAGGACTGGAGTAGCTTGAATGACTGAATCGGATGCAGTCTTTTGCAGGAACTTCTTCAGATCCCCCACTGGGGAGAAGGAATACAGATATCCATCCAATGAGCCAATCGATAGCCAGCCTTATATACATTGCAGTAATATGGACAAACTATCAGTAATACGTTAGAACATCAATATGACAATGAACAGAATTTTGAGAGTGGAAATGGTTTCGGTTCAGGCATCTTAGAACATTCAATCCGACAGAATTTTCAATGTCATATGACTGGTTGTTTACCATTAGAATCCACAACAGGCAAGATGGTTTCTGCACTCAAGGGACCGACATTGTTTTGCCACGACATGTTTCCTGTAGCAACATCAAGTGACATGAGTACAGCCTTTCTTGGGAAGATTAGATACAAATGCCCATTATTTCCAGGTATGATATTGATCTTCTTGTCTATTGAGCTGAAATCTTGGATCCATCTGAAGTGAGGACTGCGGATATACAACGAATAGACCTGTCCTTCAGTATTTGAAACCTGGACACGGCACAACTAAGCAACTTCAGTATATAGTAAGATTAGGCTGCATATATAAGAGATATACTTTATATTGCATATTTAGAACTACAAACTGTATTAAAGAGAATCAACTTTTGTCTCTTCTATCTATCAATCAATAGTCAAATTCAGCAATGCATCTTCGCCTGTCATACTAATTTTTTACTGAATTTGAGCTCTAGATATCTCATTCAATCAACCACTATTGAACGATACGATACAGGCTTGTGAAAGGTTTAATTAGAAAGAGCTCTTGTGACCTACTATGACCATTTCCTAAGAACACAAAATTGTAATCCAATATGAGCTCAATCTAATGATTTTGGATTGCATAAGAATGCCAGATTTAGTAGATTACAATTTTGGTGCCACTGTCCACTGACATATGGGTAAAGAAGCAAGTTAGATTGAACATCATATATCAAGCTTATTAGAAGCAAGAAAAAGATATGGCATAGAATCTTACATAAAGAGTCCCCTCACACTGATCAACAACAGGAATTGAATTGAAGTAGCAATCTGTGATGTTTCTCTTACAGCCTTGACGGTAACCAAACCGATAAAGCATAGGCCCAGCAGTCCACAGAAGTTCTCCTTTCAGCAGTAAAGCAAACAGTCCTCGATTTCTTACAGAAACGAATACTGATGCATACAAGATGCTTATCGAAATTCCAATTATTTCCCCTGATGAACCAAAGGTTGAGTTCGTGCCAAAGAATACTTCGACTGTGGATGCAGAACGACCAATATTCGGGGGTGTTATTCTCAAAACCCGATCTTCCGCAACCAAATAGATCTAACAGTATGCAATTTATCAGAAACTATAAGTAAAATGGTATGACAACAAAATAATTTGATGACTGCTTCACACTAGTCTATAGATCAAGGAACCCATGATGCTCGAAACATTGATCGAAGTTCCACATATACGATGAGGATATTGCAAGAACAAGATTGCTATGATCTACCTTGCCTCTGTCATCATTGACCGGGGCTATGTCTAATCTGCAGGTATACTGGAAAGGGACGATCCACGCAATTGTACCATTCTTATCAAAGCACAACAGATTCATCCCTGAACAAGCCAAAAGCCTCCCATCTCCGGTCATTAGCGGGTTTCCCAGCCTCTTTGCACTGCTCCAACGCCTTTCAGCTGAAAGGGAAATGCGTCAGAAGTCCAAAGGTCTATCACTTACAGAGCAAAATGGCTTTCGGTTGTTGCACATCTCGAAGAAGACGTACTGTTGGTAGCAGTACTGGGAATCTCGCTTGGTTGCCATGACTGCGACGTCGCCGGCGATGGTATCAGCAGCAAAAGGAGATATCGAAGCAGCATATCGGTGAAGGTAGTGAGGGATTCGAAGTCTCTGAAAGATGCCGTGAGAATGTACGCTTTTGAAGGCAGAGGAGTTGAGAGCGGCAACTGCCAACCCTTCCACTACTCCCTGTTCCAACCACGTTCAAGGCTGGTTGGCTAATGGGCCGGCCCAATGGACATTACGGCCCAGCCCATATCTATCTCTCTCTGTCTCATGTACAGTGTAACGTATCTCATCCACAAAGAAAGGGCGTGACAGTTTTACCTGTGAAACCAAATAGTTGTTCTAAAGGCATCACATCATATACATAGCAACATTTTGGGGTTTGGACTTATACATCATGTCAATGCCTCAAAACAAAAGATTTGAATACAACTTTGCATATTACAACTGAGCTCGGGATCAGAATTGTGCTAGATTCACAGTGCTTCTTGTTCTCTTTTCTGCTCAGGCTAAGACAATATCTCAAACTATTTTCTTTCGCAAAAATTGTGAGGGTGGATCATCTTCATCATCACTTTCTTCACTGTCAGATATGATGATTGTCTCTAGGAATTCTGGACTTGCTTCCACCTGCTTGGGATCATCTTTCACAGCTTCCTCAGCATGCTCATCAAGAGATCTTTTGTGAATTGTGGCACTGGCACACAGCGACCACTCAAAACTTGATGAACCTGTTTGCTGCCTGTCCGATACAGATCGCTGTTGAGTAGGTATTACATTCTGATTTTCATCATTGTTGCTGATTCCAGTAGGTGTTGTTGGGTTTGTTGATAGATCTTGACATGTTAGGCGAAGCTTCTTGTGCCTCCTGTGGATCTCGGTGGCTGGAATTTCGTGAATGTGTTCCAATGGTGCCTGAAATGCAAGAAGCATCACTAAGTCTCTCGTTGATTTCTTGAACATTTTTGTTCCACTATAGTTCAACAAAATAGGATCAAGAAGAAAAAGAAATAGATGCTATTCATTACCACGTTCAGGCTGGTCGAAAGGGCATGATCACTACTTCTCCCTGTAGAGCCAGGATTAGCATATCTTTCTGTCCAAGTTCGGGCCTTTTGCTCGAAGACATGTTTATTGTACTTGAATTCCCTGCTCTGAGAAAATGATAGACAAAAAAGAATTAAATTGCTGCAATCACATTGTGTCATGTATGGCATCACTAATACTCACAGTTTCAGCCATTAGAGCATCATCAGGGTTGGGCTCACTCAGTAACAATCTAATGCTTGTTAAGACAGTTGAAATGTTCATTGATGGCTGCCATGCACCCTGTGAAATCAGAGTTCTTGTCATGTTTTGTACACAGCAGATCTCAGGCAAAGATCAGAAAAGAACAATATCAAAGAAGGTATCACATCATTAATTTTCACACAGAAAAAGGGAAGTTGGATATGCAACCCTATGGATAAAAATTTTCATGAATATTCTTCGAAAGTTTTAAATAACATATATATTACTAATAATTGATGATAGCTTCAGAGCTTTCATCAACTTGGCTGATTTTTCTCTACCCCTGCTTAATAATTGATTGGGCATATCAAGCCAAACACATTCTTTCCACTTTCTTCATGCCCCATTAACATCCTCTTCTGCTGTGGCCAATGCATTGTCTTTTGATGCCACTCAGGCCCGACCAAAAAACAAATGGGAGCACAAGGAAGAAATACCATGAGAATAGGAGAGAAAGAAGGCAAATGGGAAGTAAAGAAAGGAATACACACATGTGGAAGGACATGTGAGGGTGAGAGAAAGAGGGGAGTAGAAGGGAGGTAGCAGAAAAGTCTGGTCAACAGTTAGATGGGAACAACTAATAGTCATGAAGGGCACTTCTGAAAGCTCATTGGACTTTTGAGTATCTAAAGAACATGTAAGACCTTGTGAACACATACATGAAAATATGATCATTTGAAAGTTCACACATGCAATTTTGTTTATAAGGAAAGACCTACTGTAGCTTGCATCATGAGATAGCAATTTAGATTATATCATGCACCTTTGGTGGCAGATTGAGAATATCAAGACAAATGCGGCCTCCATTATCAATGTTGGGATGGTAAATTGGTGTAACAAAGGTCACATTCGGTGGTTGAAAAGGATATCTGCATTCAAATAGTATCAATCTTGTTACCAGAAATTGTTTTACAGAGACAAACAGTGAGGAATGAGAAAAACACTTTTTGATCTACCAAAGATAACTAAAGTTACAGACACCTTTCAGGTACTTGAATCTTGACAGTGAAAATGCCTTTGGAGTATACAGTTTCTTCAGGTCCTTCAATCTCTGTATTCCAAGAAAAAACGAAGTCACCCAACAAACAGCATCAAAAGAAGAACCTAACATCAAATTTGACAAAAAAATATTAACTTACGGGCCTCAATGCTTAAAAGTGATACAGACGGTAGGTTTGGGTTATCAGATAGTGAAGGAAGGGAGACTCCATGAGGTGGGTCAGTCATGAGCAGCTTAATTTCCTTCTGCAGCCTCAGATTCAGCCTTGCTGCTTGTGCCATTTGCTGCAACTCAAATGTAGCACAATTATATTACCCTAAAATTTCATAGACCAAAGTGCACACGACATTGAAATTTCTAAAGAACTGTATAACAAGGCGGTTAATATTGTGTCATCTTCATATCTATAATGCTAACTCAAAAGTACGTTAAGCTCACATCATTTTAAGAAGTAGGCAACCAAAAATTCTATTAGATTGAACATCCAATGCACCCGGCTTGCATGTTTCAGCAAATGCATGGTTTGATCATCTGGAATTCTAAATAACAGACGTACAATGTTGTTTGCAAACTACAATAGACCGGCAAACTTATCCGTAGACACAGGCGGTGGCAAGGGTCTTATGCAACCACATATATGACAAATTCAATGCAAAAACACTTCATCAACTTCAACTAAGTTCACTACAATATAATTGTTCAATGTATTTTTCAGCAGTTAACTATATCTTGACTCTCATATCAGTAACATCGACTTTTTAAGATGATGAACAGATACATTATACCAACAAAACCAATCAAACTCAAAGGAAACAAGATGATGGAACACTATCGTTAACTATCAATTAGTGATATAGGAATGAATGAATCAACAAGATGATGGCCTTGTTCATGACCCTTGTTTGATTTTGAAAACAAGCTTCTTGCCTTCACATCTGGAATCAGTTTTATGGATACTTCCTCACCATCTAGACTTTTGTTTTGTGACAATACTAACTCTTATGGGTGCAAAAACTGAAAGCTAAGTTGAGAATATAAAGAACAACATTGACTTTTGCATAGGGACGCGAGATTGCATTCCAAGATGTGAGAGGATCCACATCAAATGCTAACAAATGGAACTT
Source organism: Musa acuminata AAA Group (assembly GCF_036884655.1). Lineage (NCBI taxonomy): Eukaryota > Viridiplantae > Streptophyta > Magnoliopsida > Zingiberales > Musaceae > Musa > Musa acuminata. The sequence goes on along the minus strand of NC_088329.1, from coordinate 44,243,765 downwards.
TTTAGGAAGAAAACTACATCAATCGCGTGGCAGAACCAAAAATTAGGTCAAAATGGAGGGAGAAGAAACACAGTTCGAGAAAAGATCCAAATTGAGATATAAGGATCTACTATGTAACCAAAGAAAGATTGGAGGATGAAAAGAACTGATCAAATACATTATCTCTGTGGTCGCCGCTGCTGGCTTTGCTGTCGCTTCTCCTGCTCCTTTGGCTGGACTGATCCTACGGCTCTTGCTGGCCACCGAGAGGTCGGCAGAGCAGCGAGAGAGATGGGAGACGGGGACAGCTAGGGCTCCACGAACAGCGAGGAAAAAGAGCGGCAACAGGTATTTTCAAATTCAATATTGAGCTTTAGATCGCGTTAATGGGAAATGGAAAGGGGTTGGGTCAAACCAGCGGACTGGGCCGGCATAGATCATGGCCCAAATTGAGTCGAAACCCGAATCCAATGAATTATAGGGTACGGATTTGAGCACCCACATCCTCGTCGGCCGATCAGAGAAAAGAGGACACGACGCAGCGGAGGAGGAGGAGGAGATCGAATCGTAGGGGAGGAAGGGTCTTCCGATGGGGTTCTTGATGACGACCATCATCTTCTTCGTGGCGGGCGTTGTCGCCTCCGTCCTCGTCCGCCTCTGCTGCAACCGCGGCCCCTCCACTAATCTGTACGTCATCGCTTCCTTTCCTTCCCTTCCTCTATTTCTATGCATTCAGCACCAAAATTATCTGAAAATTGTCAATCTGTAATGTTCTTCATTCGATTAATCTTGCATCTGGTAACCCCCCACAAATCCCTGATTAGGACAAATTCGACTTGGTTTGATCTCCTTAGCTCCAGATGTCGATCCTTCGATTTTTTCCCTGATATGATGATGTAGATTGCATTGCGAACTTTGGTTGAATTGCTTTGAAGAAAAAACAAATCTTTCTCCGGTAATAGTATAAATAAATGTTGTGCAAAATGTTTTTAAGATTCATTTGCAGGTATTTGTTGATTTAAAGGATCTAATCATAGATGTGGGAAGGCCCTATTAAATGGTCGAAAAACTATTATTCTATCTCTTTCAAGAACGAAATTTTTCTTTAACTTTTTCCATATATATACCCTTCAAATTTTCTTAAATTCATCTTCATGACATGGTCTGTTGGCATTGTCGACTCCGCAGATTCCTGACTCCACATTGAAGCCAAAGATCAGAGTCAGGAAATTGCAGTGATGAATTGTTAGAGGTTGATTATATGGATGACTTTCTGTTTATCTTATGGTGCTAGCAATCAACTATAGGTTGCATGTCTTTGACCTCTGTCAAGTTTTGAGTCCTTCCTTCATCGGTGTTGAGCCCATGATATTGCCAAAAGACTTGCCTATGGCTAGCAATGAGATGTAAAAGAGTTTGAAATATAGAGAGCTAGAATTAGTCTTATGAAATCAAGTATTTGTATTAGTGCTTAGAGTAAGATTAGGGATGTCAATGGGGAGGGGCAAGGTGGGGAATGCTTCCCTCATCCCCACCCCCGTTTGATCCCCTATCCCTGCCCCATTCCCTATTAGAAGGGGCAGGAGCAGGGATGGGGAACTCTGGGTGGGGGCGGGGAATCCACAGGTTCTCTATATATCCTTTAAATTAATTTATTCAGTTTTAAAAAAAATAAAATTACTGCCAAACCTAATTAACAATACTAAAATTTGCACACAAAAAAAATCAAATATAAACAAAATCAAAATTATCATAACTCGCGGGAGAGGCAGGGGGAATATTATGGAGGATCCAGGGAAAGGTGCGGGGGTTGCAACGTCTGATGAGGAAGGGCCGCAGGGTAAGCTGTGGTGGTTGTGATCAAGACGCAGGGGTGCTGTAATGAAGGGGCAAGCCAGGAAGAGGGAGGAGGGAGAAGGTAGTGTGTGATGGGAAGAGGAGGAGAAAGAGAGAGGAACATCGAGGAATCGTCGTCATCATTCACTGCTCATCTCGTCGATCATTGGAGGAATCATTGTTTGTCGATGGATAGAGGAGGACCAATGAAGACAAAGTCAAACAACCGTCATGATGACTTGTGATTAGGGATTGAGTGTGCACGTGTGGGGCATCAAGGATGAGTTGATATTGTTAAATGAGAAGATGTTTCATTTGATTGAATTAAATGAAATGATTCTTAATTGAATCATAATCGATTCAATCAAGGTTCACCTAGTCTAATTCGAATAACGAAAGCCTGCCCTGTCTAGTGTTTGGGCGTAACATCTCAGCCCACGTATTAATGGGTCAAGTATGAGTACAAGGTAGAGAGTGCTCTACTCATCCTTGTCTTGTATTTGTGTGGGTAATAGAAAATGCCCCCCACCCTCGCCCCCATCTCTGTTTATTTTTTTCCATCCCCGCATTGTTAGGGATAGGTCCCACGGGTATAATTGACATCCTTAGGTAAGATCCAGTGGTTTCTATTCTTTCTATCTTGTAATATAGTCACTTGCAAATTAAGATCTCAACAGATTTTAAAAGACTCAATCAAGCATATAAATATATATATATATATATATATATATATGTATGTATATATATATATATGTATGTATATGTATATATGTGTATATATGTATATGTGTATATATGTGTATATATGTACTGATCCTATTAATGATCTGATCCCACAACATTAATGTCTGGAGTGATACAAAGCAATGGAATATTAATTTCAACCAACCTCCTCCCACTTATGATTTACTGTTTATATTTACCTATTTGAATCCTAAAATTATTAGCAGAAAGAAACTATAAGAATGAGGACTCCCTTTATGTGGATAAAGTCTCCTTTGACTGATTACACTCTCTACAGAACAATACATTTCAGTGGTCACAGCATCAAGTTTGACATTTTTGGTTAGAGGCACTACTGTCTTTCGACCTTTCCCATTAAAATATACTGCAGCAAATTTAATGGTATTTGTGGTGACCATGAATTATACATAGAGAATATTATAGCTTCAATTAGCCATTGCTCATTTGACTAATGATGAAACTTTGTCCCATCATCTCGTTGTTCCCAAGATTCAGCCAAGAAGAGTTGCTTTCTGCAAACATAAATCATAACTGGAGTTAGGTCTTTCTAGTCTGATGGACTTTTGCCTAAACGATAGTTGGACTATCTATTCACCAGACAATTTGATAAATGTCAAACATTTTACTAAAAGCCTTGATGTATAATGAGTTTTTCAAAGCAAAGATTCAAGTTCTGACAGCATCACTGGTGCTGAGCAGCTGCCAGAACAGTCCATTCCATGATGCCATTGCACTGTTTTACTAATTATGGGTGCCAACTTGCACAATATCAGTAGCTATTGCCTAAATATTACTAAGAGTATGGTCTCCTTAAAACTGTAAAATTAACCACTTTAATTTTTCCCACTCATAATAAATTGAACTTTGAGACAAATTAGATTCAATTTGACATGAATTTAGCTCAATAGTTGACATTGAATTATGGGTCCAGTTAATACTTTTGGGGCATCAAGCTTTAAAATGCGATTTTGATTTTAGATTCACTTTTTAAGAACCTAAGCTTTAGACACTACTCGAACATTTGGATGGTGGGTTTTGGGTTGCATTTAATTAGGGAATTTAGGGTGCTTACAAGCACGACAAATGAAGGTTCATTCTATTCTCATACTTTATCATTTTCATTTCATGTCAAACATTTTTATTATTGGTTATTGTGTGGGGTATGAAAATGTGAAATGATTTAAGATGTTTTGGTTTTGCAGGTTTCATTTAACATTAGTCATCACGGCAACAGTTTGCTGTTGGATGATGTAAGTTTCCTCATTTGTTCTTGTTGCTTTCTTTTAGCACATCGTTCTTTGTCATGACATTCTTGTATGAATGAGAATCGTTTCAATTTCTCATTTTATTTTTCTTCCATGTTATCTAAGATAAGTTACCCATAATGCTGATATAACACAAAAAAGTATCACAAAGGAGCATGACTTAGAATATATGCAAGTTAAGACAAACAGCTGCCAAACTAGATAATGGGGCAATAGAAGAAAATGATACGTTGGTCGTATCTGTCATGCGATGTTTATCACCCCACTTGAGATCTTATACATCAGCTGATCAGCATAAGAGATGGTGTTGAAGTCTTTTATAATCTTTTTGTGATCAGCATCATTTTATTGTGTTTTTCTTTTGTCTAATTACCACTTTACTTTCTTTTCTTTCTAGGTGGGCAATTGTCTATCTCGCGCAGCTGAAACCTCTGATTGTTCCAATCCTCAGCGAAGGAGAGTGACATGCTTGGCAGAGAATAATTTGGGTTATTGCTATGTTTGAAGAAGTATATCCTATTCATGCTGAGATGCAACTCAGCAACTTCTTGTATGATTTTAAACAACTTTAATCTTTGAACCAAGTTGAGTATCAAACACTTGGAGATGTATCTTCATACACGTGTAATAATAATGTGCTTCTTTGAGTTGGTTCACTTAACATTTGCTTGTGGCCTTTCATCATCAGTGCTCAATTTGCCAATTCTTGTTCCTCAATGACACAGGAGTTTGAACTTGGAAACCATATCTACACTAGATGGTGTGAATCTGTATCAGTCCAAAAACAAATGTTGGCACAGTCAAGCTTTTAATAAGTAAACCAAAAACTTGGTAGATGTTTCTGACGGTCAAAAAAATGTTCTGTACAAGTACAGGAAAGAAAAGAACAGAGAAACAATACACCTCAAAACAAACATTTTCCAGAAGAACATAAATATACATGCAAATTAACAACAACAAGCCAAAGGAAATGCAACAATCTAACCTTGGATGTTTGACACTCGCAATGACGGAGTAGACTAACATAGTAAGTAGAAGATGTAACGCATGATCCGCAGCTGGAGCTGATGTAGTCGACGTTTGGTGTTTGCCCAGACCTTCATCACAATGCATGAGACCACATTTGAAACCAAAATAAACAGGTTCGCAATGTGGCCGAAAGAAAAGAAAGAAACAAAAAGGAGAAGGCAAATTTATAGAAACAAGAAGAAAAGCAAGAATTAGCTTCAAGTTGAGCATTTCCGCTAGAATAAAGAGAAGGCAAATTCACGTATGTAACAAAGAGAACCACTGGAATTCAAGAAGAAAGAGGAAACCGTGTGTTACAAAGGGAAGAACACAAGAAAACACGTTGAGATTAACGCGAAAAGCTTTGTCTTCAACGATCAGAAATCCAAGAAAACAGCAAGAGAAACGAAAAGATGATTCAGAACACTAGTGCCGGTTCAATTTGGAAGGGTCGTCGTCGTCGTCTCCAGACGCTCTCACGTTATACTTTCCACCCAGAAAGTCCAAGAAAAGAAGAAGAGGAGAAGAAAGGGTATGAAGATTCACGCAAAAAAGTTCGTCTTTTTCCAAGCAGAAATCCAAGAAAACAATAAGAGGAGATGAACCGATGATCGGAAGCTCACCGATTCCGTCCGGACCGCTTCCTCTTCTTGAAATTGAATAGATTGCCGTCATCACCGGCCCTTCCCCTCATACTTTCGACCCAAGAAAACAATCGCGAATCCCGAAAAGGGACCGAGATCGCCCTTCCGCCGTCAACAAGAAAGCCTAAGCGAGACCGACCAAATATTTCACCATTCTCCCATCAGAAACCACTGCTCCTCTCGGGAGAGCGTCGAGAACCTCAAAGAATCAATAGATCCGGCATGTACGATAAGGACCTCGAGGTGCCGCTTCTGCTTCCCTTGCTCTCTTCGCCTCGGTTCGAATTGGTCGGGGAGTCGATTCCCTCTCATTTAACCCTCGCGAAGGGCACGACTTTGGTTACGACTAACGACTGAGTGAGAACGATCACGATAACGAAAGCGACTTCAGAAACGACTTAACTAACGATGAAACGGCTCAAGCTTCGACTCTTCGGCTATCTTGAAAGCCTGTAATAGTCTAACATCACAGTGCAGAGGAGGGACAGACATGCCTTGTAGCCCAAATAAGAGCGAAGGGGTGTTGAGAGCCAAGCAGTCTACACCAACTTGTTCTTTGAGAGACTGTGGCAACAGTTCTACTCCATCTCAAAGGGCAACATGACGATTTGCCTCGTACTCCCTCGGATGAACAACCCATCTTTAATCCAAGGAGATAGTGTCAGTTTTGTGTCTGTGAAAGCAGAGGACCCAAACAAGCATATAAAGCAACCACTACGAAGAAGTGTGCGATGAGCCAAGCTGTGATTAGATATATATGAAACCTTTGATTGAGTGCTAAGTGTTCTCCAGCTGGTGTTGACGGGAGTTGTGAGCTTTCTTTTCTTGGAGTTGCTGAACCAGAGATTGCAGCTAATGGAATCTCAATGGTTGTATTCCGGAGAGTGATCATGAGGCCTGCAGCTTATTTGCATTCCTGTGGTTGAATCTTTAGGTGTACTGTTTTGCCGAACAGCTTCATTTACTGCATCATTAACAATTGTGTATATATAGAACTTTTGTTTAGATTTCCAAAAGGATGAAGAAAGGAGAAGAACATAGTTCTTGTTCTTCGTTTTTACAGAGGCAAATGAAACCACTCGCCATGGTCAAAGTGGAGAGAGCGGAGAGGGATAAAGATACAGAAGAGCTCCAGAGTTCCGTCCCCTCCACAGTCCACACTCATCAAACTGCGTGCAAGTGTGGCAAGGGCGCACATGCGGGTGGACGGGCCTTCCACACTCTCACGAGGCGCAGGTCGTACGGCCGCCAGGGAGCGTGGCCGCTGGCCCAGAGGACGGGCGCGGTGCACGCTCCTGCCAACGCGAGAGCTTCGGGTGTCGGACCACCTCCTTGCTCCCCCACACCCTTCCCCCTCCCCCCCCCCTCCTCCTCCTATATAAGCCCTCCATGCGTTGCCAAAGAAAGCCACCGAGCTGCAAACACTCCATCTGAAGTGCTGAAAGAGACGAAGGAATCGGTACTTCAACGTATTGGCCAGCATGAAGATGAGGAGCCATGGGAAGGTGCCGCAGAGAGGAGGGCTCAGCAGGGCGCTGCGACAGCAAAAGGCCAGGCTTTACATCATCCAACGCTGCGTCGTCATGCTCCTCTGCTGGCATGATTAGCCATTTCATCTTCTTTTTCCTGCCAATGTCATGGCGAGACTTCAGCTCCATGTAAATAGTCACAGATCCATATAGACTATGAGATAGTTTTTTTGACTGTGCTCTTCTTCTTGCCATTGTCGAAGGATTTCAGCAAGAAAACTACTCTTCTCCTTCTTGCTCATCAATGGTTGCATGTGACGTTTGAGCCTGTAACTCTGCATTGTGCTTCCACGTGCGGTGCTTTGAGATCAACCGGATCGGTGTACTTCTCAAGCTTTTTACTGCATTGCTGTGTGAGCTCCACTTTGGATTCCAACTGGAGCTTGAAAAGAAATAGATTACAGTACAAGCTGCTGTCTGAGAGCGCTCCAGACTGAGCAGGCATATGTTGGATCAGAATCTGTGCAGATTATTGTAGTTATTTATTCATGGGAAGCACCAAACTTGACTGAAACAGGGGAAGAAGACTACCTCGAGATGCAGATTAAACCTGAACATGAGAATCTTGTTCAGAAGGAACTCAAACTTTTCTTTACCTTTCGGCACCATTAGCATTTACACTACGAGTACACTTGCTCTGCACATTTCTCCTGCAGGCTTCACATGTTCAACCTTGTTCCAAGGAATCATCACTGGTAAGACTTCCCTGATACCTGCAGCAAATTGCAGTGCACAAAGGTTCTCTAGCATGCTGATTGATGCAGCAACAGGCTGATGCAATTATCATGTATAAGAACCAGCATATACTTGGCTTCCAATGACACTCCATGCAATTCCTGGAATCACATTTATGCTTGCTCAACTCCAAATGCACAATAATATGACAAATTGTGTCCACTCCATTGTAGCAGTAATCTTTTCAAGAAAAAAAGAAGAAAAATAAATGTAGTAATAGTAAAACAACATCAGTTTGATAAAAGTTGATCCATATCATATTGACATTATCCTAATATTACCTGACTATAGAATTAAAATTCAATATAGCTTCTCTCTTCTTCTTTCTTCTTCTTTTCTTCTTTTTCCTTTTTTACCTTTTCATCATCATCAATAATAATAAAACTATAAGTCCTAATTATTTGGGATCAATTACTAGTTATTTAGATATGTAAATAAGTTCAAAATACTTAACTTTTTATTTATAGTTTTTACTAAGATCTTTTTAAGTCATCTTATATCTATTCTCATACTACTAACATTAATCATTTTACTTCTTTTGACTATCGTATCCAAATGTCTCATATGTTTATGTCATCTTAAATGATCTTTTCTCATCTTATCTTCTAATAAAACGATACCTAAGTATTCACGAATAAACATATTTTTTTCTAGTAAATCTTTTTTTTTTTTTACTTTTTCACTAGAGAAAAAAAAAATCAACTGTAACTTTAAATAAAAAAAATTCATCAAAGAGACTTAAAGACCGAAAACAACTCAACCTTAGTGTGTCCCTTTAATATGGAGCAGCATCTCAATACAATACTCAGATGGTGTTCTTCCACCCTGGAAAGTGCACCAAGTGCAAGGTAGTCTTCTCCTGATTAAAAAGAAAAGAAAAAGACATCAAATGTATCCTACAAATAAAATATGATTTCTGATAATGTGTTCATGTAATAGGATGATGCAAAACAAAGTTGCAAATTGGGTATCTTAATCATAAGATGATCATAAGATTAGGACCTCAACTGGTTCTGATAATTCAAGAACCACATACTCTAATGTGAGACTAAATCGGAAATGACTGTATATTATCGTCATTGGACATATAATTTAGAAAATTATTTATGTTGCTAATTAATTATTTCCGCCATAATTCGTTGCTATTTGTGCCTTCTAACATTGCTTTTGTTCTCGCCATGACTTCGCCTCAGCAGCCGCCGTGCAGTTTCCGTGTTCAAACGTGACAGTATTTGTGTGTATCTTCTTCCACTGTAGTCTGCGAAAATGGACTTTGCTTACTGCCGACATGACCACATTGATTGAGCTCTCAAAGTCAAAGTCAGTGCGATTCAGTCAACGAGTGCGGCATACATGAGCTGTTGTTACCTAAACATGTAATTATGATTCAATATGTAATTATGATTCAGTCAACGAAACATGTAATTATGATTCAATATGTTGATGATTTGGGGTGAGTCTAATCTCACCTAAACATGCATTTTCAAAACAAGGTTCAAATGAATCATCATATTCTAAAAATTAATATAATTCATATTATTTCCCGGATAATATATATGTGATAAATTTATTATTGGATGAAGGATGTGCGAAATGGGGAAGGATTGGCTTTGCTTGCAGGTCTCTCTCAAGATAGGTCATGTCAAGAGGACGGTGCGGAGGTTGGTTTCACAAAGTAGTTGATCATGGTAGATCCGTGGTGACAACCTTCTCTTTCGTCGATCGGACTCATATGCCATTTCATGAATTATTCCGTCTAAATATAAATATATTTGTTTTGACAAGATATTATATAAAAAAAATAGAGTGTATTGAGAAACCAATTTCATTGAGCAAGTCGATTGTTTCGATTCAAAATATCATGCAATCGAAACTGAGGTTTAATTATATATTAACCATTGTAGTGGGTTATCTTTGGTATTTTATATTTTATATTTTTTAAAAATTATATTGATATTTTTGTAGTTATAAAAGTGAAACATCCCGATTAATTTATCCTGGCATCATCGGTCTTATCAACAAAAATATAAAAATAAAAGATAAAATAAAAATTTTAATATTCTAGTTGGTGATAACATACAATATCGATGGTAGTAGACGATGATACCACTAAAGGTTACGGGTGACTGTTGTGGATGAAGAGAATAACGACGAAAAATGAGTACTACTTTGCATTCGCATTGACATCAACGTAGTTACCGAACAATGAAAGGGCTATCGATGTAGATGTCAAGCGGCGTCGCTCGGTGTCTATGTCGATGTCGACTCGGATACAGAGTGGCCCTACTTTTCACCATCGCTCTCCTCCTCCATAATAGTCCCAAGGGGTACTATCGTTCATTACCACATATGTTGTCTATCACTACTAATTGAAACGTTAAAATTATTTTTTTATTTTTTATTTTATATTTTTATTAATAAAATTGATGATTTTAAGATAAATAGATCTATATGTTTTACTTTCATAACGAATATCCATATAACTTTTTAAAATATAAGTATCGAGATGCTAAAATAGATAAGTATAAAAGTAATATATAATTAGCTCAAAGTCCGATTCTTGATTTATCTATTTAATTGGTATTATCAGATTCTGATAACTATGATTCAAGGAAAATATTTAAAATGAAAGTTCTAGATACTTTTGCTGATATCAAGTCTTGTTGACGGATAGATTCAAGGATCATTCACCTTATGAGAGGAACCTTGAATCCTTATGTGAGCTGACACAAATGAAGACGTGTGACTACTCTCCCCATGCTTTCTTTCTCCTCCATGTAGTAGTGGTGGGTCTTATGCTTCCCTTCCAACCCAACCAAAAGACACTCTCCAACAAATCTTTGCATGACAAGTACTTTAATTCCTTTAGAATTTCCCCTTTTTATTGTACTTTGAGATTCGTAAAATGCTTTTGGAACAATACTAACCAAATCGATACGTATTTGTTTGTTATCGACTCCACAAACTCGTGAGATTTCAAACGAAATATTTGTTAGTTATTACGCGCAACAATTCAAAGCACAATAAGGATACCATTTTCCACTATATATTTATCGACCCAAACCGAAGCCGTTGGCGGCATCGCGGTGGGCGATCGAATTAGAAGCCTTTCATCGCCGGGACGGCGACGATGAAGAAGAGGGCGCCCTCGTCGTCGTCGTCGCTGGCGTTGGCCGCGTTGCCCGTCGCCCGAAGCAGGCTCCGGTTGGGCCTGCAGCTGATCCTGTGCGTGTCGGTGCTCGCGTGCACGCTCACGCTGATCCGCATCTGCTCGAGATCGCCCTCCCCGGTCGACCTCGTGGAGGTGCCCTTGCTCGCCCCTCCCAAGATCGCCTTCCTGTTCCTCGCCCGCTCCAATCTCCCGCTGGATTTCGTCTGGCACACCTTCTTCCAGGCATCGCCATCGTCAAGAATCCCTTTCTCCGGTTCTCTTCTTTGATGCGATCTAGAGTTTTGCTGTTGGTGCTCTGTGCAGAAAGCCGAAGAGGAGAAATACTCGATATATATCCACTCGGAGCCGGGCTTTGTGTTCGATAGGACGACGACAAGATCGCCGTTCTTCTTTGGCCGTCAGCTTCAGAATGGCATAAGGGTCTTGCAATCCTCTCTGAGTTATTATTTTATCATTTGAATCTCGAGCAGAATTTTGATGTTGTGGCATAGAGGTTTTGGGGTTTGCAGGTGGTGTGGGGTGAGGCCACTATGATCGAAGCAGAGCGGTTGCTGCTCGCTGTGGCCCTCAAGGATCCGGCTAACCAACGGTTTGCCTTGATCTCCGATAGGTAGTGGGTGTTTCTCGAGTCGTTCTTGGAGATTAATACCATTTTTTTTTTCATGTCTATCCCATGATTTTTTGTTTTTTTTTATGATATGCATTAAACAAAATATATTTTAGGGCTTATGTCTGATCGGAAAATGAAGCATGTGGTCTGTGGAAATGACGTTCTTATTTCCATGTGGTTTCTTATTTAATTTTTCAGTTATAAGCTTGTGAAATGTCTAGCACCAACTCTTTAGGAATCTTTTCATTTGTCATTTGAAAGAATCCTACTCCCTAGTTTTGATACTCAGTCTTAAGTAGAACTAAAACAACATCTGCACCAATATTCACTTTATTTACTTGCTCATGTGTGTCCTGTTCTCATGTGCGGCAATGAGATGCAAGCTTTGCAAAAAGAGAAACAACTAGGTTAATCAGGTTTAGAAACCCAATTTTTGTTGTTGCATCAAATTTTGACAGTATAGACATGTATTGCTAACCCAAAAAAAGTTACGATAGAAATTTAACTTTTGTAAATAAATGTTGAACCTACGACATGGTCTTCCTGATTTTGTTGATACCTGCCGTATGCCATTACTCTAAAATCATAGTTTGGATAGTTCTGAATATTCCTATCAATTAGTTAGAAAGGTCTTTGATTGACCTCTACCTTATGCTTATTGTAAATGTTAAGCAATGTGATTTGTCCCCAAGTATTGGTTACAATATTTTTTTTTTTTAAAGAAATCTAAGAGAAAAAGCTAGAAACATACTTGAGAAAAGAAGAGCAATGAAGGTAGAAAGGATATCTTATGCATATTTTTTTTCTCATTGAAAGCTAATCAACACAATTGTCAAAATCCCCTTAAATTTTGGAAGACATTTCTAAACACCAAAAGTTATTCTAATTTCTAACTAAACTTTTTATAGGGCCTTCTTCTATAATAACATACTACAAAGACTGCATATCAACCAAAAATTTTTTTTTTGGGGTAAGAAAAAGCCTTATTGACTGAGTCCTAATTTCCTAATATTTCAAAAACATTGATTGAATGTTGAATGTTCAACCCTAAGTAAATCCATTGTGGATCAGTAGCTTGTCTATCATCTGACTTGGAAGTGTATCCCATTGTTTTGATTGGATAGTTATTTGGGTATATTTTGGGATTCTAATCAGTCATTAGTAATCATACTTTTGCTTGTATACAGAAGGATAAGTTTGTGATTCTGTTATATGAAGTTTTGGTGGATTGTCATATCTCACATGGTTGCAGTCCTATAAGAGTTGAGGCTTTATAGCTTCCTAATTTATCTCAATTTAGCATGGCATATCATAGGTGTGATGAATATATATTATATGAAGCCCTAATGGATCTTCATGACTCGCATAGTATATAACTCCTATAAGAGTTGAGACTTGTGAACTTCAAACTTCTATGGATCTAGCATGGTATGTCATAAGTGGTGCATATGTGTTTTGATAATTGAGGCTTGTTCTAAGGTAACCTGAATGGTTTGTTGTTGTTTTAGTGCTACTACAATTCTATAAATACATTCATATAAAATTGCATGAAGAAGCTATTTCATTTTCCATGTAACTGCCTTTAATCTAATTGGAAATAGTTATTTCACTGGACAGACAAAAAGAAAAGAAGAATCTGTTGTCTTAGTATTTCCAAATATGTTCAAGTTAATGTTATCCCATATATTTTTTTTCGTTGGTTTCATAGCCAAGCAATTATTACTTTCAACTGATTCCTTTTTCTTCCCCACCTTATAACAGGCCATTTTTAATTTTTTTGATGTCTTACAACTTTGATGCTCTGAAATCACTTCCGATGTTCTTGGCCATTTTAATTTCTGATTCATTGATTTTATATGGCAGCTGTGTTCCTCTTTACAACTTCAGCTATATATATAGCTACATGATGTCTTCTTCAAAAAGTTTTGTGGATAGGTAGGCTACCAAAGGGTTATTTTTCATATTGTTCTTATGCTTTGACATTTTTCAATGTAGACATGGAAAAGACTAAGCTATATGGTCATTCTTCTAGCTTTCTTGACAGGAAGGATGTACGTTATAATGCCAAGATGTTTCCTACAATACCCAAGGACAGATGGAGAAAAGGATCCCAGGTTATCATATTCATAGCTGTTGTATTTTGATCTAGAAACATCAGTAGGTTTTTTTTTTTTTTCATTTAGAAGACAAGAAATCAACTTTTGTTCAATTTTTAAGTTTTCATCATGTCTTTAACTACATTAACACTTTCCTTCAGTGGATAACCTTGGTTAGAAAGCATGCTGAGACTATTGTGGCTGATACTATCGTTTTTCCAGTGTTCAGTAAATTCTGCAAGGTAAGGAGTAAAATTATGTACATGGTTCAGATTTTTGCTTCTGATGTCTTTTGTGGACCTTTGGTGATAATTTTTTATCTAATTTGAGGTATCTGTGAACTTGTGCAATATGAGTATCTAGCTTTTTACTCTAAATAAGAGAAAAAAAAATGAAAAATGAGATTTACATATCGATAGCCCTTAATTGTACTCATCTCTCTGACACAGATATTATGTGCTGCGTAGTCAGACTCAGAGTAGTCTGTTCTTGGAAAATCTCAAGCTTGATTAATGTAATCACTATCATGGATTTTTCTATCGAGCAAAGGGTTCAGCATAGATATTTTTAATCTAAACAATTAATTTTTCTCTTCTAGTAAAGCAGTCAAAATTCAAATGCCATTTAGCTTCGATAAATATGCATTCCAAAATTGTTTTAGCACAGGTGCAATTAGGGATTTTAGTTGTTAGCTGTTGTTATTTTTTGGTTAAAGAACAAAGGCAATAATTGTTATCCACAGGGACTTGTTTCTTCCTCGGTCTCAACCTTGTGTTGCTTTCTGGAGGTTATCTTTGATGAATTTACATCAGCTATGCAAATTTTGGCACATCATGTTCTTCGATAAAGGGGAGAGCAACCTAAACTCCCTCTAAACTTTTTACGTTTTAGTACTAATTAATTAAATTGAAAATAGAAGTACTCCTGGATCTAGTATTGTTGTGAATTGATTCATTTTGAGCATCAATAACTGGGTAAGATATTTGAATGAAACTAGGAAGATATTTAGGTCATATTCTGACTATTTATTGGACAAGCTTATGTGGGAGGACATCTTGTAATTTGAAGTGTACAATTAAAACATTATCCTACCTTTCTTAGCACGACCATAATCTAATAGTAGTATTTAATCGAGTTAATTACATATTACCCCCTGTAATTAGATCTCTTTAGCATCTCAGTCTCTAGACTTAAAAATTTTATATTAGAATTCCTATAGTTATGAAAGTGAAATATTTAGCTTCATTTATCCTAATGTCGTCGGTTTTACCGACGAAAGTATGAGAACGATGAGCAAAAAGATAATTTCAACGTCCCAGTTGCGTTTTTGGTGGTGACGGACAGCGGCGTCGTTGGGGTTCGCAGGTGACTGTTGTGAACGAGGAGCAGCGGCGAGAGATGAGGCGCCGACGTAGATGTCAATGCTCTGCATCTACGTTAGCATCGCTCGGTAATTGCATGGTGTCGATGCAGATGCAGAACAACGTTGTTCTTCCCCGCATCGTTATCGACACCGACGCAGATGCAGAGCGACGAAAGGGTTATTCTGCATTTGCATCGACACCGATGCAGTTGTCGAGTGACACTGACACAGATCCAGAGCGTCAACATCTGCGCCGTCACTCTCCCTCCTCATCCATAGTAACCACCCGCGATCCCTAGCAGCGTCGTTGTTTGCCACCATAAAAAACGT
Organism: Musa acuminata AAA Group; assembly: GCF_036884655.1. NCBI lineage: Eukaryota > Viridiplantae > Streptophyta > Magnoliopsida > Zingiberales > Musaceae > Musa > Musa acuminata. Next base: position 44,228,454 of record NC_088329.1, on the reverse strand, counting down.
AACTAGGACATTGAAATTACCTTTTTTCTTATTGTTTTCGTATTTCCATTGATAAAACAAACGATATTAGGGTAAATACAGCTAGATGTTTCACTCTTATAACTATAGGGATTTCAATGTAAATTTTTGAAGTCTAGGGACTGGGATGTTAAAGAGGTATAACTTCAATGTTTAATATGTAATTAGCCCATATTTAACCATTACTTGTAATTTTAAACGTTTTATTATGAGATAAAAAATAGTTTTAATATGTGAATACTGGTTCAGTTAGGAAAATGGATATTTTTCATTTTCTGTTATCTTATTTTAAATGCTGACTTTTGAGGATAATCAGATAGCAAAAGGACATGTTGTCTCAGTATTGCTAAGGAAATGACTTTAGGTAGATTACCCTAATAAAACTTTGTTTAAAGTTATAATGACTCGGGCCTGATGGGCTAACTGGCCTATCAACTTCGTTTAGTCTAAACCACTGACCAAAATGCTTAAGCTGAAGTTGATAGTAGTACACTCATCAGACCTTATAAGCCAATCTTAATCTTGCCCACTTTCGATGTGGGACTAATCAGGGGTGTTACAATCACCCCCACTTAAAGGCTTGACGTCCTCGTCAAGCCCCACCATAACCCAGATCAAACCCTAGCATAGTGCATGTGAGGCGTAGCCCAGTGGTGGCTCCACGCCGTGACGAGTCCTCTGACTCCGTCTACGGGTAACCCTTTCCTACTCGAGCCCCCTCACCATATCCAAATGCTAGGTCGACTCTGATACCAAATATAATGACTCGGGCCTGATGGGCTAACTGGCCTATCAACTTCGTTTAGTCTAAATCACTGACCAAAATGCTTAAGCTAAAGTTGGTAGTAGTACATTCATCAGACCCTTATAAGTCAATCTTAATCTTGCCCACTTTCGATGTGAGACTAATCAGGGGTGTTACAAAAGTAGTATGTGCTGATTTAAAACTAATTCATGCCTCTATCTTGTTGCTATGACAACTTTGTGTTTGTGGCTTCAAGATTGCAGGGAAAAGCAAAAAAACTCCGTAGACCTAGATAAAATTTATTTTAAGCCAGAAAATAATTGTTTTAATCAGTTAATGATGGACAGGTTCGCATTTTTACATGATAAGGTTTCATTGGCTTAATCACAGGAGTTTGATTGCTAAATGGTAGAAGAAGTGACAAGGTTCTTGCTTGTAGTTTTTCTGTTTTCTATCCAATACGAGTGTAGATTGTCTGGTAGCTACCTTGTTAGTCTGTTTTTTTTTTCCTCTCTCTTTCTTTTATCCTTTCATTCTAGGCATCTCGGATTCATTTTATACAAGTATAAAATGGCTTGGTCCTTAACTTGCATCCTGTAGCCAACAGGTTACATCTTCAGAATCTGCATACTCTTCCTAAATATAGTTTTACTTTTGCAGACAGCATTTATTCTATTAATATCAGTTGCTCTAAAAAATTCAGTCTGCAATACACAAGTTCCCTTTGAACTCAGATTTCCAAATACAAGAGCTTAATGTTTGCCTAGCAAAATTAGCAAGCCAATTTGGCAGCATACTGAACATAGCAAACTCTTATCTGGTCTTTGCTACTAGTTTCAATCTACTTGTCATTCACTTTCAACATTTTTCGCTTTTTAAACCATTAGACTCTTATTGTGCTTGTTCCTTTGCAGCGGCAAACAGGACTAGCACTTGGTGCAAAACAGAATAATGTGAGTAGACTCTTCCATTATCCTTCTAATTAAAGGATAACCTCGTAAGATAAACTTATAATAGTTGTCGTTTGTAGCTGTGTAATATATCTGGTGTTTCAATTCCACCACTCTCTTTTCAATTTGCTACATTAATTTATGATATGTTAATGATGTCCATTAAGTTGTTGCTTTCATATATTGACATCATTCTGAATGTTATTCAGGCAATTTTTTTGTTTAAAATTTTTGAGTTGTAAGATTACTTCAAAGCAAATATATGAAACAGGCAAGATACTTTCCACAATTTGCAGAGTGCTGATCATAGCAAGGAGGTGTAAATATAGATTAACATAAAACATTCTTTGAGAGAAAATGGTGATTATATATATTTTTTCAAGTCCATCTGCTACATTTTAGCTAATACCTTCCTCAGTTGGACATTCTACTTCTCTATCGACACCTGATGATCTAATCTGCCATGGGCTTTGTCAATTTCAAGGAGCTGTTACATTTGTAGGGTCTGTAAATTAGAAAAATAGAAATTCTAAAATATAGTACAGAGGACAGAAATTATATTAGGGTTTCTTGGAGACCACAAGACAAATCACAAGAGGTCTGGTTCCTTCTCTTGGAGATTCTCTTCCTCTCGATTATTCCCTGTTGCTTCCTTCTATCTGCTCAACTCATGGCAGCCCGTTGGCATCCATATGCAAATTTGGTTGTCTTGGTTTCTGCAAAGACTGTCCTTTGTGTGCTTGGCTCTTATAAACTGGATCCATTCAAGTGATTTGCTTATGCAGAAAGGATGGGTTGCTGCTCCTTGCCCCAGTTGTTCTGTGGCAGTAGAATCATTTGATCACATCCTGTTTCCAAAATCTACAATAAAACAGTCAGTCATGAGGCCTCATTCAAAAACCTATGGTGATTTTCGCTCCCAGAAAGTTAACATTATTAAAAAAATAAAACTTTCTAGTTTCTAGATACTTTTTATTATGGCCTCTGTTTAAATAATGTGCAGTGGATTAATCCCCACTGCACTGCATTTTATTGTGCCTTGTTGCTTGTATTACATAACTTTTTATTCTTTTTTCCTTTAAAAGATCTTTCGTTTTCTTAATGAACAAGTTGGATAGCCTCTCTTCTCTCATATATTCTCTTTCACCAAAAGAACTAGCTGCCACATGCTTTTGAAGAGAAAAATATCTTCTCTTTTTGACAACGAAGCAAATATTTTTACGAGAATTAATTAATAAGTTGATGGTGCGTGACCTATAGAGAATAGAAGTTATTACTAGAGGAACTTCAAAAGGTACTATTACATTGGCCATGTTGTAGGTTTTACCCATTAAAAAAAGGGTATGCCCAGTGAATGAGGCTCCCACCAATGCGGGGTTTGGGGAGGCTCAATGTATGCAGCCTTATCTTTAAATATTGAAAAAGACTATTTTCGTAATTTGAACTCTGATCTTTTAGGATGCAAAGGGGCAACCTTACTACTGTAGCAAGGTCCGTCCTCTAAAACATTTTACCCATTGATGGAAATATTTTTATGATAAATAATTGATAAGTTGATGGTGCATGACCTAAAGAGAATAAAAGTTGTTACCAGAGGAACTTTAAAAAATATTTTTAAGACAATACTTTGAGATATTTTCACTCAAGTTAATATCAAAGAACATGGATAAAATGAACATCCAGTATTTTCGTCAAAAGCTTGATGATCCTGTAATCATGTGAGCTTCGGAAAGTTTCTGAAGATAAAAAGGTGCAAAGCTGGAAAGAGATGTCATAATTCAGGGTCTTCATATTCAACTATTAAAAGACTGCAAAAATAACACCATGTGGGAATTCTACAATTATTGATTTACAAGTTAAGACATACCTGTGGGACAAATAAAATTTATAATGATCAGGTACCTAAGCTGTTTGTTTATTGATGAACGAGATCTTGTAACGTGTAGATACTTTATTTGAGAACAAGAGTACTGGAAGGAATGGATACATCTGCATCTATGAGTTGAGATTGCTAACAAGATCTCACTATGAAGAAAGCCTCTTAACATGGGCTTGTTGGTTAGTGTTCTGACATTACAGAACTTCTACTATCTTGGACTCAGATCTAATCATAATGCTTATAATCTCATTGGAAAATAAAAAAGAGCACACATTTTAAAATTGTCATGTTTGTGCAGTTAACAAAGCTTTGTGTTTTGTTATATTTCTTGAATTGAAATTTGTCTGCATTTTATCAGAAAGCCAGGTGTTCAAATCTGAGTTCGCTCATATGTTGTCCACCTTTCACGATGTCATAAACATTTTTAAAGGATGAATTGTTTCAAAAAATGATCTTTAAGCTTGGACGGATGGTAGTAATTTACCATGAGGGATCTCTCAATAGTCATCCTTGATTTATGTTTGTGCAGAAAGAAGCTGCCCAGAAGGAACATGATTGTATACCAGATGAACACTACGTGCAAACATTACTCTCTGTAAGATGATTTGATTTGGTTTTTTAATTTATTTTGCTGGCACAATCCTGCATTTATTATCTGTATATTGCATCTAATCTTCATTGCACAATGGGCATTTAGACAGGAGTTCTACTTGGAAAGCTCTATAAAATGTTTCTTCTTTTTCTTTTGTTCTGATTATTAGCTTTTCTTTTTCTAGATGAGTCATCTTGAAGATGAACTAGAGAGAAGAACTTTAACATATACATCATGGAACCAATCTATAGATACGAAGGACAAAAGAAGTTGGCATCCTAAGACGTTCGAGTTTCCTGATGCGAGCCTGGAGCACATTATGGAAATAAGGGTTAGTATCATCTACTGTTCATATTTACATATCATAGTGCAGTGCATTTTTTTGAATTTTCTTTATGTGAGAAAAGCCTATTTCTTCACTTTGCAGAACATTAATCATGTCTACTATGAGACAGAATATCGAACAGAGTGGTGTCAGTGCAATGGCACTTTCGTACCGTGCTTCTTATTTGCAAGAAAGTTTTCCAGGAGTGCTGCCATGCGCATTCTGAATGAGGGTTTGCTTGGACCATTCGATGCGGGTGCTTTTTTGTTCACTAACTCCTAATTTCGTGCTAACTCTTGGAACGGGTAGCTTAATACTACAGCCATTCTGCAAGTTCAATGATGCAATCAGATCATTTCTTCACACTCGGAAAACCGATCATGATGACCTGTGGAAGTTACAAATGAATGAAGAACCTGTCACCACCCTCATATATTAGCAGGAAGGCGACCGTTGTCTTGAGACTGATGCCATACGAAATCTGAAAGAGAAATCATTGGACTGATATGAAAGAAGATGCAGGTCTGCGTAGAACCTACAAAATGGCATCGTGGGTAAACCCTTCCCTCAAAATGTAAAGGTATCTCATAGTGAAAATTTGTGTGACTGATGTTTAGCTTACAAAGAGCGAATTTTCTTGTGGCTTATACAAAGTGTTTATTACTAACTAGTTTTAATTTAAACCAACTACAATTTTTTTTTCCATACAAGCAAACAGATACTTCTTCCAGTGTACATTTACTATTTTAATTTCAGATGCTTGTTTTTCACTTATATGGGTCAAAGTTTCATGGCAGAATGGACTCAAAATGATTTGAGATATTTACCAAGCTCCAATTTCTCTTCTTTAGAAGCAGAAGGATGGAAACCTGATTCGTTTTGAGAAATTACAGTGGAAGCAGTGGAGCAATATTCATCTAATATCACCAGTTTCTGCACTCAAAACATCAGATAGACTGAGCTGCCAAGGTAAGATTACTCCTTTACTATTTGCATCAGATTATTTTTGCGTTAACAAAAATAATCTTTTTGCTTGCAAGGACAAGATACTCTGCATGGATACTATGTGAGCTTATGCATCTTGCAATTTGGGCCATTTTGTACATGGAAACAACTAAGATAGCTTGAAATAAGTAAGTAGGAATAGGACAGATCCTACCTATTAAGTTTGGTAGGACTATAAAGAAAAAAAATATATTATCCTATTAATTTTAATTAATGATCATTCCAGCTCTCTATTTTCTCAATTTTTCTCTCTGCTCTCCACTATCATATCCCAACCTTCCACCTTAAAGAAACCATCCTGACTAAGCTGTCAATGTATACATGTATCTTTCAGAGAAACATGTATGAAAGAATGAGGTGTACCAAAGAAAAATGGTTTTGGTACTTCACTCCTTTCTGACCCTTCTAATAAAAGAAAAAAAAGCAAATTATAATTCAAGGATCGGGATGACCGTGTTATATAATGAAATGCGACATCGATATGGAAGTAATTAAGCATGCATCATGGAAAGCCTAGAAAGCCCTGTGATAAAGCCCTTGAATCTTATTCCACGACTCTTCCCTCTGCATCTTCAGCTGCATGTAGAAGTTGCCAATGAAAGCCTCCGCCTTGGCAAACAGCTCCTGCTTGCTGAGCTCTCCAGCCTCCTCCTCCTTCTCCTCCTCCTCCTCCTCGTCCTCCTCCCACTCTTTACCCGCACTGTCTCCCTCGAATCCACCGATGAAGAAAAGGCTCGGCTTGGAGGGGCAGCGCTTGAGCGTCTGCTCTCCCGGCGCAACTTTCGCGGACTTCTGCCCCACCGGCTTCTGCTGCGGAGCCCGTTCACGCGGGTTGACAACCTCAGCCACATAGTTAGCTGCGTCAACGGGTGCAGCACTTCCGGCGGTGGGAGCTGCCGCGGTGTTGTGTGCCTTCTTCTCCTCTTGATGCCTGGAGATGGCGTCGAGGAAGCCGGCCTCGACACCTAGAGCAACAATAAGGATGTTGAGAAGGAAGTAGAGGTAAGAGGTTCTCAGGGACGAGGATATGAAGGGGAAGAAGAGGAGCAAGAGAAGGAACGCCCCCTTCGCCACTTGCGACCTGGGCAGCTTCTCCATGGCTAGCCACTCAGGTGTGAACAGTGGTAGTGACATGGATGGAAGCGTGGTGGGACATTTATAGGACAAAGATGAATACTTGAGAAGGTCTTGAGGCTTAGGATTAGCCATGAGCGCTGGAGATATTTATTTGATTGCTGTTGAGGGTAATGGTTTGCATGGGGAGGAGGAGGATAAGGGTCGGTGGGAACATTCCATCACCTTTTGGAGGAGCAACTTCGAGCTATTCACAACCAGAAGTGGAGAGAGCTTTCGGGGTATCTTTGTTTTCTCCTGGCTGTAAGCTGGGAATCCATTTCTTCCTTCTCCTGCCTCCCACTTGCATGGTTTGGGATAGCGGAATGTGCTGCTTCTTGTCTTCGACTTTGTGTCTCCTTGGAGGATATGTCGAAAGGTTTTCCCATGGGAGTAGCAGTCACTTGACCCACCACCTTTGACAACTTCGAGAACCAACTTGTGTATGCTGAGTACACCTCAGAAAGCTAGTGAGTCATCAGGTTATGCGATGAAGTTACATGTTCTCAGGTGTCTCCATCAAAGTCATGGTGAATTTGGTAAGGTAAGAGATCTGTTTCCGACGGTGGGTCTATTGCATTAGCTCTTCCTGTCTTCCATCCTCTCATTGATCTCTCAAGTGGATGAAAAATAGGAAGAAGCTAAGGACTACTTGAAAGAGGATAATTATTCCTCATGGATCAGAGTGTAGTTCCTGTAAGTGATTGGTGATGGATCTCACCACTCATAAAACACAAGAGTAACGCAGGGTAAAAATTTTACGGTGGCCTTCAGGCTACATCAATCCACTAAAACTATTGATTGACTTCTTCTTGAGATTAATAATCTCTCTTTTTTTTATCCTAAAAAATTTTAACACGGATCTAAGAATGTTTTTACAGCAAATTTAGAAAATTTTGTAATACTTTGGTTTCGACTTAGGCATTTTGAATTAATAGTTTAGACTTAACATATTAGGAAGTTAGACGTATTATTAAGTTGGATCATTATAATTGGTATCAAAGATATTTTAGTATTTGAGAATGGTACAATACTTAGTAAGAAATGACTATCTGTGGATAAGTTCAGAGGACTATATTTGAACTATGATAAACTTTAATAAAAATATTATATTTTAATATTTTAATCTAATAATATATTAAAAATAAATAGAGATTAAAATTGATATAATAAGTTAATTATTATTAAAAAAATTTTAAAAAAAATTAATAATTATTAAATCGTACAAGATGCTAAACATAGACTTAAACCTAAGACCCATCAATTATGTGACAATGTACTAACCATCAGAATGTCTCAACAGAGATAATTATTATTAATTTAAACTTGAGTATTTTTTTATCAACAATTTAGGTTTATCAAGTTAACAAGTCAATTATCTCTATTTTAGATATAAAATTTGTTAGAAATGACCTTAAATCAAAATGATCAGTGGATCATTCAGACGACCACTAAAAGGTAAAAGGTATATAGATATAGCCAAGGACGACGAGTATGTGGGCGTCCAATTTGCTTCACCTTTCCACCCGCATCGAGGTCAGCAAGAATCGAAGAGGCAAGAAACAAAAAGTGACAGGGCATTAAGATGAAGCAAAGATGCAGTCCTTTATGCCCTGCATCTTCTTTTACCAGGGACCGATCATGTGTGGGCTAAATTTGATGCACGAATCCTCGCCTTTGGCGTCGTTGTAGGAGCAAAGGATAGAATAGCATGTGCCCCGTGGGTCGTAAAGCATGATCAGCTGCAACCTTTTCTTTTCTTTTCTTGAGCACACACTCATCATGGCCATGGCAACCAGGAATAGTACTGTGCAATCTTTTCGACTATTCTCCGGTTCTCATTGCAAGAACTGTTCGTGTACTGCTTCCTAGTTCGGAAGCATCATCATCATGACTTTAATTCTTCTTCTTCTTCCTTTTTTCTTGTTCACGAACTCGTCCTCTTTGACGTGTCAGTAATTAATTATCATATATTTTAATATTTACATCAACTGATTATTAAGTAGAATATTCCATACGTGGGATAGAATCATCTAAGGTTTATCGTTTCGGATACTGCATCTGTTTTGATGATCTAATCGGATTAATACGTATCGGTTGATATCGATTTATTATATGTTGATATATCGATACATAATGGTGATTCAAAAAGAAAGAAAAATAGGAAGGGATGTTGGAGGAAGAAAAGGACGAAGAAATGAGGAGAAGAGACGGTAGAGAAAGAGGAGAACGAAGGTGGAGAGTAAAAGGGAGGGAAGAGGAATGAGGAGGAAAAGGCATAACCATAAGCAACTATGCATGATAGAGGTGTGTCGTGATGTGTGAGGGAGGTTGCATCGTGGGGCGTGCGACTTGTGCGAGAATATCAAGATTATCATACGGACCAAATTTTTTTTTCTTTTAATATGAGTGGATTGGATGGAGATGACCTGTCGACAGGCTTGGATCGATATCGATGCAAGTAAAACATTATCTATTGGAGTCATCGAGCAACAACTCTGGCTTGGATCGATATCGATGCAAGTAAAACATTATCTATTGGAGTCATCGAGCAACAACTCTGACCATATTTATTGTTTTACCCATAGCCTCCATCGTGTCATGGTCACCTTCCACTTATCGTCGATCGCTTTCACTATGATGTGATCGTCTTCTGCTCTACCTTCATCGCCTTTGTCTCCTATGACCATCCCCTCTATTACATCCTCGTATAGGACGTTAAGACCCTTGAGCGCACCCTCGTCGTCGCCCATCGTTGTTATCATGCTGGCCTCCTTCGCCATGTTATTGCTTCACTAGTAGCCTCCCTTTATCGCTAGCATTGCCCCCATACATCTTTGCCAGCACTTGTGCATCGCTTCCCTCTCGCCATTCGCCTCCTCCTCCTTTTATGATACCCTCAGTGTCTCCCCTTGTGCTAATGGCCTAGAGATCAAGATTATGTATGATTGCTTGGTTCTTGAGTGCAATCCGTACATGATCACCACCGTTCATAAGGGCGATTTTGTGGGTGAGTTCATGTAGGTCCATGCCGCCTACACCACCCTTTTCGATGGGGTCACGCTCTAACTGGATAGAGGGAGGTGTGAGCGAAGCAACAATGCGATACTAGTGACAGACAAGAGCAAGAACGTGCGACGGGCTCAAGGGCCTTAGCAACTTCTAGGAGAATGCGACAGAGAAAACATTCAAAGGCAAATACGATTATCATATGGTGAGAGCGATAATACGAAAAGTTATGAGACAAGGATGAACACAACATAGCCAAAGATAAGCATATCTTTCGGAGAATGTGACATAAAGCTAAAAAAACAGTGCTTTTTGCAGGAAAAAAATAAAAAAATTTAAGGGTTTTTTTTAAGAATTTCCCCAATTATTAACCAAAAACTTCCGTGTATGGAACTGATACTTTGTACTCCTTGACAGCGCATTCCAGTTCAATTTTGATAGCTGGGGATTCGCTATCAATGATAGGTCGGCAGCCAACACACGAGTTTGTATCATCACCACTAAAAAATTGAACATTCACCACCAGCACCTGTCCCATCAACATTCAAGTTTGTATCATCTCTCACTGGGAGATCATCACCTAACCTGTTTTCGATTCATTCCAATCTTACCTTCTATATTTGAATTATGTTATAGTCAAAACTCATAGCAACAATATTATAAGAAAATTAACATGAGGATTAATCATTTCTATTTTGTCAAAGTAATCACCATAAGGTCAGCCATCAAGACTTTCAGACGCTCATTTCCATTAACCAAATCTAATGTATAATGATCTGTAATACCTTTATTGTAGTCATGGCTACATTAATAAAATCTACAAACTAATTCTCTTGGTAGAAATTTACCACACAAAAAAGGAAATATTGGGTAAAATGGCAAAATATAGTAATGCAGTATTTGAAGGCAAAATTCACTGTAGTCTCTACCAGTTTTCTGGAGAGCTCAGACCATTAAAATGCAGGGATCACCATAAATGACACAATTACTTCATTTTATGTTCCTCCATGGATCCTTTCATCGGAACCAGAGGAATGGAGAGCTTCTGATCTGAGTTATTGTTGGCACCTATGAACCAGAGTAATGTACTTTGTGCTGGTCAATATGGAAGAACTGCAGCTGGAGAATTCCCTTTTTGCAGGTCTAATTTCCCTGAAGATTTAGTGCAGGAATCTGAAAGAAGCAACAGATGTTAATCCTTTGTATATATATATATATACACAGTCTAAGCTTAGAAATTGTGAGCTAAATACTCAGAAACATAACTTACTAGCCTTTTAATTCTTGGGTGTTCAGAAGCTAATCTAACTTCTATTCCACGATGACAGACAGGTTGGATTAACTACCAGTACTCCAACCAAATAGTCAACCCAACAACTTCCAACATACCTGAGTAGTGCTCTAAGTTTCAGATCACGAATTCCTGCACTGCTTCATGTCCATGGACAAGCTTTTGTCAACCAAGACACCGGAATCCATACAGAATTGCTCTCATGAGCTCTCAGATCATCGCAACAGCAACTCATCTCATCACTTCAGCTATCTCACCAGTTTTCCATGCTGCAGAACCTTACCCACTCTTGCTGTTCCACTCCTTGACACACCAGTGATCAAGGAGCCCAATGAGCATTCCACTAAAGCCTCTCGCCGGTCCTACTCTGCCCCATCCATATTCACCTGCATCAAGGAAAGTCAAGCCCTGGCACTCGATGCCGAACCTGCAGATTCTCCGACCACGCGTTCACCATGGATTGTGCGGCAAGCCATAGTTGGAGCAATCCTGTACATCTCGGTAGGGATCATCGTCTTCATGGTGAGGCAAGGGAGCTTCAAGGGGCACAGAACGTTTCCACTGGTCGACGGGCTATACTTCGCCATCGTGAGCATGTGCACAATCGGGTATGGCGACATAGTGCCTCACACCAGCTTCACCAAGCTCTTTACCTGTGCGTTCATTCTGGTGGGCTTCGGCTTCGTGGATGTCCTCCTCAATGGGTTGCTGACCTACGTGCTCGACAAGCAGGAGGCAGTGCTGCTCAGCGCCGTAGACGAGAGCCGTCGCAACGTGATCTTCAGGACGTATGTGATGGACATGAGGAAGGGGCGGATGAGGGTGCGGATGAAGGTGGGGTTGGCACTGTGTGTCGTTATCTGCTGTGTTGCGGTGGGGACTGTGATGGTGCACGTCCTGGAGGGGCTGGCTTGGCTCGACAGCTTCTATCTCTCGGTGACCTCCGTGACGACAGTGGGGTACGGGGACTACACCTTCTTGACGATGAAGGGGAGGCTGTTTGCATCAGTGTGGCTGCTGGTGAGCACTCTCGCTGTCGCCAAGGCGTTCTTGTATCTGACCGAGCTCAGGATCGAGAAAAGGAATCGAAGGACTGCAGAGTGGGTGCTCAAGAGGAAGATGACCGCGGGAGATCTGATGGCAGCAGACCTGGACAATAATGGATCCATAAGGTATGGCTTCAGATCAAAGTGAGAGCACCTGCTGCTGTATGAGCTTTACTTACCTCATTACATTCTGTAGCAAATCAGAGTTTGTGATCTACAAGCTCAAGGAGATGGGGAAGATCTCAGAGAAGGACATCATGTTAATCTGCAACCAGTTTGATGAACTCAACGCTGGGAAGTGTGGAAAGATCACGCTGTCAGATCTCGTCCAAGAGTCACCACTGACAAATCCATGGAAGAACAGCTGAGCATATGGCCTGCAAAACCAAAACGTACTCCATACATACTTGTATACACAATTAACGTATTGTTCATCAATAAACTATGGAACTCAGAAATAGTTGACACAAGTAATGTTAAGATGAACTTGGTCGTCTACTGTCATTTGCCTTCTCAATGGCTAAAATGCTTTTTATTGGGGAACATGTACATAGCTAAACAGTACCTTAAATTGCTAGCCCTGTAAATCTAAACTTGCAGAAGGTCTACGCTTATAAGCAACATACCCATTTTCTAACTTTTGTACCATACATTGCATCTAGTTAGTAATACTACAAATAAGATGACAAATACTATAGGTTAACAAAGAAATGTTACATAAAATGTTTATACTATAACCATACCTGGGTGTCAATTTGAAGTTCAAATTGTCTGATCTCTTCTTTGAGTGTTAGAACTCCAGTTTGACCATACAAAATTCCTGACAGTCAATTGTAGATACTAATTTTGCACCATCAAGTTCAATAAATTACTATCAGCAAGTTGGAAAAAAAATCAAATGCAAAGTGGTTGTAACTCTAAAAAATGAGCATAAGTATCACTAGCTGATTACTTGGCACCTCAACAGCTGTGTGGCCTCTTGAATCAGTCATGCTTGCACATGATTATGCTGCTTATCCAGGTAAGAGAATTGTCATATAGTACTACTAAAACAGAATGTAACAGATAGTAGCAATGAACTAAAACAATAGCCCCTTCAGCCAATAACATTGCAGTATATAGTGAGCTTAACAACATGAAGACACTATTTATTAGCTTATCTCAAACCTAACAAAATAACAACCACACCACTTGTATGCCTAAGAAAAGTCATCCTGAACAATTTATAAGTACTAAATAAAATTTTCAACCAGTTAATCCATTGAAAACCTCATTAAAGTTCAAATCAGCCACAAAAAGGAAAAAAAACTACAGATGAGACCAAACAATCAAGATATCATGAGAAAATGACATTGTAAGTTAAGTGACATTGAATGAGACAACTGAGGATAGCATAAGCTCTACCATCCTATAAACAAACATGATCTGAGAGATTCATGAACACCAACCAGCTCATCCAAGTCCCTCAACCAAGTTTTGGACCTCATCATGAACCATATCATCATTTACATTATTACAGATAACATTACAATGTGCAACATCAATAATGCAGTACAGTAACGACAACTCAGGACCAAGAAAGAAATAAGGACCAACTCAAGAATCAAATCATGCACCAAACATATTTTTTTAGAAATATCATACACCAAATATAAAATAAGATGATGATATACTGAAAAACTAAATTACCAAGAACTGACATCATATGACAACATAAAAGGAACTAAAAACAGTGTACTCCTGAACCAAGATATAAATGGTGCTGACTCGATATTTCACATCAAAATAACAGAAATCACCTGACTGATTGACAACAATCAACATTGTAGATTTATTTTCAGTGCACTGAAATAAAGCAATCATTCATTAGTTTGTATCAAGACCAATCAAAAAAATAATTGATGCTATAGGCCATATAACAGTTTGACCGGGTAAGCCAAGCATACTGGAGCTCTATCTCTTGGGTCCTGTCTTTCCAGGAGAGAGGCATCCAGAAGCAAGGACATAATTACATTTTGATCACATCTTCAAGATAACACAAAATATTATTGTACAAAAGATTCTTTCAGTCACAAGTATTATGATGTTGCAAAAGCACTGTTTCACAATGACAATTCAGGGCAACATAAAACACACAAAAACATTCCAAATGATAATAAGATGACACAGAGGAGAACCAGTCCTTTATTAAGAGATCATTCAACACAAAAAGATTCAAGCTTTTTGAAGTGTAGCTATCAGCAAGAACAGTTTTGCTGCAAGAATCATACTACACGTTCGACAGAACAACACAAGAAACATCAACCTGAATAACGTTGATATAACTCCTTAGTGAAACCACTGCTAAATCCCACTCCATGAACCTATCTAGTCCGATCATGAAAGATTCCAGAACTACTGTGGAATTGCTTGACAGGATGTAAAAGAGCATTTAGCCCAATCAAACTACCGTGAGAAGATTTTGGACTGACAAGATAGATAATCAAGAAAAAGAACAGAGCAGAGGCCAACAAAAATTATCAGCAGAAAGCAGTCAGATAGATCACGAACCCTCACTCCAATTCTACCTCCGTTTTGCGAGCTGAAGACACACTACAGCCCCTGCCGCCAAGGCCACAATTCCAATCACGGCCGACGTCCGCAGCGCCTGGGAGTGCACAGGAAGGACCCCAGCATCTACCTTGCCATCAATTTCAAAGGCCTTTTCCTCCTTATCGATCTCCACCGTAGACCTTAATTCAGCGATCTTAGTCATCAACTCCTCTTCCACAGCGGCAAACTTCTCCGCCTCATCCCTCTCTTTCTGCTTGGATACCCTGAGTTCCTCCTCGAGAACCTTGACCGTGGTCTCCAGGTCGTTGATCTTGACCTTGAACTTGGCTTCGAGGTCCTTGATCGAGTTATTGAGGCGGCGGACATTTTCCTCATGCTCAGTAGCGGCAATGTTTGCAGTAGAGAGGTCGTCTTGTGTGATGCGGAGCTCACTTTCGAGGCGGCGGACCTTTTCCTCCTGCTCCACAGCGGCGCTGTGCGCAGTGGAGAGGTCGTCTTGTGCGATGCGGAGCTCACCCTCGAGGCGGCGGACCTTTTCCTCCTGCTCCATAGCAGCGATGTGCGCAGTGGAGAGGCCGTCTTGTGCGATGCGGAGCTCGCCCTCGAGGCGGCGGACCATTTCCTCCTGCTCCATAGAGACGATGTTTGCGGTGGAGAGATCGTCTTGAATGATGCGGACCTCGCCCTCGAGGCGGCTGGCCTGGCCGGCGACAGTCTTAAGGTCAGACTCAGCGCCGGCAAGCTTCGTTCGGGCGTCGGACAGGTCGCGGAGGAGATTAGCCCGTTCGCGCTGGAGGTCAGACCGCTCATCCTTGAGCGCCCGGATCTCCTCGAGGAGCTCGACGGCGGCGTCGCGGTCGACGGCGGTGACAGCGGCCTCCTCATCGGCACTATCCACCTCAACGTCGACGGCGGCTTCTTTATATGCCGTCTCCTCCTCACCACCGTCGATGGCTTCCTCAAAGGCCATTTCCTCCTCGCCGTCAGCCGAGTCTTGCTTATAAGCCTTCTCCTCCTTGTCGCCAGCGACGGCGACGGTGACGGCTGAGTAAGCGAGGGTTTTGTCGGCCATGGGAATCAACGCTTCGGCTCTTCGCGTGGGCGGAAGTCCGTAGAAAGAGAAGACGGGAGCGAAAACCTAAAACACGAAACGGACGTGAAACGGGAGGATACGTATGTGAAGTCCGTAGGCTAACCAACGGTGGATGATCATCTCACAAATATTAAAGGAAAACGACTCGATTAGGCAACCCGTCCGACTAACCTCCCTTCTGATAAGATTCAGTGGGCTCCACATAAGCCCACATCTATTAACCAATAACAGACCAGGTGCGTGATGGGTGAATGATCAATCATGTATACAGATCCCTGACGATATTTTGGGGATTTGAATCAAAAATACCGATAATTAATGTAATTACGGAGGAATAATTGATGTCGTCATCATAGGTTAATGGTCAGGAAAGTGGAAAGAGGATGCAGATCCGATATGTTAACGGATCTACTATTAAGGGTTAATGGATCTAATTCCTTGCGGTTTACGGTTAATGGATCTAATACTATTAAGGGTGCGTGGCATACAGCTTCTGCTTACCACCGACTCTATAAAAGGAGAGCGGTAGCGTTATACATCCGCCAAAGGAAAAGCCGGGGCGGAGATCGAGCAGCGACTCCAACACTCCGACGAGCTCTGCTGAGATTCCGATCTCGAAACCTTCGCGACATGGTATGGATTGATCGCTTATCCCTCTCTTCTTCTCACAAATTCCCTTCTTTTGCGTCTTGCTTGTCAAAATGTCGATCGTAAGCTAGGGTTTTGTTGGTGATGTGGTTTTCTTGCTAATCGTTCTGCCGTGATTACTTTGATTCTTATGAGCTTTGAGGGCAGCACTCTTTTGTATCACTACATCTCGCTCTCATGTTTTGGTTCTCCCTATTACGGGGTTCAAACGAGCCGTGGGTGCTGCGTTTCTAGTGATTGTGGGCCTTTTTTTTGTCTTTTAAGATGGTTCCTTGTGATTGTTCAATTTCTTGTCTGCAATGTTCTTGATTCGGGAAATAATGTTGAGAATAATTGCTAAAAGTCGAATTTCCACGGAAAGACGGAATGATTGATGACATTTGAATCACACACCTGTTTTGGGAGAAGATCGTATTTCCGATTTCTTCCCCCTAAACTCTCGTGGTTGATGCTTCATTTTAGTTGTCGTCTGCTGGCAGAATCTTTTTACTTTGGGCTCATGTTGACAAATGGAAAAGGAAAATACTCGGTGGTTTTGATGTTCCCTTATTTTCATTTTTTTGCCTTTATTTGCCTTTATTTGAGGAGGATTCGTGGTTCAGGAATTGCATACATTGAGACTAAGTGTAAGATATAGTAGACCTGAATTTATTTAAGGACATGAGTTTAGTTTCTACATACATTTGTTGGACCTTATATTTGCTAAACTGACAATATGGTCAATATTCTTCTTAGGATGACCCGGAGCTAGAAGCCATTAGGCAAAGAAGAATGCAAGAGTTGATGGCAAAACATGGCATTGCAAGTCATCTTGGTGGCATAATAAACTCTTAAATACTGCCTGTTTTGTAACTAATGTTTGTTGGCTTGTGTTTTCTTTTAATTAGGGTAATCAGCAAAATGGTGAGCCGCAGAAGGCACAAGAAGAGGCCAAAAGGTTTAACCTGTGAATTCATCTGGATCAAGTTTGCAACTTTATGTACGTTTACAGAATCATATATATGTAATTTGAAATGCAGAGAAGCAGAAGAGCATAGGCAACTGATGCTTAGTCAGATATTATCAGCTCAAGCAAGAGAAAGGCGTAAGTATTGGATGAGATAAAATTTTGCCTGACAGCTTCTGACAATATGGGTTTGCCTTTGAATGTTGTTAAAGCTGTTCTGTTGTACAAGTTTATTCTTATTACCTGCTCTCAGTTCAGTATGTTAGTGGTACATTACCATAAGTTACTGATAGTCCAAAAGAATTGATGGATTTTAGTAAACTGTTATGATGGGATTTAAGTGATTATTTGCCTTATATCTTTCACCTCAGTTTCTAGCATGTATGTCTGGGACAATTATTTTGACGAACACATTAAGGATGCTCACTTACCACAAATTACAAGTTTATGTTTCTGAGACCAAAAATCAATTGAGGTGTCATCACCAATCTGGAAATATCTGTTCCATTTTTTAAAAATGATCAAGGGTTCCAAAATGCTTCTTCTTCACTAAATGATGCAAGTAATGTGCCTTTTTTGAAGATTGTCATAATTAAGTAAATTCTTTCAAGTTTTCTCTTGGCGGAGTCCTGGCATCCCTCCCTCTAAGACTGAAAAGGATTAGCTTTATAAATTGGAAAGTTGTGGCCATTCAAGAATTCATAATTGGGTATTTTTGATATCCATGTCATTTTTTGGAACTGTGTTTATGAGATAATCCAGAGGAACATCAATACCTGCAAAACCAATTTTATGAAATATATTTGCTGTGCAACTGCATCATCTCCTAATCATTGATACTTTGTACTTGTAGTCCTCTGTGCTTGTATTCTGTTGGCTCTCTGCTTATTTTTCCTTGTAGATGGGACCTTGCCCAATATGCAGGACTTGCCATTTCCTGTTTTATCTAGACTCTTTTGAAGCATGAAAACACGTATGAGAATTTTCATGTGGTTGTTGTGCACGAACTAGGACCCATCTATAGGCCATTTTTTGTCTTAATCTCCACAGCCAGAGTTTGGCACACACTCCATTCAAGGTTTAGTTAGGTTGATGAAGTATCATTGGACTTAAACATAAATTATCGATCCAGCCTTCTCAAGTTAAGAGTATAGATTTATAGTCAATCTCATATATGATTGGAGGCCACAGCCCAAAGACTGATGATGATGTTGACATTTTAAAAATATCTCTAGGTGTTCTGCTCTTACTAATCATTGCATTAGTCAGGAACTAATATAGGTATGGGCAGAGAAATGCATTTTGGGAAATAATGTCCTTTTACGGAAGGGCCTCAGAAGATGGGTAAATGAGCTTGCAAGAAATCCTAAAGATCTGACACCCTATCTATTTGTACATTTTATCTGCCTCTTCACTCTCCCATACATGGGTCAAACATCTGCGTCTAATTTTCAAGCTTGACTTCTTACTGGAGTTACTTATTCTCTGGATTTTTGGACCTATAAAACTAGTATTTAGTAGATATAGAAACCCTAAGTGTGATGTGAGCTATTCTTGCTTAATGGTCAACCTGACCAAGCCTACAGAATTTGTTGCTATTTTGGGTTTGCAAAATTGTGTCTAATTGCTAATTCACTGTGGTCAAGAAGATACTAGCTTTTACCTAGCAAGGCTTGTTAGTGATTGAAATTTATTGTTAGGAAAGGCTTGTTAGTGATTGAAGTTTTTACCTAGCAAGGCTTGTTACCAACCCTACTACGATCTTTGTAAATGATGCTTATTGTACAATTATATACAACCATGAAATTTGTTCTTCGCGAAGTAATTTTAAGCTGCATCAGTCCAACTGATGTTTGTTCTATTGATAGTTGCTCGTATTGCTTTGGTGAAACCTGATAAAGCAAGAGGCGTGGAGGATGTTCTTCTTAGAGCTGCTCAAATGGGACAGCTAACTGAAAAGGTGTAATTTTTAATTATACACATTCCAGTGCAAATTCCTTCTTTCTGTTGCCCTCATGAGACTTGGAAGAGTGCCATGTTGGCGTGTTTGTTTTTAAGGTATCGGAAGAGAAGCTTATTTCACTTCTGGAGCAGATCAACAACCAAACAAGCAAACAGACAAAAGTTACTGTAAGTTGCTTATTTTTGAAAATAAGATGTATTACATGAGAACATTCATGAACTTAACCATGCTTATCATTTAGCCATGCAACATAAAAGCTGTTTATGCATTAGTTTGTGCCTTGTTTATTCCTCTGGAAGCAAAATACAATTATGCTGATTTTTCTTTCTGGCCTTACTTGTCAGATCCAGCGACGCCGAAGTGTACTTGACGATGATGATTAGTTAGCAGTCTATTTTAGTCAGGGGAACTATGTTGAGTATATGTGTATGCTTGGAGTCACAACTCATGGCAAGTGTTACTTTGTTACTCGGTCATGTCTGAACTGTTCTATAATGTTCTGCAGAACTTGTCTTCGATCCATATTTACTGTTAAATGTATGTCTCCGGAACAGAGCTGATGTTTGAAATCTATAATCAAACCCCCTTGGTCGCTAGTAACAGAAGCTGTATGCTCCGATTTCGCTGGTTGAACAACCTGATGTATGGTGTCATGGAAACAAATGACATTATGGGTGTGAAATGGTGATTAAACATTTTGTATTCGGCTGACAACAATCTGTACTAACTTATGTGAGCTGGGGGATGTTTATATCGGACTTCCTACAGGAACAACGACCGAGCCATCCGGTAATTGAGCGGCTTGGAACAAAGGCAGCAGAAGGTAGCCTCAACAGCGGTATGGAGTAATTATACATTATTCCTAAAATTAGTTATCTTTAACATCTCGGTTCTTATATTTAAAAAATTATAATAAAATATTTAAATTTATTTATTTTAATATTTTTTTTATTTTATTAAAAAAAATAGTTTTAATGTGATGGTGGATGATAACAATGTTAAAAACGTGGATAAGTATTGTGGATAAGGAGAACAATGATGGGAGATGAGGGTTGCTTACCAACCTTTTAGAGCTTCCCTGGTTAACAATAATCGTAATGAATAGATTTCCTCCTTTCATGAGTCCCCACTTCTTTTCTTTTTCATGTCTATACTGGAATTGGTGCGACAACGAGAGGAGCGGTAAGAGTTTCGACGACCCTAGCTTCAGGTCGAGCAATTTGTCAAATGGGTTGGCAATGAGGCGACTACCATCATTATCATAGACACCGCGATAGCCATCATCATTTATGTCGACATCAACGTAGTTATCGAGCAGTGAAAGGGTTGTCAATGCAAATGTCAAGTGATCCTTTCGCCACTCGACATCTACATCAACATCGATGTAGTTGTATAGCACCGTCGCTCGACAATTGTATCGACATCGATGCAGATGATGGTGACTGTCGTAACATCTATAGCAAAGATGGTGAGTGTCTCGTCACTAACCCGTTGGGTGAATCGCTCGACCCGAAGCTTAGGGTTGCTAGAGCTCTTATTGCTCCCCCCCCCCCACTATTGCACCAATTTCAACATGAGCATGAAAAAGAAGAGATGGAAGGCTTGTCGGAGGAGTTATACTCATCACGGTTGTCGTCGATAGGAAAGGGAAGCTCGGGAAGGCTAGCAACAAGTGATTGTCGAGCTTCCGACAAAGGTATCCGACGACGATAGAAAAATGTGAGTCTTGGAATTCGACATTGAGTACGTCGTCGACGCAGAGGACACCATCATACCTATTGTTGACGTAGTTACCGAACGACCCTCATCTCTTGTTGTCGCTCTTTTCATCCATAACAACCATCAGTGACTCCAGCAGCATCATCGTCCATCACCACCAACTGAAAGATTAAAATTATATATTTTTTTATATTTTATTTTCGTGTCTTGTTGATAAAACCGATAATATTAAGATAAATAGACCAAAATATTATAAAGATATCAATATAACTTTTAAAATTATAGAGAACATAATACTAAAGTTAACTAATTACAATGAGTAATATATAATTAATCCGTCAAGAGACATTGATACCTATTTTCTTATGTTTCTTGGCACCCGTGTTCTTATTCTCGTGGGGCAAGCCTTGTTTGTAGTATGACTCTCCAATGGTGCTTGGCTTCTCATCAAATGATGCTTCTGATGAGCCGATTAATGTTCAATTGCACGGTTGGCACAGAAAGGTAAAACCACAGCTTCGCCACTGCTTTATCCAATGTCCTCTCAATTTTCCTTGAAGCAGGGCGTTCGTATCTTATGTTCATCTCGAAGCCTGCATTTGCCATGACTTCTCGAGTAACTGTTTGCTTGCTCTTTCATGCAACCGCAGACCAGCAACTGTCACCTATCTCACCTGAATCGCCCCCAAAATCCAACATACTGCTCTCCCACCGCCGATACGCGGAGCTTCCACTGATTTCTCTCATCTCGCCGTTGAGCATCTTCAGCAAAAAGAGTATCTCATCCTGCTGAGAGTGCGTCTGATGCTCTGCGAAAAATGTGGTGATGATCCCATTCAATTCCACGAAACTCCATGCCGGTGCTTTCTTCAACCCTCGTTCTCTCATCTGCACCCACGCCTCTCCCACGCCATCCCACCTTCGCATCGCGGCGTAGCTGTGAGCCAGTTGGACGTAGCTATTGGCAGAATCCGGCCTCAGTGCAGCTATCTGCTTCGCCACCGCCTCCGCTAATGACACCAATCCATTCGTCCTGCAAGCATCAAGAAGCATCCCCAAGATATCTGCATTGGGCCTCGGCGTCATCGTGTTCGCGAAACCCAGCGCTTCTTCCAACCTTCCGGCCCTGCACAGGAGATCGATGACGCATCCCCAGTGCTCGAGACTGGGCTTCAAGCTGAACTGCTCTGTCATGGACTTCAGAATCCTGAGGCCCTCGGAAACAAGCCCTGCGTGACTGCAAGCCGAGAGCACGGCTAGAAATATGACATCGTTCGGCTCCATTCCCCTGTTGCGGAAATCCTTGTACACTCGAAGAGCCAATTCTCCCATTCCATGGCTGCCGTATCCAGCGATGATCGCACCCCACGACACGAGATCCTGTTCTGGCATCGACGCGAAGCATCTCAGAGCCGCTCTCAGATCGCCGCACTTCGCGTACATGTCGACCAGAGATGTATCGAGGGCGATGGACGGATCTATCTCGTGTCTGATCACAAAACAGTGAACCAGCTTGCCATGGTGAAGCGCGCCCATGGCGGCACATACCTGGAAGAGCGCAACCGCAGTTATCGTATCAGGCTTCTGCGACTCCACCCTCATTCTGCCGAAAAGGAAGAAGGCCTCAACCAGATGACCGTTCTGAGCACAGCCCGAGATCACCGAGTTCCACGACACGAGGTCTCGATCCTCCATCGCCTGAAACACGTACAGGCTCTGCCTCAGACGACCGCCCTTTGCGTACATGCTGACGAGTGAATTCTGGGCAGGAACATCCAGGTGCAAGCCTTGCCGGAACACATGACCATGGATGGAAGCTCCGAGTTTGGACGACCCCAACTGCGCGCAGGCTGAGAAAGCACTGGCTAAGGTCGAAGCCGCGGGCGCCGGTCCCGACCGCAGCATCTGGTGGAAAACTATCAGTGCCTTGTCAGCTGCACCACTCTGGACGAGGCCGGAGATCATGGCGGTCCACGACACGACGTCCCGCCGGTCCGACGAGCGTTCAAAGAGCAGAAACGCGTCGCCATAGACCCCAAACTTCAAGTACATGCCGGTGAGCGCGGTCTCGACGTGGGCGTCCAGTTCATGCCCAGATGTTAACAGTGCCGCATGGGCTAACTTGCCTAAACGAACCAACCCCTCTCTTCCTCCTCCATCGCTGCTGTTGACGACGGAGGACAACAGAGATGCGTACGTTGGATGATCGGCGTGAATTCCGTCGCTTCTCATTTCGGCAAACAAATCGAACGCCTCCCGAACGCAACCGATCCTGGAGTAACCGGAAAGCAGTGAGTTCCACGAGATGACATCTCTAAGGGGCATTGAATCAAACAGCCTCCGAGCCAGCGCGACGCTGCACCTCCCGTAGGCGCTCACCAAGGAGTTGGCCAGGACGAGGTCGGACTCGAAGCCGTGGCGGACGACGGAGGCGTGAAGGCATTGGAGGGGAACGAGATCGAGCGGGAGCAGGGAGAGGAAGGTGACAGAGTTGGGGCGGACGTCGCTCTGGCGCATGTCATGGAGGAGAGAGAATGCGATTCCGGGCCGGCCGGCGCGGGAGTAGGCGGCAATGAGGGCGGACCAGGGGACGACGGAAGACTTGAGTGGGCTGTCGTCGAAGACGCGGCGAGCGAAGGGGAGGGAGCCGGAGGAGGAGTACAGGTGGAGGAGTGAGGAGCAGACGAAGGGGTCGGCGGGGAAGTGGCCGAGGAGGAGGGCGTGGAGGTGGAGGGCGAGGCCGAGGGGGAGTAAGACGGAGGAGGAGGCGGCACAGGCGCGGAGGAGGGGAGGGAAGGTGTGCGCGGGAGGGGGCAGACCGCGGGCGAGCAGAGAGCGGTAGTCGGCGAGGAGGGAGTGGAAGGTGGCGCCTCCGTCGCCGCATAGTTTCATCGCTCTCGAAACCCAAAAGAGACTTGAATCAAGCGTTCAACAGCAACTTCAAAGTCAGCATCGGGTCGAGTATGGATAATCCGTAACCAACAACATGAAAAGATCCAACATCTGACCCGGTTTCCTAAGATAATCCGCATCCGTTAATTATCGGACCCGAGTTCGTATCTTGAGCGATCCGGCCCGGTAACACCACCGATATAAGTCGACCCATCTTATTTAACTCGGGATAGCGTTTGATACCAACGCGATCCGCTTATTCATCTCCCACATCGATTCGATTCGATCCCCCATTCCCATCCGAAACCGAAACCCTAACTCCGCTCCGCCCCGCCCCGCCCGGCCCTGTTCCTCGCCTTCGCCCTCGCCCCCCGCCCCAAGACTGTCCTAAGTAGGCGTTCGATCGCTTACATCGAGGGTCGTTTCCGTCTTCCTCCGGAGCTCCGACTAGGGCTTCGAAGATATCTGTTTCGAGCCATTTGCTTCTGGTGACATACCATCGAGCTCGTGTCTTGTTCGATGCAATTCTTACCGGGTTGTCATATGATCGTTGTTCATTTTCTCCAATCCAAGTAAGCTTCTTTCTTTGATGTTTCTTCTTTATATGGTGTATCATCGTGTTCGTAGATATGGATATGATCGTGCTGTAGATGATCGAGTATATGCCGTAGTCGACTAGGATGGACGCCAATGAAAGCAACGCGATTGCCGTTCACAATCCGAGAGCCCGGAAGTTGCGATCATTGGTCTGGAATGATTTCACTAAGGAGCGCAAGGCCGATGGGAGCTACGTCGCCGTATGCAACCACTGCAAGAAGCAGCTCACGGCGAGCAGCCGGAGTGGGACGACGCATCTGAAGAACCACCTGGTGATTTGCACATCTACCAAGCGGATCAAGCGCAAGAAGCTGGTCGTCCGCCGGCTCGTCCTCACGTCGAGCGACGCCAAGAGTGAGGGTGTTCTGAGTTCCGATCACTCCCAGTTTGATCAGGAGGCGAGCCGGCAAGATCTCGCCCGCATGGTCATTCTGCATGGGTATCCGTTCAACATCGTCCATCATGTCGGCTTCAGGACATTTGTTAGGAATCTTCAGCCACTCTTTAAATTGGTGTCCGCCGATGTCGTGAAGGCAGATTGCATGAAGATGTACGAGAATGAGAGGCTGAGGTTGCATGAAGTACTAGACAGGCTACATTCTCGGGTCAGCCTCAATGTCGATGTGTGGAGGTCGAATGAGGATGTAGAGTATGCTTGTGTGTCGTGCCACTATGTTGATAATGATTGGAGGCTTAAGAAGAAGATCCTTAACTTTGCTCATGTCGGATGTCCAGAGAAGGAACAAGAAATCAGTAAAATTATATTGGAGAAGTTGCAGGAGTGGAATATTGATGGGAAGCTATGTAGCATAGTTCTCGACAATTGTAGAACCAGTGATTTAGTGGCAAGTGAGCTTCTTGGATCCCTTCGTATGAAGGGTTTCCTTATTTCAAATGGTGATCTATTCTATGCCCGATCTTGTGGTCATTTGCTGAATCTTGTTGTCCAGAAAGGCCTCGAATTGGCTTGTGAAATCATTGATAGAGTCCGTGCTTGCGTGCAAAATGTAAAATCCTCACAAGACAGGCTAGCAAGATTTCAGAAAGATGCCGAGCAAATGGGCATCCCACAAAAGCCATTAGTTCTTGATGCTCCAGCTAGTTGGCCATCAACATACTTCATGCTTGAAACTGCATGTCAATATCAAGAGGCTTTTAAGAACTTAGCAGAGAATGATGTGGAAAACACATGCTTTCTTTCACCGAAGGATTGGAGTGATGTTAGAGCTATTGTTGGGTGTCTACAAGTGCTTTACAATGATGCTATGGTCAAGTTTTCTGCTGCAGGAGTCCCAACTTCCAATCTATTTTTTAGAGATATGTGTGGTATTCATTTGCTATTGAAGTCCTGGTGCAGTAGCCCGCAGCCTTTTGTTGCATCAATGGCCAAAGAGATGCTTGAGAAATTTGAACAGTATTGGGATTTAACTAGAATGCCAATGGCAATCGCTTCTGTTTTAGATCCTCGATATAAGATGAAGCCAGTTGAATACTTCTTCAATCGAATTTATGATGATGCATCTGAAGCCAAGACAAAGATCGATAATGTTCGTGACAGCTTTGTAAATCTGTACAATGAATATATAGGCCAGTCTGCTAATTCTTCAAAAAACCAAGCCTCCTATGGTGGAAATAGTAGTAGCTATGATGGTGCTGACCATGGGAATGGTGCAGAATGTAAATCTTCTCGTGTCACACTATCTGACACACAACGTGGGTTGGATCAGTATCTTAAAGAGACGTCATCAGGTCATCCAGCAAGATCTGATCTGGATATGTACTTGGAGGAAGCTGTTCATCCCTCAAAAAGTCTTGATGACAATTTTGATATCTTAGCTTGGTGGAAATATAATGCTGCCAAATATCCTGCTCTTTCTATGATGGCTCGTGATATTTTAGCAATTCCTATTTCAGTAGTTCCGTTAGACAGTGAAGCGAGATCATTAAATCACTATTTAAGTGCGACCGATGCAGTGATTGTAGAATGCTTGATATGTGCACAAGATTGGATAGGAGATGAAACAGAGGGTAAGACACATTTCAAAGTTGTAGTTTTGTCTGTTGATCAATAATTTCTAATAACTCTCAAATTGATTGTATTAGTGTCGCCAGTGAACACCCTTGCACTTGTTTCTTCGGCTGCTAGCTTTGAGGGCCATGGTGATGAGTACTTGTTACCTGCTGATGGTGATTAGTTTTCACCAATGTGAAGCAGGTAAGCGCATGTATCAAAATTTTATTTTACTTTAACTGGTTAACATCCTGCGTGAGAGTATTTTAACGAGTGAATTTCCTAGATTTGTGTAACATTACATTAGCTCATGCATTCTGCTTTCGTCTTTTTGCAGTTTTATGTTTTGTTTTTTTGGTAATTTCACCTAAATTTCCCCATCTCATGTTTTTTGTTTACTACGTACAAGTTGGATTCATTGAAACAAGTTTATTAAGACTACAAGATCACTGAAATGACGGAATAGGATAAATCTTTGTGAGCAAAGGTGGTCTTAATTTTTTGCTTCTGCATCAATCTGTTGAAATCAAATCATATCTAACATGGCTGATACTTTTAGTATCACAGTCTCATATTTCTGTGTTTATTCCAGTTCTCTTAGATACTAACCATAGATGTAGGTGACTTCTTTGTCTTGACTTGTCATTGTGTATTTAGAAGAAAAATGTCTTTCTTAGATGCAACTATTCTGTCTATTGCGTTATTACTGCTAAGAGAAAGTACATACATTTAGAAACTCTGGTGAACTGGGTAATGGAACTATTAATGA
Source organism: Musa acuminata AAA Group (assembly GCF_036884655.1). Classification (NCBI taxonomy): domain Eukaryota; kingdom Viridiplantae; phylum Streptophyta; class Magnoliopsida; order Zingiberales; family Musaceae; genus Musa; species Musa acuminata. The sequence goes on along the minus strand of NC_088329.1, from coordinate 44,201,290 downwards.
TCTGGACAGTCTAAATCAACTCAGTAATAGCTATAATTGCAATTTGGATAACATTGTTTCGGACATAAAATGAGAGTAAACATTGGCAAAAGTTCATTTATATATACACAAGGCATCCACAAGCAAGTATATCTCTGGTTATTTGTGGCTATTATGCATTCACAGTGAGTAATTATGCCATTGTGCTCATTCTACAGTGTCATCGATTTACCACCATTATGCATCATGCAGCTGTTCATGGCCATTTTGCAATGTTTCTATGTGATGAAAAAAAATGAGCATATGCACTGTTCCAATTCAACCTCACCTCAATTGCCTTCACTTTCCAATTGCTTTCTTTTCAAATTTTGTATCTGGGGATGGAAATTTTTTCAGTGATCTTCTACTTAATATGAAGTCATCATTCTCAGAAAAGGATTCTATTTATTTCAATTTTAGTGATTTCTAACCTGGCACATTTTCATGATATGATTGCTGCTTGGTATATTCTCCTAGAAGATATTGCCTATATATCATTTTGTCTGACAACTCTTGTTTGGCACTAATTGTTTCTCTTGAAAGACACTGTGGTATATTCTTCAGTCTCGTAACACAAGTGTATCCGCCCAAGGACAGAGTGGAGACATTTATTACTTATGTAGCTGAAGATTTCCCAGTTGATAAACCATCTGACCGGTGTTTGAATATATCAAATGTTTGTCATGCTTTCCCTTTTGTTGACTTCTGAATCAAGGAACATCCTTTCTGCGATAAATGATATAATATCTGCATGATTACATGGTCTAAATGCATGACTATATTGGACCTGTTCTTTTGTTATGCAGGAACTGTAGCATTTTAAGGCAACTGAAAGACAGAATGATTATTGACTCCACATGCTGACTCACAAAGCCGAATCTTGTAGTTCTTCTACTCTTCTCACGTGTGTATTAAGAAGAACCAGTTCGGACCAGTTAGATGGGCATTGTAATTTATCGTGCTATCTATTCTGGCCTTATTTAACAAATGTATAGACTTGTCCATCTTGCAAGTATAAAAGCTATTCGGGGTCCATCTTGCAAGCATAAAACCTATTCGGGATATATAGTCTTCGTCATCTTTTGTTGTCTCTGCAAGTATTATCTGATCAATGACTCAGAACTCTCACTTGAAAGGAACCTGTCAATCAATTGGATATTGCATGCTGTGGTGGATCGTCAAAGAGGTCATGAAGCCCTTGGTCGCCAGAAGCTGTAGATGCTTGTACTTGCATGAAGGTGAGTTAACAAATCTCTTGTATTGACTAAGACACTCTACAACAATTGTTACCTACAGTTCTCAACAACACAGCTTTGTATATGCATTTGTCTCAGGAAATATATGTTGAGATAACAACAGATAATTATACGTCTCAAGTCGCTACAGCTACATATTTTGAGGTAACAAAACATTTACATTAGATAGGACTTGTTTGTTGATTTTCTCTGATGGCATTAGCACAAGATACACACATGCAAACCCTGCAAGTTGGAGATGTGCATGTTCATTCATTCATATCATATAAATAAGAAGTACATGCACCAAATCAAATTGTAAAGGCATGTGTAGTAAGTTTTTTTGCTCTGAATAGAATTTATGGCCGAATTCTACCTTGGGTTTTTGTGAAGATATATGTTGCTACCTGTCAGCATTCATCTCCCAAGAAGAGAATTGAACTGAAGTATAAACCTAGGTAAATACCAACAAGGAAGAGAATTGAACTGAACTGAATGTCATTGAACTGAACTAGAAATAGAGATGAGAAATGTCATTTATAATGACCCAAAATATTTATGTCTTGCGGACCAATGGCTTCATTCCCTAGTTCTCCAAGCATGTCCTTATCTAATTCATGTTGACTAATAGAATCAAAAGGACTAGAGAATTTGGTGTCTTATTGCAGGAGCACATTGTTGTTGCCTGGATCACCATCATCTTGGTACCTAGAAATGAAGAATAATAAGTTATGGAGGCATTCAATTGTCTGGCTCAACATCAGAAACTACAAAGAACAAAAAACATTACTAGTGGATGTCCTAGTAAAAGAAGATATCGACCCATCCTTTAATAAAGGTACTTCCAATCAAGGTTCGTCGTACCGTACTGTACCGGCGTTTCGACCCGGGCTCGGTACCAGTACGGTACGGTATACCGCTCGGTACACCCAGGTGTACCGAGCGGTATACTCACGTGTACCGAGCACTGTACACTGCTACAGTGTCGGTACGGTACGGAGTGGTCCGCGTACCGCTGGCCTATCGGACCGGTACGTACCGCCCGTACCAGGCGGTACAGTCCGGTATGGCAAACCTTGCTTCCAATTGCTATGAACAGGGTAAGCACAAGCTTAATCTTTAAACAAGGATTATTGGTAGATATTGAGTGTTTTCATAGCTCTACATAGATAATCACCAGATGACAATTATTAAGGTATGAATGATAAAACATATACATTCCTTGTACCGTAAAATATTTAGCACAAATGAGAATGTACATAATGTTAGGGCCTTCATTCAAACCAAAGTACATAATGTAACTAGAGGATGACTTTTACCAGCTCTTCAGTAGGATCATTCCAAAGAGGCAATAGCTTCTATGTACTGACCCAAATTTGCCTTCACTCAAAGAAATATAATTTCTTTTTTATTTTGTACAAAGTAGTAGAAGAATGTAATAAGCACATTTTGTACATTCTTTGAAAATAACTATTGTGGAAATAATTATTTCTCCCTAAAACTCCAAAATTAACATAACTTCCAAAATCTTAAGGCATTCCTCAAAGTCCATAATGTGTTTAGCTCATCAACTATTGTGGAAGTTATGTCAGACATTAGGGTCCCATGTATCACTATGTTTAATGCCCTTGATATTTCATTTGCCTTTTATATTCTTTCTCCCTCATCATCATCAGCAAGGTTTGTCTATGTTGATCAACCCATCTGCTGAAGACCAATTTTCCAGTTTCTTGAGAGCTTCCTTCTTCTCTACAACCATTAGAAGCAGTCAACCTCTAAAAGATAGGCCTTAAAAACAAGTCAAAGCAATGGCCTCTCCACACTTTGCTTTTCCACTGAAAACAATTCTGTCACAATTCCCACAAGTTTATCAAGATCAATTCTAGCTGACCTATCACAACGTACTAACTAGCTTTCATCAGCATTGGACAGAATCATCCATCAAACTGAAAATACAGATAAATATTTGAATTTTGCATCATCATTCTCATCTTGGTAAGATGATATATCAATTGATGCAATGTTCAACCTGAAGAACATTATCCTTCCTACTGCAAAGTATCATCTGTCAGCCCACAGGTTTCTCATCTTGGTTGGCCACAGAAGTAAAACTTTTGGGATCAGCAAATTCATCATTTGCGATCACTTGAATCTTCTCTTTCTCCTTTTATGTCTGCCTGCTACATATTCACCTTTGTCAGAAGAGAAATCAGCGGTCATTCACATGAATAGCTCCACCAAAAGTTCACAGTGTTTCTTTCCCACAAGTCCCTTCCCTCCCCAGAGGGATTCACTCATACCACATATCATGATACTTACTAGGAAGCAAAATAGCATCAAAAGCAAAGGAAAGAAGAAGAGGAGAGCCGCCTCCTTCCTCTTTCTTTCCCACCCACCCTTAACGACATGACAAAAACAACACCACTCTACGCGAAGAATCTTTTAAGAGACAAAGGAGGAAGAGGAAGAGGATTAGCAACAGTGCACTGACCTTTTCCTCCTCCTCCTCCTTGTTGGGGAAGGAGAGGTCCCGAGGGCTGACCACATTCCGGAAGAGACCCTGGTGAGTCCGTCCCACCTCTTCTCTTTGCTTCTTTCTCTGTTTTCTTTCTCCTCTCTCCTTGGGTTGGGATCTCTGGTGAGTGACGGAGACAAAGGGTGGGGGAGAAAATAAATAGAGGAGAGAGAGGAAGGGAGGGGGGCAAAGAAAGAGTGTCAGCTGTTATTTCTGCTTTCGAGTCTGTCTCCTCTATTCCTTTTTCTTGTTCTTTTCTCTGCTTCTGTCTCTCTCTCTCTCTCACCCCCTCTCTCTGCTCGCTTTTTCTTTTACGTTTACGAGAAAGGCAAGAGAGAGAGAGAGTGTGTGTGTGTGAAGCGCAGCGGGACGACCGACGCGAATGCCGATGAGATCGAGAGAGACGTGCGCGAGTAAAAGAAGCGCAGCAGAGGAGACGAAAATTTTGAACAGGAGACGACCAACGCGCCATTGATGAGCAGCAGCGGCAGCAGCAAGCGGAGGTGCACCCGAGCATGCGCGTGCAGCGAGCATCGCTATTGTTGCGTTGGACCCCACGTGGCCCTTTTCGGCTGACGTGTTGGGACCGACCCGTGAACCTCCCCCGGGTGATTCAGCCGCTCGAACGCAAGAGCCTCCCGAAGAAAGGTCCTGTTCATCGCAAGGATACTTCATCTCAGATGAGTGAACTGCAGCAGGCATTTGCTTTGCTTGCAGAAGGATAATGGAGGGAGTACTGCATCAGTGTTTGTGATTCAAGTTGCCATCAGTGGCCACGGTAGTGTCTTTCATCCTCTCCAAAGCTTCTCTCCTCGGCATAAAGACGAGTCTGGGAATAATCTAACCCTGGTTAGGGGGGCTAGAGAGGCAAAAGCTTCAGAGAAAGAAGGTTAGAATCCATGGAGCTGGTGGGGGTGGGGAAAAGATATCAGCAGTCACAGACACCCTAGGGATTTGGCACTGGCCACTTTGGCCTGTTGCTTTGCCCACAAAAAGATATCACGGTACTGGTTAAAGACACAGTATTAAGCATGAAGGGTACAGACTTCATAGTTTTGTACAGGTTGTGCCCTGCTATCACCTTGTCCTGTTGCAGCTGCAAGTCTTTAGGGTATCTCCACCTGTTTGTCCTGCAGAGTTGAAGCTGGATTGTCTTAACAATTTGGGTCAGCTGGCGGGAGGTTCTTTGGCTGTACCTTGAAGCAGCAGTGGTCATGGCAGCTTGGTTGAGCTCAATGCCAGAGCTCACCAAGAAATATATGGACATCAACGACCATAAAGATCATGAAGTTTTAGGCTGTAGAATGGGAGACAAAGACTCTATGGCCATGTTCTTCAACTGTGAAATAGGCAGAAATCCTTTCTGAGTTTTGTTTTGTTTGGTTGATTCTATTGAATCCAAGCATTAAAGCTATTTTAATGTGATTGCCAAACTTCAAATCTCGGACATAACCCACAACACAAGTAGACTTGCAACCCAAACACTGCCTTCCCTTAGTACAGCCGTAGGACTGTGTCTGTGTCCTCACCAGATGAGACAAGGTAGAGCTGGAAAACAGCAGAGTTGACTTTGGTAGAACATGGCCGCTACTTCAAACAGCGAGGAGAGCAAGAACTACTCTGTCATGTTTAGTACTCTGGTAGTTTTGAGACTAAGCCACTGAGACAACATGAGGTAGAACATGCTGATGGAATTGCCTCTTACCTTGAACAAGAACCAGAGTTTTACTGCAGAGTTGACCTAAGAAACTAGCAGCATAATCTACTAAAATTTTTTTGATGCATCTTTAATCTTCTTTTGTTTATTGAAGACATTATGTTTCTGAATAAAGATCACACACTGAGGTAAAGGCAAACACCAGACTTTATGTGAGCCTAAAAGCAACATAAAGAGCCCATTATAGCATAATTGCCCAAACTTGGATTATTCTTAATGTTGCTGTGCTTGGTCATGAATTCCTTGGCATTTGGCAATTTCCATTGACTTGTCATAACCTTCCAACCCAAGTTGGGGTGAAGAGAAGAGTGTTCAGGTTGATATGGATACAGTAGACTTTTCTTCTTTGTCAACTCATACAAGAGACTAAAATATCTCTAGCATAAATAAGAAACTCGAGCAATTGGCGCGAGGGTAATCAACCGTGGCAACTGACCGAACTCGGAGCAAGTCGTCGGCCACTTGGGATAAGGATGTGAACCAAACGACCTGCTTCGCTGACATCTCGTTGACCTCCCGCTGCCTCAAATGAAAAGTCAACTTTGAAAAGAAGATGGAAGAAGATTCTGAAACCCTTCTTTAACTAACGCAACCGAAGCAAACAATCGACCAAAAGTCAACAGGTTGAAGAGCATGCAACGTCTTCGAGTCGGCAACGGAGTCGGTAAGCTGCTCTGTTTCTGGTTAGGATCCATCTGCTCCCTCTTCTAGATGAACTGAAATCTAGAAGAAGGCCATGTTGATTTGGTCCCCGAGTAGGGCCGATCAAGCTTTCAAGTCTCGAACGATTTCACACCATTTTGATGTCTTCCAGGTCGCGATGAAAGATCTGAAACAGAGACAAAGCGATCGACTTTGATTAAGGAGAAACATTTTACTTGCAATTGGATCTCTTAGATTCCAATGCAGATCTAGTGATCTTTCTCATGTTTCCTTCTCGAAAAAGAACAGAATTTATGCGCAGACACAGCTGGATTCTGATAAGATCTTTAAACGGCGCCGTCAAAAAGTTGTCGTAAATGGAGTGCACCGACGCTTCTCCAGCTGCATCCACCGCATGTAGGAGAGAGATTAATAGATTGAGGTAGTAATTGTTGTTAATGGGCATCTTCTTGCGACCTGCAACCTAGCGAGCTGCGTCTTTAATGGCCATAAGCTCTGTTCCCCGACCCCAAAAAGCCCGTGGCTTCTTGGAAGTGACGAGCACATAACCAAATTAAAGCTGTGTATATAAAAGAGAAAACGCTTCAAATAATCAAAGAACACATTTCATTATCAACATATCTAACAGGTGTACATAATTCTCTCTCCTCTGCCGTCGCTACAGCATTACTGTGATGAGCATTAACACCAAATCCAACGTTGTCTTCATCACCATCTACTGGAACAGCAGTAGATTCCTCCTCGCTGATCCTTACTGTGATCCAATCGTCATCCTGTGCCCAGTTGGCGGTCGGAAAGCCGGACGTGGCCAGTTGATGAATCCTCTCCTCCACCTCCATCTCTTCGTCTTCTTCTTCTTCGTCTGCCACAGAGTCCCATAAGACCTGCTCCAGTGTGCTCTTTGGGGAGATCCATTCCTGGTCGAGAGCACTCTCAGATAAGCAGCTAGTTGTACTCGGCTTCGCCACGAACGGGTGCTCCAGTAACTGCTCCGCCGGCCACCGCTCTCTCGCGTCCCTCCTCAAACACTTGTCCAAGAAGTCCTTGGCCTCGTCCGACAACCAGGTGGGGCGCTTCGGGACGTCACATGTGAAGCCGATACGGTGCAGGGCGGCGACCGGATCGACGACATCAGGCCACGGCGGTCTCCCGGTGGCCATTTCGATGACGGTGCACCCGAGCGCCCACACGTCGGCCGGCGCGCCCTGCTCCTCTCCTCGCGCCACCTCCGGCGCCATGAACATCGGCGTGCCCGCGATCGGCCGCCCCGCGTCGCCGTCCCCCGCAATCGAGCGCGCGCACCCGAGATCCGCTATCTTGGCGCGCCCGTCCGGCCATATCAGGACGTTTTGGCTCTTGACGTCGCAATGCGCGAAGGACTTCGCGTGGAGGTAAGCGAGGCCGCGGAGCATGCCGCCCGTATAGGAACGGATCGCAGCCTCTTCTAAGCGGCCGCCGTGCTTCATCATGCAATCGGAGAGCGAACCAAGGGGGGCGTACTCCAAGAAGAGGTTGTAGGAAAGCGGCGCGCAGGGGGCTTCGGCGGAGACGTCGAAGCCGAGGCAGGACACGATGTTCGGGTGGTGGAGGGAGGAGAGGATGGCTTGCTCTCTTTGCAGGTGGGCGGAGAGAGAGAGCTCGGCCGACTTCACGGCGAAGAGGTGGCCTGAGGGGGAGGCGGCGGCAAGGGAGACGGTAGCGGTCGAGCCGCGGCCGATGGTCTGGCCGCGACGCCACTGTCTATTGACCATTGTCTATCCTGGAGAAGAAGAAGAAGAAGAAGAAGGGGATGGCTTCGGATCTCAACAAAGAGCAGAGCAATATATACAGGCGCGAAAAGGGGCAGAAGGAGAGAGACAGAGAGAGAGAGAGTTGACTTCTGATGTCTTTCGGACTGGCGTTCGGCAGAAACAGGAGTCAACTCGGATCACGTGTGAAAAGGAATTCCGTTCTCGTTTCGGCACCGCGTTAGCTGCCGCATAATGACGGGGCCCGGCCATGTTGACGTGGCATAAAGACTCAGTTCTCCCATAGAGTAAGAAAATTAAAAGCAAAAATATAATAATAATAATTATTATTATTATTATTATTATTATTATTATTAGAATAATCTCGACATACAACTCGAGATTAATGGTATGTCACAAAAAGGTGAGATTATGACGGTCTTGCATGCATCATCATAACGCTGAAGGCCTCAAAGAGAAACTTCCACGATGTAGAGACAACGGGCCCAAAAGTTATGGCGGAAGATTGGAAGTCAGCGGATCGAGATTTGGGATGGAGGATCTGCAAGATGGATTGAGCTGGAGTTGACTCGTGGCACCGGTGGCCGGACATGGAAGGATGTGGAATGCTACGTGGGTGGACAGGCGTTGCACTCCAAAGGAGGTGGGAGAAGGACAGGTGTCGAGTTTCTAGAGAGGCGGTGGCACCAACAGTGTCGAGTCGGGTGAGTCGCCTTTGATCGTTGAATGTGAACTCGGATTTCTTTGACTTTTCATTCGTTCGATTTTTATTTGGTATAATCTAATAGTATATCACCCGACATGATGCAATCGATGATGTCAATAACAAATGCTTTTGATGCATTTGCATATATATACACATGAGTGAATTCCTTTAAAAAAGCTTTCCTTTTTCGTTTTTTTCAAAAAATATCCTCTGTTTTTTTTTTTCCACGATAGTATCTCTTATTTTATATAATTTTATAAATACTCTTCCCTTCCTTATTGTCTCTATCGTCTTTGCCTCCTTAACATCGTAACCCTTTTCTATCAATTATCTCTGCCCTTTATTTCTAAGTCTTATCACCTATGTGTAGTATTCTTTCCAACCTGTCACACACGTCACCTCTATCTCTTGCCTGTCAATCCCTTTCCTCACTCATTGCACCACCCTCCCCTCTCAATGAGCAAAGATAATGATTGCAACCAATAAAAAAGGGTGTTACATAAAGATAATGAGATCTTACGGTGGTAGGAGAGGATAGAGGTAACATGCACAATAGATGGGGAAGAGCATCACACAATGACAACAAGGCCTCATAATCATAATAGAGGGCGAAAGCAATGAACGGATGGTATCAATGGGACGAATGTGATAAGGGCAATAGATCGAGAAGGGAAGAAAAGAGTATTTATGAGATTATAAAAATAAAAGATATTATCTAGAGAAAACAAAAACATAGGCACTTTAAAATAACAAAAATATTTTTGAAGAAAATCATATATATATATATATATATATATATATATATATATATATATATATATATATATATATATCAATCATGTTGAAGATTACAAGTAGAGATAAGCTTTTGGTTTGAAGTTAATATGACAGGATAATGGGTATATGGGGTTGGAGGATGGGCCTTCAACCCTGGTGTTCATCATGGGCTAACCATTCGAATGTGAAGCCATCATACATTGAGCCATGATTCTGGTCTCTACTTTTGCTGCATTTTCTTTCTCACGATTTGTATGTTCTTATGCATCTTCGGCTATCATGTCCAATTCTTCTTGCTCTATGGTTAGTGATTCTTTTAATGCATCAATTTAAATTTGATGGTAAATCCAAATGGTTCAATTACTTGAGAATGATTGCAAATTTGTGGAGGTGGATATTTTCCATGTTATCAGAAGAAGCAGTCCTATTGCGTTCATAGTATTCTCATATATGCTAATTGAAATGCAATTATTTTCTTAAAGAAAATTATAAATTTGCATCGAATTTAGTGGAAAATAATTATTTTATCATTTATTATACAGTTTATTATAAAATAATTTTCTCATAATACCAAAGGGTTAATTTCAATCTCTTAATTCCTCCTCATCCAAGTAAAAAAACTTACATGAGCATTAAATAGACTAATTATTTTCATGTTGATGGTCAATCATCATCCGACATCTTTCGTCGTATGGAGGTTAGTGTTTGAAGAAAAGATACTAATCATCCCCACTCTACCCTTGTGGACAATAGTCCAAGGAAGATCATTCGGGCTTGTCTTTTCTTTACAACCCATGTGGATAAAACGTCAAAAGGTGATATTGGAGCGGTTGCAAACTATCCTCCCATTGACCAGGTAAAAAAATCAACCTTGGATATTATGCTAGAAGGCTCTCCTTTGGATAAAGAAACTCATATTTCAGAAAAGACTTCGAACTATTTTGAGCATCGAAGAAATCAAATCAGAAAATCTTCTTCGATATCGACCTTGATATAAGTATTACCTCAAGGCTACTTCGGAGTTATCACGGAGCCACTTTAGACACTCATATGCCATTGAGTTTGGATCATGTTGGGTTGATTCAAACATCGATAATGATTACCCTTAACACATATATAAGAAAAATAATTTAAGTTTAACATAATATCGAGTATTTCGAATGACATTAGATCTCTTTACATAAACAAGGTTAACACCAAATCAAATCGATCACTCGACTCGACTTAGAAATGATAATCGAAATCAGATGACAACATTCAAAATATCATATCATGATTCTTAAAAAAAAACATATATTTTCATATTAATGAAACATATTATTTTATATTTCTATCTTATACATTTTTGTATAGTGTCGGCATGATTCAGTACGTACATCATCACGTTATGCCATGTGGTAGCTTTTGGGAACCTCCGATCCCATCTTATGAAACTATATTTTCCTATATGTCGAAATCATCGTAGGAGAGTGGGATTCAAATTAGCGTGTGGGTCATGCAACGTCTTGACTTAGGACATGGAGGGAGATATGTTATTCTTTTATGGAACTGCGCAAGTACATGTATGCATATATGTACGACCATTCATCCATCATGAGGGGACAATAATACAGCAAGGTCGACCTCTTCTTTCAATAAATGATATGCATGCACGCCGATCGAGGCCACAAGTGTGCCACCACCCTCGTGACAGCATGCACACCCAACGAATCATCTGAAAATTATATATATATGATTTTAATAAATAAATATTAAGATATATTTTAAAAATAACTAAGTGAAAATTGTGGTTAAGATGATGATCTCATGGACATCAACCATTTAATTTAATGATATGTATTTGGATCCATTGACGTGGCTTAAGTTTATTTGTATATCTGTTTTGGATATTTGATACAGCAAGTCAAATAATAATCAAAGATTTTGATGAAAAAATTCATCTTTTTTATTTTTATTTTTTATCTGGTACTTTGTCTTCTCTAATATCTTAAATATCTTTCATCATCGGCATCTTTTTCCCCAAGCGACTTTTATTTGTGTTTGACTTCACCCATCATCATCATCGTTGCTTTCGTTCAATCGTAGTCGCCTTTTGTATGTGATGATCGTCTTCATCCAATCATGAGGTTTTTTTATCGCTTGTGTCCTCTATTTCAACTCCATCACCTTTTTTCCCTCAATTAGACCTCGATGGATCATTCATATTATAATTTTGAGTATAGACAAATGTTAGTACAGTGATCATGTCTTTATGGGTACGAAGAAAGGTCTCGAGTCACTTATTTTTATATAAATCTCTTTCATAGTAGTAAAGATAAGAAAACAAATAATAGAGACAACATGATGAGATAGATCTTAGTATTACGATATAAAGGGCCAAAGATAATCACGATCGGATGATAGTGGTAACTGATAATATTTATTCGAAGAAAGTGACAATGATAAAAATTATTTAGGTATTAATAAAATAAAGATAAAAATTAAAAATCTGAGCACAAGAGAAACTTCAAAACAGTGGCTTTTCATGTTAATCGACCAATAATCAATGGAATTGTTTGAAATATTTATAGATGTTTTACAAACATATTGACACTCATAATAGAATAGTAATGGTCAATTCGAATGTATAAGAGAAAAAATACCATATTTATGAAAGATTTAGATATCCGAAGGAATATATTATAATATCTAAATAATTTGTTTATACTAAAATTGGTGGAATAAATATTCTATCTTAATTTTTGAGAACTATACATATTAAATATTTATGACAAAAGAAATAAAGAAAAAGACAAGGGAAGACTGAAGCCCAAAGGTTTCCTCCGCTCTTCGTTGCTCTCTCTCTCTGAAGCAGAAGGGGCTGTGAACAACCACAGAGGAATATAAGAGAAGGGAAGTCTCTGGACTCGTCTTCTCCTTTGCGATCCCTCTTTCCCTTGCTTCTTTCGACTTCGTGTAGTTCACTCGAGAGGTGGTAAAAAAGAGGCGAACGGAGAACAGAACAAGACAAAAGAAGGCAGACAACACCACCACCATCACCACCACCTGTACGCCAGTAGGCCCGCTCCCCTGTCTCTGTCTGCTCTCCTTGACTCCAATTCTCCCGCTCTCCCCGCCCATCCCCTGTTTTCCTCCCAATTAAATCTCTTCCCCCTTCCTAACTACACCACCGTCAACCACAACCCCCTTTAAGCTCCCACTTTTCCTCGCTTTCTTGATTCTTGATCCTTTTTGCTACACGAAAAATTTGATTTTGAGTTCGAGGAAGAGGAGGGAGAAGAAGAGTACATCATCCACAGATTTGGATCCATCGATCGATCGTCATGCCGTCTGGTGCGAAGAAGCGGAAGGCGGCCAGGCGCAAGAAGGAGATGGCCCTCCCTTCTGCTGATCCTTCTTCTCAAGGTGGCTTCTTTTTCTTCTTTCTCTGCCCTTTTGATGTTGGTTTTATGCGTATCTATGTTTTCTTTATTGAACTCGTTTCTATCTGGTTATTCTTCAGATAGTGGGCATAGCGATGAGTTGATGCCGGCTGAGGACAGCAAGGAGAGCGACGATGGATCCCCGACATCTTCCTCTTCGTCTTCGTCATCTCAGGATCACCATCGCTCTCGATCTGCCGAGGAGTTGTTAGGATCTGATGCTGTTGTGTTTGATAGCACAGCGGAGAGCGGCAAAGGAGTGGCCTTGGCTGAGGAAGTTGAAGCTGAGTCCCCCGTTGCTGTAGAGGAACCAGCTTATACCACTACGGTCGAGTCCTTCGCTGAATCGGAGGATGTGGTTGTCGAATTCCCTAAATCTGAGAAGGAAGATGAGGAAGTAGCCGAGGAATCGGCTGTTCTTGTTGAAAAGGTTGTCGCTTTGGCTGAAGAGGATAGACGTCTTGATGAGGTTGCTGCTAAGGTTCTTGAGGAGACTTCAGGCGGAGTGAAAGAAGTGCCGCTTCCTGATGCGGATGAGGCTGTCGATCAGCTTGGTGAGAGTGGCGACGCCCGCTGTGTTGCTGGGAAAGCTGAAAATTTGCCGACTGCTGAGGTGCTAAAGTTGACTTTTGCCATACTCGTTTCATGGAACTAAACTAGTGTGCTGACTGGGGAATCACTTGGATGTATGTAGGTGTCGCCTGGTGCCTTACCGGTTGTGCATCACGCAACATGGTGGAATTGTTGTGGATTGCTTGATGTATTTGCATGTTCTAGGAGATAAGCTCAGGTAAATTTTCTAGTCCGAGACCTTTTTACCTTCTTAGTAGAGTGTGGCTCTTTGGTCAGACTTTCATCTTGTGCTTGTTAGATCTGTTTCTTCTATCTATGTGATCAGGAAATTATTTTGCCTTGGTGAACTTGTTCACCACACATAAGAACATGATGATTAGCTGTCCATGGTGTTCATCGTACATTTGTGAATTCAATTTAAGATGCCTAGGAACTATATACCATAATTTAGAGGACCACATATGGCAACTCATTAAACTGCCAATTCAATAAGAAATACTAAATGTTTAAACACAGCTTGCTGACTTAAATATGACAGCCAATGTAATTGCCAATCTTACGGGAAGCGGGTCGAGACAATTCCTTAGCAACTTGAGGACAGTGGCATAAGAAAAGCTCTTGATTGAATGTAATCTCTACAAAATTTGAAAACTAATAGAGGGATGCAAGAAATTAAACAAGCTCTACTCAGCTACTTGAGATAATGTTAAGATTAATTTCCTTAAGAGAATGTAAGGCAAAAACTTGATACACAGGGTACGCAATGATTTAGCAAAATTCAAAATTTTCGTGTAAGGTAGGGATTACATTGATTTGAGTAGAACTAAAATACTTCAACAATGCCAATAATCAAAGGACTATTGTTAATGTGATATCGTGTCAGTTATACTAACAAGATAATGAGTTTAGATATGAGACTCAACTATTATGCTACCATTTGTTTCTGGTTCCTGAAGTTAGTTTCAGCTAAATTTCTGTATACTGTGAGAGATAAACCTCTTAATCAATTTCAAAATTTTAGGTTGCAAACCAGTAAGAATTTATTTCTCTGCATAATTGCTTTGGTGGTTTGCTTTTTGTTTCTTGAATTGCATGATCTTCTACTTTGTTGGTTAAACAATGAAGAAAATGATCAAGTCTACATGCTTTACGAGCTGAGGCAATTCTAATTAATCACAAAAAGATTGATATCGGTAAATTATTGGCATGAGAAGTATTATGAAAATCTGGATAGTGATTTGACCAAACTGCCTTGCCCCCTCTCTTCTCTCTCACTCTTTATCTCTCCTTTTTTCATATGCGAAGAAGAATCTTTGCTCTTCTGAGGTGAACTTGTTAAAATTATCTTACAAACAGAGCTGATTTTGTAGTTTCTAGAAATAATGCAGAAGTCTGGCATGTTTTGAAATTCACGACTCCTGGCTGCTGAAAATGGATATAACATTTTAGGAATATGCTTGTTGGAAGGAACTGTCATGCAATATGTCACTTATTGCTTTTTCTTGTAAACAATTAGGAATCCTTTGGAAACGAAGGGGCTGAGTTTTTGTAAGCTTGCAGCTTTACAATTATGTGCAGGAGTGGTTATACCTGCTATTGTTGTCTTGTTTCTTTTTCCTTTTCCCCCCCTCATGTCATCCATGCTGTTGATCCATGTAGTTTTTCTTCATTACTTCTTTGTTTTCTGAATAGGTCACTGTCTTTACATTGCAACGGAATCTTCTAATAGAAGCATTGAGTTATCTACATATACAACATTTCATAATGGAAACTGTATAGATAATACTTGGAACTTCACTAGAAGTCTTTATTGTCATCTTTGATCTTTTAGAACAAATATGTTGATCCACCTAAATTACTTATGTGAATTTTCTCAATGATGCAACTTCATCAAAGCTGGAAAGCAGCAAAACCTGGCACTGTCTATCTCAGTGTATATTCGTGAATCTGGAAGCTCAAGGTTGCACCTTTCTCCTATTTAAAACTTTTGCATCTTTAAACTCTGTTTGAAACGGACTCTGAATTTATTGTCTATTCCATTGATGGAGATATTAAAATTTCTTTTATGCTGATAAAGAGAATTATGTTCTTGCTCAGGATAAAAATATTGGAAGTGCTGGTTTTCTTGTCTTTTTGTTGTACCTGTATTTTATCTTAGTGTATATTTGGAAACTCCAGGATGCACCTTTCTCCTCTTTAATGCTTTTGCACATTTTAACTCTGTTAGAAACCTACTTTGATTTTACTGTTTATTGAATTGATGGAGAAGAAAAGAATTCCTTTTTTGCATATATATATACACACACACACACAATACTTGAAGTACTGGTTTTCTTGTCTTTCTGATGTTTTCATCAGCATTATGGTGAGCATTTTGATGTAGCACTTGAACCTTCAATAGCTGAAGCAAATTTCTTCATGATTTATTGGGAATAGCCAGTTCATGTGCCTTTGACTTGCTATTTGTATTAGTACCACTGGATTTACGTAAGAATCTTGTGCTTCTTTACCAAGATAAAAAGGTTAATGATGTACTAAAAGCACTTGATGCTCTCTTATTAAGATAATATATGCTTCTTTAGAGCATTCTCCTTTTCTTTTCTGCTTCTCTGGATAGTAGGTTTTTTGTTGTTATCACTCATGCTTGGTCTAATATTTTGCATCTTGGTGACACAGAATCAGATGGATGTTCTTTAATGAAGACTTCTCTAATGATGTCCCATCAAGACTGGTCACAGAGTCATAGTTTTATATGTTAAAGGAAATCGAGTAGTGGTTCTGATACATCTGAAATTTTGATAAGTATATCAATGCTGTTGGTAATGGTCTCATCTTGTTTCCTTGCAGTGGTTGTGATTAAGTTTGTTGCTTGGTACTTTGTGGTTCATAGGTTTTGATACTGGAAAGATCAAAATTTGCATGGCTGGGAACTCTGCTTTTGTTGTGGTCAAGTTTATTTTCTCATGTTTTTCGGATTCGAATAATACTTTTCATGTGTATAATCTTATTCAGCTAGAAGAACCTTGTAATTCTTTTTTCTTTTTTTCGGCTACACGAATTGTTATAGAACTCAAGTTTTTCCTGCCAGTGCTTGATTGATGTGACTCAAAATACTCAAGAAACCTATTAGTGGGAAAGAGTGATTGCTTATGCCTCATTCTACCCTCTACTGGGATATGATCAGTTAGTTTCATTGTCTTACTGCATCCTGTGAACAGTGTAACCATTTCATTGTTCTGATAGAATTACTTCTTAGTTTCAATCCATCATTAATCTAAACTTGCTGAAACAAGATAACTTATGTTACTAGAACAATTCAAAGAATGGCTTCAAGCCTTAGAATGTTCAAGAAAATGTGGAATAGATTTTAGGTCCAAAGTCTTCAACTTGCTGCAGATGATTTTGGGTCCATTGTTTTTTCCTTTTTTCTTCTGATGCTAAATATTTAACTTTTTTGAGCCCCTTGATCTAGTTTGGAGTTGCAATTATCTACATTCTACTGCTGTTACCCTCCTTGGGATTCTGATGAATGGATTTCTCATATTGACATCGTATGTATCTCCTTCTTAATGAGTCTTTGCTCTGTATTTTATCAGTTCTAACTCATGTAAACCATGCATTTAATCGTTGGATGTGTTTATGGTTTTAGAACATTTATGTATTTTGAATCATTAAATTGTATGATTTTATGAGAATGATTTAACTGAAGTCTCTCTGATCTCCATGAACTTTTGAATCAACAAGAACGTCGATGTCCTGCATCAAATGCATTAAGCTCAAAAACCATTGTTTCTGATTTCAATGGAGAAAGTTGACCTGGTTTGTGTTAGTATATTGCATAGTAATCCTAATCTCTTATTGGAACTCAAATTAATTGTTCCACAGCCATAACGTCCATGTCAGTCTCCTAAACGAAGGATGCTTGCTTAGGTTGAACCGAGTTCTACAGCTGATGACTACTGATAGTGAGTGATGTGCCTGATGAGTGTATCGTATCGATCAGCAAGAAACAACATGGGATTGATCCCATCCACCGCCACAAAATTATTCTGGGCAAGAAGACCTCATCCATCACCACCACTACAATTCATAGCTAAAAACCTGTGGTGCAACCACTGATGCAAGGGCAGGTATCATTAGAATTCATAGCAGATGATCGATCAAATCCATCTTGTACTCATTCTGATTATGACCACGTTTTTACTCTGCTGCGATAGGCAACAACAGGGCAGTTAATTGCAGGGGCATCAGCATCTGTTCCCTCACCAGCAAATTGACGAGTCAAGTATTGTAGATCTTGGAGTTAATTATAAATCATCATGTGTAGTTAGATCTCTTTAATGTTTCGGTCTCTAGATTATTAAAATTTTTATAATTATGAAAGTGAAATATGTAGTTTCATTTATTCTAACATCGTTGCTTTTATCGACGAAAGTACGAAAACGATGAGCAAAAATATAATTTCAATATTCTTTGGCAAACAATAACGTCGTTGTGGGTCGTGAGTGATTGTTGTGGATGAAAAGGGAGAGCGACAATAGGAGATGAGACAAAGGGAGAGAAAGAGGATGACGCAAATATGGAGTAGTGGTCTACTGCGAGCCAGATGCGACCTTTCTTTGTTGGGCCTATGATGCGCTCATTCACAGCGCCAACTTCCTCATGGTTCACCATGTTTGCCACTCCATCGATGCTGGCTGGGGTATCTCCGACGTAAGTTCGTGGCGAGTCAGCCCCCATTGCACTTCCTACAATCCCGATCTTGCTACCTCCCATTTGCACTTCATAGCCTCCTCATCCTCTAACTCTTGCCTCTCCACCTCCGAGTCTACGATGGCGCCTTAGGTGAAGCAACCTGTAGATCCTCGACGGACGATCACGAAGCTACGACATGGGGTGGTTGAGGAGAGGATGGAGGTCGTCTTGTTAGGTTAGAGTCGGAGAATGGGGTTGCAACGCGAACAATGGTGCGTGGAAGTGGTAGTTCGCATGTTAGTCCACACCAGGCAACAATCACGGCCTTACCACTAAGGGTGGCCCTCACGATCGCATTTGGTTTGCCATCAAGCTCCGGGAGTAGAATTCGATAGTGAAAAAGGGCAATTGGGCAATGCTCCGACGATTATATGTGTGCTTTGGAGTGCCTACAAGGCTAATCAATACCACCACGTTACAGATCTCTCTAGTCACCGACACAATTGCTGAACAACATCAATGTAAATGCAGAGCATTGACATCTGCAACGTCCTCTTCCTCCTCCCTTTACCTTAACTTCACCTGTCGCTCTCCCTCCTCATCCACAATAATCACCCGTGGGCCCCAACAATGTTTGCCATCCATCATAAAAAAACATAACTAAAATATTAAAATTACCTTTTTACTCATCATCTTCATGCTTCTATCAATAAAACCAACTATGTTAGGATAAATGAAACTACATGTTTTATTTTCATAATTATAAAAATTTTAATATAAATTTTTAAATCTAAGGATAAACTTAATTACAAGAGTAATATCTAATTAACCCGAGATCTTGTTTGGCATTGAATTACATAAGGTGCATTACTATAAGAATGCCACTTTCTTTCCGGATGTTACTGGTGACGAAGATTTAAGATTCAAGCAAGCGAGCAAATCCCAATCTAATTAAGCAGAAAAATCTCACAATCTATATTCGTTGGAAGTTCCTTGTGGTCTCAAACTAAAGACAAACTGCAGAGCGAACTGGCCGTGTCATTTGCGCTGATGCTATGGTTGCAAAGAAAAAATTCTTCTATTGCAAAACAGAGGGGTAAGAAGTAATTAGGAAATCATTACATCATATAGTTCCTTTTGAACAAGCTGTCGTGTCATTTGGTGCCGATGTTATGCTTCAAAAGCAAAAACATTTCTTCTTCTACAGAACGGCAGGAAAAAAAGTAATTAGGAAATCACAAGCATCATATAAATCTATACTACAGAATGATGATATCTCTCGAGAACAACTATCTAGTTGCACCAAATGTTACTCAAGGGCACTGGATAATCTCAATATATGTTTCTCAAGATTGCAATACATTTAATGAAGTAACACTCAAACACAACCTCAAAGATAAACCCTGACGGAGTTGCTATCCTCTCTAACAAGTAAAAATTTTATTACAAAAGAAGGAACAAATTGATTCGAAAGAACACCTCCTCGCCTTCATCATTAACCATTGTTTTCTTGAAAATGACAGATGGATGCTATTATTACTGTTGCAATTCAATATAAGTGATGTTTTCTTTGACCTCGAGCAGTTGGGTTTCATATATAATAATTCCTGTTCTTAAAGGTTAATAGTGATCGAAGCTGGTCCACTCCTGATGACACACACTTCATGCTTTCTTTTACCCTAGATCTTATAGTGCCAGTGATAATAAGAGAGATGATCACCTAAATCACTTACACAATCACATTTTTCAACCAGATATCTTATGAGTGTTCTGAGAGACAGACCGACAATGGACCAAAATTCAACCAGTTCCAAATTAAGGTAACTTCCTGATTGATTATTTGTCATATTGTTTCCTTTTGTTCAAAAGTAGTTTTCATCGCTTGAGATTGGGGTACTTTCATACTAGTCAACTGACGGCAGCAATAAGCTAATTTAGAGAATTAACCTAAAGGAGCACACACTGAAAAAATAGAAGCCATATGTTTCACGTGTTAGCCAGGACTTGGGTGGTATATGAATATCTAAATTCTCTTCAAAAGATGTTCCAGATAGACAAACAAGACTACCGACCAAAGCTGAGAGTTTATCTAGTGTGAATAAAAGGAATCGAACATATGGACTGATGAAACCATATAATAAGTTAAATCTTCCATTTGAAATAGTCACATAAAATAAACATGCAAAAAAAAAAAACCACTGGTTAAAGGCATATTTAGTTGACTGTAACTTACCCGAAATTTAGCCTCCTTTTGCTGGTCAATATATGCAAGCAGTTCCTCTTGTCTCATCAAAGCATCATATAGAGCCTGATCAGAAACAATTAATGAATACAAGTTAATATGCCTGATCACCCATCAGAAATACAAATAAATTTACAAAAATAAGAAACGCAAAACTTCAAGCAGCTTATTTCAATTGTGCTTTTAGATGCATGAGCAGTAGAACTAGCCTAGGTTAGGAGCCCATGGTCAACTTGGAAAGATCATGCCTCAAGTGGGCATTCGGATAAGAGAACACCTCAATGGTTTCTTACACTATATTATCTTTATGGCCCTTTTCAGCCATCTCCCTCTTTATTTTGATGTCTTGAGGTCATTCTTGATTGGCAGCATTTCCAAAGATTAAAACCACCATTGCAATAGGTGTCTTGCAAGCAAGCATGTGTTAGCAGATGCATTAACCCACAAACTTGTGCAGAATCTAGCCCAATAAAATACCCGCAAGATGAAACAGAAAAAATATTTACAAATTCTGTTAATTCAAAATGAAACCATAAGCTAGAGGAGGATGAACAATTTTAATCTCATTGATGCACACAGCAAATCCAACTCTGAAGGCACTATAAATAACTAGAATCATGTGATGTTTTGTGCTGTTTATTCACTATAAACTCTTAGAGGTGAGCTGACATACCATGCATCTAAAAACATGGCAGCAATATTCGTGTGCATATCTGGATTAATGTTTAATGCATTACATTATATTCTTTAAAATGTATTTATATAAATTTTACTAGTCATCTAAATGGTGATTATGTTCAATGCTAATAGGTTCTTGTCAAATATCTTATTGTCAGATAAATTTGTGTTCCAATGCTCATTATTTTAGGGCTAAATCTTATAAGCAGTTGAGTTGTAGACTTGTTTGAAAATTAACTAATGCATGCTTCACCATTTCATGTTAATGTAAATTTTATTCAGTAGTATTACAAACGATGATGACGACAACAAGAAGCTGTAATGTCCCAATTGTTGACAACTGTTCATAAAAAAATTATGCTAAAGGTAATTATATGACTTCCTTATCAGTAACCCATCTGGTTGCAGACTACGTAAACCACTGTTGCCACACCAATTTGTTGACTGATGAAACTAAAAAGCTGAACTGCAAAGCTGTGTAAACAATCCAGTGAATGTCAAAGAATACAAAATTTACAGTAAAGCATAAGGTGAAATAGAACAGAAGAATTTGTTCGATGAGCACAAAGCCAATCTTAATGTAAAACAGTTCTTATTGCAGCATTGGAGCTGCATATATGGTTTATGACCATCAGCTTGATCAATTAAGAAATATTTTCATGTCATCAGTTACGAGAACAAAATGAAAGTCACTTTTTCTGATAAGCATTCATGCCATGCATCATGTCGAGAGTACTGATTTGAGAATCCAAATCATCTACATTGTCTTATAAAGCATAGTTATCCAAAATATAAAGCTCACCCTTTTGGTTGCAATGAGCTCAGCCTCTAAAGCATCCACACGGCGAACGGCAGCATCAAGCAATTCTTCTTTTTCGTGAGGCATTGCAGATGGTTTTGCTTGAAGTTTGTCAACCTTTTCCTCCAACTCTCCCAACCTTTTCAAGACTGATGAAAGTATATCTACGTCCTTGAAAGTAGGGGAAGGTGAAGGAGGTCGAAATTCCTCTTTAGGAATAGGATTTGGGTCGAATTCAGGATAGCAATGATCAGACTTGAGCATATTATCTGGGAGTCTTCTAGTCACACGTCTTGTAACTGAACAGAACATTGCATAGAGAGCCATAATGAAGGCCATAAGCCATGTAACAATTTGAGCTCGAATTCCTTCTGAAGGTTCACTTATGTCAAACAACCAAAATCTACCTGTTATGAGCAAACTTGTGTAATTAACCAAGTCTATCATCAATATTACAATATATACAAACTAGATGACCAACAACGATAAAAAGCTAAGAATTACATTAAACCAGTATGTTCTGATAAAAATGTGAACATATGAAAAGGTTGAACTTTTTGAGATGTGGATGTAGGTTTCTATCAGAAAACGGGTTACAACTGTATTATGTGGAAGTGAACTATGTCCATCCATAAACAAGACATGCACAGCATCATATATATACAAGTAAAACAAGTGAAAATTAAATTCGACCATGTCAAATAGATCGTTAAATCATTCTTTCACAATCAACCTTAGTACTCAACTTACTATTAACATGCAGAGAATAACAAGAAAATGGAAAAGAAAAAGGTTAATGAGATTTGTGCTCAATCATTCTTCAATAGTACCTTCAGTAGGCTAGATGTCGCTAATCAAAGGCCGGAAAACCATTCCATCCAGGAAATAAGTCAAATAGTTCATCTGGAATTTTAGTAAACATGTGTCCTTGGGGATGTCCTTTGGGATTCTTATTTCTCCAGGTTTAATTTCAACAATTAAGAATAATGAATTACAATAGCTTCAGCATGATCAATGATAGTTTCACTAACCTCTAGAGGAAGAACATACTGAACTAGAAATTTGATTCTTCCATCCTACATCGACGACCTTGTCAACCATGGGCACACAATCTTCATACTCAGAAGAGGCATCAGATATACAAGCCTTTCCAACAATTTTGGCCTGCATATTCATTATAACCTGTTTAAGTAACATTTTAGCAATAGTGACATTCATACATATATAAATTTTATGCTGACCTGCTACAATGGGATTCTTTAATGATAATTATGTACTTAATTGCAAAGAATATAACCATACATATAAAACTTTGATAAAAAAACAATTTAGTGATCCAGACTGTTTGCCTGACTTATTGCCATAATTCTAAGAGAAAAAAGAACAGTTATCACCCAATTGGCAACAATTCACAATGCTGTTCGGTAGAAAGTATGTGCCAGCATGGCACAATCACAGGCATCCATGCATTTCAAGGTGTGCTGGCACACCTTTGCCTGGTGCCTTTGTAGAAGCAATGGGTTAAAACCCAATGCTGAAACATGCTTGCAGATACAAATCTTGTCCGAATTTTACCAGCACTCAGCATACTCACTAATGTGAAATCCTTCATGTGTCACTTATAAGATTTATTGACTTTCACAGTTTTATATTTTTTAAGACAAGATAACATCATATTTAACAAATTAAAACCTTTTAGAGCAAAATATATACACTGACATGAAAATCTAATTCTCATTTGGCCCTCTTTTCTTGGACTTCTAGTCAATCCCAAAGATCTCTTGCAAAGTATGTACAATGCCCTTGTGGCATTTATCAAAATGCACCAGCCAGGAATGACTAGATATCACCTACATGTTATAGGTTGAATTCACCTTTCAGCAATCTGAAAGCTTCCTTTTTGAAAACTAGAGACAATGCTATGAAAGTTTAAACCCATAAAAACCTTTTTTAACCTCCAAAGGAATTAGACTTCACCTCTTCATGAACAGGGTCCAACTGAGGATTATGGATATAGTTGCTTGTTTTTTTCGAATAAACAATGTCTTCAGCTTCTGAGCTAGACTCTGTTGATGTATCACTTCCTTTTATCTGGTGCACCAACCAAATGACTTTTAGAAACATAAATAACGGTAAGACAAACAAATATTGCAGTTCTTACAGTTGGGTATCGTGGCTTAGCATAAGCAATAATCTTTCCCTCACAGTTTGAAACAGCAACAATTTGCCTAGCACATTGTGCTTCACCATTAAGAACCATCTTGTCACAATTCAAACAAGCAAATATTATCTTCCAACCAGGCTTGAAAACAACTGCATGTATGTGTTTATGCATGTGCACACGTGGGAGTGCATGTTTGCATACATAGAGTTAAAAGAGACCTTCGATATATTGGGGTCCCTCCATGGACCTCGATCAGATCTGAGGCATCCACCATGCTCAGCACATGTACAACTACCACCAAGAAACTCTGGCAACTCACTAGAGAAACCAGAAAAACCACTGCTCAGAATACAAAGATAAAGAGGAGAAAGCAAACGGTTCAATAACAAGAACATGCAAATCAACATAGAAAGGGAAGAAACCTGGAATCAATTACTTCAAGAAGCTTATTTTGGTACTTAGTTCCAAGAACCTGGGGAATAATTGCCAAAGCAGTGTGTTGAGACTTGAAATTTACTCAAATCACAGTAAAAGGAAATATAAGCTACGAAACAGGACACAATAGGCTTACATGAATCTTAGAAGTAGTTTTTGGATCAAGAAATGACTTCACAGTATTCCATAGCAGCTTAAAACCTGAACTAGCATTAACTACAAACATCCGGCACAAAGTCTGCATAAAATTATCAAATTGTTAAAGATAGTTATCAACTACATGGATCTTTTGCCACCTATGAACTCTACTGAGGTGCCTTAACTAAACATATGATTTTTTTTATAGAATATAGATCTCAAAACAAAATATGAAAAAATGAATCTTGAGGAAGTTAAAAAAACAAGTATTCAGATAAATCACATTCCTCTGGGTAATTATCATTGTCGATTTTTTGCAATCTGATAATCAGTTCTCTTGCAGCCTTGGTGAAGTTTTTAAGGCCCTAAAGCAAAATAGCATCATCAGTATTGACAGATAACTTGTCAGTACACTCTGACAATCAAAGTTATATAACATTTGCAATTAAGTTATCCAGAGTGAAATGTTGATAACATACCACGCCTTGGACATCTAGAATTGTTGTACTTGAATCAATGTGCCTTTTTGCAGCAATTGAGCAAGCTGGAAATCTGAATAAGAAGCAACTTTCAAACTCTTTCACATGATATTTTACATAGCGTTCCATTGTTGTCACTTGCATTAACTTGTTCGCATCAACTTTTCCGAGCCTTTCGATATAGACAGGTCTCCCCTCTTTATCCACACCATGATAACCTTGTGGATAGTACTTTAAAACCTCTTCTATCTCTGTATAATCAAAATCCTGATGAAGAGATAAAATTAGGTAAATGTCAACCTCAGTGAAGTTTTGCATATCGGATCCAAGTATAAGCCACCTCAAATCTGTAGTAAAGCTTAGCTATGTACCAGGGGAAGACACTAGAAGTAAAAAGGAAATGAACAGATTGGTCATGGTATATATTATGATTGTACACCGTGTTTAGGCAGATTCTTCAGAGATACTTCACACAAAAGAAAATTGGTATTTAAATGATATACCATCAATCAGCGGGAAGGCTCCCCCCAGCTCCCCCCCCGGCTCAAACACCGGTACCAATCTCATTTACCACTCTTTTGATAGCTTCCTTTTAGAATTGTCAGGAGGCAAAAGGCATTTGTGCAGATGAGCCACTTTTTGGGTTTTAACCATGTTGCATCAATTCTTTTATGCAGACCCTCTAAAATTCTCCATTTTTTGTGAGTGATAACAGTGGAATTCATCATCTGTGCTACTGTACAGTAGCAAATGGTATTATGATGTCCAAATATGTTGAACCATAATTCACTAGTATATGTCTTGAAGTGAATGAATGGAAAGGAAAAGCATTTCTCCTTATAAAAAAATGAGTGGTCCAAAAGAATAACATGCACCCACATGAATATAACACGTCCAATTATACCAGCAGACCAGTTTTTATTGGTCTGACAGCTGACCAGTATATGGACGAAGCAATTTTGCTACATCCACTTCGAAACCGAGCGTACTTCCTGGTAAACTTACTGCACCAGGCTTTTCAGGCAGTAAGCTGACTGGTAACCGGTTGCATGAGGCTGTAGGCTGGAAATTGAGTTGTAAGCTTATTGCCTAGCACCGGTAGTCCGGTACCCATTGAACCCTTTAATCTTTCTTCTTCCTCTTTCGCTGCAGCAACGCTCCTCCACTGCTTTGCATTGCGATGTTGTCTTCTCTCCTCCATTTCACTTCGCCGCCACCTCCTCATTTTCTCTCTCTCTTTTCTCGTAGTGATCCGGTTGGTATTGACACTGGGTACATTATATGGTACTAGATGGGTTGGTATTATATCAGTTTAAATATTAGTGTTGGGCTAGGATTTTAATTCTTACATTAAAAAATCCACCAATGCCCTAATTTGCTAAGAATCTGATGCTACTGGAGCTGCAGAACATCTACGAAAAGCGGATTTATCTCGAGTCTCAACAATCAAGTGAAGCTATTCAAGATGAGATTCATCAATATCGATCTCTCCCTTCAAGTACAGGTATTTATTTGAATCTGCTCTGCTTGTGTCTTCATTATTGAAATGGATCTTCCCCTATGCTTATTCCTTTTTTTCTCTCTTCTCCTATTTTTCTCTGAATCCCTTTGAGCCTAGCAACCTTTGAAATATCCTATATCAACAGATATCTAGACGTTACCTTAGTTATAATTAGATTTTTTTGAACTGATATTAGGGTGGTCTAGAGCAAGAAAAACCTCATCAATATGAGGCACAGAGAGGGCCAACATATGCAACCTTATTCCTACATAGGAAGGGGTTCTTTTCATCACTAGAATTTGAGTGGTTGTTTTCATCACTAGAACTATGGTTACTCTGATCATGAAGGAGCAACATTACCATGATGCCCATGCTCATCCTCAATTGAATTATTTTGACTTGAAGAATAAAATAAATTTGCTCTTTTACAGGTATATGAAATTCACGAAACTTAATTCAGGAAGGAAGACCAACTTGTTTATTACCTCAACAATGGTGTCAACACCAAACTCCTGCCTCCATGTAAGCATTTCTGACCACATGTGCTTTGCTTTCTCAAGATCAAATTTTCGTGCTTTCAAAAATCTAAAGGTAAAAATGCCATTAGGTAAGTAAATAAGATAACAACTTCCAAAGGAAAATATAAAGGCATGATACCTACAACATCGACATGATTAAACAAAGCTTTGAATTAGTAGCAGCAAACAATTTTATTAAATTGTGTATAATATAAGTGAATGGAGAATAAGTGGCCCTTTCTCAAATGAGCACAAGGCCATGAACAATAATCGAGAAGTTCAAATGGTGTGACTTGGTCTCACTGTGAAGCACAAGACCATTAAGCCAAGATGAAAGATGATTTCCAACAAACCATACGGAGGTCATTACAAACAACAACAATCATAAAGAAGTTCAGATGTTCCCTTTCGTTATGATAACAACCTATATTTACATGGATGACTAGAGATACACTTTCAAGCAATGGTGTTATATGCGGTCAACCAGGATTTTGGACTGCTATGTTAATCTCATACTAGCTACATGTTCAAGAAACATAATAGTGGACCCATATATGGATGAATTTCTTTTCTATAGTCCTTAGTGCACATATATCCTAATTCCTATTTCTGGAAAATTCTGCAAGCATAACATGAACATAACATGGAGTTAATTGTGTGTATTCCTGTTATGTAAGAACAGAATAAGTACAAGGACAGAGATAAAAACTGGCGGCTGGCCACTTCTTTTAAGATATATCATTAAGCTGAGCTTAAGCCTCACTCCAAGAAAGCACTAAAAGAATGCACTCTGATCACTCTTGATTATTCTGGAAGAGTCCTAAAACCATGATAACCTTGAACTCAAGTATCCTAATTTGACACTTGTTAAGTAGCTTCAACACCTAAATGAAGAAAGATATTATAGGAGACACAATTTTTTATCTTTATTTATGGATCACATTCCACATATTTCAAAGATTCTATTCAGTTATCTATTTTATCTGAGACAGTCTTTGATTCAAAAGTATATTTGCTTACTTGGTAGATTATCATTAGGGGTTACAGTTGCTCAAAATGGAAAAGAATGCCAATATAGTTTGCTTTAAATGACTGAAGCAATAGATAAACTAGAAAGGAAAGAGGAGTATTTACTGGAGATCATGTGAGTAAACCAAAAGGAAAAACTACATTGCAAGTAAATGACAGTTACCTTAACATCATATGATAATCATCATGCTTTGACGGCAGCAATTCATCCTGCATTAGGGACTGTCGAAAAGCATCAACAGCTTGTAGCTCTTCAATGTCTCTTATATCCTCAATTGAAACAGAGCTAACTCGAGTATCATGCTTCTTTCTGCTCTTTCTCCTCAAAGAATGTCTGAATTTAGTAGATGCACTTATTGCTTTTTTCTTCAAAGATCCAATTCTTGTCCTTCTCTCATCTTCTGAGTTCTCAACATCTGATTTCCGCTCTTTTTTCTCGTCATGATTGGAAGACCCCTCGAAACCTGCAACTCCATAACAAAAAAATCACACATTCAGAGAGCATCATATATCATCCAATGAAGTAATTTCAACATATCAGGCTATGAAATTCATAAAGATAAAAGTAAATTCTTTTTAAAAAAGCATTGCCAAACTTTATGGAGCATACAACAAGTAGATTCTTAGCTAACTTAAAGGTGCATAATGCTGAACCTAAACCTAATGTACTAATTCATTTTAACCCCAAAGGGCATGTGTCAACTATGTCAAGCCTATTTGTTATGAAGCACATATAATATAATTTATGATCTTGCTAACTCAACAAGTTGAGCCATATTAATAAAATGTGAGTGCATGACCAACAAGAAAAGCTCTTGTCATTTCATAGTAGACATGTAAATTGGAAAGTCCTTGTCCGATGTGCTGGTGCGATGCCAACCTGGTGTATAAGAGGTGAAATGCATTTCTAGTGATGATCAAAGGCATCATAGGCCACATGGTGACAGTGGTTTGCAGGTGATTTGGTTCGGTTGTTCTTGGCATACCACTTTGTAGTTATTAGATTATCACTATATTGTCAAAAGCGTGATATATGACGGGGACTTATGGCTGCCACACGTAAAAAAGGATCTGCAAGGTGGAGGATAACAATCCTTGAAGCTTCTTGGAAGGAAAACAAACTCTTCTTTCGAATGGGCCTTATATTTTTTTTAATTTATTGCACAAATCATATTCCAAGTTCTCCTTTTGATGTCTTTTTTTTTATAAAAGAAATACCATATTTCATATTGATCTTTTTATCTTTTTTTTTATCCGATCCTCCTGATTTACAATTTCACCCAATCCAGGCTAAAAAAAACCAGATCTTTAAAAGTTCTACAATTGCTAGAGATAGTTAAGCAAAAAATCAAATATTTCATAAAAGAAAGATAGATGAAAAATTTCCAAACCCGAAAAAGAACAAAAAAAGCAAAATTACTATCAGAAACCTTAAAGCATCAAAAGAAAGATATTGTGCGAAATATCTAAGTAATTAAATGAAAACGTAATTGAAGAACAACTCACAGGGCCTCGCAAATCGATCGAGTGGTCCTGACATGTCTGCAGAAAGAAAACGTAACTTGAATCAAGAAACTATTATCGGAGCCATCATAAACTAAAAACCAAGACAAAGAGTCGAAATCAGAAACCCTAGAGACGAGGACACGGACCTCACGGCTCAAAAAATTTACTCAGAGAGATAGCACGACGCCGGCAGCCTATGATAGAAGGCAAAGATAAAAACCGCCAGGGAACCCTAAACGCCGGCGGATGGCATCAAGGCGGCTTCCGAACGGTGGGTTGGACCTCCTGCTGCAGGCGTTCGACGGATAGAAGAAAGCGTAAGTCTCGGAACTCCTCTTATTCTCCTCTTTGCTTTATTCCACCGTTTCGCACTGCCAAAGGAGGAAAAGAGAAGCCGAGCACGAGAAAGGGCCATCGAACGTATAGAGGACGTAGGAAGCTCGGGTCGGGCTTCTGATCACCTACATTGACTAAGTCACCACACGGCAAAAGTAGCCTTTCATTCCTCGGACCTCGCGGAGGCGACTGCGGTCCCGCGTGTGGTGGCCCAGCATTCAAGCATTCATAAGGAAGCGTTCCCTGATAGCTGCACCAAATTAGACTCGGAATCCGCACACCAGTTTCCTCGTACAGCTTGCCCAAATCATTCTCGTTTTGGCTGTAAAGAATACGCATGGCAATAACAAAGATTGACGATAAAGAGTAGCCATGCCAAAAACAGAGATTTAATTGCGAAGCGGTTTGACTCGTTATATCTTACTTATTCTGAATACATAGTTTTCTTGAATCATAATATATCTGCAGACTAACCTTATATCCTTTGTCACGTTGTTACTCTATCATACGTACAAGTAAAGCACGTCCATTCCATCATCATGAGAATATTATCGTAAAAGAAAATATCAAAGAAATGATGCACATCATTTAGAAGTTGGAAGCTACATGAATAGGTGGCTGATGGCTCACAATCAGAGATCAAATGCTATCTTTAAAAGTTGAGAATCTGATTCAGTGAGGCAGACAAAAAGACATTAGATTGGACAGACAAGGAATGACAAGTAGATTTCATTGTCTAGTGGTCCAGTTTTTGTAGGCTTACAGACCCGACATTCTCTAGAAAAAAATCTAGTGGAGATTTCCCTCACCTGATGATGATGATTGCTCTTGTTGAAGTTTCTAGTGAGAAAAAGATTTATGTAACTTGTTAATCTTAAAATGGAGCTGGATGGACTTGATATTATTATTAATATCTTGCAAGAAGATAACTATAACCCTCATGGAGTATCTTTCATCTGGTTAATGACATCTTGTCTCTGCAGGATTCTTTCACTTCACTAAACTCTCATATTTTTTTGGAAAGAGAACCAATATACTAACTGACTTGCAAATCATGTAAAAAATAACTAAATCTAATTTTATCTGGAGGCAAGACTGACCTACTGTTTTTTTTTTTTTTCTGAGCTCCAGGACAAACTATTCTCATTTCTTAAAGCAATGAATCTACCTTTATCTTTTGGAAAAATAAATATTAATAATCTCTCTCCATGTCCTCCCCACAAGCACAAGAACAGTAGAGTAGCACATGCATTTGGTCTGTCTTCTGGAAATCTGAGTAGTGTTGTTGTCCAGAGAATTTAGCATCCAACAGCAATGATTTTAAACTTCATCCACAAATAGCACATTAAATTATGATTGTCCAATTGGATAAAGTTTAGTATCTACATTTATAATAGCACTTGCAAGGTGAAGTTTTGCTGGAGGCCTCAGACTTTGAAGATGTCAACACTTCACAGTGGTGAAAACCAGAAGTCAAGCAACATTAGCAAGAGATGGATGCTAAGCTAAGCCATGGTTGTCTTGTGAATAAGAGATCCTTTGTCTTACATCGATATATATACAGGCAAATGATGCCAACATGGAGTTGCAAACTATATATACATGTATATCTGCAAGATCAATGGCTATCTACTACTTACATATACTTATATATGATCACGTTTTTCCGGCATGATTGGACAACATATATACATCCCAGTGAACTGCAGCAGCATAAGAAAAAAAAAAAACCTATGACAGGTACAAGAATTTCAAGAATATGCCAAAAAAAAAAGGACAGGGAGCATAGGGTTGCACCAAAACCTGTCATGTCCAGTTCTTTCTATTGGATCTGAGCTGATGAAGTTGGTCCCTCCACTGAGCTGAAAGTCGAGAAGAAGGTTATCACATATGCATCTATGTAACATCTATACATAGTCAATAAGACACTTTTTTGGTTAGGTATGATTGGTTTGCATTAAGTGTATGTAAATATTTGACGAGGTTTGCAACTGGTCCTAATGCAAGTGAATCCAAAATCTATGCATTACATATAGAGTTCACATAACATCTAAGAGTAGTCAGTAATCAATAAGACACCTTTTGAATTGCTTTGTGGCCTCCTAGCATTGTTTTTCCTTAGAATTTATCTTATTTGAAAAATACCAGACAATTTTAAAAATTGTTTCAGCATATCACAATGTCTACAATATGTTAGTTATCAAACTTTAATTACAAAGAACTGTTTCCAACTGCACACTAATATATTCTCAAAATTTTGATGTTTTATTACCAGCACAATGGATAAAACTAAGGGCACAAAATAAGAAATGATGTTTTACCAGCATCTAAGTATCGTTCCTCAACAGCAGCAGTCAGCATGTTTTGGATCAAATTGAACTCTTCAGTCTCGAAGCAAGGCTGGCCATCAGGCCTGTCAACATCACAGCTCGTATCATGGGATAAAACATGACATTGATTTAAATAATTTAAGCCACAATTATTCAAAAAGTAAAGTGAAAAACAAATGAATAAAAAGAATCATTTTATAGATTCTCATAAAGCACACAACTAATTCGAGAAAACTATAGGAAATACCAAGAGAAAATTTGTAAAAATTACATACATCGAAGGTATGGGACTAGGCAGAATTTTCTCTCCTCAAAAATCAAGGAAATATGGTGGCACTTAAATTGTGAAATTTTCCAATTTTCTGTGGTTACATTAACATATATGATGGTCATGACTTGGAAAATCGGAGAACAGAGTGTGCTGCAAAGATCAGATTGTCATCTAAACAATTTTGCCAGAATATGATTTAAATTGAAAGGGATGATATCTTTAAAATTTTAAAATATATCAAGGCATTCTTTCTGCCAGTCAAGTTCCACGAACAGCATTCCATCTGATTGAGGAGCCTGCATTGTCAACTTGCTTGGCTTGACCACTCTCATTCTGTCACTGTATACAAGATTTCTGTCTAC
Source organism: Musa acuminata AAA Group (assembly GCF_036884655.1). Lineage (NCBI taxonomy): Eukaryota > Viridiplantae > Streptophyta > Magnoliopsida > Zingiberales > Musaceae > Musa > Musa acuminata. The sequence goes on along the minus strand of NC_088329.1, from coordinate 44,168,433 downwards.
TTGTATAGGAACCTGTATCAGTCAAAGCCATAAGGAAGCACACACAGATAGATGATTTGAGTTGAATTATGACGAATTGGTTAAAATATAAACATAAAATTTTCATGTTATAAGCATAAATGTGTAAATGTGGACTCTGAAGGTGATACTGATTCCCAAATATATAGGGGTAGCTAACAAGATTGAAGCCATAAAAGCATAAATTGTCAGTCTAAATGGTTACCTGACAAATTAAGCATATTATAATGAATTAGGTGCACATGTTAATTGTTGTTAACATTAGTTTAAAGCAGCCATTTTGATGTACATATCTAAAAGAAATTAACTTTTGTTAGCACAACATTAGTTTATAGGAGCCATTTTCACCATGCTGATACTTTGGCAAATGAATTTTCTGGCTACATGTACCAAACATGTGATGTGTATGGTATACCAATACTCAATTTACTCCTGTACTTGTTTGCAGTTTGGGCATCCCATACTCCAGGAGAATAAGATGGACTCTCATCCAAACTCAATCAATATAGAAATACAAATAATATGTTCTGTGCCACAATATAAAATGAACTAGAAAAAGAATTGAAATATTCAAAAGTTCTCAACTAGGTACACAATCTAAGATCCTATGGTGCCCTGAACTCAACCCTAGTCTAGATTTGTTTTGATTCAACCTAGACCTTTTATTCTTGTTTTGATCTTAACCTGAAACAAGTGCATGGATGAGTTTTTATTAACTACGTTCAAACATTTCTACAGTACAAACTCCTAGTAAAAGTTTTTAAGCCCATGCACCAAAATCTTTAAACTATTTTGAAAACTAAAAGATACCTTGCATTGAACAGTCATATTAATGGCATCTGAAGGTCGGAGATCAAAGCTTATAGTCTTCTTTTCATTCCCTACTTGCGTGTGAGGAAAAATTTTCACTTCAGAACCTTTCTTACTTTCGGCGGAAGTTTACTTCAGAATTCATATTGTCTGTATCATAGCAACAATTCAGAATTCAAGTGTTCAGACAATTATTGTGTGCCCTACTATACCATGAAAGTAAATCACTATGATAGAGAGAAAGGACAAATCATGCTGCACTGTAAAAGGAAGAACAATACAGCAAATAAGGAATGTGGATTCTTAGAACATTACATAGCACATGGCTTCTTGTATGACTGGTTTGCTTCATAATTTCTAATGTCAGGCTCAACCAGGGACGTTTCCTAAACCTGCCTAATTTTGAAAATGACATATCCAACAAGGGGAGAAGTTGTCTCTTGACATTCATTGTATCATTTAAGATAGACTTGAAATCATGATCTAGGATGCATAAAAGGAAGAAGGATCCACAGTTTTAGAATTAGGAGAAGGAACGAAGTTCAGTTACAACATAATCTATCATAACCTCATGGAGATAGCCCCTTTAAAAATTCAACAAACAAAAGTCTAAAATCTGTCTTGTAACAATCCACACGAAACAATCACCAAATAACACTATCTAACTAGCTTGATTTTCCAAAATAGATCTGTCTAATTCGGGCATTCCCGTTATGATAGGCATCACAACTAGTTCACATCAGAAGTACTCTTTCCTTACATCTTAACCTAAATACCACAGAATCCACAAAGAAAAATACTACCACCACCGGTTCAGAGTCAAAGTTGATATTTTTAATCAACAGAAGAAATATTCCAACGGATTCCCTTCCCAAAAATTACAACATATACAGCAGCATCTCATACATGCAGAACATAAGCTTACAAATCCCAAACAACTCAAAGAAACTATAGAGCGGACATCACCCGAAAACAGCGGAATGAAAGGTTTCGATCGATCGATCGATCGAGAGAAGGCTTTACCTGCAGTATAGTTGAAACAACCGATCAAAAAGTTCAGGAAAGAAAAGATTCGTACGACCAAGCTACACAAACTAAAATCTCATCAACCAAGAAAGTAAAGGGGGCTAATTTAAAGAGAAAACAGAGGGAAATTTGCAATGCGAACAGCCGGCATTACAAATCCCGACACTCCAATCCCAATCCTCTCGTTACAAGAGCAGGAGATCCGAACTCGTAGTACAATCGAAGGCCTAAATGACGATAAAATTCCTAATCTCTCCTCTAACCGTAACTTCCCTGCTAGAGTTTGTGAAGTAGGAGGAGGGCAATTACGTACTTCACGTTTTGTCATACCACGAAAGCTCGCGTCTTAAAAAGACAAAACTACCCCTATGGCTGGTTCGTTATATAATAATCCAAATGGTATTTTAGTCATTTTATTTATGTGCGAACCGACAACCACCGGAAGCTGTCGGTGAACGTATCAGATACTCGGAAAAAATCAGGATCAGGAGAGGATGACACGTGTCGTCGAGATAGCACCCGGAAAAGGGATTTTTTGAGGTATTATTTATTCATTTATTTGATTTAATGATTGAAGAGAAATATCTTTCCACGAACGTTCCTCAAGAAAGGGTTATAATTGTGTCGGTGGGAACCGAAGATGTAAAGTAATCCCAAGGAATTGGTAGCATTCAATTTGGACCGTCAAAATTAGCGGTCAGCAGGAGAGTGACCAAATCTTTCTTTGGCATTTGTCGGGAATCTTCCCAGTAATCACTGCCGATTGAAGATTTCATGTATCTAATAGCATATAGAATCATATCAATCTTTCTTCTTTTGATCTGAGATTATATAATCATATATTGTAGGCACCATATCTCTACTTTATTGAGGATCCATATGGTATAAGAATGTGCGTTGCTTTGGGGACAATCTTTACCTTACGCTGTTTCATTTGATTACAGTCTCTACATGGATTGGAATACAATCGATCTCAAGGCAAACATCCTTCACAGGGACCTGAAATCTTGGAATCCTCCCATCAATGCTAGTTGTGAAATCAAGATTTGTGCTTTAGGTGTGAGCAGTGGGAAATGCTCGTTCGTATGTCGAGACCTCCATGGATGTTTGATCAGTTGCATGCATCCTTGTGGCCAGCTTTAGCTCATTCTCAGTATGCATGTCTCCATGAGTGATGTTATTATTCTCCCGAAGGCCTGCAAGTATAGCAAATCCCTCCCATGCAATCCTTTCGCCATTGATTTACTGAAGAAGATGCCGGTTTTTGATCCACCTAAGAGGAGCACCTTTGCATGTCGCCTCTTTACAACCCTGCTAAACTTCCAGCTGAGGTTCTCATTGATCTTGACATCGATGAAGATCTTGGAGAAAGTATGATCGTGTGCGAGGAGATGCATTACTATCATCCTTAAGCTTCTGTGAACTCATATGAACCTGTGCTCATCTTTAGAGCAGGCATGAGTCTTGCTTGTAATGTACAGAAACCTGCTGCCTGTGTTTATATATCATAAGCAAGACTCAGATCTGTTCCAAAGATGTCTAATTATGCTTTGTACTGTGTTCCCAATGTACACTATTAAGATATAGCGGCTGCTATACTCCTACCCGACATGAACTCAACAAGTGTCTCATTGAAGGTTCATCCAAATGAAAGCCTGGCGCAGTGTGTGTTTAAAGGATTGAGTAGGTTTTGTGAGTGAGATTATGGTTTCACATAAACCCTTCCTCACCAAGCTTTTGCTATCTTCTTTTCCCTTTGGGAAAAGTGGATCAAGTACAGTGAGCTCAGAACATATCAACGTGCTTAACAGTGACGTGCTTTGCATCTTTTTCCATGCACGACCTGCTGCCAAGGGGAAGCAAACTGCTTTTGATCAGTTGATTCATGTAGGATTGGGCAAAGGATAAAGGTGTGATTCGGATTGCCCCACGGCAGCACTTCCATTTTGTTTATTGGTCACTGCTTGCAGGTGGAAGATGAAGTGGAGAAGGTAGTTCTTCCACTATGTTTATTGGTCACTGCGTGTAGTGGTTGATGAAGTGGAGATGGTAGTGGTTGATAAAAGTTGAAATATAAAGTAGATATTATTGAGATGAGATGGGTAAGTATTTTAAAATTTATAATTAAATATAAAAATATTTTCATAAAAAAATAATTAAACTTTGATTATTCTATAAATATCTAATCTATTTTTAGATTTTGATGAGAAAAAACAAGATGTGAGGTATATTTTTGAGAGAAAACAAGAGTATCCTAGAGAGGGTATTCTCTAAGATTTTTAGAGAGGGTGAGAAAAAAAATAAATTCTTTAAAATGTATATGAGATGGTATATAAGGAAGTCATGTAATTGATGTCATATGATAAAGAATTTAATTTAATTTATCGAACCATAGATGATGTAGACTTTAGTTTTATTCGAGGATATAAACAAGATTTATCGAACCATACTAAATTTTATATTAATTTTTTAATATATTTTTTAGTTTATTAATTTTTAAATTTTTTTAGTTTAAAAAAATTTCTCTTCCTTCCTAAAAGTGTTTGGCAAAAGATGGAGGAGATTGGAAGGTCCTTCTTTGATGCGTGGCATCAGAACTTTGACGCGCAAGAGAGAGAGTGGGATTTGACACCACAAAACCTAGCGAGAGGGAGCTTTATGCTTAGTAGGGATTGCATTTGCTTTCCAAAAGGAAGAAGGAAAATGAGGACAAAACACTCAGATCATTCTGCCTTTGATGAACGAGAGAGGAGGGCCAGAGATTTCTAGGTTACTACCATCACAATTGCAATGAGCTTTATTCTTGCAGTTAGGCCAGTTAGAACCTTTCCATGCTGCAAAGTCAAGCTTTACCACAGTAAAAACAATGGCCATTCAATGGAGTGTATTTGGTGCACAATACTGCATGCAATTTACAAGTAGATGTACCAGATATGACATCAATATATGACCACTCAAGATCTTCATCATTACTTGTGATCATTCTTGATTGCTGACTGCACATGAAGCTCCCAGTTTATGGATAGGACCACTCGATATCTCCATTATTTTGCTCTAATCGAACATGAAAAATATGCAAAAGAAGTTCCGAGACTACTTTTGTTAGGATGTGGATGATACATCTTTTCTTCCTTCCAAAGACAAATGGAGAAGAAGGTTGTCATCTCATCATCTTTTTTGTCTCAATATCTTTGCAACTGTAGGAGATGTCAGCCATATTAATTCGAGTCATTGTCAATTTGATTGCTGTCGTATCTTTGCTCTCATATCAACAATCAAAGAAAGATGTTTTGTTCCATTGAAACTTGCCCCCATTTTTTCTCTTCATTCTTATCACTATGACAAAGTAGATGAAGGGATATCATCATTCCATGAGTCACTATAATAGCCTCTCAGTTTCTGGTGCTGCGTAACAGAAGCCTTCAACAGATGGAAGAATACTGATAGTGTGTCAAATTCACACACCATTCTCTCAAATGGATGTCTTACACATAATTCAACAGATCCTTTGGTAATGAAAGTTCACAAGGCTGGTCTGCATGATCTGTGCCTTCCCTGTCAATCTTTCTCCTTCTTTAGGTGCTGCCAGGACCACAAACTGGCAGAATATTGTTTGCTAGATTGTGTTTTTGCACTCTCCCGAATCACAACCTGTCAGTATTGTTTTCATTGGAGGTGTCCGAGAAAAAAAGCAATCAGTGCTAGGAAAAAGAGCATCAGCCAATCAGCACATTAATGCTATTAAGAATGGTGATGCTGACAGTGCTGAGAAAGGGTCACTCCAAGAACATGGAACATATTCTCGTGAACACCACCAGCTTTTTGTGTGCCATGTCTTCCATGTGAAGGTTTGTTCTTGATCAGTAATATACCTATTGGTTCTGGACATCAAAAGAACTTGAATGACTTTTCTAATCAACATAATAGTCGAAACTAAAATTTAATCTTTGTTTGAAATATTTGTAATCAACATTCGTGCATTTGTGTGCATGTCTGCTTGTTTCCATGTGCATGCGCATGCATGCAGTGTACGTAAGAATCTTACTGCTGCAGAGGATATATAATATGGAAAAGCTCCATTCCCAGACCTGTGCTTGGTGCTCTCGAATCCCAAGCAACACAGGCCTTTAAGGTACAAAAGAACATGGTTCTCCTTGTCATGTCACCTGCTGCAGCGTAGTTTTCTAGGGTTCTTGAAGGGAGTTCAAGGTAGATCATGGGAAGCCACCTTCTTGCCAGAATTGTTAGCTTCACTTGGAAGCATTTGACCTTCAACAAGCTTGTGGATCACATGTTGTGATGACTTGCATTTTTCACATTTCTTTCATTAAGTAGAAATTTACATATATGTTGTTGGTTTATAGTAATGGGTGGAGTACTGATCTTGATGCTGCTAGAGTTGCAACATACTGTGGAGAGGGCAACATACAGAGGACAAGAATCTCTGAGATGTTGTGTTCATGGAGGATACCCTTCTAGAGTCTTGTAGCAGAAGGGTGACAAAGCTACTCTATATCACATCTAGATTGAAGCCTCAAAGTTAGTCACATGGTCCTTCAGTTTTGGCCAGGTGTGTAGATGACCAAGAGACCTATCTTAATCAATTTGGAAATGGCTACCATGGTGAGGAAAAGTTGCAGCCCTGTCAAAATAGCTTAGCATACAAGTAATTCTCTCTGTAAAGAGATCCTAATTGAATGCATTGAACAAGGAGAATTTACTTTAGAGAATGGAACATTTTCATATTGCTAAAGTTTCCATCTTCAACAAGATTATGCTTTCTCTTACTTTCTTAGATCTTAAAGTTCTTTAGCTAATCAAGTCAATGATGCTTAATTTATTCATGTTAAGGCCAAATCCACAGAAAACAGTAAAAGTAAACATCACGATCCATGTTTGCACAAATTATTAGCTTTCATTTGCAATTCATTGAAGGAATGGGTACTGTTTCATTCTTTTCTCTTGCAAATAATTGAAGGCAATGGTGTGATATAACTACTATGAGACCTTAGTCTGGTCATTTATCCTGCTTCAACAATTAAGAGTTTTAGTCTTGTAAGCAAGTGTGAAAGTGATGCCTTTGATGCTTTGAGGTTTAGTGTGAAATGGCTCTAAAACAATCAAAAGTAAAAAGGTTATGTAAACATTAAACAGGTAATTATATTTGATATTGACTAGAATCATCAGGGCAGGTATACAATTCCAACAACCATGCAATGATCACAATGCCATTAGCAATGTCAACAGTGTGAACTGTGACTAGCAGCTATGAATGACCATTGAACAGTGAAGAATATGCCATATATTGCTTTAAATTTTAGTTCATTAAATACAGATGGACTTAATCAATATATTTTAACTCTACAATCAAGCTTTTAGATATGAAGATTCCAACAAATTTACTTGTCATTTCACATCATTGAACAGAAGAAATAGTTGTGTTTACATATGCAGAGATTTGATTGAATGAATGTGTGGTACTAAGATGTCTTGACAATTCAAAATCCCAGTCTATCTTCTCCTAGAAGTTCTCCGATGATGGTGGACTAAATTAAATGAAGGCCATGAATCATCAATGGATCTAAAGGAGCCACAAAGGCATGATGATGAACACTATTTCCAGTTTGGTAGATGGATATCATAGTATCTTTGATGCCTGACATCATGGAACATATATTGTATATACACAAGATTCCAGAGCTCTTTCTCCTCCTTTGCTCTATAAATACCACCCCTTCCCCAAGCTCCAATTCCCTTTCCCCCTCTCCTCTTCTTCCTTGCTTAGCTTTCTGCAGGTCCTGCTGCTTTGTTCTTCTCTAGCCTTCTTCGTCTTATCATCCCCATGGCTCCAGTGGCCCTGCTTTTGAGTTTTCTTGGGTTCTCAATCTAAAATCGAAAACCCAACAGCTCAATTCTTTGTTCTTGCTGCTGCTTTTGCTTTCTACTTTGGCTGACCTCCATATTCTTGATCTTTCTGCTGTTATCTACTAGGGAAACTCTGCCAAAATTTTCTCCAAAGATTCTGCAAACAGGCTTCAAAATCTGACCTTTTCTTGATCTTTGGTGTAAAGATACCACCTTGCTGCCGAAAACTGAGGGGAATTCCCTGTTCTATCAGCTCCAAGATTTGATCTTTGTATACTGAAGACTCCTGTGTGTTTGTCACATGCAGCATCTGTTGCTCTTGACGTTTCTAATTGATGTCGCTTATCCTAAGTGAGATCCTTCTCTCTGGGTTTATGATCAACATCACTCTCAGGCGCAGGACCCATCTCGCTCAGTCCTTCTCTGTTGTCTTCCTTTACTGGTTTTATGTGTTTTCATGAGCTCGTTCTGAGATCTACATATATACATATATATATATATATATATATATACATAGAATCTCCTAGTTTTCTTGATAGTATTTGTCTTGCTATATATTCACACTATTCAGCTATATTTCCAACCAATATATACTCTTTGCTTGAGCACTACCATTAAAATTTATATAGGCTAGTAAGAAAAAGAATATCATTATCACTGCAAAAAGACAAAGCTTCTATGGCTTCTCCTGTTGGAACACCTTCTGGGTCCAGCCTGCTGCAAAAGTCAGCTTCCGAAGAGGATCTGCAGGCAGTGATGAACCTTAAGATGCAGAAGAGAAAGATATCGAACCGTGAATCTGCGAGGCGGTCCAGGATGCGCAAGCAGAAGCATTTGGATGGTCTCACCGCGCAGATCGGCCAGCTGAGGAAGGAGAACAGCCAGATCTTGACAACCTTCACCCTCACCACGCAGCGGTTTTTTGCAGTGCAGGCTGAGAACTCTGTCCTGAGGACGCAGATGGTGGAGCTCAGCAACAGGCTGCAGTCTCTCAATGACATCCTCCACTGCTTGAAAGCAAAATATAGCATCGGTAGTGGCCCCATGATCACTGATGACTTCATCAATCCGTGGAACCTCATGCGCATGAACCAGCCGATCATGGCTTCGGTCGAGAACATATTTCAGTGCTGAAAGATAAGAATCCATCAATGATGTAAAAGCGAAGGCTCCTGCCTGTGCTGTTGCTGTCGGTGCTTTTAGAGCTTCAAATGCTCAAACTGTATAAAATTCCAGTATGTTAAGACCAAAAGTTGTATGAATGGTATAAAGAGAAAGCTTGGTCGCAGATTGTGGCTTGTATGTGGTCTCCTACCTACATAAGCATCCAGAATCATTCTTTTGATTAATCCATTTGGTTCATCAAACTAAGGCATGATTTGACTAGTAAAAAGAGTTGGAGAGATTGAAGAGATCTGAGATCTGACAACAGAACAGCAACTTCCAAGGCCAAAGAAAATACTTTGAATGGTTAAATTCATTATGAAAGCATGAGCAAGTCTTCATGGCCAATCTGGTATCTGCTCATTGAGATATATTGAACATAATCACACTTTGTTCTCAGCTGGAATCCCCTGAAGCACTCACTGAAATCAATTTCATGTATAAGAAGGATGGATGCTTCCACTGGAGCAATTCTCAATTAATAGTAATATGTTGCATATGTTATGACAACTCATTTGCCCTCCTGTGGACCATTGGTTTGCTTCTGGAAAAGAAGCAATAGGTGATGCAGTAAATTAAGTTTCACTGCACTAAAAACCAGCAGCAAGTTGCCAATAGATTTAAGACTCTAAAAAGACTACAACGATTACATGAAACATAAATACATCATAACATGAAGAGGATGACATGAGCGTGAGATGCTTAGTGATTCTTCAAGTCATTCTTCGCCATTTGCACTTTGGTTCCTTAAGCTCTACTGCCACCTGCACATAGATCCAATCACAAGTCCTGTCGATCAACTGGAACAGAGAAATCCTGATGCCATGTCTCAGATGTTATCTTTAAACAATAACCTTATTTCTGGACAACACTAAATGGTCATTCATGAAATAAAACACTAGAACATATAAATACATGAAGTCTACATAGACAATCTTAGCACTTAGCCACAGTTCAATTGATTCTTCGTCATTATTTTGGGCTTCAGCTTTCAGCTGCACATATCTGCATCCAGCCATAGATGTCATTTTGTTGGAAGAGAGTAATCCTTAAGCCTTGCTTCACGATCACTACGCCGAAAGAAACCCCAGAAACAACTATGAATCCCACGACAACGCTAGTAACATCTAATATTATTGTTTCAAGCTTATCACCATCATCATCTTCTTCTAGTTTGACTCCTGCATCAGCTGAACTGGTGGCAATCTGCTTTTTATTATAGAAACCCCAAAATAGCAGCAAATCGGGAACTTATATAAAGCATTCTGGTAACACCTGAATCAAAGTTCTGCCAGTCCTGCAAAATATGATTTCCAGGAAAAAGAAACAAAAAAATATATATACTCCCAGATTATGAATACTGAAACAAATGCACATAACATAGAATGTCGATTAACGAAAAAAACTCAATCAAGAAACATAGAATATCTCTCTTAAGATAATTATATAATCAAAAGGTCTCAGGTTTTAGCACCCAAATGATAGGAATAAGCAGTCCAGAGTGGGATTGATATGAATTTATAAAACTTATTTATTAATAATAATTCACTTTTAGAAGAAAAAAATGATTAGAATTTATTTTTGCAGAAAAAAACAATTGTACTTCGGTAGAAAATGAAGAGTGAGTCTCATACTATATGAATTTTGAGAATGATCAAAATATACAATCTCATCTCAGAAAAGAAAGATTCGTCACTCGAATAAAACATTGATTTCAGCTGAACAATAGGAGCATGTCCACAATAATGGTTACAATTTTATTGTCTAATTGTCTCTCCACACTGTGATTGTCATTATCTTTATCTAATTTGAGCATAATAACACAGTAGATTTTTATTTTCTATTGTAAGAACAATAACAGAAGAACACAGTCTCCACTCTCATACATTGATTAAATATAGGTAGATTAACTATTTCGTTAGCAAACAGAGTATGACATACACTCTTGCAATTAATCTTTTTAGTTGTCAGATATGTATGTATCAATCCATAAGCGAAGGCCGGGCGATAGCAAAGTGATGATAGATGCAGATGTTATGATACTAGAACTAATACATGTAATGTATACAGGGAATCCATGATGCTTATTTCAGCTTAATCATGACAGCATAATATGATAACATCATTACATGCTAACGCAAGATTTCGATGCGACTAACTACAAAGGTAAACATGACACACTTTAGCACTTACCGGCAGTTCATGTCGTTGTTTGCCATTTGGATTTTAGCTTCGCAAGCTTAACTGCATACTGAACATAGATCCAGTCAATGGTCTTGTCGATCCGTCGGAAGAAAGCGAATCTGATGGCCTGCTTCATGATGAGCGTGCCGGTAAACAGCCAAAAGCCAACCACAAATCCAACCACAATACCGGTGTACTCCAATAATTTGTCGAGCTTGTCGTCGTCTTCATGTTTAACTCGTGCGTCAGGTGGAGTTTGATAAACAGGGCAATCTGGCAGTGGCGTACCGCAAAGGTCTTTGTTACCCACATATGTCCATGAGTCAAAGGTCGACAATTGACCACTCGTTGGTATTTTTCCTGATAAGTTGTTATAAGACAGATTCAAACGAGCCAGAAAATTCATTGCAGAAAAGCTCGAAGGTATCTCCCCTGTGAGACTGTTCACCGATAAGTCAAGCGATTCCAATATTTTCATGTCACCAATGTTTTCTGGAATCCTCCCCGTCAAATGGTTGTTGGATAAGTTTAGGAAGCGCAATCCGAGAAGCTTTGTCAGTTCTTTCGGGATTTCACCATAGAGATGATTATTTGACAAGTCTATGCATGTCACCAGCCAGAGAATGGTTGTGTACTCAACCATTAATCCCTTTGTTGTGACTAAGATGCTCTCGTTGTAAGAATAGTTATCTTCAAGCAATGACCTCGTATTGTTTTGTACCTCAATCATGGCAGTGAAATTTCCTAGAGATGATGGTAGGCTACCAAATAAATTGTTGGAAGAAAGATCCAAAACCTGAAGAGAAGTGAGATTCACTATGTTCTCGGGGATAACACCATATAATAAGTTTGACCTCATACGAAGAACCTTCAATGACGCGAGGTTTCTTCCTATCCATTTCGGAATTTTACCAAATAATTTATTTTCACCTAAATCAAGGGTAATTAATTTGTTACAGTGTTTTAAAAATGAAGGAATCATTCCGGATAGATTGTTATTATTTAAGTGCAAAGATTCTAAAGAGGTTGGAAATGAGTTATGACAATCCGAGATTTCTCCAATTAAGTGATTGTTAGATAGATCGAGAACTCCAAGTGAGTCCATATGACAAAAGAAGGAAGAGAAATCACCACTTGTTGGTATTCTCCCAGATAATTTATTATCACCAAAATCAAGGATAATTAAGTGTGAACAATGTCTCAGAAACGAAGGAATTATTCCAGACAGATTGTTATTATTCAATTGAAAATATTGTAGAGAGGTAGGGAATGAGTCATGACAAATCGGGATTTCTCCGATTAAATGATTGTTAGATAAGTCAAGGATTTGAAGTGATTTCATTTTGCAAAAGAAGGGAGGAAAACCACCACTTATATGATTATGAGACAAAAATAATTGAGAGAGACTCGTAGCTTTTGCGAAGCTCGAGGGAATGGGTCCAGCAAATGAGTTATTGGAGAGATCCAATATCGATTGGGGAGTAAAAGGTAATTGACCTTGCAAATTGTTAGAGCCCATGTCAAGATTCTGCAACCCTCTTGAGAAATTTGCAAACCAAACCGGGAGGTTACCGTAGAGTCCAACTCGATGTAGATATAGAAATGTTAATCGTGTCTGAGTTTGAAGCCAAGCAGGCAATTCAGCTCTTAAACGAGAAAAACTCATGCCAAGATATTTGACATTAAATGGGGGATGCCAATCATTTGGTAGGATTATGTCAAAGGAGTTGAAAGATATTTCTAATGCCATTAAGTTTGTGAGATTAGAAAAATGTGCTTCGGTGATGTTACCTACCAAAGAGTTTGAGGAGAGGAATATATCTCCTAATTGAGATAATTGACCCATACTTGAAGGAATAGTGCCGCTTAAATGGTTACTCTGCATATATAAGGCAAGTAAAGATGCCCCTTGTGCGCAGGTGGATAAACCATCAAATAGATCGGTTAGCTCCCCACTAATGTTGTTAGAAACCAAATCCAGCACGGTCAAGTTGCACAGACTACCCATAGTTTTTGGTAGCGGACCTGATAAATTGTTGTGTGATATGTCCAAGTGCAGCAAGCTATGGAGTCTACCAATCGTATTTGGTATTTGCCCGGTAATGGAGTTAAAATCAAGAATCAACAACTTCAAATTTTGGAGACCCCCAATAGTTTCTGGTATCTGTCCAGAAATAAGATTATCCTCTAAAGATAACATCTGCAGATTTTGAAGACCTCCAATGGATTTTGGTATCTGTCCAGAAATAAAGTTATATTTTAAATTTAACATTTGCAGATTTTGAAGACCCCCAATGGTTTCTGGTATTTGTCCAAAAATACGATTGTCAGACAAATATAATATCTTCATATGGATGAGAGTACCCAAGGTCTTTGGAATGCATCCGACAATTTTGTTCCATGATAAATCTAATCCAACTAGGTTAGTGAGGTTGCCGATGCTCTCTGGTATTTTTCCGTTGATGCCATTATTGGACAAATCTAGGTACTCCAATCGGACAAAATTTCCTACGGTTGGTGGAATTTCTCCACCGATTAAGTTGTACCTCAAGTCTAAATGTCGTAAGTTTGTGAGATTCGCCAGCAAAGCTAAGAGATGTACCTTGACATATAAATTCCGATGTAAGTCTAGGTACTCCAGGCGTCTCAGTCTCCATAGAGTTTGTGGAATATCTCCGGATAAACCATTGTTGCTCAAGTCTAGATGCTTGAAGTCCCTGCTACTGACATTGTTCAGAATTCCAAGAATTGTTCCTTCAAGGGAGTTGTACGACAAATCCAATCCCTTCAGATTACTGAGAGCCCCTAGAGCAACTTGTAGCGACTCGATAGTGAGACTCCCACAGCTAGAAAGGAGGAGGTTCTCGAGGCTGGTGGCGTTAGAAAGCCAGCTTATCATAGTCGACGTGATGATGGAATTCCAAGACAGATCCAACGTAGCAATGGTTGTCAGATTAAAAGGGGGCAAAGGAGATGGAACATATGGCAGGTCTACATAAATCAAATGTAGCACTTCAAGTGTGGAGATTGAATTAATTATGTAGAACCAATTGGTTGCTTTGGAGAGGTTGACATAACTCATGTCAAGATATTTTAGAGAAGGAATACGGGAGAGCCAATCGAGATCATCAACATGTAGAAAATCATCATAATACCATCCCTGAAGGTCGAGATAGTGTAGGTTTGAGAGGTTCCCCAGCTGAGGAGGAATCAGTCCATCGAACCTGGCATAAGATAGGTTGAGATATTCCAAGTGGACTAGTGAAGCGATCATTTTGGGCACAGGGGCGTAGGAGAAGTTATTCATGCTCAAATCCAAATACTTCAAATGCATCAATTCTTGCAAAGATGGATTTACCTTGCTGATGCCTATTGTTTCCCCATCGTTAAACACATCCCACGTATCGGTTGTGTATAAGTATGGGTCTGGGTATATGAATGTGTATGTGTCGTGGTAGCTGAGGTCGAGCTTCGTGACATGGCCGGTGGTGTTGTCGCAGGCCACACCTCTCCACCCACAGCAGTCTTTGCCGGTCCAAGAAGAAAACCTGTCGCCGGGGTCGTACATATCGGATTTGATGGCGAGGAGAGCTCTCCTCTCGCTCTCCATGCAACTGCTGCTGATTCCCTCCACCTCGACATGATCGTCATCGCCGAAGCCATAGCCGGGACAGCAGGAGACGAGAAGTAAGGCCACGAGCATCATGAGACGCTTCGAGGCAAGACGTCCGTTCTGGAAACTGCCGCTACCAGCTGCAGCCATCGATTGAGCGCTCAAGAGAAGAGAAAAGCGAAGGCGTGAGGTTGGAGAGGAGAACTCTGTGGGCATGTATATATAGGCACATCATCACCGGTAGTCCCATGACTTGTACGCACATTAGCTGTAGAATTGATGCTGTGGCTAACACGCGGTCAAGGTCAAGCATACTCGAACTTTAGCGTGGCTAATACGCAGTTAGAAGTGAAAGGAAACTTAATTCTGATGTGAGGGTTCCATCCAGCGTTCATTTACTAGTGTGACAAGTGTAACACAAACTTACTTCCATCTTTCAATAGAGCAGGCAAATATGATATAAATGTTGATTTCATTCTTCTTTTCTATTTTTAAGGTGATTCTCTGTTGATTCTGTCATCGAATATAACATGGTATATGTATGAGTATAATGACATAAAGCTTATTCAACTCGATTTTAATATAGAAGATAAATACAACATTAAATAGTAATTTCATTGGGTTTTCTAATTTTAGATGATTTTATAGATTTTGTTTTTAAATCAAACTCGGATAGATTAACACTATAAAACTATGTAAAAATCCCTAAAATAAAGAGCATACTTGTTATGATCGATTTTTCTGAATTTGCTCTACGATAACACCGAATTTGCTCTCGAGTAAATTCGGAACAAAGAATGCTCTACGATAAATGCTAATTATGATTGATTTTTCTAATAAATTGTGCAAAAATATTTTTATACGAAACATAAAGGGATGTAAATGTTTATGTTCCCCACCTGCAAGTCAAGAAAGACTATCGGTTTTGGAAAGTATGGATTTTTGATGACGTGATGAATAGTTTGATATGGATGGAATGGGATGGAAGAGGCGAATCTTCCGATGATAGGTCACGATGCCATGATTTCTGTGTGGTGTGAGGTTGGAAGGAAGTCATCTGTACTTATCGAAGCTTCTATCGTGTGACTGAGATGCAAGTCAAAAGCTTGCCTCTTATCGTGTTGCTCGGGCGCAAGTCAGCGTGATTGAGACATATATCTGTCTCTTGGAGACTTCGATGCATTCCACGGTCAAAATATAAGATGTGAGGGTTGGTTGATTAATATGTGAGACTTGGGTATTTCATGAATGTTGGAGATTTAGACGTGAAGAGTTTAACTATGAAATAAAAACTCAACTCATGACAAAGATGTAAGAGTTGAATGATTCATTAAAGTCGGAGATTTTGTTGATCAGTCAATCGGAGTCATATTTGCTCAATTATTATAAATGAAGTTCTAATTTATTCACTAATAATGTAGTATGGATATACATTTTTCTACCACGAGAAGAGTAGTTAGGACTTTTACATGCCACTTCCTAAGTGTCAACATCGATTTTGATTATTTGTTACATTTATCAATGTTATAGAACTAAATTCTTTCGAGATAACCTTGTAACAAGTTTAGTGTCATGATAAAATGACTCAATCAAATGATCTTCCATGTGGTGTGAGGTTGGAGGGAAGTCATCTGTACTTATTGAAGATTCTATCATTTGGCTGCGACGCACCTCAAAAGCTTGCATCTTATAGTGTTGCTCGGGCTAAAGTCAATGTGATTGAGACACATATCTGTCTCTTGGAGACTTACAAAAATCAGTATCATTATCTTTCAACCGCACATACATCCGTCCAGCCATAGATGTTGTCGATTTGTTGGAAGAGGGCAATCCTTATGCCTTGTTTCATGATGACTATACCAATAGAAACCCCACAAGCCAACTATGAATCCCATGAGGATACTAGTAACATCTAATATTATTGTTTCAAGCTTATCACCATCATCATCTTCTTCTAGTTTGACTCCTGCATCATCTGCTTTTATTATAGGAACACCAAAACAGCAGCATATTTGATAACTTATGCATGGCATTCCAATAACACCTAAAACAAAGCTCTGCATGTCCTGCAAAAGGTGACTTCCAGGAAAAAGAAACAAAAAGAAAATCCTACAGTTAAAAATACCGAAACAATCAAACATAACATAAAATGTTGATCTGCCAAAAAAAATTCATTCAAGAAACATAGAATATCTTTCTTAAGATAATTATATAATCAAATGTCTCGAGCTTTAGCACCCGAATGATAGGCACATCACCACCGGAAATCCCCATGACATCTGCGCACATTCCCTGTAGATTTGATCCCGTGGCGAGCACGCACTCAAAGGTCAATCATACTTTGACTTTAGTGTGGCTAGGATGCAAGTCAAAGTCAAGGTCGCCCACTTAGTTCTGATGTGAGGATGGATAACTTCCAGTCACGAAGCAACAACATGATAGAAGCTGCGAAGCACTTAATGCTAATGTGAGTGAGTTGGACGATTCACGTAAGTTGTAGAGGGCCCTAATTTCCTAAATGTCTACATCGATTTTGACTGGCTGTCACGTTTATCGATATTACACAGCTAATCTCCTTCCAGATAACCTTTGTCCTAAGATTAGTATCACGATCAAAGGATACGATGAAATGATGT
Organism: Musa acuminata AAA Group; assembly: GCF_036884655.1. Taxonomy (NCBI): domain Eukaryota; kingdom Viridiplantae; phylum Streptophyta; class Magnoliopsida; order Zingiberales; family Musaceae; genus Musa; species Musa acuminata. Next base: position 44,151,117 of record NC_088329.1, on the reverse strand, counting down.
GCATGAAAGCTAAATCAGAAGCTTACTCGACAACACCACGAGAATCACGTGAGGCTAATGCACAGTTAGAAGTCAAGAAAACTTAATTATGATGTGAGGGTTCCATTGAGCGTTCATTTACAAAAAAAAATGGATATAAATGTTTACGTTCCCGATCGGCAAGTCAAGGAGACTATCGGTTTGGAAAGCATGGATTTCTAATGACGTGATGAATGATTTGATATGAATGGAATGGGATGGAAGAGGTGAATCTTCCAAGGATAAGTCACGACGCCTTAATTTCCATCTTGTCGTGGCGTGAGGTTGGAGGGATGCCATCCATACTCACCGAAGCTTCTATCATGTGGCTGAGACGTAAGTCGAAGTCTTACATTTTTATCGTGTTCCTCGGATGCAAACCTATGTGAATGAGACATAAATCTGATGCCATTGAGAGTTGATTGATTAATACGATAGATTTGGGTGTTAAAGATTTAGATGTGAATAACTTAACTGTTAAATAATAATCAACTCACGATAAAGATGTGAGAGTTAGAACAATAACCAAAGTTGACCAATCGACTTTCTCTTCTTTACAACTGTTGCAATGAGATTAAGTGACGGACCGACGACAAAGATCGATGAACAAATGTTTTATCGAAGAAGAACTTTAGTTCGATTTGGGCTCATTGGTCAGAGTAGCCATAGCCTAGGGCATCCAAAGTGGACAATAAAGTTAAGTTTCTCTTTAACTTACGAATGTGCCATACCTTTACTAAGGTTCTTATAATCATGTTGCGTCTTGATTTTAACTTATCCTGTTTGGATGATCTAACACGATGAGTTCTTCCCATAAGCGTATCTTTTTCTTCTTGGGTGAGTTCATAAGTGGAGAACTAACATCGATGTTGTATCATATGAAAGGAACATATGGAGTCCAAAAGCCACCCATCCTGTGGCCTGGTGACATATGTAGGCCATAAGTACCTCGATCTCATCTCTTTGTTTATGCACGAGGCTTTAGCATTTTGATTGTTGCTTTTTTTTAAAAGCTCAACAGTCTGATTTGATGTGGCCCTTCCTTTTGCAATAGTAGCACCGAATGTTCTTTGATCTAGATTTGGTTATAGATTTACTTCTGTCTCCTTTCCTAAACTCTACATCTCTCTATGAAGTTTAAAGCTTCAGCATGACTTTTGGAGGTTTCCATTGTCAACTAGAAGTCTATAACTTCTTTTGACACTAGGGTTAAAATCATAATATCTAGAGAAATGGTACTCTTTCAATATAAAATTATTTTCAAAAAGTTTTTATATAAAAATAATAATAACAGGACTTTGTCTTCTTCTTCGATGACAACATTCATATTCTCAAAATCTATCAATTTTTCTTGTGAGAGTCTTCTACTAATACATGACTGTTGCTTTGGCTCAAACTTTTACCGTTGTTTGTTTTGTGGCAATATCGTAAAGTGCTTCATTGGATATACATATAAATAAAGTTGTCATAACACTTTGATCAAATTCTACTTTTTCTTCATTGATGGTGTTATGATGTTTCTCCTTTATTCAGATAGCCTTCATCTTTACCGTCTATAGAGAGTAGTTGATGTTTCGATCCACTTTTTTTATCTTATATCTTATGCCTATCGATGAAGCCTGATAATATGATAATCTAGTAAAGAGGCTCAAATACCATATGTTGAAATGATTAGTAGATTACATAGCTATACGATATAAATCATGAAAAAATTGAATGATTAGATACAAAACAAAGATGAGTGATTTAACATGGTTATAAATATTAAGTCCGTCCATGAGAAGAAAAAAAAAAATCCCAATAAAAGACTTGAATCATACGAGTGTTGCAACACTGACTTCCTTAAAAAAAACATCTAAAATTTACCAAATAAACCAAAAATACAAAATTACCCCTGTTCATCAATGTTGATCAGCGTTGACCAGTCAAATTCCTCTTCTTCCTCTTCTCCGCAGGTGCTGCAATGAGCACAGTGACCGGCCGGCGACCGGACTTCTCGCCGGAGAAGAACTTTGGTCGGATTTGGGCTCGTTACTCACTTCTCCTCTCTTCCTCTCTCTCCTTGTTCTCTCCTTCGCTTCCCTCGCTGTTGTTCCCCAAAGCTCCATTTGTAGGAGCAAGGGAAGGTGGAGGGCTCGCCGCCTGCGAGCGGAGAGGTGCGACTGCGGCGGACGAATTCGGCGACTGTGGCTGCGGGGGCCGGTGAGGGCACACGGGGAGGCGTCGATGAAGACAGCGGGCTGCGGCTGTTGGTCATTAAATATGATGAAGCAATTAACGTTGGTTGACCAAAACCACTCAAGCAGGAATTCTGATTACCAAAGAAAATATTTCTTGAGATGGTTATCCAATTTTCAATCTTTTAGCACCCGATTGATAGGCATAAGAAGTTTATACTCTCATCAAATGTTTTGGACAAGTTTCCTTGGTTGGACACAAATTTATTTTGAAAAAAATAACCATGTTTCGGGTAAAAAAGAATTCCTAAAAAATTAAGAATAATTTAAAGAAAGAGTCGCATGGTCATTGGTATCTATAAGTTATTGTATGATATGTTCAAAATTTTCGAGTGATAGAGTCTACCAATTGTCTCTTGTATTCGTCTAAGTTGTATAACTTAAGATCTTCAAATGTAATGGTTTCTAGTATACGTCAAGAAATATCATTTTGAAGTAAGATTAATATATTGAGATGGATGAGAGAACCCAAAGTATGTGGAATACTTCCGACGATATTGTTGGATGATAAATCTAAGTATTCTAAGTTGATGAGGTTTCCGGATCTAATGTGGTGGTAATTATCCAGTAATAAAGTTACTTGATGATAAGGCATATTTTGGGTCCTAGACACGTCACGATCGATGCCATGTCATGCTACAACCGAGTCAACAAGGGGAGCACCCCCACGAGCCTAAGTCAGAATTCGTATCAAGGTGTTGTTTGACATGTCTCGTCCCGGAAGCTCGGGACGGCGCTGGTGCCATTTTGCGCATCCCGGGACAGTAGCCGCACAAAGGTACCGTCTCATCCCTCGAGGATCGGCCACCATGCTAAACCCAAGTACGATCGACCCTCGTACAGTAGTATAAAAGCCTTTGGTTGGCATCCGACTAGGGAGAGAAGAAAAAGGAAAAAAACAACTACTTACTTGCTCATCGGAGAGGCCAAAGTCGGGAATCACCCGACGAAGGTCACTCTTGCAGGAAAGCAGTCACCCTCGAGCCGCGAGCATCCCGATCGAGGAGCTACCATCTAGTATACGAAGGCGAGCCGCTAACCAGCCCAGGGACAAAGAAATGCTGCTCAACATCAATGGTGCCTGGACCGAGAAACGTTGATCAACACCCCGTCGCGAGGGCCCAACCGACCTCGGCATCCAACTCAACCGACCGAAGACTCCCAACATCAACCCGTGAACCAAGCCGTACTTACTCATCAGCCACTTAGTGTGTTTCCCCATGCTCGGTGATACCTTTCTAATGATAGAAGTAGCATACAAATCTAGGTACCCCAATTGGATAAAATCTCCCACAATTATTGTAATTTCTCCACTGAGAAAGCTTGGTCACAGAGAGATTGAAGTAGCATATAAAGAGAAAGCTTGGTTTGATTAATTCTTTTGATTAATCCATTTGGTTCATCAAACTAAGGCATGATTTGAATAGTTAAGAGTTTGAGAGATTGAAGAGATCTGACAACAGAACAGCAACTTCCAAGGCCATAGAAAACACTTTGAATGGTTAAATCCATTATGAAAGCATGAGCAAGTCTTCCCCTGATTGAGATATATTGAACATAATCACACTTTGTTCTCAGCTGGAATCCCCTGAAGCACTCACTGAAATCAATTTCATGTATATGAAGGATGGATGCTTCCACTGGAGCAATTCTCAATTCATAGTAATATGTTGCATATGTTATGACAACTCATTTGCCCTCCTGTGGACCATTGGTTTGCTTCTGGAAAAGAAGCAATAGGTGATGCAGTAAATTAAGTTTCACTGCACTAAAAACCAGCAGCAAGTTGCCAATAGATTTAAGACTCTAAAAAGACTACAACGATTACATGAAACATAAATACATCATAACATGAAGAGGATGACATGAGCTTGAGATGCTTAGTGATTCTTCAAGTCATTCTTCGCCATTTGCACTTTGGTTCCTTGAGCTTTACTGCCACCTGCACATAGATCCAATCACAAGTCCTGTCGATCAACTGGAACAGAGCAATCCTGATGCCATGTCTCAGATGTTATCTTTAAACAATAACCTTATTTCTGGACAACACCAAATGGTCGTTCATGAAATAAAACACTAGAACACATAAATACATGAAGTCTGCATACACAGTACTTAGCCACAGTTCAATTGATTCTTCGTCATTTGGACTTCAGCTTTCGGCTGCACATATCTCCATCAAGCCACAGATGTTGTCATTTTGTTGGAAGAGAGTAATCCTTAAGCCTTGCTTCACGATCACTACGCCGATAGAAACCCCAGAAACAACTATGAATCCCACGACAACGCTAGTAACATCTAATATTATTGTTTCAAGCATATCTCCATCATCATCATCTTCTTCTAGTTTGACTCCTGCATCAGCTGAACTGGTGGCAATCTGCTTTTTATTATAGAAACCCCAAAATAGCAGCAAATCGGGAACTTATATAAAGCATTCTGGTAACACCTAAAACAAAGTTCTGCGAGTCCTGCAAAATATGATTTCCAGGAAAAAGGAACAAAAATATATATATATACTCTCATGTTATGAATATTGAAACAAACGCATATAACATAAAATGTTGATTAACGAAAAAAACTCAATCAAGAAACATAAAATATCTCTCCTATGATAACTATATATTCAAAAGGTCTCAAGCTTTAGCACCCAAATGATAGGAATAAGCAGTCTAGAGTGGGATTGCTATGAATTTATAAAACATATTTATTAATAATAATTCACTTTTAGAAAAAAATAATTCGTTGGACGTGGATTTTATTTTTGCAGAAAAAAACATATGTACTTTGGTAGAAAATGAAGAGCGAGTCTCATACCATATGAATTTGGAGAAGAATCAAAATATACAATCTAATCTCAGAAAAGAAAGATTCGCCACTTGAATAAGACATTGATTTCAGCCAAACGCTAAGAGCATGTCCACAATAATTGTTACAATTTTATTGTCTAATTGTCTCTCCATACTGTGATTGTCATTATCTTTATCTAATTTGAGCATAATAACAAAGTTGATTTTTTTTTCTATCGTAAGGACACTGACAGAAGAACACAATCTTCCCTCTCAAACATCGATTATATATAAGTGGATTAACTATTTCGTTAGCAAACAGAGTATGACAGACACTCTTGCAATTAATCTTTTTAGTTGTCAGATATGTATGTATCAATCCATAAGCGAAGGCCTGGCGATAGCAAAGTGATGATAGATGGAGATGTTATGATACTAGAACTAATACATGTAATGTATACAGGGAATCCATGATGCTTATTTCAGCTTAATCATGACAGCATAATATGATAACATCATTACATGGTAACACAAGATTTTGATGCGATTAACTACGAAGGACAACACGACATTCAGGTCTAATAGAAGAGGTGGCACACTCGAGCGCTTACCCACAGTTCATGTCATCGTTTGCCATTTGGATTTGAGCTTCGCAAGCTTTACTGCAAACTGAACATAGACCCAGTCGCTGGTTTTGTCGATCCGTCGGAAGAAAGCGAATCTGATGGCCTGCTTCATGATGAGAGTGCCAATAAACAGCCAGAAGCCAACCACAATACTGGTGTACTCCAATAATTTGTCGAGCTTCTCATCATCTTTAACTCTGGCATCGGGTGGAGTTTGATAAACAGGGCAAGCTGGCAATGGCGTACCGCAAAGGTCTTTGTTACCCACATATGTCCATGAGTCAAAGGTCGACAATTGACCACTCGTGGGTATTTTTCCGGATAAGTTGTTGTAAGACAGATTCAAATGAGCCAGGAAATACATAGCAGAAAAGCTTGAAGGTATCTCTCCGGTGAGACTGTTCTCTGATAAGTCAAGCGACTCCAATAGTTTCATGTCACCGATGTTTTCTGGAATCATCCCCGTCAAATGATTGTTGGATAAGTTTAGGAAGCGCAGTCCGACAAGTGTGGGCAGCTCTTTAGGGATTTCGCCAGAGAAATGATTATTTGATAGATCTATAGATGTCACGAGCCAGAGAATGGTTGTGTAATCAACCATTGACCCTTTTGTTGTTACTACGATGCTCTCGCTATTAGAATAATTACCTTCATTAAATGACCGTGTATGTATCTCAACCATGGCGCTGAAATTTGCTAGAGATGATGGTAGACTACCGGTTAGATTGTTGGAAGAAAGATCCAATACCTGGAGAGAAGTGAGATCCACTATGTTCTCAGGGATAGTACCGTATAATAAGTTTGACCTCAGACGAAGAAACTTTAATGACGAGAGTTTTCTTCCTATCCATGTCGGAATTTTACCAAATAATTTATTTTCACCTAAGTCAAGGGTAAGTAATTGGCCACAATGTTTCAAAAACGAAGGAATCGTTCCGGACAGGTTGTTGTTATTTAAATGTAAAGATATCAGAAGGGGTGGGAATGAGTTATGACAGTCTGGAACTTCTCCGATTAAGTGATTATTGGAGAGGAGAAGGATTTCAAGTAAATGCATATTGCAAAAGAAGGGAGACAGACTATCATTGATATGATTATGAGACAAAGATAATAAAATGAGGTTTGTAGCTTCCGTAAAGTCTAATGGAATAGGTCCGACAAATGAGTTATTAGAGAGATCTAACATGGATCGAGGAGCAGAAGGTAATGAACCCATCAAATGATTAGAGCTCAAGTTAAGTTCTTGCAAATCTTTTGAGAAGTCTAAAAACCAAACAGGAAGGCTACCTGAGACCCCAACTCCAGATAGATAAAGCCCTTGCAATCGCTGTTGAGTCTGAATCCAATCAGGAAATTTTGCTCCTATATGACAAAAGCTCATATCGATAGTGAAAGCACTAAAAGGGGGGCGCCAATCATTTGGTAGCATCACATTCAAGGAGTTGAAAGCTATTCTGAATTTATATAAGTTTGTGAGATTAGAAAAATGTGCTTCGGTGATGTTACCTACTAGAGAGTTTGAGGAGAGGTATAGATTTAGTAATTGAGATACTCGACCCATACTTGAAGGAATAGTACCGCTTAAATGATTGTGCGACATATATAAGGATAGTAAAGATGTCCATTGTGTGCAGGCAGATAAACCATCAAATAGATTGGTTAGCTCCCCACCAATGTTGTTTTGAGACAAATCTATCCTGGTCAAGTTGCACAGACCACCCATTGTTTTTGGTAGCAAACCTGATAAATTATTATTTGATATGTCCAAGTACTTCAAACTATGGAGTCTGCCAATCGTATCAGGTATTTGTCCAGTAAATGAGTTGCCTTTTAAAATCAACTCAAGCAGGTTTTGGAGACCCCCAATGGTTGCTGGTATTTCTCCAGAAATTTGATTGTCATCGAGATATAATAGCTTCATACGGATGAGAGCACCAAAAGTCTCTGGAATGCTTCCGACGATATTGTTGTATGATAAATCTAAGATTATCAAGTTGGTGAGGTTGCCGATGCTCTGTGGTATTTCTCCAATGATGTCATTATCGGACAAATCTAGGAACTCCAATCGGACAGAATCTCCCACGATTGGTGGAATTTCGCCACTGATTGAATTGCCCCCCAAGTCTAAATGTCGCAAGTTTGTGAGATTCCCCAGAGAAGCTAAGATATGTACGTTGACAATAGAATTCGTTGATAAGTCTAGGTACTCCAGGTCTCTAAGGCTCCTTGGAGAAATATCTCCAGATAATTGATTGAAGCTCAAATCCAAGTGCTTCAGGCCCCTGCTGCTGACATTGTTCAGAATTCCAAGAATTGTTCCTTGAAGGAAGTTGTATGACAAATCCAATCCCTTCAGATTACTGAGAGCTCCTAGAGCAACTTGTAGCGACTCATAAGACAAGCTCCCACAGCCAGAAAGAACAAGGTTCTCGAGGCTGGTGGCGTTAGAAAGCCATCTTAGCATGGCAGACGTGATGTTGGAATTCCAAGACAAATCCAAAGTAGCGATGGTTGTCAGATTAAAAGGGGGCAAAGGAGATGGAACATATGGCAGGTCTACATAAACAAATGTAGCACTTCAAGTGTGGGGATTGAATTAATTATGTAGAACCAATTGGTTGCCTCGGAGAGGTTGACATAACTCATGTCAAGATATTTCAGAGAAGGAATACGGGAGAGCCAATCGAGATCATCAACATGTAGAAAATCATCATCATACCATCGGTGAAGGTCGAGATAGTGTAGGTTGGAGAGGTTCCCCAGCTGAGGTGGAATTGGTCCATCGAACATGGCATAGGATAGGTTGAGATATTCCAAGTGGACTAGTGAAGCGATCATTTTGGGCACAGGAACACCCGAGAAGTTATTCATGCTCAAATCCAAATACTTCAATTGCTTCAGTTCTTGCAAAGATGGATTTACCTTGCTGACGCCTATTGTTTCCCCATCGTTAAACATATCCCACAAATCGTATGTGTAGGGGTAGCGCAGGTCGAGCTTGGTGACATGGCCGGTGGTGTTGTCGCAGGCCACACCTCTCCACCCACAGCAGTCTTTGCTGGTCCAAGTAGAGAACCAGTTGTCGGGGTCGTACATCTCGGATTTGATGGCGAGGAGAGCTCTCCTCTCGCTCTCCATGCAACTGCTGCTGATTCCCTCCACCTCGACATGATCGTCATCGCCGAAGCCATAGCTGGGACAGCAGGAGACGAGAAGTAAGGCCACGAGCATCATGAGACGCTTCGAGGCAATACGTCCGTTCTGGAAACTGCCGCTACCAGCCGCAGCCATCGATTGAGCGCTCAAGAGAAGAGAAGAGTGAAGGTGTGAGGTTGGAGAGGAGACCTCCGTGGGCATGATGTATATAGGCACATCACCACCGGAAATCCCCATGACTTGTGCGCACATTATCCGTAGAATTGATGCAGTGGCTAATACGCAGTCAAGGTCATGCATACTCGTACTTTAGTGTGGCTAATACGCAGTTAGAAGTCAAAGGAAACTTAATTCTGATGTGAGGGTTCCATCCAGCGTTGATTTACGCAGTCAACACAAACTTACTTCTATCTTTCGATAGAGCAGGCAAATATGATATACATGTTGATTTCATTCTTCTTTTCTATTTTTAAGGTGATTCTAGAGGTTTCTTAAGTGATATATTTCCTATGTTGATTCTGCCATCGAATATAACATGGTACATGTATGAGTATAATGACTTAAAAGCTTATTCAACTCAATTTTAATATAGAAGATAAATAGAACATTAAATATTAATTTCATTGGGTTTTCTATTTTTAGATGATTTTAGATATTTTATTTTTTTAAATCGAACTTGGATAGATTCACACCGTAAAACTATGTAAAAATCCCTAAAATAAAGAGCATACATGTTCTTTTTCTGTCTTAAGATGCTCTCGAGTAAATTCGAAAAAAAGAATGCTCTTTGATAAATGTTATGATCGACTTTTTTGAATAAATTATTTAAAAAATATTTTTATATAAAATAAAAAAGGATATAAATTGTTTATGCTCCCCTACATACAAGTCAAGGAGACTTTCCGCGTTGGAAAGCATGGATATTTCTGATGACGTGATGAATGGTTTGATATGGACAGAGTAGAATATTGGAAGCGATGACTCTTCCAATGATAGGTCACGATGCTTTGATTTCCATCTTTTATCTTCCATGTGATGAGAGGTCGGAGGGAAGTCATCCATACTCATCGAATTGTTGAGACGCAAGTCAAAGTCTTCAATCTTATCATGTTGCTCGGGTGCAAATTAATGTGAATGAGACACATCTGTCTCTTGGAAACTCTGATGTCATTGAGAGTTATTGATTAACACGTGAGAGTTGGGTGTTTGATAAATGTTGGAGATTTAGATGCCAAGAGCTTTTAACTGCAAAACAACAATCAAGTCATGATAAAGATTAGCGTGGGAGATTTTGTCGACTGGTCAAGAGGAGTCACAGTTGCTCAATTACTGTAGAAGAGTGGTTGGGACTTTAACGTGCCACTTTTCAAGTGTTGATGTCAATTTTGATTCATCTATCACCTTTTCAGTCAATGAGTCATGAAACTAAGTGTCCAGGCATATCCAACAAAAGCCCTCGTAACTATTGAGTTAGAATGTGGTATGTAACTTGAGGAGTATTAATGATCGTAGCAATGAGTCTTCAATGTTGATACCTAAAGCCTTTCATAGGTAAAACATGTAACAAGTATCTCCATTTACTATAACATTATCTATTATCTTAACATAAAGTTTTACTAAAACATTATCTATTACCCAAACATAAAGGATCGTCTGAACCATCAAGCATTAATGTCAATATTATATGTTGATTATGCATCATTACATATGTAAAATTATTTTCATTTGTTTTTCTATTTTTAATATGATTTTAGATATTTTTAAATCAAATTTGGATAGGTTCATACTCAAACCCTATAAAACCACATAACAATCTTTAAAATAAAGAGCACACTTTTTCTCTTTTTGTCTAAAAGGATGTTCCCAAGTGAACTAAAAAAAAAAAAAGAATGCTCTTAGGTAAAAAAAACTAATTATGATTGATTTTTTGAGTAAATTATCTAAAAATATTTTCATATAAAAGAAAAAAAAATGTAATTGTTGATGTTCCCGACGTGCACGTCAAGAAGATTTTCAACGTTGAAAAAAAAAGGTATGGATATTTCTCATGACACCATGAATGGTTGGAAGATGTGAATTAGCGATGAAAGTTAATTCGACCTTCTCTTTTATATGGTGTGAGGTTGGAAAGAAGTTATCTATGAGTGTATAAGATCCGAACACTAATCCAAGCTTCTATCATGTGGCTGAGAAAGTCTTGCATTCTGCTTGGACGTAAGTCACTATGAATAAGACACATATTTATCTCTTAGAGACTGATGTATTCCATAGTTAAAAAATAAGATATGAGATATGATTGGTTAGTATGTGAGACTCCGATGTTTCATGATTGTTGGGGATTTAGCTTTCATCATTACTAGAGTACTTAACGTTTTGATCTAATTTTTTGATCTCATATCCCATGCTCGCTTAACAACCTAATAATCTTTGATTAATAGGTTATATAGCCATGAGATATAAATCGAATGGATAAAAAATCGAATGACAGAGGGCAAACTAAAAATAAGCGATTTAACATAGCTCATATTATAACATAAACGTCGTTGTTATGTCCACAAGAAAAAGAAAAATTAAAATAAAAAAATAAACCGTAGGAGGGTTTAATAACACCATCGCGACTTCCTTTGAAAAAAATAAAAAAAATTGCCCCCTAAAACAAAATTACAAAATTACCCCTGTCAATCAAAGTTGACTAGGGTTGACCAGTCAACTTTGATTGACACGGTAACCAGCCGGAGATCGGTGACCAGCCGGAGATCGGTGAACGGACTTCACACTGGAGAAGAACTTGGTTGGATTTGGGCTCCTTCCTCATTTCACCTCGCTTCTTCTCTCCTTCGCTTCCCTCGCTGTTGGCATAAGAAGTTTATACTCATAAAATTTTTTTTGACAAGTTTGCTTGGTTGAACACAAATTTTAATTTTTAAAAAATAATTATTTTTCTTATAAAAAGAATTCCTAAAAAAAAGAATAAATTATAGAAAGAGTCCAAAATTATATAATCTCATCTAAAAAAAAAGAGAGAAAAAAAGTGACTTACACTTGAATGAGTGATGGACTACCAAATATCAAGAGCATATATGTCCACAATAATGGTCACAATTATATTTTGTAATCATACTATGCGTATCTTTATCTAATTGAGCATTTCTTATTTTCTAAGAAAAATAACTGGAAACAAAACAATCTCAACAAATGCCAACTATATTTACTATCTCATTAGCAATATGTGAGAGTTGGGTGTTTATGAATGTTGAGATTTAGAAGTGAAGAGCTTTAACTGTGAAACAGCCGGAAATCCTCATGACTTGTGCGCACACCACGTGTGGAATCGATCATGTGGCTAAGATGCACTTAATCAAAGTCAAGGGCACTTAATTGTGATGTGAGGGTTGGAGGATGATTCATATAAGGCGGCCCTAATTTCCATCATTGACCAGTTCATTTGCGAGTGCAATACTTGAGACTCGTCAAACTTACCTCGATATTTTAATAGAGTAAACAAATATGATATATACACTGATTTTATTATATGTTTCTATTTTAAAGTGACTTTTGTAGTTTGTAAAGTCAAATATGATACATTTTTAGGTTGATTTTGCAATCGAGTGTAACATAATTTATTTATGATTATAAGGCTATAAAATTTAGTCCACTCACCTCAATCTTTACAAATATAACATTAAGTAGTATTTTCATTAATTTTTCTATTTTTAGATGATTTTAGATATTTTTAAAATCAAATTTGGATAGGTTTATGCTCAAATCCTATAAAACTAGGTAACAATCTTTAAAATACAGAGTATACTTTTCCTTTTATTGTCTTAAGGATGCTCCCAATAAACTCTGAAAAAAGAATGCTCTTGGTAAAAAGTTAATTATGACTTATTTTCTAAGTAAATTATCTAAAAATTATTTCGTATAAAAGAAAAAAAAAGTAAATGTTGATGTTCCTTGACGAACACGTCAAGAAGATTTTCGGTGTTGAAAAGCATGGATATTGAATGATTGGATATGGGATGGAAGAGGTGAATTGCCACGAAAGATCTTCACACCTTTGATTTCCACCTTTTATGTGGCGTGAGGTTGGAAAGAAGTTGTGTATGAGTGTGTAAGGTCTGAACACTCATCCAAGCTTCTATCATGTGGCCAAGAAAGTCTTACATTTTGCTCGGTGCAAGTCAATTTGAATGAGACACATATGTCTCTTGGAGACTCTGATGCATGCATGTTGGTCAACGTGAATGAGAGTTGACTGATTAATATATGAGACTTGGGCGTTTGATGAATATTGAAGATTTAGAAGTGAAGAGTTTAATCATGAAAGAAAAAATCAACTCATGTAATAGTTGAATGATTTATTAATGTTTGAATTTTATTGACCAATAGGAGTCACATTTGTTTGATTATCATAAATGGAATTCCAATTTGTTCATTAGTAATATAGTGTGGATATATTTTTTTCTTCGATCACAAGAGTGCATGCCACTTCCTAAGTGTCGACATCAATTTTGATTGTATGTTATGTTTATCAATCTTATAGAGCTATCCTCCTTTGAGATAACCTATGTCACAAGTTTAGTATGATGATAAAATAACTCAATTAAATGATCTCTATCAATTCTCGAGATATACTCGAGAATGCGTCTTAAATATATACGTTAGATAGTATGCAACTTAAGGAGTAATACCCTTAGAACTTATCAACTAATGCGAATTATAAAACTATACCGAGGATATATTCGACAAGAGCCCTTCAACTCTTAAGATAGAGCTTATCAACTAATGAGTCTTCGAGGATCAGAGTCTTTTATAGCTAAAATATGCAACTATCTCCATTTAGTAGATAGTTATTTTGTAATGAGTAGTTTTGTAATTTGAGTCATATTAGAACTTGGTAATCATGACAAGTAATTTATAGATGTTTGCTATCCAATTTTTGATGTCCTCAATTCGAGATGATTTGGAAGGACACTAATTGACCATATTTAGACGTCAACATGTCACGAGCAAACAGAGTGTGACAGACCATTTTTTGAATATAGCATTCTTCTTTTATAAATGATCTAAAGAAATAGTAAGACTAGTAACACTCTGTTCTTGCAATTAACATTTTATTACATTGTTGTGAAAATTCAATGGTGACTCAAACAAAGTCTCAATTTACACCAAATTTGTAGCGAACGAAGAAAAAGAAACATCCATCATGATAAAAGATTATTATATGTAGTCAGATGTAAGGTTGTAAAGTGCAAGAACCCAAACAAACTGATGGAAGAAACTATTTTGAAGGCCTTAGAAAGGGCCAACCTTGGAAGATGAGAAACATAATTGTTTTGTACGGACTCACTTGAATGGATCAATTTTATAAAGAATCACGTAAGGATGTCTTGAGACTTACGAAATCTTCATAGTGATATAGAACGATTAGCCAATAAAATCAATATCATTATCTTTCAACACAAATGAGGAGTCTATAATGACTTATAGACGGATAACTAATTATGAAGCATTTTAATAGGCATGTAATGCCTTTGTCCTTCTTGTATGAGCAGTATGATCCTCGAATGAATTTGCATTCCTTTTTCGAGTTCAACAAACAAGCGGCAGTGTCTTCAAGGCAACGCAACACCAAATGATCATACGTGACTCGTAACACTAGAACACACAAATACATGGAATATATATATACATAGATAGTCTTAGCACTTAGCCACGGTTCAATTGATTCTTTGTTATTATTTTGGACTTCAGCTTTCAATTGCGCATACATCAATCCTTATGCCTTGTTTCATGATGACTGTACCGATAGAAACCCCACAAGCCAACTATGAATCCCATGAAGATACTAGCAACATCTGTATTATTGTTTCAAGCTAATCACCATCATCATCTTCTTCTAGTTTGACTCCTGCATCATCTGCTTTTATTATAGGAACACCAAAACAGCAGCAAATCGAGAGCTTATGCATAGCATTCCAATAACACCTAAAACAAAGCCCTGCATGTCCTGCAAAATGTGACTTCCAGGAAAAAGAAACAAAAAAAAAAAAAAATCCTACAGTTAAGAATACTGAAACAATCACCCGTAACATAAAATGTTATCTGCCAACAAAATTCATTCTAGAATATTTTTCTTAAGATAATTATATAATAAAGTGTCTCGAACTTTAGCACCCGAATGATAGGAATAAGCAATCTAGATTGTGATAGGCATGAATTTAAAAACATATTTATTATTAATAATTCACTTCCAGAAAATTTTGATGGATAAATATGTTTGGTTGAACATAGATTTTATTTTTTTACAAAAAAATATACTTTGTAAAAAAATGGATATATATATATATAAATGGTTAATAATGATTTTTTTTAAGAGTGAGTCTCATAGTAACATGGTACTTGAGTAAAACATCAATTTTGGCCAAATACCAAGAGCAAGTCCACAACAATGGTTACAATTTTATTGTCTAATCGTATCATTAGAGCATAATAACATGGATGATTTTTTATTATTATTGTAAGAACAATAACAGGAGAAAACAATCTCTATGAAACAATGAAATTTGTATATAATCTCAAGAAATATAATTGATTTTGGTAAAAAAAAGGGACCAACAGAGTATGACATACACTCTTGCAATTAATCTTTTTAGTTGTCAGATATGTATGTATCAATCCATAAGCGAAGGCCTGGCGATAGCAAAGCGATGATGGATGGAGATGTTATGATACTAGAACTAATACATGTAATGTATACAGAGAATCCATGATGCTTATTTCAGCTTAATCATGACAGCATAATATGATAACATCATCACATGCTTACGCAAGATTTCGATGCGACTAACTACAAAGGAAAACATGACACACTTTAGCACTTACCGGCAGTTCATGTCGTTGTTTGCCATTTGGATTTGAGCTTCGCAAGCTTAACTGCAAACTGAGCATAGATCCAGTCGTTGGCCGTGTCGATCCATCGGAAGAAAGCGAATCTGATGGCCTGCTTCATGATGAGCGTGCCGATAAACAGCCAAAAGCCAACCACAAATCCAACCACAATACTGGTGTACTCCAATAATTTGTCGAGCTTCTCATCATCTTTAACTCTGGCATCGGGTGGAGTTTGATAAACAGGGCAATCTGGCAGTGGTATACCGCAAAGGCCTTTATTACCCACATATGACCATGAGCCAAAGGTCGACAATTGACCACTCGTGGGTATTTTGCCTGACAAGTTGTTGTAAGATAGATTCAAACGAGCGAGGAAATGCATTGAAGAAAAGCTCGAAGGTATCTCCCCTGTGAGACTGTTCACTGATAAGTCAAGCGATTCCAATAGTGTCATGTCACCCATCTTTTCTGGAATCCTTCCCGTCAAATGATTCTTGGATAAGTTTAGGAAGCGCAGTCCGAGAAGCTTTGTCAGGACTTTTGGGATTTCACCAGAGAGCTGATTATTTGACAAGTCTATGAATGTCACGAGCGAGAGAATGGTTGTGTAATCAGCAATTTCCCCTTTTGTAGTTAGCAAGATGCTCTCGCTATAATAATAGTATTCTTCAACTGTTAATCCTGTGAATAATCTGCTCTCGATATAATAAAAGTATTCTTCGGCCATTAATCCATTTGATATGATTAATCTTCTCTCGGTATAAAAAGAGTAATCGTCAATCAATGACCTCGTGTCATTTTGTACCTCAACCATGACAATGAAATTTCCTAGAGATGATGGTAGGCTACCAAATAAATTGTTGGAAGAAAGATCCAAAACCTGAAGAGAAGTGAGATTCACTATGTTCTCAGGGATAACACCATATAATAAGTTTGACCTCAGACGAAGAACCTTCAATGACGAGAGGTTTCTTCCTATCCATTTCGGAATTTTACCAAATAATTTATTTTCACCTAAATCAAGGATAATTAATTGGTCACAGTATTTCAAAAATAAAGGAATCCTTCCGATTAGGTTGTTATTATTTAAATGCAAAGATCGTAGAAAGGTTGGAAATGAGTTATGACAATTCAGGATTTTTCCAATTAAGTGATTATTAGATAGGTCGAGAACTCCAAGGAAATTCAGATTACAAAAGAAGGGAGGAAAATCACCATTGATATGATTATGAGACAAAGATAATAAAAAGAGTGTTTTAGCTTCTTTGAATCTCAATGGAATAGGTCCGACAAATGAGTTGTTGGAGAGATCCAATATGAATTGGGGAGCAGAAGGTAATTGACCAGTCAAATAGTTGGAGTTCAAGTTAAGAATTTCCAAACCTTTTGAGAAATTTAAAAACCAAATAGGGAGGCTGCCTGAGACTCCAACTCCGGATAGATGAAGACTTTGCAATTGTTGTTGAGTCCGAATCCAAGCAGGAAATTTTCCTCGTAGATGACAAAAGCTCATAGCGATAATGGAGGCATTAAAAGGGGGCCGCCAATCATTCGGTAGCATGATATTCAAGGAGTTGGAAGCGATTATCAATTCTGATAAGCTCGTAAGATTTAAAAAGTGTGCTTCGGTGATGTTGCCTGTCAGCGAGTTTGAGGAGAGGTCTACCTCATATAGCTGAGATAATTGGCCCATACTTGAAGGAATAATCCCGCTCAAATTGTTACCCTTTAGGACTAAAGAGGATAAAGATGCACCTCGTGAACAAGTAGACAAACCGTTGAATGAATTTATAAGCTCTCCACCAATGTTATTGCGAGACAAATCTAACATGGTCAAATTGCATAAATCACCCAATGTCGTTGGTATCTGACCTGATAAGTTGTTATATGACATGTCCAAGTTTTGCAAGTAGTGGAGTTTGCTGATTGTCATTGGTATCTGACCTGATAAGTTGTTATTGCTTAAAAATAATTCCTCCATATGGATGAGAGTACCCAAAGTCTCTGGAATGTATCCGCTAATATTATTCCTTGATAAATCTAAGTGTACCAAGTTGGTGAGGTTGCCGATGCTCGGTGGTATCCAACCGACAATATTATTCCTTGATAAATCTAAGTGTACCAAGTTGGTGAGGTTGCCGATGCTCGGTGGTATCCATCCCACAATTTTGTTGCCTGATAAATGTAATTCCAATAGGTTACTGAGGTTGCCGATGCTCGGTGGTATCCATCCCACAATTTTGTTGCCTGATAAATGTAATTCCAATAGGTTACTGAGGTTGCCGATGGCCTGTGGTATTTTTCCAATGATGCCATTAAAGGACAAATCTAGGTACTCCAATCGGACAGCATCTCCCACGATTGGTGGAATTTCTCCGCTGATTGCATTGCATTTCAAATCTAAATGTCGTAAGTTTGTGAGATTGCCCAGAGAAGCTAAGATATGTAAGTTGACAATAGAATTCCCTGATAAGTCTAGGTACTCCAGGTCTCTAGGGCTCCCTGGAGGAATATCTCCAGATAATTGATTCCGTCTCAAATCCAAGTGCTTCAGGCCCCTGCTACTGACATTGTTCAGAATTTCAAGAATTTCTCCTTCAAGGGAGTTGAATGATAAATCCAATTCGAGCAACTTGTACCGACTCAATAGTGAGAATCCCACAGCCAGAAAGAAGGAGGTACTCGAGGCCGGTGGCGTTAGAAAGCCATCTAAGCATGGCAGACGTGATGTTGGAATTCCGAGACAGATCCAACGTAGCAATGGCTGTTAGATTGAAAGGGGACAAAGGAGATGGAACATGTGGCAGGACTGCATGGCTCAAACGTAACACTTCAAGTGTGGGAATGGAATTAATTACGTAAAACCAATAGGTCGCCTTGCTGAGGTCGAGATTGCTCATGTCAAGATATTTTAGAGAAGGAATACGGGAGAGCCAATCAAGATCATCAACAGGTAGAAAATCATCATAATACCATCCCTGAAGGTCGAGATAGTGTAGGTTTGAGAGGTTCCCCAGCTGAGGAGGAATCAGTCCATCGAACATGGCATTAGATAGGTTGAGATATTCCAAGTGGACCAGTGAAGCGATCATTGTGGGCACAGGGGCGTGGGAGAAGTTATTCATGCTCAAATCCAAATACTTCAAGTACTTCAGTTCTTGCAAAGATGAATTTACCTTGCTGGCGCCTATTGTTTCCACATCGTAAAACACATCCCACATATCGCATGTGTATGTGTATGTGTCTGTGTCTGTGTCTGTGTATGTGTACGTGTATGTGTCGTGGTAGCTGAGGTCGAGCTTGGTGACATGGCCGGTGGTGTTGTCGCAGGCCACACCTCTCCACCCACAGCAGTCTTTGCCGGTCCAAGAAGAAAACCTGTCGCCGGGGTCGTACATATCGGATTTGATGGCGAGGAGAGCTCTCCTCTCGCTTTCCATGCAACTGCTGCCGACTCCCTCCACCTCGACATGATCCTCATCGCCGAAGCCATGGCCGAGACAGCAGGAGACGAGAAGTAGGGCCACGAGCATCATGAGACGCTTCGAGGCAATACGTCCGTCCTGGAAACTGCCGCTACCAGCTGCAGCCATTGATGGAACGCTCGAGAGAGAAGAAATGTGAAGGTATGAGGTTGGAGAGGATGTTTCTGTGGGTATGTATAGGCACATCACCACCGGAAATCCCCATGACTTGTGCGCACATTATCCGTAGAATTGATGCAGTGGCTAATACGCAGTCATGGTCATGCATACTCGTACTTTAGTGTGGCTAATACGCAGTTAGAAGTCAAAGGAAACTTAATTCTGATGTGAGGGTTCCATCCAGCGTTCATTTACTAGCGTTGATTTACGCAGTCAACACAAACTTACTTCTATCTTTCGATTGAGCAGGCAAATATGATATACATGTTGATTTCATTCTTCTTTTCTTTTTTTAAGGTGATTCTAGAGGTTTCTTAAGTGATATAATTCCTATGTTGATCTGCCATCGAATATAACATGGTACATGTATGAGTATAATGACTTAAAAGCTTATTCAACTCAATTTTAATATAGAAGATAAATACAACATGAAATAGTAATTTCATTGGGTTTTCTATTTTTAGATGATTTTAGATATTTTGTTTTTTAAATCAAACTTGGATAGATTCACACCATAAAACTATGTAAAAATCCCTAAAATAAATAGCATACTTTTTCTTTTTCTGTCTTAAGATGCTCTCGAGTAAATTCGAAAAAAAGAATGCTCTTTGATAAATGCTATGATAGACTTTTTTGAATAAATTATTTTAAAAAAATATTTTTTATATAAAATAAAAAAAGATATAAATTATTTATGCTTCCCGACGTGCAAGTCAAGGAGACTTTCCACGTTGGAAAGTATGGATACTTCTGATGGCGTGATGAATGGTTTGATATGGACAGAGTGGAATATTGGAAGAGATGACTCTTCCAATGATATGTCACAATGCCTTGATTTCCATCTTTATCTTCCATGTGGTGTGAGGTTGGAGGAAAGTCATCCATACTCATCGAATGGCTGAGACGCAAGTCAAAGTCTGCATCTTTTCGTGTTGCTCATGTGCAAATTAATGTGAATGAGACACATCTGTCTCTTGGAAACTCTTATTCATTGAGAGTTATTGATTACCACGTCAGAGTTGGGTGTTTGATGAATGTTGGAGATTTAGATGCCAAGAGCTTAACTGCGAAACAACAATAAGTCATGATAAAGATTAGCGTCGGAGATTTTGTCGACTGGTCAAGAGGAGTCACAGTTGCTCAATTACCGTAGAAGAGTGATTGGGACTTTAACGTGCCACTTTTCAAGTGTTGATGTCAATTTAACGTGCCACTTTTCAAGCGACACCTCGAAAAAAACCAAAGAAAAATCTAAAAAATTTGCACTAGAAAATATGTAACACAAACAAAAATTACCTTGTCGCACTAATAAATTTTATTGTAATTTTTGAATTATCAAATCATCCTATTTTGAATTTTCAAGATTTTTAAGTATTTAAAAATTAGTTTACTTAAATTTAATTTGATGAACATCATTCGGATTGGTGTCATCTGTTTCTTCTCGATATTTTCTCGTTTACTGCCCTCGATTTTTCTTTTTTTTTTTTAAGGTTAATAAATTGCATGATTTCTGAGGGTTTTCTTCTAAAAATTCGATTTTGTGGAGTTTTCTGCCATAAAAATTCGATTTGTTTCATGATCACTACGCCGATAGAAGCCCCCCCCCAAAACAACTATGAATCCCACGACAATACTAGTAACATATAATATTATTGTTTCAAGCATATCACCATCATCATCTTCTTCTAGTTTGACTCCATCATCAGCTGAACTGGTGGCAATCTGCTTTTTATTATAGAAACCCCAAAATAGCGACAAATCGGGAACTTATATAAAGCATTCTGGTAACACCTAAATATTTTTATACAAAACAAAAAAGGATGTAAATTGTTTATGTTCCCCGACGTACAAGTCAAGAAGAATTTCGGTGTTGGAAAATATAGATATTTCTGTGGATGAAGTGGAATATTGGAAGGGACGACTCTTCCGATGATAGGTCACAACACCTTGGTTTCAATCTTTATCTTCTATGTGGTGTGAAATCAATGTCAGAGGGAAGTCATCCATACTCATCGAATGGCTGAGCAGCAAGTCAAAGTCTTGCATGTCGGAGATTTAAACGTGAAGAGCTTAACTGTGAAACAACAATCAACTCATGATAAAGATTAGCGTAGGAGATTTTGTCGACCGGTCAAGAGGAGTCACAATTGCTCAATTAATGTAGATGGAGTTCCAATGTATTCATTATTAACTTGCAACGTACTGCGGATACACTTTTATCCACCATGAAAAGAGTGGTTGGGACTTCAACGTGCCACTTTTCAAGTGTTGATGTCAATTTTGGTTAATCTATCAATGTTATAGAATAAATTTGCTTCCAAATCACCTTTGTCACAAAATTAGTATCAAGACGAAAGGATTCTCTGAAAGTTTTTCAGTCAATGAATCATGAAACCAAGTCTAGACATATCCGACAAGGGCCTTCTAACTCTTTAAGTTAAAATGCATGTAACTTGAGGAGTATTAATGATCGTACCATCGAGTCTTCAATGTTCATGCCCAAGCCTTTCATAGGTAAAACACGTAACAACTATCTCAATTGAAGTAGATAGTTATTTTTTAATGAATAGTTTTACTAGAACCATTATCTATTACCCAAATATAAAGTATCATCCGAACCATCAAGCATTAATGTCAATATTATATGTTGATTATGCATCATTAGACACGTAAAATTATTTTCATTTGTTTTTCTATTTTTATATGATTTTAGATATTTTTAAATCAAATTTAGATAGAAAGTATGAATATTTCTAATTACGCGATGAATGGTTGGAAGAGATGAATTAGCATGAAAGGTTATTTAGACCTTCTCTTTCCATATGGTGTGAGGTTGGAAAGAAGTTATCGATGAGTGTATAAGGTCCGAATACTCATCCAAGCTTCTATCATGTGGTCGAGAAAGTCTTGCATTATGCTTTGGCGTAAGTCACTGTGAATAAGGCACATATTTGTTTCTTGGAGACTCTAATGTATTCCATGGTTAAGAAATAAGACATGAGACATGATTGATTAGTAGGTAAGACTTAGGGTGTTTCATGATTTGTTGAGAATTTAGATGTGAAAAGTTTAACCGTTAAAGAAAAATTCAACTCAAGATAAAGATGTAAGAGTTGAATGATTCTAGAAGATTTTGTTGACCAGTCAATCGGAGTCACATTTGCTTAATTATTATAAATAAAAATTTAATTTATTCATTAATAATGTAGTATGGATACACATTTTCATACCACAACAAAAGTAGTTGGGACTTTCACACGTCACTTCCTAAGTGTCCACATCAATTTTGATTGTAAATTATATCTATCATTGTTATAGAGCTAACCTCCTTCTACATTACCTTTGTCACAAATTTAGTTTATTAAAATAGCTTTCATCATTACCAGAGTACTTAACGTTTTGATCTAATTTTTCCATCTCATATCTCATGCTCGTCATTAAGGCCGGGCAACCTAATAATCTTTGGTAAGAAGACTTTGATACCATATGTTGGAAGGAAGGATTAGTTGGTTATATAGCCATCAGATATATATCGAATCGATAAAAAAATTAGGTGATGGAGGATAAATTAAAGACAAACGATTTAACATAGCTTAGATTATGGTATAAAACATCATTGTTACATCCACAAGAAAAATAAAAAAAATAAACCATAGGAGGGTTTAATAACACCATCACGACTTCCTTCGAAAAAAAGCCAAAATTTGCCCATAAAACAAAATTACAAAATTACCGCTGTCAATCAAAGTTGACCAGTCAACTTCCTCTTCTTCCTCCTCCGCAGGTGCTGCAATGAGCACGGTGACCGGCCGGCGACGGAGATCGGTGACCAGACTTCACGCCGGAGAAGAACTTGGTCGGATTTGGGCTCCTTCCTCACTTCACCTCGCTTCTTCTCTCCTTCGCTTCCCTAGCTGTTGTTCCCCAAAGCTCCATTTATAGGAGCAAGGGAAGTTGGAGGGCTCGCCGCCTGTGAGAGGAGAGGTGCGACCGCACGTGGGCGGTTGCGGCGGACGACTTCGGCGACTGTGGCTGCGGTAGGCGGTGCGGGCCTACGGGGAGGCGGCGATGAAGACTGCGGACTGCGGCCGCAGCGAGGAACGCAGGAGGGGCCGGTGAAAAGTTGACTTCGGTCAACATCCCCGGTTGGCTTGATTCGGTTCGAGCCAAATCCGACTCAATCTTTAGCACCCGAATGATTGGCATAAAAAGTTTAATACTCATAAAAATTTTTTGGACAAGTTTGCTTGGTTGAACACAAATTTTAATTTTTTAAAAATAATTATTTTCTTATAAAAAGAATTCCTAAAAAATAAGAATAAATTATAGAAAGAGTTCAAAATTATATAATCTCATCTAAAAAAAATGAGAGAAAAAAAGTGACTTACACTTGAATGAGTGATGGACTACCAAATATCAAGAGCATATATGTCCACAAGAATGGTCACAATTATATTTTGTAATCATACTATGTGTATCTTTATCTAATTGAGCATACTAATATACTTGAATTTCTTTCTTTTTTCTTATTTTCTAAGAAAAATAACTGGAAAAAAAAAAAAACAATCTCAACAAATGCAACTATATTTACTATCTCATTAGCAATATGTGAGAGTTGGGTGTTTATGAATGTTGGAGATTTAGATGTGAAGAGATTTGACTATTAAACAACCGGAAATCCTCATGACTTGTGTGTGGAATCGATCCTGTGGCTAAGTTGCACTTAATCAAAGTCAAGGGCACTTAATTTTGATGTGATGGTTCGATGGTTCATATAAGGTGGCCCTAATTTCCATCACATTTAATGCTGATCTATTGACCGGTTGATTTGCGAGTGCTAACACTTGAGACTTGTCAAACTTACCTCGGTATTTCAATAGAGTAAACAAATATGATATATACACTGATTTTATTGTCTATTTATATTTAAAGAGACTTTTGGAGCTTGTGAAGTCAAATCTGATACATTTTTTAGGTTGATTTTGCAATCAAGTGTAACATAATTTATTATTATGAGTAGAAGGCTATAAATTTTAGTCAACTCACCTCAATCTTTTGATATAGAAGACAAATATACCATTAAGTAGTATTTTCATTATTTTTTTAATTTTAAGATTATTTTAGATTTTTTAAAATCAAATTTGGATAGATTCACGCTCAAATCCTATAAAACTACGTAACAATCTTTAAAATAAAGAGTATATTTTTTCTCTTATTATCTTAAGGATGCTCCCTAGTAAATTCCGAAAAAAAAAAAAGCTCTCGGTAAAAAGTTAATTATGACTGACTTTCTAAGTAAATTATCTAAAAATTCTTTCATATAAAAGAAAAAAGAAGTAAATGTTGATGTTTCCGATGAACACATCAAGAAGATTTTCGGTGTTGAAAAGCATGGATATTCAATGATTACATATGGGATGAAAAAGGTGAATTGGCATGAAAGATCTCTACACCTTAATTTCCACCTTCTATGTGGAAAGAAGTTGCCTATGAGTTTATAAGGTTTGAACACTCATCCAAACTTCTATCATGTGACCAAGAAATTCTTGCATTTTGCTCGACACAACATATTTATCTCTTGCGGACTCTGATGCATGCATGCTAGTCAACGTGAATGAGAGTTGATAGATTAATATGTGAGACTTTGGCGTTTGATGAATATTAGATATTTAGATGTGAAGAGTTTAATCGTGATTTTCATTTGTTTTTCTATTTTTAGATGGTTTGAGATATTTTTATATCGAATTTGGATAGGTTCACACTCAAACCCTATAAAACCATAAGATAATCTTTAAAAAAAAAACATACTTTTTTCTCTTGTTGTCTTAAGGATGCTCCCAAGTAAACTCCCAAAAAAGAATGTTCTTAGGTAAAAAGCTAATTATGGCCGACTCTTTCAGTAAATAATCTAAAAGTATTTTCATATAAAAGAAAAAAAAATAATCATTGATGTTCCACGATGTGCACGTCAAGAAGATATGCGATGTTGAAATGTATGGACATTTCTCATGACATGATGAATGGTTGGATGTGGGATGGAAGAGGCGAATCTTCCATGAAAGGCCTCCACTCCTTGATTTCCTCTTTAATTTCCACGTGGTGTGAGGTTGGAAAGTAATAGTTACCTATAAGTGCATGAGGTCTGAACACTCATCCAAACTTGTATTGTGTGATCGAGAAAGTCTTGCATTTTGGTAAGGTGCAAGTCACCGTGAATGAGACACATTTTTGTCTCTCAGAGACTTCGATGCATTCAAGTCAATGTGAGAGAGTTGATTGATTAATATGTGAGACTTGGATATTTGATGAATGTTGGAGGTTTACATGTGAAGTGTTCAATCGTGAAAGAAAACAAATCAACTCATGTTAAAGGTGTAAGAGTTGAATGATTCATTAACATCGGAGATTTTGTTGGTCAATCAATCGAAATCACATTTGCTCAATTATTATAAATACAATTTTAATGTATTTATTAATAAGATAGTGTGAATACACATTTTCCTATCACGACAAGAGTAGTTGGGACTTTCACATGTCAAATATAATAAAAAAGAAAAAATATAGAATTAACCCTATTAACCAAAGTTGACCTATTAATCAGAGTTGACCAGTCAACGTCCTCTCCTCTGCATATGCTGCAATGAACACAGTGACCGAAGTATGACCGATCGGACTTGTTGCCAAATAATTTTGGTTGTATTTGGGCTCATTGGCTAGAGTAGTCAAACCTTAGGAATTAAGTTTC
The DNA here is from genome assembly GCF_036884655.1 of Musa acuminata AAA Group. Taxonomy (NCBI): domain Eukaryota; kingdom Viridiplantae; phylum Streptophyta; class Magnoliopsida; order Zingiberales; family Musaceae; genus Musa; species Musa acuminata. The sequence goes on along the minus strand of NC_088329.1, from coordinate 44,125,008 downwards.
TCTTTAACTTTGGAATCTCGACCTTACACGACAAGTTATTCTTCATAAGTACATCTTCTTTTCCTTAGGTGGTTTCATAAGTGAAGAACTAACATGACTTGTTGTGACATGTGAAAGCGATGCATCGGACGCTTGTGGTAGATAAACTTTTCATGAGCTGTATCAGTGCAAACAACTCGTTGGAGCAGCTGTTATGTGTTGACCGAGTGTCATTATTTTTATGCTATATTGGGATTAATTACATATTATTCATTGTAGTTAATTATTATTAATATTTTAATTCATACAATTTAAAAAATTATATTGATAATCTTATAAGTACGAAAGTGAAATATCTATTTTAATCTATATAATTTGAAAAGTTATATTCGTATCCTTGTAGTTACGAAAGTAAAATATTTAGGTTCATTTATCATAATATCGTCGATTAAATAAAAAAAAATTAATATTTCAGTTGGTGATGATGGATGACGTCGATGATAGTAAACGATAATGTCTCTAGGGGCGTGATTAATTGTACATCGCTCAGCAACTACGATTTTGATTTTGATATCAAAATTGGTTGAGTTTGACTCTCAAAATTTAGAAACTAAAATTACTAGTTCGGAAGCCAAATTCAGATCCAATGGTATAACCTTGAAATTACATATTGCAATAATGTCACATATAACAAGGAAAATATTTATTACATTATCGTAGCCCTTGTGCTCGAAGAAGGATTAACATTGTCCTTCTATTTCTATCGTAATTCTGGTTCTGACAATGAAACTTGGTTTACTGACATTGTAGCAACCTTATCACCGTTCCCCATGTAAAATGCAGGTTGTGAAGGAGCTCGGAGAGAGACAGTTTCACTGTTGAGCATCACAACTACCGTCGACATAGTTGGCCTATCAGATGGATCTTCCTGAACACATAATAGCCCAATTTGCACGAATCTTAAAAGGTCGCTTCGTTGGTAGTGACCACCCAAGGCTGGATCGACTATCTCCAAGGCTGATCCGTCTTGCCATTTCTCCCATATCTGTGCAAAGGAAAAGATAACTTGAAACTCAACTCAAATGCATCACAAAAGTCGGAATTAGACTTCGATAGTAATGCAAAGCCAATCAATGTGATTTGTGACTCCAATTGGCTACTCACATAGCTTAGAAGGATCTCAGTAACTTCTGGATTATGGGAGCCATTGCTTTTTCTTCCTGTCAAAATCTCCAAAACCAGAACACCGAAGCTGAAGACGTCTGACTTGATCGAAAACTTGCCTTGCATCACGTACTCCGGAGCCATGTATCCACTGCAGTGGAATTAAGATTGGTTAGGTAACGCAAATAATAGGTACACCATTCGACCAGTCCACTCACAAGGTTCCCATGACTCGATTGGTGGTGCCTTGAGTCTGGTCAATGTCAAAAAGCTTCGCTAAGCCGAAATCTGAGATCTTGGGGTTCATATCTGCATCTAACAAGATGTTGCTGGCTTTTAAATCTCGATGTATGATCTTTAGTTGAGATTCCTCGTGCAGATAAAGCAGGCCTCTAGCGATTCCACAGATGATCTTGTATCGAATTCCCCAAGTCAGCTGTTTGCCTCTTACAGCATCTGCTCCATAAAATGGGAATCGAGGCAAAAACTTTTACTTCCAAACTTAATCATAAAGGTTTAGTTTTTCTTTCTTTTTTCTTTTTTTGAACTGCAGATATCAAAGTTGTAAAGAAAGCACATTAAGAGCGTGAATTACCAAACAGAAATTTGTCCAGGCTTGAATTAGGCACGTATTCATACACAATCATCGTCTCTTCCTCCAAGCAAACGCCCAGAAGTTTTACAAGATTCCTGTGCTGGAGCTTAGCAACCAAAAGCAGCTCGTTTTTAAGCTCTCCAAGTCCTTGCCCAGAGTTCAGCAGCCTCTTGACCGCTATCACTCGTCCGTCCGGCAGTAGTCCCTGCACAATACTTCACGGTTAAGCGGAAGAATGGAAACAAGAGGACACTGAATTGGAAATAGGAGGAGTATATGGTGCGGATGTACCTTGTAAACTGCACCGAAACCACCTTCTCCAAGTTTATTCGCTTCGGCGAAGTTGGCTGTTGCAACTCGAAGTGTAGGTAGACGAAATAGTAATGACTCAAACACTTGTGAGGCCTGCTCCGAGTCAGTTTGATCTATGACAAATTAAGCAGACGATTTCAAGAATGTCAATTACATATGGTTTTCCACAAGCACTAGCCGATTGCAACGAAGGAGACGGGACATCAGGAATAGATGAGTCAGTCACTCACAAGGTGATTTCACTGCCCGCTTCCTCGATCTCCTGTACCAAGTGCAAAATATGGAGATTAGCAGTATTGCGCTCACTGCGGATACCGAAATTGCTATAGTTGTTTTCTTCGTTTTTCCTGCACCATTGTGAATTGTATTAGCGGACACGACAAAAACCCTTTTATTACGATAGCCATTCTTTTGCAGCACGGGTTATTCGATTTGCCCTGTCTTGATCGATCGTGTGTTGAATGGTAGATTAGAGCAAGTGGTATACTTTCCTAGGCTCTTATAGAATGAATGAGTGTCGCCTATTTGCCATGGATCTATGTATTTAATTAATTAATTAATTAATTGTGCTAAGGGTGCATCTTTACCTTCTTTCCCGGTTGGACAGACGGCAGGATTGGGTGTTGGAGCTGTTGCATCCGTCAATGGTGAAAGGAGCGATATGATGGGGGTGCCGTCGTAGAAGGGGGTAACTTCGAACCTTATATTGCACCTCACTCCCTGATTCCTAGCTCCCTGTAGGCTCCGTGGGAGCCCCTGTAACACGCCTTTCAAGCACTGCCTGCAGTCACTCGTCGACATGTCCGGCGTGCATTGCGCCAGGCCATATATAGTTGGAACCGCCTGCGTCACGTTGAACGCTTGCCCGGTCGCGTACCTCTTCGTGGAGTTGTACGCCGCCCAATCAGCCGTGCTGTCGAGCAAGTCGTTCACCACCTTGTTGAACCGATCCGCTTCGTAGTTTACCTGGTTCAAATTTGGCAAGGCAGCCGTCGGGTCGTTGTCTAAGGTGCTGAGGAACTGCCGGTTGGAAAAGCGAAGGAGGCACTCATCTTCCCAAACCACGGCATCCTTGTTGTCGGCACAGAGCCGGAGGATCTGCACCGTGACGTTGCTAAGGCAGGAACCGCACGTGGTGAGGTTAGTATCGCCACGACAAAGGACGAGGCCTTGAACTTGGTTGGGTATTCGTCCGACGGTGTCGGTGAAGAAGCCAGGAGCGGAACCGTTGGAGACGAGGGAGGAGAGGAGAAGGTTGAGGTTGGACTCATACGTGCTGTTGGCAGTAAAGTTGCCGGCACTTGTGCTGCAAACTTGCCACATGAAGGCAACCGTCGGAGAGGGGACGAAGAGGAGGACGAGGTAGAGGAGCAGAAACTGGGTGGAGCTGATCGAAGGAATCATGGTGGTGGTACTCTTTGGCTAATTACCGCGTGCTGTAGGACTTATATCGTAGCATCAAATATGGAAACAGATATCTTCTTAAAGACGCGTAAAAGACAAGTCGCGATCTATTCTTAAGCATTTATTTTGTGCCCATTGTTATTTCATTGTTTCAGTGCGTCTTTTAGTTATAGTGAAATCATGAATGTTGACTCATGTTCTTTTGTCCGAGCACTACAGCGTCATCCATTTCACAATCTAGCTGTCACGAAGGGAAATGGAAATCAAGAAAGCTCCAACCAATCAAAAGCTTGGAAATGGAAAGCGACGCTTCTGCGTGTTCGATACTGCAGAGACACTACTTGTTGGACTATGACTGTATTTGTTGATTGGACTATAAATAAATAAATAAATATATATATATATATATATATATATATATATATATATATATATATATATATATATATATATATATATATATATATATATATATATATGCTTAAGTATAAAGAATACCATTAGAGGGGTGGATAATTTGGACCAGCAATTTATGGTCTACAGGATATCTGATTCACGAGATTCCAGATAAGTGGCCCGCACCAAGGATTACAAGTGTAACACAAACTTCCATCTTTCAATAGAGCAGGCAAATGTGATCTACATGTTGATTTCATTGTTCTTTTAAGTTGATTCTAGGAGTTTCTTAAGTGATATATTTCTATGTTGATTCTGTAATCGAATATAACATGGTACATGTATGAGTATAATGACTTAAAGATTATTCAACTCAATTTTATTATAGAAGATAAATACAACATGAAATCGTAATTTCATTGGATTTTCTATTTTTAGATGATTTTATAGATTTTGGTTTTTTAAATTGAACTCGGATAGATTCACACCGTAAAGCTACGTATAAATCTCTAAAATAAAAAGCTCTTTAGTAAATTCAGAGAAAAAGAATGCTCTCAAATAAACGCTAATTATGATCGACTCTTCTGAATAAATTGTCAAAAAATAATTTTATACAAAACATAAAAGGATGTAAATGTTTGTGTTTTCTTGACGTGCAAGTCAAGGAGACTTTTGACGTTGGAAAACATGGATATTTCTCATGACGTAATGAATGGTTTGATATGGATGGATGCCTTTCAACACCTAAATTTCCATCTGTCTTCCATGTGGTGTGAGATGGAGGGAAGTCACATGTTCTCATTGAAGCTTCTATCATGTGGTTGAGACGTAAGTCAAAAGCTTGCATCTTATCATGTTGCTCGGGCGCAAGTCAACGTGATTGAGACACATATCTATCTCTTGGAGACTTCGATACATACCATAATCAAAATATAAGATGTGAGGGTTGATTGATTAATATGTAAGACTTGGGTGTTTAAGGAATGTTGGAGATTTAAATGTGAAGAGTTTAATCGTGAAATAAAAAAATTAACTCATGATAAAATTGTAAGAGTTGACTGATTCATTAACGTCGGAGATTTTGTTGACTAGTCAATCTAAGTCATATTTGCTCGATTATTGTAAATGAAGTTCTAATTTATTCACTAATAATATAGTATGGATATACATTTTCCTACCACTAGAAGAGTAGTTTAGACTTTTACATACCACTTCTTAAGTGTCGACATCGATTTTGATTATCTGTTACATTTATCAATGTTATAGAACTAAATTCTTTTGAGATGACCTCTTTAACAAGTTTAATATCTTGATAAAATGACTCAATCAAATAATTTTTATAAAAATTAAATCAGAGATATACTCGATAATATCCCATAAATGCATATGTTAGATAGCATGTAACTTGAGGGGCAATACTCTTAAAACTTATCAGAAAACTAAGTCAAGAATATATTCAATAAGAGGTATGCAACTTGAGGAGCAGTAACCTATAATAAGAGCTTATTAGTCAATGAGTTTTCAAAGATAATACCTACCTAGAGTCTAAAAATATATAACTATCTCCATTTAGTAGATAGTTATTTTGTAATGAATAGTTTTCAAGGAAATAAATTGATTAAATTAATTAAATAAAATAAAATAAATCTCATTCAACTCAAACCTTATTTCAAAAACTCTTAAACATCTTTTTACATATATCTTAAAATATGATATTATAGATAAAACCCAATAATACTCACCCCCTTTAGGATCCCGAGTTATAAAAGGCTTGTATAGAATAATCAAATCATAACTGCCAAGGATTTTTTTCATACTTAGATTTTTTTTTTTATAATGTTGTTCTTCATATAATTTGAGTCAACTTGGTAATCACGACAAGTAATTCATAGATATTTGGTATCCAATTAAGTCTTAGGTTACTGGTATTTAATTTTTGATGTCCTCAATTCGAGATGATTTGGTCGGACACTAATTGACCACATTTAGATGTCAACATGTCACCAGCAAACAGAGTGTGACCGACCATTCTATGAATATAACATTCTTTTTATACAAATGATCTATAGAAATAGTATGACTGGTAACAGTTTGTTCTTGCAAGTAACATTTTATTACATTTTTGTAGAAATTCAATGGTGACTTACGACAAAACCTCGATTTTATTGTCTAATTGTATCACTAGAGCATAATAACATTGTTGAATTTTCTTTTATTGTAAAAACAATAACATGAGAAAACAATCTGTATGAAACAATGAAATTTGTATATAATCTCAAGAAATATAATTGATTTTGGCAAAAAAGAGACCAAGATAAGGAAGACAGAATTGTGCACTTGCGATTAATCATTTAGCAAAATGATGATAGATGGAGATGTTCTGATACTAAAACAAATACATATAACGTATATGGACAATCTATGATGATTATTGTGACAGCATAATATGATAACATCATTCCATGGAAAAACAAGATTTTTGATGCGGCTAACTTCGAAGGACCAACATAACCTTAAGCTTTACTGCCACCTGCACATAGATCCAATCACAAGTCCTGTCGATCAACTGGAACAGAGCAATCCTGACGCCATGTCTCAGATGTTATCTTTAAACAGTAACCTTATTTCTGGACAACACCAAATGGTCATTCATGAATCAAAACACTAGAACACAAATACATGAAGTCTACATAGACAGTCTTAGAACTTTGCCACAGTTCAATTGATTCTTCGTCATATCTGCATCCATCCATAGATGTTGTCATTTTGTTGGAAGAGAGTAATCCTTAAGCCTTGCTTCACGATCACTACGCCGATAGAAACCCCAGAAACAACTATGAATCCCACGACAACGCTAGTAACATCTAATGTTATTGTTTCAAGCATATCTCCATCATCATCTTCTTCTAGTTTGACTCCTGCATCAGCTGAACTGGTGGCAATCTGCTTTTTATTATAGAAAACCCAAAATGGCAGCAAATCGGGAACTTATATAAAGCATGCTGGTAGAATATACACTCTCAGATTATGAATTCTGAAACAATCGCACACAACATTAAATGTTGATTAACGAGAAAACACTCATTCAAGAAACATAGAATATCTCTATCTCTGTTAATATAATTATATAATCAAAAGTCTCAAACTTTTGCACCCAAATGATAGGAGCAAGCAGTCTAGAGTAGGATTGATATGAATTTATAAAACTTATTAATAATAATTCACTTTAAAAAAATTGATGGATATGGATTTTATTTTAGCAGAAAAAAATATTTGTACTCTGGTAGAAAATGAAAAGTGAGTCTCATACTATATTTTGAGGAGGATCAAAATATACAATCTCATCTCAGAAAAGAAAGATTCTTCACTCGAATAAGACAATGATTTCAGCCGAACACTAATAGCATGTCCTCATTAATGATTATAATTTTATTGTCTAATTGTCTCTCTACACTATGATTGTCATTATCTTTATCTAATTTGAGCATAATAATATATTGTAAGAACAACAACAGAAGAACACAATCTCCACTCTCAAACATTGATTAAATATAGGTAGATTAACTATTTCCTTAGCAAACAGAGTCTGTATGACATACACTTTTGCAATTAATCTTTTAGTTTTCAGATACGTATCGATGGATAGACCAGGCGATAGCAAAATGATGATAGATGGAGATGTTACGATACTATAACTAATACATGTTAATGTATACAGAGAATCCATTATGCTTATTTCAGCTTAATCATGACAGCATAATATGATAACATCATTACATGCTAACACAAGATTTTTGATACGGCTAACTTCGAAGGACCAACATAACATTAAGATGTGATAGAAGAAGTGACACACTCGAGAACTTACCGGCAGTTCATGTCATTGTTTGCCATTTGGATTTGAGCTTCGCAAGCTTTACTGCAAACTGAACATAGACCCAGTCGCTGGTCTTGTCGATCCGTCGGAAGAAAGCGAATCTGATGGCCTGCTTCATGATGAGCGTGCCAATAAACAGCCAAAAGCCAACCACAAATCCAACCACAATACTGGTGTACTCCAATAATTTGTCGAGCTTCTCATCATCTTTATCTCTGGCATCAGGTGGAGTTTGATAAACAGGGCAATCTGCCAGTGGCTTACCGCAGAGGTCTTTGTTACCCACATATGTCCATGAGTCAAAGGTCGACAATTGACCACTCGTTGGTATTTTTCCTGATAAGTTGTTATAAGACAGATTCAAACGGGCCAGAAAACTCATAGCAGAAAAGCTTGAAGGTATCTCCCCTGTGAGATTGTTCACCGATAAGTCAAGTGATTCAAGCTGTTTCATGTCACCCATCTTTTCTGGAATCCTCCCCGTCAAATGATTGTTGGACAAGTTTAGGAAGCGCAATCCGAGAAGCTTGGTCAGTTCTTTTGGGATTTCACCAGAGAGATGATTATTTGACAAGTCTATACTTGTCACCAGCGAGAGAATGGTTGTGTAATCGACCATTGATCCTTTCGTTGTTAATAAGCTGCTCTCGATATAAGTATAGTTGTTATCTTGGAGCAATGGCCTGGTATCATTTTGTACCTCAACCATGGCATTGAAATTTCCTAGAGATGATGGTAGGCTACCAAAGAACTTGTTGGAAGAAAGATCCAAAACCTGAAGAGAAGTGAGATCCACTATGTTCTCAGGGATAACACCATATAATAAGTTTGACCTCAGACGAAGAACCTTCAATGACGAGAGGTTTCTTCCTATCCATTTCGGAATTTTACCAAATAATTTATTTTCACCTAAATCAAGGGTAATTAATCGGTCACAGTATTTCAAAAATGAAGGAATCATTCCGGATAAATTATTATTATTTAAATGTAAAGATTGTAGAGAGATTGGAAATGAATTATGACAATCCGAGACTTCTCCAATTAAGTGATTGTTCGATAGGTCGAGAACTCCAAGGAAATTCATATTACAAAAGAAGGGAGGAAAATCACCATTGATATGATTATGAGACAAAGATAAAAAAGTGAGTCTTGTAGCTTCTTCGAAGCTCAACGGTATGGGCCCGACGAATGAATTGTTGGAGAGATCTAACATGGATTGGGGAGCAGAAGGTAATCGACCAGTCAAATAGTTGGAGCTCAAGTTAAGATTGTTCAAACCTTTTGAGAAATTTGAAAACCAAATAGGGAGGCTGCCTGAGACTCCAACTCCGGATAGATAAAGCCATTGCAATTGTTGTTGAGTCTGAAGCCATTCGGGAAATTTTCCTCTGAGATGACAAAAGCTCATATCGATAGTGATGGCACTAAATGGGGGTCGCCAATCATTTGGTAGCATCACATTCAAGGAGTTGGAAGCGATTATCAATTCTGATAAGCTTGTAAGATTTAAAAAGTGTGCCTCGGTGATGTTGCCTGCCAGCGAGTTTGAGGAGAGGTCTACCTTATGTAGCTGAGATAATTGGCCCATGCTCGAAGGAATAATCCCGGTTAAATTGTTACCCTTCAGGACTAAGAATGATATAGATGCTCCTTGTGAACAAGTAGACAAACCATAGAATAGATTTGTAAGCTCTCCACCAATGTTATTGTGAGACAAATCTAACACGGTCAAATTGCATAGGTCACCCAACGTAGTTGGTATCTGACCTGATAAGTTGTTATATGACATGTCCAAGTTTTGCAAGTAGTGGAGTTTACCGATCTTCTTTGGTATCTGCCCAGAAATATGGTTATTGCTTAAAAATAATTTCTCCATATGGATGAGAGTACCCAAAGTCTCTGGAATGTATCCGCTAATATTATTCATTGATAAATCTAAGTGTACCAAGTTGGTGAGGTTGCCGATGCTCGGTGGTATCCAACCGACAATATTATTCCTTGATAAATCTAATGTTACCAAGTTGGTGAGGTTGCTGATGCTCGGTGGTATCCAACCGACAATATTGTTGTATGATAAATCTAAGTGTACCAAGTTGGTGAGGTTGCCGATGCTCGGTGGTATCCATCCCACAATTTTGTTGCCTGATAAATGTAATTCCAATAGGTTACTGAGGTTGCCGATGGCCTGTGGTATTTTTCCGTTGATGCCAGTATTGGACAAATCTAGGTACTCCAATCGGACAAAATTTCCTACGGTTTGTGAAATTTCTCCGCTGATTGAATTGGCCGACAACCCTAAATGTCGCAAGTTTGTGAAATTCCCCAGAGAAGCAAATATATGTACGATGACATTAAAATTCCATGACAAGTCCAGGTACTCCAGGTCTCTAAGGCTCCGTGGAGGAATATCTCCAGATAATTGATTCCATCTCAAATCGAGGTACTTCAATCGGACAAATTTTCCTACGGATGGTGGAATTTCTCCACTGATTGAATTGCCCCACAAGTCTAAATGTCGCAAGTTTGTGAGATTCCCCAAAGAAGCTAAGATATGCACGTCGACAATAGAATTCCATGACAAGTTTAGGTACTCCAGGTCTCTAAGGCTCCCTGGAGGAATATCTCCAGATAATTGTTCAGAATTTCACGAATTTCTCCTTTAAAGAAGTTGTCTGACAAATCCAATCCCTTCAGATTGATAAGAGATGCTAGAGGAACTTGTAGCGACTCGATAGTGAGACTCCCACAGCCAGAAAGAAGGAGGTTCTCGAGGCTGGTGGCGTTAGAAAGCCATCTTAGCATGGCAGACGTGATGTTGGAATTCCAAGACAGATCCAACGTGGCGATGGCTGTCAGATTAAAAGGGGGCAAAGGAGATGGAGCATATGGCAGTCCTGTACTGCTCAAATGCAGCACTTCAAGTGTGGAGATTGAATTTACTATGTGGAACCAATTGGTTGCTCTGGAGAGGTCGACCAAACTCATGTCAAGATATTTTAGAGAAGGAATACGGGAGAGCCAATCGAGATTGTCAACGTGTAGAAGATCATAATTCCATGCCTGAAGGTCGAGATTGTGTAGATTGGAGAGGTTCCCCAGCTGAGGAGGAATCAGACCATCGAAAATGGCATTAGATAGGTTGAGATATTCCAAGTGGACTAGTGAAGCGATCATTTTAGGCACCGGGGCATGAGAGAAGTTATTCATGCTCAAATCCAAATATGTCAAATGCTTCAGTTCTTGCAACGAAGGATTTACCTTGCTCCCACCCATTGTTTCCATAATGTCTGAGATATCCCACATATCGTATGTGTAGGAGTAGTGGAGGTCGAGCTTGGTGACATGGCCGGTGGTGTGGTCGCAGGCCACACCTCTCCACCCACAGCAGTCTTTGCCGGTCCAAGAAGAAAACCTGTCGCCGGGGTCGTACATATCGGATTTGATGGCGAGGAGAGCTCTCCTCTCGCTTTCCATGCAACTGCTGCCGATTCCCTCCACCTCGCCATGATCCTCATCGCCGAAGCCATGGCCGAGACAGCAGGAGACGAGAAGTAGGGCCACGAGCATCATGAGACGCTTCGAGGCAATACGTCCGTTCTGGAAACTGCCGCTACCAGCCGCAGCCATCGATTGAGCGCTCAAGAGAAGAGAAGAGTGAAGGTGTGAGGTTGGAGAGGATGTCTCTGTGGGTATGTATAGGCACATCACCACCGGAAATCCCCATGACATCTGCGCACATTCCCTGTAGATTTGATCCCGTGGCTACCACGCAGTCAAGGTCAATCATCCTTTACTTTAGTGTCGCTAAGATGCAAGTCAAAGTCAAGGGTGCCCACTTAATTCTGACGTGAGGATGGATGATCCAAGGAAGTTGGAGAGGGACCTAACTTCCACTCACAAAGCAACAACACGATAGAAGTTGCGAAGCACTTAATTCTAATGTGAGTGAGATTTGGACGATTCATGTAAGTTGGAGAGGGCCCTAATTTCCTAAATGTCTACATCTATTTTGACTGGCTATAGATATTACACAGCTAATCTCCTTCGAGATAACCTTTGTTCTAAGATTAGTATCATGATGAAATAATTCGATGAAATGAAGTGCATGAAAGCTAAATCAGAAGCATACTCGACAACACCATGAAAATCACGTGAGGCTTCCAAGGGTATATTTATATATGGTAGGCACATCACCAGATAACTCTATCCCTCGTGATTTCTGTCGATTTTCTGTAGATTTGATTGTGGGTGGTTGAGGTCAAGAAGACTTGAAGTTTATTGTGAGGGTGACATTCAAGTCAAAGTCAATGACATTTGAGTATGAAAAGTTTAATTAACGGAGTCTATCAATGGGTCTCAGGATAAGTATCAAAAAGTTTATTCCATCCTCCACTTTGATGTAGAATCATTACATTGAATTTTTAAAAAATTAAATACTTTAGTTTTTTTCTCACAAATATCTCAAATTTTTTAAAAAATATAGTATTTTTTTTAGTTTATCATTTTATCCATATCACTAATCGCTCTCCATCGTACTTGGTCATGTCGATCATCCCCTTCCTTGTCTTGACTGTTTATATCTCCATGCATTAACTAGTAGGTAACACTAATCATCTTCTTCCCCTTTTCTAATCACTTGTGCCTTTACGCGAGAGTCGATGGATCGAGCGACCAAACACGAGCGAAGGCATAATTAGGGATAAATTACTATAATTTTTTTAAATTATAAAGATAAAAATAATCTTTTTATACAATCACATATGCTTAGTGAAAAATTTTCGAACTCAAATCCCAAGGCTTTTGGGGAATCCGCCTATCATCAACTGTATAGTGTCAAGTGGGCATCACTATTCAACGACTCACAATGAAAACCACTTGGTGCTCATCGGTTCGTTGTCCATCTAATAAACCTTCACCAACAACAGTGATCTTTCTTTCGACAAAGCAACAAAAACTTATATTCTTGTTATGTCATCAGCATTATTTACTCTCGTAAGTTTCGAGAATGATAAAATATATAATTGATATAAAAATCTTTTTGTTTAGTTATTTATTTTTTAAAATAATAATGATCTCTATTTTTATAAGAATTAAGTTTCTATTGGATTTTCAATATATATATATATATATATATATATATATATATATATATATATATATATATATATATATATATATATATATATATATATACATATATATCAGTTATAATGTTGTTAAGTACACATATTATTTTTATGAAAATATCAAAAATATTGTAAATGTATTCACAGGTAGTGATATCAAAAATCTAATACTATATACATGAGGATTAGATCGATCCATAACACATAGCATCGTGATAATAGACCAGTCTAAAGGGTGTAATGTATCTGCTTTGTATAGTGATAATAGATTGGATTGACAAATATGAGAAGCGACACCTCGAAAAAAACCAAAGAAAAAATCTTGAAAATTTGCACTAGAAAATATGTAACACAAACAAAAATTACCTTGTCGCACTAATAAATTCTATTATAATTTTTGAATTATCAAATCATCCTATTTTGAATTTTCAAGATTTTTAAGTATTTAAAAATTAGTTTACTAAAATTTAATTTTCTCGTTTACTGCCCTCGATTTTTCCTCTTTTTTTTTCTATAAGGTTAATAAATTGCGTGATTTCTGACGGATTTTCTTCTAAAAATTCGATTTTGTGGAGTTTTCTGCCATAAAGATCGCATTTTGCTCTCAATTGGCAGGATTTTCGATGATCTCATGGCAGGTGGAGCCTGATCGCCAACGCCGGCAGTGGCTCCCTGCACCTCCTCCTCGCCCGGCGGCTACTGCTCCTCCCTCTGCCGTCCGCCTGCGTCCACCTCAGGCGGTGGCTATCTTCACAAACGCCGAGACGACGAGTACGACGCGATGTAGGCCACTGAGGCCGACTCCAACTGCTCAACCACAGTGATTGATGAGTTATCCCCATCATTGCTGTATCTGCATAAACGCCAACTATTCCATGATGTAAGAACCATCAGCAGCTCTCATCCATTATAAAACAGATCGATATGCATGAATGCCTGCTTCAAGGAATTCAAGAACAAGCACTGGACGTGAACATAGATTAATTATTTCGACTGTTTCGCGTTGATGAGTGAGACCAAAAGCAGACCAGGATGTCTGCGTTCCTGTCATTTCCGTGTCCTGCTCCTTGATGATAAGAATGCACTTAGCAGCATTCATGAAGATGACGACGCCATCAACAGCCACTACAATTTAGAGCTGTCGTAGTGGGAAGTGATGGCTTCAGATCATATTATAATTCATGGCCTCTGCACCTCCGAGGAGCAGTTTAGAAGGATAGCAGAGAACAGTTCATACTGCTGATTCCTATCTAGCAAAGACCTTTGCAGGATTGCTTTTAGCTCTGCAATGAACCCTTTGGATCATTCTCACTGGAGAACAAAGCACAATAAAGAATGACATAGCAACAGCTTTGTAGGGCATATCGATCCTGTACAGTAGCAGGAGAAAGCAAGTACATGCCATGACCCTTCTCGGTGCCTATCAACAAGCACTGCTGTTGAAGGAAAAGTATGGCATGTCAATAGTTCAGACAATACGAAGAAGGACAATCCATGGAGAGTTGCTTCATCTTCCTCCGGAGACAGAGTTGAGACATATCAAGTTCTGGCCTTGTCATCCACCCATGAATAGTTTCATTCTTTGTGTTAAACAACTGTGCACGTAAAAGATCAACTGATCACTATTATTAGATCTACAGCTTTGTTTGATTAGACTGTAAAAAGATGCATTGGAGAAGGAAAAGAGCAGAGATTTCTATTGTGATCCTACAGTTCATGCATGGAATGGGCCAGATCATTCAAGGAGCATATATTTCATAGAGCCCCCCTACTCCGCTGATAGCTCAGAATCTCTTTTGCTGGCATCGAACTTCTTGCCATGATAGCTCGTCAGATGGAATTTGATACAGACATCAATATAGATTTGAAATATGTATCAACAGTTGCTGCAGACAGAGAAGCAACTTGTGCTTTTGGAGGTACTCTCTCTGTTTGCCGCAAAGCACATGGGATCCATGAGACCAGAGACATTTGCTCATAATGATGATGAGAGAGATGGATATATTGAGACTGTGACAATACTAGGATACAACTGCCAGCTCTACGAGATTCTAGTGGAAGGTAATGAGCATTAATGGAGTGAAGGAATGAGAGGAAGAAGAAGAAGAAGAAGAACTTTCTTTATTATATTAGCCTTATTAACAACGAAATACCAAAAAGGAGGAGAAAATTGTGACCAAAAACAGACCAGAAGGACAAGCTATGGTGAATTCAAATGTAATGAACAGAGAGAGGTAACGTGCATTGAAGAAACTCTAGATGAATTCCACATTGAATTCGCCTGCCGATGCTTCTCGAGGGACATTGAAGCAGATATCTGAGAGATCACGAGGCAGTGAACCCACTGGTTCTGTGCTGAAATCTTCTGAGCTCATTACATGTTGACACTCTCGCCAAGAACTATGCTTGTGTTCATGAGGCTCCACTAGTGTTTCCGCCTTGCTCACAGATACCCAATTGAATGCTTCACTTCCAAACACATGCTTTATCTCAGGTACTACGTTGCAGTTCCAGTTGCCGCTGTTGCTGGAGCTCTCCCCGTAGCCAAAGTTCTCTGGAACATCCATGACACCGCCATAATCACATAACTCTGGCTTGACTAAGCATTCATTCTGGCTTAGCGGCTCAAAAGGCTGGTGGAATTGGTAGTAGAAGTTCGCGTTGCTCTCTATTGAATCCAAACATGTCTGGATTTCGATCAGCGGGAAGGGATGCTCCGGCAACTGCTCAAAGTTAGCACCAGAATTCGAGTAATACATTCTGATCGTCTCTTCTTGTGTTTTCACCTCGTTCAGTGGCCTATGGGTGGTTGGGTCGATTCCCCTCAGTCGCAGTTTCTTCTTGAGGCATGAGTTCCAGAAGTTCTTGATCTCGTTGTCTGTTCTTCCCGGTAACTGTGATGCAATTTTGGACCACCTGCAGCCACAGAACACGAGAAAGGTTGATGCTATGAGTTGCTCACTGAAACTCTTCATGATTAGCTGCTACCTGTTGCCCAGAATTCCATGTAGACCTATGATCACGTCCTCTTCTTGCGGAGAGAAGCTGCCTCTTTTAAGGTCTGGCCTCAGGTAATTGATCCACCTGAGTCTACAGCTCTTCCCACAGCGCTGCAGTCCTGTGAGAGCAAAGACGAGGATGGTGAAGAAAGAGTCTGGCAACAAGGCAGAGTCGAACAAATACCTGCTAGTTTTGGCACAGAGCTCCAACATCCAACTCCAAACGCACTGATGTGATTGTAGAGCTTCTCATCTTCTTCAGGAGACCACAACCCTTTCCTTAGCTTCTGCCTGAGACAGCAAGAATGCCGTCCCATTCCTCCTGCCGCTGAACTTGTTATAGATACATATGCTTAAGATTCGCAGATGGATAAAGCAGAGAGGATGAAGAAGGAAGCACAGGAAGGCCTAAGCAAGTCTCTGTTCCTCTTGCACTGCAATATATTGGGATTTAAGATGACTTACAATGCATAAAATATTTCCAAAAGAGACTGATTCGAGGGACGTGAGTTAGGAGTGATGGAAGGAAAGGTGAAAGCTTTTTGGTTAGTTGGGAAATGACACTTTCACTAGCTGCCATGACTATGAAGGTTTCTTAACGTGTTCTCTCTTTTCTCCAAGAACAGTAAGAACAGAGGAATCTCCAGTCTCAGTTGAAAGTATAGTACATACTTCACCTTACGCCAAAAGTTCATCATGAAGAATCAATTCCTTTGTTCCAGTCATGAACACAACGGAAGACAGTATCAGTTTCCATATTTCTACTTCACCTCCCTGAAATGAATGGTTCACTTTCCTTGAGATTTCCCTGTGGATATGAACAGATAACGCGGTCTCAAACTAACAGCTTGCTATCACTCTAAGATGGTTACCAGTTCTACATGACTAGCTGACCACAGGAATGACTATGCTCCAAGCATCAGTTCTAGTGGCACTAAAATTATATGTTCTTTTATCTTACACAATATATGTTGAGAAAGGCCTAAATAATCAATTGAGATTTAGTTCTCTGTGGACTGTAACAGGGATCAGAATGAAGTGACATGATCTGATAAGAATCGCTGAGCTTGAAAAGGTGTGAAGAAGCAAACAGAGATGGAAAGCTTAGAACTCACTCTAATCTGTGGTCCATCGAAGTCCCTCTCGATTGGCTTATGAGGATGACTGGAAATCTGTTGAATTATGTTGCATTCCCACCTGATGATTCCATGAAAAGTGTGACCATCTCAACTGTGACAGCCAGCAATTTCTACTCTGCTCTGTCTTACTTCTCATTTTCATCAAATAAAAACCAATCATTTCCTCAACAAAGAAAAAGTTAAAAGCACCGATATGGATAGCTCCATCTCCATCTTTTTTTCCTCATGCCAGATGATTTATCTCAGAGCTATTAGCAATGTTGCTCTTCTTGTTAAGATTAGGTGGTAGGTTCCTCAGGTTCAGCTAGGAAGAGTTCTTAGATGTGGACTTCTACCTACATACCTGCCTCCTTTGGAAAGGAAACATCATACTGACTCCTCCTTGAAGTCACAAAAAACAGAGGCAATCTTGCCTATCCTGTTTAGGAATTGTGTTCTATTATGAGATGGCGTAAGGCCTACCTGTCCTACAATTAAACTCCATCATGAATCTACTAACCCTGTTGGCTACTGACCAGAGTTAATGCATGTGTTCCTCTCTCCAGTGAAGACTTACAATAAACCCACAGCACTGTTCTTTTCCTTTACCAAACCACACAAAGGTGTGCCTGTTGATCATGACCAGCATTTTTATTCTCTCAGCATCCTGGAGATGTGTTGATCATGCAGCTCAAGTGTCCAACAGTCAAAGCTTAATCGAGTAGCCACCTTCACCCTTCAATCGACAGAACAGTTGGATGAAAGCCTTGTGTGGCTTGTTTAGTCAAGTCATCAACATAATCATTGTATCACAAGAGGATTAGACTTTATAAATTGTGCTTAGGTAGTCTGTATTATTACTGAAAAGATGGACATGTTATGCTGATGGATTGATTGTTGACCTTCGTTTGCCGACTAAAGATGCCACTTTGCCTCCCAAAATCTTATCTTCCATCACTGGGAGGTATTAACATGGTGGATTAATGGTGCGAGTCAAAGCAAAGAGCACGAATGATCCCTTGACAGATTGAAAGGATCAGTAAGATCTTGCTTGCCAGTTGTTTCCCACTGTTAACTCTCATCGAGCTCAGAAATCAGCAATGACTGAGAAGAAGATGCGAGGGGGAGATCAATGGGGATATTTCCCACCAACAGCTGCCACTTTGTTTACTCTACTCACTCCATCTTTTTCTTAGCTCCACTCAGCATGGAAAACGAACTCGATGAGGGGGTGGAGACATTCCGATCACCATCAGATCGAGGTGTTTTCTTCTACCTTGGAAGGCATCTGTGACACCAACGTGATCTGACGTTGAATCGTGTACATTCTGCGTACTGACTCATGTGGGGCTTCCGAACAAAGACCTTGAGATCATAGGTAACTTGCATTCAGGGAAAACAGCTAGCGGGAGAGAGAGAGATCTCCTCTTCATCCACAGTCAAACTCTACAGCAAGATGAAGATGATGTCCAACAAAGCTAACGCGGAAGGGTTGAGCATAAACTGCATCATCTTCCTCGAAGGAACAACAAGGCGTTTCACAGTCAAACTCTACGACGTTCAACCAGTTGACAATTTCCGTTGTCGGCAGGCTGTGTTAACACCGGTGAAGTAGGTTAGGTCAGTGATAGGATATAAAATAAGCATGACATAACTGAGAAGTTCATGGAGCAGCTGCACACAGTACCTCCGAGATTTAGAGCTGTGTCGATCGATCTACTTTTACTGTCAATCTCTGCAATGCCGACACTAACTTTATTCTGATCTGTATCCCGTGATCATGAAGTTGAGAGTCTTCGTTCTCCTTCTCGGTGCTCTCAAAGCAGACTGTTTGCTTTGCATCCCAAAGAATGGTGGCCCAGGGAATCCAACAGCAAAGCTTCCCTTTCAAGAAGAGATCATGATCCAAGAATGATTAGTCAAAGTAAAGCTCAGCAACTCACCTTTTGCCTTTTTTTTCTTCCTCATCCATCCATCTTGTCTGCAACATTGTCTCCCTGTCCCATGGAAAGCGATTCTCCACGCTCCACAGCCTTTGTGCCTTCTTGTCCAACTGGTCCTCTTTCAGCTACCATCACACACTGTTCCTGTTTCACCATAACAACGTTCTTTTCTCTGCCTGCTTTCACCATTCCTGATGCATGCTCCAATGGCGAAACGAGGTATCTTTGTGCAAGCTTCAAATATCACCGGCAGTTCAAGTCTTCTAGGGGCAAAGCTATGAATTCGCAGATTGATGCTAAAAAAGGAATGATGTGTTCATCCATTTTCTCATGCCGACATGGTCTGGCAACCAAACTTCATCTCTCATTTAAGCTGTGCCGTAAACCAAACATCAAGCTGACATCGACGACACACACTCGAGAGCATCTCTGCAATCCATTATGTAGCAATTCTAATACCATGGCAACTCAGAGCTTGTATGCTTTGCGGATAAACCAACCAGAACAGAGGAGGGAGATGATTACCCTGAGTTCCTCCATCAAACCTTGGAGCTAAATCAAAGTCTCTGAGATTCTTGATCACCATTGCCTCCATCCACCTTACCAAGGAAGCCATGACAGCACTCCAAGGCCATGCCTCCATAGGTATGCTCTATGCCACATGAAATCAAATTGTCCAAGCCTACTCTGCCAATTAGCAATCCATCTTCACCATCTTAAAATGAATTAGAATTCCTAAAACTCTCTTGTCAACGATGTAATCTTCCCAAATGCCTCCCATTTCATATATATATATATATATATATATATATAAAGTTGGATATGTAATATTGCTTCTAGAATTAAACACTTATTATTGGACTAGTTAATACAAACTCATAATTAAAAGTGTCCGAGTGTAGCTTCATTGATAAATAATTTTCCATTTCCACTATCTTTAGATGAATTAGAACTATAAAAAAACATATATGTTGAGTAATTTTTTTGTCAAAATAGTATAGAACAAAGAAAGAACTCACAAATAATTTCTTATATTGAAAGAAAAGATTTCAAATCATCTTTTATATTAGAAATATTCATATGTAAAAGATAAAGCGACATAGATTAAGAGAATAGTCTCATCTAAAGATTTAAAAAGTAAATTATATGAAATTGAATTGATGTTTGATATGATATGATATATATATATATATATATATATATGTTAAGCTTCACTAGTTTGATTCAAACTCGTCGAGATTTGATTTATTATCTTTTGGAAAATCAAATAATTTTGGTGAGTAAATAATTCATGAAGTTACTAAAAAAATTAAAATTATTTTTACAAGATTCGTAACATTCTTTGTGACTTTCGTTCATTCTATGTTTGCAATTTCTAATTGGTTAAGTAGAGAGCCAAGTAATGACCACGTGTACTCCTCACGTCGCAACCTAGGGCGAGACTAGAAGGAACGAGAAGAGCGGCTCCCGATGTGCGCCACGCCCGAAATCGTAACCTAAGTCCGGACTTAAGTTTGGGCGGATACCCGTTCCTGATATGGAAATGTGCGAGCACGCGGGTTGCTCACGTCCGCACAGCTCTTCCCGTCTTTGGAGTCCCGACGCAACTCGTGTCGTGGGTTGCTGCATGGAGCTGCTCTCGTTAAATCGCCGTCACGCCATCAGCCCACCTTTGTATTACGGCTGTGCCATTCCCTCCGCAGGCATCCCTTGTCCCCTTCATACCCAGGTGAACCCGGTTCATCAAGGGACCCGGGTGTAGCTGCGCGAACCGCTCCCAGCCAAACCGGGTTCGCTCATGAATGAGGCAATAGAAGGGATCATGCTGTGGGTTGCTGCATGGAGCTGCCATCTTTAAATCACCGTCATGCCATCAGCCCACCTTTGTATTACGCTGTGCCATTCCCCACCGCAGGCATCCTTTGTCCCCTTCGTACCCAGGTGAACCCGGTTCACCAAGGGACCCGCGTGTAGCCGCGCGAACCGCTCCCAGCCAAACCGGGTTCGCGCACCAATGAGGTAATAAAAGGGATCTAGTAGGGTAATTTTGGTACTTCGTTGATGCGTCCCCCCTCCGATTGTGCATGAATGTTAGGTACTCGATGGCTTGCTTTCTCCCAACCCTCTGCTTCGGTTGTGCGATCCCGTAGTGGTGGCGATTAATGGCGGCGGCAGGGACGCGCGGGGCGATGGTGGTCGGAGATGAAGGTGATCTGAAGGCGACCTTCCGCCAGGTCTACGGTCGCCTCAAGTCGGAGCTTTTCGAAGATGCCGCCTTCGACTACACCGACGAGGCTCGTCAATGGATCGACAGGGTACTTCTAATCATAACGTTTCATATATAGACGAGTTCGGTCAGATTTGGGATTTTGTTTGTGGAGATCTTACCCCAATGCCTAGCCTCTTGACATCTTGAATGGGATCTTCAATGGTTTAGGACCTCCGAAATATCTCGCTTTTGCCTTATTTGCTATGTATAATAACCTTACTCTGCTATTTGGGCTAGGTGCAGGTGCCTGATATGGTTGAACTTTTGTTGCAATGCACTTGGACCAAGTTTCTAGCAACTATTAGAAGCATTGCATTAAATGGTTTGTCTTGAATACAATTTTGGTTTAGGAATCCAGCTCAGAGGTCCCTGTTGAGAAAGCAAGTATTCGGAGGGTGCAAGGATCATTGGAGGATTCCTTCTGTTGATTAAGTTGGATTTGTGTGATCGGGGGCCATTTCTTCTTCAAGATTTCCACATTTGTAACTTATATTGTCAATTATGAGATATTAATAAGAAGATTTTCAAAATTGGTTTTGGTCGATGGAGTGAATCATTTGGATGATTGTGGTGATTAAGAGTTTTAAGATAAGTTTTATGGTTCTAAATTTGTAATTTGTGGATAAAGAAACCGTGTGAGATAAGCAAAAAATTAAAGGGAGGTATCTGAAGTGTTAAAAATGATGTTAGATGCAAGTTTCTGACATTATTGGTATTCTATGAACTAAGAAGTGTGTATGAATTATGAACAATGAAGACTTGGAAAGTTACAGGCCAGAACGGATAAATACATTTGTGACCTTACCCTTCTGTGTGATTTTTAATCAGATTATTCAAGACCTATTTGCCACGACTGAAGCAGCTGAATCCAACCTGAAAACTGATCCTCCAGGATTTCAAACCAATCCAGCCAAAACTAAGCCATTATTGTGTGTCAACCTTGCTACTATTTGGGCCTTTGGACTTTTCTGAAATTGGAACTAATCCATATGGGTCAGTTTCAGCCTTTTCAAACTAAGCTCTGAAAAGGATGGTCATTCTTGTTTAAATCTTGTTGCATACATTTGTTATACTTCTCTGTTTCTTTCCCCCTGAAAATATGGATTGATTTTGAGGTACGTGCCTTTGTTCTTTTTGGTCAAAATCTTATCAGCGTGGGATATGTTTAATTATATGTTAGTACTATCATAAATTATTTTTTCTGATTGATCTCAGTTTTTCAATGAACAAATGGTCAGAGCTTATTATCATATCTTTTGCTTTGTTACTTGGTTTCTGTATTGACTGGAATATTTGCTGTAAGTACTAGCATGTTTCTAAGTTATTATCCTGTTGGTTCTTATTTAGAACAGTTTTAGCTTATCACCTCTCTGTCCAAACTATCTTATCTGATATCTGAATGATAATTATTCCTTTGTTTTTTTCTTGTTACAGATGCTGGACTACAATGTACCTGGAGGTGAGCAAATGCTTTCATATGGAAAGTAAATGTGCAAATATATCCTCCAACAGCACTTCATTTGGCAACTATCGTTTTGTAGGCAAGCTGAACCGTGGAATCTCTGTCATTGATAGCTACAAGTTGCTTAAAGAAGGAACCCAACTCAGTAATGAAGAAGTCTTTCTTGGATGTGCCCTTGGTTGGTGTATTGAATGGGTAGAGTTCTTTTGTTCTTCATGTTCTACATTATTTAAATGTTGAAGAAATATTTTTTACTTGTTTTAATTTCTGAAATCTAAATATTCTTTACTAAATTTGCAGCTTCAAGCATATTTTCTAGTCCTTGATGATATCATGGATAACTCACACACTAGACGTGGTCAGCTATGTTGGTTTAGAGTTCCTAAGGTTAGTTATTTTGGTTAAACATAGAATTTTATTTAAATGATATCTCACGTGTTCATCCATAAATTGGTTGGCTAACAAAATTTGCTCCATCTGAGCTGAACTCAGATATGTCCACTCTGAATGTGACTTTTCTTTTGTGCTATTACTCAATCATCTCTCTCTTTATATTTTTTATTTTTGCTAATTCCTTTTCTACATTTCACAGTGAAGTGACTTTTTCTTAAGGTATTTGAGGTGACTAACCTGGTATTTACTGTTCCTGAAATATAAGTTAATGGACTTATAAAATTTAGCTGATTCACTCATGGATCTGTTGCTTGCTGGTTGACTCACTCCCAAAATCAGTTATTCATGGCTTATAACACATCTCTCTCTCTCTCTCTCTCTCTCCCCATCTTTTTGGCCTCTTCTTTGAAAAGAAAATATAAGTATATACTATTCATTCAGAAAAACCCTTCTTTCTTGAACCAATTTTGATAGATGCTTTCTTATTTAACTTGCTGAAAGTATACATTTAGTTGCAATTGATCTACCGATAATGATAAGTTTGATTTTAGAATCTTTATTTATACAAATGAACTTAAATGTTCATGACAATATGCTTTGAAGCCTCATGTGCAAGGCACTGGGCCAGCTACTCATGCGAGGTAATCGACTGCAAAACTTCCTAATAACCACCATGTTCAAATATGATTACTGGCTTTGACCTTTTTATTGTTGATTTTTAAGTGCCAAAGAAACTTATTTATGATCTGTTTCACACTGATCATTTGAAATTTTAGGAATAAAAGAGCTGTGCAACTACATTAACCATCTTTCACATATATATTGTTGAATTATCTAGTGAGTTTTGAAATAGGGTCATTATATTTTTTATTTCTGCTTCTCAACATACCAAAACTAAAGTAGTTAAGGAACTAATACTTCTAGCAAAATTCTTGGACATTTGATATGAATTCAGCATGAGTGCATTATCTTATCATCCTTGATCAATGAGTGGTGTCACTTGTGGATTTAAATTTGTAATTGTTTTTAGATATCAACCAGCCATCTAGATGCCCTTACACTGTATTTTATTTTCTTATTTATTAGTTGGTACTATCACTAGCTGAATCAACATTTTTTTGGCAGGTCAGATGAAATAAACATTACTCAGGTGGTGCCAGCACAAAGATATTTTATTGTTAGAGTTGTAAATAAGTAGTCTGCTCACATCAGGTGGAGATGGAGTATGACCTATATGAGAAACCAAAATCACTAATCCAATCAATATCTTTGGGTTGGTCAGGTTAACGTGTCAAGACAAATTTGGCTTTGCATGTGGAGAAAGGGGTCTGTCAAGGACTAGGTTCATCAAGTGGTCTAGTTTGGATTGGGTTCATCCAGTGGGCTTTCTTTGAGATTGAAAATTCTATTTATGATCTACGATATATTAGAATAATCATGGTGCAAAAATGCTGTAAGTTTCAATTGTTTTGTGACGATAAAATGTTGTTTTATGAAATATACAAATTTGTTATATTGGCTTTGGAAAATGCTTCAGTGGCTTTGACCAATAATCTTGTATGCTCGAATAGTATTTCAGCAAATAAATTAACTGCAAAACGTTCTTCTAATGTTTATGTGCTATTGCCCTGTTAATATCACTTTTTTCATTTCTAGTGGCTTAGACCATGATCTTGTAGCTTTATTATATTTTCATGAATTTAAAAATGCTTCCATTAGTCTTTTGTATGTGAAATTATAACTACCTTCTTGTTTTCCAAGGAAGAGCCATTAACTTGCCATAGGTTCTTGTAATAGGTTGGACTTATTGCTGTAAATGATGGAATCCTACTTCGCAATCACATTCCTCAGATTCTTAAAAGGCATTTTAAGGGAAAGCCTTACTACGTAGATCTCCTTGATTTGTTTAATGAGGTAACCATTGTTATAAATATTATTATTTGCTTTAGCTCACGGACAATATCTTCTAGGACTAATATGTGCCCTGTCCTGTTAGGTTGAGTTTCAGACAGCTTCAGGGCAGATGCTGGATCTCATTACTACTCATGAAGGAGAAAAGGATTTGTCCAAATACACGATGACAGTGTATGTGGAAAAGCTTAGTTTAGTTAATAATATTGTACAATATCCTACATGCTGATTTGTTGTATAGTAAATATTATCCAGGAAATGTTAATATGAAACTTTATTGTCCTGTAAAAATGTCTTTTTTTAGAAGTGTAACTATTATTATTCATCTAGATTCCAGTTCTTAATTGAATTCTCTAACATGTTTTTAAGTTCTTGCTAATCTTGCAATTGTTTGGATGGATGCAGTTACAATCGTATCGTGCAATACAAAACTGCCTATTATTCCTTCTATCTACCAGTAAGTTAAATGAAATATTAAAAATTCAGATCATGTCAGACTTCTGCCCATATTTCTTGTTCCAATGTATCTGTTACTTCTACTGTTGCTCTAATTTTATATTTTTTTTAATCATTTTTGTTATAGTTAAAACTAGTAACAATACTTTTCTCTCAATAACCCTCCAGTACCTTGATGCCATGCATGTAAACTAGTTATGCATTTTGGCATATATTGCTTTCTGAAGTTCCACATGTGTAATCTGCTTCTAACCTTGAGAAGTTTATATTTTGATCCATTATTCTGAGATTCAGTGATTTACTTTAATTTGTGCAAGATGATTGCATATGCACCATCAACATGGTGTTAGCATTTTTGGTACTTTGGGGCAGGGTATAAGTGAATTGCTATTTAAAGCAACATATAGGTTACTTAAGCCTCCTTTAGAAGTTATTTCTTGAAGTGTGTTTTGGATCTACTTGCTTAGAGTTTATTGTATTCAAAGGTTCTATAAAAATAGATGCAGCTTTCTTCAGGATTTTAGTTTATAATATACACAATAGTATTCTTCAGTTTGTTTGAAATGCCATTCTAGTTAGTAGCTTTTTAATAAGGCAATCATAACCATCACAATGAGACGTCTTTTATCTTTTTGCTGCATTAAGTGTAGTGGCAAGTTTAACTCCAACAATCTTGTCAAGCCTTTTTGTTAGGCAAACCTTTTTTCTTCGCCTTTTTGCTGCACTTTGTCAAACATCTATATACTTCAGATGGCATTTCAGCCTCTTAGCATCTTGTAAATCTGTTAATTATTGAACTAATATAGACTGGAGGAGCAATATTTCTCGATATTCTACAACAACATACTATATTTTCTTTTTGTTTTTGTTGGGGGGTAGAAAATTCCTTGTGTTCAAAAGTGGTCCTGCTGCACTTTGGCTTTCTTTGAGTTGGTGGGTGGGACTAAAATAAACTTGACAGGCCTGAACAATTATTCAGTTTTCTTGTAATAAACTTCTGGAATCGCTTCTGGAATCATTTCCGACGTTATCTATTTCCAACTGATATATAACATCATATTGGCTATAATTTACCCTATTTCCTAAGATATCAATAACCTTTTAAATCCTATTTCATCTAGTATCTAAGCTTCATGTACTACTGCCTGAGGTATCAGGACCACAGAGATCAAGGATGCCTTTGTGGATTATAAAGTTGCATGTCCATCAAATTTGTTGGATCAAATTTTTATGTCATGAGTTGAGGGCTAACATCATTAACCTAATATGAGGAAGATGATGGGATATTTATCTAGCAAGTTTAGTAGATTCAGTACCCTTTTCTTTCTTGAACTATTGAGTGACAATGTTTCCAAGAAGAAGACAAGGATAAAAACGTCAAAAAAGTTCAAGATTGTTAATGAGTTAGCTGCATCAAGTAATACGATATTTTCTTGTTTTTCATAGTTAAGTCTGCATGCACCATGTTTTGGGTGTTAGGGATTTCCATGCAAACAATAACACCAGAGATTTCAGGAATGTTTTTGAAGAAAACGTAATATTTAGAAGCCTGATTTTCTTTGTCATACCTTATGGGAACCAAGCTTTCAGAAAGCATGTGTGGTACCTGTATCACTCCATTTATTTCTTTCTAGTGCATTCTTTATTTTTCTCATACTTTGTACTCTTTAAATATAAAAGCTCTAAATGGTTTGTTATTTGGTAACTTTAAAAATATCTTGTCCATATTCAGGTAGCGTGTGCACTGCTATTGGCAGGTGAAAATTTGGACAATTTTGTTGATGTGAAGAACATTCTTGTTGAAATGGGCACATATTTCCAAGTACAGGTAAATCTGGAATTTGTGAAATAGGTCCTGACCAATTTGCTTTGGCTTGCTAAGAGAATTACCTTTCTGTAATCTATAATAGTACTTCTCTTTCAGGATGACTACCTAGATTGCTTTGGTGATCCTGAAGTGATCGGGAAGGTAAATGCAATGACTAGTTTGTGACTTAAATTCATAAAAGAAATATCATTTTGTGAATGCTTATGCATAATATCTCTATACATATGCAAACGTTTACCTATAATTTTCTTTCCAAATGGTTAATATAATTAATTTCTAGAATTTCGTGCTCTTAATTTCTGTTAAGTTTTGACAGATTGGAACCGACATTGAAGATTTTAAATGCTCTTGGCTTGTAGTTCAAGCTTTAGAACGTGCTAATGAGAGCCAAATAAAATTTTTGTTGGTAAGGCTAGTTGATTCCTTCTATATCTGTACCATCAGTTATAACAGAGTTTATAAATTGCTAATCTTCAGGACAACTATGGAAAATCTGATCCAACTTGTGTTGCAAAAGTGAAAAGTATCTATAGAGATATTGATCTCCAGGTTTGACAAGTTCACCCTCATGTAGTCTCTGGAAATATTGAACTATATGATTTAATTTCAACACTAGATTCGGTGGAACGAATTCAGCACCAAAATCACATCTACAGCATGCATTAATATCAGTCTGTTGATTGACATACAAGAATTAGATTTTGTGCTGACTTATTGTTGCAGCTGTAATTGTTCATTTAATCTCGTAGCATCTGTTGATTTAGGGAATCATATTTGATGCTATGCCTTTATGAGTATCATGTCAATAGTGAACCTTTCTACTATTTGAAAAACACCAGCTAATGGCTTACCAAGTTCTTTTTTGGTAAGTGAACATTCTGAGTGTAATCATTTCTAGTTTTTTTATGATATGATATGTGGTTGTTTCTTTTCAATAGAACCTGTAAGACCAAATAGAAGATTGTCTTTGGTCTGAGGGATGTGCCTTTGCATTGTTTTAATAGAATGGGGACAGTAGATATTTTGAGGTTAATCATGGTCCATGACTGCCTTAATATCAAGGTGGTGACTATGATTGGATCGTCAAATTTAAGCACACTGAAGCTGACAATCAATCAGCATCACAGTTAAATTGTGTGGCCTTGGAGCCATCATAATGGTGAGTGAAGCCAGCTGTATCTGAAGAGCAACCCTTTGGCGATTGCAGCGGAACAGGTGGTTATACCATATACTTGATAGAGAAGAGCAGCGGTGAGCTGAATGCGAACAAACTGATAGAGACACTAATAGGATTGGATTCTTCAAAGTGACTGTCTTTAGGATTGGTGGTCAAAATTTCTATAAACTGGACACCCATATGCAAGCCTAATTGAACCAAAATCTGGTCATAAAACAGAAGATCAAGTTGCAGTTGTGACAAGTTGTTCCAACTCTTATTTGGCAACCTTTTTCTGGTGGCTTGCACAAATATTCCTAGTATACATGACTCAACAAGATCACCTTACAAAACCTGTAGGGTTTATCATTTAGAGAAATTTGCATGCATGACATGAGGTGAAGCATAATCCAATTATCGAACTAAGATGCAGGAACATGCACCATAATTAAATTGGTCAGCATTATGTCGATGACCTTTGATAAAACACTACCTAAATTTATAGGAAAAATCATCAATTATTTCATAGTTGTATCTTTTCTTTTTTTAACTTAAATAATTAGAGCTTACATTTAATGGTTGATTATCTGTGATTTCAGATGACCTTATTTAAATTTTTTTTCTTCTTTCGTAACTTAGAATGTATTTTCCGAGTATGAGCGGACCAGTTATGAACGACTTATATCTGCAATTGAAGCCCTGCCAAGCAAAGCAGTTCAGGATGTTTTGAAGTCTTTTCTGCACAAGATCTACAAGCGGCAGAAGTAGTTCCACTGACTTCTGGTGATTTTACCTTGATTTGTCATTGTAGCTTGACTTTTGTATCTTGTCGTGCTATGCTTTTAATGAAACCATGTTCATTATAACCAGTTTGGGTTGATCTTGGTTTGAAAAGGTAGAGACATGGTCATTGTGGATGTCTACAAACCTAGAATCCATCAGTCAACCCAGCTTCTTCCTGATAATTTTCCAGAACCTACTTTAGCTAATGTTGCAATAGGTGATGAAAATTTCCGAAGTAAGCATTCATTTGTTCCTGTGGTTAACACTTTGACTGACCCACAGAATCTTTGCTCTATGTAATATGCAAGTCGATGGTT
This sequence comes from Musa acuminata AAA Group, assembly GCF_036884655.1. Taxonomy (NCBI): domain Eukaryota; kingdom Viridiplantae; phylum Streptophyta; class Magnoliopsida; order Zingiberales; family Musaceae; genus Musa; species Musa acuminata. The sequence goes on along the minus strand of NC_088329.1, from coordinate 44,095,520 downwards.
GTAATTAGGATTTTTCCTTTTTGTATTCCTGACACCATGTCCAAGCAACAGTGATGCTGATGATTCTCGATCATAGTTATCATCACAGAGAGCATGAATGTTTTTTGTTTTTTGGATAAACACCATTTTATTGTTGCAATGCAATCCATCTTAGACTTGATCATGTAAATTTGGATGAAACTTGAGCACCAATGTAAATAGACTAATGAGTAAATTTGTTTTCCTTCTTCGTAGGTCGTTGCTTCATTCGTGTCCAAGTTGTACTTTGTTGATATCTTGACCTAATCTATGAACTTACTACTGTCCCATTGCCTTCTTCTGGTCAACTTCAGAATGGAATAATATGAGGTAATGAAAACTATTCTTTAGGATCAATTGGTAATAGGAATTCATCTCTGCCGTCGTCATGTGGCCCGAGAAAGAGTCGTAAACAACAATGCAGACCTTTTAGTATGCCAACATTACATATATTTGATAGAACTGCATTATTTTGCTGACCATTTCTTCTTGCTTCCATTACGACACGAAGACAGCGACCACACCTTCACAACCAACCTCGACTCGCGAAGAAGACAATTTCTTCGCCATTATTCAACGAAACGAACACTTCCACGACAAACCACAGCAGAAATTAGATGTTGCGAAGAAGATAGATGCATGTCTTCTTCACCATTATTCAAGGAAAAGGAAGGAGCAGCAGCCACACACATGAAGACGACGAGTGGTTTGGAGAGAGAAGCTCTTCTAGTCTTTCATGGGCATCTAGCGTTTCTTCCTGGACCTCCAAAGTAGAAGAAGCTCTCCCCTGAATTGTCGACGCCGCCTTGTACGTCGTAACAGTTCGGATTATCGGCGGAGTAGGTGAGGTTTCTCGCCGGGATCAGTGTGTCGTTCGAATCCACGATTCGTATGCTGCGGATGAAGGCAGCTCTGCCGAAGCCTTCTTCCGCGAAGTGTCCGCTGCCCATCTGGGTGTCGGTGTGGTTGCCGGAAGGACGGGTGTTGACGATCTCCCCACCAAATTCCACAATGGTTCCACTGCTTGCAAGGTTACTGAACAAGAAGCTTGGCCAGTATCCCACAACTGTTGATCCCAGCTGCAGCCACCAGTTCCCAGTCTTTTGATCCTAAGGGTCACAGCACAAGGATTCAACACAGTTCTGGGAATGAGATGTCAAGCCAGCAGCCACGTTGTATTGTTCTGAGGTAGATTGGTGTTTGCAGGAGGAGATCACTCACCTTCCACACCGTGATTCTGATCACATACTGCAGATTAGTATCATTATACGTCGATGTTGTGGTGATAGTTGCTCCTACAGCGACACTGTTGTTGGTCTGGACGAAGCCCCGAGCAGTAGAGGTTGTAGCAGCCTGTGTTTTGATATGAATCGTTCTGCAGGATTCTCAACGTATCGTCTAAGTTATTAGAGAAACTAAATGTAGATGATACGAGTTTAAGGTCAGATCTCAGAAGGAAGCCTCACCGTCCAATAAACGAAGAACCTCGGGAGTGAATCTCCATACAGCTCAGGATACACCTGAGAAAGATCCAAGCGACAACAAAACATGAATCCTTTTCATGTTTTTGGTCAAATCAGATCGAGAAAGTTCAATCCACATGAGATTAACAAAACCTACTGAACCATCAGCCCTTGCAAATATTCATTCTCGACAGTGTTCAGATCCTTTATTCTTTCTTGACAAAGAGAATTCCAGAAAATATTATTCTTTCTTTAGGTTTATGGAACTATATGTAGACATGGCATGATCAAGTAGTACGTAATGTTACCTGCCACCCTGTTTCGACAGTGTTCAGATCCTTGCTAAAATTTCCCGAGATGATCCATAACTGCGATAAGCTGAACTCACCGCGGTTGGCCACTTGAGGAGCCCAAACATTGAACAATGCTTGTGCACCGTAGTATTGTTCTCCCTCGACATGCCCGATCGCGTACTGTAATTAACCCCATGAATATAAAGCATGGCATAGATTTCTAGAGATAATTTCGATGATAACATGTAATATTATTATAAGTATTCGCATCATTTAACGTTGATGTTGTCAAACCACTCACATCATTCTGCAAATAATATACTATCAATTTGAATGCCGAGGTCTATTTTTCTTCCCACAAGATCGTGCAGTCAACCCCTCGTTAGTTAATAGGCTTGCTTGCATGAAGTAATGCTCATCAATGATTTCGAGTACAGATTATGTGTTATATATATACTATTAATTAATTTGGTTGGATTGATGTCAACCTCGTGGTTACTGACGTTGGTGCTTTGCGGTACTCTCGCGAATGGCTTCCTGCCGAACATCTCTATGCGAAGTATGTCTTCCTCCTTGGTTCTTCTGATCGGAACCGTTCCTTCCGGGCACGTCTCTCCGGAGGTAGTCCATAGCTGGACGAAGTCGTCGGCCATACCGTCGCCGGTGTGGCATCTGGGTCTCTCCGGTGGATCCTGTAAGCATTCGATCGGAACTATCAACACGTGAAGATGTGACCTAAAGACGTGGTATAGAACAGTTACGTACCAAAGGCTTTGATCCTTTCAGCATGGGGTGATCGAAAGCCGGTTGGAGATGCGAGGGAACGCAGTCTATGAGATCGCCATCCGGGCTCTGAGACCAGCAAAAGGTAGGTCAAGGCTCGGGAAGAAGATGATGATGAAGAAGAAGGAGCGGTAAAGGATTAGGTGACGGACCTGAACTGTCTTCACAGAAGGCTTGTTGAGCCTCTCAAGAAGGGTTCTTTCTTCCGATGAGGAGAAGGCAGGTGCGGTAGCAGCGAGCAGAAGCAGCACTACAAGAGATACGGCAGAAGGGATCAAGATTGGCCTGCAGCAGGTATTAGCTGCCATTCTTATCCTCCTCCTCCTTCTTCTCTGTCAGCTGGCTGTGTCCTGAGTACGGCCTCTGCTGTTCCTATATATAAGAAGTCATCTCGCTAATACCTTTGCGCTCTCACAAACATGACCGGCGCCTGAGGCCGTGGCTTAATTCGTATCATAAGTCGTAGTAATCTGATGTGGCCCCTTCTGCCGGTCAACTGCGGAATCATCTCTTCAGGCCGGCTTAGTCCTCTTTACAATGCGCATTAGGATTAGATTTGACGTAGTCATGTCGATCGAGAAAGTAATGTATCTTTAATACATATGAATAAGACAAATTAAATACAATATTCAGCTACTTGCACTTGTAGTTCCTACAAATATCACTGGATTCTGTGCTCTTTCAATGCTAACTTTATCTCCAGTTTTTGATGATACGTCGATTAAAGACGAAGTCGATGAGAAGAAATCCTCTCAAATTGACGAGAATTGAAGCATATGGTGATAGGAAGATGCACGTCATAAGGACGAAGCGATCTGACGTGAGGTTATGACATCTTAAGGAGAAGCAATCTGATGTGAGGTTATGACACGTCATAAAGCTTCCGTGAGACATCTTAAGGAGAAGCGATCTGATGTGAGGTTATGACACGTCATAATATATCGAAGTCAACTATATAATTACTCGATTGTTTAAAGTCTACACGTCACCATCAAACGTGGCGTCATGCTTACGTGGGCAGACGACAGCATGACGCAACCTCGAATTTTTTGCAATTTATTTTTATTCATCTAATATTCCATAAATCATTGTCGCGTGTTTCAACTCGGCTGCAGGGCGTTGACTATTACCACGCAGTGGCTCATCAAATCCACGACTTGCGCACAGACTTCGGTTACCGTAGTGGATAATCTAAAATAAGTAGATCGCAGAATCAAGTTAAAGCTTTTCGCAATTATTCTTGGAACATTAGCTTAGAGAAATGATCACAGACGAAACCAGATGAAGCAATCGTAAACAATTAGCATCGGAACTCCTTCAGGCTCTTTGTTATCCACCGTTATTACAATCACATATAAAGATTACGTCCTCCATGCATGGCCAATACGTTTGACCCTTCCTCTTCCTCTCTCTCTCTCTCGACGTTCCACACGCATGCATACTACTTAGTGGCGGAACTGTAGGCTCACGGCCAAGGCAAGACTGTTGCTGATGAGCTTCTTTAGGATGCTGGTGACGTCCGCCACCGGCGACGCCAGGCCGGGGTTCTGGCTGAAGGCGTCGTTGCAGTGGCCCACGTAGGTGATGGCGGCCGAGATGTGGCTGACCAACTCGTTGTGTGGCGCCCCCGTCTGCAGGTTACTGCCCGCCTTCTGCAGGGTGTCGAGCGAGTCCACGTAGCTCTTCCAGCACACATCGAGGTTGGCCTTCAGCTTCTCGTCGGTGATGGGGGCCGCGGTGATCCTCTCCACCGTGACCTTCGCTTCTTGCGCGGTGGCTGCAGCCTCGTTGACGGCAGCCACGGTCAGGGCCGGGACCGTCGTGGCTCCAGACTTGGCGGCCAGCGACGTGCAGAGCTGGGGGACGGTGACGAACTCGCAGGCGGCGGCGGCTTCGTTGAGGGAGCGGCGTGCGGAGCGGGGTTTGGCGGAGGCGACGGCGAGCGCCGCGAGGAGGAGGAGGGTGGTGAGTTGTGCTGTGGATCTGGTCATTGCTGCGGAGTATTATTATAGCTTTCTTTATTGCGGAGGTGGGAAAGCCGAAGGAAAGAAGGATTGAGGGAGGAAGGCAGAGGCGAGGGGGAGTAATATAGGGGAGCGGAAGGTGTTGACGGCCTGAATGGTAACTGGTTGACCATTTCTTTGCTGCATCGTCACCGCCAGAGGCGGAGAAGGCGTTGAGACTTCGCTGACTCGCCTCTTTTGTAGCGGAAGAAGAGAAGGAGAGCCATCGAATTGCTCGCCGTGGGCTTCGCCGGATATCTCCCAACCACTACACGTTCTCCGAGTTCGTTAAGCTGCCTTACGTGCGACGTAATCCGATCCTAACCTCTTCCTTTGTTTTGTGGGTCCGACCCGTGTGGAAGTATGGGTAAGATGTGCCCCATCGTGCATCGACAACACTCGTGTTGCTGTCGTGTTTTTGTTTTGTTTTGTTTCTGTTTCTGTTTCTGTTTCTGTTTTCAGCTCACAATGTGGAGGAAGATAGCCAATAGCAGACAAGCCAGCGCTCTGCTGCCACCGCCGCCATTGGTTTCTCCGTCGCGCGGGGCAGTGGACGAGGTGGGGAGGAGGAGTAGAGCGACGTAGCTTCCCGAGATGCAGAGCGCGGCAGCCGTTGCCCCTCTCTCTCTTACCCCCGCCTCTTGCCTCCTCGTCCGTGGCCTTCCCGGGAGATCCCTCGGCCTCGCCGCCGCCGCTCCCTTCTGTGCCGCATCCTTCCAGATCCATGCCCGCTCTACTGGTCGGTGTCACGGCAGCGGGGCCTCTTGGGTCTCCGCCCCGTTTCTCGCGTCGGACTGGGAACAGAGGAGGCGGGACAAGGGGGGTCTCACTGTCCGGGCGAGCTCCGTCCCCGAAAGCACCGGCGGGGGCTCTGACAAGGAGGCTGCCCCCGGAGGAGACCTGCTTCAGACGCTGCTGCTTGGGTCCTTGTTCGGCCTCTGGTACCTCTTCAACATCTACTTCAACATATATAACAAGCAGGTATCCCTGCCTCCCCTTTCCTCCTCCCTACTTGCGCTAGTCCTTGTGAACTAATCCGTGTACTTTGCTTTTGGATCGGAAAAAGAAAATCTAATCTTGCGCAGTTTCCACACCTTTTTGCAGAATGTTCGCCTTTGACTATAAGCTTTAGAAAAACCTCAATAATAGGTTTTCTTTTTCTTTTAATTGCTTGCACAACTGATGATTTGTAAGCTCTTGCTGTTTGCAGTTCATGAATGTTACCTTGTTCGTCCTTGAATGTTGACACAGAGCTTGTTGAAGTGCCCTTTATGCTTTCCTTAGATGCTTATGCAATCACTAAAGAGTGAGGTTTATTTGTACTATCAAACTCTTATATTTAAGAATGCACTACTACTGTTTTGTGGAACTTTATATTATACTGTGGTCACAATGGGTATCAAACTTATATCATGGTGAGTGATTGTTTCTACAAGAGATCCTCTGGATCATTAGAAATGTAATGCTGGAGAAAGCTACATATTCTCTTGCTTATGTGGTTTTTAGCACGACTCTTTTTAGTGGAAAGTGAAAGAACTTTAATTTCATTTACAGCAATGCTTCCAGAGCGTATATAACTTCTGTTTGGCTCTTGTCATGCCAGGTTAGGTATTGCCATTCTTTCCCTAAGATTTATGTGAAAGGTTTTCTCTGCTTATATATAGACATTGGATTATTTTGGTTTCGTGTATGCAGAATGATGTTATATAAATGGGAGAGTAAGACACTGTCCTACCTTATTGCAGGTTCTTAAGGTTTTTCAATTCCCACTAACCATCACGCTGCTTCAGTTTTCCATTGGAACATTCCTTGTCCTATTTATGTGGACCACTAATCTTTACAAGCGTCCTAAGATTTCTCCTATGCAGGTATCAAGCTATGATGCTTATCTCTACATTTATGAGCAAATAGCACATCGGTTAATCATGAAATGTGCAATACTTTCATTAATTATATAAGTTACCTGTTTTTCTTTCAGCTCGCCGCAATCTTACCATTGGCTCTTGTTCACACAATGGGCAACCTATTCACTAACATGAGTCTTGGGAGAGTTGCTGTTTCATTCACGCACACAATAAAAGCCATGGAGCCTTTTTTCTCAGTACTCCTTTCCGCCCTGTTCTTAGGAGAGGTAAATTTTAATAGTTTTTTTTTTTATTTTTTATCAGGATAAGGGAACCTTACAATTAGTAGGTGAATTAGCCTCTCTATCTTGTGACCTCTCTTATCCTGAAAATAATATATGATGATCATGTGCTTTAGAAAATAGTGGTCTAACATCCTTTTTTTAATGCACTTAATTCCTTGTTACGACTTCCATACTCTGGTGTAATACGAATAGACTCTATGTGCAAGACTCTTTAAAAAGAAATAAAAAGTTGAAGCACATAGATAGACTCTATGTGCAAGACTCTTCAAAAAGAAATAAAAAGTCGAAGCACATAGAACCTTCGATTTTTGGATCATTGGCTCTTAAACTATAATCTCCATCCTTTAAACTACAATCTGCATCTTCAGAGTTGTGATAGTTTGCTTTATATCAATAATCTTTTACTGGATTTGGATGCAGGTGCCTACTATCTGGGTTATACTGTCTCTAATGCCAATTGTTGGTGGTGTAGCCTTGGCATCATTGACTGAAGCTTCTTTTAATTGGTAAGTCATTGATAATAAAAAAAGATTAACTAGTCTGTTTAATGAAATATCAGTATGCATTTAGGCCTTTTTCCAGTCTCTCCCTCTTCAATCTTCTCAAATGTCTCATTTATCTCAGAAGTGAGTAAGACCAAGATATCAGAATTTCTTGGCCAAATTGTAAAGACTCTACTAAGTTAAATAATGTAATATGTCTGGGATAAGATGTCTAAATACTGTGCAAACATTGAAAAACACAAGATTGTTTCTTTTTTCTCCCATTGGTTTAATTATCTACTCAGAAAAGAGTAGATGAATGAAAAATTGGTGATTGTAGATCTGATCTATAAATGCCAACTGATATCTCAGTTTTGTTGGCTTTTATAATTAGTACTGATATTGGTGGTCTTATCAGCAGAAGTTAGCACTAAAAACTCATAAGCTAAGACTTAATTATAGATAAAATTCATGCCCACTCACCCCTATCCACTAATTAATTTTGCTAATTTCAGTTTTCTCATGTTTGTGTTTCTAAGTCCCTCCTCTGTCACAAACAGGGCTGGATTTTGGAGTGCAATGGCTTCCAACCTGACATTCCAATCCCGCAATGTTCTCAGCAAGAAAGTCATGGTTAAGAAAGAGGTTATATTTGTTTCTGTGAAAATGAATTTATTTGCTTCATGCGATACATTTGTCTACCATTATTATCTTGTCTTTCTATATCTTTTAAAGATGAAGGTGACTCTGGTAAACTGATTCTGCTCTAAGAAATTGTTATGCTTGTAGGTATAATTTTCAGCAGCTTTTTTTTTTTGGCAGGAATCTCTAGACAACATCAATCTGTTCTCAATAATAACAATCATGTCATTTTTCCTACTAGCACCTGTGACTCTGTTTGTTGAAGGCATCAAGATTACTCCTACGTATTTGGAGTCTGCTGTAAGTATGACGAGTCAATTAGTTTTTTTCATGTGTATACCTTTCTATCCATAATGATGTTCATAAATAATTTGCACTTATTCTTGCTTTGTTGGTGTGCTAGGGTCTGAATCTTAAACAGATATACTTGAGATCACTCATTGCTGGTCTGTGTTTTCATGCATATCAACAGGTCTGATATTTCTAAATCTTTTTGTCATTCTTGCATTAATATGTTTGCTTTACAGAAGCTATCTACTTCTACTCAAGTTTATTTGGCTCTTGAAATTATTCCTGATATTTGAATAAGACAATGGTCAGGATATCTATTTCCGTATTGGAAGGCTTGATTAGCCATCACAGACAATCTTTATACTCTTCTCTGGAAGTAACTTCTATGACCTAACATCTGCCTCCACTTCTTATAGAAGAATGGCTCTGATCATTAATTGTTGGATGGTGGTTCCTATATGTTTAGGATGCTTATTTCTTTCTTAGGATGTACAATTTTTGTGTGTGTAATTGCAAAGAAAAAGTAGTTTATTTTTCTGGAAAATGGGGAAAGAAATTAATTTTTGTTACATTTATGCTTAATAAAACAAAATGTTTTGAATCAAAACAATGGTTTGTTGTTCCTGTTATTTAAATACATGCTTGGAAATGTCAGGAAAAAACATTAAATTCATTTTGTTGTAGAAAAACATTGGAAATATGTCCACGTGCAGGACCCACAAAAAGAATGTTGAAGTATGTATTCAACTTTGTGAAAAATTAGTTGATTTTTCTCAGTGCAGAGCCAATAATTCGCTTATATTACATCAGCTTTCCTGTTGAAATTTCTCTTATTCTTCTCAATTGTTATTTCATAAACTTGAATTGGTCTATCAGGTTTCCTACATGATATTGGCAAGGGTATCACCTGTAACCCACTCTGTTGGTAACTGTGTGAAGAGGGTGGTAGTCATTGTGACCTCAGTACTCTTTTTCAGGACACCAGTTTCTCCCATCAACGCTCTTGGTAACTCCTTTTCGTGACTTGGAAGATCATCAAATACTCTTTTCGTGCCACTTGAACCATTTATGCCTTGGTAATTAAACTCTTCCATTATAGGAACTGGCGTGGCACTTGGTGGAGTTTTCCTGTACTCAAGGGTGAAGAGAATCAAGCCAAAATCTGCATGAGTTGCCTTTTTGTCTCTCTTTTAAGTCCAATCTGATGTTGATGAAAATTTTGTGGGCTGTTCAGGTGATGAGATGATTGTGTTAATAGCACTAGGTGTTCTTCTAGCACTGGCAACAGTGATCCTCTAGCATAATTTGTTTGATTTTGCCACTAGCTGAGACAGATATCGTAGCTTTCTTTAATTTAGAGAGTAATGGTTGTTCTTTCCTCGAACTATTAGATCTGATATCTTTGCTGCTAGTTTTTTCATGCTTGCTTGATTTGTAGTGGCATGTTTGGTGTCTTTGTCTACTCCAAAAGATTCATTTGTTTCTATGTATCCAAAATGTCAAAATGAAGAGTTTGCATCTGAATATATATTCAGCAGAGCTGAAATGGGTCATAATGGAGCTCACTCAGCCTGAAGGTTAATGCACAAACACGTATCAGAAGTTGGGAGATTAACCACAATAGCCTGCTAAATCTCCACAGATTTTGACTGCGGTTAGAGCAGTTCTATTTCATGTTGCGTGGTACTCTAATTCTATGCAGTCTGTACCTTGAGCTGTTATACCCAACAATGTTTCCTTTAGAATAATATGTCTCCCAGTTAACTTCTTCCCAGAAGATTTGAAATGAGATTGAGGTAATCTTTACCACTGTGAAGAAGGGAATTGTTTTGTGCATTGAACGCCTAAAAAATTGTGGAGTTCGCAATATAAATATTGTGGGGTCTCATACCACCTTTGGATGCATCAAAATAAATGTTCATAAAAGAAAAAGAAAGAAAATTATACCCATTGGCATAAGTTTATGGCATTGGATGAAGCTTTAGAAAAGAAAGAATATAAATTAAATGTCTTGCTAGTAATACATGTGTAAACTATGACAAACATACCATCATTGCTCACAAGGTAATGGACCAAATCACATTTATGATTACTGTAAAGTAACTTGTAGTTTGTCACTGGATACAAATTCAAACAAGATGGATGGTCACCTATTATCTAATGGAGGAACCCAAGCACCTTACAATCAAGGACAAGGACCAAAGAACACCAGGGAATACCTTAAATGTCCATGAATGCTGCACCATGGCCATGTCTGAATGACTCTTCCATAAAAGGAGGTAATTGCCAGCCATGCCCAACAAAATCACAAGCTTTATTGTGTTTGTTGCCAGTAACATTTTGTAATCTTGGCTTGGTCATGGAAACTAGAATCCAGTCCATCCAGATGGGCGGTTGGTCTCTACTGCCTTAACTTTGCCACCGCCACCACCAAACCGCTGCGAAGTGTTCCCTTCAAATGATGGTTTAGGTACTTGTGAGCTATGAGAGTCTGCCCTGAAACTGTCCTGATCAAAGCCCCATGGCTCATCTGCTGAACTCGCACTGGTCTGTTTGATATTATTCCTGTTGCTGTTGGTTCCACGGATTGTCCTGACTGATTTTGGATGACTGCTCTTGGGTGTTTCCTGGACCATTGTGTCACCAAAAGCAGACCATGGCTTAGGATCTGGACTAGGTGTAGAAGGATTATTTGGAAATAACCCACGCTGGAGTTCGGGCAAGTTTCCCTCTATCTTCTCCCTAGGCTGCAAAAGATCACAGTTTACAGTTGCTTTAATGTAAATTATATCAACAAAACATGATAATTTAGCAGGGAGCAAAAAATAATACTGGCGTATCTGACTGTGAGCTTCCGGGAGAGATTTGAGGCTTGGACTCTTTGTTTGGGGGTGAGGGGCTTGCTGCAGCAACAGCACGCTTCAGCTCCTGGATTTCCTGCCTCTGGGAGCGGCAGATGGCGGACAACTTTTCACATTTAGATGTCATTTCTTCCTTCTCCCCGTTAACCTGCTTTAGCTCCTGCTTCAGCCTACTCAATTCCTCTTCCAACTCTTTCTCCACTGATCTATGCTTATCACTTGCGCTGCTAACAGCATTCCCAGAATTGAACTTACTTGTATCAAACTCAGCCACGAATGTGTTGAATGCCTGATCCTGGTAAATACTTTTGGTTTGATGATTGGATACTTTAGTTTTCTCTGGACCATATTCAGATCCATTGGGAGAGAATCTTATCTCAAAATCCTCACTGGAACCAACTTCAGGACTCTTGACAGAGTGCCTAGGTGGAGTTCTGGCTCGGTGTTCCCTGGAGTGGTTTGTTGGATTGTGTTTGGATTTTGATCGGTTGATAGGCTCCTCATCAAACACAGGTCCTTTATCCTCTGATATCTGTGAATCCTGGGCATACTGTGTGGACCAAAATGCACCCAAGGGACCCCCACTTCCGCCACCCACTGAAGCGCTCCAGGAGGATCTGGAGTTCTGAGTCTCTGGAGGTGATATATTCTGTGCATTTTCTTTAGCCGGTGGAGGTGGAGGGCTCCTACGAGGCACCAAATTGGTCCTCCTTTGAGCTACTGCAAACCCATCTTGGAATGTTAAATTATGCAAATGTTGGTTCCACAAGGGAGAAATAGTTGTAGATCACCCAGAAGCATTAGGAATATTTACACAAGTATTTTAATGATCTAAAGTCAGCACAGCAAGACAAAGTATATGTCTATGTCCATATGGTTTGTTTCTCATATAGAAGTTTAACCTATGCTATAGTAGAGTATGGATCTATTTGTTGCAGAATTCTTTTTATTTACCTTATTTTATACACAACATATTAATGACCATTTGTAAGCAAGAGTTCAGCAAATAATTAAAATATTCTTACCATCATCTTGTAAACCTGATGGGCTAGATCGCATTCCTGCAGTTGAGGCAGATGTAGAGCTAACAGGTAAGTCATTTTGCAACTCCACAGGCAATAGTTCATTCACCCGGAACCACAACTGTGATAGGAAATTATTCGGGCAAAGTAAAAGAGAGTCAGCTTTCTCGCATCTTAAGCTATGGCACATGCCGTCATTAAATATGAACATAGATTTACAGAGACAAATGGTTAATGAGCAATGCGCTTGCCTGTGTTATGTCGGGTCTGGATTCTGGAGAGGCTTGAAGCATGTCCTTGATCAGTTTGGTAACAGAATTGCCATACTTCGGTAAGTCTGGGATACGGTAATTTCCATTAAGTATCTGAAGTTTTGATTCACCATCAAATGCAGATTTGAAGTAGCAGATTCTGTACAAAAGACATCCAAGAGCCTGCAGAAAATTTGTAGAAGAAAATTTCAGCTCTAGAATCTGCTAGGAATTTAAAATTTTAAGATGCATATATAGTACAAGTATTCTTCTCATTGTACACTTGAAGTTCTAATTTCAGATATCATCCTTTTTTTTTAAAACTGAACTGTAATTAAATGATGAAATAGCTGATGGAGACAGTTATTGCTTTAGCTCTGACGGACAAACTCAGAAAACCTTGTCGTAAAAGAAAACCTTAATAGTAAAAGACACATAGCAGTTGATATATTAGCTTGCATACCCAAATGTCTACTTTCTCACTGATAACTTCCCTTCTGTACAGATCCCACATCTGTAAGTAAGAAACTGCAGGAAAATTAGTACTTTAAATTTTCCAGAAAAGACATTAAGGAGGTAGAAAAAAATTTGAACTATAATAATAAGTTCATAGGATAAACCTCAGGGGCTCTATAAGCAGGAGTAGTGTGCTTCCTAATATTGTCTTCTTCAATACCCATCTCCTCAGGCCTGTCGAAGCACTTGTGATTGGTCGAGGTGCTACCAAAGTCACACAACTTCCAAGCTCCATCAGCTCCAAGCAGAACATTTTCAGCTTTTAGATCTCTGGTGATGCAAGGAACCAAGCGATCACAAGTTCAGAAGAGAGAACCCAAACATAGCATTTATTTCTCATATCAAGGGGAATTGGATTTCAATTTCATCCTCATGATTTCAGATAATATTATCATAGAGATACTTTCCTGCTTTAATATGATCAACTAAATTATAAAAATGATTCATATATGTTTGCACATGTATATATGTACATAGATATACATGTAGGCAAGTAAAACCATCGCAGTTTTGTCATGTGATACTTCATAGAGCAAGTGGTATAGAGACAGAACAACATAACATGGTAACCATATATAAATATCTTGGTTTTAGAGTTCCATAATTCAGAAAAAAATGGAAAGGAGAACATTAGTTAAAATGAAAGACATGAGAATCACAAGATAAACATACCTATGAGCGATAGGTGGTGACTGACAATGCATGGAAAAAACAGCATTGCATACATCCCGGAAAATCAAAAGAATTTGCTTCTCTTCAAAGTAACCAGCTCCTCTGTTCTCCAGCACTGCGACCAACGACTTCTCACAGAATTCCATCACAAGCAGCACCTCCTTCACCCGGCCCATGTCCAAGATAGTGTGTGCGATTAGCACAACCACATTTGGATGGCCTTTTAGCATTTTCATCACCGAGATCTCCTTCATTGCCAGACCCAACGACTCCTCATCTTGACAAATCATGTGCTTAAGGGCATATTGTTTGGATGGGTTAACAGCATCACGAGCAAGGTAGACACAAGAGAAGCCCCCTTCAGCGATCACGTTACGGACTTGCAACTTTAAGTTTCCAACCTCAACCATGCGACCTTCGAGGCTGTTAGGTTCCTTAGGCATGAATTGCTTCAATTTCCACATTATTGGAGCAGTCAAAAGGCAATCCCAAAGGATAGTCCTCGAAGAATGCCTACTCTATACCACCAAATTGTGTATAAATGACTTACAACAATCCCCTTTCCCTAATAATTACAGAAAAAATTGATCTTTTAGCAATGAGATCAACAGAAAACACTTGTTTAGGTACACTATCTTGATCAAATTTATAGAACTTTAAAGTGTAAGCAGGATCTGCTACTGAGTATTTCTCACTCTAACCAAAATCGGATCTTTAAACAAATTCTTTAGAAAGATCAATGTTTTCTGCGTTTACACATAAAATCAACTCCAAATTACTGTCCAAATCTTGTTTGATGGCAAAGTTTCAGGAAGATGGTTGGCACCAAAACATCCGTTCCCCTATATGAAACAAAGATAAATCAGCCACAGACTCAAGTCAACAGAAAAGCTATCTGCTTGCAACTTCCAGCTCCTTATTGAGGTCCCAGCGACCTTCAATAATCGGCAGGAACAACTACCCGAAGATTTCACATGTGCTTCTATGCTCTCAGATAAGAGACCAGGAAGACCATGGGGGAATAGATCTCGACTCCAGAGTTCTCCTGGATCCAAAATGTAAGGGGGAAAACTCAGCTAACGCACCTTTCGAGATCTAATACGCAATAGGACTCCCCCAGTGGATTGACTCCGGGCGATGAGAAATGATCCGAGGAGGGCCTTTGGGCAAGAGCTTTCCAGATCTGGGAGGGGGGCTGGCGGAGAGAGATGGGGAGACGGGAACAAAAAGCGAGAGAGAGAGGAGAGAGAGAGAGAGGGAACGAGTAGAGACGGGGTTAAAACTCGAAGAGGAAAAGGAGAGGCAAAAAGGAGAACTTGCGTGCGCTCTTGTTTTCTTGGTCGTATTTGCGGGCACGGTGATGGAGCGCGGCGTGGACGCGGTTGGACCCGCAGTGGCGGTGCCGGCCCAATGTCGCGGACACGTGTTGGATTCGCACGTGCGATCTGCCGTCGTGTCTCGTTGTGCGACAGTGTGTCAGATTTTTCCCGAATACTTACGTCTCGTATTATTTCTCGTTTATATATATATATATATATATATATATATATATATATATATATATATATATAACAACTCATATTATAAAAAATATTACTTCAACAACAAACCAAACGAGAAAGATTCAGAATTAAGAAACGCTATGCCATAAGATTTGTGTTGCTGACGTGATCAACGGAACTCCAAGGAGATGGATCGACCGCCGTGGCGGAGACTCGAGGGCAAGGTAGTGATGGTCACCGGCGCCTCCTCCGGCATCGGCCGCGAGATCTGCCTCGACCTCGCCGCCGCCGGCTGCAGGGTCGTCGCTACCGCTCGCCGGATCGGTCGCCTTCGATCCCTCTGCGACGAGATCGACGGCCCCGGTTCGCCGTTGCCGCCACCTTCCTCCTCCTTCTCGGCCCGCTCCGCCGCGCGGTCCGTGGCCGTTGAGCTCGACGTGAGCGCCGGGGGATCCGTGATCGAGGCGGCGGTCCAGAGGGCGTGGGACGCCTTCGGCCGCATCGATGCGTTGATCAACAATGCAGGGGTTCGAGGTACTTGCCGTCTGGGGTTCCTCTCAACGCTTCAATCGTCGACATTCGAACTAATTTAAGAGTACTCATTTTTGCACAATAATACTTGTATTGATTTTTCATAAATTAGGCATTTTTATGTGTTCTATGCTTTTGCAGATTTTCTAATGTACTGTTTCAGACTAAGAATCTTTGGCTTAAGCGCGTATCAGTGTTTCATTTTTGTTAATCTTCCAATCACTTGTTACTTACCTAACATTCCTTAGCGTAAGAATTGTATCTGCTCAACCATGAACTTTTCCTTAAAAAGGGAAAAAGAGAGGACTCTTGAATAGATGATGATTAATTTAGCCAAGGTTGAGGAATACCTATGACAGTTGTTAGCGAACAAATATACCGTGGCTGATGAGTCAGCACGGCTAGGTCCGCGGGTCGATGTCGGGAGCTTTCTGTAGAGTGAGCTGGATGATGAGGTGGCCGCGCCCTCGGGAAGGAGTGCTGGTTGGCGTTGGTCGGGATCTGGGTCGATTGACAGCTCTCCATTGCACGGTGGATGGCGTCCCCTGGGTTGAGATGCTCACCGCTCGCGGGTGGTCATTCGTTTACAAAAAATGGTCCTCGCTAGGGGATCCGTGGCTTTGGCCCCTCCGACGAGCAAGCCGGTGTGGGGTGGATTGTTTTTTTATGTCTCTCTCTCTCTGGCTGGAGGTCGGTCAGGGGCTTTATACTATTGCACGAGGGTCGGTACGTGTCGATTCGGCATGGCCGCTGACCCTCGAGGGATGGGACGACATTTCTGACCGGCCGTCGTCCCGGGACGTGCGAAGTAGCGTCAGATGGCACCACCCCGAGCTCTCAGTACGGGACATACGAAATAGCTTCTTGGTACGGTTCTGACTTGGCGTGTGGCGTCAGCTTTGACGTGTCCGGGGCCCAAAATATGTCGTATCAACAGTCATTATTGTTGTTAGACTGGCATAATCGAGAAGCAGAACAAGGAGCAGTAACATGTTATGATTCTTAATCTAATCATGGGGGCCTTTGTATCTTTTTTATTTTTCCTTCTTTTTAGAAAAAGGTTATGATCCTATTTCATTGCAAAAGGCTGAAATAGAATGTGAAGAAAAAAAAGGTGCATATACTGCTCATATATGTCTCAAAAATAAAAAGTGGTGTTTGTGGGGACTTTTATAGTGACTCAATCTTGATTGCACTTATACTGGCATTTGGTGCCCATGTCCCATTGTTTTCACGAATCTAATTAGATAGTGTGCTTATATGTGTATGATCATTTTATTGAAACTCACTCTCTCAGGAAAAACATTATATATTGAAAGGCCTACACAGATCATATTTAGTTTTTTCTATGTTTAACTAACAATGTCTTGTTTGATTCTTGTTACCTGCACATTTCTAAACTTGCTCCTCGTGGTGAGCTACTTTCACGCCTATCTATTTTCTGTTGCATCCGATTCGTGTATTTTGCCTCAGGTGGTGTTTACTCCCCACTAGATTGGCCGGAAGAGGACTGGAATGCCACTTTTGCTACTAATCTGACTGGCTTATGGCTAGTAACCAAGTATGTATGCAAACAGATGGTTAATGCAAAGCTGAAAGGAACTGTGATCAACATTTCTTCTATTTCTGGTCTTAATCGTGGGAAGTTGCCTGGAGCCATAGCATATGCTGTCTCAAAGGAAGGTGTTAATGCAATTACTAAGGTACTATTACTAACTCTAGCAAGAATGGGTTCTTCACATCCCTCTTTCCAACTCAACATGGACTTTCTAAAATTACTCTGAGTTTCAGCTCTTTACATTGAAAAAATAACTCATGCTTGAGTAATACACATTTTATTGGAAGTAAACACGCATCAGTTTTTTTGTTGGCATATAATTAAATTTATCTCAAGTTCTAAAGAGTAATTGCAGTATTCAATATTCACCCAAGGTTGTTGTAATTTGAAGGTTATGGCTTTGGAAATGGGAGTCCATAACATCAGAGTGAACTCAATAAGCCCTGGGATATTCAAATCTGAGATAACAGAGAGCCTCATGCGGAAAAAGTGGATCAATAAGGTTGCAACAAAGATAATCCCTTTGAGAACATTTGGTACATCAGATCCGGCAATTACATCAGTCGTCCGCTATCTGATCCATGACTCATCTGAATATGTAACTGGAAATATCTTCATCGTTGATGCAGGTGCCACTCTACCAGGTGTTCCCATTTTCTCTTCACTTTGATATCTCCCTATAACTGCAAAATCCACAGCCGATTTACGGTGTCTCCCTTATTTTCATTGAAGGAAATGCTTGTGACTTGTTTCAGATTAGGAATATCTGACACCATTCTATTATCCGATCAATTAGTTGAGACATATCTTTGTTGTTTTTCAAAAAATTTGAATGTGCAGAAATTGACTTTGTCCTGTCAGAGTTTCATATTACTATGAACTGTTTGTTGTTGTCATTGTGAAAGGCATTCCATCTCAATAAAATAAACTCAGTGGATACAACCAACACAATGGCAAATTATCATCACTGCATATGTTTCTATCTTCAGTTGTTTTAGAATGTCTCAGATAGAATAACATATTAGCTCTTTCTGAAGCTCTCAGTAGAGGGAGAACTAGCAAAATCCACTAAGAGCAGAAGGCTGTGGACTGGTACTTATACATCTAATGAGGTTTAAAGAATTGATTCACATTTTAGCTGGTGATGCCTGTATGCACTGTTCTATCAAGATTTGGACTGAAACAGGCCTACAAGTGATGAGACCTTAAATCTTATTCAGTCTACCCTTCACATTCCAGACTCATCCAAGGATTATTACAAGCTGCATAACATTTGTCCCTGATAAGTAACAGATCCTTGTTTTAAGATATGCAAAGTTTGCTGTGAACATGTTCTTCAACCATCACATTAATTTCCATTGCACTCAAAAGTTTGACTACAAGTTTCTTTCTTTTTATATGAAGTAGCCAAAAAAAAAATTTCTGTCTTTAATATCACTAATCAGCAACACATCTTTATTTTCATATACTTCTTTCTCACATATCCCAATTACAATCCCTTGTTGGACAAATAATATCATTTCTACTTATTTTCTAACAAAATCAGTATAAAATATATGATAGATCTAAGGAACTAACCCAGGTTGGGACACTATGGTTAGTTGTTGTTATTATTGTTATTATTTTATTGATTGAAAATATATGATCTGATTCAAGAGGCTCACATCCATTACTCATATTGTGTTTGAAATAAGTAACATAAAAAATAATTTGGGAAGGAGCACTTAATTTTCCATCATCATTCTATAAGTTTGTGACTCATACATGGTAATTTAATATATCAATTATGAAAGCATTAATTAATAATATTTGTATTCTATTTTTAAGTTTTTTATAGCTAACAAAATTAAAAAAGACTACTACTTTATAAAAAACAGGTTTATCAATTTTGCATTAATTTATTTTTTATGACTAATTTTTATAATAGTTATCTTAAAAATTAGTTGAATGATAATATATATAATCGATTTTATTGTTGTTGTTTATTACGATGGATCTAAACCAATCTAAACCAAAGTAAACCAATTTGATGGGTTCGACCTCATTTCTAGGGTAGAATCATGACCGTCCATCAAATTGCAGATGATTCTGATTAGATGGGTGTACACTCGACTAGGGTTTCCCGTTACCTCCAATAAAACGCCTCCATCTTTCGTCCTCGTTTTCCTTCGCCGCGTGCCATTTCAAGGGTTTCGTCCTCCTTTCGCTCTTCCCGGTCTATCGCTCTTGCAATGGCGGCGCCGAAGAAAGTGAGGGCAGCGAGCCGGAACCCTAGCCTGATTCGAGGCATCGGGAAGTTCTCGAGGTCGAAGATGTACCATAAACGCGGGATCTGGGCCATCAAGGCCAAGAACGGCGGCTCCTTCCCCCACCACGACCCGAAGCCCGCCGAGCCCGCGCAGTCGTCCGCGAAGCCCCCGAAGTTCTACCCCGCGGACGATGTCAAGACTCCCATCCCCAATCGCCGCAAGCCCAAGCTTACAAAGCTCAGGTACATGGATTCGCCGCCGTCACTTTCGGTTGTTCTCTGTGTCTTGCTGTTTCCCTTGTTGCTCAAATTCGCTGTTTGTGATGCTTATTGTGGCGTGTAGGGCAAGCATCACTCCGGGGACTGTTCTGATCCTTCTCGCTGGTAGGTTCATGGGAAAGAGGGTCGTCTTCCTGAAGCAGCTGCCTTCCGGACTTCTTCTGGTTACTGGTGAGTGTCTCTGGATGTGTTAATCTGGTGTGTTGTGCTTCTGTTTACCTACTACATCATCTGCTGATATTAGTGATCCTTTGCTTCTTTTCTGAACTTCTTGTGTGCAACGATAGATTGGTATTTCTTCATTTATGTGATTTCTTTACATACTAGTAGAAATTTGTTTTGAAGAGTATGTAATGACGTCAAGTTAATTTCTTGATAACAAAATATGTTAGTTCCTTGTTATTTCTGCATGCGGTCAGTATCTTATGTTGGGCAATTTTCATGAAAGGAATAACCATTCATGATTCCTCTAACTAGACAAAGTGGCCCCTCTTTCTCTCTCTTTGATCTCCAATGACTTTGGCAGAATGTTGAATGCTGATTGACAATTTTGGCCACTTTGTCAGAATGGAGATCAGAGATAACTCATGCTTAAGTAATACATTTTGACAGAATGTTGAATGGTTTCTTCTATATGGTCCCTCTAACCATACTTAGTTCACATGTCAATCAAAGTTGATTGACAGAATGTTGAATGGTTTCTTCTGTGACATGATCAAGATTGCCAAAGTCATTGGAGATCAAAGATAGAGGTCTTCGGTTCATCTGACGTTCACATGTATATCTGCCTTAAATCTGATTGCATCCTACATCCACATCAGATTGGTATCTACGTTTAGTAAATATCATTAACAGGAGTTAGTATAACTCTAGTACCGGTATTTGAGTAAAAGCATACAGATCAAAGTTTGCATATAACTGACCATCTTCAACCATGATTCTAGGCCTGAACCAGGTATCATGTTTGTCGACTTATTGACTTAATCATATTCCTTCCGAACCACCAGTTCTGATGAAAATAGATATGGTTTCCTCAATATCTGATACATTTGTTACTGTTTTCTACCCTAATTCCAAGCATGAATTGGGCATCGAGTTTGTTCTAATGGCGACTTAATCCGATTCTTTCTAACCCACCAATATCTGATAAAAGATGTTTTAATGCCTTGCTCTGCTGGTTTTGGAAGCTCTCTCTCTCTCTCTCTCTCTCTCTCTCTCTCTCTCTCGGTCGTAGACACCAATAACGTTTATCTTCATACTTGTGTTTGAAAGGCAGGTAACCCTGTTGCACCCAGCAGCACCACACCAGTACAAAGTTGAGGCATTAATAAGCAAGGTCAAATTAAACGAGTGAAGCGGCATATACTATAATCAAATTTCTACCTGTTCCTTTTCAGTGTTGTCCAATAGCATATTCACTTTGCCTGTTCTGAGGCTTTGCAGGCGAAATATGAAGTCAAATAACAGTAGTTATTTGTTTGAAATGAGTGTGTAACAATCCTATTTGCCTCGTATAAGAGTATTGAATGTTCTTTGATATTGCTGATTCTTGCTTTTCGTAGCAGACTGAATTAGCATGGAATTATGTTCTTGGTTTTGCGTCTCACTTAATCTGGATGCTGTAGGGCCCTTTAAGATTAATGGAGTGCCTCTAAGAAGAGTAAATCAATCTTACGTCGTTGCGACATCTACCAAGGTTGACATATCGGGAGTCAATGCTGACAAGTTCCATGACAAATACTTCGCCAAGGAGAAAAAGGAGAAGACAAAGAAAGGGGAAGGTGAATTTTTCGAGACTGAAAAAGAGGTCTGTCCTTGAATCAATGTGTTGATCGATTAAGGGTGGCGTCTCTTTGTTTGTTATCCTGCTCATACTCCTTTTCTTCTCTTGGAAAATGCAGGAAACCAAGTCTCTCCCTCAGGAGAAGAAGGATGACCAAAAGGCTGTGGATGGCCCATTGATAAAAGCCATCGAAGCAGTCCCAGACTTGAAGGCCTACTTGGGTGCTAGATTTTCGCTTAGGTCAGGAATGAAACCTCATGAGCTTGTCTTCTAAATATAAAAGTTTTTTCTCCATTTCTGTTTGATACAATTCTATTTTTCAAAATAGTTGGTATGTGCAATACTTTTGACTGTCAAGAAGAATCTCGAGTTTTTGTTTCGTGCTCATCCTGTTATTTGAATGGGAGAATTTTATTCTGCTAAATCTCGGTGTTGCAGATTTGTATTATCTCTTGATTGAATTGCTATTGATTTGATGTGATTTGTCATAGGCAAACATCATAGAACAGCTGTTGAAACCAATTAATCTAGTGCTTAATTGATGAGTAATGTGTTGAATTAGATGTTCCTAAAAGTTCATTGTCTTGCTCAGAAGCCATGTATTCTGGTGCTTACAGAGCATATAAGTCAGCGTTTATGGATCTTAGAATGGAACAGCAACCATCATCTATCGCAATGACAAGAACAAAGGCTAATGCCACTCCTAGGGTGCACAAGATGCGCCAAAAGCCTTAAATAAACATTAGTTCTGGTTGGAAAGGACGGTGCACAAGAATCAGTCGCTGCTCGCGTTCGAGTAGCGGAATCTCAACGACACATCTACTACCATGTACCTGCCGATAATGGCGTCGGGGGAAACCTCGCCTGCTGGCAATGGTGGTGCTAGCGACGGCAGTGGCGGCGTCACAGCCTCCTCTTCCGACGGATGCCTCGACATGAAATGTTGTGGCGGCGCCGTCGGACCTCCAGCAAGCAAGGTCGCGGCACGAAGACTCTGGGTTGCGCCAGAGCAGGGGACTCGTGCTGCTCGACCACTCCTGGAACCGCGGACGCAGATGCGTCCCACATGAGCAAGTGAAGCAGAATGGGTTTCAGTGCGTGCCGGTGCAGCGAGAGCTTATGGCTGAGGGAGATGGTGTCGAAGCAGCGGATGGCGCCCGAGGTCGAGACTATCCAGGGAAGCACCTTCTCGTTCCCGACCCGTGAGACGACGAGGAGCTTCGACGCCCTCGCCGCTGTCGTCGTCCGTTACAGACGATATGTCGATGAAACCCTATAAACGAGATGGTAGTCCTCGACCTCACACAGACTAGTGTTCGCCGAGTCCGAAAGGTCGGTCGGTGCTCCCGTGTTCACGGTGCGGGAAGGAGCTTCATGACGGTTAGCTGATGAAAGATAACAAGTAATCTAAGCATGTAATATTTAGAGGGTTATATCAATTAAAGAAGATAAATGCAAAGACTCCTTATGATTGCTATAAATGATTTATTTGGAAAGAAATTAAATAGTTTTGAAAGTGTCTTTTATATCTTCGTTTTGGGTTTGTTTCTTGTTTTTGTTTTCTTTGCCTTGTGATGCGATGCACTCGGGCTCGGATCGGTCGACGAGGGCGATGATGGCGTAGTTAGGGTCGCGGATGGAGAGGAGTAGGAACTGCCGGCGGCCCGCGGGCGGGCGGGTGGGGGACGATGCAGCCGTGGAGCTCGAGGTACGGCGCGGCGGAGCGCTCGCCACGGCGGGCCCGCACGAGGACAGAAGAGTCGCCTCGCTGGAATGCGGCGTGAAGGAGCTTCATGACGGCGTCCCGCCCGGGCGGGCGGTGACCCTCCGAAGGTTATCTCCTCGAGGATGTCCCCAATGCGCAACGGCGCCGCCTCCTCCCCGTTGCAGCCGCCCCACTCGTCTGCCCTGCTGCTCCCGGCGACGCACTCGATCGTCACCACCGCCGACCCCGCGCTGCCGGATCGCTCCATTCTCGGCCCCCTCCTTCCCTTCTCCCGCCTCGACCACGGGTGAGTTGCCTCTCTGCTTTACTTGCCTCCTTCTTCTGTGACAGAAGTCGGGCGAGGGTTTCTCCTTCGGATATACACAATAGGGTTTAGAAAAGGAGTTCCTTTCGAGATCGGCGAAGGTGAAAAAAATGCCAAATTTTGGAACGGTTCCAGCGTAAAGAAAGATTCTTTTTCTTTTCTCTCGAGGTAGCGAGCGGAGATGATCGAGCTCTGTGGACGCTCGTCTTGAGAGGTTCTGTGACGGGCGGAGGGAGGGAGGGACTGAGGGAGCAAGGTTGGGTGAGGTGCTGTTTCTTGGATCGCGTGAGGGGGCATGAGGAAGTCAAACCTTGAAGACGGGAAGCAGGAGGGGTTTCGAATGCTGTGCTCGTAGCAGTCCAAGGAAGAGGAGGACGTGCACAGTTTCGAGAGAGGGACGGTGGTGGTCCAATTCTCCGTCGTCGTCTCCTAGTTGGTGTCATCATTTCTCGAGGAGTTGTCCTTAGCGCAAGAGTGCGGCGCGCATCCCACGTTCGATGTTGCTTGAAGCCTTAGAAATCGTTCTGGTGGAAGCTGTCATTCCTCTCTTAGCTACAATGTCTAATTAACAACTCCCCTTCAATTCCTTTGAAGGTAGAAGAGTCAGTTCGGAAAGAGATCCATTATCTTCTTACCTTTATCTTTTGTTTTGTTTCCTAGAAATACCAGTAGATAAAATAGGAGGGCTCTCTCTTCTGTCTTGAACATGAAGGATGTTTTATTTCCTTTAAAATATTTGGGTATTTTGTTGCTCCTATCCTATTTCAGCCCATGATCCTATTGTCCAACAGGTTGAGAAGAGACTTAGTAATTGGAATGGTTCTTTATTTTCCCAAGCTGGCAGGATTGTTTTGATTAAGTCTGTTCTTAATTCAATCTCAGTAAGTGTTATTTGGATGCCTAAACCTATCCTAAATAGGATTGAACAAATCATCAAACGATTTCTTAGGCAAAAAGATCATGACAATAGTCATCCTTCCTAAAGATAGAGGTGGCCTTGGTATTAAAGACTTATAAATCTCGCTAAGTATGCCCTCCAAGTTAAAAGAATTGTGGCTTATCTTAATGAGGATCAATCTCTTTGGTCTCAAGTGGTGCATGGTGCATGCTAAATATAGTGCTATCAAACCATTGTCTAATTCTAGCAACCGAGTTTCTAGTTGGAGTTGGAAGTTGCTTGTTGATGCTATTGATCAACTAAAGGGGGGTCTCTTTAAGATTGTAGGTAATGGTAACTCTATCTCTGTTCTTTTTTATAGTTAGATTGTTTGATATTTCTATATATTATTGGAAACCAACTTTAAAATGTAATGGCTCAAAACCTAAATAGTTTTAAACAATCTTTTGATGATGACATTTGTAATCAAATATGTGATATTGCCTTGTCTCAATCATCTTGTGATGATAAATTGATTTGAAAACCATCCAATAATGGCATTTCTAGTCCAACAACTAAGTCTTCTTATAAACATGGTTCATCTTATTGTTCATACCGATTTACTAACCAATTAACGATATGGTATGTATCGACATATCATCACATGATTTGATGGAGCATATCAACAAATTAGTATTTACCGTCCATATCAATCTCTTATCAAATTGGTATATATTAGACAGTATGTTACGGTAAGAAGAACAAGTTTATTAAATTTGAACAAATGAATCTCAAATTGAGGGTGTTATGTTGGAAACTGGTCCATAAGAGATTGCAAGTTCCAACACAAGAGGGGAGTGGATGGAGGGAGGTTGGGTAGGGAAGGATACGGTCAGGTGGAGTCTGACCCAACGATCCTTGCAGTTGTAATTATAGCAAATGGGCTGTGGCTACTTTGGCAGGGTGAAATTTAATGGTGTGCAACCTAATGTACGAGCACTTCTGTCTAAAGTAGTGGCTTTTTCTTTAACCTATGTTGATAGATCCTCTTCTGAAGGGAGGATGGAGACGAGGCAAACACATGTTGTATGGATGAAACCTGAATCAAACTGGATCAAGATTAACATTCATGGTTCTGTTAACCCCTCTCTGCATCAGGGGGAAACAGCATTTTTTCTTAGGGACTCTAAATGGACAATGAATGCCTTATTGCTGGTGGCAGGTCTTTTGGGGAGCACTCCCTGATGAAATATGAAGCCTTAGCTGTCAAGGACACTACAGATTGCAATTAAAGAGGGCATAATAAACAGATTGATTCTAGAGACTGATTGCTCCGAGTTGGTGGAGTTTGTCAACACAAAAAAAGCTAACAGGGCTGCTAACTGGATGGCTAATCACACCAAAACCTCTCAATCCACTTACATGTGGAATTTTGTTTTCCCTACTGATTTGTCTTGTATTATCAGCTATGATGCCGATGGGGAACTTTGTACTCATTTTGCTAATGCTTAATTAGAGCTTCTTCTCTTTTTGGAAAAATAAAATAATTAGGAACTTGGACACTGCAAATATATGTCCGTGAGTCTTTAAAAACATGGGGGGATTTATAGCAAATCCCCCCACGTTTGTTGTTCGCGGTAGGGTTAGACACTGCAAATCCATCATTGCCAGAGGTCCCTGGAGCTCGAGAAGAAACCATTATAGCTACTATATATCCGTGAGTCTTTAAAAGCATGGGGGGATTTATCTCTAACATTGCCTTAAGTTTTTCTTTTTTTTTTTATATTGATGTTGATTCCTCTCTAAACCTCATAAACTTGTTAGTCTTTAAAACTAAGAAATCAAATTAATGTGAGTAAAGTTTATTTGAGGAAGAGAAACAATATCCGGTGTAAGTGCAGCTCAAGTCAAGTCTATTTCACATCACAATATATCTTGAAAACAAGAACTACTGCAAGAGATTATAGCTTGAAAATGAATGGCAGAGACCAAGAAATGGCAATTACCGAAAGAGCAAAAGAGTGAACATTTCTTAGATGAAGTTGAATTTTCCAAATACCAAGCACCCGAGCAATTTCCTTAAGAACAAGTGCCTTGAGTCCTCTTTCTCAAAATAGAATGCAATGCCCAGATACCCAAAGATAATACAACAAAAACAAGAGCATATATATTTGGCAAATTCAACTATCCTTGTGTCAGCATACCATCTCTTCAATAAAAATGCTATATTAAAAATAAAAATACCATGAACTTGCCATCAGTATACTAATACCACAAGATGTAGTTGCTTGATCTCATTTTTCATGCCAATTCATTCAGCATTAAAGAGCTCACTATTCTGAGCTATCAAAAGACTATGATTCCGGTTCCAGTAGAGACGATTCAAAATTCTGAAATTGTTCTGAACTAGCAAAAAGTTTTACTGATTTCAGTTAAAACTATTTAGCAACAAATTTATTTCTTTGCTTGAGCTTCAGAATCATAGTAACTAACACATACAGGACTTGGAAACGAATGCAAATAACATATAAATCCATAATGCTTCAAAAGCTACATATCTGAATCGAACCCAATGTTCCAGAATCCTTCAGGTGTCATTGGAGGGGCATACCTGTAACGATGCCTTGACACACCATCATGATGTTCGCAGCGCCTATTCACATGATCTGGATTACCATCATCACCGAGCAGAACTGCATCATAGAATTTCTTGCATTGCTGGCATTCAACTCCTTTAAGATTCTCCCGCTCAGTCTTCTTCCTTACAGGCTCCACGTACTTAAATCCCCCTTTATTTGGACCTAGAACAGAAATGCACTGTTGGTGTGGTATAGTCTTGGTGTTCATATCTTGTGTTTCATCATCATAATTGTTTAAATCCACATCTTTTGGAGGGACTGCAATATCTTGAGCTTCTTTGCAGGGGAGCTTGTTTATGTTCCTCACGATCTCCAAAGGAGTGTCAAGAAAGTCATCATGGAGATCCACACCACGAGCTTCTTTAGCCCGAGTATCCCTCCAAGATGAACTGCCTTTCTTTTCACCAGCTATTGGCTCTGATTTGGTGGTACCAACAGTATACTTTGGCAGAATGGATGGGCGGTAAGATGAATGAGTGACATGGGAACCATTGGTCAATCTTTTAACTAAAGGAAGATCGTGATGGACTGCAGGATCTTCATGAGAACCACCCTCAGATTTTGTCTCATCTGTCTGAGATGCAATGCTCGTAATCTCCTCTTCATTCTCTTCATAATCTGTGCATATCAAACAGTCACCCTATCGAGTCTATCAAATAAGCTCCAAATACATAACAGTCCAATACTAAGAAAAGAGGTTTATTGAAATAATTTCTAAAAGGTAGCTCAAACCTTAACCTCCAGTTATCCTTACTACTCAATGCTAAAAATCAAACAAGGGAAAAAAGAAGCTTTTGATACTGTTTAGAATCAGTGCAACCACAACACCTTTTATATTTGATTTAAGAATGAGGGAAGAAGAAAGAACTACCTTGGAGTCTTCTCTTTTTTGGATAAGACCTTGGCGAACTCTTTACCTCCTGCTTCCTGTCCAAGTGATGCTCATTTTCTAAGTTGTTATCCAGCTTCCTGATTAAGTAAAGGTATTGTGATTTCAATTGTTTGTAACTTGTTCTCAACCTGTTGTAATCCTCAAGCAACTCTCTTCTTTTAGCTTGCTCAATTGACAATTTCTTATCATTCAATTCACTTTGTTCTAATAAACTTTGTTGCAACTCCTTCCCCTCAGCTATTTCACTGGTTTTCTGCTCGAGCTGCCTTTTCAATTCACCAATTATTACCTCATTCCTTGTTAAGCTTTCAACTTCGTCCATAAGTTGTCCTTTCTCTAATTCATATTTCTTTACCAACTGTTCAGTGCCCATTAACTTTGTCCTACTTTCCTCTAATGAACTGCACAATTGCTGGATTTCATCTTGACAATGTTTCTTTTCAGAAAGAAGCTCTTCAATCTGATGTAAGAGGGCATGTTCTTTTTTCTTCCATTCAGCCTCCATTGCATTCCTGGTATCAGCAAGCTTTTTCTGTAAGAGCTTTGATGTTGATTGCAAACATGGAAATAGTTGGCTACAGAAGATTAATTCTATTTGGGAAACCCGGTCTTTTACTTCTTGAATGGTGGCCACAAATATTGTGCTGAGTCCACTCACATACTTCAAATCATCAGTATCACTGGAGTAATCAAATTTTGGTGCATTAACCAGGTCACGTTCCATGCCTACAAGAATTGTAGCAAGAGCAATGAGAATGCCAAATTCATGAACTTTCTAGGCAGTACAAGTAAGCCACTAAGGTATGATCTTCTACTATCTGATCTTAGTTAGTGATGCTGAATAGATCAACAGACTTAGAGTTGAATGATCTACTGAGTCAACCACACTAAGAAACTCCAACTAAATTCCATCTGCAAAAGAAGGGAAAAGAAGAAGGTAAAGGGACAAGTAAGGCAGCAGAAGCTCCAATCTTACACTAATTTCCTTTTCATGAGAATGCTTACATTTGGGCAATCCTTGATGCTACAAGATGAGCTGAAATCTAAGCAAACATTGAGAAACATACACAGGACGCGTTGAATACTTCCTGTTTTAGTGCCTACTATTTATTCAATATTATGTCCCTTTCCACTTCTTGTTAACCAGCTAGATAATCTTCCAGAAATAATAATAAAAAAAGTTTTGGATGATCCAAGAAGCAACCACAATTCTGTAAAAAGAAATTCTGTGTTGCTTGGTGAGTAGGCCTCTCGTAGAAGAGGCATTCGATTAGAAGACACATCCGGTATGGAAAATCAATGAATACCATACAAAGGCTCGAAAATTTACGAGTTAATACAAGTAAACTCGTGCTCATCCTTTTCACGTCCCACGGTACCCAATTAAATAACCTTTCTCATCAAAGAATGTCATAGAGAGTTCATCAAATTGATGTCTTGATGCAAGAAAGAGGATGAAATCTTTGCGACACGGAACCACAATGCTTCCACAATTAGACATTTCTGCTACTAATTTCCGAATCTATATCAACGAGAAAATAGTCCAAATCAGACCACAAGGCCGCCGGAGAAACCCTAGCAAAGTCTTCGCGTGTCTGGTGAAAGAAAGAAGAGGCACCAAAAAAGGGAGATCCACAGATAACATCATTTGATCCATACCCAGAGAAACAAAGCAGCGAAAAAAGATTCCTGCGATTACAATTTCGACGGTACTTCGAGGTAAAGTCCTCGTGGGGACGCTGGCTGTTGAACTGGATTGAGATCGCGAAGAGGGTAGAAGAGGATCGGACTCACCTGTGAAACGATAAGAGAAGAGCCGAGGGCGGAGGAAGAATCGGGGACGAACGAAGCCGTCGTGAGCACCGGCGAAGAGTTTCCCCGTTTCGAGGGGAATGCCGCCTTCTCCTTTCTTGTTTCTTCCGATTTCCCTCTTTTTTTGTTTTGCTCGTCTGATTTATTTTCCCGCCCTTTGTATCGTCGTCGATGCGAAGAAGCACATGTCCAGCATTGCGGAAAGTGGGTCCCACGCTTTGCCTATCTGGTCAAGTGGCGCGGCGTCGACTAAATACCTGCCAACGCAATTGAACCCGCGTCATCACCGTGGCCCAACCTTTGGTGGGAGTCCAGGGTAATTCAACTGATCAAAGATATAAAGAAGCGCACGGTGTCTCCAATTATCGCATCCTCGCTTCGTCAGATCGGGCCTCTTCCGATTCCTATCGCCCACTTCGCACTCTCGAAGGCTTTGGGGCCATTGCATTTCAGTTAGATCTTCTTTGTGGCTACAAAAACAATATCTTGTTTGTATTGATTACGGCTGAACCACTTGGCTCCAAGATGGTCCGTAATGAAAACAGTGAGTTTTCTTATTGTTTTCTGTAGATAGTGGAGGTCATTTTAATCCACTTATCACTTGCGCATTGCTCTGTATACAATTTAATCATTTCTAAAAAATGACAATTTAAGAAACGATTTTTTGGAATTACACATTAATTTCGTAAACTTTCATTTATGCTTGTTCATCACTTGGACGTATATCCCAACATGGCATATTCCCAAAAGAACCAAATAAAACTGAATCATCAACGATATCACAGTATATTTATAGGACAGCAGGATTACTTCCAAGCTAGCACTGCATACCGAAGCAGTAAATAAATGAAAAGTGTTTTGAGCATACACATCCAACTATAATACCTGTCTTGTACAATTGATCTTACAAAAAAGAGAATAGGCTGAATGCACTCCACTATAGTTCCTGTGTTAGCAAGTCTAGGCTCAATACATACCTCATATTCAGCACTTTTCCTTTTGGACCCCAAGTGGACTCCTACACATGGTGCAGCTTTTTCCCTCCAAGAGTGCTGAAAGACATGCCTACTCGCTTGAAACTTTGCAATGCAGCTCGGACAACCACATCTAAACGTGCTGCTTGTGAAATTTGCTTAACTAATCAGATCAAAGCACCACCAGTGCAAACACTTGAATGCTGCAAGCTTTTCATTCTAGTACTAGTTCAGCTACCAGACTGTAATTACCACTCTCTTCACGGTGGTGGTCTTACCCTTCAGTGTGTTCTGAGTCCAAAGAGAGGAAGAAAGAAAAGGAAAAAAGCAAAGCATCAGATTAATCACAAACAATAAGTTAATAAAAGGTAAAACAATTCTCAAATTCCAGATGCAACAGAAACAGTGGGTATATCAAAAAGGAAAGCAATACAATCAATCAGACCCCCCCCCACAAAAAAAATCAGAAATTACCAAAAAGACAATACCTATTAAGAATTAATGTAGCACGTTGCCTGTGCCTGAAGAAAATATGAATCCTTGTATTTTCTGCCACTTCCTATGTGAATCCCATTTCTTATCCAGTCCTCTCTATGTATCCAAGCATCACGACTAAAATCCAGGATACCAAGAATCTGACATGCAAAAAATCTGTACTCATGAATACTTTATTACATTTAGGAAATTTAAGAAATAATATGACCCTTCCATTTTGTTTATCCTTTTACCATGTACAACCAGATTTGACTATAAGTAGCATATCCATAAACAAAATTTCCAACTATTTAAAGTTTCTGATCAAAGCAATCGTTAGCAGATGCCTAACACATGCAGGTGGCAAGGAAATCTCAAGGAACCTGTCTGACAAAATAATTAAGGAAAAGATAACAACCATGTAGCATCATTTAATTTTCTAAAATATGCAACTCATCATTGAAAAGGACATTCTACTTGAGATTAATGCAATAAGAAACAGTATCAATTGACAAAAATGAAAACAAGTTCTCCTTTCCAGACAGCTGCTAACAAAGCTCATTCTTTGATCTCTCAAAAACTTGTCCATTGCACCAAGCAACCTAACACTAATCTTAGAACTTCAATGAAATTAATAATTCACAGAATTTCTCACTTAATTATGCATTCTCATATGTCTCCTAAAATATAATATGAATTATATGCCCAAAAAAACATAAGTAAAACTTTTAACAATTAGTTGCAAAAAGTGGCGTACAGCCTTCCTGCAGCTAATCGATGATTGAGACTAACTTCCTATGGTATGAGCCACAGAAGACCAACTTCCAGTACCTTGACCACATCATAACATCTGGTATTCAAATTTAACATCATTGTCCTCATATCAAGTTGTCGCGTCAAGTTGGTCCCTGTTAAAACATTTTCAAAAATAAACTTTGTCGGACATGGTGCATCTGCTGCCTTACCAGTCCAGCATATAATCTGAATCATCATGAATATACAAACAGTCAAATAGATTCACAACCTTGTCCTTCATCCTCTATTATGTAGTAGCAAACACAAGGATCTGCTTTAGATCTACATGGATCGAAACCAGATCATCAGATTTGAGAGGATCAAACTCAGATCTCTATCTAGGAAGGATCCACATTGATGTGTACCTAGTCTATTATAAAATTTTGGTCAAAGATCCTCACACTTCACTATCTGAAGTAGAAATGCAGTTATTGCATCCACATATTCAGTAGAGCATAGACCTTTATGTCAACTGTTGAACCTCCAGATACCATATGTTGAAGAATCGTTCATATGCTGTTTGTAGTAGAAATGTCATTATTGCATGCACATATTCAGTTGAGCACAGAATTTTATATCAGCTGTTGAACCTCCAAATAACGAGTGTTAAAAAAATCTATTTCTCATAAGTTAAAATAGGCATGCCAAGACATAATTTTTTGCCAAACATTGAAACATAAACAAGAAAAGATTCCAAAAACAGGATACATAACATAACATGACACGAGGGAGCATAAGAATTTCTGGATATCTTTAACAAAGAGATGGTTGCAACTTACCGCACCCCCTTTCCATGACACAAACAATGGGTTGGTTCTTGATTGCAGCACCTGTCCAAATTATGCTAAAACCAATCATTCCCTTGAACAAAAAGATCTAAACAGAAAGACAGGACTAAGGAATCATAGTGACAAACAAAATGTGCATGTGTATAGACAAAAGGCCTCAAGAACATTATTCATTTAATTTTATGTAGTTTAAAATTAACTATTGATCAATGGTATCAACTCACAATTGCAAAATTGTTTGATAATTTGTCCTCCCAATGGATTAGATATAGAAGGATATTAAATATTATGCAACTTTATTTTCCATGGACATGGAAAATACCTCATGTATAAGATTACAATAGAAGAGAGATCACATCAACATGTAATGCTTTGATCTCAGAAATTTCATAAATGTAGTAAGAATTGTCATTATCATAAAGAAATAGGTTAGATTAATGCTTAAAAATTTAAATGAAATAAAAAAGGACAGCATCTGCAATAATTTAAGTTTGCAATGATACAAGATTTAAGAACTTTAAAGGGTCTATTATATGTTGAACAAGGGAGACATAAATGAAGACAGCGGATGGCTAATTAGCATTTATTAAATATCTGAAAACTACAAGTTTACGGATTGCAAAACAAATATATAATTCAAATGAGGTGATTGGTCCAAAGTTATTTTTTCCTACACTTCCTCCAGTGCACAACACAAAGTTAGTGTTCAATGATTCAATTCACAATCCATGAATTTAAACATTCAAAACAAAATGTTCCTGTATTAACTAGGTTCTAAAACCTGATTTTATTGGTCTGACACATGGACAGAGCAAAATCATCTGGTACGATTTGCTACCAGGTAGTTACAAAGTTGCATTGGGTGGTAAGCCTAAGGCCCAGTAGTATAGGTACCCCTTTTCTTGTTTTTTGTGTTTTAGAATCCCGAACAGCTGGCCCTTCCCTTTGCTTCAGCTCCTCTTCCCCTTCCTCTTCCTCTAATAAACACACACACACATACTGCCCATGCATTTGCCTCCTTGCTGGTGTATAGATCTCTCTCTCTATCTCTCTCTCTCTCTATACTTGCAGTGGTTTGAGTGCAACTTACTAAAACCAAGCCACACTGACAATCAATACATTATACAGTAGACTATAGACACTAAAATGGTATCAAAGTAATAATGAAGTCTTAAAATCTCCATATAGTGCAAGTCAGAGTCGCCATCATGTGTAACTCCAGTTGCAGCTTTAGTCTAAAGCAAATTACAGTACCAAAATTCAGGTGCTAGTTTATAACTTGGAAACTAATTATATTGAACTCAATTTCAAAACAAACTCAATAGAAAGCTTTGTTTTTTTGACACATTAACAAAACAATAGAAGAGGACATATGGAGATGATAACTATTTAAATTACAGGGCATTGTGGTTATAGATCTCTTTTTCTTGGCAACAATGTACTTTCATGGACTAACCTCCACAGTGTCAATTGCTTCATTTGAAGGAATAGCATGCAAAACCCTGAAATGATAAACAATTTACAATTACTGAAATTTATAAGGTAAATAACTGATCAAAAATATTAAAATTTGCCATTTTCTGCTCAACTTGTTTCAAATTAAGTAACTAACTTTAGCCAAATAATACAAAAAAAACACACGAGATGAAAAAGAATGATAGCATAGAAAAAAAAAAAAAAAAACAAATAGCCAAAGCAAAATTGATTTATCTACGACAAGAAAGCACTTATAGTTCTCAAGCCTCAATGCCTTTTGATAACCATTTCAAATTCCTTGACCTACAATTGCCAGTTTGAGCAACTTCATCGATGCAATATTCCAATATTTAAATTTTCCAACAAATTCAAAAAGAAAATATAGGTAGACAGCAATTGTATGAAAACTGGTGCTATAGAAAAGAACCAATAACAAATATCTTAAGCATGCCATGGTGCAACTCAAATCGGGAGTGACCTTAATCCGAAGTTGCAGAAGAATTCATATGTAAGTACGGTCCTCAAAATGACAAGATTATGTCCACATTAATAATCATGAATGGAGGACAAACCTCTCTTCAACTGCTCCCACAAGACCAGCTGTCAAAGATACTCCACCTATCTGTCAAAAAAAAAAACAAAATAAATGTAACACACTGAACATGTCAAAACACAAATAAACTCAATGCCAAGACTTCGAGAGACTTACCAGCTGTATGCTGCAAAACAGCTTCCTCTTAAGGTCCAGTCGTCCTGCAAAAAAGAGTCAGAACCAACTGTTAAGTTATTCCAATGAAATACTTAATAACTTGCAAAGATAACTGGAAAAATTAAACCTGTTGAAAGTATACTACTAGTAATTGCTTCAGCAAGGCCAAGTTTATCATCCTTTTTAGGTCTAGATGGAAGCATGGAGTAATTATCCCACATGTTTAATCCACTGTTAACACCCAGATAAAGACCATCTGACATGTCAGGTCTCCTTGAGAATTCCATATGCCATGTATCTTCCAGCATGTCCTCATAGTCATGAAACCTAGAATAAATTGAATTTAAATGAGCATATAACAGGCAACTATACAAGATACGGAGAGCAATAAAATTACCGAATAAAATCTCACCATGGGCGGGGAGGCTGTGGATATTCTTCAGGAACAAGAAGTGCAGGATAGAAAAGACCCATAGGAGGAACCTAGAACAATTTCACAGAACAAAAATAGTACACGTAATTAGTTAAACCAGAATTTTCAAGAACAAGATAGGATTATTGAAACTGAAAATAGGTTATTTTACTGGAAATTGTATATCAACAAAAACAAGAACTCATTACATGAACCAACCCTATTGCTTAGCATAAATGATCACAATATAGATGATAATATGTTCATCCTTTCTACTATATAGCATTATTTCCTGGTGCATCCGGTCCAACCTAAAACTGGTATGCAAACTACACAGTCACTCGGTCCAATTAGGACCAAGGCTTATTGCCCAATTTGGCGCAAAGCCCAGGCTTACAGCCCAGTTTTAAAGGTTAAACAGTTTGTTTTCATCGCTATCCATTGCCTCACAGCCACTTCTTCTGTCTCCGGTGCTCCAACACCTTATCCTCCAACTCTTCTTCCTCCTCCCCTCTTTTTTCCCTGTCTCTTTGGTCCATGCGGTCTGAGGTATGCTTTGCTATGTTCTAGACTTGCGCCAGTCTGATCAGAGATTGGCACAGATCCAGTACTGATTACCATCAAAATCTTTCTGTATACCAAAGTTTATATTCACAAAATGAAAATGTATATCATGTAATCTAGCTATTACCATAATTGCAGAAATAGTTGGTTTGTTGCATCATTCAATTGAGTATTTATAAAGCTATTAAAGAGAGCATATGCAAGCACTGAGATGTCACAAGGTAGAAAATTATATGTCATCATTCAATCTCTATCATTAATTAACCAGAATCCTGCTAAATTGTCACCAACATGCTCCTTGTACATAAAGAATAAACAAACAAGAAACTCCATGTAAAAAAAGAAGAAACTAACAAAAAGCTAATGTTCCATAATAAGTCTTGCTAGAACTAGAAAAAAGGTTTTTCTTCAATAAAGCATTAATATAACATGAAGCACACACGTCCTGTAAACATGTATTCATATTATGCATGAATAGATTTAACCGTATGTATACAGAGAAATGATTATAAATACTCATCTATTCATCTATGCATAACCAAGGGATTATATATATACAATCAACATTTACTAATACATGTAATCATATAAGTATGGAGTCCCAAATATAAAAAAGAAAACAATTATGATTTGGTGCTATATTTAACTAGATTAAATAAAATATAAACAGTCCTAGAAGCCCACAATTACTAACCAACTAAATGCTTGCTCACCAAAATCCACTATCCCAGAAAAAAAAAAGCTACAAAAGTAAATTTCACAACACTGCTGATTTTAACAAAATTTTAATTCAACCAAAAAAAAAAGAAACCTACATTAAGGGCAGATAGCCTTGTCTTATGTGAGCCAACAGGTCTAACTTCATCAAATGAATGAACTATGGCCACAGCATCATATTCTCCTTCCTGTCAAAAAGAAAAGTTTCTTAGTTATGAAACTTAAGATTTGAAGTAGAAATTTGGTAAGATAATACTATATAACCATCTATATTTTTAATTGACCATCTCTAACACACGCACTAGGAAGATGATGTAACTACATTAAATCATCAACGGTGATATATCATGATGCACACATGGAATATGGTACGTAAGATAGAAATCAACCAGTAAATATATCAGCTTAAAGTTGAATATGAAAAAAAATGAACAACGGACAGCTATGCAGAAAAAGAAAAACAAGTATTTTAGCGCCACATGGTAACATAATATGACTTGCTAACCCATAAAGCTCCACGTCCAGTAACTCCTACACCATCGAATTTGCTAATGGAGTAAGCATATCAAATAAATTATTCAGTGATCCATAACTACACAAACCAATCTACAATGCACATCCAAAACTGGCTATTATAAGATCTCATACATATCTGAATGAATTCTAGGCCCAATAACTAATTCCAATCAGCCGAGTACAATGTTAAAAGATAACCATTGATAAACCTTCTTCATAAACCATTATTTTGTAATTACATTTATATCATGCAGAATGCTGCTGCAAGCTTGGGCTTGCTGATGCACTGCCAAGATAACTTGTGTCTCAATTTTTAACCTCATTCCCCATTCCTATTTTATTTTCTTGAAGACTTGCATAGTTTTGTTTGACTAAAAGAGACACCGAAGCTAGCAGGTAAAACCCACCCCCTTCTCTTTCTTGGTTATCTTTTTTTCCTTTTCTTGTTATAATCTTAGTGTGCCTGTGAAATAATAGTTTGATAAGAACCTAACCAAAGTCTAATACTAAACCAAACCCATGATCACAGTTATTTTATCGCACCAAACTTGATGATCAACAGCCAAAGAGTTATTATTTCTGCTATCATAATTGGATCATAAGTAGCCTCTCTCCTAAATGGCAAATGTTACATAGTTAGAGGGCAGGTTCGTAATTTCGTGCCGTATCGACATTTCAAGTTTTGCTCGATATGGTACAGTACAAGTGTACTGAACGGTATGCTAGGGTGTACCACTTGGTACGTATATATATTATAAAAATATAAAAATCAATATATAAAAATATAAAAAAATAAAAAAAAAAGGAGGCGTACGTTGTCTTAGTGATGTCGCCTCCTTTTCTTCTCCTCAACGCATCAGACGAGGAGAAGACCGCATCTATGGCGTTCGGCGAA
Source organism: Musa acuminata AAA Group (assembly GCF_036884655.1). Lineage (NCBI taxonomy): Eukaryota > Viridiplantae > Streptophyta > Magnoliopsida > Zingiberales > Musaceae > Musa > Musa acuminata. Next base: position 44,057,603 of record NC_088329.1, on the reverse strand, counting down.
GACGTCGAAGGCCACAGATGTCTATGGCCTTCAGCGAAGAACGTGGCAAAGGCCGCAAGTGTCTCCGGCCTTCAGCGAAGAACACGGTGAAGAATAAGATGAGCCGCCTCTCCATTACCTCCTGGATCGAGATCGTCGAGGGAGGGCGGCGCTGAATCGGGAAGCATCAAGGTTCTCCCGATTCTCCCTCTTCTTCGATCGCCTTCTCCCTCTTCTCCCTCAACGCTTCTTCTTCCCTTGCTACAACCAGTGAACATAAACTAGATGCCTAAGCTGGTTAACTCAAAACTGACAATTTATGCTTAGGGTCAGTTCAGTGCCACCGATATCATTTGTGAAGTAATAAAAAAAAACTTTACTAATAACATGTTGAAAATAAAAAAAAACAGGTCATAATATTAAATGCTGGCAACAAACTCACTCTAATCTGACAGTAAGATTCCTTTATTTTGTTAAGCATAAACATGTCAATAGGCTTCACCAGTGGATTAGTTTGAATAGGTGGCCAAGTCTGATGGTAACGCTGTAACCACAAGAGGCATCTCGAGATATCCTACATGAAATAGATTAGTGAACATTTAGTTTTTGTTTTGTCAAGGTAAGTAATAAATAACCAAAAAACTAATTGATGAGTTGTTAGGCATATATCACAAAAAATAATAATGAATAATCAAAATTCTTGACCAAAAAATTTATTCACGATTTTTTGGGAATGAGAATAAACCCAAAAGTAAAAAATTCATGTCAAACCTCTCCACCATAAGGCAACGTGAGAACTGTAGAAGGCAAAGCTACACCATCCTGAAAATTTATGCAAAATTATGATATATAAATTAATAAAAAAATATTAGAGCTCAAAGAGTCAAAGTATATGCTTGACCCAAACCCATGCATATCACTTACAGCAACTAAGTGCTTAATGCCATTACAATATGGAAAAATATTCTGCATTCCTGTCCTAATCAATTAAATAAGAAGTGAGTAAAGCATTTCCTTGCCTCGATGCAAATTACTGATGTTACTTGAGCACCAATGTTAACAACACAAGCCGTAGATAATCCATTCCCAAAGGTTGCAGCTAGACCTTCCTGAATTGAAAAAGGATTAGACTGAACATACAATATATAACACAATCTAGTAGCAACCATGAAAACATAAAACAAAAGAAACTTAAACTGAATCTCTCACGAAATGACAAAGAAAGCCATCAAGATTCTCTTGTACCAACAAAAAGTCATACAACTAGAACACATGGCCAAAGAAGAAATAAAAATTAGAGATTTGAATTTTTAAATGAAAAATGGGGAAAATAAGTATAAATGTAATACCCTGATTGAATCTCACGTCGAAAGTGAGCAAAGCTAAAATTAGCTATAAAAATCAAATATACTATAGTATTGGACTTAAGCATTTTGGGCCAGTGGTGTACTACAGTACTAGGTTTAAGAATTTTGGATCAGTGGTTCGAGCTCAACAAAGTTTATAAACCAATTATTCCATCAAGTCAGATCATAACAATTGGTATCGGATCCAACCTAATACTATGCATGGTAAAAAGCTCAATTAAGGAAGGACTACCCATAGACAAGGCCGGAGAATACATCACAACGTGAAGCCATCACTAGGATAAATCTCACGTTCATCATACTAGAGTTTGATTCCAAGCTATATTAGACCTTGACGAGATGTCAAACTCTTAAGTGGGGAGGACTATAGCATCACAGTTTAGTCCTTCATAAAAAAAATGTACAAAGGCTAAGATTGACTTATAAGAGCCTAATGGGTAATACATCAGGTTGGGTCATAGTCGGGTCATGACAATAAAAATTATGCAAGTTTTAAAATATACACAATTATACAAATCAAAGGCAATCTAAAATGTCATTGTTGAACTATTAGAAAGTTAGTGTACATCTGGACCTTGTCCAAAGAACTAATAAGACATTATTCTGAGATTCAGCAATGAGCGATTAAAACACTATATGCTGCATTTGCAAAATACTTAAAAGCAAAACATAATGCAATTGGGTCTTTGTTCCCTGCATGTACAGACGTAGACGTAAGCAGGTTTCAAAATCTTTTGGTACATAAGAAGGGTGACATGGCTTCGGCACAAATGAATTTAGTATAATTTTAGCAAAATAATGTAAATTAGGAAAGAATAGTATCACATCTTTTTCGGACTTTGAGGAGTAGTTTTGTGGTATATTCCGAATCGCCTTTCCATTAATATTGAATTATCTATAAAGAAATTATTTCAATTGTTAGATTATTTTTTATACAACTTAAACTTGAAGATTTAAATGAATTAAGTAATCAATCGATGAATATACCTGATTCTACCATAAAAAAGAACGACGAGACTCCACAGGCGATGGATCGAGATCCTCAATCTTATATATTTGTATATCAATATGATATGTTTGTCGGACCCAATCATGAAATTGATCCCATAACATAGTGTACTGATCAGGGTTTACTGTACCGATGCGTACAACTCAGTATGGGCGGTATGTACCGATCCGACACGAACCGCCCGTTACCGGGTGATACTGATCACTTGACCTCGTATCGAGCGATACGAGGTCTGTACTAGGGGGTAGCAGTCGAAATCCGATCGTTACCGATCGAAGGCTGAGATTGCCCTATTTCAAATGGTCAATTTGACCACTTGAGGCTTAGAAAAGGGTTTTTAAACTCTTTCCTCCCTACTCTTTCAACTCAATTCACTCTCTCAAACTTTTTTTCACTCATATCTCTCTTATTCTCACATTTTGACTCTCTTAAACTCAACAAAGCTACGATTTGAGCAAATGCGACAAAGCCTACACGACATAGACATAGAGCAAAGCTCATCGTACTCACAATCGTATTATGGAAAATCTTACAACCAACAGTAGTATAGTGTAGTTTGTCATACTTTTCCGAGCAACAGTACGATAATCGAACCTACGAGACGGAGCAGCAGATCAATAGCAAAAGTAAAAGTTAGGATATTCTCTATACTTGCTACCAATACATGCCACACTCATCCTTACCTCAAGAGCCGCCTCAGACATGTGATTCACGACAATCAGACTACGATCATCATCATATTGATGCACCAATAGCATACAATGTATCAATACAAAAGGTTACAATTTCGATCTGTACCAATGTACCGAGCCCTGCTCAGTACGATACGTACCGAGGCATACCGATGATACGCCAGGGTTTACCGATGATATGCCCAAAATCATAAAAAAAAAAAACCTAAAAAAAAAAAAAGAAGTTAGATTAGGATTTTTAAGTTAAAAATAAGTATAATTTTAGCAAAAATAATGTAAATTAGGAAATAATACCATTGCATCTTTTTCAAGCTTTGAAGAGTAGCTTTGTGGTACGTTCCAGATCATCATTCCGTTAATATTAAATTATCTACAAAGAAATTATTTGAATTGTTAGATTAATTTTTATACAACTTAAACTTTAAGATTCAAATGAATTAAATAATCAAATAATTGATATACCTAGTTCTACCATAAAAAAAAATGATGGGACTCCACATATGGTGGATCGAGAACCTCGATCCTATATATATGTATTATCAATATGTTATGTTTGTTGGACTTATCATGAAATTGATCACATGACATAAAGTACTGATACATATCGTATATCATTGATGCATCAATGTGGTGATGATCGTAGTCTGATCATCGTGAACCATACGTCCGAGGCGGCTCCTGAGGCAAGGACGAATGTAGCATGTATTGATGCGGAGCATAGAGAATGTTAGAACTTCTACTTTCGATATTCATCTGCTGCTCCGTCTCGTAAGATCGATTATCATTGTTGTTTAGAGAAGTATGACCAACTATCACCGTACTGCTATTAGCCATAAGATTCTCCATAATATGATGACTGTGAATACAATAAGCTTCGCTCTGTGTCTACATCATGTAGGCTCTATCATATCTGCTCAAATAGCTTTGTTGACTTTAGAAGAGTCAAAATGTACGAATAAGAGAGAAATGTAAGTAAAAAGAGAAAGAATTTAAGAGATTAAGAGTGAAATGAGTTGAAAGAGGGAGGAAAAAGTTTAAAAATCCTTTTCTAAGCCTCAAATGATCAAATTGACCGTTTAAAATAGAGCAATCTCAGCCATTGATCAGTAATGGTCGAAATCCAACTGTTATCGATCGGTACAGGTCGATAACGATCGAATTACAACCACTACCACCAGGTATAGACCTCGTATCACCCGATACTGGGTCAAGTGTTCGGTACTGCCTGATAGAGGACAATCTGCATACCGGTATCCTATCAGACTAGTACATACCGCCCGTACCGAGCAATACGCATTGGTATAACAAACCCTGGCTATAACTTCCAATTTTGATAAAATGATAGTAATATAGATTAGAAACTTTGTGCTACATCCTCCTCTTAGAAACAATTACTCACTTGAAAGAAATATGTTTCAGTTCACTACAAAAGAACTAATTAATGTTAAAGAAGGTATGCAATGTGACAAATGAAAGAAAAAAAACATGCTTTCCACTTAAATACAAAAGCTAATAATAATAATAAAATTTCTAATACAGGATAACTAGATTTATATAACATATCATAACACAATAAAATAACATTTTTTAGTTAGAAAGTAAATTTTAAAAGTACCTTAGATGGCAATATGCAAAGTAACTCAATGATTGATTAGGTTTTTTGTAAGCATAACCATATATTTGGTTCAGCAAATCACCACAACACTAACAGAAGAAAAATATGCTACAGTATGTAGCCCAAATACAAAAAGAGTGCTCTATGTTTACCCTACTAAGCAGTAAACATAATTTCTTTGCACCTGATGTACCACTGCCAAGCTAAACTTTAGGTCACGCAGAACAACAGACAGCATTTCTTTGATTTCTGCAGAAGAAGAGTCATACATCATGTTTTTACAGCAAACAGTTTTCACCATTAACTTAAACAAGGATAAGGATTAAAAGCAAAAGCTTTGTTTATAACTCTAGAACCTTTTACAAATCTAAAAGAAAGTTACACTGCAAAATATTCGAAAAACTTCTTAATGAAAATTTTCAAATTATTTGTTACAAACACAGGCAGCATAAAATCTCTGCACTGCATACCAAATTTTCCAACAAAATGAAGAACAAAATATCTGAAACAAATATTGAAGCTCTCGGTAGTTTCCAATATTGAAGCTCTCAGTACAAAATAGCTAAAACAAACATTGGCATCACTAACAGAAAAAGAGGGACAAATCAAGAATTTTTAATGTTTACAAAAGTAAATGCACACAATATTATCTTGCTTTTATTTGCTGATTTAAAGGTTAAAAATTTTAAACAAAACACAGTTGTACAAGAAGCAACTTCCAAAGAAACTAGCCTACCAAAGTCGATACGAGTCATGCCAACTACATTGAGATTATTTTTCATCATGTTAAGCATTGAGACTATCTTATATCATACAAGACATCTGAACAACACAGAAACCACTATATGTACAATTGTACATATTGTGAAGTTCCTTATCATGCTTTTGGCAATTACATGATATAATCTGAGCTTGTGAAAGATTAAGCAAGACATTTTCTATCCAGAACAAGGGCTTGGAACAATTAAAAGCATACACATGCAAGATAATATATAGTAACACATTATAATAAAATGGGAAAGCGACATGTGGCTCATGAAATTCATGGTTACCCATTCCCATTACATACGAGGGTCATCCCATCGTTGCCCCCTGTCCTCGTGGTGACAAGTGGGCACGTTGGGCTTGGCGTCATGAAGGACGTGAGGTCAACCCCAAATTGTTAGAAATTTATGCCTTTGTTGTTCATGTTCCCAGTACATATGTCTAAATAAATTTTAGTGTTGGGAAGCATGCAAAGAGAGAGAGAGAGAAGCAACATAGTGGTTACCCATACCCATCAAAAGGCTCCAATTTGATAAGCATGTCCTCTACACCAATTGATCATAACAAAAAATAACACAAATCAGATACATACCACGGTTGTCAAATGTTTCTGGCAAAACAAGAATGGCAGAGTATAAGTTTCTCTCTCCTGAAGGAAGATGAAGTTTTTCGGTTAATATCCAATTCCAAATATCATGTAAATCTTCCAAGACCTGCAGCAAAATAAAGCCCTTTTAATGAATCATTATTTAAATTTATAATATTTTGAATCACACTAGATCTTTGACATATATAAACACCAACAAATGCTTAAAAAAAAAATCTGTTGGAAACTCTTTGGGTCATAATGGTCTGGCTTGAATGATGTGGTTTAGATGGTAGAGCCTTCAGTTTCAATAATTTATTGAAGGCCTCAAATATTCTTAATGTTAATCAATGTAACTTGACTCTGGTCTTTAGTTTGCACTGACTGACTTCGAGGTTTATCTGTTCCAAACTAGCAGCTGGTTATCACTTTGTTGCATCTGCATAGTCTTTTCTTCTTCATCGACAAAGATAATATTTGGATCCGCTAGTCAAAATGTTCTAAATAATATATATGGAGCATGTATCCTAGTTTAATTTCTATCAACTACCCAATCAAAATACATGAAAAAGAGTTTTTGTACCAATTTTTAAGATGCTGAAAATGTGTGGTAGCCATCTTAACACATCAATTATGGCAGAAAAAAATGGCCAAGTCTTATAGGATAACAGTAACTTCATGCTGTAAAGGATGATGCTGTGAAACATTAAAATGGCCATGTCTTATGGGATGATGATAACTACCTGCTGTAAAGGATAATGCTGTGAAACATTAAAATGGCCACGTCTTATAGGATGACTTAAACAATATGGCTCCACAGAAGAAATTTTCAGGGCTTCTTCCCCACATATGAACTCCTTGAACATAAACTCTTCGGGAGGGGACTCTCCATCATCATCAGCTTTAGAATTTGAGGGTTCACATTCAGCATCCTTGTCCTCTGCTCTTTCTGGAAAAATCAAAACCATTGATAAGCTCATTTAAAATAAAGAAGGGAAAAAGAAAGCAAATGCAATCTTACAACAAAAAATGACACGAATAAGGACACACCATCTACCAGTGAACCTGACACATTCATCTGTTCAGAACAGGGTTTGCCGTACCGAGCTGTACCGCCCGGTACGGGCGGTACGTACCGGTCCGACAAGTTGTCGGTACGCGGACCGCCCTGTACCGGTCCGCACTGTAGCAGTGCTACAGTAACACTGTAGCGCACTGTATCGGTGTACCGCTCGGTACACCTCGGTGTACCGCTCAGTACACCTCGGTGTACCGGTCGGTACACCCGTACCGTACCGTACCGAGCATGAGTCGAAACGCCGGTACGGTACGGTACGGCGAACCTTGGTTCAGAACACCACAACAACAACAACAACAACAAAAAAAACTCTTTTATTAATTTGAATTGCAGAAGACCTTCTCTTGGTAACAATTGCTTTTTGAACGTTCATCTCACCACCACCGGCTCTCCTTTGATGCAACACCTCACCTTAGATTCCAAGGAACCACCTTGGCTACCCTCTTAATCATATATACTTATCAACCACCAATTTCTACAAAGTGTGGTATCATCTTCTTCGAAGTTTTAAACCCCTAACTTTTCCACCCTATTGGCCACCTTACTTCTTTTCAGGCAATTAAGCTTGTATTCCCTTATCAACCAGAAAAGACCCCAAAATCATATTTTGCCATCAGATAAAGAATAAAAATCACGATGATAGTACCAAGGCTTTTAATTTTGGGTACCAAACACATACTGGCTCTAAGCCATAACGACGTACCATGTTGGTACTTGAAAAATAAAAAAAGATAATACTTGGTACTAGTGTTTTCAAAAGGCACTCAGACGAAGCAAGACCCAAGCACCTTGCAACACCTCAGAGAAGGCGTTTCAATGAAGCACTGCTCAAGTGAGCGCCCAAGCCAAATCAAGTCAACTTGGAGTCTAGGTTCGATTGGGCGAGTAAGTTGGTTCAATTGGACCAACTAATGTGATCCCCTGCCCCCCACCCTGACGCCAGACCTAGTGAAAGAAACCAGAAGCGACACCCTACTGCTTGTCTGCCAGCTTCATACGCTCCGTCCACCACTGAAGCCCCGTCTGCTTTGTCCGCTGCCTTTCTCCACCACTAAAACTTCATCTGCCACCCTCTCTAGCTTTGTCTGTTGTTGGTTTCCACCTTCCTCCACAGTTGTTGTTTACTTCTCCATCTTCTCGGTTCTCTCTCTCATTTTATAGAAAATACTTTCGTCGATTAACTTATTGCACTATATTGAGGTGGTGCACTGTTAGTCTGTTACTACATTAGGAGTTCAAACATAGGAGTTTGTGGTTGATTAACCTGCTGTCAAAGAGTTAGAATTCCCTGTTACACTGTTACCATATTGAGGTCGGTTCACTTAGTGCACTATTTTTATTTTTGTGATACATATTTAATTATTCATCATATATAATTTTAAAAAATCTTATTTGGGACATATATATATATATATATATATATATATATATATATATATATATATATATATATATATATATATAATCTTCCTGTATCTTCTTTTGGTGATGGCTCTGTTCAAGTATACACACACACACACATATGAAGTTTGGCCTAAACTTTATCAGCAAATGACACAATAATTGTAAAAGAAATCTAGAAACTATTTAGGCGCTAAATCCTCTGTGTGATGCAATGAGCAATACAAAGGTTCAAACTAGCACACCGAGGCAGCAACTTAGTTAGTCAAAGCAAATGGTAAAAAATTTGTCACAATAAAAATATATATTTTAATAGTGACTTACATTAGGCAAATATCCTCAAAGAGACTATGTACTTAGTCTTAGTCAAACTAGGAGACTATGCACTTAATCAAAGCAAATAAAAAAATGGAATAACAAAAAATACTAATTTTTTCATACCAACTTCCCATTAGTTTGGGTGAAGTCTATAGAAGCTATGGAGCAACAAATAGGAGGGAACATAAAATGAGAAACATCAATCTAGTAAAGTTAGCTCTCTAGGGGAATACCAAAATAAACTGAATGAAAACAGTATAATCAAATATGACCAGAAAGTGTGATTTGAGTAGTATCAACTGCCAAAGATCGGTTTGTCTTTTTCTCCATCACATTTGTCCAAGTATATGAAGTTTCACTTCTGCTTTGGTGTGAAGCATAGCCGTCAACTGGTCCCATCTGCAAAGCAACATAATGTATCTTATAAGCTCACATGATGAATTTAGGAGCTTCAGTTCCCAGTATACACTTGTTAAAAATCAAATTAAACTCCTTTTCTTTCTTTCAATCTTATGGCATGCACATGCATATCAAAAGAAAACAACTTTAAAAAATAATACAAGGGATAACCATGAAACTGTTCAACACATTTCACAGGCAGTACAGGTAAGAACAAGTCATGAGAAGGAAGATACTGCATGATAGGATCATATTAATATAGTCTTCTGAAAGGTCTGCAAAATTAGTTTCCAGACTCATCCAACTATGACCTAATGTAGCAGAAAAGAGAGAAATATGAAGATCTCCACTTTGATTTTGTTCATCTCCTCATAAGCTTAAAGCAAATTTTGTGTGTAAAATTTTCCATAATAATATCTTGGAATTTGGAACTTCACATGCAAAGTTTAAGTAGCCACAACTGAGAAGATACGACAAAAAAATTGTATCTGTAAAGTAGGAGGTATCATACTTCCCACAGTGAAACAAGTACCAAAAGAATGTAATAAGAAAAATAGAAATGCACAAAGGACGAGACAAGCTCAATCTACAACCAAATTATTTGCATTCCCCACTTACTAACTTCGTATTCTAACTAAACTGGCATAAGCAGAGTGAAAATTCTCCACATTGCCATCTTAGTTCCAAAGAAAGATCTGACAATAAATATGTCAATATCACGTTTAACTCCATCAAGCAAATAGCAGCATAGTGACCTAATACTCTCAGTTAATTTACAAGAAGTACTTTCTTTAGATGTTTAAGATCAAAACTCAGGCTTTTTTATCTTTATATCTTTTAATTTCTTGCAAACAGACTACTTTTGCCACCTCCTCAGACCGGTCACATAATTTAGCTTCTGTTTATTTCTTTGTTTGATGATGATTTGATTAACTATAACAACTTTGATTACTCCATGATGGTCATTCTGTATCATAAGACTTACAAGTTGCATGGACTCACTGAATTTCACTCGATGCTACAAGCATGCTAATGCATGTTAAGTACTCAGAATCCACTTATCATCATGTCAATTTCAAAATTGCAAGTTAATAGTACCACCAAATGACACAAACCACATAGTTAAGAACAAACATACCTTACGAGGAAATGAGTTGCTTTCCACCTCTTCATCTAGAAATGGGATCTTCAAAAATGATGCAATCTGCAAACAACAAGCAATCCTTATTACCTAAGTTTGATGGTCATTATTACAATAGATTAATTCCAAAGGAAGATGGATTGGAAGCTCATTCATTACAGTGTCATATGCCTTCTCACGCTCCAATTGTTGGGATGGAATTGCTTGCAAGTTAAGCACCTGGAACCAAAACAAAAACCATAAGAACAGGAAGGAGAAGAGTTAACTAAGTACAGCAACATCGATCAAAACCTCATTACCTGATCCTGCACACTTCCCGTCAGTCTGTTGTCGGAACCCTTCACATGCCGTGCTATACAGTGAGGAATGTTGAATGGTACTTGCTGATTAGCAAAGCCTATTCTAACATTTGCAGATCCTTGCATAAACATTTAAGAGATAAACACACCCAAATCAGATGGGGAGAAACATCAGACATCCAAGAATCTAAAGAAGGTTGAACGACACAAATAATTCAACAATGCCAACCACTAAATCAAAACCAATGAAACCTGGCTCTACCAAGAATCCACCAAATCAGGGCATACAACAATCCCTTCCAACAATATTGCATACTTATTTTTCTTTAGATATTCGCAAAGGGGAAAAGGTTTCAAACTCCAGGACCAGCAGCTTCTTGAAAAGTAAAAGATGGAAATTAGGGTTCATGACCTAAATTGATGACATCAAGTTTGAAGCCATGCTCGTTGATTAGCTGGGAAAGAATCATGGCTATGAGATGATTCCTGAAGGGATAAATGCCTTCCCGAATGTGGACTAGTTCCGAAACACCTAGAGAAGGTTGACCACTACATCATAACCAATGAAACCTAGTTCTACCGAGAGTATGCCAAATCAAGGCACACAACAATCCCTTCCGACAATATTGCATACTTGACATTCTTTAGGTATCAGCAAAGGGGAAAGGTTTCAAACTTTGAGACCAGCTGCACGTTGTAAGATTAAATATCAGAATTAGCGTTCGGTATGTAAATTGATGACGTAGATCTTAAAGCCATGCTCACTGATTAGCCGGGAAAGAACCATGACCTTGAGGTAATCCTGAAGGAACTAATGCCCTCCCAAATCCGACTAGTACCCTAAAACCCGAAGAAAAATGAACGGCACAAATAATCCAAGGCCACTAACCACTATGTCAAGTCCAACAAAACCTAGCTCTTTCAGGAATCCACCAAATCAAGGCGTACAACAAACCGTTCCACCAATACCACATTCTCATTGTTCATAAGAGATTAGCAAAGGGGAAAAGGTTTCAAACTGCAGGAAAATCACTTCCTGAAACATAAAAGACCAGAATTAGGGTTCGGGACCAGGATTGATGACTTACGTCGTTGATTAATTGGAAAACCACCACGGTTTTAAGGTCATCCTGAAGGGACGAATGCCTTCCCGAATCCAACTAGTACCAAAAAACCTAAAAGAAGGTTAACGGCACGTGTAATTCAAGGCCACAACCATTGCGGAAACCTAGCTCTACCAAAAACCCACAAAATCAAGGCATACAACAATCCCTTCCAAACAATACTGCATACTCATCGTTCTCGAGATATTAACAAAGGGGAAAAGGTTTCGAACTGCAGGATCGGCCGCTTCTTGAGAAATAAAAGACAAGGACTAGGGTTTGAGACCTGGATTGATGACGACGAGATTGGCACCGCGCTCGTTGATCAGCTGGGAAGGAACCACGCTCTTGTAGTAATCCTGAAGCGACGAACACCAACGTGAAGCGTATCAAAAGATCGACAAAGAAAAGAAAGCAAAAAGGAGGAGTGGAACGACGGAGGAAGGGGAGAGCTCACCATGACGAGAAGAAGCAAGAAGCGAGCGACAAGCGGGATGGAGAAGCGCAGGTTCGAGGATCCGCCGGAGCGTGTGATATATATACGGAAGCAACAGAGAAACCATGTTTCGGTAACTTGCGGTTTTGGATCTGTGATGCGGATTTACGGTTTTTTCGGGTTTACCGTCTACCCGATCCGACCCGTTTAAAATAAAAATAAATTATAATGAGATGTATTAAAGTCTAATTACAATACCCATTTGATTAATGAGGAGCATAAAATTCACGAGTAATAAATATTACTATTTTTAAAAAACAATACTTGTTATATTAAATGACAAATACAATAATACACTAATCAATTCGAAAATTTCAATAGAGACAATATATGTTATCATTCCTATTTACATCTTTAAACACAGAACTTAAGTATATTATTTTCTCCATTAAATCATAAGCTAATTGCAGTTGTATACGTGTCTAATACTTACAGACGAATGCGAGAAAGATCATCCCACAGCATCAAGAGATGAGAGGAGAGATTAAGCAGATAGTAGAGCAATCATAACCAAGGAAAAGTTATCTCAGTATCTAGTCAACTCCATGACAACAAAAAAGATGGAGGCCATCTGTGTGATGTGTAGACATACATACATACGTATAAAGTTAATATGAACAAGATGAACAGAAGTAAAAGATAACCTCATGATAGATGAATTAATCATGCACAGCCAAGTCACCAGTCATCAACAAAATAAATTAGATGAATTCAATAAAACATGTACAGCTACAAGAAAAATATGACAGCTTGATGCTGAAATAAATCTGTATTTAAGCTAATTCTCAATCTCACTGGCAAGTACCCATCAGAAAGAAAACTCAAAATCTGAATGGGACTTGTGGGGAAAATGGTGCCCACATGGGAAGATAAAATCTTATCGAGCTTTGCCAATTAGCAACTCATTCAAAAATTCACCCTGGTAGATGAGGAGCAGATGTACAAGGGCCTACCTAAACTTCAAAAATCTAACCCTCAATAATACTAAATAATGAATTTTGACCCACTAAATACAAGCAAAAAAGAAGAATCAAGACCAATTTGCACAATTATCACAGCTGCAGATTCTGCATCAAGTCGAAACAGCCAGTTCCCATCTTCACTGGCTGGCCAAGGGAGACGCTAGCTGATGGGGACTCCAATGTGTCCACCTCTCCATGGAAAGCTGATTCAATAATGAATTTAGTTGCTGTCTCAAATGTCATCTTGCCAAACGGTGAGGTGTTGAAATCGCCCATTCCAACCCTGTTCATGGGCCGATACCCTCCATGAAAAGTCATAAAATCTGCAATAAGGCTGAGGTGTCGGATATTTACTTGTATACCATATAATCCAAACACATCTGTAACCTCTTTAATAATGGTTGCTCGTGCTGCTTCCACACCATAGGTATTAAGCATTGCATGTATATCATTTGAATATATGTGAATGATATCTAAAAATTCCTCCAAATCCCAAAGTGTGTTGAAATTCACTCCGGCAATCTGCAGCATGAATGGATCAGTACTCTTTTTATTTTCTTTCAATGAACACCTTTCAATATTCTTATACTCCTTTACGTATACACGCTTGGCTGTTCTCTGTGCAATCTGCATTAAAAAATTTGATCAGTCTAAACCCAACGAAGTAAGCATTTGCCTAAGCAGATTCTAGTACATCATCATCTTAAAAACTAAATTATTCATTTCACAACGTAATATTATCAATATGTGAAATATAGGGTTAAGAAAAAATTTATACTATTCATCCAGAAATAAATAGATACAGAAAATTAAGCATGCATTGCTACAAACAACCATATGCAGGAAGAAGTCCAAGCATATAAAGCTTTCTTTGTTATTACTAGCAGGAAAAGTACCTCAGCCAGCAAAATTCGTGGTTCACTTCTGAAGATGTAGTGAACCTCAAATTTCAATCCTTCAGCCATCATGTATATTGTTCTCTTGATCTTTTTCTTGCTACTTTTCGGCTTCCTGGCCTTCTTATCGGCCTTCGACTTAGTTTCCTTCTTGCCTTTCTCCGTAAGTTTTGACTTTTTCTTGCCATCTTCTGACACGGGTGTAGAGTCAGCTTTTGATGGGCTCTCAGGTGTTGCAATGTCCATGTCAAACCCAGGACTTCCCCCTCCCATAAGATAATCCTCGTCTGCTTCAACATGATCAATTTCGCTTTCAAATCCTGATTGCATTTCTTCATCATGTTCGCCTGCTGCAACAAAGCTCTCTTTTTCAATACCATCATCATATTCTACTTCATCATTTGCTTGCTGTTTTCTCCTCCTAGAATCTGTTCCTTGATCATCAAGACTTTCATAATCCTCATCACCACCATCAACATTTTCTTCCACCGTGTTTGATTTATTTCTAGATTCATCTTCATCAACCCCTTCTTCGAAATCATTCTCTTCCTTGCCAGAAGCAACCTTAATGTCACTGATCCTGAATATCATATCCAAGTGTTTTGCGATGGCATCTTCCATGGCCTCAACAAATGTCGTCTCGAGAACTTCTTTGCAGTCTTCTAATGTTAATTCTGAAAAGGCAGGATAGAGTTCACTTGGATAAAGGGTCATCTTTAGCTTATAGATGGTTGAGATCTGATTCCCATGAATGGAAAATGGTACAGTGCAGACCTCCATTCTCTCCACAACATCAGCCAAAGAAACCCTCCTTAACTTTGCAGCAAGGCGTTCGGCATCATCCCTGCAAGATATAGAACATAATGTAAAAGTGATCAGAGTCCAGAAAGCTTTCAGGAAAATAATAACATGAAGATTTAATTTTAAAAAAATGATTTTCATTGTTTGTGCACATACATGATTTCTTTCAGGACACAATGAATTAAATCCTTCACTTACTTGGTCTTCCAAACATGCAACGGACAGTTCATGAGAGGAGTCCGAATATCCTTCGATGCAGTCATCAAGATTTCTTGTAAACGTGGTATTCCCAATGTAACATTCATATCTCCCTTGCCAGCCAAATGAAAAGTATTAAGCCTGAAAAACAGAATCTACTAAAACGTTAAATTGCAATCATCTGATACTGATAAGAATGTATAGCACTGAAACAGAAATATAGCTTCTGATAACCAAAACAAACAGTTTTCTCATAAGATGCAAGTAGAATTGTTCAAGATGAACAAGTACGAGCATAAGACAGCACAGGTAGTTTATCATCTATTTTAATAGTGCATAGCAAAATAAATTTATAAAGATATCAGGGGCCTATCTTGAAAGATAATTCTATTTTTTCTAAGAGGAAAGGAAAACAAAGGAAGAGACAAGCATGAAGTAAATTATCTTGTTGCTAGTGTTTAATTAGCCAAGGCACACATGAATCAATATTATATAAGTACATGATATTTTACGAAGTGCACTGAGCCAAAACATTTTAAATTCATTCTCCACCTACATAGTAAAGAAGCCTTGATGGCAAACAAAGAAAAAAAACATTGTAAATATCATGATTTGATAGACAACATTTCAGAAAGCTTTCCTTAATCATAAAGAAATCATTCTCCAAACTCACTTAAATAAAGAAGTCAGCAATAAAACCTAGTCTCCTAGTACAAAATAGTTACCCAAATATATTATTGCACAAAATATTAACATCTTATATCAAATGACACATAAAACAGATCTACACTACATTACGAAACATGTATCCTTAGTTTAGTCTCTCGGAAAATGTCATGAAGGCTGTGCAAGGCAAATTTACAAGATTTTGACACAAAATAAATAATACCACCAGCAGGGCAGATTTACAAGATTGTGCTCTCTAAAATCAGACTAACTCATTCAGATGAAACTATCAGATATCATATTACTTCAACCCTTCAGCAAAACATAACTAGGCAAAGACTTTACATATATCAAACAATATTCTAAAATTCTTATGGTTTTTCCAAGTACCTAGCAAATAGAGAACTTGACAAAATTCTTTGGACACTTGTATACTTAAGTCAAATGCAACAACCTCAGCCAATCAGCTTAACTTAGCATCATGTTCAAAGGAAGTACAATATCACCAACATATCTCATCATTCCATTACAAACTTTCAAGGACTGGAAAAAATTAAGAATGTCACTGCTAAATTTAATATCCCATAGAAGTAAAAAGTTGATAGGCATAAGAGTTATCAGAAAACACGTATTAGAAAAAGTTAGATGTCTCACGTCATCTGTGTTGATGGTTCCCCAACAGATTGAGCAGCAACAACACCAACAGCCTCACCAGGCTCAGCAAGACTTGATAGGTACTTGAGCTTCATTAATTTCATAAAGTCCTTCTGATTTATTTGATGAGGAAAGCTCTTCTGATTCTTCAAAATAAAATCAGTTGCTTTGTCTCTTAAGGAACATGGCAACTCCCTAATATAAGCATTTGACTTTGCCAAAGATGTGTCTGAAATTTGATCACTGAATTTTTGCAAAACAACCTTCTGATTCTGAAATGATGATCATGATATTTCAGATAGAGCACAAAAATCAAGATAACAATTTACAAAATTAACAGCCTTACATCCAAAAGCATTTTAAATTCAGAAATATGGCTCGCCTTAAGAACGTCAATACCATCTTCCCCATATATAAATTGGATAACCGACCCATCAGCATCACGTACTGTGTGATCATAAGAAACTTTTAAACACTCAAGATTTTTAATAATACACCGCTGCAAGTATCCACTCCGAGATGTTTTAATAGCTGTATCAACCAATCTGCACTTACTTCATGTTAGTCGACATGCTAGAAGAGTTCAAGAAATTGACACTGACAGATACAGGCTTTTTGACAAATTAACGCTCATGAGTTAACTAATATATACAAAAAAAGCATAAGATATACAAGTATGGCATCCACGCATACATTCACTAACTGATGTGCACATATATAGACAGGTATTCTAAGACGCAATATAACAAAAAAAGCTAAGATACATCTAATAATGACTGAATTGAACTGCATAAAGTACAAAATTCACTATATACCCATCACGTCCAGCCATGCAGTGAAAATAATATTCTTGAGGCCGAAGACCAGTTAAAAAACGATCACTAATGAAGCCTCCTGCACGACTTGAAATATCCCAAGGAGGAAAGCAGGGCAATGTTTTTCCAGAGACCATACGTGGTACTCGTTTTCCTTCCAACTCTTGTTGGCCCAACAAAGAAGAAATTTGTGTCATATTGACCTACAAAGAAGGGGAACGAAATTGCAATTACCAACCATATTCCAGATCAAATAACTTGCAAGTTTTTTAGAATATTCAGATGGTCAGTAAAAGATGATAACTGGTACAGAATTAAGGAATAAATTTTTGCATATTGGGAAAGAAAATCTCTTTTTCTGCATTCCAGACATACTGTAGAGTGTAGACTAAGCTCCATGTTTCCGCTCATACTAGTGAAATATGAGGCAAGTAATTAAGGATCAAAAACTAATGCAAGAATAACAAATAACATTTTGCAGATTCCAATCCCAAGAGAAAGATGTATGTTCAAGCATACATGTTCGTTTTGATGCTAGATAATCAATATCTTCATAATTTTGCTTCAAAACCCAGATCCACGAGACAACAATTGTTACTGAATACAGGAATAGCCCTTAGCAAACTACATATTTAGGATAGATATTCAAATTATAAACTAGGTTTACCATAATATTAAATATAGCAATGTGCTTATTTTCTTGCACAGGTGATGGATGAACTTATTATACATTCAAGACAAACTCAAATCACAACATGCACATGGAAATTTATCCTGAATATGCATTATAATTATATCCATTACCAGTACAACAAGATAAGTACTCAAAGCTAACCCTACAGGTCTGCATAAAGGATCAACTCTAATTGGTTTCCTCTTTGAAATGATGGTTACAGCAAAACCTTTCATAATATACACTGTTTGCTTATAATATTGTTTCAATTGGTGTGTCTTGCTAAACTTGAGCATACACAGAATAACTTGAAACTTCAACTAACTAGGACTAAGATCAAATATATGAACAAATTCAGCAATAATATAAAGGTCAATGTAAACTTAAAATAAAGGAAAGAAACACATAGAAGTAAACTTCAACATATCTTAGATCGACGAGGGGTGCTGCGAGCCGAGTGCCTCTGTGATTAGAAGTAAACCCAAATTCAAGTGCCTCTGTGAGGTGAGGCTGGTAATTTGCCCACATGTTTGCTTATCAACACTTTTCTTTTATCTGTTTAGATCTATGGCACCCACATAACATTGAAAGTAAGCCAAATCCTTGCTAGCAAGTGTGACCTAGAGTGTCATATGTAAAATTCGTGAAGTCTGTTATAGTATAGGACAGCTTGCTACGTTTCAGTTTTAATGGGTCTTAGCACTTGAAATTACCATTCCAACATTCACCAGTAAAACCATTAAATACTTAAGACACCAGCCTTTCCACTTTATTTGCAAGTGCAGTGCAATCAAACTGACCATATGACCTAATGTCCAATGTTAACTCGGATCACTTCACAAATGGCTTAGAAAGCTAAATGCTAGGGTCCACAAGTTTCCCCTTCATGATTCACCATCATGATGGTACATCAGAAAAAGAAGATAGAAACTTCTTTTTTTCATCTACTGCTCATGCTGGTCAACACGCAGCCCAGCAACACTGAGATGTTAAAATAACAAGTGAAAAACCTTGATTGTCTAACATGCCAGCTACCAATAAAGGAGTTAAGAAAATTTGGTAAACCATAGACCATAAGACATGGATAACACAATATTGACATGCAAAAATACTACCAAGTGATAAAATTGTTATTACTTCAAGTTAACGTGACATAGAAGCCACAAATCTTGGCCACCACCAATGCATCTCTTGCAACAAAAAGAAGAAAAAGGTTGTTTCAATTCAGAACTCAAGCTTTGTTTTCCGAGACAAAGAAGCACAAGTCCCAGCTACTAGACATGGAGACTCCGAATCACTTGCCACATATGCTCCAGAAATATCATCTGTAGGACTTGCGCTCTTCAACACCCACTATAAAACCAAATTGTGTTGCTTGGTGACAGAAAGAGAAAAACATAGTTCCACATCATTTTTATTTCAAACACAGAAACTATAATAAAAGTCCTATTTATTCAGTGTTCAAGATCACCACAATACGACTAGAACCACATACAAATTGCATATGAAAGAAAGTTTCTAGCATATAAAGAACATTGGCATACATTGATTTGTTTAAGCTAGTTAACAAATTAATAAGGAGAGAATGTGACGAGAACTTACCAAGCCACCTTTAGCTCCAGTAGTGGTCATAAGAGAGAGACAGTTCTTCAAGAATGGCTTCAACAATCCATTAGGAAATAGGGTCTGATTTATTTCAGAAGTCAGACTATTCAGAGAATTTGACATCATCCTGTCCAATAAGGCAGTTGCTGAATCTCCATTACCACGTAGAACTTTCTCAATCTCCCTTTGCAATTTCATTGGATCTATACATGCAAAGACAATAATACAAGAGGAGCATGAATTAAGATATTTAAACTTTAAAGAGAACACTACTATAACTATCTCTAAATGATATCAAACTCCTGGAATCATTGCACAAAGCAAATATTATCTCCAAACCCAACAAAATTAAAATCTCAGTTCAGCTTTTATCTTTTAAAAATTATACATTTATCAAAATACATCAAAATCTCTTTGGTTTTAGCCAAAAATAAAAAAATATAAACAAGCAAACTTCGGAAACTTTAAAGGTATCGAGCATAAACAAAATTTAAATAGGACGCAAAATCTTTCATTTTAGCATTAAAATACACTGATTTAAGTTGATTGATCTATGAATAAGGGTGCATGACAAATTACAAAATATAAATGATTAGGGAAAAGGCTATAATTTTTCAGACTGTAAATTTAATCTTTCTTATTTCCTCTAGAGAAAGAAAACATCTAGAAGGTGCATTAATCCAAGCACAGAAAGAGGAAAATGAAGAAGGCAATACATTAAATTTAAACGAGAGAAGAAACATATGTAAAATATGAATCTCTAGGAGAGAGACTAAGAAAAAAATTAATGTGAAGATAACCATACATGGAATTATGTGACAGACACCTTCTCGACCAAATATGCAACATGAATACAGTGTTAGATCATAGATGATTATTTAGAACAAACCTCCATCACCATCTTTAGTTCTGGTAAAACGCATATGGACCTCTCCACTTTGTATTTCACTTTTCTTTAATATTCTCTCTCTCTCAATATCTGATTTCTGACTGAGTAGAAGGTCGTCTACTCCGCAAGTGAACCCATGAATCTGAAATCAGAATGTCATTTATATATGCCCACAGTACAAGAAAGAAAAAAAGTACCAAAACTTTGATAATAGCTAAGCAAAATTAACCTGAAGAAAAGAAGTAAATAAGCGACTAAATACAGAAAGCAACGTTCCCGCAACATCTGGACCATATAGTTCATGGACTGCATGGACTAAACCATAAGTTCCAAACTGTGCTTTGTCAATCATTCCATGTACGAGCTCATTGTTGTGAATATGCAACACAAGTAAAGTATGATCCTCCCCGATATACTCTTTTTGTATTCTTCCTCTTTTTTCAATAGTAAGTGGCAAGCGACCTCTAGTAACAAAGTTAAGGATTGCAGTAATAACCTATAAAATTACAAAAATCATCAGCAAAAGTTGGATGTAAAGTCTTCAGATCATTTTACATTTTAGACAGCAAAGGACTCATGTTAAGCAGCCTAAAAGGAAACACAACCTGTTTTCCTGTCCATAGTGGTGTTGGCTTCCAAATAGCAGGGGGAAGAGGCTGTATCTCATAATCAGACCATGACACTGAAACCTTTTGGCCAAATCTATTACGTTGAGAATATGAAGTAGGAGGGACACTGGAAGCATATAAAAGCTGATGATACTCTTCACGGGTCAAAAAAGTGTCCATCTTTGTCAGAAGTACAGCACTTACGATATGATCCTGAAGAATCAACCACAGGCAGATATTTGACACTATTAAAAACCTTATATATATATAAAACCTAAATACATCATCAAGAGTTTGAGACTGAAAAAAATTAAAATTAATCTTCAAATCACTTTACCTGAATTAGCCCCCTTATAGGGTGCCCACTAGTGGGAACAATATATTGTTTGTTCGCATTAACAATGTTAATGGCTTCGGCACGTGAAATTTCATCTTGTGGGAGGTGTACATTCATTTCATCACCATCAAAATCAGCATTATATGTGCTGCAAACACAAGAATATATCATTCTTTGTTGAACTCCAAGCTAACCAAAAAAAATGCAAACACAAATAAAAATGATATAGAACCTGCAATTTGCATAGTGCATGCGAAGTGTCTTTTCTCCTTTCAACACACGAACAACATGAGCCATCATACTGGGCTTGTGAAGGGTAGGCTGCAAAATTTTAAAAAAAAATCATGACTCAATAAAAATTTTGGAATTATAAAATAGATCATGCTCCTAAGAAAAAAATACATAATTTTGTTGAACATCATACTTTTGTTCAGATTATTCAAAACAAGGTTCGTCGACCCATACTGAGCGATACATACCAATCTGATAGGGGATTGATATAAGCGGTACATACCGGTCTATCAGTATGCCCCACCATATCATGTGTCGGTATGTTGGTACGGATCAATACATATTGTACCGACAGTTGGTCGATATACCGATATGGACCTTTAAGGTAAACCATGATTCAAAGGATTATTAGTAAATCCACTTTAATTAATTTATAACATTATAAACTGACAAGAATGACAATGGAGGCCCATGTGGTAATAACAATTCTAACTTCTCTAGTTTCAACGCGGACCCGCTTATGGTCACCCAATTCAATTTTCTAGAGCCTTTCACCAACAAATAAGCTCAAGCTACAAATCAAATCAGTATAAGTGTTTCCATTGGCATGGATTTCGATCACATTCAATGTTCATTTATGGTGATGTAGAAAGCAAAGGCTGTATTTAGAATCAAACTCATAACTTCTATAGTGAATAGATCAGTTTAACATCACAATCATTTGAGGAAGTCCACATCATGTAACAATAATTAAAGTACCACCATACCAGACAAGCAAGGACATGATACTAGTTACAAGACTTAAAAAACATAGAACAAAAAAAAAATCCCTATACATAGCTGTCAGCCTGGAACCTCATGAACCAATTTCACATTTTATGCAAGACAAGAATACTAGCTATCTTAGCAATATTAACTTTAAGCAAATGAAAAAGAACAATTATCATTGACAAATAGAAAAAGTGTCATAAGCTCGGATCAAACCCAAACAGAAGCTAGCAGAAGTACAATTATCCATTGCTGAGTTAAACAACCAAACTTTGAACTATAAAAAGATTCAACGGAGTCATAGGAGCAAAAGATGCTTAATGTGAAACCTAGCATGTATGCATTTCCTTAGAAAGTTATAAGATATTGTACAATGCGTCTACCTACCATGGATATCAAAGTTGATGAATCCTGTATATAGAAACTGACTCACACAACATTCCTTGGGTGAAGGTATGCTTAGAGGGCCAATCTTTAGTATTCAAAGTTCCTTCAAGGTAGTTCAGTTGATTGGGACATCATCATTCCTCACAAGTTGACTGAGTTTCATTCTCTGAACAATTGCCACTTACACAAACCACATACTGTTCCATTCCACAACTGTCATGAACTCGGTGCACAATTCCTTAAACTCATCAATTTGTAACATCTTTTCAACTCAAATTCTGCCAAGCTACATGTCATGGACAGCTCCTTTTAAGTTTAATTCCTATCAAACATTTTTTTTTTTTAGGCTTACAGACATTGAAAAGTTCTGTCAAGTGATACACATCACTTATACTTTTGTAAGGATATGAATGCAAATTCCTATTTTAAATGCCACGTTGTTCTGGACAAACTAGTTGCCCAAATCACAAGTTGTTGGACAATGTGCATTGATTTGTCCTCATTCAGTACACATTCTTCAGCTATCCAAAACAGATCATTGCAATCCTGAGTAGTGCGTGTAAAGCTGAGCAATCTGAAAATTGCACAAAGGCTCGCTCTCAAAAGTCAGAGAAATATGGAATAATTACCAATGGACTTACAATGAATTGCTTAAAATTTAAAATATGTTTTGACATTTTGGATGTTAATATGGGAACAGATGCTCCTTCAACATTATGAAAATGTCAAAATGCTAGACTCATGCTCTTGCAGCATAAATGCCTGATTGACAATTAGTATCACAAGGAGACAATCAGATATTAGTAACCAAAAAACTAATCTGTCTATCAGACATCAGATCATCAATAAAATGAAAAGACAAATCAAAAAAGAAAAAGAGTTCCACCACAAGATGTAATCACCAGTGGCCATCATTTTACTTCAAACTCCATTCGAAAAAACACAATTGTTGAAGAAAACAATAGGCAACATGTTGATTACCTGTCGATTAACAAGCACAATATCTCCATCCTGCAAATGGCGATACACAACCTTGCCTTCAAATTCTGATTCTGGGCCCGTTCCAAGTTGGGCAGTCATTCCTCTAGATGTGGGCAACTTTCTTGAAATTGCACTCCGCATATTTTGGCTTGCTTGTAATTTATACATTCTTTCCTTGTCCTTATAATGTGTAGCTCCTGGATGAATATCAGCACCATTGATTATAGCACACCGCAGTTTATTAACATTCCAGGGTGTCACTCTCTGCAGACAAAAATATTTGGTATAATAATGAAATAATATCAATAATTAAAATGATAGTGTGAACTGTGTAGGACAAAACAATAACAACAGTAAATGATAAGCACATCAAAAATTGATAATTATGCTTAACCTTAGTACAATGAGAAAAATAAGATGAAATTCAGTTTTATGTATATGCACATTTATATGATTATCTCTTAGGAAACAAAATCCAGAAATAGAGTCCCTATAGCTTCGACTCTACTTAGACAAATTCGATAGGCCACCTTCCAGATTAACAAAAAGGCGTGACAAATGATGCCAAAGTAATATCCAAACATCAATATTAAATAAAAAACAACATGACACCTGCAGTGCAGTTTTGAACATGAACCCGGAGTAATAACTCCTCTAACATGTATAAGTTTAAAAAAAAAATTAACATCAAGTGCAGTCTTATGCACATGTGCACGCAAACAAGAAAGAATCAACAAAATAAGTCACGAAATCATATCTTTAATCTATTTTACAAGATTTACCTCAGGATATGTCAACCTCAATGCAAAATAAGGAGGAATCCCTATTTCATTGACAGCTAAGTAGGGATCTGGAGATATAACAGACCGACAAGCAAAATTAACCCTCTTTCCCATCATTTTCTGTCGTAGAATACCCGACTTCTTCTCCAACAGTTGGCGTATGCCACTTGCTTCCTTGTCGCTTTTTGCTGCCATTAAGATGACATATATGATAAGATAACAATGATTCGACATCCACAAGAGAACTGATGAATGCCATACAATGCATAAATAATTTTCAAAACAGGAAAGATAAAATAATATGTGGCCTCTAATTTGGGCAAGGAAAATATGCCCACCTGAATGACACGCAATCAAGTTTCAGAATCATACTTAAAAGACATAAATGAGCAACTTTATATGAAAATAATAAGTGAATAAACTTCTTGTTCTAACACAAAAGAAGGCAAGGTGAGGCGGATTCAAGTGAGGTTGAATCAAGTTAGCTAAACATATAACATATATTCCATAATTGTTGTAATTAAATATTATGTTCCTGTTATGTTCTAAATTACTAATGTGTTTCCATATCCATCTAGTTTAAGAGAAAGTGCCTTCCAAGTCATCTATATCCTTCCCACATCATACCAATCTATATCAGCATATTACTGTCCTAAATAATTTATTGCATTTATGGTGTATTTATTGTCTTTCATGGCCAATGAAGGACATTTAATTGCCAACACGAATTAGTTAGGTCCACTGCCAAGTACAAGGCACGTACATTAGTTTGTTAGCTATAAACTGTAAAATGGGAGTGTTGTATTGGGTACCAGAATATATGATTTTATAATTTACTGATACTAATAAAGCAAAATCATTCTACAAAGGGCGAAAAATTCGCAAGTTTTGATGCATGACCTAACATAAATTTTGTATGCAGCATAAAACCCACAGCAAAATATCTATCAAGAAGATTGCCATCTCTGTATCATTTATGTCATCTTTTCACTACCAAAAAAGGAATTCAACAACAAACATAAGAAAATGCAATCAAAAGTTGATAAAAATGTCATACCAAAGCCCTTGGTGCTATCAAACAACACATTCACACATTTTTGAAGGTCCATCCAGCTCCTCAAAATATCAGGATGATCAGGATTAGCAACAATACAATTCTTTAAAGCAATATTGGCTTGTTGAACTTTACTCAGCAAAGTATTTTGTGGATGTTCCAGTACCTACATAACAGCAAGACTTGAAAAGTAAAGAAGTTACAACTATCAATTTGAAACAGTACATGAAAAGATCAGGATCAGGATAAGGAAGCTGACGTTGCTGGTAGTTTCTGAACAACTAAGCAAAAACTTTAGGCTTAGGTACGCACTTGAGAACGCAATAAAAAAAGATCAAAAGATTGAAAGTGCTGGTAGCTTTTTTAAGTATGTAAACATCTAAACAAATGTGCTGGTATTAGCTTTTTAGAAGCACACCTAAACGGATCAAAAGCTCTAATCAAATAATAACTTTGTCATGGCCTAAATTTTTTACATAATAGTTTAGGCCAACTTTTTTGTCACCTACTACTTTTCAAACAAACAGCATAAAAAATACAAGTCAAATTATTTTTCATCCATCATTCCTTGCAAAACTCTCTCAATTAATATGAAGTAACTTCAAAGTGTAAATAGAAAGCCAGAAATTAAAGCTGTACCATGAAGTTGTTTACAATGTAACCTGAACCTAACCCTCTTCAATAAACCCGAGCATTATTAAGGCTTAGTCAACCCTAGATCAGGTACCTGGGCCATCACAAGAACACAATTTAGGTCAATTCAGCAAGGTACATTTTGAGATGTCATGTATAAATGACATGTCAGCCTATACCAGCAATGAAGAGCCCGCCAATTCCCAAATCCAGATCCCATTGAAGCTCTGGAAAGATCGCCAGAGATCATCCAACTTAACATCCTAAGCAATGGAGTCTCAGCAGTGTACCACCCGTACCGAACAGCATATCCTAATTCAACCATGGATGAGAGAGCAGACTACAATATATTACTATATTTTGTTTAGTTCCAAATAAGTAAATTGAAATCCACCCAGCCCATAAGAGTTTAATTTTGTACTATGTTTCTCTCTCCCATCCTTTGGAACACTACCCTAACATAACTGTATGCTCCCCCATCCTTCCCTGTCATATCTCTTTCACTTTCTGCATTTTTCGTCCAGTAGCACTGTGTCTTAGCACCTGCTCTTCCACTATCCTTTTTTCCGTTTTTGACATTTTTTCCCCAACAGCACAGTTTCTGTACCGGTTGGTGCACCAACCCTACTGATGTACCATAATAATCCGGCCAAGCACCAACAAGGGGAAAGTGAGGCAATCCTTGATTATAAGTGGAAAAAGATGAGCTTTTCCACAGATCCTGCACCGGTACCAAATCCACATTATGAATTTGCACAGATATTGTCAGCAGTGCTAGAAACACATTACAGATTTCAGATGCTCATTACAAAATAAGTGACTGTTCAACACAACAGTTTTATCCCAAGTTTTTGAAAGCACATATTGTGCAAAAGTTATAACCACATTTTTCTTAAGTCCATGCAATTTTAAGTTTATTGTTAGGTGCAAAACCAAAACCAAACAAGATATTAGAATGTAACAAAAGACATAGGATTTCTTACCCCACGACCAGAAGCCCCAGCAGCAGGACGGAACTTGCTCGGTGGAATAAGAAGAGTCTTCAGGAAAAACATTGCAAACCCTTTGTTCCCTCGAGAGATACTCAGGTTTTTACAGTGAATGTCGGATATAAGCATGCAGAGATTTGCCTCATTTTTCCACAAGTTGTTTAAAATAAATTCCACCTGAGGTTATCAAAAGACAGAAAAATATCCAATTAGTACTGCACTAAAACAAATACATAGGAAGACATGTTAAAAACTGAAAGGTAGCTTAAACCTCAGAAGGTAACAGATGCTTTTGTCCAGAAGATGACATTTGTTTGATAAATTCAGGAGGCAAGTCGCCTAATTTCACTTTTTTTTTTGACAAAGGTGATTCTTCATCCATTTCTGAAGCACTCTCTCCCCTTGACTGAGTAATGCTGGAATATTTTGCCTCACTGGATGATTGATCCAGACTAGAATCTAAGATGAAATTGGCTCGTATATCAGATTCCTGTGTGGTCTGCAAATATTTATATTAAAGGATTAATACAAAATTCTACGACAAATATATCCTTCTTTAACCCAAATTACATATATAAAGACAATTTTAGCCAAGAAAAAAGGAAAAAACTATTTAATACTTAATCCACTAGCACAGGAGTTAAATTAGATCTAATCATCCTCCAGTTTAGGATGATCTTAAAGAAAGATAAACTTATGGACACCTTAAGTCAGAATGGACAATAAGTCTAATAATCAATAAATAAAATCAAATTTATTTTAAAATAAAAAGCATCTAACTATGCAGCTATAGCTCAATGAAAAAAGCCACTTCAAGAAATGAAAACTAACTGCTCAAAAATTTTATGAACAAGATTGAAGGAACGTCCCATAGATGAAGAGATCTGCCAGAATTTATAATACGTATTATCATGTATTTGAACTTCCTCAGACATAATGATTTAGTAGGTAAAGACATTAACCACAGATCGATCATCCAACCGACCCCAATGGCAGATCATGGTATTTATAAAAAGAAAATATCATTATAACAGATGAAAAATATTTTGCTAGTGGGCTACACTAGTCGCTTATCTATATGTCAGTATCATATAAATGGTAAGTGACCGCTGGATAATTCAACCGATGCTTCAAGCACATATCGAGTGTCTTGGGATGTCATGTAATGAGTAACAGATGAAGGATTGAATAAACAATAGACCCAATTTCAGAAGTTAAAAGAATCACTCGTAATATAATCTCTTTTAAGTTCTAACTAATTAAATCACCATCAAATGACTTTGTTCACTTGTTACATGAATGTGTAATACCTAGATAAATGCCACATATAGAGATATGCTAGAACACAAGTGGCTACAAGTAACATGCTAGAAAACAAGTCTTGCATTGCTAGACTAATGCCAAGATAGCCTTTCCAAGTGAGTACAAGTTGGCTTGGCCATGGAGTATTCTAAAATCCATGCTCATACATAACTTTAGCAACCGGAAGAAGTTAATCCAACTATATCTTGAAGCACTTCCCTTTTCTTTAAGAGGTATGCTTCAAAGAAGGATGATATGAACATAATCTCACAGGCACAATTTAAAACAACAGTACGCTATTATTAGCTCTAAAAATCTTGGAGTACTTCTTGAGACTTAAAGCTCCGTGGAAAAAATTATGAAATTCTTCAAGGTAATTTATCCTAATAACATCAAGTACTTACATAAGCTTTACACATGCTAGGGAAAGAATGATCCACATTATCTAATCTATCAAACACCTCTGTCAAAATCAGCATGGTTTGATTCATTATTTTAACATAGAACACAAAATTTAGGATACACTGTAACCTGATATTTGTTGCCATAAGTGGGACATTAATAAAGGATATGATTTGTTGTCAATGTTCCTATTTATCTCTCTCTTATTTATAGGGGTTAGATTTAATTTTAAATACATTTTATTTTTTTAGTAGATGATCAATTTGGTTCAGTTCTGAGTTCCATCAATGATCTCACATGTATGAAAATGCTTTTGAGCAAAAAAAGCTAATAGATTGTAACAAAAAAGGTAGCAGAAGAGTAATCTAACTGATGATGGAAAAGAAAAAGCTGGTGAAATAAGGACGATATCAATGCCAATCATGTCTATATTGTTTTGAATTTGAAAACTGAAATTGAGTTGCAGAAAGTTTACACTCCATGTCTATATTGTTTCTCACAATCCTTTGCCCTTTTTAATTATTTTATTTCAACAGTGATTTAAAAAACGTTAGGCGGCAAAAAGCGTCAAGGTCCAAAAACGCCCGAGGCGCTAGGCGCTTGCCCGAGCGAAGCGAGGCGCTAAAATATAAAAATATATAATATAATTAATAAATATAATTATTTAAAATTTTAAATAAAAATATGCTATTAAATTAAGAAAATCTATTAACAGTATTGAAAATTAATCATTTCAAATAAACTTAATATTAACAGTATACTGTATATTGACCCAGCTGACTGAGAAACGAGGAAGCAACGGCGAGCGGCGAGCAACGGTAGCGGCAGCAGCAGCGGCAGCGAGAAAGGGAGCGGGAGCGACAAGCAGCGGGAGGCGCGAGCGGCGACAGCGACAGCATTTGCGAGCAGCGACAGCGGGAGCAGGAGCGACGAGCAGCGGGAGGCGCGAGCGGCGACAAAGGCAGCGTTTGCGAGCAGCGGCAACGGGAGCAGGAGCAGCGAGCAGCGGGAGGCGCGAGCGGCGATAGAGGCAGTGTTTGCGAGCAGCGACAGCGGCGAGCAGCGACAGGAGCAACGAGCAGCGGGAGGCGCGAGTGGCGACAGAGGCAACGTTTGCGAGTAGCGACAGCGGCGAGCGGCGACAACGGCAGCGTTTGCGAGTAGCGACAGCGGCGAGATCGGGATCGGGATCGGGATTGGGAGTGGCAGCGGCAGCGGGTTAGGGTTGGGTAAGGGTTATATCGGTTTAGTTGGTTCGATTGAACCAACTAACCAAGCGAACCAGGACCGAACCAGACCTAAAATCCTGGTTCGGTCGCCTTGGTTTACCCAGGCGCTCGCCCGAAGCGCCCAACGCCTGGGCTCGGGCGAGCGCCCAGGCGGCGCTTGTTTGAAGCGCGTCGCCTGGGAGATTAGCGAGGCACTCGGGCCTCGCCTCGCCTCGCCCGAGCGTCTTTTTCAATCACTGATTTCAAGTATTCCCTTCTATTTAACTTACAGATAATATGCAAACCAAACAAACATAGACCAAAAAAACATAATGGACTGATCAAATGATACAATTAATAACTCAAAATTTTAATAAAAATAAGTTATAATCGCGTACCTTGTTAAGCCAACCAAATATAGGACTATTAATTGTTGGATTTTTTTTACCACAATTATCACACTTCTTCCGCCTTTCCCTCATAAATTTAGAAAAAATAGAAAGAGCCTCAGATTGTTGAAGTGATGTCCATGTCAAATGCTTAGAATTTGCATTGTCAAAATTTGATGTTATGGATTCTGCAGTTTCTTCCTCAGGAAAAAATATCTCACTCCATGTATTGGCTTCCAAACTTCTAGCCCCATTAATGTCACCCTTCACTATGAGATCCAACTGGGCAACGTATCGTTTTACCTGGTCATGGTTTGAAAGGTTAATGAATCATGAGAAAATCAAAGAAACAACACATAAACTTGATAAAAGAATAATAATCTGAAAAGGGGAAGCTCATATGGAATTACCTTTTCTTCGTTTATTTTGAATTTGTGGCAAAAAAAGCAGGTAATTTGAAGTAGACCCTGAAGGGTCTTGAACAATAATGGGTTGTAAAGTGGTTTTGCAAGGTCAATGTGACCACAATGACCTGGGCAACGAACAGAAAGCTGGCCACAGGACTTGCACCTGCAATCAGTAATTAAAATGCATCAAATGAAAACAAATTTTCAACACCATGGAAAATTATTGAAAAATGTGAATTCATAAACACAACTTCTCAGAATTCATTTGTCAGGTTATGACGAGTAATCTGAGCCACAAAATGTTCATTGATCATAAAATGCTTCTGATGATTTATATTAACAATTAACAAAATCTAATGGGGACTTTGTCATTCCCTTTGATCTGGGAGATCAGTTGTCTCAAGGAGGCTGCAGTTGCAGGAAACTTTGTATTCCTCTTTGATATGGATCTGGCCGGAGTGTCTTAGGGAAGCCGTAACTGAAATTATATCCTGCGGGAAGGCTAACATTTAAGGTATCACTGAAATCATCTTTGGAAAGAAAACCTACCAATCCCAAGTCAACATGTCAAGAGAAAGGAGCTAAGGAAGCTAAGGAGAACTAAATATCTAAGCTTGAGTGATTGCACGCCTTGTGATTATTGAACAGTTATCTTTTTTAAACATGGCAATCTACCAGTTAAGTTTGGTGCAAAGCGACTCAAACGCAGACGAAAGCAAGAGTCAGACTACAAGATTAGCACCGACCAACAAGACTAGGTCCACAATCTCCCGTCGGAATATAGCAGCTCATGAGATGCATTGACCATTAAACTGAGTAGAACTGTGGGCGGTCAACAATGCAAATTCCAATAACAGCTACTCTTTGGTCCTCATCAACAAGCAAATAGTCAGATTCCCAACTAAAGTTCCTGTAACTTACTCGATACACAACCCCATTAGGTGATGCTCTGGCATCCACTTCCAAAAGGTGCAACATTTCTAAAAGCATATAAAAAACCATCGAAAAAAAACTGAAGTGTCTATTTCCAACACATAGGCAAGGAAACACCATTGGAACACGGCTTGTATAAATGTCTCTGTGTCTAAAAGAACAAGAATCCATAGAAGTTTTTGGAAAATCATATATTTCTAGACACATGCAAAAATAGCATATGCAATCAGAGAGGAAAGGAACATATGCAATTGTAGGATCATCAAAATTTAGTAACACTACCACAAAAAGAAAACAGGAATAACAAGAGAAGAGCTAGATAATCAAGGTTTCGGTAGATGGTTGATGGGTGTGATCTAATAGCTAGTCAGCTTAGTGCAGTATAAGAGGAAAACAAAACTAGTATACTGGCACATATTACCGTTATCAAATCATTTTCCAGATAAAATGTTGTACCTGGTCTTTACAACTACTTGATCATCTGAAAATCATAAGTCTATCTATTGATGCACTTACATAAACAATGCAGACCAGTATATAAATTGCATAGTAAAAACAGTTTTGGGTAAAAAAAAAAAGCCCTCAAATGTATTCCCAATGGAATAAGTGAAAGAAAAACCTTATTAGGAAACTCCAAGCATCATTCCACGAAAATGTTGATTAAGCAGTTAATTAAAAAATTATGAGCAAACCAAAAAAAATGCAATGTCTACACAGTAATTACTTTGGTTTTCTTATTTTCTGTTTTCATAGAGAAGTTAGATCGATAAACACTCACGAGTCATTATCATTAAGCGGACCCAGTGCAGGATCATATAGTCCATCCGGAATAGGACTATTCTTTGCATCAAGGAGATCCGGTTTAGTGATCTTCTTTACACTTATCTTCCGAATCTCCTCTGAGGTATAAAAGTTAAAATGAACATACTTCACAACTCCTGAAGCTGCCTGTTAAGAAGGAAAAAAAATATGCGTTACACCAACGTCAACCCAAAGTCACTATTTAACACTTCTGTTTAACTAAGTAACAAGAAAAATCTATTAATTAAAGTTATAACCTCAAAGTCAAGTGCATCGAATTAAACGAAAAGAGATAGAAGCAGAAAAAGAAAGAATCCTGAATCAATTAAGAAAAAGTATGAGTTTAAATTAGACTAACGCAAGTATTAAAACTAGAAGGCTAGCTGCGAAAAAAAAACAAATCCAAACCTTCGAATTTGCACGGATGACTACAGATATAATAATCTTTAAAAGAAATAAAACCACAGGAAAGACGGAAAAGAAGGAGAACAAAGATGCTATGTAAATTAAAATTACAAAAACCTCCCCGTCTAAATCCAAGCCCGACGCCGAAGGATGGACTGCCTAAACTAGAGCAAGGATATGGCAAAGATCAGTATTACTCTCCTCCCCAGGTCTATATGTCTATAAGAAAACAATGCATTAGAACAGCTGTCAGTGTACAAGATAGGTAATTTGCAATTAGCTCCATGAAACCTCTGGTCAGCGACTCAAAAATGCCTTCTTTAAGGCTTCCTTTACGTTAAGGGCTCATTTGTATTAACAAGACATAGTGGTAGGGGTTGGTTCTTCATCGCCCAGTCCTTTCACATGATGACTTGCTCCTGCGCAGGCTAGGTTCGATGCTTGTGTTGTCGACGAAATTCAATGTTCTTAAAGTGTAGTTGAGGTGACCAGTGACTTTCTTCTAGATTAAGTAAGTGGTGCATATTCTTTAGAGTCAGCAGTAGATTCAAAGCCTGGATCAGAATAAAGATAAGGAGCAGGGGATGCATTAGAAGTTAGGATCTGTATATGAAGCAGGTTTTTTCTTTCAACCCAGCGGATGCGAGTGCTCATACCGACGGGTCGTCGAGGCAAAGGAAACACGAAAATAAAAAGAGGCCCATCGAACGACCGCGCTAAGACGGAAAAAAGGAGAGCAAGAATACCTGGTCCATCATCTCGGGGGACGACCGCGCTGAGACTATTGGAAAGTGGAGGACAACCACGCTGAGGCTATCGGAACGTGGTGCAAGCTGAGAGTATTGGAACGTCGGGGACGGCCGCGCTGAGGCTGTCGGAATGTTCTGCCGGTTCCAGCTCCGTTAGGGTTTTAAAAACGCACAGTTCCGGTATCAAATTGGTTAAATAAAACAAAAAAGAGAGAGGTAATAGTTGCAGAATTTGTGTTCGAATCTTGTGAGTATATTTAGGTCGATTAAAAGATATTATATAATACAAAAGAGGTATTTAGTTTGATTAAAAAAAATTAGTTTATCAGCTTTGCTCATTATAGGTATACATCTATTTTTAATTTTTTTGAAAAATAAATTTTTAAATTAATTTAAATTAAAAATTAATAATAATAATTAATGATTCGAACCGGAATCGATGGTTTCGGAGTTGTGGTTGAGCCTATGGGTCAATAACGGATGATCGAGTTGGAACCCAAATAACATATTTGTTCAGACAATTTACCCTAAAAAATTTTAACATATTTAATTAAAAATTGTATAGTTTTATTTTTTTTTTTCTAAAGAGGTATTTAGTTTGATTTATTTTTTTATATTAGCTTTGCTCATTATAGTTATGCATCTATTTTTAAATTTTTGGAAAATAAATTTCTGGATTTTTAAATTAAAAAATAATAATATTTAATGGTTCATAATAATTGAAATCGAAACCAAAACTAAAACCAAGAGTTTCTGGTTCGATTCCATAACCATAACTTGGATAATTCAGTTTAATTATGATTCCGCGAAAACAAAATCGATGTTCTAGAACCGTGGTCAAGCCTAAGCGTCACTAATGGATGATCGAGTTGAGAAAAACCTCTATTTATTTCTAAGTTTCAAAATAACATATTTGTTTAGGCAATCTATCCAAAAGAAACCAGTAACAAGGTTTGTCCCTATATTTAGTTTTTACTATAGGCATCTTTTTTTTAAATATCAAACGTACTCATGAACTCGAGTCGACTCTTTTTATTGAATCGATAACCTGATTTAAATCTGATTTCTCTAAGAGTTGATTTGGTTCAGTTAGGGTCTCGATCCAAGTTCAAATCATTTAGATCGAATTGTGCAAAGCATATCGAGTTTAAGATATGGCAAAGGAGGATTACACGAGAATTACACTGAATGAGTGTAACTAGGCAACGACCACCAACGCTCCTTTTCTTTCCTTTACTCCTCTTCGATTGCTAATAGTGGTGGCATCCTCTCGTATCCAATGACGACGAACTATTTTATTTATCTCATCTCACGAATAGTGATGACATCTCCCCCTATTTGAAGATAGCAACCTCCTATGTGCTAGTTAAAGGTATCTTATAAACTAATTACATGAATGATGATACGTGTATGATATAATATATTGATATTTTTCTTAATATTATTATTATTATTATTATTTATTGATATTTTTCTCACTTTATGTTACATATATTGTAATGTTCATAGATATATGCAATAGGAATCGGATCGTGATGATATCACAATAATGATATCAATTCACCTTTAAACCTAAATAATTTTGGTCATAGGTTACTTGATAGAGACATCAAGATAACTGAATAGATTAGTGTGTTATTTACTCATCCATATGATAGAGACGACTGGTCTTATAGCTGCTCATGTGAGGACACTAGAGATATAGTACAAGAACTCATTGGAGAATAAATTCACTGATTGATCCGCTCACGAAATGTTGGATGGTTAATAATACCTTATTATCAGATAACGATTACGACGTCTCAATAATGTAATTAGTCTTTAGACTTGAAATACTAAGAATGTCTTATATGAGTACTCATACTAATCTTATAGACCTAAAAATTCTAGATCTAACACAATCAGTCATCGAGGGTGTCAACCAATCTTACGAGAGCAAAATCCATTAGGATTTAGTTGATATGAGATCTCTATAAATAGGAGGGAACCAAAGAGGCATAGACTATACCCTTTTGGCTGCCACCTCCTATACTCGTCTCTCTTTCTCTTCCTTAGCCGATAGCCCTAATTTGGAACATTTGGATAGCAAAAAGGGTCAGCCCCTTTTTCATCATGAGGTGCACGTAGAAAATGATGATTTTACAGTAATTTGAGGAGCATCTTTGCAGCATGTGTTGTATAGATCATTACTAGAGAGGAGGACATTTGACTTTCTTCATCGTCGCCCACATATCTATAAGTTTTTAGGAATATATAATCTTCCTATATAACATATCTTTTATATATGTACAAATTTCGATTTTACGGATTTTTACGCATCAATCTTCGCACAATAATGAAAAAAAATTTCTACAAAAAAATTTAAAATTTTATTTTTCTGTGATTATGATCCAAATTTCCCGATACTATACTCCTCTCCTACTACAAACAGTGATAACATCCTTCGCTCTGAAGCATGGGTGGCTTCATCGGTAGTAGCATCCCGCAATATCAAGTAAGATATCTAAACAAGTAAGAAATTGACATGCAAACATGCTCTTTTTCTTTTGTGTCTAAATAGAAGCATAGGAAAGTCCGCTATTATAGTATCAATAAAGAGAAATCTAGAGCACTTTTTGTTCGTGGAATCAGAGTTTCAAATAAAGAAAGCGAGAATACTTAGTCCGTCATATCAGGGGACAACTAGAATCATCGATTCTAACTCTAGTCTTCAAGAATCTAATCACTATTACTAAATCTAACTTTGATATATACAATGGAACCTAAAATCATTTTGAAAAATCATGTATGTGACTGAATAAAAAGTATAAGAAAATTCATTGTTATAGTATCAATAAAGAGATATCTAGCTCGTTTCCTGTTCGTGAAATTAAGAGTTTCAAATAAGAAGAGCGTTGAGACTGTTGGAACGTAGGGGACGATCGCACTGAGGCTTGGATAGTTGAGTTTTAGTTTAGGTTTCGGTTCTAATAGGAATAGGGTTACCATATATGATACCAGATATCAATTTAATCTAATAACTTAACTCTAATCAACGTTGACTTAACCAGCACTAACTAAAGTTGGACAAAGTTCAGATGACAGTAAATACTACGCAAAGCTAAAACCACATGGCGACAGCAATCACGAAGGCAATCCACAAGAGCTGAGGCACCTTGAGACGAGCCGAGGCGGACGGCACCGGCCCCGCCGCCGCCTCCGCACTCACTGCTGCAAACCTTGTATGCTCGTCGTTTGTCGCCCGAGGCACTACACGCACGCGTAGCTTGAGCCCGTTTTTGCAGTTCTCTGGAGTAGAGCTGGCGAAATAGCGCGCCCCTTCTCCGTCGAGTCTCACCTTATCGACGCCGCTGGTGTACATGCCGATGGGGTCGTCGAGATCGCATTCCTCGAGCTTGTCGCTGCTCCGTAGCTCGAGGATTCTCTCTTCGGCTGCTGCATACGCAAACCCTGCCAAACATAAGATGATCTATCAGTAAAGGCTTCTTAAGATCTCCTTTTAGATCTCTTTGTATCATCATCTCAGTTTTAACATCTAGAGAAACTATTATCATATGCTTATATTGTCGATCTAAATCTAGACTAAGTGCAGATCTTCTGCACTCAAACTGTGCCCACAAGTAGATGGTGGAGGAGCAATTTTGTAAACGCCCTTCTGCTTCTACTCTGAGCCACCAATAAGAAGAATGGCCTCCAGAAGTTTGAAGTATATGCACGAGTTTGTTCCTCGGTAAGAGATTTAATGGTGAATAATATCGACATAAAATAGTTAAATTTCACAACAACTACATCACAACCTAATATTAAAATGTTTATAGCATGAAACCAATTAATATAAATGTTTATTTTAACAATCTTTTTTTTGGGCACAAGACAAGTATTCCAAAACACAATATATTATGAAGAATAAGTGTCTACTACTATTATAAAAAAAGATGCACCTTAAGATATCTATGGATTGCATGTAAGTTCCAAAGAAGAAAAAACAAGAGAAAACAAGGATAAATGTGTGTATGTGAGAGAGAGAGAGAGAGAGAGAGAGAGAGAAAGAGAGAGAGGATAGAGTGTCTTACAAATCTCATCTCCGACCCTAAAGATCCTATCCTTGGACCAAGCAGCCAAATTGGAAGAAAGATCCCAGCCAAGGTCATCACCTACCACATGGTGCTGCACCGCTTGTGCTATGGCACCTCCCCCTCCGCTCCTAACACAGAGCAGTGTTACCACCACCACAGTGAGCAAACTGGCCATGAGTTCCAGAGGCAAATGTGAGAGAAAGGGTAAGGAAGTGCAGCTGAAGGAAGAAGGCATATGAAGCAAAGGCAGATTAAACAACACCAAGAGAACAGGCTCCTTTTTTGTGTCATTTAATATCCAACCCAACCAGAAAAGCATGGGTTAGAGAGAAAGATTCCAAGGGTACTGAGCACAGTCAACACAGTTGGTTTTAATGTGTTGTTCACCCCAAGAAGAAAGATGCAAAGTGTGTGTGAGGTCACACACACAGAACACGAGGAACAACGACTGGAGACAGTCCATCATCTTCCTCATTGGACCAGTCATCGTCTCTTCCTGAAACTTTGTGTATCATCATCATTTCAACATCAGTTCCATTCTCCTCTATTAGCTGCACACTTGTCCAAACTTGTGAGGGGATACAATTTAATAAGAGCTGGTAGTGCATGTGATTCTTGTGACTCCTATTTATCCTTTGTAGATCTTCCATGATGTAAGGCAAGCTTCCTTGGTAATTTAAGCTCCACAACTTCGAGGGCCATTGGGCAGAGGATTACAAGAAAAAGTTGCTTAGAATAATTGCGCGGCTGTAAGTAACAATCCCTTCTGAACAGCATGTGAATAGTTCCTCGACAAGAACCACAGGTTCAAATGCTAAAGCTTCTTATCTGTCTAAGAACTACCACACTAAGTGTTACTACTAATACAGAAAGTCTCAGGAAATATTTATATACGAAAAATAATCAAAAAGAGCACTAAAAACATTAACTACACATCGATGATTATTTAGAGAATCGAGTGATACCTATTAGTTTAAACTTTTGGTTGAATTGACATGTCAATATCAAGCTAATTCAATCATGACATGGACTCATGCATCCATAAACAAGTTCTTTCTGGGGATGATGTTGATGGTTTATCATATTCTTCCTTTTTTTGGCTTATCAAGTTTGCATCTGTCTTGCATTTTGACAAGTACAAAATATAAGTGCACCAAACATTCAGACTGATTAAAGAAACTCAATAGGATTTAGTATGCAGTTTATGTTAAAATTAAATTTGTTCAAGTATTATAAATAGATTAATTTGTTTGTTGCATCAAGAGAAAAAATAGATTAAATATTTATGGAATAACAAGTCAAATTGATTCATAACTCTATCCTTTTTTGTATCAAATTCAACGATTGCTATCCAAATACATTTCTCATTGCTGACTTTATTTGTATGCTCAAAACAAGTCAATATAATGTATCCACTCTTTAAAACCCAAGCTTTGATTCCAAAGATTATAATAAACATGCAAGAAGCAGAAAACTCCACAGTGATTATAGTAAGACAGTAATTTATCAATCACTTGAAAGAGCTTGAAACAAGCTTATACTTACATGGAAAATTAAAATGGTTTAAGAGGATGACAAATGAGAGTTCTTTATGGAGAAAATAATACATGGCTTATTTGCACATAGATTCCTGCATTTTAGTATATTTTTATAAGATGAAATGTCTTCATATCATATGTGTTTTTAGTACTATGAACAATAACGTAAATTCACATGTGTGATTAGACTAGGTGGTGGATAAGGTTGGAGCCTGTCAAAATGGTCATTAGAGATAAATAGCAGGAAATAAAGTAATAATATCAAGGTTCTTCATATATAGATCCAAAAATATTCATTAATGATGGCAAACTATAGTCAATGTTGGCAGTCTAATTTATGAGTAATTCAAATTAGACCAGTTTCTCAAAAACACTATAGTAAATGTTAGCTATTTTATGAAATAAGGATATTCTGTGTGAATTAATAGAAAATGGGATGCTAATAAAATAAAAATAAAAATTATCCTTAAAAATTCAATATTTTTAATTTTCTTATAGCTTCAAAATTTTATAAGTTTTTAGATATGTTAAACTTAAATTTAGATCAATAAGCAAACAATTATATATAAATAATATAATATAATATGCAATTTCTTTAAAGATAAATCAGAGTCGAAGAGATCTAGTCACCAGCTTCGCACATCACATCCTTATTCGTCATTGCATGGAAATGCATGGTCCGGGCAGACAGTGGATCCCAACTTGCGCTTGGCGACTGGCAAACCACCTCCACAGCCCTTGAAGCTCACACGTGGCCATGAGAGTGCCTCTCGACTCATAGGCATCCAATCACAACAGGAGACAGCCTCTTCTTGCCTCACGCCATCGGGCACGATCCTCGCAGCCGATGCGGATGTTGTGGGAGCCGCATGCTCTGACCAATGACGGTTGGCTCTTCCCACGTCCCACGTTTCGCTCCCGGCGCAGGTTAGCAACAATCAGCCTCCGGTAGGATCCCCTCCATCACTAAATACATGCAATATGATCGGACCGTTATCGCTTCAGTTACTTTGTTGGACGACCAAGATGTGCTATGTGGAGGACTCCAACTAAAAGGTACGGTTGGAGAAAATCCTTGCCGGAAACTTTGGTTCATCGCCCCGCCCGTCCTCTTCGATACCTTAACCGACCCCTTCTCCTCCTCTTCTGCTTCCTCGTCTCCCTTCTTCCTCTTCTCGCCAATCTCACCTGATCGAAACCCTAACCATTTTGATCATCTCCAATTTCTCGCCCTCCCCCATCGCCATGAGAAGGAGATCGATCCAGTCCACTTCTGCCGCATCTTCATCTTCCCGCCACTTCGATCCTCCCACAAACCCGCACCCCCGCCGAACCCTAGATTGGGTTCCGATCATATGGCACCGAATTCGCGCACTCCTTCAAGTCCTGGTGGCGGTGGTGCTAAGAAAGTTTTGGGGCTCTGTCCCGAGCCGCCCCGGATCAACTTCGAACCGCGAGTCCGCCGAAGATGATCACAACAACACATCCATGGGTGATCTCGATCGTCTGCCCACCGATGTCTTCGTGCAGGTACTGAAGCTCCTCGGGCCGAAGGAGGCCGCCAGGTCGGGCCTCGTGTGCAAGTCGTGGAAGGTTTTGGTGTCGGACAATAGGCTCTGGGTCTTCTTCCTAACGCATGGGAAGCATCCATTCGACACCGTGCTATTTGCTGAGACGCACTTGAGATCAGGGCCGATGTAGGTCCAGTCTTTTCATTTCTTGAAGTTTTCCTCTGTATCTAAATCTTGGAATTATCCATTGGCTCTTCTGCTGGTTTCCGAGCAAAGCTCCTTATTTCACACAGCCTATCTGAATTGGGAGAATTTTCGAGGCTTGCTGCTAGGTTGCATGAGTGTAAATTACAACCACTAATGTATATTTTCATACCTGTCAACTTGCCTCTTAGGTTATAAAGGTGCACTGCTCTCCTGTTTAAATTTGCCTTGGCGAGTATTTGCTATCACCTTCACAGAGTTTACATAGGGTTGATAGTTAGTTCGCCAAAATTTATATATACCAATTGCTTTTCCCTTACACTACTTACTGCAAACTCCAAGCTTTTGGAAGTGTACATCACGTAGACAGTGAACTATCGTGGTGCAAAGCACTAGTTGCAGATTGTGGTAGTAGACTTGTCAGCAGGCAAAGAGGTATCTACCTGCTTTGGTGGCCTGATTATGACTTACTGGTAACCATTAAGTTTGTATTTACTTGGTAATGTGCATTACGGATGGCACAAACTTATTTAAATATGTAGTCGCTGTGACACTTGTTAGTGATTACTGTAGGCTTGTTCAACATATAATGTTTTCACTTAATTATCTCTGTTGTGACACATAATCAAGTTCATCATTCCTTCATGTCATGGAGCTTCTATGATTTTGAAGTTAAAGATTCTATTGCAACATAGGTTGATTTTTGTGCTACTACTTCGCTCTTTTAATTTTGGGAGTAATTCCTTGTTATCCTTAGGCATGATAAATGCTGAACAGCTAATATATATTTCTAAAAGTTTGATACAGAGAAATGATACATTGATTAACTTGACCATTTTGTGAATGCTGCAATATACTCTATGGTTCTATCATCTATTTTGAAAGTTATGTAAGATGGGAATAATGTTTGCTTAATTTTATTTTTAATAACAATTTTAATTATATGTGACAGGTTGTACTTTGATCACTCGCAGCAAATATCCTTCATGCACATCTTTGCAGAACGTGCCATAGTTTCAGGTGCCATTATTGTTGATGGTAAGGGCTTTAGTCATATGGATGCATATCGGATAATCAGCGTGACCATAATCATCTTTCGTATTGGAACATTTTTTCATATGATTCTTTTCTTTTTTCCTTCAACATTTTGTTTGCTCAGGAGTGGGTGGTTAGCATTTGGGAGTTTTATGAAACTCAAAAATCCCATTTACCATATGGAAGATTCTTCATGTTTCTATTGGAACTGTTTATTGTTAAATTTTAAGAGAATTTAAGAATTCTGAATTGGCATAGTGCATTTAGCATTTTAATATCTACTTCCATCTTATGTAGTGGACTCACTTAGTTGGTTACTAAGATTAAGGAAAGGAGGTTTGCTTTGTGTTACTGTAAATTTTTGTTTATAAGATGAAAGCCAACATGGTCCTATTTCCAGACTGAGCATGCTTGTTGCAGGATCTAATTGTGTCCTAAAAAGAAAATTCATTGATTGATTTGGTTGGGTATTTCCCAGAGTGTGTCCCTTTTCCGTGTTATCCTTCATTTGTTTCTCTTTGTGCTATGTGAAGATGGACATCGTCATTGCAAATATGACTGGAGCGCATGTTGCTCCATCTGATTATTCCAATTTATGTCATTTTCTAATGTGCAGATTTCTGAAAACTTACATGCCTTTCATGTTTGTTTATCCTTTTGTGCTACATGTAGGTGGATCTGGTTATTGCAAATATGGTTGGAGCAAATATGCTGCTCCATCTGGACGTTGTGCAACATTTTTGGTAAAGCTTTCTTTTACTATCATGTCAACATTAGTAATTATGTTTTCCTTTGCTGGATTTGTTAATGAGAGTCTAACAATACATGTTGATCTTTTAGTCCTTCTGCTGCTTAACCTCTAAGGCTGTATCTTTCACCTCTCTACTCTCTAATATTATTGATCTGTTTCTCAAAAAGGAATTTGGCAACCTGGAGTCTCCAGTGCATTCAAGGCTTCACCATTTTTTCTCGACAATCTACAGCAGGTTTCTGCTTTGTTGATGATAACTTCCATTTCTAGTCTCTACTGCTAGTTAATATACATGACCTTTTTTCTAATGCTAAAGGCTTATTCTGCTTGTCTTGTGTCCTTGTTCTAATTGCTGCAGGATGCAGGTGAGGGCATCATCTCATCCAATAATTGTCTCTGTTCCAATCTGCTACCCTGAGGGTCTGTATATTCATGTAACATTCTTGTTACAAAAAGGAGTTTGTTATATGGGCATGCTTTATTCAACTTTCATTTTCTGCTACTATGTGCTGTTGATTTGCTAATATAATGCAGGATAACCAAATTATGGGAGAAATCTGAAATTTTTTATGATTGACTTAAGATAGTCTTATTCATGAAGCTTTTTCAGAATAACAATCTAAGTTTTTGTTAGATTAAAATTTGAGTACAATCGTTAGTTTCTTCCAAGGACCAACTTGTTTTTGTGAAAGATCTGATTACTAATAATTTGAGAAAAAGACAGTTGCAGTGTAACTTAACTCCTTTTGTGACTATACACATGAGTGATCAGCAAAGCTACTGGCCTTACTGACTGGGCCTGGTCATGGCCAATTGCACATGCAACATTGCTTGATCAAGGCTTTGAATCATGTTTCGCATGTAGTGCTGATTTGTTAATTAATTTTTATTTTCTTGCAGGGCTTCCTTGAACTTTTATGCACTTATTGGATTTGTGAGCCTGTTAAAATCTTGTACAATATATTTACTTGTCCATTAGAAATTTCAGTTGTCTGAAAAATGCTTAAAATAAACATAATTTGCTTTATATTTGTGTCTTTACAAGTTCTTAGTAGTTAAATGCAATGATGTCTTCTAAGTTTGTTTATTTTTTTTCCCAGATACTGAAGCTGCCAGAGCATCTAGGAGGCAATTGAGAGAGGCAATATACTCGGTCCTGTTTGATATGAATGCTCCGGCAGTTTGTGCCATTGATCAAGTTTGCATCTGAACTGGCTTGTTTAATTTTTTCATTTTACATTAACATGAAAATCTTCCTGTGTGTTACTTTTAAACAGTAGTGCCAGGATTCGTAGTTTGCTATCATGCAAACTTCTATATATCACAATTATATTGTTTACTTGTTTCTCAAGCATATTTCAGTTTCATCTTTTATTTGCTGGAAATATATTCTCCCATTCACTTGTTATTATTAAAATAGATAACCTGTCAAGTCTCATGCAAACACATTAGCGATTCTAACTTTTGTTGTTTTCTTGCTGTAATTTAGTCTGAAATTGACTTTAAAGAGTTTGTGTTGTCACCATTCTTCATGAAAATAAGCTATATATGATTTTAGCAAACAACAGGTCAAGATTGGTGGTTCTATTGGCAATGAGAGAAAAGACAGAGAGGGAAAAAGAGGAGGAATATCAAATAACAGCACTCTCTTTTTTAATTCATTAAAATTAGTTGTTGGATCCATCAATCAAATTAAATAGATCATTTCCATGAAAAGTTCCAATCAAGAATTGAATGATATCCTTTCCTTATAAAACCATCTTTCAGACCTGGTCCATTCTGCTCTTTTAGGTACTTGCTTCCTTGCTCCATTGTTGACTTTCCCAGGCTGCTCAGCCCAAGGATGCCCATTGGTATTAACTTGTAGATTGTTTGAGTTATCACTACTGCTTGCTGGGTTTTTTTTATCTTATCTAAATGAAATTGAAAAATGTTTGTATCACACCATCAAAAAAGAAAAAAGAAGAAAAGCTTACCTGCTTTTCTAATACAAAATTGCAGGCTGTTTTAGCTTTATA
This sequence comes from Musa acuminata AAA Group, assembly GCF_036884655.1. NCBI lineage: Eukaryota > Viridiplantae > Streptophyta > Magnoliopsida > Zingiberales > Musaceae > Musa > Musa acuminata. The sequence goes on along the minus strand of NC_088329.1, from coordinate 44,012,697 downwards.
TGCAGCGAGACGGACTTCTGGAATTGTTGTTAATATCGGTTTCAATGTCACCTCAGTAGTCCCAAGTAAACCTTCCTTCACCTATTGCAATTATTAATTGTTTTCTTTTTCAGAAATGATATTTTGCTGACTTGTTGGATGCTCTTATGTTGATGATTTATGTAATTCCTTTGGTCCTTGTGGTTTTAATTTACTGACATAACTTTCTAGTAGATCCATGGTACTTTATTACAATTATTTGTCATTTCTAGCAAATTTCAAGTATACATTCTTTTGGATGCCTGATGTTTAAGGACAAAGGTTTCCATGATTTTGTCTTAATCACTTATTTTCTTGCCATCATACTAGCTGCGGTTTGATAGTGCTTTATCTGGAATATATGTCTGATATGGATGTTACACTTGATATGCAATGTTGAAACCTGAAATTCTAATTTTTGGACCTCGTGTCCTGCACATGATTGGTATGCTGGATGAGGTTCAGTTTGTTGCATACTATATTTAATGATTTCAGACTCTCCTTTAACCTTCTCGTATGAATTAGTTTGAGCATATTTTATTTAAGAAAAAAAATACTTGCACATGTACTGCATGAAAGAAATTTCTTTTAGTTTGTATTTCCATGTAGTTAACTTTTTACTCATGTCCTTTCTTTATGAGAGCTTTTCCTCACTTATATGATGATATCAAATGTGACCATTATTAACAATGATTAAGACTGGTGGTTAATAATGCAAGTCCCAAATAGCTTATATATATGTTATGGTTATCATTTCAAGTACTTGATTACTCAATGCATGCACTTCGTTTTTAGGTAATAGAAGCAGGGTCTGCCGTACCGAACTGTACCGCCCGGTATGGGCGGTACGTACCGGTCCGACAGGTTGTCGGTACGCGGACCGCCTATTACCGGTCCGAGTGCACTGTAGCACTGTAGCAGTGCTATAGTACTCGGCACACCTGGGTGTACCGCTCGGTATACCGTACCGTACCGGTACCGAGCCCAGGTCGAAATACCGGTATGGTACGGTATTGCGAACCGTGAATAGAAGTATAAAACTTCGACTTACTATTTATCAAGATTAATTTTTTGATGTAATATAAATGTATATCTGTAGGGATTATCCCTGTGATACTTCAACTTCATGCCAACTGTTGGTTTGCATTATATCATAGCATGCCATTTCTTGCTGTCTTAATGTCCAGCTGCATGCTTAGACATGTCTTCCATTGAATTGCATGATTGTGCTTCATTCATAGTTGCAACCAAGTTGGTTATGGGATTCCTTGAGTTAATCTGTTCAGCTGTAACTACTTCAAGTTCCAACTGTTGGTTTGCATGATATCACAGCATGCCATTTCTCGCTGTCTTAATGTCCAGCTGCATGCTTAGACTTGTCTCCCATTGAATTGGATGATTCTGCTTTGTGCAAAGTTGCAACCAAGTTGGTTATGGGCACAGATTTTACAGATTCTTTGAGTTAATCTGTTAAGCAACTTACAGCTTCTAACACTTGCTTGTTTCTAGATATCTTGAGATTTCTAAAATTTCATTTTGTTTAAATTATCCCGATAGAGTCAATATTTAAGTTTGGGAGACTAGGTCTAAATGTAAATAAATATGAATTGATGTCTCAAAGAAATTGACCTAGGCAGACACCTCACTTTACGGCCAAGGTCCGAGATGCATGACCTAAAAATGCTTGAAAGTTTAATGTAAATTTTTTTCAATATCTTAATGCATTTATAGCTAGCGATTCTCCTATAGTGGAATTAAACAAGTTAATTTGAAAGTTGAACAATTCCAAATATTATTTAATTGTAGTAGTTTTAATGGATAAAAGTTGAAGTGAGCTTGAATTTCAGATGAATATCTTATTTTATAGTATATGGTCTCCAGGCTCACATTCTAACAAAGAATATTTGTTCAACAGTTCTTAGAGGCAAGGTGATGCATGAAGTGGGAATTGAAGTGTTGGCATTAGGTGCTCTAAAACTTACTGGATTTCTCAAGGAACTAATGCAGCAGAGAAATATAAATTTTCAGTCTCTATATACTGTTCGAACAATCAAGGAGGTACACATACTTGTCTTAGAAACTTTTTTTTTCCATTGGATAGACTTTACACCTGTGAATGTTCTTTATTCCTTCTTGGAAGGAAATTTATCATTCCAGCCTTTTCTGGATGTCCCCCGTTTCACAAAATCACCATAGATAATTGAAATTATAGAAAAATGATCGTGCTAGGATATATATACATTAATAACTTTTAGGTAGAACATAGAAGAATATTTTTACAATTTCGGAAGCTACAAGGGCTTCTATTTTATTATCATTTCCCTTCCCTGTTGTTGTCTTCATAGTTTGGTATCTTTTTTCTTTTGGTTTGTATGAAGGTGTATTTATGGAAAGGAGAGGTGGGTGAAGGGTTGTACTTTTTTGCTATTTTGCTACCACTACATATAAATAACGCAGAGATAAAAAAGGACAACAATGTGTAGGAGTAACTCTTAAACTAATTCCTTGAGGAAGACTTCGTTGGAAAGGCACACTCAATGAAGCAGGGGAGGAACCATAGGGGGCTCAGTAGTTTATAGTTCAAATTTTGAGTTAATGGTGTTGCTTACAGCCTAAGCATCAGTTTCTTGTAGGAAACTAGTCTGGAAACAAAAGAAGCGTAAAAAAATCATAGTTTTATGGACTTCAACAAACAGTTCTATAAAAGGGAGGAGAGTGGTAAACAATCAGTTCAAACTTATGGTTAAATCTAATAGATTACTATATTTATGTTCACATTACTGTATATCCATTATGATTTTAGGTCTTAGGGGATACATATGTAACCCTATGGAATATGCATATATTCAGTGGGGTCTACTTTATGAATATAATTTAGATTTCTTTTTAGTTTGTGTTATATAATATGCCCATGATGGCTACTATAAATACATACACACTATGCTTCTAATGTCATGAATTGTTTGCATTAAACTAGGAGGTCCTTTTGGTAATGGTTTATGTATCATTATTGGAGATGGCCTGATAATATCTTTCATGCCAGAAACTGTGCTATGTGGCCTCTGATTATGATGCAGAGTTGCATAAAGATACCAAACAATCATGTGAAGTTGCAAGTGAGGGTTTGTTCACCCTATCAAAAGAATGCTTCCAAACCGGAGAGATTCTTTTTCAGCCACATATTGGGGGACTGTAAGTTCTTTGTTCATTTTAATTTTTCTTCCGTTATCATGCATTTTGACAATTTCTGAAGCTTAATCCTATAATATAATAGATTTTTTTTCCTTAGTCCTGATCTAATTGCATATTTCATAATTTTTGTTGAGCAGAAGATCACTCAACACCACTGGCGATGTTTGCCACTGTGGATTTTTTTAGCATTAATGGGGATGTTTTTGCACCTTGTACTCTTGATTGCAAGTCCTTGGGGTTCGTTATTGATAATAAAGATTAACAGTAATTGTTAAAGGGAACTTTTAATTATCAAATGATAACTTGAAATGAACTGGAGCTTGCCAAATGGTTAGTGGCTTGAGGGATGATCAAAATTAAACTTGTTGAATAATTTTGATGCAATTTCTCTTAAGTTGGATTGCCACCCATGAACTAATTTTCATTGCTTGTGACTTGATATTTTTTTGAAACTATAGTTATTTTTTAGTTGTTTCTAGGTCACATTTTTTTAGTAGATCACACGTATTAAATTACTTGTTGGGTTCGAAAATAGCACTAAAGGATGTAAATGAGTGCTACAACCTAGATAAGCTAGTCCAAGTAAATTAGTGTTGCACCCTATACTAATTAAAAATATTCAGTATAAAAATTAATCAAAACTGTCCCACATCATCTGATCTGTATCAAACATTTTGTTTTACCCAAAATGATCCATACAAGGCCAATATATATTTTAATTTTATGAACCAGGGGTAAGTTACTATGCAACAACACATGGGTATTTTACAAATGTCATAAGTTACCAAATGGTCTATCTTTCATGATCTTACATCGGCTACCGACATTGCTCAAGGAGAAATGAAGAAAAATATTTAATTGATTTAAGATAAAGAAAAAGGAGATTAACCTTAAATTTGATTAATGATTATTTTCCCTCAAGAAAGTTTTTTTTATCTGATGAAGATGGAACCATATCAATCAAGAATATCAAGAGGATTAATTGTTTTCGAAATCAATCTTTGAATGCTGTCTTCTTCAAAGAAAAAATGATTAATTGGTTGATTTAACTAGTCATGTTTATATTCTTTTTCTTTTTTTTTATATTTCCTTTTTCTTATTTGTATTTAGGATTTTGAAGATGGAAAGGGATTGTAGTGGATAGGTTACAGAATGAGACACTGAATTAAAGTCATATTTCTGCATTTGTGCTTGTGTGGTATGAGGCTATATTTATTTTTCTAATAATATAAATCAAACATGCATGTGTGAGATGTATAGAGGTGTGAGATTTCCATCTTTGAAATTTTCTCACTAAACAATAACAAATTTGGTAGTTATCCTTTCCTTTTATTATTTTCTGTTATTGTCTTTCTCTTTCTCTCTTTCTTCATCGTACTTTAAGAAAGAAAAGCTCTCTACTGATTGCAATCTCGTCCTACACCACTTCTACTTTCTTTAGCATTTCTTGATGCCAAGAACAGTCGAATTGGAATCATGCAAAACGAGTTATTTGATGCTGCACATCTTGATCTAAATAATTAGTATCACAATCATCAATAGGCCAATAATCTCAAAGTTATCATCTTCAGAAATTTTATTTGTAAAATTGATTTCATTTGGACTAAATGATAAATAAAAATATAAAAGCAACATTAGCATTTAAGATAAGTTTATCATAGCTTTGTACTGTCTTTTGTGCTTACAGGCATTCAATGGGTTTGCATCAAGCTGTAGCTTTGTGTATGAACCACTGCTTAGCTGCTGAAGTTGCGACTAATGATGGATGGTTTAAAACCGTCGTTTTGGCTGGTGGAACATCATGCTTACCAGGATTGCCCGGTATGTTGTTTTAATGTGTTAATTACATTGCATCCTATATTTTCTTTTTGTTTTGATGGGAAGAGCCATATGTATGTTATTCTTGTGCTGGCATTTCAACAATTCTGATCATAATTTATTCCTTGAAATAAAATTGAAATGTAATTGATGTATTTTAATTACATCTTTTATTTGAGTGATCATTTTCAGAGAGGTTGGAGAAAGAGCTCCACAAACTTCTTCCACCATTAATTTCTGAAGGAATAAAAGTAATTCCTCCACCATATGGCACTGATTCTGCCTGGTTTGGAGCAAAGATCATCAGCAATGTAAGCCACTCTAACTTTGTTACTGAATGCATACTAAAATCAAGTCAGTATGATAGGTAAACTATGAGATATCACTTATAATGATTAGAGATCAGGATGTTGGATGCATAAGTTATTCTAGCAAGTACATTAGTGATCTGACATGGGTATCGCCAAAAGATGGTTAGACTGGATTAGTGGATTGCTTTATCATTCTTATAATTGGACTTCATTCTATTGTTCCTGAACTGGTGTTTATTTGTTCTTTGATTTCTTTGACTAGATCAGAACAATGAACACAAGCACAACCCCCTTGCGTGCAAAACTAAATTTGGGTGCTTAATGCACAAAAGATAATCTCGAAAATCAATGAATAGCTATTTGAACACCTGATACATGCAAGCAGGGCAACGATCATTTGAAATAATCCATGGCAAGTTGTCTAAGGTAGAATTTCAAGCTAATCTGTGTATTTTGCAAAATGGACTGCACATCCAGTTTCTTATAGTTGTATCACTCACCTGGCAAATGTCTAATGGAGAGCAGGAAACTACAGCAGGAGAGCTGAAAAAGACTGATCCCTATGGAATTAAGAGAGCAACACACGTCACCAAGATATCACAGCTCTCTGGAATTTTTGGCGGTTGCAGCTGGTTAGTCAAATATTTTTGTCAAGGCTGAAATGGAGTGAGAATGATGCCACAGATAAAGGATCAATTTGCCCTTAGTAAGTAGTTTGATAAGGTTTCTGAAAAGGAGAGTTTATACAGGATGCGAGGGGAATTGGGAGTGAGTTTCCCGGCACCTGAATCCCAAAAGTGACCATATTAAGTTGGATCATTTGATGCTTTCAGCCTAACATCATGTAAAATCAGGTTGGGACATACTGACTTCAATGGGATTTGTCAATTTGCCCAGCACCTCCATCCCAGGTCCAGCTAGATTTTGTCATTTTCCCTGGCTGGAGTTTATAAAAATCAACTTAAACTCATCTAGTTTGGGCTCATTTTGCAGCCTGGCCTAGTTGCACCGTAATCAGAACTATTAGCAGTAGTTGCATCTTAGTCGCATTATTTAAAGCTAATGACTAACAATAACACTAGCATCCTACATGAAACAAAAATGTATTTCTGCACACTTCTGTTCTTTTGTTCACTACACGTATTGCCTATTTTCATTCTGCAAGTTTCCTTGCGGATATTTTGCATTAGCATATATCTTCTCGAACAGGTTATTGACTACTGATATTGCCTTTATCTAGGTGAGCACCTTTTGTGATGCATGGTGTATTACCAAAAAACAGTTTCGCCAGAATCCCAGACGCATAAGTGGTGATTAAGATTTTGGTTTCTGGTGCCGGGACTGCTTGCTAGGATCTCTTACCATATTACAAGCTATTGCAGTAGATAATATGATACCCCATTTTCACATTTCAGTCAAAGCACACTATTCATTGTTTTCAATAATAATTGTTGCTTCTGTACATTCACCTCCAACATTCACAATAAGCAAATGGCTGTCTAGTTATCCACTCCACTGAAGTAGATATGTAAGACATTCTTAGGAACGGAATCTTGCCTGTCTTTGATATCACAAAACAGCTCACTGTTGTAATAATATCAAGATGGAGCAGTGAAGTAAATTCACGTGCTATTTTTTAATTGCTGTACTCTTCTGCGAATGAATATTTGAAAATACATGTTTTTTACTACAAAATTGTATTTATTGTTCTTTGGTAAAGGTTATCAGTTGCTTTCTGATTCTTAGGCAACAATATTCTAAGTGCTGTTTTTTAAGCATTAAGTTTGCTATTAATCATAAGATCCCAAGTCAGGTATTTGCCAGTGAGACGTCAATCATCAACAATTTCTGGCATTGGATATTTTCCTGAAGTCATCCAAGTGATAGGTTTTCTCTCTTTTTATTTCCCTGGATTTGAAGGTAAACAGCATGCGATTCTTTGCAGGCTATATTCATGATATATTGGATAATGGCTCCGAGCTCAATTTCAGGATCTGAGATGACTTGCTTCCCCAGAGAAACAAACAAAAAATAGTCTCCGGAACATATACCATGAGCAGCATACCATGTAAACAGTTTTTTCTAAGTTCTAGTGCACGCAACTGATGGAAATGAGGGTGCCATAAATGTTACAACTGTTAATGTCACACAGTAAGCAGAACCAACATCTACTCCTAACAACGTATCTCCAGACGAGATTAATAAAGCCATACATGACTTAATACTCCAGAAACAATATTACATGGTCCCTGCATCGTTGCAGATCGAAGTGCGCCTGACAGATCAGCAGACACTAGCATCAAGCATCATTGGTGGAACTCAGAGCCTGAGCTGGACTCTAGTATATGAGCAAGCAACAAGTCTGCCTTCCCATGCCCTGAATTGCTGCTGACTGGCAGCCTCTTGGCGGAGCTCTCATGCCTGGGGCTTGTTGAAGGAGAGCTAACATGGCAGCCTGAGTCGGGGGTCAATGGCTCACGACGGGAGGAGAATGAATCATCACATGAAATGCTCTTGAAGGCCCCGTTGGCGTCGCCAAGTTCCCTACCAATGGACTTATCTTGGCCAGGGGATTCTGAAGTCGGAGCTGGGGTTGAAGGGTCAGTCTTCTCGGAGTCTGGGCAATGGTCACCTGAAGTGGGTGCAGGAATGTCTGCCCCAGGTAAGTCAGCAAGCACACCACTGAGTCGCTGCTGTTCGTCGATGATCTTCTTCAGATACTTCCCTTGGGCTTCTATTCTTAGCTGCAACTGCCTTTGTACCTGTTAATATATTCAGAAACTTTCGCATGAAGTTCCAAGTTCATCGAGGCCAATCTCATCGACTGGAAGCTCACATCAAGCTTTTCTATAAGTGCTCACAAATTGAGTTTACAAGTGATATTTTGCAAAGGAAAAGTTCCTAACAGTTAAAGTAATAGAAATTAAAAAAAAAACTTTTTAATTTTTTTTTTCTTTTTGGGTTATTTGCATTTTAATCTGCATAAAATCTGTACAAAAAAGGACAAAGTTCTGTTGATATATTCAGAAGCTTTCACATAAAGTTCCAAGTTCACTGAGGTCAATCTGAAGACTACATCAAGGTTGTTATAGATGAGCTCGCAAATTTAGTTTACAAGCAATCTCTCGCAAAGGGAAATTTATAAATATTTGAAAGTAATAGGTAAAGAGAAATAAAAAAAGCTTTTCTTTTTTTTTCAATCTTTCTTTTTTTCGTTATTCACATTTCTATTTTCTATCAGATTTATTTGCAAATAAATCTGATAGAAAAAAAGGTAAAAGAAAAACAAATTATAAGTAGAAAATATTTACATATAACTGCATGAAGTACCAACACTCCGGAAAATAACATTCTTAAACAGAAACAGCAGTGACAACTAGAGCAAGCTATTTTCTGAAAGCACAAACGATCACTAAATTGGCCATTGAGCAATCGGAAACATCAAGATCCATAAAGATGTTCGGTTATTAGAAAAAAATAAAGTATTTATCTATTCGAGTATACTATAAAAATTCAATCTCTGTTATCATAAAGAAAACTACAAGCTTTCAGGCTATAAAATTATTTGCAAATTGGATTACCCAAATTTAGGCTCGTGTTACGTCATAATGGGCAAAAGAATTCAGATTGCATTTTCTTTTACACAAGCGTGATGACATATCTAGTGATAGATAAACAAAATAGAAGCGAGAAAGAGTGAGGACAAAAAAATTCCAAAAAAGGGCCAATGATACTGAAGCTGTTCAGATTGAAGATATTGTTTGTGGTATTGAAAGATTTTCTTTCTTACAAAAAACAAAGCAAATATTATATATAATCAGATATCAAAAAGAAACATATAATCTCCTATTCCAGTTACCAAGGATATGTTTGATCTACCATAGTTATTGCCTTAAGAACATTGAGACATTCATTACGGAGATTATCAGCAAAAGATATTTCAAACGATGTAGATATAAGCATGGAAGGAAATCAAAAGCCAGATGACAAGTTATCTCCTGGTCCTAGTGCAAAAACAGAAAGCACAATGAACAGTATAATCTATAACAATCCAGCACATCATATTAGTTTATAATGCATATATGCAGAAATTTGTTGAATTCTCACTCATATTACTACTGATGGAAAGCAAGAGTTGCTATGCCGATCAGCACACATAGGCATAGGTCAAAACAAACAATGACTTAAAGGTTTTGTCTCATACCATGCAGACTCATGCTAGAGGTGCTGGCCAGCATGGCCCCATGCCACAGCAAAATAGTGATTGATCTTTCAAAAATATAACAGCAAAAGACAACTAAGAGTATGAGACTGAAATTCCAACAGCTGCTCAAGAAAAAAGAACAAGATACGCTTTTGGTCTCTTCAGTATAAAGCAATTAAAAAGAATTTAAGTTTCTTAGAGCTGATTAGACAACAGCAAAAAAATGGGACACATTGAAGATAATAACAAGCAAATTAATGTTGTTGGTACTCATGATGTGAAAAAAACCAAAACAGTATGGAGAAAGAAAATCTGAATGCACTGCTTTTGAGAGTGATATGCTTATAGTCAATGAAAATCAAAGTGTATCATATCTTTTTTACAGTTTAAAAACTTTTAAAAATTGAATTCTTAGAATCAATAGTGAAAAATCTAATTCATCTCCTTGCAGTTCAAGCAGAATATTAGCTTCTCTACCAACCTCAATTGCAATTTTAGAATTCTTGTAAAGCTAGAGTAGCACATAATTCAACCATAGCCAGAATGAGGACAGAAACACCAAACACTAAACCAATTATTACTATTATGTGTTCACTTGCCTCAAGTTGTTCTTGGAGCCGCTTTTGCACCTCCATTTGCAGCTTGAGTGCTTCAGTTATTTGCATCCCACTGAGAAAAATACATATTATTTTAATTTGACCACATACCATGTTGATAATATCACGTTAATGGATGGGGGAGAAAAAGAATTTAAGCTTCATTTAATAGACCAGAATACTGATTTATTCACATTTTGAACCTTATACATTTCACAAATTAAAGCTAACAGAGCAAAGACAAACATTTACTTTAATTTCCCAAAAAGAGATTAGAAGGGAACAGATAGAAGTTTAAATCAAGTTCATTGATACATTAATACATGCTTCTTATATTCAAGATAGAAGTCCAACAAAAGAAGCCACATTGCTCTAGCAAGTCAACTTATAGTTCCAAGTCAATCAAGTATGGTACAAGCTTAGCAGCCCATGTCCACTCAGAAAACCAGCCATGTTTAGAAAACTTTATGACAAACGACTTCCCACATCCTTACTCCAGGTACCTCTAAGAAATCACTTCTCTGATCTTATACATTCAAGTACTACTGTAACACCCATGCTATACAAGACTAAGATCGCAAATGGTTGTGAAAGAGTCAGGTCTCTGATGTATCATAATTTGTACAAATTGATGCCGATCTGTAAGAGGCCTAAAAGAAAGCCAAAAGCATAGACTGCTGTTTTGCCTGGACCAGTATCAAATGGGCAGTATGTACATATGGCTCCAGGCATGAACCAGTATGTGGACCACCCCCATTTCGGGCAGCCCGGTTGACCCATTAAAAGAAAGAAAAAGAAATTATTTCATGGTTTGGGAGCCCCCTTTGCCATATATGAGCCCATGAGCTCTACCTGATGCCACCCATAGCCACCCACAGTTGATTTTGTGTATGCTTCCTCCACCTCTTCTTTTCCTCCACCCATTCTCTTTTTACTTTTTCTTCCTCCAACTTTCTCCTCTTCCTCCACTGCCTCCTCCTCTTTCATCATCTCCTCTTCTTCCTTCCTCTTCCTCCTCCTCTTCCTTTACCACCTCCTCTTCTTTTTTCCTCCTCCTTCCTCCTTTTTTCTCCTCTTCCACTGACATCTGTTCCGTCCTCTTCTCCTTCTTCTTCCTCCTCTTCGAGTCTTTGGTACAAACTGTGTATCGTGTCAGTAAACCTGTACTAATCGATATCTGATCAGGGACCCATATGCCTGGTTGGCAAACCTTGTCCAAAGGAGATGAAAGGAAACATAAGTAACAAAAACCAAACAAGTTGCCCAATAAGTCCACAGTAAACATCATTATGTTACGATAACAACTATGGCTTTTCCCAAGGTTTTATGCTTCGACTGAGTGAACTTACGAAATTGGTAACTATTTTTATCTATCTGTCACTTGCACTAAGCATCTACCAATACTGATTTCATCTTCTTAGTTCTTTCGTACCCCTCTGCTATCAGTTTCGAAGCAAGGTACATATTGATTTTTTCCTCTCCTGTCAGTTAAGACACATTTAACAATCAAAGTTTACAGATATCTTAGAAAGGCAAAAGAGGGAAATTATACTTCTACTTGGAAGAGCTTTTAAAGATAAGCCTTTTACCCATAAGAAGTAAAGTTTATTTGCGGGATCCAAGATTCTTGTTCACTGAGAATAGCTTATATGATTTAAGATACAGAACCTTTGAGGAAAATGAAAGGAAAGTGTAATTTATAAGTTAACTTGCAGAAGATACGCATGGACCATGAGCCACTATCTACTGCTAACAAAAACATGAGAATCAAGGACACAAGAGGTGAGGAGTGTTCTTTGCTAAAATTAACAGACAATCCCAATTTAGCAATACAGAAGCACCCTAACCCTACTAAGCCATAATCCCAGCCATTCATCTCATTGTGTCACACAAGTAATAAGGCCTAGTTTCATTACCTTTGTTCTCCTTCGGTAATAGATTTCCCAACAGTAGCAATAAAAATGGTCCTTATCTCTTTTTATGATTGGTGTAATTGGCCTTAGAAGCAATATAAAGCAGAGATGGGATGCAATGATCAGGTGCAAGAGCTACAATTACTGGAAGATGGCAATTTGTGGAATGAATTTGGAAGAGTTAAAGCAATTGATAAGACTATAAACAATATAGTTTCTTTATTGACTTGCTGCTGCAGCCTTTATATTCTTCATGTTTCTCCAGTGCAAAGTGTAAACTTATGGATCGTTTTGGTTTGTTGATAATCTTTCTGGCTTCTGATGTTTCATATCCAATTTCACAACTGCTGCCAGAAAATCATGTAATCTCCTGAATCTGTCTTTGGTTTAATTCAGTCCTAGAGTCAGCTCAAAACTTCAGATTTTCTGATTCTTTGGTTGGGATTTACCAACACAATTTTTAAATTTCTGAGTCGTGTACTCATTGCTCTTATCCTTTTTCAGGTCTAGACAGCAAAAGCCATCATCTTGTATGCTTGGGAAGGCTTATACATTCCCATAAACACAATACAGCATGGGCTCTGTGTTGACTTTGCAAGCTAGTCAAGTAACCAATGGTAACTTGATGTATCTCAGTACAGCACAAGACTAAGTGAAGGACAGGTAAATCTGCTGATGGAGGGGGAAAAAGGACAACTTTCTAATCAATACCAACTTTGATTTCTTCATATAACTAAAATCTAATATTAAATAATAAATACATAGTTTCATATTCCATCTATCCACTGAACAAACCTGGATATTCCTATCCCTATCCAGAACAATTATTCCAGCCAACATACGGAGCAACTATTAACTTCTTAAAAGACAGATCTTCCTAAAAAATTCTTGATCTTTTCAATACATCAATTTGGCAATAGATATCCTTCTCCTCAACATTTCAAGTACAAAAGGAGAAACAAGAAATATTCTTGGGAATTATTGTTGTTTGATTAAAATGAGTTGTTAATTGTTTGGTGCTTGGTTTTGATAGTATGGGTGAGTTGCAGTGCTTAAAAAATAAAAATGTGTTATTCTCATAGTCAAGAAATTTAGGTAATGTATCTAGCTAAGAAATAATCATGAGAAAGCTGAAAGCAGCTCTTTTATAGATGAACTAGTTGAATTTTATATTCATAATTTGGCAACTATGCATATCTAAGAGCAAGCATGTTATGAGATGAACACATGCAATGCTGACTAGAACATCAATTAACTTATACAACCAAGTATGAATACTATTTAGTTGTTTAGTATTCATGCATATTCATATGATATGGGAATCAATCTTGTACTTACGAAGAGCTTTCAAGGCCTGAATTCAGGTTTCGATCATCTTTCTTTTCCGACATAGTACCTACATTAGTGAAGATCCGGTAAACATATATTCCTGATGGCTAAAGAATAATTTTGTATTGCCTAAGAACTTTATCAACACAAACAGGTGGCCAAATATTAAAATCTCAGCTGTATGTAGTGTAAAAAATCACTTAATTACCTACCATCAGCTGAAGACTCAGGGACATACTTTGCAAGCCGATATTTCTGAGAATACAAAAGATACCAAATTAACAAAGAAACTCCAAAGCATAAGAAATTCTTAGGAAGAAATAACATGTCAAAATAAAGGACCTGCAAATGACTCTTGACATGGTATATTGTTAGCCCTGCTACGCCCATGATTCTAAGAACTCCTTTAGGAGTTGCTCCTGTCATGAATCAGACATTTTAGTGGCCCAACCAATAACATATCTGAAATACTAACAGCTTTTATAAAAGAACACTTTTAACTAATTTACTTGAGCATCGACTACAAATTGTTGACTTTATCTATCAGAATAAAACATTACCACGTTTGATGTAATGATATTTAGATCATTAAAAAACTTACCAACTATAACCTTCCAAAATAAGTTTAGCAGATTTGTAAATAATGCATCAAATTTGTTAAGATCATTGCAGGTCAAGCAAAGAAAAGAACCCCTTTTTATTTCATGGAAAAGGACCAAATAAACTCGAACTAGTTTGAAAGCAGAAAAACAAAAGATGAAAGCATGTTACTGGGTTCCTGCTATGGATCATAATCGTAATTAATTAATCTCCATAAATAAAATAGAATAAATAGACAAGTTATCTAAGAATGTGCTTAAAGAAAGAGTTTATGTGCTTAACATGACTTTTACATTCAAAAGAAGAAACATAACAGGCAGTCAGGCCAATCATAGAGTACTCAGCTAGAGAATACTCAATCAGACTTACCTTCAAAAGGTTAATTATTAAACATATTAAGATAAGGCTTTGTTTGTCTCAAATAGTTACCATACACTTTAGAAACACATTTTTTATATAATTATCTAACAGTTTGTTCCATTAGATCTCATTCAGCCTACAATGTTTACACTAAATAAACTTCCATGTCTTTAACAAAAGACTGCATACCGAGAGCTGCATCTTGCAATTTAGAGGCAAATAGTGACTAGAAAGGAAAATCTAATGAATGTTTAAATTTGCCAAATTTGACTTCATTACAGTGAAAACTAAAATTGATGAGACTCGCAGGCACTTACTATCTGGTCCACCAAGCTGTGTCACAGCATCTACAAAACGTTCATGAAGTTCATTTGTCCACCTTAAGCGCTGTCTCGAGGCTAAATTTGGATTATTGGAGTTGTTCACTCCGTTCATTGGGCTCATAGTATTGTTACTCGATTCTAATTGCTGGTTCTGTGCAATTGAATTGCAGTGACCCAAGCCTAAACTTGAGATAGGTTTTGGTTGATGCATTTGTCATTATCTGCAAAAACAATAGCAAAGGACAATACTCACACAGAATATCTTTGGAAATATAAGAACACATATCAAGCCAAGATCTCATGTCTATTATTCAAGACTACTTTAGTAATTTTGCATATTATTCTACTATATACAAGAACAAATTAAAAAATAGACAATGAAATATCTACCTAGCAAGAAATGGAAGAAATATGAGACAACCCAAATGTTCATAATAACAAACTGATGCCTACTGTGTAGGTTTCACAATGCTTTCAGACTTTAGAGTTCAGACTAAGACTTTTATGAAAAAATTACCCATAAGCCTATGGCGTAGAGTTAAAAGAAAATATGGGCAATGAGTGGGCTAGTTATTGCACAACCATATTAGACTAAAAAATATAGGTTGGAACAAGCATTAGTTCATTATCACTGCTAACATGTTAAGTCATCTCATCTATTTCAGATTGGCTCTAATAACCTTAATACTGCATCATGCCTATCAAGGACCATATTCTAGCAACCTAAAGGCATCTCTTTCTGCTCATCTTCAATTTTATCAAGTAATTTTAAAATTCAGGGCCCTTCTCCAGATGGAACCCCAACTACCACTGCTGATTCCATCTGTCGCTAAACATGATATACAACATCAAACAAGCCTACAGAATACATTATGAAGCTTTCTCATCTCCGGATCTATTAGATGCAAAAATAGCTTGGATGACATAGAATATAATATGATTATATTCAAAAAGTAAAAGCGTCAAAATATGTTTATAGAACTTCATATAAAAACAGTTAGACCAGGATCAGTGGTTTGGGACCCTGATTCGACAAGTCTAAAACAGTACTCTTTTCACATTTTATTTTGTGCTCTCATGGTGAACACGCAAAAGGTCATAGTCACACTCTTTTCTTATGGGTTTTGAGTGTTGAAGATCTGTAGATATGTATCTGTATTGTGTAGAATCATTATCTTGTACCTGTCCCAGTTCCTCTGAGGAAGCCAAAACAGACCCATCCTATTCCAAAAACAACATAAAACATAACTGAGCACTCCAGTTCAATGCCAAACTAGCAGATCATTTCTAATTGTTATACATTACGTTTTGTAATCCTCTAGTGATCTACTTTTTAGCTAATTCATTTTTTTATACTTTTCTAAAGTTTAAGTAAAAAACATTAGGAAACCTTCTAGAGTCTGTTTTTCAATTCATTATAGTTGAGTCAAAAGCCTTGAAAATTTACAATTAGATTCCTGTCCTGACAGAAGACAAACAAGGAAAACCAAGGAAAATTCAATCTTCGGATTCACTTAATTGCAATGCTTATTTTTGTTCCAAACTGTTGTGGTTGAGAATCGAGTCTGAGCTTGCACAATAACATTGACAATCTTTTGAAGCAATCAGCATATCATAATCATGGTACTACAAACTGAAATCAGATCAACCAAAGGCCAATGACATCAAAATACCAGTTGATGATCACAATGTCCTTATGTCCATAACTTCTAATGGCATCAGCCTTTGTTTAGGATAATTTTTGAAACTATGACAAAATATTATCCAATGCATTGCAACAATTCTTCGTTCCATAACCATTCTACATTGTCAGCCCTGAAACCCAGCTTCCAGTGTCTATGTAAAGACAATTCCAGAACAAACTTAGAAAAAGGTATAGAAGCATCATTCTGTCTTACCTCAAATAACCAGCTCCAAAGAGTCAACCGACAAAACTAAGGGCGGCTACAGTATTATCAGGTGGTAAATTCTAGATAGAAAAAAATTTCTACCAAAAAAAAACAGAGCTTGGTTCAGTAATCATCAATGTGCCTCTTCTTACCAGCAGAGACTACTGACCAACACCAACCAGAACAGCAACAAGAATCAACATCAACACAGCACCCCTAATTACTTTACACCTTGCCAAAGGTAAACCAAAGTTGGATATAAAGCTTTACAAAAGACCAGTTTACGGGGATCTAGCAGAGCCTATATCGGCTATTAAGGGATAGGAAGATGAACCCTAGGCCCCTACTTTCCCGTTTCCTCAAAATTAGGGTCTTTTGGAGCTGTGATTAGCGCCAAATATTACAAAAGTTACTATTACTCGACGGACCAAAGCATCTAGACCCAGATACATCATGAACATGCTTCCATGAAGAAACTTTAAATTTAAGGAAAATAGAGAAATAAAATCAAGCCCAATCGACCGAAAGTAGAAACCTTAGATGCGGATCACAAATCTCACTCATCCCGACAACATGAAAACAGAAAAAAGAAATCACGCAAACAAGACCACAAAATTCACGCAGAAGGACGAAGGTAAAAGGGGGGAAAACTCACCAGCTCCGCTCGCGGCGGATATCATCGGAATTCCGAGTTCTGCCGCCTACCAAACACACGAAATCCAGGTTCCCGATTACTTCTCGGAGGCTGCATCGTCAAAGAAAAGGACAGAAATAAGCAAACGAGAAGAAGCTCGTGGCAGATTGACACAGCAAACAATCATCACAATCGAATTCTTTTACGCGTAAAATCGAGATCTTCCCCAACAGAGGCCCCTGGATTTCGCCTTCTCACTGTCGCCTTTACCAGTTTATAGATTCGTCAGGCTCCAAACCTTCCTCTCGTCCTCTCTCTCGTCACGGAGTGTCGAAGCAGATGGGGCCGGCAGAAACCACGGCTAATTGCACCAATTACCTTGAAATAGGGTACGTGGCAGATCCTGGGTGCCCCTGGCTTTGACTCGATCGAATAATATAATACAGAGACACACGAGCGTAGCCACGTGCCGCTGCGGGCGTCGGAACCGCCGTGGGACGGCAGATGGTTGACGGCATCACACCGGAATATATTCCTCCGTTACGTGAGGAGACTGGAAACTTCTCGTTCACACCAAGGAAAACACCTTTCCTACTCGCAGGAAAATGACGCAGAGACTACCTGCTCTAAGATTTACGAAAGAGATGGCCCCTTAGGTGGCCCCGCCAGATACTTGCCATTTCATCCAGTAATAGAACGGGTAACTAACTGAGTAATTTATATACGATCAGAAAGAATTTGCTCTAAATGGCGGGTTTTATTATGAATTAGGTGAGAGGAGAAGACATTATTTTAACTGAGTGGAATTACGTATATATCCCTCTGAAGTTAGTCATTTCAGTGTTTACATATTTAAATATCTGATTTTTTTTACTTGAACATATATACACTACAATATTCAAAAAAATTACATTAATATAATTAATCTCTATCATTTCACACTTTAAAGATATATAAAACACTAAATGACGCTAATAATAAAAGGGAGAAAATATGACATAGACATCTGAATATAATGTGAACATCAACCCATACTTATTCAAAGGCCTCGGGAGCATGACATGTTATTTGAAGGATATGATGTCTCCTCATGTCGAATAGTATTGGATAATTTCACAAAATTATTCTCTCAAATTAACTATCCCACTTGCCAAATCCTCTATTAAAATAAATATTTGTAAGACCATTTGATGAACCCAGTTTTCTTTGATAGTAGACTTATGATAAACTCAAAGTTTCACTAACACGTTGAACAATAAAAATCAGACTTAATAAATATCTTCAAAAAATAATTTACTCGTCTTTAAATTTAACTAATAAAAGTATTAAAAGGTGATACGGTATATTATGGGGTCATCCCCCACGACAACAGTTAGTAGTCACGTCAGCACCAACATAAAACCTCAGTGGTTGATATGGTGCATCACATCGATGTGGCACCTTGAACTCGGATGGGACGGACGCTTGTCCCACATTGTCCGAGGTCGTATGAGATAGTGTCGCCTAGCACAAAGCCACTATGGAAAGCTTGGAATGATGTTGCGCGGCGCGAATCCGTGCAGGTCAATCGATGCTTGCATAAGAGGTACAAGCTGTCACCCGAGGAGTTGACCGTCATTAACCAATCACGTACGATTGACCCTCGTTTGTAGGTATAAAAGCCAACCCCTTGATCAACATCAGGAGAGGCACATCAGACATTCGACTCCTTTATCCATGCACCACTAACTTAAGCTTCGGAGGGGTCGGGTCGAGAAATCTCCCTCCCAATCTCGATCCGTGTGTCGAGAAATCCTCCTCCCGATCTCGATCCGTGTGTAGAAGCCCAACATCAAATAAGTAAACCCCTCACCAAGAGTGAAGATCATGTTTGAGAGAAGATTCTCAAGCCTGATACGATCCGACGCTCGCCTCCACCACTTGAGCACCGACATGGATGACTTTGCGCATCTAGAACGGGACCAAACTGACACCTCGGTCATGACGTAATGATTCACTAACAAAAGGTGCTTTTGATATTATATTTTATATTTTTATTATTAATAATCATGATTAATAATAGGTAATCTAAACATATTGAATGGATGGGCTGATAAAAAGAACTTGAAGTATTGAAAAGTATGTATGTATAATATTAAATTCCCAAACAATTGATATGTCAAATCCTCAAACGACGACACTAAACCGCGTCTCTCGTCTTCGCCGTGTTGAACAGCTGCAGTTTGAGACCTTTTGATCGACGAACTGAGAGACTTTAATTGGATAATCATAAATGTGACTCTAAATTTTAATTGGTTATTATTATTGGAGCTGAATTTTTCGTCATGACAGTGGCACTCGAATTTAATTATAGGGAATTCCGTGGAGCATCGAGCAACACAATGTTACTTCTTACAACAGCATTAAGAAACTACTTTGAGGTTTTTTAAATTATATATAATTATTATAATTAATAAAAAAATTAAAATTTTTAAGAGATAAAGATTTTTAGAAAGAAAAGTTTTCGTATAAAAAAAATTGAATAATTAGGATTTGATTCTTCTATAATATTTGATATTGACGAGAGAGCAAGATAAAATGAATACTTTTGATATTTTTAGATTTCTTTCTAAGGTATGTTCGGAGATGATACTTTTTAAGATTTTTAAAAAGGATAAAAAATATATATAATTATTTAAGATTTATGTGAGAGAATTTATAAGAAAATCTGTATTTGAGTGGCGATAACTCAAAGATTTTATAATTAATCATGTAGAACGAAGAATTTGAATGTAGATGAGATTTTTCGAACTATATTATTTATTTTCGGATATGTGTTTGATTGTTGATCTTTATTTTTTATTAAAATTCTCTTCTCTGTAATTGTATATAACTCTAACTCGTTTTTGTTGTTTCAACTAATTTTTTTTTTAAGTAACAATGCAACATGAGATTTCTGTAGTCACTCTTAGTCAATAATTTTTGTACTTGGAGGCTTTTTATTCTGGGGGAAGAACTAAAAAGGATATTAGTGAGACTAACACCCTTCATTTCACAAACAAATATAATATTTTTTGGGCAAGTGGGGTTATCAAAATGGAAACTTCCTTCTTTAACTCTTGTTTGTGTGTCAACTAATTGATGGTATTTATATGTTTGAGTTACGGAGCCGATTGTTTAAAATATTTAAAGATAAAATTACGATACATTTACCTTTGATGGCCTTTGATAGGGTCTATCACTAATTCTATTAATAAGCTAATTAATTTTTAATATGGTGACACATAAGTTACTTCATTTTTTATACTTATCATTTTGTGTGCTTGTTGTTTAAACGAATTTTTTACTATATGTTTCAACTAAATTTTATTTATAAGTAATCAGTAACCGTCGTATAAGTGGTTAGATAAGCAAGTAAATCATTGGATAAAATAACATCCACAAGCAAAAGTATTCCTCAAATAAAAAATAATATTTTTTATAAAAACTTATATTTTTAAATACTCTCGTAGAGATTGTATACAAAGACTTTTTTACCTCTATCTCCGTGGCATTGTTACTAAACCCATCGCTCTCACTTCCCTATGCCGCAAACGATACGAGTCATACCCCCTTTTCTTTATTTCCCGTAATTGATTGCGAGAGAAGCTTACGAGCAACAATAAAAGCATGTCATTCCTCTTCCTCCGATGTACTATTGACAATGAGGGTGCATGGGTTGCCCCACCCTCTCTCCTTCCTCACTTAGTGGTCAATGACATGAGAAGAGCTTATAGGTAATAGAGAATGCACGGTTGGTGGCATGGTTGGTGATGAGGGAGGCTTATAGGCACTCGTAAAAAGCACATGCACTCCCTTGCAATCGATGGTGGGGATGCCCGGATTACCCCTTATCCTTCCTTACCTATGATCAACAACGAGAGAAGCTTGTAAGTGACGATGAAGATGTACGTAACCCATGCAATCGACGATAAGGGTGTACGGGCCACCCTACTCCCTATATTTTTTTCACCCACAATTAATAGTAAGGGAAATCAATGAATCTCTATGATGAGGGATGGGGGGACAGCAAGAGACGAATATAGTTGCTGAGGTCTAGTGAGAATAAGGTCTTCACGCATGATCATGCCCATGTTGTGGGTGATGACGAGTGTTAAGGATAGAGACGCCGACGGTGATGATCAATAAAGATAGAATACTCATTAAAAAAATGTTTTATGAATTTTTTTTAAGTTTAAATACTATTTAGGAAATTCTCATCTTCAAGAATTCCCTAAAAAAAAATCATCTCTCCCCGTTGTACGGACCCTTCCGCATTACCTGAGTCGTTTCTGCGTGGGGCCTCGCACGCGCCTATCTCCAATTCCAATACGGAGGCCGGTAGCTGCGGAAAAAAGTGTGAAAAATGATAATATTGGCTAGTGGCAACTAACCTGATCCAGCGGATCACCGCACCGCTGCCCTCTCCCGCTGCCGCTCTTTAAAGCCATCGCAAAGAACTCAAACAACGGAAGCAGGCGAGGCAAGCAGAGGGTGGCGCAAACGAGCCTCCCGCCTGCCGTCGGCCCTCTCTCCTCCCTCCCGTATTTGGTTCCGCTCACTTAAACACCGACAACATATTAAAACGAGTCAAAAATACTTCTTCTTCGTTCTTGATCGCCCTCGAGAACCCTAATTTGCCCCCTTTGTGTCCCGATACGATTCACCATCCCCTTTCGCGACTCCTCAGATCTCGATCTACTCTGCTGATTCCATCGATTCTAGGGTTCCGATTCGCTCGTGTCCGATATCTAGGGTTTCTTATGCCCGCCCTTTTCGATCCTGCGACCTATCGGATTCCGGACCTTCTATGTCGAAGATCGAAGCCGAGGATGCCGTCGAGATCCGTGATGTGTGAGCGGACAACCTCGCAGCCGAGTTCGCCGTGATCCGTGACGTCGTCGATGACTTCCCCTTCGTCGCCATGGACACGGAGTTCCCCGGCGTCGCCGTCCGCCCCCTCGGAGACTTCAAGACCGTGGCCGACCACAACTACCATATCCTTCGTGCCAACGTCGACCTCCTACACCTTATCCAGCTTGGCCTTACCTTCTCCGACGCCGACGGAAATCTCCCGACCTCGTCCAACGCCGGCGCGCGCCCCATCGTGTGGCAGTTCAACTTAAGGGAGTTCGACGTCGACCGTGACGTCAGCAACCCCGACTCCATCGACCTACTCAGGAAATCGGGCATTGATTTGTCGAGGAATCGGGAGTACGGGATCGACGCCAAGCGGTTCGCGGAACTCCTCATGTCGTCCGGTGTTGTCCTCAATGATTCTATCAGCTGGGTGACCTTCCATTGTGCTTACGATTTTGGGTACCTCCTGAAGCTCCTAACTTGCAGAGGGCTTCCCGACAGCCGAGAGGGTTTCTTTGAGCTAGTCAGGACGTTTTTCCCAATAGTGTACGACATCAAGCACCTGCTGAAGTTCTCTAACAGCCTCCATGGGGGACTTAACAAGGTTGCTGAGCAGTTGGAGGTCGAGAGGGTCAGCATCTGCCATCAGGCAGGCTCGGACAGTTTGCTTACTGGTCGGGCTTTTAGGAAGTTGATGGGGAACTACTTTGATGGGTCAGTTGAGAGATATGCTGGGGTGATGTATGGTCTGGATATTGAACATGGATTAAATACTTGGTGATGATGTTAGCAGTAGGTCTTGAGAAAATAAGAAAGAAAAAAGAAACCTTGTTTGGTGAGTAAATGTTGAGTGTATGTGTTGCTTCTTCCATTTCATTTATGCTTTCTTAGATTTTCTTAACCGCTGCTGCTTTGAGTCCATAGATTACCATGCTTTGTTTTATCTGTGGTTCACTGTTATAATCAAGGAACAATGTTTTGAGTACCAGGTCCATATCAGTCCTGGTCGGACCGCTGTGTCCCTGTTAGTACCAGTGTACCTGTATTGGCACACCGATGACTCGAAGAGGAAGAAGAAAAGGAAAAGATGAGGAGAAAGGAGGAAGAAAGAAGAGGAAGTGGTGGAGGAGGAAGAAGGATGAAGAAGGGGAGGTGGTGGAGGAAGATTAAGAAAAAAAAGAAGGTGGTGGAGTAAGAAGCATGAAGAGGAAGGAGAGGAGGTGGTGGAGGATGAGGAAAGAGGAGGAAGATAAGATTGAGAAGAGGAGGAGGAAGCATATGCGTTGGTGGCGCACGATGAGTCGTTGGTATTGATGGGAAACAGTATGAGCGAGCACGAAGAGGCCTTGTGTTCCGTTGGAGGGAGCTCATGAACGCTAGCCCTTAGAGCATGAATTATTTTTTTAATGGGTCGAAGCGGACTGCCTGAAATGGGGGCGGTGGTGGTCTGCATACCGGTTCAAGCCTGGACTGGTATGCACCACCCATTTTGGTCTATGGTTATAATAATCTAACAATATGGGCTGCTGTAATCCTTTTAAGAATGTTGTATTCTTTGTTTCGATTCTGCTGTTTTCTGTTTAACTAAATATGATATTTCAGTTAATTCATTGTCAATTTGTTTGTCGTTCTTGTATTGTTGAAAGGCAAATTTCTGCAATTACTTTGATATCTCTGTTTTTTTTTCTTTGTCCATTCTTTTTATTTTTTGTTTCTGATTCTCATATTGAGTTCTCTCAAGCTTTTTGGCGGTGAATGGTTATCTATTTTCTTCATGTTTGAATGAATGAAGTCATCTTTGCCTAGTTTACCTTATCTAAGCATGTGCTTGACTTCGTCTAAGGAACTTTTGCAACTTGTGGCTATCTTTGCCTAGTTTACCTTATATTTGGAACTGGAATTATGGATAGATGGTGCTGAAGTGGCACCAATGATGAATGCATCTCATATAACTTGGTTTGCCTGGTGTTATCATCATGTTTTGATTCTTTAATATTCAATATGATCATTGAAAAGCTAATTAGTTTCTTGTGCTGTTTCTCAAAGTCTATTATGTGCAACGTTGCTGCTGATAATAGTTTGTATCTCACTATCTATGTGCCTTTTTAATAAGTGAGGAGGATCATCAATGACATTGTTGATCTGTTGGTAGATACATTGGACGATCCGGAGAACTGACTTTACAGAGTTGTTGAAGTTGGGAGGGTAATTATTTTAGTCATTGTTTACTATACATATAATCTTTTTTTTGACTTTTAGCTTCTATTCCATGACTTTGTGTTTAGAGTCGCAAATATTTTTAATTTTCTTGAAGCCGTTGAACTTAATCTTGTACTTTATTTGACTTTGTTGTTGTTCTACTGGGTAAAACGATAATAGTTTTCTTTAAATTCTTTGATGCATTTTCTCATGGTTAATTTATTATTTTTTGTTGAGAATCAAGAAAGATTTCATTTGCCAAAATGGGCTGCACTAAAAGAAACCTGGTGTAAGGTGGTTTTTCTGTACAGCTATGTATGAATAGAGTTTACCATGAGAGAAAGGTTAAGTGATAACATTGAGTTTCTTTATCGAGTCTTGCTATTGTTAATAGACGTCTTACTGCTTGTTTATCCATGCTTTAAGGCCGTCGAAGTTGCCTTTTGTCTGGCTCTGTGAGTTGTCATAGAGTTTTGTCTGCAGCGAAGAGGATATATGGACATAGGAACTGAACAGCAGCCTCTCTCATCTTTGGTTAATCTGCCAAGTGTGGTATGTTGTAATTCACTTCTAAACTGTCTCACAATTGCACCATTAACAATTGGATGTTATAGTTGCGCTTTAAACGCAACATAAATGGAGGTCTAATGACCTTTAGAAAAGGTGATCTGACAATGAACATCCCTCAAGGATGACTTAGAAGATCAAGTTAGTTTCCTGACTAGCAAACTCTAATAGGAGAGTTCATGATCTTACTAAGTGTCTGAGGCGGCCATCATGGCAATTTTTTGCATAGGTCAGTTGCTACAAGTGTAACAAGAGCTGATGATGTTCTGGACTTGTGGTAGCTGCAATGGTGGGCTTTCGGTTGCTTATTTGAACTGAAGTTAGTTTGTATTCAATAGTAACTGGTCCAAATTGTATTAATTTGTACAGTCCAGGCTAAACCAACTAAAATAACTTTTTACTCCAAAATTCTTCCTAGAACTTGTTCACACTTTCAATTGCTTGTTTTATCATAGTGGGGATGGTGGATATTTTGATTATTTAATATTGCGTAGGCCATGGATAATCATGCTTCAATTTGATATTATAACATTGCATATTATCATCACATCCTCTATGGTGAATATTTGGTACTTGGATCTTTGATATATTGAATTACCTGACTTATTGGATAATGTATAGTTTTATGTTTGCAGTGCACTTTCGGTGAATTGGACTGATGATGGTACCTACAGTCCATTTGTCACCATGAATAGCATCCACTGTTTTATGCCCTCTGTGCACTATTTATATATTGGTAGTGGGTTAGTTCCCTCGGATGATCTTTGTCGAAGTTTCTAAGGTTTATTTGTGAGGTTGCTTTTTTACTGCATTGTTGTCTTGCCATATTAAACCTTACTTGATCAAGCACAATGCTTTTGTTGGGAGGACATGAAAATTGATAATAGCTGCCACAGCTCCTTAAATTGCAGATGGTTTATTTCCTTGAATAAATCCATTTATCTAGTGCTTTTCTTATTCCTTTGGAATTTCTGATGAAGGTAAATATAATATGCCAGCTTACACTAGATAATTTTTGTGATTTGCTGATGAAATGGTGCCACATTAGTATTAGTAGGATTACCATTTTATTTCTCCTCTGTAAGCACGTTGTCAGCGGTTCATCCATTGGAGTTGAATTATTTTGCTTGCATATACTTTCTCCGATGTGATGGCACATGTCAGTTTCATGACGCGTTTAAGCAAGTCTCGACTATAGACAAACACCACGAGAAGGACACGGAGGAGCATCACATAGTCGATGGTCAGCCCAGTGATCTCGAATTCTATGACAAGGTTATTGTTCATAATGTAGCGGGCGTCGCCTCTGATGATCACATCAATGTACTCATGGTAGTCGTTAGGGACTCTATTAGCTCTCTCCCACGAGGATTTGCAGAACCTAGAACGAAGAAGACTTCGATTAGTATAAAAGATGATATTATGGGAGAAATAAGTTTGCTTGCTTAACAAAATAACCAACAGATGATAGAATCCTTTTCTCAAGTAGTATTTGCACGATAAATTCTTGTAGGAATTAACGTCAAATGTACATCTGCAAGGATTTCTAGATCGTTGCTTTGACTGGATCCAAACAATGGACACAAGGCCTTGATCAACCTAATAATCTTTGTAATCCCAAAGAGACTCACCATCATCCAACCCTTTCTTTTGGAGCAAATTGATAACCCTTCTTTTAGATCCCTTGGTAGACCCGACCACCTCAAAGGCCCCTTCCGTTGTTGCTCGAATCCGACCTGCCACCGAGTCACCCTTTGACTTGGCCAGCACGACCTCGAGCGAGCGCCATCCCTTGCTTTCAAATCCTGCTCGATGTCATAGAAAAAGTCAACGAGGTCGGGTAGATCAGCGACCGAGTCGGGGGACTCCTTGGCGGGCTTGCCTCTTGTCGAATCCCAAAGCTACACCCTGGCTATCTCGTCCAACGACGTTGTCACCCTTTTTGCACCTCCCCACAGCCCCCTCCTTCCTCATGCTTAACTCCCAAAAGAAAACTTCTGCTTCGCCTTTTCTTCGGTAGAGAGGGGGGAAAGATATCTATCGATGAGCTTTGAGGGGGGATGGATATGGTCGATGCTCACGTGGCAGCTGACATGGCTCTTGGCCCACAGCTCGTGGCTGGTAAGCTCTTTCGTGCCAACCATCGATTCCATGAACAACTATTAGATCTAATGACACGTAGTGATTGCAATTCAATGTTGGGCAGGTCACGATGACTGAGCTTGGTCTAGGCCATAGGTGCCACGTGTCATCAACAGGAGGTTCACGTGTGCCAAGCGAACTGGTTGCGACTATGACTAATTACGTGGGTTTTAGTAGACAGTGAGAATTAGTCCGAAAGCATTTAAAAAGATAATTTCGCAGTGAGAATCACATTGCAAAATTATCTTTTTAATCCTATTTTAGGATTATTATTATTTTTTGCATGTGATAGCATATAATATTTTCATCGAAACAAATATTTTATTTTTATAATTATAGAAGGTAAAATATAATTAACTGAGATGTTAAACATAATTAATTATAGAAGATAATTAAATATTTTTATTGAAACGTAAAAAAAAGATTGAGATGCTAAACATAACTAATTATAGATGATAATATGTAATTAACCCATTTTCAGAAGATAATAAAACCTTGCCATTATATGTATATACCTTCAAATCTTAAATGTATCCACATCGATAGGCAATCGTGCTTTTCTTTAAAAAAATGCCTAAAGCAAAGATGTATCGTGATACTCAGTTCCATTCACAGAACTAACGTATCTCCTACCAAAGAGTGAGTTGTATCATCATTACCTACAATGGGCAGACAAATGATAATACTTTTATTGAAGAGTATTTGAATATAACTCCCCATGTTCATGCCACAAACTATAAATATGATAATCAATGTACAGTCTTTTGGGTACAAAGCGATAGTATATATAATATAGCAAAACAAAGAAATTGCCATCATCTTGAATCCTTTCGTTTTTGATACTCCAACCCTGATCGTCTCTCTCGTCTGTGACACCGGAAACCATCCTTATGAACTTGTACTGCTGCAAAACAATAATAACTAGAAAATCCCGCAGAGAGGCAAATACAACATTCTCACATGTTGGCAATTGAACCATGAGATGGCTTTTCACTAGCATTGTCAAGATCTTCAGAGTGCAAATCTTGGAATAAATCAGTCTCTCTGCATCAACAGAGGCAATTAAGCCCACGTTTAATAAGTAGAACGAAAAATATAGGTTCTTAATGGGTACTCATTGGTACAAAGATAATACGTAATAATTTAGGGTTGTATATGATTACACTGCATAATATTCTGCTATGATGATAAAAAAAAAAAATGCATCAGTGAAGACAGGAAGAAACCAAAGGTGAAATGCGAGCTACTGTGACAGCTCGAAGTACCAGTAAGACAAAATGGCATGCATAAACCTTACCTTTTTATTTGTGAAGACCATAAAAGATCAAACCCAACAGATTAAATACCATAGTGGAGGATAAACAGAATAAATACCATAGTGGTTGCATGACTTCTATCTAGACTAAAAGTTAGCACAAGTTATAAACAATATAGCATCATATGTTTGCAATCAAAACATGAATTAAACTAACATTTCTAAGGGATACATTATAACAATACAAACATGGATTATATATTTGTGCAAGTAAAATTACCTAGTTGCACATATTCTGCTGTTTGAACATGGTATGTTGATGTCTTAAATTCTTATATGGACACTCATGGAAAATGAAATAAATTGCATAATGCTGAATTCTGTTATATCTGTTTTTATTGGCCACAAAATTTTTAGCAGTGCATGGTCAATTGTGATGATATTGACAAATGTTGTAACATCAACAGTCCTGTCCACCTGGATACTAGCTAAGTTTGACAATTTCTTACCATCAGTCTAGATATATGACCATTTAGAGTGTACAAACCAACATTTCTTCACCAACTACCCACCCTAGTTATACAATTCCTATCCATTTGTAATTAAACATGAGTCATAACACATCCTTTTAATGTGTAAATTTTTTTCCGCAAAAGATATACATTTTATTAAACCTTTAACCTTCTACAGACGATCCATATGGATGAATTCAAGATCCGAAGGAAACTTCTCCTTCCAAAAGCAATCTGATTCAGAAACCCTAGCCCTAGTTGCAGGCCGATGATCTCCTTGATTATATTCCTCGAAGCAATGCTGGCAAAGTAAACTCATCAAACCCTTTAATTATCATGTATAATCTATCAATATTAATTTTCTCCTCACTAAGTAAATTCCTCTTATTTGTCCTTGTCTCAAAGACGTTTTGAATCCAATTATCATCTCCAATCCACACAGCATGACTACAAATTTAATACACAATGTATGTTTATTATTCCGAGCAAATTTTACAGAACTAATGTAGGAGATCAACATGCATACATGATTTAAAGGGAAATATGCATCCAATAATGAGTTACTAAATAAATTTTAGGAAGAGATTCATTATTCTTTCGCAGAAAAAGAGTCAAATAAGTTGTACATCTTTTCTCTAATACTAAACAAATTATGATATGAGCAGACATCATGCACATTAAAAGTTGATTCCATCAAGGTTCCAAGTACTGGTTGGTCCTTGTGACTTCTTCTAATACTAATGTAAGAATTTCACAAACATTAACAATTGATTCCATCGAAGATCCAAATAGCAATCGGATAAATACCAATCCAACCAAGAGCTGGTGCCAATACAGATTTTTTCTGCATATTTATCAATCTGACTAAAGACAGCTACCAATATGTAATAAGATGCTGGCCGATAGCTGTGTGGATCTTTAAAAATGCATGATGTATATGATAAAATGTAAATAAAAAAGGTTTCTTAATGACAAACCCTTGTGCGTTTGGAACTAGGGGCCTCAGGTGGATCTCGACGACTTTGAGAATTACTCAAGTCATTCAAGTTCTCCCCCGCAACCTGTATATGCAAATCATTGAGATTAGTTCCACTAAGCATATGAACACATTTTGCCAGCAGGCAGAAGTGCAACAATAGGAAGATCTTTTTTACATGTGCTGTTGAAGAACCATGACTGGTTGGTGACCCATCTTGGCCTGTCGATGTCGGTTGAGATATGAATGGCATAAGATTCCGCACCAACCTAGAAAAGAATACTCCTTCATCCTCACCTACACCCGTATGCTCCTCAGGTTGGGAGTTCCTACCTATGTCTGTTTGATCTGTGACAGAACTTCTAGTCATTTCCTGATGACTACTACTTCCAACCACAACTTGCTCTCCAGGGAAAATTGACTGCAGCCACTGATCCAATCTGCTCGCCAGCTGAGAAATATGGCCAAGCTCTTCGGTGTTACTTGTGCTATTACTGGATGGTGGCCCCTGTTGGCCTGCACTAATGAAGTCCCTTAAAGACCCTGAAAAGTAAATTATTCAGATGTTATCATCCCTTCTAGTTTACTAACAGTGAATGGCAAACTCTGAACCCAAAACACACTCTAAGAATCTACTCAACATGGACTGTTTAATCTACTCAAATTAATACAACAAGTAGAGTGCATGGCCCTTTTAGTGAGAACTACTTGTGCAAATAATAAAGATAATACATGATGCAATAAGATACTGAATATAACAGATTGTCAAATAACATTCTAGAAGGACTGTAATTACTGTAAAGGCTTTACCATCCAGCAATTACTGTATTCATTTTCGAATGGAGTGTATCCATCACTTTCATCTGCTTTTGCGAATGTAAAGTGTCTCAAAGCCAAGTTACAATATAAGGTCATAATTTAGGCACCTCAATGTTTTGATTGTAATTCTAGTAGCTCTCCTCACATTCTTTAACATAAATAATGAGATTCATGAAGGCTCTCCCTCTCCACAGTTATTCAACTAAACAATGTGTACTATTACCCTATTTTGTTTTATCTTGTTCATTTTACCCACCTTGTCCTGCTCCCTTTTATTTTAACATTTCAGCTTATTTGTGCCAGAATGCAACACGATGCAAAATGCAAGTTGAATAGTGTCATTGATCTTCTAGCACTGAAACTTACTGTCCAAATTGTGACGTATACATATCATCTGCTAATTCAACAGCCATTGAAAACCTTCCCTAGCTCTCCATTTGCTATCTAGTCACTTCGTGACTATAGTACACAAAGCTAGTGGCATATGATCCCATGAGACAAAAAGACTATTATAGCTTCCAAGAACATGTCTTTTGGAAGTCACCGAATTAGCTAAAATGTGTATTAAAAAATTCTCAGAAATATAGTGTTAAGAATTATCAGTTAAAATTTCAGCACCTAACAAATCGATACAGGAACAAGGAGAGGGGGAGAGAGCGAGAGCGAGAGAGAGAGAGAGAGAGAGAGAAGGGGGAGGGAGAACTAGTGCCACACTAACCTTGATACGAAGCTGATTCATTTACTGAGGGGTTAAACTCCGAAAATAAAGGAACGGCATTTGCAGGCGTGCTGTCGATATCATTAATAAAATTTCCAATGGTGGATTCTAGGTTTTGTGCATGCATAGTGGATCCAATATTTGCTTGCTCTTCAGCATTATGGCCATCGTGATTTATCTCATTAGATGATTCAGTGCCCCTAGCATCATCCAGACTCCCAGTAGCAACATGCTGAACCCTTGCTAGAAGAGGGTAGATTAGCCCAACTGCACTAGAACCAGATGGATCAGAGGTAGAGCGGTTGACTCCACCAGGTACTGCAACCACTGTTCTTATGGGCAACACTCTTACTCCAGACTCTTCAGAAAGAGATGCATTATTTGAAACCCCTGAAAATGCTTGAGGAGCAGCATTTGCAGCAGAAGAATTTCTTGTTGGATTTGTGGTTTCTTGCTGTTGTTGTCCACCCTGCTCAGTTTGGTTATGAGGGGAAACAGGTACTGGCCGACCTAGTGGCAGTAATGGTTTCATCATCTATGTGGTCAGAGGCATTTCAGAAACAAAAGCATAAAGCAGTAAGTGCTTAAAGATTGAGAAAAATCTAATATACCGGCACGGAAACGTATGCTGATATTTCCTGGAACCAATGAAGGACCAAGTGGTTCACCTTGTGAACCATGACCAGCATATGTAGCTCCCACACGCGGACTAAAACTTGATCCTGGATAGAAAGGAACAGGCTGCAACAACCAAGTTTAGTCATACAGAAATTAATTGAAAACAAATTGATAGAATGGAATTGTTCAACCTGAACCATCACAGGATTTGGACCAGATGCAGAGATGAAAACCGCTGGTCCAGCATTAATTACAGCTTCAGACTGCATATGACAAACTTCATTAAACAACAAGCACATTTGGAATATTTGGAAAGAAAGCTGCTTATGAAACCTACTGGTGTTTGACCCAAGCGCAATGTCATTGTTGTGCGACCCAGCTCTAGAAGTAAGGACCCTAAATTTTGCAACAGAACTCCTGATCTGAACACACTGTTTTGAAGTCTTAAACGCACAAGAGGATCGGTCAAATTTACTTGATCCTCTAGACCTCTTGCAAATTGCTGTATCAAACAAGAAGATAACATCAACTATCACAAAGATACAAAAAGAGAATTACTGTATGAATAAGAAAATCAGTTTTTCCTAATTACAAAATGCTTAGGATCAAATATTAAACCATAGATTCTGAATGGAAGTCCCAAGAGCTTAACACAGAATACTAGAAACAGCCTTCTACTTGCCTATAAAAATTTATCAAGACATGCCGAGAATATAGAGAGAAGTAACGGAACACCAAGTGCAAGTCAGCTTGAATCATTAAGATATCCAAAACCTTGACAATGTTTGCAGCAAATAAAAAAGTCAAAATCATACAATGATCTGATGCCTGATTTTCTTATACCTTCATTGTCTCATCAATGACTATCTGAAAATTACTGTCCAACACACTCAATATACAGCCTGATCAGAGCTTTTCAACAAAATGATATTTGATCGAATCAAAAATTAGTGGGTAGTAATAGTGAAATGCCCAACATCAAGCCAATTTACTTGATCCTCAATACCTTTGACTACTATACAATGTTGTAAAAAGTATTTAGTAACCACCAAATCATAACACAGTTGGAACTAAAACTACAACAATTCAAGCAGTGACATAGTCCTGGACATATCACTTGAATCCTTCACTTAGACAGCTCATCCAAATAGTTGCCCTTAAAATTGCTGCTCAAGGCTGCCAAGGTTAGCTAGAGACTTTCACTCATAACTTGTAATTTTATGTAAATCGATCCTTTTAAGCATCCAACAGTAACCATTTGTTTTATATATCTCTATCCTAGCTACTTGTGTATAAGAAAAACCTTTAACTCCAAATCCCCAAGAACATTTACTGCACCACCACATGTTCAAATTAAAAAAATGTACTTGCGATCAAGGTTCACAAAACTGGTCGGACCAAAGTTTGAATGCAAGAATTTCATAGAAACTTATGCATAATTTCTTTCTTTGTGAAAATTCAACTTGATAAGAACCACAGAAAATGAATACATACAGATATGTAACCATCAGCCTGTTCCATTAGTAGTTGTCTTGTAGAAAGCAGTACTTCTACCAAAGATGCTGGACTAGGTAGACCACCCGGACTAAAAGACTGGTGAAACTGAAGGCTATCATTGTTCATGTAAGCAGCGCTTGCTTCATTTCTGTGTTCCCCACCTACCAAAGAATATGAGTTTTCTAGTTATCTGAAAAGCTAAAAGCTTACAAGAAAGTGAACCTGGTTAGTTTGTGAAGAATTGTACCATTAGCACTTAAGCCTTCCCTCGTAAACTCATCCCTCATGAAGCCCAAATACTGATGTATAGTGGTCAAAGAATCAGGTATTACCTGCAGAAATGTGAACTTATAAGAAAGTATATACAGAAAGGGATAGCCGATCAAGCATAGTAAGTTTGGATTTTTAAGTCTGTGCAGTCAATAAAATGTAAATAGCTTGTTTACAATCAGAAAACAAATTTACAATACACCTTCAGCAAACTTACTGTTGGCTGCTCAGACCCCAATGGAACTGCAGAGTGAAATTGGTTAGGAACCTGCCCTGAACCAAGCTCAATACCTGGATAATCAACAGATGCTCCTGCGCTCAAATTCTGCCCAGCAATATGTTAGTCATTTATAGTGGAATATCAAAATCAACAAAATTTTCTTAATGATAAAATGCAAGCAAGGAGTAAGATTTACCCTAAGATTGGGGCCTGAGGTCTGGGATCCGGTATTTCTTGTCGCAACAGCATTTAAGATGCTGGATATAATCT
The DNA here is from genome assembly GCF_036884655.1 of Musa acuminata AAA Group. NCBI lineage: Eukaryota > Viridiplantae > Streptophyta > Magnoliopsida > Zingiberales > Musaceae > Musa > Musa acuminata. Next base: position 43,978,569 of record NC_088329.1, on the reverse strand, counting down.
GCTCAAGAAAATAGCATGTTTAACCATGATAAAGTGAAAGTAATTCAAGCTGCTGCTGAAGCAGAGGGAAAACAAATAGCTACTACTGGCAACATTACCTGAGAAAGTTGAGTACGATGATCACCTTGACCAATATTAACAGTCTCAAATACTAAGGTACGAGTTGATTGACTACCATGATTACGAGAAGCATCTGATGAAAAAAATCACTTTGTTACATTTCTCTTCTCAAATCCTGATTCTCTAATGTAGATAAGTCCTGAGGTGTTTTGAAATGCTAATGGAGAAACCAACAACAGAAGAGAAACATATACTAATTACATATAAGATTATTGCCACGGCTACAATACAAGAGATCAAGCACTGAATGATCTCAATTTAATATGTCAATATGTTCCTAGTGTGAATTGCATCTTCTAACAAACTTATTATACCATAACTCCATCAATTAGTGTAAGAAAGAAATATATTTTGCAACTTGAACTTCTAGCATCATTAAGGCATCTGATCTTCAAGAAGAAGCATAAAAAAGTTCAAACAGTTCTTACTCTATTCGACAAACTGCATAATGAGCAGCCGATTTCAAGATGGGATGTTAGGCTCAGTATAAAAAATGAAGAGGTTCAAAAAGAACACCGAATTAAAAGTACTGGTATCGATAGTAAAACCGTGTTTGAACTTAAAAGATCAAACCTGACTGGCCTGATGCACCTTCATGTCCCATCTGACCTGTTGATGGTGATGGCGTGGACTGATGTGGTTGTCTAACAACCAGATGCAAGGTGTGACCATCTTCAACATCTTAATCATCCTTTTTTAAGGAACCCGATTCAGAAGTTATTTAATTCAAGAGACCATCAGAAGAACAAGATAAGATATAATATGTTCTTGTTTCAAACCATCCTCTACTCTAAAGAATAGATCCAATAAAAAAGGCCTGTAAGTGCCCTCATGCAGAAGGTTTATAACAAAAATTTTAAAAATAAGTACGAGTGTAAAAAAAGTATCAAAGATTAGGCAGCTTAATAATGTAAGTTCTACAATATATATCGCGATATTTGCAACACAGTTTAGCCTCATCAACGTTTTACATAGAATATCTACTTCTGCAAAAAGTTCTACACCTAAGACTTGTTGTGCTGTGCAGAAGTTACATTCAGGAATCACATGTTCTACAATCATAAAGAATAAATTTATCATTTTTTGGGTCAAGAAAGCACAAATAATGCTTTGAAGTAGCAGAACAAAGTCTCTCCATCAAGGGTTCTGATAAGTGAAAAGGTTCAAACTGCCACATGTAGTCAACACATTTCAATTAAAGAATTTTACTGGACAGCAAAAACTTAAAAAAAATATCTAATAAATCCAATTCAAGCAAAGATTGCATTGACCACTTGACATGGCAGGATACCATGTCAGCGTTTAGCTGGATGGCATGTGCTGGTAATGCCATGAATGTGCCAGTAACATGCCCACATCTGAAGATAGGCAAGATACTGCCGCGCACCTGTGCCCACTGTCCACACCAGTGCTAGTACCCACTGCTAGCTACATTCCCAACAACAGAAATCCTTGAATAGACAAAAGATTTGATCAAAATATTAGGACTACTCAAAATATAAGCATATCAGCTATAAAATTTTCAGTAGAGAACAATCAAAATTTCAACCAGTTGTAATTATTATTTTTAAATTGCATTTTGCTTATAAACACACATAACTAAGGCAATATTAACCAATATTGAGCTATAAACAACTTAACAACAAAACTAAAAACCTGGCATTTGCATGACTAAGATGTTAAATTCTGCTCAACTTAATCCACCTTACATTTCCCAAATATCCATTTTGGTGTCACTAAGTGAGAAAGGATAGAGATCTGCCAACGGAAGAAAAAAATCAATAAATAAAAACGAAAGACACAATGGAATTGATGATACGATGATATGAGAAAACAAAATAGCCTACAACAGTTATTAGCATGGTAACATAAGAAAACAAAATCACCAGCGTATTTCAATTCTCAAAATAGGCCCTGATAGTGATAGAGAATAAGATGTTAATAAAATTAAGTAACCTTCTCTATGCATATGATGGATTCTCTGGAAAAGCTTAAAAACAAAATATGTGCACAAGATGCAGTACACCTAAACATCATCAGATCTTATGAATCAAGAAGCAAGCATGAATAATTGGCAAGGAAAGTAAGTTATGTGATAAAAACAATACAACGTTCTGGAAGGAATCATGTCTGTGCGTCCAGACAAGCATATCCAAAACTGATTTCAGTAAGAAAAATGGAAGAGAACATCAACATATTACCAAGTTAAGCATTAGTACCCAAAGTAGAAGATACCCTAAAAATTTCAAGCAAGATTTTAGAACACGGTCTCATATTAATACCGCACCCTGGGTGGACCAATATGGTACAGGTATAATCAGGCATACCATGTGTTGGTTCACTCCCATGCCGACCAGAATGGGTCTGGCTGGAGGAGGAAGACACAGAGCAAGAGGAGGAAGAGGAAGAGGGGCAGAACAAGAGGAGGAGGAAAATGATATGGTGGCAGTGATGCAACGGAAGAGCAGACAGCGGTGAATTGGTAGGAGGAGGTGGTGGCGGGTAACACAGCAAGGGGAAGGTGAAAAAGGAGAAAAAGAAAGAGATACAACCATAAAAAACCAGTTGTCTGACAGCCATCGTTTAAAAAAATAAAAAAGAAATACAAATACCAAGCAGTAGGCTTAGCGCCTCGTACTATTTGGAACCAAGTTGTTTACCATCCAGTATGCCTGATGTAGTTTGCTCACCAGGCGGTGTAGTTTGCTCACCAGGCCGTACAACCCCTATCGGACTGGTTGGGTCCAGTTCGTGTCCTGGAATGGATCAGTATTTTGAACCTTGATTTCAAGAATGTGCTTGAAGTGCATGTTTGAGAAGTTAAAAGTATACCATCTAGAGATGACACCAATTAAATGGGACTGTAAGTTTGTAATGCAGTTTTTCTGCCCTTGCCTCACACACACACAAAAAAAGGAATGGTTATTCACTTATTCTCCAATCACATATAGTAATCTAATTAGATGACAAACAACATCATCAAAACAACCAAAAAAAGGATACGATATGCAGAAAGGATTTCATCATCCTTCAAGACTTTTCCACGGCAGATTAGGCGCTGTTGTTCTGATATTACCCCAGTGACAGTAGCTATTTGTTCCTTCAATTTTGGAATTGGCACCTGCCAAGCGAATATATTAATATAGTGAAACATGAACATGATGCAAACTTCAGAATAATGAGACTAGAAGTTGCAAGATCTTGAATGTTCATAATGAATGACAGCACAACAGCACTTTGATGAGACTAAGATAGAACAGGTAAATTAGATGTGTTAAATATGCCCGATTAATTGTAATGCCGGTCTGGTTTGAGAATTTTAAAGTGCTTCTCTAGATGATATTACTATCACACTTGAGAACCATTTTGGACAAAACAATAATGGTTTTAAACAAAAAAGGCAAAATTTTGCAAATATAGATGACACAATATACAAATATTTCTATTGTCATCTTATTGATGATTTATTGTTGCAACATATGTAATGGTTTGGATGGGAAACAATAATTGTATTATAGTAATTGCATCTAAAAGCATCTTATAGTTTGTTCCCCGCTTTCTTTGTAATAGTAAGTCACCAAGAAATTCTTGCTGAACTTTCAATTCATCATTAGCAGTTTTTGCAATAGATTCAGCTCACCTTCCATATCTTGCCAGGTGAGTGAGAGTTGAGAGATTTCTGAAAGAATGCTTCCATCTTATTCAAGTATATTGTGAATAGGCAAGTACTTGAAATTTCCAACCAAAACTGTCAGATTTTTCTGTTTATATGAGAAACTTGTTCATACAGATTGGCTAATCTAAGATAAGGAAACACTAGTTGATTCATTGTAGACTGTAAAAAAGACCTGTGTTTGAGTATTTAACTTTTGGCAAGCCATATATTTATGGTAAACAATATAGATGAATCAGTTAAATCCAAAGTCTCCAATGTACAGTCAACTCCGGGTATCCTTGTTTGACTCGAGAATATGCATTTCCAATTTAATTGTAGAAAAAAATAAGAGTAGCAACCCTTATTTAGATTTGTTAGATGAAATAGTTCACATGTTTTGACTCAAAATAAAGTTCATAGCAAAATGAAAAAGTTTCGACTCAATGGGAAAAACTTATTCAGTTTTATGCTTCTGACATAATGTTTCCTCACCTAACTGTGTTGCATACATTAAATACGTCTGAGCAGGTAAAAGCTTAACCAGCAAAAATTATGGAAGAATGTAATGACAAAGCATGTAGAGGCAACTTTCTACAAACTTCTGCAAAGTCATGAAATGATTATATGCTATTATAACATTAACAACTTCATACATGAACCTTTTAAGGAAACTACATATATGCACCTGTTTCAGAACAACCTGTGAAAGGGCATCCATGTGTATTTCAATGCTTTAAAAGACATACATGAAACTTCTGACTTTGCATGAAAGACACAGAAGCTCTTATATGGTTTGTAGAACATTCAAGATTATTGTTGACGGTACTGGTGTATACTGAGTCACTGACAATACCATGCTGAGTCGCTACAAGCCATACCAGTTGACATGCCACCTGTGCCACACCCAGCATGAAGTTGGCCTTGCTGGCTTGGTATGTTCCACACATGCCAAGCCAACATGACTATAAATGCAATCCTTGGCAAGATCAACCAAACTAGGGCCAACATTGAGCTAGGCAAACTTGGCTAGATAGAACCTCACCCATTTGGAGTCCGACTTAGTTGGGATTAGGACTTATAAGGCACTATGAAGAAAATGGATAATTTGGTATACCTTTAACCAGATTTGACAAACATTTGATTGTGTGATACCCCACCAGTGGTCCTACCAAGCTAGATCATAACAGGTGGTCAGCGGTCTAAAGTGGGTCTAGTACTTTGCATACACCAATAAGTTGAGTTAGTAGGAAAGGCTTACCTGTGAAACTAAATGAAACCACCACCAGTGCCACACTCGTCACAACCACTCCCCCCCCCCCCCCTCTTCTCTCTCTCTCTCTCTCTCTCTTCCCTGCTGATCATCCTAGGTGAGACCTTCGTGCATCAGGCTGCCCTTTGGATCCTAGTTGACTTCCGCAAATTTTGGGCTTCTCACAACACTCTGTAAACGATTTCAAAAAGCTCTTATGTCAAAATCAAATTATAGCTATCCCATGCAATCTCAAATCTTGAAGCCAATCCCAAAATTAACTCCCATCTTTTGCACAGTATTTAGGTTTACTTGTGTAAATGAACGCATATATTTAACAAATGATACTAACACACAAAAACACAGAGTCACAAACACATACATGGACTGTATGTATGTATATGCAACCCACGAATAAGGATAGAGGACACCATGCAGGGTGTTTAAAGACTATGTGACTTTTAGATGTTATGTTTTAAGTGAGCAATTTATACAAACACAAAAAAAAAGGCTTGGAAAATTAATTTCATGATAAAAGCACCATTTCCAAGGAAATAAGAGTTGGAAATCTCATGTGAAGTAATGAGATAATTTGTGTCTTTAGATGTAAGAAAAATATAATAGTAATTGCAAGATCAATAAACATATTAACAAGCAATTGAACAAAATATTGAGGAAAAGGAATAAAGAAATATAATAACCTGCAATAAACTTCATGAACAAAAACGAAGCACTTACAGACTTGTCTACTCGCAAAGTGTATGTTTGAGAATCCAATGTTTTAATTTTTATCTCAACGGAGCTCTCAGAATCTTGTGCAACATCTATACACGACGTAGTTGCTTCAGATGGATCATTTGTCCCCATACTCCCCTCAAAAGAACTATATAATAGATGTCATTAAAAGCAGCATCAATATATTAATATACACAACATCAAGGATGCTATATGAACACAATAAAGAGTTACTACACTGCTAGGCATTAAAAGAATTGAAAGAGACTCTTATTATTTACCAACATGGATTAGTGAGTTACTCTACTGCTAGGAAAAAACAAAGCTATCAAAGCCATTAAAAGAATTGGAAGAGACTCTTAATTTATTATTTACCAACATGGATTAGTGTGAAACCGATTCATTCTGCTATAGCTGGAACTACAGTATCCTTATCCTGTATCTACTAATGTAAAGATGACAAAGCAGCATGTCGTAAATTTAGCAGCATGAAGAAATGTTGAGTGCTGGTATTATGTCAACACAAAACATACCAACGAATATGACAAAGTGATGTGATTCACCGAACTGCCGCTTGGGCGCTCACCTGAGCCCAAGCGCTAGTGTAACACAAGAGATTGAAATAGAAAGGGGCCCAGGCAAGGAGGGCACTGACCTAAAGGCGAATACAATGGAATCGATCAGTGCCCGATGGTAGATGTGAGGCCAAAAGACGTGATCGATCGTCGGAAGACAAAGAGTTAAGAGTTTTGAAGGAAGGGGAATTGGGGGATGATAGAAGCCGATCCCTTTTGCTCTCTCGCTCTCTCTCTTTCACGAACGACCTTTTCTCACTCCCAAATCACGATGTGCGATGGACAAATGTGAATATACATGCAATAAGTAGCGCACTAATTATTAAATCACAATAAGTAACACACTTGGTTCCAATTCCGTTGCACCAAGACACCAATGACTCACCCAATTCTAGATTTGGGTCAAGAATCATCCTATCGAATAGGATTGAGCTCAAATTACAAGTCAACTCAAGTGTAGTGATCAAAGAATCACATCATTATGAATAGTATATATATATATATATATATATATATATATAATTGAATACAAATGTGCAAATACTATTGGAGCTCAACTCATATCTGGATTCGCTTGATCTAATGTCATATGGAAGATTTTGAATGGTCAAATTAGGACATGACTATATGTACATTGACATGGAATCAACCTATTTAGGTAAACTTTATATCGCTTCTCATCTTAAGGCTAATACAGTCATTTCAAATCGGCTATATGATTTCAATTTGATATTTTTTATTTTTATGAACATATTTATCAATCATGATATTTTTTATATTTTATTATTCTAAAGCACATCACTTCACTCAAACGAGTGCCTAACGCCTCGGGCATTTTAGGACCTTGACGTCTAATGCTTTTAAAAATATTAATTTATTATTAAATTCCAGTAGGACTCAACTAATATAACAAGAATGTCCAACCATGCATAAGCTTGTTTGATAACTCCTAACCAAAATATGGGCGCAACATTTATGCCAACCTATACAAGGTTTCTGCCAGCCAGCATATGTTTGTTCCAAGCCAAAGCAATGACAAATACCGTGTCAGCAAAATATCGACACAAACCAAATTTGGATACATGCAAAGCACAACATGGGTACTCATGCGATAACATGCAAGAAGAATTACACAGAAACGTTGCCCGATTTGCCCTAAGAATTTCAAGGTAAAAGTGTAAGGGACAAGAAGGGGGGGGCATCACATGAAGTTGAAAAGGCATTAGACCAGCCAAAGTGAATAGTTCAGGAAAAGTAGTAAACATAAATCAAGGATTCAATCAAGAGCTATGTCAGAAGCACATAATTCTACTGTGAATCACATTCGGTAATATATCTGCAAATCTAAAAATGCAAAACGAATTTACAAGATCATTAAATGACCTACTGATCATGAATGTTTCTCACAACAAGATGCATTACAAAAGAAAGGGAAAACTTATAAACTGCAGCTTAGAAACAAAATTCTAGAGGTTTAAGTACAACAATGAAAACTAATGGTGGAACAAGTCTCATAATGGAGAACGTGACTTTTGTTAACCCTGCTACTCCTAATGCCTTGATAAAAGATAATACAGTTTCCCATACCAGAACTTTCACCTTGAGACGGTAAGATGACACTTTTAAATAACACATTTTCTAACAATTCATACATCATATTAGCTTGTATAATTCAAAACACTGGCAAAGAAAAAGCATTGTCAGTAGGTTGAGTTTTATAAATCTTGTAGTTCCATCATATTCCAAACATTATACCAGTACCTATTAGACAGATAAATTCATCCCAAAACGCACCTCTTTTTCTTAACATATTTCGCAGTTCGTACAAGTTATTTTAAGACAAAATTGTCTGGTTGTGCAAGGAGCACATATCTCCTTAGCAAGATAACAGCAGGGTTCATGCATCGAAGATTCCTTCAAAAACTCCAATGGCATATTCATTACCCATCAATTATCAGATACATCAGAATAATTTAGCATAAGTATGTAAAAACCTCAATAATCGTACTAAATATATTTATGAATGATCATTTCTCAGCAATATGCTGCATAAATGCAATATCAAGTTATTATTAACAGCTTGATGTTTGTTTTCCTACTCTATATATACAAGTGCACATAGACCACCCAGTTATTCAAGGAGAAAAGGAAAACTTAAGCCTAGATCACCATACAGCTACACGCAATACAGATCCTAACTAAAATGTTCCTCCATCAACTGTCATGGCTAGCGTGCCCATACAAGAAACATACTAGGCCCTGGTACCGGTTGCTTGAAAACGTCGGTGACGAAGTAAGGAACATAAGCACTTCCACAATCCACCTCCTCATGCTTTTCTCTATTTATTTCAAAGAAATTCCTCAGTTCATGCTCGGTACGTACCCAAGCTGAGACAAAAATCTCCATCCGTCCCAGCGAATCATCCTTATCTTTCACTTCCACAAAATGAACTCCTAAATTACACGATGTTTTATGCATCTGAACAAATCAAAACCACAAAGACAGAAAACCCTAACACCCCCATAAGCACATCAACGATCTCAACACGTTCATCCGCCTATGCCATAACTCCACATCGCCGATACTAGCATCGAAGATTGTAATCATCAACAAGACTAGAAGTTCCCAACAATCCGAATCGCCGAACCACAAAAAGAGACCCCAAGAAAAGTGATCCCCTATATCCTAAGCACGGATCCGATTAAAAACAGGATGAAGAAACGCAAAAGCATCGATTCAGATCTTCGTTACCTAAGACGATCGCCGAAGGAGGGACGGAGAGGCACCCTCGACGACGCAAAGAGGCGGCGTAAGCCGAAAGTGGGGAATTGGAATTGCGCAGGGCCTCACTCGAGTTTAAAGTGAGACAGAGAAATTTTTTTTATTTTCTCTCCCTTTTTTTTTTCTTGGCCTTTCTTATGGTCCTTTTACATTTATATCCTTACATAGTTTGGAAATAGCATATTCAAAATTACATATTTTAATAATATATTACCAAACACTTAGTCCTTGCAAAGACTAAAAGTCAAATATTACTTATCATGATCAGCATTAATTTAAATTTGTATAATAATGATTTTTTACAATGTAGATATTGATCATGTTAAATAGTCGAAGGAGATACTTTGGTCCATCGATTCGACGAGGTGGAACAGTTGGATTGAGAATGGCGGGCGGATGATGACTTTTGAGAGGTGAGAGAAACCATAGTATCCGTGACCAATGGGAATTGAACTCGTTGCCCGAGCCAATGTGTCGGTGATTTGGGTCAACCATGGGCCGAATCATTTCGATGTCTCCAAACTGAACTAACTACTTAAAAATTTATATTGAAATTATTTATAATTATAAAAATAAAATATCTAACTTAAATTTATCTAATTTTATTATTAAAAATAATATATATATATATATATATAATTTTAATATTCCAGTTGGTGATGTGAAATAGCATCGATAATGACAAATGACAATGTTGTAGGGGGCCACAAGATGACTGTCATTGATGAGAATATTGACGGTGAAAAGTGAAAACTACTTTATATCTGTATCGATACTGATATAGTTGCCAAGTGATATTGCTCTACATCTATATTGGCGCCACTTTCATTGCTTAACAAATACGTTGATGTTGACACATGTAGAGCAACGAAAGAGTCACTCGAGTGATTATTGTAGATAAGGAGAACGATAGCGAGAGATGAAAGTTGCTTAACAATTACGTCAACATCAATGTAAATATAAAGCAACTCTCGTATCTCGTCGTCGCTCTTCTCATCCATAATGGCCACTCGAAAAGATCATTTCACAATTCTATATATGTGTCAGCGTTGATGCAGTTGGTGAGTAATGGTGCTTTACATTTTTGTCGATATTGATGCGGTTGTCGAGTGGCATCAGTAGTGGTGGACTATGTCAACGCAGATACAAAGCGACCTTCACCTCTCATTATTATTATTTTCATCCACAACAGTCACTCGCGACCCTCAACGGCATCGATGTCATCAATCACCACCAATTAAATCACTAAAATTATCTTTTTACCTTTTATTTTCGTCAGTAAAACGAATGATGTTAGGGTAACCGAAGCTCGATGTTTCATTTTTATAATTACAAAAAATCTAATATAAATCTTTAAACCGAATAAAGCATGGGCTTGGGGTTATTGGCAAGCCCAATGTCTATGGTTATAACTACTTTGGAGCAGTAAAATCCAATCCAACCTGTGCAGAGTAGCAACATGGGTTAATGGCAAGCATGTTTGTTTCCTTGGATTAGTTTGTGAAGGCTAAGATAGAAGAGAGAGCAACATGGCACATCAGTTCCCAAAGCTGTTAATGCTTTCGGTGAAGCTATCTATTGCAATTGTAGTGATTATGAAAACAGATGAAGGAGTTTCTCATTGTTTTCAAATATATGAAAGAAATGGACTTGATTGAAAAAATGACCAGAGTTTCAAGGGATCTAAACAATGATCTAATTGGGGTTTGATCTCAAATTGACATTTGGTCATGAATAATTTGTCATTTGTTCTTTTTCATCACCAATGGTATTTTAATTTCATCACCAATGGGATTTGTTTCTATGGAATATAAACAAAGATTTGGTTAAGTTTTTCTACTGAATTTATTTTACCAACTCCTTCTCTACGGGTTTTGATCTCAGATTAAAATTTACCATTTTCTTTTTCCCCTCCTAATGACTACTTTCAATTTTAGCTCGTCATAGTCAAAAATGATCAGAGGATATTGTTTTTATGGGATATAAACATATATATTTATATATATTTTATAGAAAATGATAATCGCCACTCCACCCAATAATATAGCTTTGATTTGATACGCAGCCGATCCCATTTATAGCTTTGTTGTTCGTCTTCCTTAACTAATTTGGAAAATAAAATCTTCATATTTATAATATTACTCTCACAAGTCTTCTTATTATCAGCACCCATTTAAAAAAAGTTAGTATAACCACTATTGATAGTATTAATAATTACCAAATTTAATTTACAAGTTAAATGCAAAATACCAAAAACATTCTTATTTTTGTTACAAATGGTAAGTAATCCAAGATGATATCTCATACATAAACTTTGTTACTAAACGGTTAGTCTTAACTAGGTAGGTTGGTTAATATGGATATTATTAAACTTTATATTGATTATTAAGTTTTTAAAAATATATTATTATTTATAATTTATAAGATATAAAATCATTAATATTTTATGAATCTAAATATTATATCAAATATATATATAAAAATATTATTGAGATGAGAATATTGAGCTGAATGCAGAACTATTAGGAAAGATATGAAAAGAAATATTTTTATTCGTTAATAATAATATATTAATTTAATTAAAAATACTAATTTAATATAATATGAGCATGTACTTATAAATAGTTAATGTTAGTAAGGGATAGAGAAAGATAAATAAAGATCTTTAAGTACTTTGAACTTACTTAAGATATCATTATTTATAGATCTTAATGATGATAAAAATCGATGTAACTAGATCTTAATGATGATAAAATATCGACATAACTGATCTCAAATAGTTGAGATTTATAATTTTATTATTATTATTATTTAAAATATATATATAATAAAAAAATAAAAAATAATTATTAAATATTATTTAGTAACTATAACGACATATTTATAAGTTTTTGGTTATATATATATATAAACATAAAATTACATATATATATATATATAATGTGTGAACTTGGAAGTATATATAATATTTATTTTTAGATTGTGACATTTTAAATAAAAACAGAAAATAATTATTTTTAAATCAATATTACACGTTTAATCTCGTTTCCTTTTCGGTAAAGGCGGTCGCGTTTTATTGAATCGACTTTATTCCCCGTCCGTTAGATTCCGATCCAAAGGTTAGCCTATATAAAAGCGCCCTTTAAACATATCATCCCCAAATTCTTCTCAACCCCTTTCTCCCTCCTCGTTCTCGAGCACAAAAGCTCCCTTTAAACATCTCATGCCTAAATTCTTCTTCCCCTTCCTCCCTCGCTCCCGTTCTCGAGCGACGGCTGTGAACTCGGAAATCATGGCGGCTGTGAGCTCTAGTTCCAAAAACGGTGCGTGTTAGTGGTATTCTATTGCTGTTATTTGAATCGAGACCGATCGTGGGAATATGAATTTGTAGACGTATTTTGAACGTTCTCATGCGTGTTTTTTTTATGACATGTATATTAGCGAGGAAGGAGGAAGTGAAGAAGGAAACTGGACTTGGGTTGACCCACAAAGGATGAGAATTTCGGAGAATGGTATTCCGAGGTGAGACATGGACTGCTGTTGGGTTTTATGCTGTGATTTATGGGTTGAGCTAGAAGGATTTGAGTTGGCCAATTCATCTTGTGACGTTTGTATAACGTCTATGTCAGTCAATGATTTTGCATGCTTGCCAGGTTGTTGTTAATTGTGAAATGATTGAATTCTATGGCATATCTGGCTGCTATATCCTGAGGCCGTGGACAATGGCAATTTGGGAAACCTTACAGGTAAGCGTTTTGATTTGGTTTTTGTCTAAGCGCTTGGTGTAGATTTTGGTCATTTTAGTTATCCTCCAGGTTGCTGGAATAATTCATTGTTCTATCTTGCCAAGCGATTATCGTCAATTCTTATCTTCCAGTTATTTTTAACAAGAAGTTTGCTGGAATTATACTATGAGTTGTGACTCCTTCCAACTTGATGTTTCAAGGCGCTTCAGTACTGGACTGAAGTATCTGAAATTTGATCATTAATGTATTCCGATTGTTCTTTATATGCATGAAAAATATGTGCTGCAAAGATCATATTTATGCATTTAATGTACTTTAGACTGATTTTTAAGCTGTTAATTATTTAGGAAGTCATGCGTAATTGTATATGTTTTTCAAAATTCAACTCTTTGCCTGTGCAGACCTTTTTTGACACGAAAATAAAAAAGATGAACATAAAAAATGCTTATTTTCCTCTATTCGTAACTAAGAACCTTCTGGAGAAGGAGAAGGATCATATAGAAGGTTTTGCTCCTGAGGTTAGCTATTCCTTCGAGTTGAAATTACTATCTCTGCATTTCTTTTTTGTTGACAGAGATAAGACATTTCTCTCAACATTTTTTTATATATGTCCTTGCATAATGCTAAAAAATATCTGAACTCTGAACTACAGTAAACAATTACTTTGTTTCTCTTTTTTCTTGTACTTGTAAACCTGAGAATTCCCCATCAGAACTTAAAACTACTTAGGCTTGTTGCAACTGCCTCATGACTTGTTGCTCTTTCTATGCATCAGTGTGGTACCTTTTTTGGGCAATACCTTCCTGGTATGATATCTGGAAAGAGAGGCCCCCATTACATCACGTTGAAATAGGTTTTTTATTTTAATTTACTAACATAATACAGTTGCTTATGAGATCATTGGAATCTTTGTATAATTTTTTGATAGCTATTTACTTCCTTTTATAGAGCATAATTCAGTTTTATAAAGGTAGAAGAATAATAAATCAAATGCTATAGGATTCTTTTCCTTGGGTATTTACTTGGTTGTTGTCTGGATATTTATTTGTTCACAATTTTAATCTCTGCTTTATATCTGAGTCCAATAGTCTTGTTATTGCACATAAACATTAGGTGGTATGTTTTGAATAGTGCAACACTGTAAGATTTTATTTCAAGAGACTTTTGGTTGTTGTCTGGCCATTATCATGAGAGGATGTAGGACACAATGATCCTCTTACCCGCACTGCAGCTTCTACTGATTCGTTGTCAGAATTGTATGGTTTGCCAGTATGGGTAGTATATTGGTTAGTATTAACATTGTGCTGCCTGAAGAAATGAAAAACGAGTAAAAGAAAAGGTACAAACAACTTCTCCTCCCCTTCTTCATCTTGCAATTAGAGTCTCATCAATAGCTGTTCTGCTATTTATGGCAGGCAGGTTAATAGTTTACTAGATCCAGTAGATTTGGAATTTTTTTTGGCATGATGTATTTTGATCATTTTCAAATCAATAATTGCTGAATTTCTGTCAATAAGAAGTTTGGGCAGTTCATATTATACCACCCAAAATTTAATGGTTCATCACTGGTCTTTGTTTGGACATCTAATTACCTCCTGGTATGGCCAATATACCATGAAACAGACTTTCAACAGGCAACATCTATCTTGGAGAAGAAATTGGCTATGGGGGCAGTTTTGGGAAGTTTTGCAACCGAGATCTGGTTAAGAAAGAACTCTATCCCCTTTGCTTCTATTTTTATTATTTCCTGACTATTGGTTCATTTTAACAGCTTGAGGGAGTTTGTGAAGGGTGACCCTGATATCTTGGATGATGATGTCATTGTTATGGAGTTGTCTGAGTGAGGGATGAGTGCCTGATTAATTGAGATATATGGGATAAGATCGATGCCAATTCTGGAAAATAATGACTAGGGAAACTTGAAGGAATACCAAACCACGCCACCACTACGATACCAATTTGCTTGTTAGGGAAACTTGCAGAGGCAGGTTGTTAAAACTTAAAAGAATGTGTCACGAGAGAGATGGTTGGACTAAGGGTTGTGCTCGGAGGGGAGAAAAGCATCTAGAGTTCTACTTCAAAAGTTTATTTTTCATTTAGAAGAATATTAGAGACAGACTGACTTTCGTTGTGTAATTTAATCTCTCTGAACCCAGCATAACCATAATTTAGCTGGGGTTTCGGTTTTTTGGCCCAGGCTTGACCCCAGTCTATGAAGATCCTGCTTCCATTGTGTTATCTGCTTAAGCACAGGTTGGTCCTTCAGAGTTGCTCCATTGGGCTGATAGAATAAATGCCTTTGTGATTGTTACAATTAAGAGTTGGGGTATCTTGTACTACTATTGGAATAATCTCTTAGTGCCTGTTGTCATCTGATATGGTTTGTTTCTGTTGGTGGATATTTATGTAAGGATTGTTATCACAGTGCAGCTGCCATGTTGATGTCTACTTTTACAGAGGCTTTATCCTTCCTTTTGTTACTTTTGTTCTTGAAGACACTAAGATATTTGTTCATGTCAACATAATACCATGTCCTAAAACTTATGTCATTTGTGATTGTCGTTAGGTTGCTTGGGTTACTCAGTCTGGACAGTCTGAACTGGAAGTTCCTATAGCAATACGTCCCACAAGTGAGACTGTTATGTATCCTTATTTTTCAAAGTGGACAAGGGGACACCGTGACTTGCCTTTAAAGCTTAATCAATGGTGCAATATTGTAAGATGGTAGCTCACCCATCCTACTCCTTTCATCAGGTATCCTTTTTTTGAATGAAGTTTGTTTATATGTGTTTTTTTTTTTCTCAAGTCTATTGTGCTTTATTGTTTCTGTGGGTTGGATCTTTTAAGTTTCTCTTGTAGCAATCCAAACCTGTAGTTTGTTTGTTGTCTGGTTTAGTATCTAACAAAGTGTAATTGTTATGGTAGTTGCAGTTTGCAATGTTTAACTACAAAATTCTCAAACATGTTATGTGGCATAATTGTAAACATAATCAAGAAGGAACAGTACTTGCTTTGTGCATCAAATTGCATGCAGTATTCACCTCAAGGATCAAGGTTTCGCTTACACCGGTATGTATCTATGATATCAAGATGTTACATCTATTGTGTACTATCTTGAACTGCAGAAAAAATGGGAAAATTATATGAATAAGATGTGACAATTATCAAGATGTTACAGATTCTAAATTGAATTTGAAAACCAGAAAAGCCATTTCAGTTTGTTATGTCTTATATGATGATACAAAGTGTGCACATAATTATGTCAAATATGGCTTGCTGGATAAGCATCTAGCATCTCACAGTTCTTGCACCAACCAATGTGACTCTTTTTGTCAAAACTCTACCATTTATCTTTGCCAGATTGTTGGACAACTTTATCAACTTATTAGACCATTATGACCATATTCTATTGTTACCTTAGTGGAAAGATTTGTTCTTTAGTCGAGTATCTTGGAAGGTCTTATCTTTTCTTAGTGAGAGCTTCCTTAACATTTGGGGAAGAAAACCTCTTTTTTTTTCTGTTCAAGGAAGAGCGAGAGAGTCTTTATTACTGTAACATGTACCTTTCAGAGCATTGTGATTTAATCTTTTAAATATTTTTAGAAACGATAAGATTTCAATTCTTTTCCTTTGCATCTCATCAACCACACGTATAAAGATTAGGGATAATGTGATTATTCATGATAGTAGAGTTTTAAACGGAAATTTATAGGGATGCATGAGGTATTATTGAGTTCCAAATGGGATGTTGAGTAAGATTCATGCTGACCAATGAAGCACAAATTAATCAAAATTCTCGGAGTGTTTGTGCCATGTCAATGTTGAAACACTGTTGGTTTTCACACATGCCAGGTAGTTTAATATATTGTGACTTTTGTACTATCTATACATATTAATGTTATATATGCTACACTTTTTTTTCATTAGGTATAAAGACATCGAGTTTTTGCAATATGCATGTAATATGTACTTTGACCTGTGCCTTGTTTTTATATGTTTTTGAATATCTTGGATGTTCTCTATTAACGACCGTGTTCAAGGCTTTCATGAAAGGAAACCAGCCTAGGTGGTACTGCTAGGAATTGGTAGGTTTTCTCATGAAACCTTTGAGATTTTACCTCCTTCATATGTCATGCTTCTTGAAGTTTTTGTTGCTGCTTGTCTGCATTGTTCTTCTGCTGTTTGCATTTTCCTGTTTTGTCTTTGATCCTCAACTTCATAAACCAATAAACCTTGTAGGGACCCTTTGCTTTGCTTTGGGAACACCTGCAACAATGTGGACATACTGGGGAAGAAGCTACTAAGCGTTTTGCATTATTTATTTGTCACTGACTCATGCCTTCAATTGCTAAAATTGGAGCATGTTTCCAGGGTTTGCTTGATTCATAATTTTCTTGCTTATTTTGGTGAAGTCTTTCTGATTCTATACTTTAAGATGTTTGACTTGATAGCTGATCTGATTTTAGCTAATACTTAATATTATTCGAGATCCAAAAACCCGTAATGTGGTTGACATGATTTGAGATTAGTATTCACTGTGGTAGTAGAGTTAATCCAGAACTTACCAGAATTCAAGCTGTTGCTTAGTATAAGCATTCCATGTCACCAAACTGCTACATCATCCAGATGTGATCCAAAAGTTTGATTTATTCATTAACGTCTGCAACTATTCTGATGTTAGATGGTAAATACTGATCGATATTTTTAACCATGAACCTCAAATCAGTATCAAACCTTATGATCCATCTAAGGTCATGTACTTATATTTTCTGTTCTTTTACTAAGTGATATTGTTGGCAATATAAAATTGATATCAAACTGATATATAAAACCTACATGCCAGACAAAAAGATGAGATTTTTGTTTTGAATTGTGCCATACATAGATCATCAACAGCCTATGTTATTTTGGATTGCTGGCCTAGGCATGGAGTTTGGTAGCTTGTGAGGCTGCAACTTTTGGATAGGGGACAAGAAAGATATGGTCTTGTTTGTCCCATTAGTCATGTGTGATGAATCCTCATCCCTTTTTACTGTCATTTCGAGCTAAAAATATATCATAAAAGAGATTATCCTGTTATTTATCTTTCATAAAAGAATCTTTTTTCTGGGATGATCTGATTTGGCCAGGCTGCGGCGATGAGGAGTCCGCAGGAGAGGAACACGAGGCTGGAAAACGTGCTGGCGAATTTGGAATTTGACACTCAAGAAGGTCTCTTTCCTTCTCATCTGCTCCATCTTTGTTGAGTTTCTTTTTCTACCTATATTTCGTAAAACGAGTACAGAGTAGTGTCTTTGATGGCATTCTTTCTGATCTAAATCGTCATATGTTCAATTAGTTGGGCAAATTTTTAGAAAAAAGTCTATAAATTCCTAATTCCTTTTATTCGCCATTTGCATGTTGAAGTAACATCACAGCATGAGTTCTTCCTCCTACCTAATCTGACAACTCTAAACCTAGTTGTAGTTACAGCAAAGTAGAATTTCTGTACCATCTTCATGGACTTCTTGCATGCACCACTCTACTATCAAATGTTGGATTCAAAGAGAAGCAATCATAGAACATCAGATTTTATTTGGCTTGTGAAAAATATGGTGGACATCAATCACCCAAATGATGATTGTATCTAATCAGAAGAAGAAAAAAAATCATTTTTCCACCTAATTCTAAGAAAATATGCTGAAGATAATGTTATTCTGAGAGACTTAGATCATAACATCCAAAGCCAAGATGCCAAATACATCCCTTTCAACAACTGTGAATTGTTTGCCTGTCATTCTTGCAGAAACCATCCACATGTACAGACAACTTGTGCTGCCAGTCTGCAATAATACAAGATCTTTCTCATACTCTGTCCACTGTTTCTGGTTGCTTGCAGAAGGAGCTAATAATACATGCCCTCATCCAAATGCCAAAGGTTGGGCCATATCTCTGTCCCATAAACACGGTACTGAAGCATCGGTGACAAATATGCCAATGCCTATATCTACACGAAACACTGCATTAGATTTGAGACTCATTCTGCATTAGTGCATAAGCTTAGTTCCAGTTTTCCATTGTCACATTCATTGTATATATAAAGATGTGAAAAGAATTCGATGTACTTATATGGTCTATATGTATTGAGAGAAGTGGGAAGTGGAATCCCTCCTTGTCTTCATCTCACAAACTACATAAACAAGATCAAAGATACAGGGCCATGATCTATGCCCAGGAAAACGCTAAACTAAGTACTACATCACGTCAACTGAGACGTGGAATCACAAAGTAGGGTTTTGGCTTGCAATCATGTCGGTCGTGTACTGTTCTCGAAGCGGTGGCGCGGAAGGGTGGGAAGCATGATGTGTTCTTGTCGAGGCTGTACTACGTGATCCCATCAAGGAGATGCTACTGATATTATCCGAGGAGACGAATCGCTACTACCAAAGGAAAGGTCTAATTATAAGAAGCAGTTTATTTCTTCCAATCTTTGCGTCAAGATTACGTTAGTCTGACTCAGAAAACCAGAAGGAAATCGTTGGTGTTTGACGAAATCTGCTCCGCAATAGTATACGTATTGTTTATCCACTCTCTCTCTCTCTCTTAATAATCATCTTCTAACCTTTGATGAGCTGCAGCACTATTCATCAATAGTATTGTATTCAATAGATTTTGAAGGGTTTGAGCACATGTCTCATCAACTTATCTTGAATAGCTTGAGCACCATACAACTAAATGCAAATGTATATTTGTCTCATCCACTGTTGTTTTCTCTCCCACTCTACTGCTTTGAAAATTTGCAGATTATATGGTTTTCATTAAATGTTTTCTTGAATTGAAAACATAAACAACAACATGTTGTCTGACTTGAAATTAAACTCCTGTTTTTGTTCATTGCAGAAATGACTTGGCTAACAAGAGTTGTTGTTTTGCAGTGATTCCTGTTGAACTCATACAAAAAAAAAGGTTCAAAAAGATTGATCAATACATAGAATGATGACTAAGGAGATAATAATAGTAATGATAACAAAGAAGAGTCATAAGATTCATGAGCTGCTTGGAGACATCTTTGTTCAACTATAACTCCATGTGTTCTTAGTCCTACTAATTGTCTCATAGAGAACGACAAATGGTTCCTACTTTAAGGTTTGAATTATACTCTGATAATGCCAAGCACTCATCATGTTTGATCCACATGTCGAGTGCCATTCTTTAATGCCATAAGATAGTCCATGTCATGTGATGCACCCACCTGTTCATTAAGATTTAATAAGTGATATGAATAATCAATCTATTAATTTAATAATATAAACCCTCGTGATGATATGATGTTATAATATGATCGATCGGACATCAGACCTATCAACCTAATAATCCAAATCTCATAATATGATTTGAGGGATAGTTGATCTGAAAGTTTATAGAATTAAGTAGCTCAAAACATTTCAAGTCCTATGACTTCATGATGTGATTTTATGATGTATTGATAGGATAATTGATTCATTAACTTATGTTTTAATGAGATACTCAGATGTTAAATCGTGTGATTCAAAATGCATAAGTACTGTAAAATCTATCTTAGAGAATGGTAAACACTAAGCTAATAATTGGAGATAAAAGAAAGGACATAATGATGGAGGTGTGATAGGATTCTCTTGCAATCGGTGCTTTTTGACTTCCTTTAAAATGAGAGGATGTGAGCTTTGTTCTTGTTCGATTTGGTTAACGTGGGAAGGCAATGCAAAGAAAGGCAATAAAGGATAGCATATCTATATATTCTTCTTTCTACTTCCATCGGCAGCAACCGACCAAAGGTGGCGTTGGACAGAATGGGAGCAACAGCATCACATGACGTGAGTCGAGTGAGACAAATAGAGAGGAAGAGGACAAGAGAGAGGAGAGAGACAGTGATACAAAAGAGACATCATTCCACAAGATTTTCTCCAAAAGATGGCAATCTTATAAGAATATATAATCTCTTGATGTCAGCTCATACAAACACAGACTCGTGAAGGCTCCTTTGAGATTATGATTGTTATCGGGCACTAAGTTTTGTAGAGCTGTTGCCTCTTTGATTGATATCGATCTTGTGTCCTCTGCCACCTTTCCTTCGCATCGATCTCCCCTGTCCAGAGGAGGGAGGAGGATAGATTGATCATTGATGGAGACATGTTGAGGTAGGGAGTTGGCGAATACATGTTGTATATATAGAAACGGGAGGAGGAGAACAAACCAAAGTTTGGATTTTGCGAGAGAGAGAGAGAGAGAGAGAGGTGAGAAAGGAGCGATTTTGAACAAGCCAGAGAGCCAAAGATCTGATTTTGAACATGGAAGGTGTGTGGGATCTCAACGACGCTGCGTCGGGGGCACAGGACGGCTCCTCCCCGATGGCCTCCGTCGATATCGGATACCGCGGAGATGTCGTGGAGAACCACGGGTTCGGATCCTCTGCAGTCGTCGTCGAGGCGTCCGAAGAGCGGGAGGACGACGGCGTCGCCGGGAGGATCTTCGGGTTCTCCTTCTCTGGCCGCTGTGGCGAGAGCCCCTCTGCTGGGAGCAAGCTCGCCGTCGTGACTCAGCAGCTCGTTGCTTTCGGCGATGCGGAAGGGGCTGGAGCCGGCGGGAGCTGCTCGGCGCCGCAGCCTCGCGGCCACCTGATTGAAGACGGGATCTGGCAGTCGTCGGAGCCGGTGGGGGCCGGAATGGCGACGGAGGCGCCGCCACCCTTGAAGAAGAGCAGGCGAGGTCCGAGGTCAAGGAGTTCGCAGTACCGGGGGGTGACCTTCTACCGGAGGACCGGGCGGTGGGAATCCCATATCTGGTCAGCTCTTTCTCCTCTTCTCCACTCTCTTCAAAGCGCAAGAAAAATTCAATCTTGGAGTTGGATTCAGTCACTTTGCCCTTTTCGGTTTCCTCCAAATGACTACCTTATCATCATTGCCTCGTCTATGTGCAGGGACTGTGGAAAGCAAGTCTATTTGGGTATGTATGAACCAAGATTTCATCAAATTTCCGAAGCTATTGAAAGATATTGCCTCGTTCTTAATTGCATTACAAATGTCTCTTCGAATATACTTGAGTAATTTAGCATTGTTTGAAACGCAAATGTATCTGTAGGTGGATTTGACACTGCATATGCAGCAGCAAGGTTAGTCCATCAGGTTCTCTACATGATTAGGTCTACTATAACTTCTTATCGATTTATTCATCGTCTTCTAAGATCTCTAAGTTTAGAGAATTTTGAAGCAGAGCTTATGACCGAGCTGCAATTAAGTTCCGCGGGATGGACGCAGATATCAATTTTCGTTTGGATGACTATGAGGAGGATATAAAACAGGCAAGTGTTGGGAAGAAGATGGCCGAATCATGAATCCACATTTTGTTTATTTTGTAGGATCCTATGCATGAACTTAGAATTCAAGTAGTTGTCTGTTGATGGCTTGAGGCAGATGGGCAATCTGAACAAGGAGGAGTTTGTTCAAGTAATTCGGCGCCAGAGCACTGGGTTTCCTCGAGGAAGCTCGAAGTACCGGGGAGTCACTTTGCACAAATGTGGGAGGTGGGAGGCCAGAATGGGCCAGTTTTTGGGCAAAAAGTATGTCTCTGCCCTTCCTTTAATGAATTCTCTATTTCTTATTTTGTTTCTCAAATGTTGATAAGGTTATGGGGTTTAAGCCATATTATCTTTATGTTTGACAGACATGTGTATCTGGGACTTTTCGACACTGAAATTGAAGCTGCCAGGTATAATAAGATCTAAAATTTTCAGATCATGCCTCTTACGAAGCTAGAAAAGATCAATAATGGCGATGAAATTCTATGTTGAAATTCCAGAGCTTATGACAAGGCTGCAATCAAGTGTAACGGGACGGATGCAATGACTAACTTCGATCCTAAGATCTATGAGGATGAGCTTGGTATTCAGAGTGAGAAACTATTCACTTCTGCTTTCAATGAAGTTGTTCTTCTGATAATGATGAGTAAAAATCTATTTCAGCTAATCATGTCGAGCATAATCTTGATCTGAGCTTGGGGAGGTCAGGCTCAGGCTCGAAAAGAAATAAACTTGAGATAATGGATGATGAAGGTTCCAATGTTGTGGATCAGCAACTTCCCATGGCCTTCGAGTCGGAGTGGAATCGTGACACGAGATTAAAGGTATTGTTCTTAATTAATCGAAATCTTTTGCTGCTTATAGCGAACTCGGCCTTTATGATTTGCTGCTCTTTCTGTCTAGTTCGATGACAAGCTCAAGCTGCCTGAAAGAAAGGATAGCAGTAGCAGCTTCACTCAATCTCCAGGTCTGTCAAAGGCAAATGAGACGTTCAACTATGTGCCAGTCCAAACAACCATCAAGATGTCCTCGGCTGTCGAGATCATACCTCAGCAGATTAATCGTTCTAAGTATCATCAGGTGGATAGCCTCCTGTCAAATTGACTTGTACTTCTTGCTTGATTCTAAATGAACTAACCATAGGATTCTGCTTCTTTTCTGATTCAGCATTTCGGCAGCATCAATGAAGAAAAGACCAGCAATTGGCTTTCGTTATCTAGTGGTGGAGAGCAACAACAGAGGCTTTTAGGTTGGGAACAAAGCATGGAAATTAGATATCATATTCCCAATTGCTTGCCACCGCTAATTCTGCAGCATCATCAGGATTCGCAAGACAGATAGCAAAACTGCCCCTCCAACATGCAGCATAAGAATGGCTTGTCATCTATCGAACTTGGTTGAAACAATGCACCCATTTGATGATGTGATCTAATGCCTCTGTTGTCACAGCACCCACGTTGTCACTGTTTTCTTTCAGCTTTAACTCAAAGAACCTCACAATGCCCCATCAAACTTGTTTAGCTACTTTTGTGAGTAGATGACACAGCATTCAGGAGCTGAGGCTGTGGAATGAATCAAAGTTGCGAAATGAAGAGCGGCTGGCACCTTTCCAAAGAGGATCCCTCTCTCTTCCTTTTATTTGTCAAGCTGTAGTTACTCTTAGTGCTAATTGATCTGTTTGTTCCTGTATTTTGTTATGGATAAGTAATAGTTTGAGCAACTATGAAGAGGCTACAATGTGTGTAGATTTGGAGATTTTGCCAAGTGAAACAAATGTAGCTAAAAATATTGGTGGTAACTCAGAGATAATGATGAGAGGAAGATCACAACTCCATGTGTATCATGCATGCTATTTTGGTCATTTAGTGCTTTCTTTGTGTTGCATTATGCCAAATCACTCTGGGTTTCATTCAAGTTGCATCATATGTCCAGATTGAATCTTTCTTTTCTTTTCCGGCTAACAGTCGGTGAACGAAGATGAGATTTATCAATGATCAGATAAGAAGGTTCTTTGTTGCATTAAGTTTGGATGTGCACATCTTTTGGCCTTGGCTTACTAATGAAGCATGTGTAATATTATGATGTTATCAGGATAAGAAACATGCCCAATCTTGAAGAGCTCCTTCCTTGAGGGTGAGAAGAAGAAATTAAAGAGAAGAACCCACCTTGATTCAGAAGTGACCAAAGTAATCTGCCTTATGTTGGAGGACACTCAGATCACACAAGAGCTGAACTGCAGTTTGGGAAGAACAAAAACTTCACAGGAACATGAGTAGATAGATAAATGGCTTGGAGTTGGTTTTAGGTTAGGTCAACTGCATGTGTAACTTCAAGCTAACTAGGAAGGACATGTTAATTGTGTGGAAATATACATGCCAAGAGGCACTAAAGATTAAGAATATTGTTGGCACTTACATTATATGTTTTGTTCATATGCAATATCTTTCTTTCTGATTATTTTGTATCATACTTGGGTTTGGTTTTACATGTCAAGTATAATCCAACTTGCATGTGAGATGGAACTTTAGATTAGAACTTAACCTTTTGATGCAATCTTTATCACTAGATAAGCTCATTAATCTCTCTCTCTCTCTCTCTCTAGAATAGTGAAAGGAGGTTGTAGAGTGTACAATATCCATTTTGTAAAAATACATAGACTGAGCAGGGCTACCTTTCTTTTCTCTTATCCTAAAGCCTACTCTAATATCTCTCTCTCTCTCTCTAAATCATAGCAAAGAACTGTGTTCTTATCTTCCATGGCTTCTTCATGGAAACAACTCTGGTTTACATCTTGACACCCAATTTGAAGTTGCTGCTTTCAACATCGAGTAATGGGCATTCTTTTCAATGGTCCTGTAGCAGCATCAGAGAGGGAGATTCTTTGCTCGCCTTTCGTTACCCTTCAAGTCTCAGAACTGCTTCTTTCTACCTATAACATCTCACCGGATATTTCAGCTCTCATGCAATCTACAACCCTTTGAAGCCTCTCATGTGAATCCCTGTACTTGTCTGCCGGTCTTCAGCTTCTCCTTTCAGTGCGTGATGGTATGTTCGGGCCAAGACAGTAGAGGTGACGGTGGACGGTGGATGACAACAAACAAGTAGGGAGAGTTTAGCGTAGATATGGCACTCAGCATCTTCTTCTCCCTCTCATGGCTGTGCTCTGCATGTCTCCATTTTGGGCTCTCCTCAGATGGCAGAAGTAACGAGTACTTCTTGTGCATCCACACAACTAGCAATATGCACCTCGCAGTGTGCGGAACACAATTCGGCTTCTTTGTCACCATCTTAGTGGCTGTAGTGTTTGAAGTCTGATGTTTTAGTTTGTGACATGATTTAGATAGCAGAAGCTTTCATGTCAAATATGTTCTCTTTTGTGGTTGAAGAAAAGATGACAGCATACTTGCTAATTGGCTGCTTCATGGATGACACTGCTGAACTAAACCTTACTGAAAACCAATCTGTCTGTCACCAGTGATAAGGTACTATGATAACTAAGAACACATGGAAATGAGATGAGATTAGACTTCTCAGAAACTTCTTACAGTGTCATAGCAGACACCATAGATTTCTTAGTTACATTGATATTAAACCTACAGTCAGATAAGCTTCAATTCTGCTGGACAATTCAGATAATTCTGAGTGAAGCTGACACTGTGTTGAGTTTGCATGGATGTACATAGTGGGGTGCATACTTTTGGTAGCATTGATATCCTTTCTACTTAGTATGAGAAATTACTCTATCATTTCACATCATGGCCTCTGGGATTGAGCAGATATCAGCATTATGCAATAGAAGAACTTGGGTTAGTAATCTCAAAATGAAATAAAAAATATATATATTTTGTGAAAATAGAATTTAATTGTTCTTAGGATGGTAGAAGCTCAGCATGTTCTTCAACAGCTCTTCTTTATCTATCTTAGGATGGTAGAAGCTCAACATTCATATGTGGTGGTTTGTTGGCCTGTGTGTGTTTTGGGCACATACATGGAACTCTCAAGCTTAGCCATTTGAAAGCCAAGACCAGTGACAGGGCAACAGCTGAGTGGGGCACAACCCTAAATTATTTGTCTTCAATGAGTTATCTTTACTTCTCTACATAACTCATTCATTGTTGTCTAGTGATCCCTTCCAAGGATGGTCAGTACTGTACCCAACCTTGAAGTCACTGTGGTGGTTCCCTGGACCCTTCTCCTTGTTAGGTTTCTTTCCTCCTTCCTTTATTTTCTCCTGTACATTTTGGCTTTGGCACTCTCTTTCTTCGTCTATGGTTTGTTTGCGCAGAAGAGAGAGAGAGAGAGAGAGAGAGAGAGAGAGAGACAGAGACAGAGAGGAGGGGGCATGCATGCATGTGGCCTTCCCTGCATGCACAACTCCATTGCCTCCCTCGGACGCTGAGCTCAGTGGAGTCCACTCAGAAGGCAGGCAGTCACATTTGGACAGTGACAGAGATACCGCATGCTGTGTGGGCACTGATAGTTGTTCGTTGCACCTCCTCATTATGAGGGGCTTCATGTGAGACACAGTATGCCTGGGAAATAGTGTCTGTCGCTAGCTTTAAGAACTCGATCTGCCGAAGAGGAAGTGTCATCTCGAGAATGGAGGGTCAGAAACAGGTAAAGAAGTGTCGTAGTCGGCAAAGATTCAAAAGGAAGTGAAGTCCAAAATGGAATTATTCCGCGACCTGATCGAAGTGATGAATTCTTCTTATGCTTGCAATTGTTTTCCTTGCACATTGCATTATGAGGTTCCATGTAGAACACTGTCTGCTTAGGAAATAGTATTTGTTGCTTCGGGAACATGTTCTGCATTTCTATCAGCAATAGGAAAAAGTTGTCGTCTTAGGAACGAAGAGTTGGGAACGATGATGAACAGCACATCCTTGTCGTTGAGGTCAATGTTTCAGGAGAATGTGACAACCAAAGCGGTGTTGGCAGATAAATGCTTCTTGTGCTGCATTTACGAGATCGAACAATCAAATCTATTTGAACTCCACACTAGAGATTGAACAAGATAGCAATGAATAATCAAATCTATTTAGAAAATAAGGCTCTTACTTTTCAAAATTTTCCTATTTAATTATTTTTAAAAATATTTTTTTAATTATTTTATCCTTGTCGACCACCTCCTTCCACCGGTTGCGTTGCTATGCCTCCACCCACTGGCCACCCCACTTTGTTTTCAATGGCCACGTGTAACCCTTACCCGAGGGCTCTCGCTCGTAGCCTTTGTCACTATCATTTACAGACCCACCCTTTTCCCTCGTCCACAACTCTCATCGTCGGCCACAAGGAAGGAATGATAGGGGGTGCACCATCGATTGCGGGTGAAGAATGAGAGGGACAATTTGCTTGCCCTCACCATCGATTGTAGGGGAGGAGAAGGTGCACGCGTTAGTCGTTGCTGTCTTGTGCAAGAGTCGATAGTAAGATATATAATGACTGAGTCAACATGGTCAACAAAGATGACGATGGGTCCGACAAAGAAGGGGCAATATGATCTTTTCACACGATCAGGGTGCTATTTTAAAATTTTTTCAAAGTAACAACGCTCTATGAAAATTTTTAAAAAGATTTCTTTTTTGAAAACTCCATAAAAACTTGGACCTTGTCTTTAACACTTACTAACGCAGAAAAGAGGACTTGCTCTTAAAGCTACATAAGAACATAATATATCTTCGCGCCATTACTTGTTCTTACGCCGTTGTGGATGCAGACTATTTATTCCTCCCAAATTTTCTTCTCTCTATTTATTTATATGCTTAAACTTAACGAAAATGTTTGGCTTAAGAGTTGTGATTCGAGAGATCGACTTGGGCTTTGGGACTTCTGAGCCCCCAAGAGATAGGCACGAAGCCCGGCCCGCTCAGTGCATCAACCAACTCACCGTGTTCGACAACAATGCGTGTACATAATGATGCCAAGTAAGTTTCATATTCTTTTTTCATGCTACCTTTCTACAATAAAAACAGTTCATCGACTTGGATTTCATCTTTCAGCCACACATCCATAACATTCTCGCTGTTACCATGAAAATTCTTGAGCATTGCTGTCTCATGATTAAACACAATGCAAATACACAGTCCACATTTTTAATCTGCAAAAAAAGACAAAAAACAACATACATACCGATTCAAAACTGATTGATGTTCACTTGCTAAAAAATAAAAAAAAATAAAAAAAAAGCCTCAGCCAAAATTTTAATGACTATTTACATCTTGATTTCTAAGCCACTCTGGACAATTAAATTTGACGCCGTAAATTGCAATCCTTTGGTCCTGCACAAGAAAAGAAGGAAGAAGAAAAAACTGTAAATTGCAAGTCAAACATATTAATCCTGAAAGCCACATCTATTATGCATTACAGGTGACTATTGATCGATGCTGATGATGGTTTAAATTTTGGAAATCTAATGTACCTGAGAATAATGAAGGTCCTGATGATCTCCAAGAACCAGCACTTTCATACAGCAAGTGTAACCAATAGTAATTTTCCCAACTTAACCACTCAAATGCAAAGTGCTCCCATGTCTGACAGAGATCCAGATCCACAGTTCCTGACTTCGTTTATGGCTTCTTTTCTCTTATTCTGCTTTGGTTCCCTCCTGCCTTTGTTGGCAGCATGTTTGCTGTTACTGGAAAGCAAGATAAGCATAAATTACTCTGTTGTTCTAATTATTGACATTAAGATCATCATATATAACATTACTCGGCAATCTTGAAAAACAAAAGATGGCAGTCACAATCACAAATCATATAGTATGAGCAAAAGCTGAGGCGAGATATTTTTCACATTAGCTTGAAGAACTCTATACCAGTATACTGTTTTCTGTAGCACTGTCATGAAAAGTTAACATTCTATCAGTATATTCTCCATACATATACAAGCTCCTGTGATTAAACTCCTTATCTAATACGTCGATTGAAGAAAAGTTTGTTCTTGTATTCTATCCGAAGCTTTAAGTCAAATTGTGCTATGAACTTATTTCACATAATGGTAGCTGCTCTAGGAACAGTTTCAAGATAAAAGATGTGCAAAACTGCAAATCCTTAATTGCCATTTTA
This sequence comes from Musa acuminata AAA Group, assembly GCF_036884655.1. Classification (NCBI taxonomy): domain Eukaryota; kingdom Viridiplantae; phylum Streptophyta; class Magnoliopsida; order Zingiberales; family Musaceae; genus Musa; species Musa acuminata. The sequence goes on along the minus strand of NC_088329.1, from coordinate 43,949,330 downwards.
GGTATTAAAAAAGTATTAAGAAATTTCGTGCCATAATCAGCCAGACTTCTGTATTATCAAATTTGTCAACATGCTAAAGTGGCTTCTCTTGTCATAGACCAAAATAAGAAGGCTTATTCACCCAATCAGCTAACCTAGTAATTTTGCATCTAGATCCGTTAACCTTCAGTTTTGAATCCTCATATGGCACCTTGTGCCCTTTGCTTCTCATCCTATGTGACAGTTCCTCTTTTTCCCATGCAGTGTGCTGAGTCGTGGCCACACACAAAAAGAGAGAGAGGTGAACATGCATGGCTATAAGATTTAGATGTGAGGGTCGGAGGACAAGCTCACAAAGATCCAACACTTGATGCTGTCAAATATAGGCTCACAAACATGGCTAGAACATTACTGGTACACAAAATTATAAACCTTACTTGGGTATCATTTGATATAATTTTATTATTATTATTATTATTATTATTATTATTATTCAAAGATACTGAATGATACATGTTGGTATATTACTTGACATACCATTATAGTACAGTCTAACAGCCTAAAATTGTATTGGACTGATATTTAAATCCTTATATAGGAACTGGCAAGAGTTGGGAGACCAAACTTTGATGGGACTCTCTAAATTAATTATAAATCCATGAAATGAAAACGATTTTAACCAAAATGACAATGACCTCTCCATATAAAAACACTCATTTCACATTGAATATATACCGATATCATATACATATATATGCAGAGAGAATTAAATTTCATCTCTAATTAAAAGATCATCCGTTGGAGCAATGTTTTTGGTTACAAACATCTACTGTCAGTTGAAAATCACAATGCAATAAACAAATTTCTGGTACAAGCTAATTGAGAATAACTAGACAATACAAGCTAAATGAGAATAACTAGACAATACAAGATAAATGATATTTATTTTTTGGTGTTAATAAATACTTAATTGGCAAATACAGTGAGACAAACATCATTGACCGTCAAGAAGTAAATATGAAAAGAGTGCAAGAGCATACACTATGAATGATGAAACTTTTCCAGTGCTTGTACCACAGGCCTTGCACTTCTTTTTCGATCCACATGAACACATTTTATTTTCTGGGTTTTTCTGGGAGAATGAAGACTACAAGTGATTGAACAGAAGTTGACTTTAATAAATCCAAGTGCCTCAATATGAACCTGTAGCAAATACCTTATTTTGATTATGAATGCTATCAGCCTGAACAGCTTGGATCTTTGTATCACATATGTCTTGCTCCAATTTCATGTCCAATGATGCTACCACTGCTTGTCCAGGGTCCTGAATTTGACATTCTCCTAAGAAATCCAAACTTTTTATCACAAAGCCTCAATAAGAATAGAAAAAGTGCACAAACTTTAACATGGTAAATATTCTTTTGGTAGAACATATATCCAAAAATTGATGGACCATTCTCCAAGCACAAGAGGAAAGAACAAAAAAGCTGATAAGGTACCGGATTTGAAAAGAATATGCAATTGCAATTCTCTACTCCCTGATACAAACATTTATAAAGATGATAAGATAGTGGATTTGGAAAAAACAGTGCAATTCTCTACCATATGATAAAAGCATCTATGGGCTTCTGCATGTCAGAGGCAAGTCAAAAGAGAGTTAGGAGATTTAAACCTTTTGCTATTGGTTTAACCTGCCAAATGATCAAGTTTAGAAGAGTGAAATTAATTAGGTCAAAGGAGTTTCACTAAAATTATCCTTGATAATGTATCTTTATCTAAAGGGTGCATTCTCTTGCTTGTTTCACTAATCTATATCACCCACTCATTAGCAAAGTGTGTTAAAGCTAGTTTTGCAAGGAGGTTAGGATATATTTTTATTCAGTTATCTTTACCCCAAACTAGATGCAGTTCTAGAGTATGCCAGGAGTAGAAACATAAACAACCCACTCAGGTAGCCTATTAGTCCTAGCTGGCTTATTTTAACAAAACCAATATTAAGATGGCCAAAGTGCCACCCTGTCTATTCTTTTACTTAACCAGAGGCACTATAAACCAAGTGTCATTATTGCACAAACTTTCAATGTCATAAAAGATGGCTTGCTTTTTTCATAGAAAAAAATAACATCAATGAAACAGCTTAGAAATGTAAGAGAAGCATTTCAGTACCAATTAATAAGAAGCAAAGAGATACTTGCAGCTACATAAAACATAATGGAATAAATTATTAGGTGTTGAAAACTTGAAATGATATTTTAATAATGATTAAAGATGAATTAGGACGATAAAGAAAGATTTCTGAAGGACTTCTTTATTTGAACAATCAACTAAAAAACTAATTAAGGATAATTGCAAATAATTTTTAATAACATGGAGAAAAGATTTAGAACATCTATATATGAGTTGTGACAGATTTAGAAAAATAAACCCAACAGACATATTAATGACAACAAATATGTGTAAAAAAAGAGATGAAACAAATTTTTAGTCTTATATTCATGCATGGGTGACAGAATTTCAAAAAATATTTATTTATAATGTATTGGGACTTTTATTCAAGAGAGAGGGTATCTAAAAAGAAATATCACTGACAAAATCAAGCTGATGGTTGAAATTCAAAGGAACATCTGAAACGATGTGCAGTCACGAAATTAAGTTGATGGTCCAGTTTCCATTTTTTCTGGTCCAACCACCCGTTCTGATCCAGTTTCTATAAACATGGTTAAAACAATCATAAAATATGTAATCACAAGTTTAACAAAAACTTCTAATATGCTCAGATATAGATACAAGATCTAAGTTGGACAGGTCATTACCTTGAAGCAGATCTTCTCCCTTGGAATTGTCAACACTAGAACATGCATCATGATCGAGGTCCAACTCCTTCTCAGCTATCAAAAACTCAATTGCTGCATCAACATCACCATCTACTTCTCGTAAAACCTGGGTTCAATATTCAACGGTCAGCGAGAGTCATTTTGTAAAGGAAAATACAAAAGATAAAATCTGTTTCTTTTTTTGTCTGTGAAGCTTATTAGCATCCTTTTACCTGTTCAACTTTATCAATGTCCTCAATTCCAGTTCCAGCCATGACCAATTTAACTGATCCACTATTAAAGGTACTTCTGCTTGAGGACCCTTTTGATGATTTGTCAATTGCTACTTTGTTGTTATGCTCCTTTGCAGAAATATGAGCATCTGCCTGATATAAGAAAGAACCAAAAAATTTACGTAAGATTGTTTATATGATGGACCTCAATGAATTCCTTCATCTTATAGATTAGCAATTTGTACCTTAATCATTATTGGCTTAGCAGGTCCTTCACAAGAATCTTCCTTTGAACGAACACTGCAGTAGTGTTCACCATCATGATAACACCTGTACAATTCATAATCAATTAGTGATATAATTTTTTTATGAGAATAGCAAGAACTATGAGCATAATAAAACTAGTAATTAGCATTAAGTTGTGTAACAAAATCCCACAAGAAAAAAAAACTCATGGATATGGCAGTAGACCAGGAGGTCAGTGCCGCTGAATGAAAGGTGACCTTAGCTCCATTGTATAAGGATTGCCCATGGCAACACAAGAATATGTTGCTTCTCATTTCAAAAAAGGTGCCATCATTCATGCTACTACGAAAAGTACACCACACATCATGCCCATATATACAACATTATATGTGTTGACACAGTCAACACAGGACAACAAGAGCAGCATGACATACAGCAAACATGCTGATCTCAAGCCAATATGGAGTGACACCTGGAATGGCCATCATCAATCAAAGCAGCCCAACTAGTGTCAGGATGAACACACAAGTAAATTAGGACATCATAGCAAAGGTAACCAACCTACCAAAGGAACTTGCATCAAGCAAACATCTACAATTGCCTGCAATGAGGAACTTAAGAGAGAGCATAATGTATAAACAACTTTACATAAAAGGTTTTGCATACAAAGACATAGCCAAACTGATCAGCCTCCATATGCTCATCTCTTTTCTAGGGTGTAACTCTTTATTTAAAATGAACTATTTCTTTGTGAACCACATAACTAATAAATTTTCTACCTCTTGCATTAAAAGGACACATTTGTCTATAAGAACTACAAAATAAGCCGTTTAAATCATTTTATCTGAGATGAGAAGCAAAAGTAAAATCTAGAAGAGGCTTATAAATTGTTCTATTTATTGATCCAACTTTTTCCAGAAGTGGCCCATAAGTTCCACATATCAGATAAAGTGTGTCATTTAGAAGACATTATGTAACTGAAAAGGCATGAACAAATAAAATTATTTGCTATAGAATTAGTTTCATCAACTGTTTCATTCAGCTAACAAACTCCAAGAGAATCCCTCTAAGAAAATTGGATAATGAATATGAAAGGATACTTATGAAGATTATTCATGTGTGGCAAACACCTGAAGACCAAATTGTGCATGTAGTAAATACAAAAACACCAGAATTATTTTGTAACTTTTTTTACTATAGCATACTAACTACAGCCTTCATATATGAAGCTGCATATGACATTACATCTGTAACAAAATAAGAGATACAAATAAAATCATAATCACTCAGCTGTCGTTAATACTGGGAGGAGTATGCAACTTACAGATGAATCATATTTGCTTGATGATCACCACTGAAATTACATATGTACCAGCGCGGAGATTTAAGCTGCATAATGAAAATTAAAGTTAGAGCACTCATTGGCAGAGGGAAAAGTTCCAATATATATTGCACACATGCAGATGCATATGTGAATACTTCTACATACTTCTCATTCTGCAAAGTTATGACAATGTAATCATTACATAACACAAGATTAACCCATCTTTGCCCCATCTGTACCCATTTTAGGAAGAATAGTTCATGTAAAATTTGGAGTTTGTTGCAATTCTAGCACAAGAAGAGTTTCATGGTCATTTGGAATGACTTGTACTGCACTTATTTCAGCTGTAAAATTTTTAGTTGTTAAAGATATCCAATCATGACAATAAAATGTAGTCAAAATCACAATTAAAATATCCAATCATGACAATAATCCCTCCCTGCCTCCCATTTGCCATGTTACTAAACCATGACAATTTGGAATAACACCCACATAGTACTACCCCTGTTACTTGGATTCTTTAAACTTCTTGCTATATTTGGCATCAAATATGATACTTCTATGATACTATACAGATGTTTGTCAGCAAACTTCCTCAAAGTATCATCATTTTCAAATAATTTTTAGAAAGATCTGATACTTTTAGGGTACTTATAAGATACTTCATAGGCATTCAGTGAAAAAAAACTCTTTCTTGAATGTTGATCCTCTGATTATAGATGTGATAAACAGCATTTGATATATTACTATTTTTAATAGTTTTTGTATTTCTATTGAACATTGAATTATGATTAATGAAATCAAAACAACAATTCACTCAATTTTTCATGAGTTTTTATTATCTTCTTTACATTCTTGAAGTACTACTAAAGATAATCACTCTCATGTTGAATAGATTGAAGCTGCTAGTTAATTACCTGTTATTATTTATCATGACATGTAACAACACTATTACTATCAGTAATAACATTATACTCTGTACATAAAATCTTCTTTTTTTTGTATATATGACGTATGCATTCTATGTTTTTCAAGATTGAACAAGTAAGCATGCACTGGCAGACTTCCAACTGAGTGAACTCTTGTTCCAAAAAGACATTCAGAATGACCTCAGGTGAAAACATCCAAGCATGCCAAACACATAAGCTACAATACTGATCCAATATGATTTAAGAAAGCTAATGCTCTTGAATCAATTCCAAAAATCAGATAAAGGCATCAGAAGTATTGTACCTTTTTAATTGACAATAGAATTTGAAATGTATGAAGAACAAGCATAAAGTTGATTACAAAGCATGAAAGCAATTAAGTTTATAAAGAAAGGCATGAAAAACTTGCTCTGTGAATGCAAATATTTCTTTTTGTAACAAGAGAAGCAGCTTGAAGTTCCATATGGCCTGCCCATGAGCCATCCTTTTCCATGGACTGGCAGTACTTATCAAATGGAACATCATCCTCAATGAAGGGTTCAAAGTCCTCGCGATTTTTCTGTAAATTAATAAGAACTGGTTGATGAATTTTAAAACTCAACATTGGAAAAGCAGTAGTGATTTTATCAAAGTACACCAAATATTTTAATCTAATATTAGATTCAAAGGAGATCAGGTAACCAAGATCGAAGAGCTTTTATGAATAGTGCTACTATGTTAGAAAATAAAGATTAAAAAAACAGTATCAATGACAACTGTAATACAAGAAAATCCTATATGTTACATTAAACAAGGGAGAAATCTCGAATGAATAATGATTATTGTGTCATGGGTGTCATGTGTCCTGATACAATAGAATCACAATGATTAAGCTTAAACTGTGTCGTGGAGAAATTTCTACAATTTATGAACATTAGCAATGAAATCTCACAAGGCTTAGGCCAAAATGTTACATACAAAGATATAATTCACCACCATTTCACGATACTTTTGGTGATCATTTTCGTTACCCTCAAGCTGATCAGCTAGGGCCCTGCAAAAAATAAAAATCAAATAATTATACTTTGCATATAACCCATTGCTCATGCTGCATATTATAGTGGTTGTGATATGTTAATAAAATAGAAAAAAGTTTGACACAGTAACTGGATTACAAATACCGGTCCAAGCCAAACAAGATTTCCACAAACCTAAAGAAACAGTTGCCATCTGCTGTAACTTGAATAATTTTTAAGCCCAATGCATCAAGTTGAGCACAAAGTTCTGATATATCGGCTTGCATCCCTTGCTTCTTTACCTGCATACAATATAAACCATCCTTTACACAAACTATTATGTGTGAAATAATAAAGAAGGTGACATTTTTGAATGTAATCAAAGACACAGAAGAATAGTTTGAAATTAGTGCACTTATGTTAATCCTGAATATGTCAAGCAAAGATAAAAATATTAATACTCGGACCATCCAAACAACTGTACCGTCTGGCCCTAATTTTGTGCTCTACGAATCAATCCGTTTCAAGTAGTGCTTTAGCACCCGACGTCACCCCTATCTTCTTTAGCACCCGAGTGAAAGGACAAAAAACTGCAGGTGGCAAGTGATTTACTATGTTAAAGGCATCAGCGTGAGCATCAAATAAGTAGGATTTCATTAATAACTTGATCGCAGCCACGACTTCGAAGAAATTTAATAGTTTCGGCAGCGTCACTCGGAGCCGCAATAGACAAGATCCGAACAACCATGGCATTTCGAGAATCGAATTAATCGCGAGAGTTTAGGGCGGAGAGGGAGAGGAAGAGGGCAGGAGGAAACACATGGATTTGGGGCAATAAATAGGTCGAAAAGGATAAGATAAAGGAAGCTTACGGTGTCCTGTTGCCTTCTGGGCTTGGACTTCTTGTTGGTGTGGTTGTTCTTGGCCTGAACCATGGTGCGATGCGAGTGATGAAGGAGACGGAGAAGCGAGAGAGAGAGAGAGAGAGACAGGAGATGGCGAGGGAGAGGAAGCCCAAAGAGAGAAGCCGGCTTCCGACCACCGACGCGGTGTCTCTTTTCCAATTCCCCTGTGATGGGAGCGTAACAAGGCTTCGAGGAAACGGAAGAGGTGCTTACGTGGAGCAGAATCGCGATCGGAAACGCCGCAGGCTTGTGGATACGGGAAACGCCACCGGTGAAACCTAATGTGGAGGGACTGAATCACCCTGATGTGTTTCCGGGGTGACGGGTCGCGCAAGGAATGTGTTCCTTGTTTCTACATTTTTATATTATATTATATTATATATATATATATATGTGTGTGTGTGTGTGTGTGTGTATAAGCATTTGTATATAAATTATGATTTTTAGTTGTTTCGAAAAATAGTTTGGTGATCATCGATTTAATTATTGGTAGGCAAAACAAATTAAAATTAGGAATGGTTAGGTTTTATGAAGGTGATATTGTGGGAAGGATCCAATGTTTCCCATAGCAATGGTGGCAGCCATGCTGAGAAAATTTTATGGAGGGCTCTTTAAAATTTATATAACAGTTCATATAATTGGATGATAAGAAAACAGATGCGGAAAAAGGATTAGAGAGTAATAAATATAATTAATTTTTAAAATAAAAATAGAGTGAATTAAAAAAACTTTAATTTTGAAAAATTTTTAGGAAGCACCCAAATTCCCACTGACATCTCCTTTTTCATAAATGATTATTTTGCCCATAATCTTGTCAGACTTGTTTTTGCCTTATATTGTCGTCTTGCACCATCCTCATCATTCTTCTCTATGGACCTCATATAAGGAATGAGGGGGCGTGAGGACCATCGCCACCTATGCGGTCCTTGTCGGACTTACCCCTACATGCGCAAAGGTGATGAGAAGTTTGACAAAAGCTAACGGGGTCCACAGAGATGGCAACGACCCTTGCACCCCCTCCTTTCTCGCTTGAGGGCCATGGGTGAGTATGATGAGGGTCAACAAATAGGTTGAAGGGAGGTGATTAGGCTCGAGTTTAGGGTTGCGAACGTTGGTAGAGAGCCCTCATGCGAGAGTTGCAAGCGGCGATGGCGAATTTTACGCCCCCTTCTTTCTTATGTGAGGGTCGTGAGCGAGACGTGCAGGGGCGAGGTTAACAAAGGTGATGGTAACCTTTACACGAGGGCTGCGAGCGACGATGCAAGATAGAGAAGATGGCTAATCCAATGGCGAAAAGGGCAAAATGATCTTTTTACCTAACCATTGGTACTTTATGAAAAATTCTCAAAGTTATGAATTTTTTTAATAAAATCACCCATAGAAATATATATTTAAAATTTTAAATATCATTAGTATAGATATAAATTTTAGATTATTTCAGATTTACTTGAACGGTCAAATAAATGAAATATACCATGTCACTAGTTACGTTAAGCTTTTTGCCTAATCATAGGTGAATGATATTAGGGGTAAAACTCTAAAAAAAAATGAAGTTAAATTCAATATGATCGAAAAACCTAAAATAAATAAGTTTTAGAAATCATTTAGTCCTAAGAAATGATTCCATCCCTTTATATCGGCATATGATTGGATTCATTCCTCGATAATATGATTTGGTATTCCTTTTCCTCTACATGACCGATGATGCATATTTACAAACATAATAAGAGGTGGTATATAAAAAGAAGAAAAGAATAAAATTTGTTTTATGGAAAAGAGGATCTCTATTTTACTAGGAAATTCATAGTCCTCTTATAAATTTATTCTAATTAAAACCATAAAAATGTAAAACTTTAACAATTAAATTTCTTAAAATAAAATATATGCAAATATTAAAAAAATCATTGTCTTTCGTTGAATAATAAATATTTAAACAAAAAATTTTAATTTTTCTATCAAAAATACTAGCAATCCCTAAAGTAATTCAAAATTAAATCTAAAACATAATTATTTCTTGAAAATTACCGCTCGATACTCTAAATATACAATGAGTGAGGTATATTTAGAGATTTAGGATTCACTTAGTGTGATAGTTTCTGCACGAAGGAAGTAGAGTGAATCGAAATTTGAACTATGTTACAAGTGAGTCTTCGATTTATCGTACATTATTGATATCTATGTTATACCGATACATATTATTATTATGATAAATACTCGTAAGAAAAGTTAAATCAATCTAATTAAAAAAAGTCCTTAAAATAATCTAGAAATGTATATTTGCTAATCAAAGAATAATTTTTTATCTCCATGTGTACATATATATTTTAGTCATTTTCTCAAGGATATAATTAAGTACTTTTTCATTATAAGTAGCATGATAAGTAGATTGGTATAGATTCATTCCAAAAAAATTTCTTATATATCAAAGGATGTCAATTTGATTAAAAAAATCCGTAGTTCTTTTATGAACCCAATTCCAACTAAAACCATAAGAAATACAAAATTTTAACAATTAAAATTCTTAAAATAAAATAAACAAAAAATATTAAAGAGACTACAATGCTTTATTATTAAGCAATAAATATTTATAATGAAAATTTTGAATTTTATTTAAAAAAACACCAACAAGTAATTTTTATTTTTGCATTTTTCTCTCTCCCTAATTGTTAGTAATAAGATAGTGATCGAAATTGAGTTACATTTCGAAGACATGGAAAGAACAAAAAAAAATCTAGGTTATCCTAGATCAGGAAGTTGTTAACATAAAGTCGGGTTAAACCTATTGACATAGATGCCTATTCTAATATTGATTTTGACATCAAAAATATTATTTCGTACCGACATAAATGTTTATATATAGGTCAGTCATGGATATAAGATTAATAGTGTTAAGGTATAATATTGTTGACATCTCGACCAATCCGACGTAGTCCTAAACTCGTATGTGTAGGATATATTCAAAGTGTCTTTGAGGTGACCTGAGACATCACCTACACGAAGACGGATGCCACGAGGGGTTTTCATATTTATGATCTAAATATCATTTGTTAATCGATCTTTGAAAAATTCTATTTTTGAATCAAATGAAATAATAAGAATCCTTGACCATCAGAATAATATATATGTATTACATCAAGATCATACGCACTAGAAACTCAAAAAATCTAGACCTTCACCATATAATATGAAATAATGTTGCTCTTATTAATGCCTACAGTTCAACAACACTCGAACGATAAAGATGGCTCAAAGTTAGTGGGACGGCAGATTCATGACAGCCAACCGGGATGGGTTGATGGAGGTGCCGGCTGTTGTCGAGGTGGAGAAGAAGAGTACCGGATCGAAGCATTGGCCAAAGCAATGGCCACTGTTATTTGCCGTGTGAGAGAGACGACCGAGCTTTACTTAGGTCAGTGACGAGAGCCTTTGGTTCCAGTATGATCTTCTTCGTTGCTGATTCCATCGATGGGGTCGAGGTCCTCCATGCCGATGGTCATCGACGAGCCATTCCAGTTCTTATAGCCGTCGGTCGTCATGTTCTTGACCTTGGCCACCACCGTCTCCTCCTTGCTCATCGTATCGATACCTATTGTTTGAGTCAAAGGAGGAGAAGAAGAAGAAGAAGAAGAGAAATAGAAAACAGTAATAGTTACCATCTTATACCTATAAATAGAGAAGTTATCTTAATCTTGATCATTATCAATTAAACTAATTATTATTTTCTTAAAATAATAAATATTATTTTATTTTAAAAAATATTATATTACTTCACAAAAAAATATTATCGATGAGTAATTAACCGATAATGTAGTAGTTTAATTGCTAAATTAAAATGCATATTCTACACAAATTCGTATATAAAAGCTATAAAGAGTCTCCATCAACTCTTGTTATTTTAAGAATTAGCGTAACATAAATTAATTATTTTATTTTGTTTTTATTTTAATAAAAAAAAAAGATTATTGAGATTGATAAGAAAAAAAGTATGGAAGGAAGGAGATACCGGATGGGTGAGAGAAGAACCAGAGGATGATGGTGCAGAGGACGAGGACGAAAGGGATGACATGGACCATGTTCTCGGCCACCTTGGCTCGGCTCGCCTCCTTCTTGGCGGCGTCCGATTGAGGATCGTAGGTGGGGAGGCTGTGATGGTGGTGGTAGTGATCGTCGTGGTAGTAGGTGCCACCACCCTTGTTGGCTATTCCTCCGCCCATGGCTTGCGCCGCCGTGTTCATGGAGAACTCCTCCGACACCCGTGTTGTGCTCGTCGAACGATGCATGGTCTCTACTCTTCTCTCCTTGTCTAATTCTCTCTCTTCACTGACGAACGAGGAAGAGAAGAAGAATGCACTTAAAATGATGAAGAGAAAGATATATGATCGATCTCGTATTGAGATTATTGCATGCTTCGGTTCTTTAGTTCCCCAACAAATGGAAAGATCAGTTCGATCAAATTGGATCGGTTTCGGTGCCATGCGATGATGCAACCTTGGAGCGAGTCAGCCGCCATTCTTCATCCATGAGCGCCTTCCAAGTGGAAATTAGATATGGTTAGATGTAATTGCAAGTAGATTTACTTAGACAAAGTTCATATAGAACAGTAGATATGTAACTGGGATTTTATGTGGATCATAAAATCTAGATCCGAATACGTGGGAGATGCAGGGAAATGTGAACAAGAGAGAGGACTTAGTCAATGGGTTGACATTCTCAAAGGATGATTATAATAAGTACAGGTAAAGAGATTAAGAGAATCTAATCATGATGTCAAGTGAATTAAGCTATTCCATTCTTGCACTCAGTTTATGTTCAACCAAACTTGTGCTTCCACTTATTGAATATATATATATATAAGTGAGTGACACTATTGCGCACACCAACAAGGCGACAAGCTCAGGTGTTGGATTGGCATCTTCTTTATTCTTTGAGCAGATCGACATGTTACTTCCAGTGGCAGAAACGCATCGAGTAGGTTAGGCATGCTATATGCCCATCGCAGCTGCAGACTTACTGTCATTTATCGCTTGCACTTGATCATGAAGAACACCGAGACTTATTGGTTCCAAGACAGACATTAATGAGAGAGAGAGAAGAGAGATGGTGCAGTGACTAGTTCCGGGGGGGTTGATGAAGCGCCTTATAGGTCGTGTACCCCGGCGGCGGTGGCGCTGCGGGCTTCGGCGCACACTTCGGTAGGCCGCACGGGATGTAGTGGAAGAAGGGGCAGAACTTCCGATGCCACAGGAAGCGCCAGCATTCCACCGGCCGCCGTTGCTCCGGGAACCACGGTATACAGTTCTGCCGCACGTCGAGCACCTTCCTCTTGATCAACTCCCAGCAGGAGTGCCCCAGCGACGTGAAGTAGTTCCCCGACAACGATAAGTTAGCCAAGTTACCGTCCTTGGCCAGCCGGCATACCACATCCGGCACCTCCCCGTAGAGCAGATTGCCCGCCAGGTTCAGCTGCTCCACCTTGAGCAGGCAGCCGAAGGACCACGGTATCGGCCCCGTGAACTGATTGAACCCAACGTCGAACACCGTCGCGGTAGTCAGCGATCCGATCTCGTACGGCAAGCAGCCCGAGAACTTGTTGTTGAGGAAGAGGACCTCCACCAGCGTTCCCGACGCGTTGAAGATGGACCGGGGAAGTGGCCCGGTGAAGCCGTTGTTGGCCAGGGTGAGGTAGGCCACCGGCGAGCTGCCGAGGTTGGCGGGCAGCTGCTGGTTGAAGTTGTTGTTGTTGAGGAAGAGCACGTCGAGGTCGAGGAAGAAGATGGAGGCCGGGACGGTGCCGGCGAAGAGGTTGTACCGGAGGTCGAGGAAAACGAGGTTGCTCAGCGGGAGGACGGCGACCGGGAACGGGCCGGAGTGGATGTTGTTGCTGACATCGAGCTCGTAGAGGTAGGGGAGGCCGGTGAGGTCGGGGATGGGGCCGGAGAAGTTATTGGAGTTGGCGTGGAAGAGCGCGAGGTCGGGGAGCTGGTCGACGAAGCCGGCAACGGTCGGCGCGCAGAGGCGGAAGCCGTTGAAGTCCACGGAGGCGATGGTGGGGGTCCCCGGGGAGTCCGGCGGGGTGTCGCAGTAGAACCCGCGGTAGGTGCAAGGCCGGTACCCGACCCAGGTCGCCGTCACGCCGTCGGGGTCGCAGGTGACGGTCTGCTTGAACTGCTGGATGACGAGGTAAGCGTAGTACTGCTTGAGGTTGGGGAAGTCGTTGGGATTCGGCTCAGACGTCGACGGTGACGGCGCAGGTGACGATGAACAGCCGCAGGACCCGTTCGTTTGGGACGGGGATGCCGTCGGGCCGTCGCTGACCTCCGCGGCCTTCCTTTCTTGACGTGCTTGAGAACACGCACCGAAGGAGGTGGCGACACAGAGGCATAGAATGGAGAGAAGCAGCAGCAGAGTTCGGCCAATGCTGGCCATGTTATGTTCTTCTTTTGGGTTTGTACTACAAAGCAGCAGAACTCATGGTGTGGAGTGAAGGGAGGAAGGGGATAAATAGAGGAGGCAAAAGAGGAGCACGGGTAGAATAGAATCATTCTTTTTCTTGTAGTTGGGAGGGACCGAATTCAATCTTGGACTTGTACCAAATGGCCATGGGGAGTTCGCAGTAAAGCTCAGCGTGCATCCCACGGCTGGACCATCACACAATAGCACATCCATGGCTGTTGAGAGAGAGATATATCAGCCTCTGATGTTCATACCTGTTAGAGTTCCCTCTCGAGTTCAGCTGATGTGCCAGATTTTTGGATGAGCTGAATGGGCTGGCTGGTGTCCTAATAGTGAAGGTCTTATCTGGAAGTTGATCACCTCAAGTTGGTGACAGTGGTGGAATGCTTAATGCTCCATCTTTTCAATAATGCAAGCTGCAATAAAGCACCTCAGTTGAGTGTGATGGCCACAAGCTGCTCACAAGCCCCATGATTGAGTATGATATAAGACACTAGGATATACTTTCTATTCCTCATCAACCCACTTAGTTTCTGTGGTGTCTAACAATGGTGGAGTGTGTACCCGAAGATGAGTCGAGCTTTTGTGCTTTCCCATCAGAAAAAGCTACTTTCTTTCTTTGGAGCAGACTTGAAGCTTCCAAGGAGTCAATAGCCATTGTGGGTTTCTTGAGATCACACAGAAAACGTAAGAGGTGTTAGAATAATGTCGAGTCATAGAGTTCTTGAAAACGGCGTGTTTGGTGGAGTCTCCCATCAGCTCCCACTCTACTCCATCTTCCATCACTACTTTTCAGAACAACAACATCCTTGATTCTAGTTGTTGACTCGTTGGTCAACAAGCCTGGAAGAGACGGAGCAATAGGTTGTTGGTCTGCCTGTTCCTGAAAGAAAGAGAGAGAGATGAATGATAAGATAAAGCAAGAAGATTGTCTAGATGTGTCACTAAAGATGTGATGAATCTTTGGAACAGATGCAACAGTAGATGCTATGGAAGAGAGAGAGAGAGAAGAAGAAGAAGAAGACTCTCACTTCCAGTGCTTCCAAGGAAGAGATGCAATTAACAGTAGGTTCTTCATCTCCATATACCCAAGGACACCAAAATGTACTTTAATCTGCAACTTACAGAGCCACCACAGACCAAGAATCATGCCATGGTACTAATGTTCTAAGCCTGAGGCAGCACCAAGAAATATAATTGAATCCATCAAAATGGCTGATGGAGTAAAAATAGCATGAGATAAGGTTACATGTACCTGCAAGCCGGCAAGGCTCTCGCTTTCAGTGATATGGTTCTCTGAGAGAAGAGAGGCAATGACTGTTAGAGTATGCTAACAAGTTGTCAGATCAATTCCTTCATCTCATGGGTTCAGTGGCAGCTATAACAAGGAGAGGGAAAAAGGAACCCAAAACTATATTGCAATATCTATCAAGATCATACTGCATTTATTTGCAGCTCTCTCCCAATGGGAAGTGGTGATTTAATGTCCAATTCCTACAGGAGATGCCTCTTTTGCCAATAATTTCTATGAAACAATAAGTTCATCTTCTACAATGACTCCCCACATGGAGACTCAAGAAAACTGAAACAAGAGAATACAGACTAAAAAAAATTGTACCTGATAAGTCACTACAGAGTCTTTGAGGCCTCTCCTGGAGCTTTGCTGGAGAAGTCAGAATGATGATGCAGTCGATTCTTCCGTGACATCTGCATGGATGTTTTGAGAGAAAAGAACCAGTGTTGGCGAAGAAGATCAGACACCTACAATGATCAAACTCAACAACAAAAAATGTCATATATAATTCTATCATGCAAATGAGACTTTCGGCCAAGTATAGCCTTTCCCTTTGACAAAATCATAGCTACTTCACCATTTGCTATAAGAGTCCCTATAGGATAAGAGCTTCATCTCATTTTTCATCTGTAATAAACAAAATCCACTTTATCTTTATGCAAGCAAATACCATTCATCAATCACCAAAAATTGCACAAATTTTAACAAATAACTAATATACCCTCCATTAAGTTGGCTGGCAATGGAAACACATCAAAGGCAAAGGTCTATTTCATGAAAGATAAGTGTTCAAGAAAAAAGTTAAATGGTATAAAATTGAGCATATTGCCAATCAATTGGTGCCTATTGAAGTCGAATGAATTGGCAGCATGCATTCTGACTCAAGTAGAACGTGTTTAAAAGAACCCATCAACCGATACATTCAATTGCAGGTGTCCTTATAACAATCACTTCAGCATTCACCCATAGCATGGGCCTAAACTGGTTGACAAGGAGAATAAGACTTCACAGAGAAACATATATCATTTCATTGACAACAGGAAACATATATCAAGTTGCACAATCAATCGAGCAACATAATCAAGTTACAACCGTTATGCAGATAAATAATCAACAGCAAGTTTGGCTTAAAAATAGATACAGGAATGTGTATCAAGGAATGGCCACTGTAGCTGAGCAACTCCGCTTTTGCATTATGATCACTTTCCACAAGCTCATGCATTACGAGATGTTCTTGGTTGACCCCAAGTGACACATGATCCAGCTTCACATTTCACCAAAATCAGCACTCGGTATGCTGTTTTTCTTTTCTATTCTTTTTCCTGCCACTGGGGTCTATTTAGACAATACCACTACTCGAACTAAAAGCAGTCAAACAACTTCAGTTTACTTCTATCCTGTCATATTATCATAGGTCTTCCCCTACTTCCCTTCATGTTGCTAATCTTAACTAACTCACCTCATCAAGTCAAGACATCATTAGATCTATTTTTTAACAAATTTGTAACATCTTAAATGGTTTTTTTTCATTTTATCTTCTATCAAAACTATATCTAATTATTCATAATTATACACATTTCTTATACTATCTTTTCAAGTAATCTCATTCAGACATCCATCTCATCATCTCAACAATTAGTGACTTTTACACATTATGTCCTAATTGGCCAACATTCAAATCCATAAAGCATGATTATCCTTACTTCCCTCTTAGTCTAATGGGCCCAAGATGGTTACATAAACATCAGGATGTCACTCTCCAATCTAACCATCAATCTTCAATTTTATGAATAATTTCTTCATCAAACTCTCATTAGTGCTGCATGGTAGATATAAATCGACAGTGATGTCTCCTAGAAATTTCTCATCCACCTTTCTCAATCATACCTTTAATTTTTTCTCGCAGTGTTGCTAAAGTTAAAGCATCAATAGTACAATATCATTTTCAAAGTAAACACACATTGTACAACACAAAAAAGTAAAGATATCTCGTAGGACAATATCATTTTCAAAATAAGCATGCCTTGACTAACATTAAATAGTAAATATATCTTGAACAAGGTCATGATCATGAACTTTTCACATCACCTTGGACAAATATATCAAAGGAATTACAATGTCAAACAACAACAGATGTGAAATAATTTAAAGTTCAAGTCTTGTTTAACATATGTAACAAAAGCTGTTCTTATCAATATTCTTAACTCAAAGTTCAAACCAAAAACTAATTGGGGATTGATGCAAACTCCAAAAAAGTTGTAATTACAAGAAACGATTCAGTAGTAATTCAGTGAATAACAAAACAAATGTCTGAACATATTAAAACAGTTAGACAATACTTTAATAACCAAATTTATAATATGTGATTTTCACTCTCCTTGAAATCATAAGGATGGGTAAACCATCACCAACCCTTTTATCTTTGAGTAATAAATTTTTGTAGTAATCAGATGGTCACTCATGAAAAGAAAGACATTTATGAACCAGAGCCTGCCAGGACCTTATCCACGCACTCAACAGCAAGCTGGAGTAAAAGCACGAGAAGAGCCAAGAGTCTGACCAACTCAATTGCTAGATCAAGGTTCACCGTACCGCAACATACCACTCGATATGAATAATACATACTAGTCTGATAAGAGACCGGTATAGGCATTACATGACGGTTAATCAGTATGTCCCACCATACCATGTGTCAGTATATCAATACAGATCGATATATATCATACCAATAGTCGATCAGTACACCAGTAAGGTGAACCATATGCTAGATGGCCACATGCCTAAGCAGTCAGCCATGACAATTACAATCAATACATATTTTATTATCAAAACATGCAGCTTGAAGGCCAGCATTATAGTTTGCAGCCCACATGTCAACTAAGATTACTTGGCAGAAGCTGAATCATGGATTCGACTAATAGAGATCTCCAAACATCACGTAAAAGCTTAATTTCATAAGAACTTCATACCGGATAGCAAATGAACTAAACAGGTGATGATGCAACTTATGAGCTCACAGAGTATCCACTCAAAATATTAAACTTCTAAAAGCCAAGATCTGGCAATAACAACACCTTAATCACAAAAATGTAGCAAATCAAGAAATGATACACACCTAACTTAAAGTCAGTAACATTCCTAGAGAACAGGACAGAAAAAGAAATTTTGGCTTGCAAATTATAAAAAACGTTATGTTTGGTAATATCAACTAGCTTCAGCATAAACCGCCATATAACTTTATTTTCTCTCAAAACATGTCAGAAATTCACAAAGGAAATAGTAATTTGTAGTTATTTTTGGTCATTGGAAGTATAAGATTTTTGAATGCTCCTCTTGACTGCTTAGATTCACAGACGATGGAAAAATATTCAGAGTGCTTTGGTAAGAGAATTCAAGTCTTAATTTGCACAAGGAACTATCATATTATAAATTATATATTTCTTTTGTGGACCATGGCACAGAATTCAAGTCCATGTCAATTCATCTCCTTTGTGTTAATCATCTACACATGACTATCATGTCTATATTAAACCACATAAAACAGAACAAAATTCAATAACATACAGGATGAAACAACCAAGCCAGAAATTTGTATATGCCTACAAAAAACCCACGGTTGGAGAATCGTAGACCTCCAACCTTGCCAGTATATGTTAAAATAGACAATCAAATAAGAAAACAAAAATAAAGAAGTGATCAAGTGACATAATGATAACCATGTGACTCTATGAGCAGAAAAAAGCATCAAGAGAGAGAGCAAAGCATTGGGTATCTACAATAAAAGATAAAGAGAGAGAGCAAAGCATTGGGTATCGACAAGAAAAGATAAACGGAACACTACGGATAGCAACACTACCAACTGTTTACTTTCAGAAGTCAATATAAACAGCTTATGGGCAGCAATAGTAGCACATAACAACCCTAGCCATGAAGAGTTAATTGACATACAAATTCAAACACTTAGCAATGTAAGAAGCAAAAGAAAGACATCATTTCATTTCATGTATGATTGGAGTTGCTACTTCCATGGGACCATCTTCTGAGAGCAGAGGCGACAAAGTTCCTACCAGCATAATAACCCATCCGCGTCTTCCATGGCGACGGCCTAGAGGTACTGCTCGACGGGAGAAGTTCAACAGCTCCAATCTGATCGACCAATTGCTCATTACTCTCAATAATCCTACTCTCACCAACACTCGCTTCCTGTTGCTCGTTCGGTCCGGTGATGTCCAAGTTGACTGCCAGCATCCCATCCCTGCATGTCATCAACCAATCTGCACATCCTGGCGTCACCCCCCGGCACTTTTTCACTTTCACCTTCACCAACTTTGGGCAACCCCCGACGAGGGCTTCCATTCCCTGGTCAGATACCGGGCATCCTTTGATACAGAGCTTCTTTAAAGCCATACACTTGGAGGCAATACATGTGATCTCGGCGTCCCCAAAGGTTTCGCTGCCACAAAGGGCAAGGCGCTCCAAGTTGCGGCAATTGCTCGCTATAAGCCCTAAGCTTCGAGCCGTTGGATTAACTCCAATAAGCACCAATTCCTGAAGGTTAGGGCACTGTTTAGCGACGACTATGAGACCTTCATCACCAATCCGATTGGTCTTCCATCCGTCGATGTGGACCTTGCGGAGGAGGTGGCAACGTTCAGCAACAGATGAGAGGCCCGCATCAGTGCATTCCGGGGTCTTTACAAGGTGAAGGATCTCGAGATTGGCACAGGAGGAGAGCGCGGAAAGGCCACGATCACTGACCTGGAGCTTCTCGAGGTGGATCTCGATGATTCCAGGGACCTTATTGGCAACATCCTCGAGTAGCCTGTCCCAGTCTCCGGAACATCGGATGAGCTTTAGGGTCTTGAGATTGGAGGATCCGGCGATGAGCCGCGAGAAGCACTGACCATTGTAGAGCTCTTTCAGACAGACAGATCGGAGTGAGGCGGCTTTGACAACGACATTTCCGATGACGGTGGCGTCGGGGAGGCCGCGGAGCCGCTTAATTGATAGTTCCTCCAACAGAGCGCAGCCCCGGACGACGGCCTCAATGCCCTTGGAGCCGAACGTACATGACCCGACGGAGAGCTTGCGGAGGCTTGGGCAGTGATCGGCAACGGCTGCCATCCCGGCATCGGTGACGGTACGGCAGGCGCGGAGCTTGAGGCGGGTGAGGTTGGGGCACCGGGCGGCGATGAGCGCGATCGCCTCGTCGCCGATGCTGTCTGCGCGGCGGTCGCACTTGAGAGCGAGCTTGGAGACGGCGTCGAATCGGGAGAAGATGGCCTGCGCGGCCTCCAGGAGGGCGGCCCGGGCGTCGAGTGCCAGCCGGTGGCGGCTCTGACCCTCGACGACGAGCCACCTCCGGCACACCAGCGAGCACCGCTTCCGGTCGCCGGAGCCTAGGGACTGGAAGACGAGGGCCAGGCACTCGTCGGGGAGGTCCAAGGTATGGTCCCTTGACGGACAAACGGCACCGCTCCCCGACGCGGCGTCTCCGTTCGTCATTACCGCTAGCTCCTTAGCTGCAGAGGCCGCTACCGCAGAAGAACAGGATGAGAGTGGCTTAACGCGGCGGCTAGAGGAGGAGGAAAAGGATGTGGGGGATGGGGTGGATGCCGATTGGCCCATCAAGGGCGGCCGGAGTGGGGCGAAGAAGGCGGCGTCCGGATCTGAAGGCTTCTTCCACCTCTCTCTCTCTCTACTCAGGAAGGAAGGAGCGGACTTCAAATTGGATTTCAATCGAGGCCATAAACTCGCCTTGAATTCCAAGATATATTTAAACATATTTGTGTGAATATATAAATCCTTTACGACGGCCGCTACACGTCGTACCTCAAGACGCGACTTGATAGGCCCGTTTCCGTGACGTAAGTGGCGACGGGAAGCAACGGCACCGCATCAATCATGCGTCGAACTTACTCGAACGGACGGCGGTGATGGACATGACATCCTTCCGGGCGGCGCATGATGTGATGGAGTAGATTAGCATCAGCATTTTGACCGCATGCCAATTCCGCATTGGTCTAATATAAGACTTAGTCCCTTTTTTCAGATAATAAAAAAATAAAAAAAAATATTTTGTAGATATATTATATATATAATTGGAAATAATGATTATATATAAAATATCATACTGATCACTATAATAAAATCTTAAGTTCCAATTACATAAATTGGTTATATACTTAATTAAATTATTTTTATTAAAAAAAATTATTTTTTTTCTATCACTAAAATCTAATATTCTTATAATATGGAATTATTATAAAAATGTTTTGGTGTACAAATGCTTTTCGATTATATCAACTAAGCTAAATATTATTCCACCATTATGCCTAAAATGGGTTTATATACCTAATTCTTTATGGTATTAAGTATTAAAAGAATTCTTTATGAATGTACCAATAACTCATTTAAAACAATCAACATGAAAATTTTGAAGTGTACTATGGATATTAGTACATCACAAGCATATTAGTACTCTACTATGTATAAAACATGATTGAAATTTCCATGAATCTAAATTTGGAAGAGGACAAGCTACAATTTCATGATTTCAAAATGCCATGGTTTTGATGGCTCAATCTATATAAACATCCTCGTTTATGTAGCACTCTTAAGGCTCTAAACTATAAATCTATCTTATCCTATATTTTGATTGTACTCTTCGAATTTGATGATCTATCACTTGTATAATAATTTATTAATCAATCGAACTATGGATAATAAATATTTTCAAGCTCAATACAAACCTAATCATGCTATTGAATCCATAGATGGTTAGAAAAGTCAACGATTAGGATTGGAAGTGGGAGAAGACTTGAGTCGATTCATACGGTTGACAAGTCAATAGCAATATAGGAAAGATACCCAATTAAATAAGTATTTTTGGATAAAATTAGAGTTACATTGTAATGTGCATTAAATATTAGTCATCGATGAGGTCAAGATGATCGGATTGAGATACCAAAACACTACTTTATCCTTCTTGGAAATAAATATTATCGATCGATGATGCTAAGATGATTGAAGCTCTATCATATTTGGTGATCCGATTACCATTTCTTTTCATGTTTGTTAGTAGAATCGAAGCAAAACAAACATCGAATTCGGAAGAGTAATTTCTCCTCCTTCGTCATGAGCTAATTTGTAGTTTCAAACACTTGTTGGTGAACCAAAATAGAGCTTATGGTCTAAGATTTGACTTAGTAATTCAATTCAAGAACATCAACATGGTTGTGGAGATTGGCATGCACGAGTCTTGTGAACAAGCGGTGGAAGAAAGAAGAACTTGACTTAGTCATGGCGTTGCCTACCGTGACTTATTCTATGCGTTGCCTACTTTGACTTGTTCTAAGAAGAACAGTCAAAACCAAATAATAATAATAATAATAATAAATCTTGATCACGGTTCGATTCGAATTGAAATTGCTCGTTCTGAAATCAACAATTCTGTAATTTTAATTTTTTATTATTAAAAAATAAAGTTATTTTTTTTATATATTTTAGAATTTTTAGTATAATAAATAAATAAATATTTTTTATATTATATTATATATATATATATATATATATATATATATTCTTCTAAAATAAGGCATCGTTTTGTGTTTTTCTTTTAAATTGGAATTTGAGATATATGTTTCCTTGAAAAATATAAAACCATGCACATATATTACTAATATTAATCTTCGTTTGTTGACTATCATTTGATAATTAACCAAAACTTACGTTTTAAAATTTTATGTTGATTATTGAAATATTAAATATATTTAGGTATTTAATTTTAAAATTTAAATCAATTAATATTAGTAGTATTGACATGGTTGATTGAATCTCAAATCACTAAATCATTGATTGATTGATTGATTGATCAACTTGATCGTTGATTTGCATTATATTATTGTGATGGTAATAAGTTGGAATTTTAGACACTCTTCTTACTCCATTAGGCTAAGTTGGATCAAAATATTAATTTAATTAAATATAGGGTGGATATATTAAGATAAATAGGTACTTAAGTAAGTCGAGTTTGAAAATAAAAATAATCAAATTTATGAGTAATTTTTTCATTTGTTATTAAATTCTTTTTTGGGTGATTTTTTTGAAAAAACTTGGATTTTTCTAAAGGTATTTGAGTTTTTAATTTTTTTCATTTCATATTTTTTTCTCTAATATTTTGAGTGTCATTCTTCTCCTACTTTAGGTGGGCATGAGTGTTGTTAACCATCACTTCCACCTCTTCGTTTTGTCGTGATTGTTTTTTATCTAACTATGATCGCTTGGAGATTATCGAAGGTAACACATCCTACATCTAAATAATAGTGTTAGAGTTCACAAATCATGAATATCATATACAATAAGGTCTATTTCATAGAGTAATAGGTTGACTCACTAGCCACTCGAAGTCACTTGTCCTCCCCTTCATATTTTCTCTATACTCATCGATAGGATTTGGTCAGACAAATTTTTGGTGAATGTAATCAGACAAGAAGTCACGATGCCTTGATCAATGACTCTTGCTTGTTAAGGGTATAAGAGAAAGCGTTTGGCTCGAATCAAAACAAAAATGACGTAGAGGAAGACAAGGCATCACTATCTTCGTCCCATTACGACGTCTCGACGGATCTCCCCTATCATCCTTTCAAAATGGGTATGAACAAACGTCGAGGTAATGATATCATCATCGTGAGTGTCATCGATAGCACAAATGCAGGTCTTAAGTTGCTTATTCGTTAGGGTTAATATTTCGATGACAATGAAGATATAAACGAAGTCAAAAAAATTGGAAGAGAAGAACGAGAAAGATAATGTAATCGACAATACCGGTTATAAATATACCACATGCGAAAATTAAAAGCTGGCATATCTTATGAAAAAAAACTAAAAAAGAATTTTTTTTAATGGAAAATCCCCAAAAATTTGTATATTAATATCTGTTAATCGGACGTTAAGACTTCATAGTTTGGCTATCATCGGATGGCTCTGATCGCTTCACCCGCAACCACAGTAGTTTAGAGATGGTTCGGATCCGGGTGGACCAAAATGCATACATCCAAACCCGACCCGTTATAACAGTATATTAGCTCCGCACCCAACCTATGGGATTCCCCTTCAGCTGCCTGCCACAGCCACTGCGATCTCGCTCACTGCTTAATGGCTTCCTCCGCCGCCGCTCTCCTTCTCATGCGGGGCGCCCCGCTGCGCGCCCGAGTCCTGCGCGCGACCGCGGCGGCCCTGCCCCGGCGCTTCGCCTCGGGCCTCGTTTCG
Source organism: Musa acuminata AAA Group (assembly GCF_036884655.1). Classification (NCBI taxonomy): domain Eukaryota; kingdom Viridiplantae; phylum Streptophyta; class Magnoliopsida; order Zingiberales; family Musaceae; genus Musa; species Musa acuminata. Next base: position 43,924,889 of record NC_088329.1, on the reverse strand, counting down.
ACCGACGAGCCCCTCTCGCCCCCGGCCGCTGCGTCCGCCGGTGAGGGTGCCCCGGCCACGTCTGGCGGCCCTAAAGGGCCAGTTGCGCCGCTGTATATGCAGGGGGTGCCGTGGGAGGAGCAGCCAGAGTACAGGCGATGGAAGGATAAGGAGGAGGAGATCCTTAAGGACATCGAGCCCATCAGGATCCTCACCAAGGAGATTCTTCACTCCGATAGGTATGTTGTTTTTCGTGTAAAACTTCCTTTTTTTCTCTTGATATTTTGCTCATTGCCAGTAGGTAGAAACCAATTAAAGAAACTGATATTATACATACACAAGCTCTGTGGACAATGAATTGATCTCCAAAATCAACTCTTTAATTTTGCTACTCAGGAGTCCCCGGTTTGTTATGGTGCATTTGATTTTGTAGTCACCATTTGTAGGATTAGAGTGAAAAATTAGGTTTGAATGAGACGATCTTGTCTTAAGCTTTGCACACTTTATGTTCGAGAGATTGTTGATTCCAATTGTTTGTGTTCTGATGAACTTAATTTATGAAATGGAGATGTTGGCATGACACTTAAGAATCTTATGTAAATTGGTTACTCATAGTTTTGAAAGGTGATCCAGTAGAGTCCAATTTGTTAGTTGCTTGCACTAGTCGGCAATGACTATTGCGAGTGAGATGATTTTTGGTTGTAAAGTCTTGATTTTAGTGCTAGAAATAATTCATAAAAAGACAAAACCTTTCTGCAGAACTAATAAGATGGTTGAAAAATACTGGTTGGACTGGTGATTGATTTGTACCAACTGATGTTTACTGGTCTAACTAAGCACTGGTAATAGACCATATAGCTCAGTTTAGCTTGGTAAACCATTCTTTTCTAACCATACAAATTGGTAACCAATGTCTATCAACTAGTATTTTCCAGGCTGTTTCGGTACTTTGGGTTTTGAGTCAGCTTATGTCGTTAAGACTCAACACTTAACTTATGAATAGTGATGCATAACTTTTGAACAGTGCCTCGTTGAGAATTGTGTCTTATGAGCAGTTAACTTTGTGGTCAAAGGAATGAGTTGACCATCCATTTCATCAAAGAGTACTAGAATTCCAAAAGATTTTGACACTTGTTTTGTACGGCCAAGGATGTTCAGTTGATGAACAGAAATAGCGAGAGGAATTTCTGAACCAAATGGTTATACTCAAGATTCAGGAATGTGTCTAAAAAGGGACAAACTGGACAGACGACAAAAGTAGGAGTAGCCATTTGTTCAATCTGGTTAACAATTCATTGGCCATTGAAACACACATAAGAAAGGGAACAATTTAAACAACAAGAATTATGAGATAATTTCTCTTAGCTTTATCAACAATATGAAGTTATAAAATGAGAAAACCCATTAGAATGATTAACCAAACAAATTTCTGAAGAACTCTAACAAGTTTTAAGAATCCCATCATGCCACTAAAGGGAAAATTTGATGAACAAATACTTCCAGAGTTAGACGTTCAATTTGGCATGCAAAGTTTGGTTTAAAAATTACTTTTTGCAATAAAATGAGGAAACCTATAAGAATTACTGGCAAACAAGTTTGTGGAAAACTTTAACTAGGTTTAAGAAGCTCATCCTGTCACTACCAGGAAAGACAATGAACAAATAATTTCAGAGTGAGGTGTCAAACTTGGCATGCTAGGCTTAGTTAAAAATTTTAGTTTTCATCACTTTTTGGAATGACTTTACTTTGTCTTTGGATGCCAACCGTAACAAGAGTAGGTTTTTTTCTCTTCAAGAGAAGCCTTATATGGAGGGAAATAACCAAAACTTAGTTGGACAAATTAAAAAGAAAGGTGACTTTCTTTTAGGAGGCACACACTTGCTAGAGCATTTAATGAATCTCATTTTGATCATGGAACAGTTGGATTATTGTTGATTTGTTTGCTTATGGGAGTTGATTGTGCCACTATGGGAGAATGAATGTCTAGAACCATGCTCCAAAATTTCTTGAGATGGTGTCAACCGAAGCATCCATTGTTGAACGTGGTAGCTTTTGAGAAATAGAAACCAACTTGAATCCATTGTTGAACGTGGTAGCTCTTGAGAAATAGAAACCAACTTGAAGGAATGAAAATTGCTATCTTCTGAGGGATTCTTCTTCCTATCATCAGTCAACCAGATTGCAACACTTGGCTACTTGAAATATGCACATCTCAAGAACAATAGCCATTTGGAATCACTGCTATTGATCTCTATATAAGGCAGATATGCACATCCACTAACCGCTTAACAAAATCTTAAGTTAGGTCTATTTTTGGTCTGTGCTACCAAAGCTTTTTCATTTGTGGGTATATACTTGCATACTGACAATTAGAAGTCTGCTGCATTTTGTTGCATATAGTTATAATCTCGTCTCTCTTTATAATTTCTGGGATTGTCATGGTAAGGACAATGTCATTGTCTTGGTTGCTATTGTTTCTCCTACCAACTTGTTTGAGCTTACATGATGCTTTTAAAATACTATTTTACCCCTTACAAAATTAATGCCCTGCAGATACGGGGATGGGGAGCGTTTGAGCGCTGAAGATGAAAAGGAAGTCATAGAAAAACTTCTCACTTATCATCCTCATTCAGAAGATAAGATTGGTTGTGGTCTTGATTCTATAATGGTAACGTACAACCTGTTTATGAATGTTGCATATGTTCTCTCCTTGTTTATACTTACATTCACCACAATAGTTCCCACAATTTCCACCAATATGATTTTTTTTATCTCTGTTCTTATTGTTTTAGGTCAATCTCTATTTGTACAAAATATGAAAATATGATTCTTCTTATCATATGATACTATCATAGATTCTACTAATTCTGATTTGTTCAAAAAACTTTAATCAAATGTACGAGATATAGCAGATGCCTCTGATTGAACATTGCACAGTGCATATATTAATAGAGATGATGGTACTTCTGATCCTGTATCAGTGAGCTACAATGTGAAGTTAGGCCGAACCTTCCATATTAAGCTGCATGTGAATTGTGGCATGAATAGTAAAAACCCCACAAATTGCAATTAACAATTTCATTAGTACACAGTCAGCAAAAATATCTATATCATATGACTGCACAAGAATTTAACAAAACCATCATGTTGTTAATTTTGTTCTTTACTTTTCGGTTTGATTTGAGACCAGGTCTTGATTCTTTGTTATAGGACATGATGATCGTGTAGTTCATGATAGAGATTCATCATCATTATGTAAGCATGTGTGATTTTTGTCAGCCTTTAAATTCAGATTTGCAACATTTTTTTTCCAAAACAATTATTTTGTTCTTCCCTTGTCGCACAGCATTGTGATTCAACTTCAGCTACAGACCTTACTGTTTTATTAGTCGGCTCGAGGTTTCGGTCACTTGGTATTTGTTTGGTTTCTTAGTCCCCTTTACTAGATAATCTCGTTCTTGTTTGCATTTGAGCTTTCTTAATTGCTTTAATCCCTTTTACTAGTAAATCAGTTTCTCATATGTTTATATTGCTTTTGGGTTTCTTTTAATGTATTTATAGATTATGATCAGTCAAGATGGATGTGTTTATAACAATATTATGACAAATACTGTAGGCTTTTTTTTGAAGAAAAAAAGAAATATATTACTTAACTTATCTGACACAGCCATCATCTTGAAGATCAGAATGCAAGATAGAAAAAAAAAATTTCTGGTCACCACTCTTTCTAGACGGTAGTACACCTCTCTTGCAAATGCTGAAGCTTAACAGCAGTTTTTGTGAAGGTCGATCGACATCCACAATTCGGAAACTCAAGATGCCTCTTTGTTGTACGAACTGATGGTGGCTGGATAGACTTTTCATACCAGAAGTGTCTTCGAGCATACGTCAAACGCAAGTATCCATCACACGCGGAAAAGTTCATTCGTGAGCATTTCAAACGTAGCTGAAGGTTTTATTCCACCGGACACATTTTGTAACATCTGTTGTCATTCCCAAGAGTTGCCTGGATCTTTCATATGGATGAGATAGTGATCTCTTAATGCTTTCTTTCTGCGCTATGAACCCTCAGATGTTCGTGATATGATGACCAAAAGGAGTGATGATTTTGCAGTAGCAGCTGTAATCATTTTGATGAACACAGATGTAATTGATCAAAATGCTTTATGTAGTCCCTTATGATTTACTGTAGAACAAAACTTTATTGCTCTTTTGATCTTGTGGACAGCTGTAGCTGAGATGCTGAAATCAATGCTTGATGTCACTTTGAAAACTCACTGAAACCATTCACCAATGTTGGTGTATTACAATACAAGGTTGTGCTCCTGACTGATTGCTTCTTTTTTGATAGTTGAAAGAAAAGCCTTCCTTTGATGAGGCTAAGTTTTCCAGAATTGTTATTCAAGAAACTGATGCATCATATATCCTTCCCTGGTTTTAGCTTCTACTGATCATGCATCCATAACTTGAACAGAAACTATGCTGCTTTCTCATCTCCCAAATTGCAATGGTTGATCAAAATTTCATTTTAAGTACAGTCTAATGTTCAACATGCTGCAGAGATCATTGCAGCTTGCTCATGTCTAGTGGATCCCATTTGCGATTCAATTCAAATTTAAATCGGAATCAAATCAGATTGAACTAGAATTGAATTGGCTTTATGGTTTGTCGATTTTAGATTGAATCAAAATAAGTTTTGGGTGATCAATGGTTCTAAATTAAAAAAAAAAGATAAATCGATCAATGCCTCTTTCATCGATAGTTTGAGAGTATTTGAGTCGAGATAATGATTCAATTGTAAAATATTTGAGTCGACGTAATGATCCAATTATAAAATATGAGTCTCAAATAAAAAAAAATCTCAATGTCTCTAATCATTTTTCAAAGTGATATTATGATCAAATTTTAAAATAAATGTATATTTTTTTATTTTAAATTATTTTTAATAAAAATAAAAAAAAATTAGCAACCGAAACCGTTTGCTCCGGAACCCGAAGCTCACACGTGGCCCAGGAAGTGCCTCTTGACTCATCTGCATCTATACCAACAGGAGACAGTCTCCGTTTGCCTCACGCCATTGGGCACGACCCACGCAGCTGATGTGGATCTTGTGGGACCTAATGTTTGGGCCAATGACAATCGGCCCTTGCGCTCACCGCGTTTTCCTTCCGGAGCAGGTTGCCACACTCCGCCCACGGATACATTTGGGATCGGATCCGCTCCAATCACTATATACATGAAATATGATCGAACCGTTCTCGCATCAGTAATCTTAGTGGACGGCCATGATGTGCTAGGTGGAGGACTCGAACTATACCCGTCTCTTAACCAACCCCTACTCTTCTTCTTCGTCGTCTCCCTTCGTCTTCTTATTCTTGCCGATCTCCCAAATGGAAACCCTATTTGATCCTCCCCATTTCCCGGCTCTTTCCGTGCGCCCACCCTCACCGCCATGAGAAGGAGATCGTTCCACTCCACTTCTGTCGCATCTTCATCTTCCCCCCACCTCGATCCTCCTGCAAACCCTCACCCCCGCCAAACCCTAGATCGGATTCGGATCCTATGGCACCGAATCCGTGCGCTCCTTGAAGTCCTGTTGGCACTCCTTAAAATCGCTCTCGCAACGTAGGTTGATTTCTTGTGTTAACTACTCTTCTCATTCAATTTGTAGGCTAAAAAGTTAAAGCTAATGTGTATGGCACATAGATACTTCATGTATATAATTGTGATGATTGAATGAATAGTACAACTTTGTTGTAACACAATGCAAACTTCTAAAGTTTGAAGTTCCTGTTCAAGTTCCAGCATTAACTGGGTCAAATGTGTTCCAGCTTTCCAATTTGTTGATCTTTCTTTTGGATATCTTGTCCGAATTGTTAGTTGCAGAAAGTAAAGATGACAAAGTGACGATTGTGTAGTACATCCTATTTTGGATATATGAAACCTTTGGCTGTGTTTTGCATAAAGATTGTATGTTTTCAAAAAGTTTTTGAACTCTTAGATATGTAAATTGTAGAAGAAATAGATAAGACAAAATTGAAGACACGAAAATTAATCCAGATAGCTTTTATTTTTATTTTAATAAACTATTCTTTTCAGACTATAAGAATCCTTCCTGGATAACATTTGGCAAGAGTAACTCAATCCTCCTTTGCTATCTTCATGCTTAAGTCAGGAAATTGTTTGAATTCTTACACTGCTGTTTTAATGGTGGGTAGAAGCTTGCCTCCATGAACCCTGCTACAGTTCGTTTCTGTCCACGGAATCTTATGGATCTTTGATACAAAGTATAAACCTTTTCTTCTTTGTTTATGTTATTTCCATAACTCTTCTGTTGTTCTTCTTGCTTGGTTCACTTAATGTTGAATGACCTTTCAGGGCCTTGTTTTATGCTGCTTTAGTTAGCCCTCAGATTCTCTTTCATTATGCATGAAGGAAAGAAAGGAATCATATCATGGATGAAAAATCTATTGTTAGTACTTTGATCTGCTGATGGAATATTTTTACTTATCAACAGGACAGAGGTCCAGCTAAAAGGGAGATACCAAGGCCACAAAGATGGAATCAATGATGCCAGAAGCATGTGATGCAACCCCAGAAAGGTATCACCATGTGTAAACATTTCTTTGCTTACAAGATATGCTTTTGAGGTAGATCTATGGCATCAAACAAAGTTAATGCAAATTACCATGTTTTAGGAATGTGCAAACCTTATCTCATCTTTTTTGATGCTTTATCACAACTTTTAGATTGTGCATGAGTGTTGTACAAGATTAACACCAAGTGATAGACTAACTTTGTCTACTTTTGATTGCACATAGATCATCTTCTAAAGAGTCTCATTGGTCGCCACAGAGCTCACAGTGACAAGGGAGCTAACATAAAGAAATCATGGTTTTGGAAGCATAAATTCTAAATTCAAAGCGCTTTGAACATACCCTAAAAGACTTGATTTGAACATGCATTAACAATTAATTGCATCTGCTTCTACTTCAAATGTCTTGTAGTATTCAGATGACACACTAATTAATACATACTTTAATCATTTTTAGAATGGTAGTATTATGACCACCAATCACTACATTAGCATTTCTCCTGAGTATTCAATAGACACTACTAATAAGTAATTAGTAGATATGTTGAGATCACATATCTTGGAAATTTTATTTGACTAAATCAACTACAGATTATGTGGCAGGATTATTGCTCTCCATTTGTACACTCAGCTACCAACACAAAGGACTTTCGCTTTGCGTCCGAGGATTGATCGAAGGTAAGGAGCATAATTATCTAATCCAATCTTTTCTGATGGTGCTATAAAGCTTCTTGTTGATGGAAATTGATGCAAGCACACAGAGCCATGTCTGATCACAGGCAACATGTACGAATGCTTGCCATGGTGGAAATGATAATGCTGCAACTATGTATGATTGCTGTGGAATGGCTGTGTCGGCAGAGAGAGAGAGAGAGAGAGAGAGGAGTAAACCTGGTCTTTTATTGCCTTGTGGTTGCTAGTTGACAAACGAGGACGGTGACGCAGGAATATGCTTGCACTCGCCGAGGAGTACGACGGCGAATAAAAGCCGCGTCTGTGGGGTCATTCGCCTCGGCGGGAGTTCCCTCCAGTCCGACCAAGATGCGGCGCGGCTCACACGGGCGTGAGGAGAGTTGCGTCCGAGCATGAAGACTTCGCTACTCTTTCTCTGTTGTTGCACTAACTCTTTTGTTTTGTGAAACAAAAAGAGAATCAATTGATTCAACCCATCGGGGCAGAAAATGTTCTTCAAGGAGAGGTTATTGGGCGTCTTGTCGATGTCAGATTGAGATCGTCAGGAGGGCGAGAGCTTTTTTTCTTTGGAGGACATCATAAAGATTACAGAGAAAACTTCGTATTGATTACGCTACTAGGAGGCCCATTTTATATAGAGTTAAAGATTCGGGAGAATAGTTTTTCATCTTGATATAGTATTTTTCATTTTGATATGATAAATCTTACTGGGTGGGTATCCTTCGTCACTCTAGATTCCACGTGTCCATTTTTTTATTTGAGGTTAGTTTATTTTCGTATTGTAAGTAATTATACTCTTAAATTAAGGCTTATATTCATAAAATTGTGATAGAAATTAATTTAAAAAATAATGTATACATTGCTTAGGATGTGTCTTATGGTCGAGTTGTTCAGCAATTACGTCGGCACTAACGCAAATGCAAAATGACGAAAGAGCCATCCATACAGATATAGAACGATCTTCATATCTCGTCGTCATTTTTTTTTTTACGGTGACATGACTACTCGGACACACTCAAGTCAACTCCTCACGTACAAAATCCAAGCTTCCTTATGATAAAAAAATCACCTAAAAAAAAAAACTTATTTTGATAACTGTTTCTTGCATTATATTCTGATTCATGAGGTTGGTGTGAAATGAAGTATGAGTTAGGTGGGCGGTAGCTCGCCTTGGTTGACCATAAAGTTATCTCTGATGCAGATGCAGTATTGAAGAGCTCTCTTTACTGCTCCTGTCAATACTAAATGCGTAGGTAGGCACACACCCACCAGAAGGAAGCCAAGAACATTAATCTTTGGCCATTTGATTCCCAGCAGGGCGGTCAATGAATCGGCTTTTGTTTGGTGCAAACAAAGTTTCTCTTGGATTGTCCTCTGTTCTTTCCACTCTACTTGTAGATAAAGGTGAATGATGTGAGTTTCTATGGACTCTGTCGAGTTGACATCTTATGTATCTATTCATTCCATGTGTCAATTTTTATTTATTTAGAGTTGTTTTATTTTCTCACATCAGAATTAATGTCAAAGATTTAATGCAACATGCAAAGCCTACTGCTAGAAGACATCATCATTCAGTGAAGACAACAGATTGACAGGGCATAAATGCATTCAGATATCTAAATGTTTTTCCTCCTCAAAAAATAATATTATTCAATGTGCTCAAACATTTAAAAGAAACTGAAATATCTTTCACTTAGAAAACCTCACAAATAGTTCTCATTGTTCATCTCCTATTGCATGTCACAAGATTCTCAGTAGGAGAGTATCTATCACCTGCTGAAGACACACAAGTCAGATGCATTACAGAATGGAGGTGGATATGTCATTACAGAAGAAAAATATGGAAGTGGCACATCCATAATTGTTGTTAGGAACAGCTGATAGTGGACAGATGACAATGGAATTGCAAGAGATTAGACCCACCAATCTGTAGCTGCCTTTGAAATAATTGAATTGGATTAGGTATTGAAAGCAACTTGAGATGGTGATGTTGCATGAAAAATAATGAAGAGCCTGCAAGCAGGAAATATGCCCATTTAAGTAAAATGGTTTTCCATGTCCTGCAGAGAGCAAAACATCAAGTTCAGTGCTGGTGGGCCTGAAGAGATCACTACTGCAGAGAGAGAGAGAGAGAGAGCGAGAGAGAGAGAGAGGGAGAGGGGTGGTACGGGAAAAGATCCTGATAATTGTTTGCCTCTTTGTCACATCAAATGCAATTTTTTATCCTTCATTATTCCTTATTGGCTTTCCATTTTGCAGGACCATGCAGGTGCAGTACAGTGGAGAAGATGAAGTGCAGTAGCTGTTACAGGTGGCTTAGGATGGCCAGCCACCTAAAAGGGTGTAGTTTCTGCTTCAGGTTGCCTAATCATGTCTCATATTCCAATCCTTCACCTTCAACAGTACCTCAAAGATAGCAGTTTTAGAGTTCATTTCTTAGTCCTTTCACTATGTGGCTGTACTAAGAATGGATGACTGCATAGTTCATCACCATAATGCATGGATTTGGTGAGACTTCTTCTCATGGAATAAATGCAGTGGTCTCACTAACTACAATCCTGCCAGAAGATAAGTTATAATCAATCCTCAATTATGATGAAGATATTATGCTGTCCTAAGAACTCCATGCAGCACCATCTGCAGCTAAAATGACACTGGTTTCTGATAGATTCTCTCAGCTTGGAAGCACATGAGAAGAGCAGAGCAGAGCACATACACTACATATTAGTTTAAGTAGCAATTCACCGGATCTCAGTCCTCAACTTAGCGTCCTCTTTCCGAAGCCAAAGATTCCTTCGCCTCCCCTTCGTCTTCCTCCTCTCTCTTTCTCTCTCCCTCCATCTGAGTTGAGGTGTGCGGTAGTGTTGGCAAATGGAAGAGAGGAGCTCAAAAGCAGCAAGTGCTGTTTGGGTTGACACCAAAAGCATCAGGGCTTTTCCCCTTTCCACCCTGGTTGATTGATTCTCCTTGACCACTCCTCTCCGTTGTGTTGCATGTTTCCTCTTGGCTTAGCTTATCCTTTCTTTATGCAATGATCTGTTGAGCTACTCTCTCTCTCTCTCTCTCTCTCTCTCTCTCTCAGGAAGAAGGTAGCAGGTATTCCTACACCACCTTCCCCCTGCTCCTCCTCCTCCTCCTCTTATTCTTCTACCCACTGAGACATGAGCTACGTCAAGGCACCAACATGAGCCCACGAAGCATCGGACGCTGTTCCTTGTTGCTGTCTTCTGTCCTGCTGCTGTTTGAGCTGGTGTTGGGTCTGAACCAGGACGGAGTGCTGCTGCTACAGTTCAAGTACTCCGTCCTCTCCGACCCCCTCACCGCACTCGGGGACTGGAACTATGACGCTGCTTCGCCGTGTTCATGGAATGGGGTCGTGTGCATGGGCTTGCCGGAGGAAAGCACTGGTGCTCAGGCATCAACCACTTCCAGGGTGATAGGCTTGGTTCTTCCCGATTCCCAGCTCGTGGGCAGCATTCCGCCGGAGCTTGGCCTCGTCGAGCACCTCCGCCACCTCGACCTCTCCGGAAACGCCCTCAACGGCACCCTCCCACCCTCCATCTTCAACGCGTCGGAGCTGCAGGTGTTGTCGTTGGCCGACAACGCGATTTCCGGCGAGCTCCCCGAGCTCGACGGCCGCATGAACGGCCTCCAGGTGCTGAATCTCTCCGGCAACGCGTTGGTGGGCGCAGTGCCGGCCGGTCTCGCTCTTCTTCCAAACCTCACCGTCGTCGCCCTCGCCGGTAATTACCTCTCCGGCGAGCTCCCGGGAGGTGGGTTGGGCCTGGTGGAGTACCTGGACTTGAGTTCCAACCTCATCAATGGTTCTCTGCCGCCGGATCTCGGCGGGAAAATGGTCCGGTACATGAACTTGTCTCACAACCGGATCGCCGGCGCGATCCCGCGGGAATTGACGTCGATAATTCCAGCCAATGCCACTGTGGACCTCGCATTCAATGATCTCACCGGAGAGATCCCGCAGACCGAAGCTTTCGCCTCGCAGAAACCGACAGCGTTTGCCGGGAATCCTGATCTTTGCGGGAAGCCGCTCGAGAATCTCTGCTCGATTCCTTCCACGCTTTCCGAGTCTCCTCCGGCCTTTGCGGCGATGCCCAAGAACGCGGCCGTGGGGACTTCCCCGTCCGACAGCGGGCACGGGCAGGGAGGCCTTCGACCGGCTGCAATTATCGCGATAGCCGTCGGAGATGTCATCGGAATCGGAATTCTCTTCGCAGTGTTTTACTATGTATTCCAAGTGAAGAAGAGGAATAGACTGCAGCATCAGCAGATGAAACGAGTCGGAGCCATTGGCGGGACGAAGGAACAGCCACCAACGTCCTCCAAATCCAAAGGCTTTGGTGGGCTCTCTTGCTGTTTAAGGAAGAAGGGCGACGAAGAAGACGACAGCGAAGAGACGTCGGAGTCCTCGGCCTCCTCCGAAACGGAAGCAGACGTGGAAGCACAGCAGAAGGGAGGCAAGGACGAGGGTGGCGGCAGAACACCGACCCAGCAGAAGCAACAGGAGGCCACTCTTGTCACCGTCGACGGCGACACGGAGCTGGAGCTGGAGACTCTGCTCAAGGCCTCGGCCTACATACTCGGCGCCACCGGGTCCAGCATCGTCTACAGGGCGGTGCTTGCCGACGGCACCGCCCTGGCCGTCCGACGAATCGGCGAGAGCAGTGTCATCGACAAGCTGAAGGACTTCGATGCGCAGGTCCGCGGCATCGCCAGGTTCCGCCACCCCAACCTCCTCCGCTTGCGGGGATTCTACTGGGGCGCCGACGAGAAGCTCCTCATCCATGACTATGCCCCCAATGGCAGCATAGCCAACATCTCGTTTACCAGTAAGCCCCACGACCATTCCTCTCGATCTGTTCCTCGACACTACATGACCCACCAACTCGGTGTACTCAACATGGTGCAATCATCATTCTCAGAGAAGCTCGGCTCGTCGCCGTTTCATCTCAGCTGGGAATCGCGGCTCAGAATAGCGAGAGGAGTGGCGCGCGGGCTCGCATACCTCCACGAGAAGAAGGCCGTACATGGCAACATGAAACCAAGCAACATACTGTTGGACGCAGACATGGAGCCAAAGATCAGCGACTTCGGCCTCGATCGGCTCACGTCGGGGGGCGGCGGAGGCTACCGACTGGGCACGTCGTCCCGGCAATTCGGCAGCAACCGGTCGGTGCAGTCGCAGAGCAGCTTGCCGGACCTGTCGCCTCCGGCCGCAGGAGCCAGCCCGTGTGGGTCTTCCTCCGCTTTGGCAATCGCCTCCGCTGCTCCCTACCAGGCACCGGAGTCGCTGAAGAACCTGAAGCCCAGCGCCAAGTGGGACGTGTACGCCTTCGGGATGGTACTGTTGGAGCTGCTCGCAGGGAGGGTGTTGTCGGAGGTGGAGCTCGGCCAGTGGAACGCTGGGTTTGTGGCGGAGGAGAGGGGCAGGATGCTGAGAATGACCGACCCGGCGCTGAGGGGCGAGGTGGAGGGGAAGGAGGAGGCTATGCTGAGCTGCTTCAAGCTGGGGTTCGCTTGCTGTGCTGTGGCCCCTCAGAGGAGGCCGTCCATGAAGGATGCTGTTCAAGTGCTGGAGAAGATACCCTCTTCTTCTTCCTCATGACTCTGACTTGCCATGAACCTTCTTCACTGTAACACGATACTGATTTGTTTGGGATGATGTGATGAAAGTTGAAGGAAAAGTTTCTCTTCTGCTAATTGTGTACTGTAATGCAATGCAAAGTATATTTTCTAGTAACGAGTTTCAACTCATCTTCCCATTCACTGTTTTGTTTAGGAAGACAGGATTGTTCTAATAATCCCTTCTAAGATCATATTGATTTTTTAAAAGGTATAAATAATATAGTGATTTAAATAGCAGTTAAATAATAATATTTAATTATATATGAATAAATTTTTGTTCTTAATCATTGATCTCAAATCCAAATTCTAAAGGGTATTATCTCCGGACATTCGAATCGGTTAGTGCATTACCGTAAAAATGATAGATTGTGATGTATTCTATTTGATATAATAAAATTATTTTTTTTTATTTTTTTTAAAATATAAATAATATTAATATAAATTAAATTCTAATAATCTAAACTTGTGAAGTATTGTGATGCCATGAACTTAGCTGATACCATGATAACACTCATTTTAGTAGTTTAATTTATGATTTATAATTTATCATTTATGGACGTTGACAAGATCCATCTATTTAGTAACACCTTGGGATGACAGAATCTTAGTGTTAGTAGTGAGGTTCAAATAAGGATAGACTTACGATAGATACCTAGGCACCCAAAGACGAGGAAGAGCATATCAAGTAATGAAATACTTCGAAGAGTTGAAAATAAGCATAAATCCATAGTAACTCAAATAGATCAACGTTTCAAATTGTTGTTGAATCCATGGACAGGCAAGAGACAATCAGACGAATTAAAACATCTTAGTAGCCAGAGAAAAAGAAAGCAAAAGCAATTCCCATAGTAGAAGCGAGCAAAATGGGAGCAACCTAAACCGTGAAAATAGGGTTGTGGGAGAGCAATACAAGCGTCGTGTTACTAGGCAAAGTGAAAGAATGAATATTGCACCATAGATGGTGAAAGTCCAATAGTTGAAAGCATCACTAGCTTACGCTCTAACTCAAGTAACATGGGGCACGTGGAATCCCATGCGAATTGACAAGGAACACTTTGCAAGGCTAAATACTCCTCGGTGATCGATAGTAAAGTAGTACCATAGAGAAAGCTAAAAAAAACCACAATTAGGGAGTGAAATGGAATATGAAACCGTGAGCTCCCAAGCAACATATGAGTTGTGGTTAAAGGTAAAAGACCATTCGAACCTAGAGCTACCTGGTTCTACTTGAAGTACATTGAGGCACAACAGTTGACTAGACATCTATGAGTAAGGCACTACTTCAATGTGGGCCACGAGAGCGGTACCAAATTGAGGCAAACTTTAAATACTAGAGATGACCTAAAAATAAGAGGGATCAAGACGACATAGAATAAGCTTCATCATCAAGATGGAAATAATTTGGATCACCAACTAAGGCATCTAAATGATCACTCAGCTATAGGGGTGCCAAGACAACTAGGAGGTTTGTTTAGAAGCAACCATCCTTGAAAGAGTGCATAATAGCTCACTAATTGAGTGCTTTTGCATTCAAGATGAATGGAGCTAAGTAATATGTTGAAGTTAAGATATAAAAATGCATTGGTAGGGGAGTGTTCCGTCTTAACATGAACCACCCATGCAAGTAGGTGTGGATAAATTGGAAGTGAGAATGTCGGCTAAAGTAACACAAACATTGGTGAGAATCCAATGCCCCAAAAATCTAAAGGTTCCTTCATAAGGTTCATCCACAGAGGGTGAGTTTCAAAAATTCAATGTCCCGATGAACGACGATCATAATTATAATGGTCCTAAGGTAGCAAAATTCATTATCGAGTAAGTTTCGACTCGCATGAAGGGCATAATGATGTGGGCACTATCTCAAAGAAATAGACATATATGTGAAGATATAAATTGCCCATATATGGACAAAAAAACCTTATAAAGCTTTATTGTTCTATGAGATTGACTTTGGGTCTTTTCTGCTTAGCTTAGGTGGAAGACGAAGAAGGTCTTCCTTCTGGGGCTTAAGCCATTAGTGAGATACCACTCTAGTTGAGCTAGAATTTTAATATTATGTTAGGACCTATAGGCTAAGGGATATTCTCATATAGACAATTTTTATCGGACGTAAGCCTCACGGAGATTGACCCTTAAATAAAAAGATAGAAAGGAGCTTGAGTATAAGTCTCACTCATCAAGCATTGATGAAAGTTAACCTTAGTGATATGATGGTGTTGAGTGGAAAGATTATCACTCAATTGATAAAAGTTTCTCTAGATATAATAAGCTAATTTACCCCAAGAGTTCAAGGAAAGTTTAATACCTCGATTCCGACTCTTTACCATCTTGGGGCTATAGTATAGTATGTTTCAAGGGTTGGGTTGTTCGCCTATTATATATATATATATATATATATATATATATATAAAAAAGACGAAGGATATAGATTATTAATACGCAAATAGAAAGATGGCAGGGGGCAAACTGCAAAAGAAACAGAAACAAAAAGAAGGGGCGAAGAAGAGGTCGAGCGCCGGACATCGACTCACTCCATCTCGAAATCATACACAGCAGCAGCAGAATGCAGGCGCTGCTACGCCCACCGGTCCGTTCCACCACCGCCCAGCTCCTCCCGCTGGCCTCATCCTCCTCGCCCCCGCTTCCGCCTCGTCGTACCGGAACCCTCGGCTTCACTACCCCTCTGTACTATCGCCGCCCAGATCTCTCATCTGCTCCCTCCAAAACCCTATCCCCTTCCCCTGCCCTCGCTTTCCCTGTCTTCCCATCTCCTTTCCCCGAGCCTAAGCGCCGGATCTTGGTAAAAGCGGCCCCGAGTTTCCCTTCCTCCGATGAAGAATCCGAGAGGGCAAAGCTCGCGCAGGTCCCCCCCTCCATTTCTTTTCTTATTCTTATATCTGCCTCCATGTTTGATTTTAGACGACAATTATCGAACAAATATTAGATGTAAATTGCATATTTCTATAGAATCAACTTCACATACTTTGTGGGTTTTGGAACAATAGATGTGTCGATGTGTTTGAAGATAACTATGATGGAGCTACTGGTTAATAACTTTAGGTGGTGAGATACATGCGCATATTGGTCAGATTATCTTTTTCATCTTTAAATATTCAAGACGAGAATACTTTGTTTTGATTAACCAATGTAGGATAGTGATAAACTTCCTTCTAGCCTTTTGATCGACAATTTAGAAGATTTAGGGTTTATATAATGAAGGTTAACTTTGGCATACAAAACAAAGAAATGAAGGTGTAGTCGATATAGATGTTAAAGGAATTTAGAAGATTTTTTGATGTTATGAATTTATGAAGAAAAGGGAGATTGATGAATATATTGTATTAGCAGACATATGAATAAAGCTTGGTAAGATGAGGAGGAACCTTTATGGTGCATGTTGCTGGAGAATATCCCTTAGATTAAAAAGAGAATTCTGTAGAATGGTTGCTTTATGGTTGAACCTTTAGGTGATTAGGAGATAGTATGTTCAAGACAAAATTGTAACGAAGGTGAGTATGTTAGAGTGCTACTAGAGATCATCGGTTAAAGATAAAGTGGGAAGATTCTTTAGGTTGGTAATGATGTTATATATCAAAGATGATTAAATGTCGTTATAAGGTGCAGTGAGACAATTTGGGTTAGAGGTGTTGGCTAAAGGGAAAACCAAAGGAAAAATTCATTCGAAGCAATAGAGAAGGCTATTGTGGCGCACATCTCTCTTGATAGAGCTCAATGATGGTATGTAATTGACACAGAATAGTCATGAATGGTTGTTTAACTTTTCTGTTTGTGGATGTTGATGTTTGATTTTTAATGCAGGGTTTTCTTTGTATATTCCCTATGAGCTTTTGTCTGTGCTGGTTTGCAACTATTTTTCATTTGTTTGACTTAATTCTGCTTTATGTTGTCATCTAAAAGACTTTTTATCACCTTTTAATTTGGTCTAATGCTTGAGCAGGTCTCCAAGAGATTAGAGAACACCTCTAGATACTTTAAGCGGTTGGGAAGTCTAGGATTCTGGGGGCAGTTAGTGTGCACTGTTGTGGCTGCTGTTATTTTATCGTTCTCCACAGTTGTCACTGGGAAGATCACCTCACCGGTTACATTTTATACGACTGCTGGTGGTATTGCAGCTGCATTTATTTCTGTCTTCTGGTCATTTGGTTACATAAGACTATCAGATAGACTCCGGAGAACTGCTAATGAACCTGCAAAGGTGATCTCTCTGTACACACACAATCTCTCTCTCTCTCTCTCTCTCTCTCTCTCTCTCTCTCTATATATATATATATATATATATATATATATATATAAGCAAACTTTTGAGCACATACAGAGTTGTCATTTCATGTAATTCATGACAAATTTATACAACATATTGTTTCATATCTAGAAAGATTAGCTGTAAGGGGGCCTAGCTCATGTTAATTCAAATTCTAACCTGAAGTCAACTTGAGAAAAAAGTATGAAGGTAACTCGAAATGACACCTGACTGTTACCAATTGATGAAGCTCGAGGAAGTTTCTTTCCCTCTTGGAGCTTCAATCTAAAACACTAATTGTGATGAATAATTGGGTTAAGAGAGTGAGCTTTGGTACCAAAATAAGGTTGCTTCTCAGCAACCTTCATGATCAAGGTTTGAAGGTCCTTTTTTTATATTAGGTACCATCTCACTGCATATATCTTAACTATCAAGTATCAACCTAACAGAAGAGAGAAAAGAAAGATAAGAGAAAAAGAGGAGAAAGAGAAGAAAAAAAGGGGAAAACAAAGAAGAGAAAGGATGAAAAGAATATGGAAATACTTAGGCAAACCAAGTATAACGACTAAATCTATATTAACCAAGGAATAATTTTAAAGAAAGTTATTCTAAAATACATAAATTGTTTTATTAACTGAAATATGTAAAAAAAATTAATGCCAATATTTCTCTCAGTTCAATGATCCAGAATTTGATTAATGTAGTTTGTATTATAATTTTAAACATTTTATATAAATATTTTACATGTATGTTTCTATATACATTTGTTTGATCCCATATTCCCATGTCTATATCTTAAATTTAAACTCTTCTCTACTTATATGTCCTTGATTAGATTAGTGGCCGTGTCAACACCAAGATCTGTATCTGTATCATGACACCTTTATGCTTGTATGAACCACATATCAATATATGATCGTGATCATTTTGGATAACCTTGTATGGGAATAAGGTTTGTATTTAATAACCTGACCTTATGATGGAACTAAAAAAATTATGATCGAACTTTTTGTTTCAGCTGGGACACATTATCCTTGTTTGTTGATTATACTTATACTGAGATTGTTTCTTTTGTTCTTCCCGAAACAAGTTAACAAACATGTAAATAAGGAACAAAAGTAGAATCATTAAGAAGCCAACTAATGACAGTAAAATTATCTGGACCCTTTGGATTGATTCTTCTGTTAGTTCATGCTGAAAATAAAAGGTCAATTTGCAGTTCTGGAAGTTATAAATAGCTATTTAGGAGTTAAATTGCAAGGTATTAATCAAGTTGCCTAGAATTTCTGTTAGATACTTATCCTGATTTTTTTTTCATGTTAAAGCTTTTTAAGCACATTGTGGTAAGTTCAATTTTAGACAAGATGTAGTTGTCTAATACTTGGAGGTGACCTAGGCTGTTGATGAAATTTAGGAGAATGAAGCAAAAGAGTATTAAGTACCTTCCTTTCATGCATGTCATTTTTTGTTTCGACGGAGCCTTGTTTTTCATCATTTGTGAATATGTATAGTGGAACCTTATCTGGAAAAGCTCTACAATGCTCGGTACTTGTGTTTTGATTGAATTTATGAAGTGTTATTTTGTGGTTATCATCCAGGCTCCTCCACGAGCTGACGTGGTAAAGACTTTAAAAAATGGTATAGTGTTAAATCTTCTGGGTATGGGTGCTGCAATTCTGGGCATGCAAGCAACCGTCGGTTTACTGGTTGCAAAGGCGCTTACTACCTCAGTGGTTCCTTACTACCAGGGGATATCCCCTGGTCAGAGTCCTGTGTTGGCCTTGGATGTGTTCCTAGTGCAGGTAAATCTGTGGCTTATACTTATTTTCTTGACAGCCTCTTCCTTGACTTACCTTATCTGTTAAACTCCACCTGCACGGTATCTCTTACAATTGAATTCATCTCTTATATCCATGTTTTCCGATGTCTTGTGAATAAACTATTATTGATACTCGTGAAGCTGCAGATGCAACTTTGTATGTGCATTTACATGTATCTGACATGAAAATTCACTTAATACCTAATTTCAGGTAGATATAAGTTTTGTGTGACTAATCGAGAACCATTTTATAGTTTCTATGCAACTACATACCTGCATTCTTTTTCTTGTCCTGATGTACATATACTTTTTCTTCCTCCTTTTTACGTACATGCCTTTTCTTGATGCTCCAAACTTATATATAGCTGGACATTCAGAAAGTGTTCTTTTAAACAACATACAGCCATTGAGCCAAACGAGGCTCAGTTGACGATATCTATATCACACATGTTATGTTGAGCAATCAGTTTATTTGTTAAATCAAAACAACATATGCACAATGATGTTCTGCTTGGCTTATCCTGCTTTGCTCATGTTATGCTTGCTGTAACAGGCTTCAGCCAACACTATCCTTTCGCATTTCTTGGGGCTTGTCTTCTCATTGGAACTGTTGCGCGCGGTGACACTGCCAAATCTGGAAGCTGTTCCCATACCCAAAGCTGCTTAGCTACTTAGCTAGTTTTCCAGCTCCGAAATAACGTAGTTGCCCCTTTAAATCAAGGTGCTGTTTGTTCACCTTGCTTGTGTGTTGATTAAATTGATGGATAGCTGCCTCTATTACATATCTGCAGTCCTGAGTTTTTGTGGCATCTAGAAGATAATCACGTGGTATAAACAGATTTAGAAATCATAGGCAAGGTGTCGACATGACCTTAGCTATGGACTCTTCATATTAGGGTTATGAGAGGCAACCTCAAGAGAACTTCGGAACTTGCAGCGGGATTCGTCTTGATAATATAAAGAGATGTGTCATTTTTGTTCAGGGTTTGTGCCAATATGACCCAAGTATTGGAAAATATATCTAATAGTTGGCTTGATGTGTATGTAAGAGGATGAGGAGTAGTAGGTATGGTCTCTCATAGTCTTAAGCTTCCTGGCCCAGTTTGATAGTGCCAAGAGAATAAGGGGAAAGGTCGGGGCCACTACTACAAGTATTGTGTTTATTAGTTTGTGGGCTAAACGTTCCTTGGAACGTAGAACGAATATTAAATAGGTGTTAATTTTGGCTTGGTCAGCCGACAGTGCTCACCTACTGAAATCGTTGTACTTGTCCATATAGCATGCCCTGTTCTTGTTGTCCCTTTTAAGTTGTTCATTCAAGAGGTACGAGTGATATGCTTGGCTAAGTGTTCTTCTTCCTTTGGCAGTGTACCTAATTCATGAATGATCCACATATGTGTCCACCTTACATCACAGTAATCAAAATACAAGAGGGTTCGGTTGTCTGGTATAGTTGAAGACTCGCATGTTAAATTATTAGAGAATTATAATATGAGGTGGAGAATTACTCGTATTGAAATAAAGAGGGTGGTATGGTAGAAGAGGATGGGGTGGGTTGAGACGCGTTTAGGGTCGGGATAGTGATACATCGCCGCCTCAACCTAATCCAGTTCTTCAGTCAAAGTTGGGGAGAGATTTATGGATCAATTTTGTTTTACTTTCGCAACCGTAAAGGGGGATTATGATTCTAAGATTCTGAGATGATCTGATAAAGTTTTTATCCATCAAATTAGCCAAAAACTTTATGTAAGAAGGTTATTGTCTACTTTTCGTTAGATGCGGTGTGTGGTTGAAAGTTTTTATCCATCCTCTTGTTTCTTGTCCTCATGATTTTAGATTCAAGATCTATGTTTGCCAACTATGGTTTTTCCATGATTTTTTATACTTTATAGCTAGTAATCATTAATGAACGTGCAAAATGATTGATCTATCGATCTCTCTATTGACCCAAGATTTGATCATTTTCGTTTAGCACAAACGGAACAGGAAGCGTGAAAAAGGTCCCAATCGATCAACATGTCATTTGTCCCGATGGATCGGATCGTCATCGGCTTGGCAGTGGGAATAATGAATGGGTTCGGTGGGAATTTATTTATAGTTGAACTGTTGGTTGTCATCAACTTCTAATTCCTAGAGATTTGGTGAGTTAAAACCCTAATTGAAGACGTACTTAGCATAGACTGTTGGGTTGGTAAGGACACATCCATTCAATTAAACAATTTTAGGATCCTATGAATGCCAAAGTACTATTTTGGGTTTATTATTCTGTAACATGATTGATCCAAGTACCATAAAGAAATCCCAAACATGCTTCACGATCCATTTAATAATCCGGAGAGGGTGGAATGATGAGGAGGATAAGTGGATTTGTCGCTGCCCCCTTTTTGTTCCCCATCACTTTTGTAGCACGATAAATCAAATAGAAAACGCCATCATTGAATATTCACCATATTCTTTTGCTGAAGATGACCGACATCTTAGCTTGTCGTTTAGCTCCCCCCCCTTCTCTCTCTCTCTTTGCTGGAAAGCGAGCCGTCCGTTTGGAAGAAGTTAAACAGAAAAGGAATGGCATAGCAAATCCCGCCCTGACACGAATATTATTCGAAAGCCTCTTATCCTATTTGATCTCGTCCCCAAGTTTAAGTGTCACGCACACTTCGAATAGCACAATTATGCACCACACACGGCACATGTTTACTTGCGCGATTTGTTTACCCTTATTTGATTTATAATAGATTTAAGATAGAACAATAGGTATATTTGATTTATTGTGATGACATGACCCCAACCCCACTCTCGTTAAACCCACACGTGGGTTTGACTACATTGGTCACCTGAACACGTGGAGGGAGGCGAGCAACTACGTGGGTCCCGCTACCGCGGGGAACGTGCGTTATCCTACATTCTCCACGTGATTGCAGACGTAACAGACATCACTGTTCTGCGTGTCGGCATATGTACCTAAATCCGAATCCACATTTATTCTTCTGTCAGACGAACACCTACTTGTCTATTCGAATTCGTATCAAACAAGCTGCTAGCTGTGGAATTTGCGTTTACACGGGCACGTTTTCCTCGTCGCTGCTTCAAATCGATGCATATCATGATGTTGCTCGACGACAGCTTTACAAATGGTGCCATGATTGCTTCCTTCCATTGCCACCGTCCTCACCTTTTTATCTTGAACTCGAGTAAATGATGTAGGTTCCCCGATTTATGTGGGTAGAATTGACTCGAACACTCTAGACAACGATTTGTCATCTCAATCCGATATTAGGACAAAATTTCTGAATCAAAATCTTAATCATACTATCTAAAGATCCAATCACAAATATAAACCAAATCCAACTTGAGCATATACTTCCCTATTTGAATTCGGTTCTAACTCAACCTGGAACCTGAGGCAAGTGTTAATGTCGGGTCGGGTACGAGCCCGGACTGAAGACCCGATTTATGGCTCATGCACACACGTGGAGGTTGGAGGTCGCCTGCCGAGGAAGCAGGCAGATCAAGCGGTGTTGGGAAACGCTCCGTTCCGTAAACAAACCTAGCGCCGTTGGAGTTTGTTTTTCTTGGTGGTTGGGGAGAGAGACGCCGTGACAACACTCCGTCTCGTCCTTAACTACAACTTTGTTCCCAACCGCCCGACCTTCCCACACCCACCGCCTCATCCTCGCGTCTCTCTCTCGCAGGAGGTCCGATCGCATCGCAACGTTGCGTGCAACCGTTTCAGAAGACGTCGCGAGAGTCAACTAAAGCGACGCCGGATGGAGTAATTTGAATCGAAGGTAAAAAAGCAGCCAACGGCCTTCGCGTACCTTTTGTGCCGTGCATCTTATTGTTGGGGAGTCTGGGACGGGGAAACGCGATCTGCATCGCCGGTACGACCTTCTGCGGCGGAAGCAGGCAGCGTTTAGTCAGTTTCGGAAATAACAGCAGCAGAGAGATGGAAGGAAACTGGTAACTATTCTTACCTCGCCGCGACCGCTCTTGTGGTCGGAGGATATGGGACCCAGCGGCGTTCCGAATGAGAAGATGCAGGCGCCACGTGTAACTGCGAAACGTATGAAATGTGGTGGTTGATGTAGGAAAAGAGGCGCCAAAAGTGATGAGGGGCGACAGCTGTACTCAATCGAACCGCCTTCCCGATGAAGAGTGATGAGGCGGTCGGGTGTGTGTAACGTCCTATAACCGGTTACTCCCGGTCGCCTCGCGATTCCCTCTCTCATCTATATAATCCCACCCCGTCTCTTCCCCTTCCGTGCTCGTATTTTTCCTATTCCGCCCTTGCCTTCTAACTCTCAGCAGGAGGGGGCGAATCACATACCTTTGTTGCTCGATCCTGTCGTTAGGAGTTTGGGCTGTTGGTCCAAGGATATCGGCGACGGCGAGTTCAGTGGTTGGGCGGAGCAAGGGGATGGATCGGACCAAGGGGTCGTGGAGCACAGAGGAGGACGAGGCGCTGCGGCGGCTGGTGGAGCGGCACGGGCCGAGGAACTGGACTCTAATCGGTCGGTCCATTCCCGGGCGGTCCGGCAAGTCGTGCCGCCTCCGATGGTGCAACCAGCTTTCGCCTCAGGTGGAGCACCGCCCTTTCACGCCCGAGGAAGACGAGACCATTATCCGCGCCCATCGTCGGTTCGGCAACAAGTGGGCCACCATCGCCCGCCTCCTCTCTGGACGCACCGACAACGCCATTAAGAACCACTGGAACTCCACCCTCAGACGCAGGTGCGCGCCATCCGTCCCCGCCGCCTCGGTGGTTGACCGCCAGGGCGAGACGACGGCACAGCCACCGAAGAGGTCTAGCGGCGAAGGGCCGGTGCTCGCGTCGGCGGGCGCGGGGCTTTGCTTGAGCCTTGCGAGCCCGGCCGGGTCGGAGTTGAGTGACTCCAGCCAGCACAGTGCAGCCACGGCGACTCATGTCGACCGTCCGGTTCCCATAACCGGCGACATCAGGGTTCGTCCTTCCCCGTCTTCCTCTTACCCCATCAGCCAGCAGCATGACCTACGTCTCGAGGCCCAGTCTTCCGTTGCCGAGGACGATCTCCTGACATCCCTGACTCTATCGCTCCCCGGTTCGGATCGAATCGGCGCATCCAACCGGCACCACACCAGCAGCGAGCATCAGCTCGAAGCGCTGCCACCGACATGGCGCTCTGAGAATCCAGGTGACGATCGGGCGCGGCATCCACCGTTCCAGTTCAGCGCCGAGTTACTGGCAGTTATGCAAGATATGATCCGCAGCGAGGTGAGCAGCTACATGTCTGCGCGCAGCCGCTCCGGAGGCGACCATTCGCGACCCGCCCTGGAACGGATCGGCCTAGTCAAAGATCGATTAGATTAGTCCTCATACAACTGTAATCGCTTACCCTTTTCGATTTCATTATGCAAGACAACTTGAATAAAGAGATTTTAAAAAGGGAATTTAATTAAAATGGCCTCCAGACGGTCACTTGGGACGCGTGGCATCATCCTGGCCATCCGTATGTGGAATTATGTATCCACGGATAATAATAAATGATTGCACAGGTTTAAACGCGTACCACGAGAAAAGGTGTCGGACAGATGATGTGGGGTTGTATGGTCTCCACCGTTGGACCGTCGCAATCCGAAGCCAGTAGACGGATTAGGTGAAGAGTCGAAGGAGTTCGTCCAGGGTTGACCATGTCACCGAAGCAACGCTAATCTGCCAACGAATAAATAGTAATGGCGCATCCGCTCCGACAAAGACATTTTTTGAATATGTAGGAACGACGACAGGCCATCAGCACGAAATATGGGGACATGGAAGATACAAGTACTTACGAAACAACGACATTATTCTTGGTTTGGCAGCAACAAGCAGTCGAACTCGCTGTCCATTCGACATCTCGTCTAGAAGAAGATGCTCATTGGAAAACTACGAACGAAAAAAGTAGGATTCAATTACTTGAATAACGATTTCACTTGTATCATTAACGAATCAATCTTTATATTTACTTGCAAACCTCGTATGCATGAATGAGATCCTTCTTTGGCAAAGAACTGTGAAGGAATAGCCGTTCTGATAGATCCTTCGGAGGTTTGTGCAGGCGGCACATCAAGTGATGCTAACCCCTACTTGGCATCAGATTTATCCATCAATACGCAGAAAGAAAAAAAAAATTCTCTCGTTTTTCTACAAAAACCTGCATATGAAAAGCTGTCATGGAAAGTCTAAAATCTCTACCAATTTGTCTTTTGATAAGGGAAAAAGAATACTAAGTTTTCAGCATTACAAGGATCAGGAGAACAGGCATCACCTTCAAAAGAACACCAAATGCAGGCACATAATGAGTAAAACCATTTGCTACAATATACATGTGCAAACCCTTCTTATGATTTCTGTGCATAACATTCTTGGAGTCTCACAACCTTAAGCAGAAAAGCATCATGATATGTATTGCAAACAGATTGCATTAGATGGCCTGTACTCAACAAAGATTAACGTATTTGCTGCAAAAACAGTAGCCTGTAATTATGTTAAAAGCATGAATTCCCAACCAGCAGCTAACTTTAATTTCAAGCATAATATGTACCCTGGTTAAAGAAGTTATTATCGTAAATGATATATGGAGTTTTGATTCCTTAACTTCATTTCCATACCCTTTCTATACCATAGAACATAACCTATGAAGAATCATTCACGGAATACTCATGCAGGAGAAGGTATTTATATTTATATCCTTCATATAATAAGCCTTAATGATGGAGCAGTTTATCAGAAAAAAACTTTCTTAATAACTTTATATTTTTATTTCTAAATTCAGTAGAAGCATTGGAATCTTATCTTTCAAATTTTCCAAACTTAGTTTGTCTCCATTAAATGGAAATAATAGCTGATATTATCTGAATAGATACTGATGCCCAGATGTTATCTGAAATACTATTTAATCACTCCTCTTAGAGCACAAATTTTTTTTCAAATATTCTCCAAATTTCAACAGTTTCCAGTAGTAAGAACAGCTAATATTAACATGCCTTTTGGCTAGCAATATTCCTGTAATTTTAGGGACAAACAGAAAGGGCGGTTTGGGAATTCTACAATGTAGCTGATTCAGAGAATTAAAGAAGACAGCAAAGGTGTTTTTGCTCAGCTTGTTAGGAGATCAACTTCGATAACATTTCAAGACACACTGAATGTGATAGACTGACATCAGGCAAGGTCCATCTGATCAAGAATCTACCAATTTGATTAAATAATATGTTAAGATTGCAAAACGTGGTCAGAAGATCAAAGTGCAACAGCAGAGTCCACGAGCAACAATTAGAAACCAAAAAGACTATACTATTTTTTAAAAAAAATCATGAAGATTTAGAAAAAGTATAATATCTATCACACATAAATATTTCTTCAAACTACACAAATAAATTGAAGGTTGGAAAATTATTCTTTTTGTCAAACATTTCCCTTCCAGAGAAGCCTAATGTGTTTTAACAGAAATGGCTTAACTGATACAAAAGAGTGAAATGTATAGGTGTCACTCCATAATACAGAGCCAAACACAAAAGGAAAGATCAATCTGTAGGCGATGCTAATGTTAGTTTTTTGTCTTCTTTTTGTTTGGCCAGCCATTCTAGTGTTGGTAATGCATAATAAAAAAAGAGATGCACATAAAGAATTCACAAGATTAGTATCCAGAATCTATCCAGAAAGGAAATTTATGCCCCAACAAAGAATACATTATCCAGAATGGACGTCTTACATAGTTCATAATTAATGTATAATAGCATCAAAGACAGTCTTGTTCATTTAATAACCAGTAAACCAAGAATACAATTGCCATTTGTGGGACAGAAAGTGTCCCTATATTGACAATCTAACCAATGCACCAGGTGATGCACTCTTATACTTCTGCAAAACTATGTTCTCTTTTGATCATCACAAAAAAATGGTATAACAGAGGATTCATATGCTTATATCAGCTACATAGTGGATTCCTAATATCTTATGCAAAATGAATCTTCAAATGTATTTGTAGAAATTTCACTTGTTTCTAGAAATTTCAAGTCATAATATTTGGGTATGTCACTTGCAAACAGCCAAATTGAGCATAAGTATATAGAAAGTACTTTTTAGAACTTCTGACAACACCAGTCACCACAAATTTGCCTTGATCTATGTAGATGCAGTACACCCATGAGTACCTCGTGCTATCTATTCAAACAATTTAACAAACAAAGCTTAGGAATTATAGATTCTCACCTCTTTTTTCTCCTCTTAACATCCAATATTCAATTTGAATTTGCATTACAAAGATTATATTCCAGATCACATATTTCCAGTTTTCAACTGCACACCTTCTGCTCCAAAAGAAAAGTTCTTACCGTTTATTCCAAGTGTAAGCATATAAGCTCTAGATGCTCCCATGCTTTTGTCTGATATATAAGTTCTTAAGTTGTCCCAACCAAACTCATCCTAGATAGGCTCTGGAAATTAATTATCCACTATAATATTCCTTGCTTTTAGCCTCCCTATATTTGTGACATTTTTTTCTCTTTTTCCCGGCCTAATCCTCAGCTCATATTGATCATTTACCTCCTAGATTTTGCATATTCATGTTCAAAGAAAAATGATTCTCGAGTTTACACCCTCTTACTGGCAGCTCTAGCATACTTGTGGAGGCAAAAATCAAGTTCCAGGATGGCAAACTTTTATTTTCTTCATGAGCACAGGAGTACATCTCTTATATGCTCATCACTTCCACTTTTTATCTGCTAGCATACTTGAATCATCAATGTGTTCACATACATATAATTGCCCTCTAACTCATATGCTAATTCAACTTATCATTTCTGCAAACCAGCCTCATGTCAGACTAAATCTTAGTATCTAACCTAAATACAGAACAGCCACTGATAGAAAGTGATCTATCTCCTCTGACCATATATCCATCACTAAAGCTCCATTTCTTGCTAAGCCACTACATCGAAATGGAATAAGTTGACAGATGTCCTCCAATAGATTATACATGAACATAGTGAAATGTGCGAACTCAGCAGCAGATTCTGAAAAGACGAACCCCATCTAATGGGTTATCCACTACAACCATCGGCTGCATCATCTTTCACAGCCGAACCGATGGCGCAAATCAAATATCGCGCACGAACGCTAGAGGCGCAATAAAAGAAGACACGAGAAACAGATTGGAAACCCTAAAACCAAGGATAGGTGGAAACCGTGATTTCGTGGACGTGAGGGCCGTGGTGGGCAAAGCCCGGTCGACGAGGCGATCGGAGCTGTCCGATAGATCGGCGGCCGCGTGTCCTCCCTCTATGGAGGTCTCCTCGTCGGCGCCTTCTTCGGCGTTCGCACTCCGCATCACCCGCACCTCTCCTTTTCACCTGCCGACCCCTTTCCCTCCGCCGCTTGAATTTAAAATTTGAAGGAAAAACTATTTTGTACTGTATTTGGCTTAATATCTGATTTCCCCAAACTAATCATATAATATTATACAATTTGAATATTAATTGTATAATAATGCCCAATATTAGTTTATTACAAATAAATATAAAAATGCTTTTATATATGTATATATATATATAGTTTATCATTAAGATATGACTATTTACATCCTTTAATATTAATAGATATTATAATTCAAATTAAATTTATTGTTCTAACCAATATGATTTAATGTATTTATTAAATCATCATTAAACATCACAGGAACTTAAAATTTATGTAGATTATATAATTTTAATATTATAATAAAAAATAATTTAATTTAGCCAATAATAAGAGCTAAAACTATTTCTACAAAAAAAAGAAAAGAAATTACAGTTGTTGCCGTCGGCAACAAAGCTTCAAGTTTACGTCTTCTTCCACCTCCATCTCACAACCAAGCAGTCGATGATGGCACTAAGACGTGAGACATTCCAAATATCAAAGTCAACACACACGATCACACAAGCTACTTCTCCCGAGAAGCCAAAAGACTCCTTGTCATCATCCATCTTGCAAAGCACTGGAATCCAATTCTGCTGCTGCAAACGCCATCACCTCCCTCTGTCCTCCATAATACCAATTGACAGGAAGACAAAAGAAGTCGGCAGGCCCTTCTTTTTCTTCTTGGCGCACCCACAACCCGCAACTCTTCGTTTGTCCTTGTCCTCCTTGCCACAAGAATTCCCAATTCATGTAGTTCTTGTGCATGTCAAACAATTTTGATAAAAATGGGACTTTTATAGTCATAATAGGCAGCTAAGATAAAAAATTGGATTTTTAAGGGGAAAGAGGTGGCGGCGAGTAGATCCAGCGGTCCGTCCTCGGAGTCGCCTACCGCCGCCGCGGCCGTGGTTGTTGTTAGGAATCATCTTCGCGAAGCAGCCGATGGAGAGCACAGAGAGCGAGAGCTGGACCTCGTCTTTGCCCCACCGGGGCTGGAGGTGAGGCCGCCACGTCAACGTCAACGGCCCGGGGGCGGCGGGAGGAGGACGAGCGGAACGGGAGGGTGTAGAGGGAGCGGAGGCGGCAGAAGCCCCCGAGGGCAAGCACCACCGTCCGGAGCTGCTGCTGGCCGCAGGGCACCTTGACACAGTCGCGGGTGCACATCGCCTCCCAGGCGCTCGTCCTCCGCCAGCCTACGCCACTGCCGTCTCACAGACGCCGCCCTTCCCAGCGTCCGCCCGCTTGAGCAAGCACCAGATCCTCCCCGAGCTCCGCCACCGCTTCCACTCCTCCTTCGATGGATCTCTGCCTCTTGTTCTTCTGGGCGACCACAGCATATCCGCCGCGGTCATCGGATCCGTCGATCGAACGCCTCTTCATCGACCCTCCACCACAATTCCTTGTGACAAACGGGGGAGGGACGATGAGGAGGTATTCAATCGACGGACACTGCGTTCGCCGCCGACGAGCATTCTTCCGATCTATTAAAGCAAAACGTCGCCGCTCCGCCACTAAAAACACATTTAGCGTTTTATGAGACGAATGAATGAAATTACTAATTGACCCCTCTCAAATCTTGAAGTCTTTACGTATAGAAAGTAAAATTACCCATATGCCCCGAAAATAAAATAGCCTCTACAGTTATATCTTCTTCTAAGAGTAACTAAGCGCAGAGAAACGCTAATAAATTGCTTTAGAATTAGATAAATGCCTTAAGTATTTGAAGGTTTTAAATTAATGCTTATTGCTTTCGAAAAAGAATATCGAAAAAAATATATGATTTTTCATCTTTAGATTACAAATTTGGTCTATTATTATGTCTCACTCACCATGTAAATACAGTATAGAAATTATTGATGCAAATATTAACTTTCTTGAATTATTTTTATATGTATATGAAAATATCATAAAAGATGTATGTTTATGATTCAAAGTTCTTTTTTTTTATTGACAATCTTTTACGGTTGATAACTCTTTAAAAATAATAATTATTTTTAATTTATTATTTATAATCTTAATATTATTTTTATTTTTTTATTTCATTCGTTTTTCTCTTAATATCATCGTCGGAAGAGGAAGAAGCACAGGAGGAGGATACATGTAGAAATAATTTTCATACCCGTAATCGAGTGACCTTATGGATGTATCCTTCAATAGCTTTCACTAATATCTATCTAATAAACTCATATTAACTACTAACATTCATGATAATAGTTAAATTTATAATATATTATAAAATATATATACCTAAAATATCTTTTATTACTTTCACCAATGATTTATCCGTTTCAACATATTTGGAGGAATTTTAATGCTAATTTGAATTCTAGAGTTTCTAATGCAATTGCATAAAATTTAATAAATTTGCAAATCCTAACTCATAGTGATCATTCAAATATTGTTCTGAATGCCTCAAATCTGATGTAATCTTCATTTCTTCTTCTCCATGCCAATATCTCAATTTCTTATACACAGAAAAATGGAATTCAGCTTTTATTCCATCTCAATCCCATAATGTGATCCAGTACAGTTGGAATGGATGGGATCAGATAGTAGTTTCTCTTCTTGAGACAACTTAATAATATATATTATGTCTCGTGAACTTTCTTTTCTTATTTTTTTTTTATTTTATATAGATATTATTAGATTCTGATTATGATAATTAATTAATAAAAAATCATAAATTTTTTTAGGAGATAATCATGGGGAGTCTTATAATTACTTATTTTAGATTTATCAGGGTATTTTTTCATCTCTCCTTAGTCACATGAATCAATAAGATATTATATATATATTTTTTATTTTTTTATTCATAATCCATCACTCATATTAAAAATAGAGGAGAAGACGAGTTTATAATTTAATTTACAGATAAACATCGATATCTCTTTTAGATCGATGATATATTCGTAGATCATATAAAAATTTTCTGAATTGTATTGAAACATATGCATCATAAATTTAAAATATTATTATTTAAAATTTAAAATTTGAGATTAAAAATTTCATAAAAAAAATATTTGTTTTTTATATCACCCTACATTATCTCCATGGCAATTACCCCCCACACTATCTTCAGCTTTAGCAATGCCAATACCTCAGTCTGGTCCAGCTCTTGTCCTGATAGCTGAATGCCTCGGTGATGACTTATCTCATCGAAGATGACTTATAATCTCATTCGTCGATTAAGAGTTGCAAGACACTTCCATTACACGCTTACGTTCACATGCAATCTTACCAAACTTTGCATGCAAAGCACCTCATAAAGCTTCGAGTGTAATTTCACCCCACACCCCTTTTTTTTTCTTTTTGTTGAAAGGAGATGTTGTAGTTAGTCACCAAACTCGAGAGGATTTTGACTCGATGTCAACATTAGCTATAAATAATCTGAATATGTTGATTCTCCACAAAAACTAATATTAATAGTGTATCTATAAAGATTTGATTCTTTGATGCTCACATTAAAATTAATAATTTAAAATAAAAAAAAATATATATAAAAGACAACATGTTGTGTATTCGATTCTCTGATACTGAGGCAATGATGAGCCGATCTATTTTGATGAAATCTCCACATTCATGATGTGATCGATCCAAAATATTCATCCAATGTCCACATTCAAATATACCTTATCCACGTGATGTTTTGCACAGGAACTTCTGGTGATCCTTCTCCATAATGCGTTTCGAACAGTTCCAACCCACACAATAATTGGTCCGGTCCAATCTAAGCCAGCTCAGTGTTGTCACTTCACTTGCCGTGTCCTTCATGCATCACAAACAACGTTAAAGAATGCTATGCCCTCAATTGGATCCATTTTCCCCTGAAAATACAAAATTGATGTCTTGATCACAATAAAATAGTCTTTAGATGTCTTTTTTTGTCCTTCGTATTTGGCCGTCTGATCCTCGACCAGCGCAGCTCGGCCGACGCTGGCATCACCGCCCGATGCTTTGCCCCGTGATCCCGCTGTCCCCGAATTATTCGCATAATTAAAGCGCACGTTACCCACGCACACTATACGACGAAGTCGCCACTCACGAGCGCCTACGATCCCACAGTACAATACCACGCGTACTTTTCTCGGTTACCATTCAAGGCTGCGTGGGACCGAAGAATGCTTCCAGTAAGAGGCCAGTTAGACTCTGGGTACCGAACGGACGTGTATAAATAATTGACATCGCTTAAATCACCCGTTACGGCCTGGTGCTTCAACTGACGTTAACTTGACCCCACGCTCGGCGGGCCCCACGACAGGCGCCATATCTCGTCCGTGCATTTCACGGAGGGATCTTTTTTAGCCGTCGGTAGCTCCGTGAGGTGAGATCCAGCGTCCGCTTGGGGCGTCGGCAGGCGGCTCCGACAGACGCCCGCATCTCCCGCCGTGGACAGCCCAGCTGTCGCTTCTTCCCGCATCCGACGGCCGGGATCTCTCCACCGCCACTACGGCAGCGCCGTGGACCCGTCGCCATCGCGCCTCGGTCGGCCCGAGCGAAGCGACGGCCCCCCGGCTGCCAGTGTGCCACGTGCTGCAGTGCTCGCTGGGCCCACCGCTCCCCCTCACCCCATAACCCAACCCATCGACTCACCCGTTCCCCCCCGGGCTCGCCAGTACATGGCGCGGTCTTTTTCTCTTTCTCTCCGTCTGAGCACTCCAGTACGACTTTAGTTTCGATCTCAGAATGCGAAAGACGGCGCCGCAGCACACCGAGAAGCGAACCTTCCCGACGCGGCCTCATTAATGAACGAGATGACCGACGACGGCATTCGTGGCTCCGATCGTCAGAAGAGTCGGGACGCGAAACAAGCCGCACACACACTCTCTGTCTCTCTGCGTCGAAGCAACGAACGAAGAGCTGTTCTTTTTCACGCCGTCTTTATCATACTGAACGCCTTTACCCGTGTGTTTTGTGGTTGGAGAAAGGCACCTTCTTCGGGTGGGACCCTATTCGGGGCTGGGTAACCGAGAAGGGTGATCGGAGGGCGTGTGGTTTAGTATCGTGGAAGATTAAACCTTAAGCTCCGTATCACGTGAAGTTTAGACTTCTGCCAAACGGACGGCCCAGATCGCTCACGTTGGTCCGGTATATAAGTGTCGACTTCCCCTCCCTCGCTCTGTTCAACTCACTGACCTTTCTTTCGTGCGTTAACTGTGGAGATGTCGGTGCGAAGAACTACGCACCAATTGAGCAGCGGGATGATCGTGTCGGGGCCGCCGGAGCCGCCGAAGGAGCGGGGGCCGGCGGTGGGGTTGCGGGCGGCGCCCTACACCGGCGGAGACGTTCGCAAGTCCGGCGAGCTCGGTAAGATGTTCGACATCCCCCCCGCGGACCCGGGCGCCCCCTCGCGGCCTGTGTCCAAGTCCCACTCCGGGCCGCTCGCTCGGTCGGCCCCCTCCTCTGGTTCCGGGCCGGTTCCGAGGAAGACCTCCGGTCCGCTCGCCCAGATCCCGCCGACGGGGCTCATCACCTCCGGCCCCGCTCGGTCGTCCGGCGGGCAGCCGGAGCAGTCGCCCAGACCGGCGAGGAAGAATAAGGGCGAGGCGTATGGGGGGGCGGTGACGGCGCCGGAGGAGGAGGCGTTCGCGTTTGGGGTCTCGAGGGTGTGGAGGTGGGTTCTGGTGGGGGTCTTCGTGGCGGGGTTGGCGGCTGGGGCGTTCGTGTGGGTGGCGGTGGGGCGGCCGGAGATACTGATCGGGGTGGCGGCACTGATGGCTTCCGTGGGGGTTTTGGCGGTGTGGAATTGGTCGATGGGGAGGAAAGAGGTGGAAAGATTCTGGCGGTGCTACCCGAACACTTCGATCGATTCCAGAAATCTCCCAATTGGGAAATTTGTTAAAATCACTGGGGTAAGTTTTCTTTGTTTACTTTTTGGTGATTCATATTTGCTTCTTTCCCCCTTTTCCTGATATAATCTGAAATATTTCATCTAATTACAAAATTGATGCGCGGTTGCAGTTATATTGCAATGAATCATCCAATCTCGAATGGTTCTTCTCTTGATGTCATTTTGGCTGCATTTACTGGAACACCGATTTGATTTTAATCTAGCTGAACACAGAGCCTTGTAGGGTTCCAAACACTAATGGTAATCGCCAACAATTATGCCCCAGATGCATTCATTTTACTATTAAAGAAGCTTGATGCTTAGAGCCCGCTAATGTGGAACAAATTATACTAGATCAGGCTAGCAGGAGGCACATAGTTACTCCATTGGGGTATCTCTGTAGACATATCATATTTCTCACTCATTATCTATGGTGGATCAGTCTAAATCAATATGTTAAAGTCTTCTTGTTTTAAATCCTGTGGAAAGAACTGGAAAGAATGAGATAAATGAAGTGAATAAAGATTAGATTTATGTGGACTATCCTCAGTTGTATTGTATCTTAGGAAATCATTCAAATTTTAAGTGGTAGTTTAATGAGATAACATAAATGACATTCCAAAACCTGCATATGTTTTATAAAGACATTGTAGTCTGTTTTGCTTTGCTTGATATTGAAATTTCCCACATTTTTCCATGATTAATGTATAACATTGGTATGCAGCATGTCACTTGCGGAAGCATCCCTCTTGAATCATCTTATCGAAATATTTCCAGGTGCATATATACGTCGACCGAGCTATATGAGTATAAGCACTTCACATGGGGATTGAAATATGCTGAGGTCAGTCTTTGAATATATTAACAAGTAGAGTAGTCGTTGCTGTACGCTTAATTTTAATCTTATTTTCACTCATGTAAGCAACATAGAAATGCTATCAAGTACTTCATGTGTAGTTCACAAAAGTTGATGTGTGTATCCCATACTTGGCAAAATGTGATCTCCATATGCTTTACTTTTAATACTATACATGCCTTTCTTGCATTAAACAAGTTATGAAATGTTGTCGGGCCACATCATAAGAGATGAATTTAACTTTTTTGGTTTATTTTGAGTTAATGTTTTCCTAAAAGTACAAGAATTAATGTAGTTAGTTAGTTCTAGCATAGAAAGTTCATAAACGTTTTTGCCCTTTACTTCGAGATAACCACACCACCCAGGTGTCTCGAATTGTACATGGTGGGCTAGGAGGTCGTCCAGAAGCGGCCCATCACATCAGTGCTCGGATGTGGTGCTAAATAGACAAGGGTTCTCTTATCATTTTAACCAATGAGAGTATAAAAGTTAGTTCAAAAATAAAGAGTTAAGTTAACAACTTAGATGAACAAGAAGTCCCTTTAAATAAATGCCTTAGGTATTTTAGATCAATTATTCAACAAGATAAAGAGATCGATAAAGGTATTATTCATAGAGTAAAAACAAAATGGTTAAAATGGTGATGGACGTCAGGAATCTTGTGTGATCATTGGATACTTTTGAGATTAAAAGAAAAATTTTATAAGACAGTTGTGGGACCAACTATGTTTTATGGATCTGAGTGTTGGGCAATCAAGAAACAAAATATACAAAAAAATTATGTTGTTGAGATGAGAATATTGAGATGGATGTGTGGAATTACTAAGAAAGATAGAAAAAGAAATACATTTATTCATGAACAACAAAGTATCGCATTGATAGAAGATAGGTTGAGAGAAAATTATTTAAGATTGTATGGACATGTGCTTGACCTCAGGATAGGATAGACAGAAGAGATGAAATAATTAATGTTAGTAGTACGAGGAGAGGTAGAGGGAAATCTAAAAAACTTTAATAGAAACTATAAATAAAAATATAAGTACTCTAAACTTAACTAAACATATGATTTTTTACAGACTTCAGTGGCGGCAAAAAATTCATGTAGTCAACTACAAATAATTGGGACTTCAATTATTATTACTAAAAAAATTACAAAAATCACCATTGATGATTTCCAATGTTCGATCATTAGACTGAAACAAATAGAAAGCCTTCTGATTATTGCATATGATGTTCAAGTTAATATTATGACAAGCCAATTTGCATATCTTCAATTCCTGATTGTAAATGGGAAGTTTCTCAATGTTACATTAGAATTCAAAACGAAGGAATTTTGTAAAATCAACAAGTTGATAACATTTGTGAGAGACAAACTTGCAATAGATACTGCAATAATTGAGCCACCATGTGCAGAAAAAGCAAGCGAATCAACAAATGCCTATTTTACTGAGCATGCTTGATAAGGTGGACATTTATGAATATCATGAATTAAGTTTCTTCCAGGATCTGCCATGGATTCTAAGACCGGAATTGACCAAATTAAATCATGGGATTGTCTTTTTCCAGAATTATCAGGAGGAGTTTGAGATTAACAGGAAGTATGTTGGAGATAAAACAGCATCAGCAGGATGGATGGATCAGCCAGAACCAGCTCAAATTACCAAGAATTAATTCAACTGTCAAGAAAATCTCAATTTACAGGATAAGTTGGATCAACTCGGTGTCAATAGACACAAGCTGACTTCTGACTGTTCCTTTTGATCACTTAAAAAATTGGAAGGATTAGCATTGGGCTTAGAGGATCAAATCACTGCTGGTTGATCTGCAAACTATGTGATGAATCCATGACCTGCATGGATCAAAGGTGGTTGGTATTGATTTATGACACAATAGACACAAGACCTTTACCATCATAAGGGAAAAAAGAGTTTTCCAGTGCATGAGGACTATAATAGTAGAATGATAACTGACAAATAAAAATAGTTTAAAAGTCTGATCAGCGTTTAGTATCATGTGATGAACACTAAGGAGATGTGCAAGGTGCATGACAGCATGAGCATAAT
The DNA here is from genome assembly GCF_036884655.1 of Musa acuminata AAA Group. NCBI lineage: Eukaryota > Viridiplantae > Streptophyta > Magnoliopsida > Zingiberales > Musaceae > Musa > Musa acuminata. The sequence goes on along the minus strand of NC_088329.1, from coordinate 43,887,741 downwards.
TTTACAAATTATAACAAATTCAAATAGGAGATGATTGGGTTGCCTGATAAACGGAAGAAGGCATGATGAGATAGACTGTACTGAAGTGAAGCAATGTGGAAATCATTATGAGCAATTTTAAAGAACAATGGGCAAATACCCACTATTTTGTTGATTTGGGTTGTAGAATAGTCGAAACTGACAAATCTTTCTTTCTGTAAAGCTTTTAAGCTCGCTGTCAGCTGTCCAACAAAACATTCTTGTTTCTCCATGCTTAGACCATAAAGCATCAAACATTAATCATATACTAACATTAATCATTGAATTAGTTCTAAAATTAGTTGCCACGTTGCAATCCCAAAAGAAAGACCTGACTTTTTGCATCTCTTACAAAAACCCAATAATTTCTCTAAATGAGTTTGAATAGCTCACATATGCCGTAAACACTAAGTGCTCAAGGTTATATACTTCCTGTATGTTCATTTAATTGTTGATATCAATGTTGAAGAAGTGTTGCCAAGTGTTGACTAGTTTTTTTGCTCATTTTGGCAGAGGTATGTTGCAGATTTCTATATATCTGATCCAGATACTGGGACAAGGTTTCTTGTGAGAGCAGGAAATGGAGCCAGAGTTACTTGTTTTGTTAAACCTGCAACTGTCATGGAAATAAACAAGGATAATAAAGAGCTATCTCCTGACTTTCTAAGTTGGCTGACAGAACACAATATTACCAGTGGTAGTCACATAATGCGCCTTAAAGAAGGGTAAGACAATTTAAAATGGACTAAATAGAATATGGTGATTTCATATTATGCTCCAATTAGAATATTCATTTCTTCAGCAGTGGCTTTAAATTTGGGAATTTTTATATTCCATTTGTATATTAAGCATAAATATACAAAATCAAGTAATGAAAATAAAAATATACAAATATTATATATAAGTTTTTTTTTGTGTGAAAAGGATAAGTAGCGAAGGCGGTATTCGAGGTCAGGACTTTGCAATAATCAGTCAAAATCTTTACTGGTCAGCACCTACATATAAGATGTTATTGTTGGGTCTTGAACTTGATCGATTGAGGCTTTGAGTTAACTCAACTAGGAATGCTTTCAAGTAGAGTTTTGGAATGTTGATTTGTACCAAAATAGATTGGATAAACAGGCTGCACTATACCATATCTACCGGACAAACATGAAAAGGAGGAGCATAAGCTTGAGGCAATAATTATAGATCCATGTTCTGAGGATTCAATCCCCACCATTTACCGCTCACATTATTTCACATTCTGATATATAGTATTCTACTTTTGAGGATGAACAATAAACTGATCATTCCCTACTTCCAAGTAATAGCCACCTCATGGTGTAATATGTTTCCTTATGCACAAGGCCTTTCCCTTTATAACTGATTCATAGTGCTATCTGAAAACTTGATGTATAATTTTAGAAAGACCAATGGTTTAAAATGTTCACAAAGTTATTAATCTGAGTGATACATACCTATTTCGATTAACTTGAGGTATACATATTTCGATTTATATTAAGCAAAAAAAAAAGAAGAGTAAATTCTTTCAAGTGAGTTCTTTCCGATGATGTCTGAAGTTTCCTTGAAATGATTTGGAAGACTATTTAAGGGTTACAATGATCACTTGTTGCATTTCTAGGTAGGTTACTGTTGGAGAAAGCACCATAGTGGGAAACCGATGGGAAAATATCTTCTCTTGCTTCATTCATATCATATGTACATCTTCGGTGTTGTGTACTGTATCCATTATTCATCAGTTTTTAATGGAAAGGATAGTTATTATAAGGATTTTGGAGTAAAAGTTGAAAAAAAGAGGACAGATTGCAGTAGTCATCAAACTTCTTAGCTTTGAAAGCTGGTGCGTGTCAGCCTTCTCTAAATCATTATGCCATTTAAGTATTGGTGATATTTAAAAGAGATGCCAAATTATTATGCCTCTAGATCTCCAGTCTCTAGTGTTATTACTGCATCTTTACCAGCAAGGTATGCTTGTACTTTCTTGTTTAAGATCACCAAGCTAATCTGGATGAACTTGATATCATTCTCATTTCTTTTTATTGTCATTTTATTTCTTTGTATATTGGTTGTTGTTCTCTTTATGAATTCAGTAAGCATTTAGTCTTGATGATGACATGAGAAAGCCTTTACTGTTGTCTTTTGAACTTCCATAGTTTTATGTTTTCAATTTCATCATCACATTTGCTGAACATGATAGGTATATCAAAGAGGGCAATACTGTAAGTGTGATGGGTATCCTCAGGAAGCATGAAAACCTAATCATGATCGATCCACCGGAAGATATCGTATCAACTGGTTGCCAATGGAGGAGATTTTTCTTTCCGATGTCTGTCGAGGGCCTCATCCTAATAGGAGATGAACGACCGGATGAGGTGGTATATCAGGTGTAAGTACTGTAAAGCCATCCCATCCTTCCTCTAGTCTCCAGCCAAAGAAGAGAACAGGTGAAACTAGATGAGCTTTACATATCCATGCATACCTTCTTTCTCTGCTTTAGTTCAATGTCGATCCAAAATAAAGTGTAGAGTGTCTACAGATGTAATCTGGCCTTCTTCAGTTTCAGTAGGTCTTTTTTGGCTGAAGTCGGATTTGTATGTATTTCTTGTACATTGATGTGGCATAAACTAAGATGAGGGTGGCAAGCGATAAAGCCTTCTCATTCTGCTTATCTGTGAGAACCTTCATGGCTGGTTTCGAGTTGAAGCCTGTGGACATTGTAATGAAGAAGAACAAAGAAAGTGTACAGTTATTCTTCTTCCCTGTAATATTGCAGCTAGTAAACCTAAATGTTTAGCTGCTACAGAGTACAGCATACATCGCAAGTGTCATCGTCGATAACAATGATGATGAAATCGCATCGGGAGCGACTGCCATTCGATATCCCTGTCGCGTTTCTCGGCCTCTAATGCATGTATCCTTTCAGAAGAGGAGATGAATTGATTTAGTGTTGATAAGTTACATTAAAATTTTGAATTGAATTTGGGTATCATATTTCTAAAAGGAGGGATGAAATTGGAAGAATAATATATGCTGCTGACCTGTTATTATTTTTTTCCTGATTTTTTTTAATACCATGAGATCGAAGATATCTTATCAATCATATTTTAAATACCTTAATATGAAATTACATGCTTTTTTTTGTTCCTTCTTTAAAATTTCTTTTACATTTACTATTTTCTCACAGTTGCTCAAATATACCTAAAATTGGCAAAGATCCAAAGAAACATGCTTGTCCTCCAATGAAGGATTGCTTCTCGAGTAATTAGTTAGTTGCCAATTCAATGGTGACGAATGACACCATCTATTCGATCTGACAATGATCTGTCGTGAGAAGTTCACTGAACCTTATCATTTAGAGGAAGGATAACTCGTAACAAGGTTTCCGTAGGTGAACCTACGGAAGTATCATTATCGAGACCCATTGACGAGGACGATCGTGAATACGTCAATAGCAATTCTGAAATAATCTGATGAATATATTATTCTTAATCTTAACTTAAGTATTTTAACTAATGATTTAGGAATACATATAACTTAGTCTGCATGTGATCAACTCTAACTTCAAATAATTTATTTTGAATTTTTTTTCTTAAGTTTAAGAAATATTCTTTATTGTTATAGTTGTAGCTTAAGTAGGTAAATTTAATTCTCTTGACAAATCGATCTCATTATAATTCTTAGATCCGATGATAATATATTTATAGATCTGATAAAATTTTTTTAAATAACATCGAAAGAAAGAAAGAAAGAGAGATCCTCTATTTGAGTTCCTTACATGATTCAGAGTCTCATTTTCTATCAATCAATCAATCAATCAATCAATCAATAAAGTAATATATACAGAATATTTTATTTTGGATAACATCAACCCATCTATGGTAATATAAGACGGAAAGCGGTCTTTCCACCATAGAAAGAAAGATGGAAAGCGGTCGTCATTAAGATGTCACAAAAATACATATCCAAGGAATATGACGTAACATCTTTACACTCATCCGACGCGACCGAGGCAGTTGATCCCCTTCTTCACTCGTCCGTGTCTTTTGCGGCAGGCATGGGGGTCCCGATGAACGACCACCGCCGACGCAAGGAAGGCGATGCCCGTCACTTATGCGTGCTTCGCTGGTGCGAGGAGACGAATTGGTCGGTGCGTGAGGCTTCATGGGTTATAGCTGCTCTACGGGGTAGTAAAGGAATAATTAGATTCCGTTCAACTTTTTGATTCGCACGAAAACGTCTCAGATAAGCTTACACATACCTCTGATCATCACACCGCTCCTTCCTGGAAAATCCCCTCACCGCCCTGTGAGTATACTACCATCAAGATTTCGACGATTTGAAGGTAATAATATATTTTTTGGTCACATTATCCATTAGCGGGTGTGTGGTAACAACACTACGGTGATCATATCGCACGTCAGTCTGAAAAATCTGCTTACCAGCCGGTGGAAATACCGTCGTCGAATTTAGACGATTTGACGTCTAAAAATTTTTTGGTAACTAACTTTTCTTGATTGCATGTGTTAGGTAAGCATACGTGAAGGTGATCGTACCAGACCTAATATGAAAAATCCGCTTACCATCAGGTGTGAATACCGTCATCAAATTTGGACAATTAGACGCCTGAAAATTTTTTTTTGGCCACTTTTCTTGATTGCAGATGTTAGGTAAACAAACAAGGGGGTGATCGTACCAGATCCATTATAGAAAATCCCATCACCCCCCGGTATATGTACAACCAACAGACTTTTCATGTTCTATTGTTCTTTGACGATGGCAGCCTATCAGATTCACGGACACCTGCGATCTCCTCACTCCCCCAAAGATGATGATTCATGATATATATATATATATATATATATATATATATATATATATATATATATATATATATATATATATATATATATATATATATGGGAGTTTGACAAAGGTGTGAATTCTTATGAATATAGATAGGTTAAAGGGTGTCGTGCAAAGATGAAGCCATCTCTGCTTTCTTCTGCGCTTCTTTAACTCAACTCGCATAAACTTGGCAAGACGATGTCAGCAAGATGAGATCTCGAACTTGGATGTGGTCGGTTAGTGAACGCTAATGCAAATGAAGATGTGGTCGTGTCTTCTGACGATTGCCTACTCGAAACGAGGATTTGATTCTCATCAACACTGAGAGAGGATCTGAAGGGTTATTTAGTAGCTGGTTTGGTTTTGTGATAGACACTGGATTTCTTCTTCCCTTTGAAGCAAAATGAGATTCTACCTATAGATGAGTCATGTCATCTTTGTTCATGGTGTTTTCTTCTATCCACAACAAATTAAGGGAGAGGTAAGAGTAACTAATAAAGTATTTGAAACTGGTAAGTAAAGATTGTCAATGAGAAGTTCTGCCCAGGATTTCTGGTCTTGTAATTTACCGTAGAATCTGATTTGGCATCATTATTCCCATAAACCAACTTTACATGGTGGAAAATGGAGATAGAAAATTGTTCTCATCCTTAAACCGCTTCTGTTGTCTTCTTCGGAGTAGCCAACAAATCTGTGGAACAAAAATCACCATAACTTACAACATGCATCACCTGCTATTCCTTCGTTGGAAACGACCATGGCTCCCGTATCACCAGCTACCATGCAGATCTTGAACAGCCAAGCTGAAATAAGACAGGCGAAAAAAAGGGTGAAATAGGAAGCAAAATCTCCATGTTGGAGCCATGTCCGAAGGGATGAAAACGAGGGGTTAGTGTTTGATCGGGTTCAATTTTGCGGAGACTCTGGATGAGGTTCAGTGTCTGATGGAGAAGAATTTGCGGAAGGATTTCCACGCTCATGAGTACCAGATTTCATCCTTGGACCACCTGTCTCGGATTCTGCAAGCTGTTCAGGCAACTTTGATGCCTTGGAAGATGAATCTTCAGCTGATGTCCTTGTAACTTTTGAACTCCTTTGACCGGGAAAGAGTGCTGATGGCTCCGAATAGGCAGCAAATGGTTGCAGAGAGTAGCCATAATAGTTAACCAATGGATGATCGAATTTGCAAGTGGTACCATACTTGCAGCTTCCGTATGTGGTGTAGAAGGTGCACAAAGGCTGACCCTTTCGTCAAAAAAAAGAAAATGCAATTAGGTGCTTTCTATGGCAGAAGAACCGAGAGAGAATAATGAAGTAAAAGAGTAAGGTTCAAATTTACTGGTCTTAAAGGAAGGCCCAGGGGTCCTATGGTGGCCATATCTGCTTGGTTCTTCAGTTTTGGGTGATGGTACTTGCAAGAAGTTCCATATTTGCAGCTCCCAGTTTTCATATAATATTGGCATTCTGGTTGGTCCGGCCTCTCAGGTAAACTTAGTGGCATGCTGGAACCTGGCTGTTCTTGATGTCTGGAGTTGGCTATCTTACTGGGCACAAGCATATCGGTAGAAGAAATATCATTCATACTGCCCTGGCATGCATTACAAGCTGGCATAAGATGTCGACAGATATAAACTAACCTTAAAATGTGCCACGACATGAATGAAAAAGTGACAAGTATAGGAGATTGGCTTTCATATGTAAATTACGAATCCTTCTAAGAAATAATTGTTTACCAGTGATTCTCAATCATAGCTAAGGGAATAATGAAGCATATGAGACCACGTATTGTTGTACCATGACCAAATTAGTGGGTTACTGAACCCATATAATGCTCATGAAGGTCTCAAAATATTTAGAATCCCAACTTAAAAATTTCTAACAGTTCCATTTAGTAAATAGTGGTATAGATAGACCATCATGCCTAGTTTCATGAAGTAAAAGAAGAATATGCATAAATTTGCAAAATTCCCAGGCAAGCACTGAGGCCTATATTGTTGTTACGTGGCAAGTGGTCCTTATTTTCTTATGACAAGTGAGAAAGAACCATAAGAGTCATGTTTTTAGGGTGCAATAATAAGCCACATCCTTCGAATGCTTCTGGGAGTGCCAATGGAAGCACATACCATCATGATTAGTCCTAAAACAAGAATCACTAAGATTTCTCAAAAAGATGTGCTAGTGATAAGAAAAAGATATATTGGAATGATTTTTTACAACTGCTTGCAAAAAAGGTAACCAGACCATAAGCACCAACTTGAAGGCTGTTTAAACTCTTTGGATTAGCTTTATATGAATTTGTCAATCTGTAGAACTATTTTCAACTCTTAAAATATTTCTTCACTCTACCCAACAACGTAAATCTCTTATCATCTTTTTTTTTTAATCTTAATTAGCGGGGGAGCATCCTCTCAAAGATATGCACATATAATCTTAATGACTCCTTATTACTTATCTTCTATTTTAAGTAGCTTATGGCTCCTCTAACATGACATTCTTCACAAATCCTTGTTTATTTTTCAAAAAAACAACACTACTAAAAGCAACTGGTAATTTTTTTTATTAAATTCACAAGTATCATCACATTCACAGCATTTCTCCCATCTCACTCAACAGTTCTTTGATCATTTTATATCCAAAAGCCACCAATCTGCCTCGTGCATCCATCCCTAACTAAGTGGCCTCTTTATTTCAATTTCAATTCAACAATTGTTTTGTTCCATATACCCTACATAAAAACACTGATCAAGCTATTATATTGCCTTCCATCTACCTTGATTGAGCCCTCATTTTCATTTCCATCTTTGTTGAACTTTGCTTTCTGTACACAATTTTTACTTGTGTCATCGTTTAGACACTGATCAAGCTATTATATTGCCTTCCATCTACCTTGATTGAGCCATCATTTTCATTTCATCTTTGTTGAACTTTGCTTTCTGTACACAATTTTTGCGTGTGTCATCGTTTAGGCCTTTTAGGTTTTCAACCATTTATATAACTTGGCATTAAATTTTTTTTTCTTACGCACTAAACAATATTACCTCCAAATCTCCTGCTTAAAAGTAGCAACACGTGCGCATGTATAGTAAAAAGACTGTATTCACAGCATGCTGCAACTGTGAATGGAAATTATTTAGTTGCACAAGAAGTATTTTGTGTTTATCTGATACCGTCTACATAACTCATATAATATTTTTTAAATATGTACCTTAAGAGGAAGATTCATGGAACTAATATAATCAAACTTCACTTGTAAAACTTGAGAAGAAAATCTACTTGCTGCTGTTGGTTTTGCTCTCTATAGCCACCTGGCATTCACATGCATTTTGTACCCATACACCTTGCCCAAGGACAATACATGGCAGCCATGACTAACTCCTTATGGCAAAAAGAAAGTGCATAACATATGCACATAGCCGGGCACAGATATGGCCTCGGCATGAGACTTCAAAATTGGTGGGCACTTTACGACATTGTATGGTCACCCAGACAATATTGTCTCAAAACGTTTCTTTTTGTTTCCTGAACGAGACAATTTGCTTTAGTTATTGAGATTGTAACATTTATACTGAATGTCGGTCATTTCCCAAGTACGTTATTTATACAATTTAGTGCCTGCTTATATTGTTTCTAATACCTAATATGGATGACTAAGATGGAATGGAATGAAGTCCTTGTGTTGCTCAAACTTGTCAGTGCATTCATTACTTTGCTCCAATGAAATTAACTATAATGTGGTATCTTACAGTTACATGACTAACCTGTTGCCCCTGCTACCTAGATTGCCAGCAAGCATTTCCTACAGAAAAAATCTTTCCATTTTTTTCACATATACATAACTTGTAGTAATAAGAATGCCTTTAGATAGAAAGTTAAAAGCGATAATATTAGCATATTTTGTATGATTAAGTGACTGAAATTACAATACCATAAATCATCTTTCTCTACTGATCTGTCAAAGATGGTTCTAAAAGCTGAAAAGGAGTGGCACCAAGTTATATATAAGTCAAAACCTAAAGGGTGCATCACATTGCAAATGCATGGAGAGGATGCTAGGAAAAAAAGAACATCTGAAAATTGAATTCTGTAACAAAAAGGTTTAACATCTAAAATTTAAAAGTGCTTCAGAAATATCAGTTAACAGACTAGCTTATATGGAACATGCAAATAAATGTATTACAAAGATTGAACCAGAAGGCATCATATAACATACCAAACAACTATCTAATGTTGACATGGTTTTGTTAAATCTGAAAATAGATATCATTTAACATACAAAGTTTTACTTTTAGTTATAGAGTATGCAGCTACTAACCATGTATGTGCTCCAACCTTGCTGCACAGGCATATTCCCTTGGGAGGGTGCAAGAACAAAAGGTACATAAGCTGGGAGACCTTGCATACGTGGACTAGACACATAAGGAAATCTAGAGAAAGGCCATGAAGAACTTCCACCAATTACAGTTAGCCCCGATGTAGGTGCCATGGAACCAGAATATCCATAGACTGAGGATCCTGTAACAGAGAATGCTGATCCAGGGTTGGCAGGCTGGGGATGATTGAACTTGCAGGCAACACCATATTTACATGACCCAGTTTTCATGTAATGGGCACATTGCTTTTCATCCTGGAAGCCAAATCAAATAAACATTAAACAAAAGTCTCATCAATTAGCTACAGGGTAGAAAAAACCAAGGTTTCAAATCTCAATTATACTGGCCAGTATGGACCAGTTTTTATTGGTCCGTCCAAGCACCAATATGGAAACATGTAGCTCAACACCAATAAAATAGTATTCATAATTTTTATTACTTTAATTAATGATACCAGGTAGTATAGGTCGCTATACCGCCCAATATATTGATCCTTTACCGATCTGATAGTTACAGCAACCAGTATCAATCCAAAATTAAAATCATTGTAAAAGTTGATTGTGACATTGACAAGTGAAGATGGTGGAAAGTATATTGAAAGTTTGAATTGTATAAGAGTGCTACAAAGCAATAGATACCTCACGGATAGGTAGACCAAAAACATTCAACTGAACCAGCCGTGTATCATGTTTGTCTCGTGGATGATGATATTTACATGTTATTCCATATTTGCACATTCCTGTTTTCAGGAAAAACTGCAAGAATAATTGAAACATAACCAGAGACTATTCATCAAGTGTCCTTCAATCATATGCTATTTGATGAACTAAAAAAGGCAAACATGAAAAGAAGTTAAATTGGCAGAGTAAAAGAGTCAGCATAGCAGAGTTAAACTGAAACAAACATGTTGGTTTATCTGGATATCAGACAACGGTAAAGAAAAACTATACAACAGTGAGAGAATCATGTTTCAAAGCAAGAGACTAGTAGAAACCCATTGCTGTGCAGATATCTGTTCGGATGCACTTATCCATGCATGGATATCTATAATAATAATAATAATAATAATATTATTATTATTATTATTATCATTATTAATAATATTATTATTAATATTAATAATAATAATATTATTATTATATATGTTACCAACAAGTATTAATCAAATTTTATTTGCCTAAAATGACAAAGCCAGCCATTATTGTTCAGTGGTCAAAACTCCAACTATTGGTGGATAACCATGGTGATAGGTGAAGACCTACAGGTTGCATTTGTATGCAATATTTACGTTTAGATTTCCATAGTTCTTCTTTTGTCACAATTTGTTTCCATGTTGATTATCACATTAAACAGTAACAGACTATATTCAGAACATCCTGTATTTACCAGTCAGATACAAGAAAACACAGTTGTCTAGCCTTTTGAATCTCATCTTTGATGGTCTGTATCCAGAGACACCCTAGAACATATGAAGAAATAACAGGTTTATGCTCATGTATCAACTAATTACAGAAGCGCAGTCATCCTTTCAGAAACTAAATGAATGATAATACTCATTAAATAGAGGAAAATAAGAGAAAACCTTTAGTGAATCTCTTAGAAATGATAATCCAATGAGATGATTATTATTGATGAAAGGTATCATTTAGCAAAGATAATCATGGCTGGAACCACAAATCCTTGAAACTATATCAAGTGAAGAACTAATAGCATCAAGTTGACGAACTTTAAAATATGAAACATTGCATGAGAGAAAGCTTGACGCGATATGAAGTAAAAAAGGAGTTTGCAGCAAGAAAATTGCATATTGTCTTGCATTAACTAAGATATTTGAAAAATAATATCAAATTAAAAGAAAGAAGTTATAATAGATCCGAAAAAGTGTCAAGTACTGTCAAACCACTTATTATAAACCAAACTAGAGAGATACACCAAAATGCATTTGGTTGATTCTCTTGAAATCGACTCATTTTTCTACTCATGTAGTTGTTGCGTCAATATGCACTAAGTAGCATATAATAAAATCTTCCTCATAAAGAATAATTTGGATATATAAAGGAAAGGCATTGAGCTTGGGAAATCAAGTGGTCCAATAAAGTTGTGTTTACATATTTCAGATCTCTCTTAAGCATGCTTATATCAACAAGTCTGTATTTATGTACATCGATGAGCCGACTCATGCTCCAGATGGTTCCTGGAGAACATGTTTTAGAGAAAAAAAAGAAAAAAATGTTAGACAATTAGACATTATCTATGATCATCTGCTCCATATCTATGTCTTGCTACCATGAATGCCTATTCGATATTTAATGAACAAGAGCTAACACAATGCTAAATTATCCAGAAATGTCATACTTCATTGTTTGACAAGTACCTAAACCATCACTGAACATACCACAAAGTTGCTATCACGGTTCATTGATGGTTAACTAGTTCAAACATGTCTCAACTACATCTAAGTTGAAATTCTGATTCATGACATCACATAAAATCTTCTAAAGTAAAATGAAGTGTTATGGGGGTGACTAATTACTTTCAGATCCCATTTTTATATGCTTATTTTTTATTTAATATGATCAAGCAGGTCATGGCCATGGTCATGGTTCTTCAGAATTCTTTTGGTAATGGCATCTTCTGTACCTAAATGCTATAGCTGCAAACGATTCAGGACATCATTATGTCCTCTAACTCTCCTTTATGTCACAGGCAACATACCAGCCTAAGTTCTACTATTTTGCTCTAACAACACTTCCACAAATAGCTGCAAGAGAAATGCCATAATTAGAAAATGTACTTTCATAACACTGTTACTAGCTTGAGAAATCAGTGCGTCAAACAGCAGCATCTCTGCTCATGAAAGAGCGAACAAATAATCCCAAAACACAGAGTCTACCTATTTTACTCTTTTGAGTCATACAGTAAGCAACAAAAATAGACTTACAGACACATAGCATTCTCAGTGTTTCATTATCCTCAGTTTTATTCTTACTAAAGGTAATGTGCTTTTATAATTTGTAAATGTAATGTTTTCCTACTGCAAAATTTCTAATTTAGTGATATACTTTTCTGTAGACATTTTTTCCATGTGGTAATGCAACAAGTTAGAGCTTCATTATGAACTCCAATTTATATTTCACACGCAAAGGAAGATCACCTAATGAACAAAAATATGGGTTCTGTAACCAAATGCCATATTTAAATTGGAAAGCAAAATCACTGATGAAGATAATGAACCTGGCAATCAGGTTGACCGTCTCTCTGTGGAAGTTCTCCACTAAACCGAGTGATCTGCAGAAACCAATTAATAACATATAAATCAACAACATGCAATGAAGAGATCCTTTCCTTCTTTCTCCTTTTTGATGAAAACGTGGTAACATGGTTTATCCAAAAATTGAAGACTTAATTGCCATAAATACTAAAAACATCTCAAATTGAAAGCATATGAAGCAAAACTATCCAGAGATATGGCTTTCACCTGTTCATTGTGTGCAGGATGATTATATTTGCACTTGCTTCCATACCCGCAAACACCAGTCCTCAAATAGTAAAGACAATCTGGCTGGCCGGGGCGATCAGGATACTGATTCAGCTGCCCGTCAGCTCCCTCTTGGACATCCTCGATAGTTAACTGCCACATAGCTCCTGCGATCAAGAAACACCACAACTAATTAACCTCGTTTCGTTTTATTTCCCTGCTATAACCCACCCAAATCAATCATCTGCATGCCTGTCCAAAGAAAGTCAATGGAATCAAATTGCACATGCCTAACAAAAGACCGATCAACATGACATTAGAGGCATCAAACAGTAAAGAGCGAAGAAGGAAACGATAAAAGAGGATCGAACAAAAAACCAGAAACCACCTTCAATGTTGTCGGGCGAGGCATGGGAAGAATTGGGAACAGCATTGTGCCTGACGTCGGACATCATCGGAACCAGCGATCGGAACCCAAAACCCTATCGCCACCAAATTAAACTTCACTACAACTAGCCAATCATACCCAACCAAATCCACGGTTTCCCTTCTAATCACCGGATCGATCGCCACTCCCTACACCTCCGATTGGCTATCGGCGGGGCTCACCGACCGATTGGGGCCTCCGGCAGTCGATTACGGGCGCAGGGACCGACCAAATCCGCGGTGAATCCAGGGGTTAACCGGCTTCGCTCAGCCTCCCGAATCCGAAGCGGAGAAGGAGACAAGATTGGCTCTCCGACAACGACTTGGATCTCGATGGATCAATCGGGGCGATCTCTCTCTCCCCCTCCCTCTTATTCTATTCTGCTCATTCTTTACCGGGATGGAACCCGAGAAGGAGATCGAAGCAAGAAGGACAGGGTATTTATTCCTTTTTAATTAAATTATATTATATCGTCATTAACTATAATTAAATGCTATTATTATTTCTTCGCGGGTAGGTTTAGTTATACTGTCGATTAATGTTGTTAATTAGTTAAATGGAAGAAGTTAACCCCGAGTTGTAACGCTCGAGAGAAGGAGGCAAGCGGGCCCCGCAAATTCAATCCACTCGGACAGCACGTAAGCTCGCGGGTTGCTGACGGCGGGTGGCAGAAATTTCCCACGTACGGATCAGTTGGCGACTTAATTGGATTAAAAACGTGTTAAGAAGGGAACCCATCGACCCACGCTACGTCAATACGCGTGACTCGTACCCGCTTTACGTGGGAGCAGGGAGACCGTCGGATGGGGGAACCGCGAAAGGGGTGATTTCTTCTGGTGATGGGACGTGGTTCCGGGCGTGGGAAGTGGCGCGTGGCTGTAGCACCGCCCGGTTAGTGAAAGGGACGCTTTCGGCGGCGTATTCCCGCGGGAAGCGAAGGCGTGGGGGAAGGGCCGGCGCTTACGTCAGCCTATGTGGCTCCTTGGACCTCACTACATCCCGATCAGCTGTCTTCTTCGCAACAGCAAACAGATTCTTTGGCCACTTGACACGTGGGCCTATAAAGACCCATGACTAAAACGAGTTTACCTTCACTTTTCAATTTAATATATATATATATATATATATTTATTATTCTAAATTAAAGACGACATGACCCTTTCGAGGAAGTGCTTTCTACTGGCTTTCAAGGTTGCAGCAGCTACAGGTGGAGCAGATGGGAAGGAAGGAGCCGCATCTGGGACTCCATCGATTGAGAGTACTGTTAAGGTGTGCAGACATGAGTCAAGAACTCATGCTTGTGACTTGCTATCTCGCGTCCATGTCTCACAGAACAGACGTAATTTTCATGCCTGTCTGTCTTGACTCTCACGGCTGTTGTCCGCCTTAGTGGGAGGAAGGCAGAAGAAACGTCGGTCTTCCCGGTGGCGTTAAGATGAATCGAAACAAAGAAGAGCAAAGGGAAGTCAAACCGTTGCTCCGACAGGGCAGAACAGAGAGTCAAACTGTACTTTCCGGGTAAGCAGTCGAGCTTGGATAGTCGCGCAAGGAAGGTTCGTCATCCCGTTCTTCGATCCAAACCAAATAGGAGAAGTAGGGCAGGTGGCGGTCTCCGTACCTGCAACGATTGTGAAACATGCATCTGGAAGACTGACTCTTTGGTTCGAGGGAGGACAGAACTATGACCTGTCCTTGGACCTTTAGTGTGTCAGATTCTTGGAGGGTTCTCCAGGTTTGACCACCATAATCTTTGCTTTCTTCATGATCTTGGAGGAGGAGAAGACCCACACGTATTACCGATGTCAGTGTGTTTGTGTTAGAGGAAGTTGATATGTCATGTGTCAGTCTCCCTTATTATTATGGTGTTGAACACAGGATGATGAAGTCCACAGTAGCCGCCAGAATTTTCAGTGCTGGCAGAAGTAGGCAGGTGATCTATTTTAGTCATCTGCCATGGAGGAATCAAAATGGAGCCAATGGTTAGTCCACAACAGTACAGAGAAGGTAAAGAAGCATGCGTTCCTCATTTCCTATTCTAATTCGGATGCATCGACATGGTCACATTGGAGTCAATGGAAGAAGCCATGCTCGGTGAGCAAATTGGGCGATAAATAGGCGGTGGATCAAAATGGCCACCGATTACTGAGCCCCATCTCCCTCCCTCCCTCCCTCCCCTTCGATCGATTCGCTTGTTTGTGGTGATGGAGAAGGTAGGAGACACGAGGAGCATGTCAAGGAGGCTTGTTGCTTTGGTCCTGTTGTTGCTTCTGCTTCCCACTACCTCCCGAGCCGCGTCGGAGTACAGGGAGGCCCTCGCCAAGAGCCTGCTCTACTTCGAGGCGCAGCGCTCCGGCCGCCTCCCCTACGACCACCGCGTCTCTTGGCGCGGTCACTCCGGCCTCACCGACGGTCTCGAACAAGGGGTCAGTGGCCACTCGTTCGGTGATGATGCTGATCTCGTGTTCGTCTTCTCAAGCTGCTGAATTGCTGCAGGTTGACTTGGTTGGAGGATACTACGACGCAGGGGACAATGTCAAGTTCGGGTTGCCGATGGCGTTCACCGTAACGATGCTGTCGTGGAGCGTGGTGGAGTACGGCGGCGATATCGCGGCGGCCGGAGAGCTGAAGCACGCGTTGGAGGCCATCAAATGGGGGACTGACTACTTCATCAAAGCCCACACGCATCCTAACGTTCTCTGGGCGCAGGTACGTATTGCGACACATCCGGTGACGACGACTTCCATCTCCATGGAGGCAAACCATGAACGAGTCAGTCGTCTTCTCGTTGGATTAGGTCGGGGACGGCGACACCGACCACAGCTGCTGGCAAAGGCCAGAGGACATGACGACCTCGAGACAAGCGCACAAGATCGACGAGGAGCACCCGGGGTCGGAGGTCGCAGGAGAGACGGCTGCGGCCATGGCGGCGGCGTCCATAGCGTTCAAGGAGACCAATCCACATTACTCTCACGTCTTACTACACCACGCTCAACAGGTCGGCTTCAGCACCGCTCGTGTGTGATGCCTCCACGACCAGCTTCTGATCGAAGAATCCTTCTTCTGGGGTTGCAGTTGTTCGAGTTCGGCGACAAGCACAGGGGGAGGTACGACGACAGCATCGGGGCGGCGAGGAGGTATTACCCGTCGGGGAGCGGCTACGGCGACGAGCTGCTGTGGGCGGCGCTGTGGCTCCACCGGGCCAGCGGGAGGGAGGAGTACTTGAATTACGTGCTGGACAACGCATACGACCTGAACGGTGCTACGTGGGCGATCTCTGAGTTCAGCTGGGACATCAAATATGCCGGTGTTCAGATTCTTGCTTCCAAAGTAAACCCTCCTCTCTCTTTCTTCTTGTGATGATGATGATCATTGATCCATTGATAGGAAATAACAACACTAATCACAATCAATTTGACTTGAACTCATAAATTCCTACAAGTTTGGCTATTGTTGACAAAACTACATTGCACCAACTAATTGGATTGTCGTCATGTTGTGGAAGAGAAGGGAAATAGGAATTTGGTCAACCAAAGCCTGAGGTGCAGTTTGACCTTAGACATGCAATGATGGGGTGCAGTTAGGTAGGGTATGGAACTTTGTGTTCTGTTCTGATGCACATAGTCTTTGATTACATCATGTTTGAAATTGGATCTGAGGATGGTCAAAACCATATCCCAATTCTCCAAGTTCTCTTGGCAAGATGACAAACCCTAGTTGCTTGTTTTCTGTTCTTGATGGAATGAGACATTTAAACGAACACTTTGTCACAGAGAAAGGAGCCCCAAATAGTTGTGTTCTTATCGATAATGATGGCTTCTAACTCTTAGTTGTGCTGTGGCTTTAATGCTACTACAGCTGTTGATGGAGGGAGGAAGAGATCTACGAGAGGAGCAAGTGAGCATATTGGAGCGGTACAGAGCAAAAGCACATCACTACTTGTGCTCTTGTCTCAGCATGAACGACGACGATAGCGGCAGCAACGTGGCCCGCACACCCGCCGGCCTCCTCTTCGTCCGCCGGTGGAACAACATGCAGTACGTGGCGGGTGCCGCGTTCCTCCTCGCCGTCTACTCCGACTACCTCGCTGACTCCGGGGAACTCCTCCACTGCCCGCGGGGCTCCTCCGGCTCCCAGGACCTTCTCTCGCTCGCCAAGTCCCAGGTGGACTACGTCCTGGGGTCCAACCCCAGGGGCATCAGCTACCTGGTGGGGCACGGTGGCAGGCACCCGAGGCGGGTGCACCACAGAGCCGCTTCGAGTGTGTCCTACAAGGTGGACCGGGCGTTCGTCGGCTGCACGCAGGGGTTCGACGAGTGGTACGGCCGGGGGGGCGATAACCCGAACGTTGTGGTGGGAGCGCTCGTCGGAGGCCCCGACGACAAGGACGAGTTCAGCGACGTGAGAGGGAACTACGTGCAGACGGAGGCATGCACGTACAACACGGCGCCCATGGTTGGAGTCCTTGCAAAGCTCAGTGCAAAGCTGGAAGAGCAGCAATGACTTGACTGTTGAGAGGAGCACAAATATTTCTTTTCTTCTTTGGTTCCTTAAAGAGAATAGAAGTTCAAATGTAAAGATAGAAGAAATATGATACTCGCTTTGATCCGACAACAAATATGAACGAGAGATACATATACTAATGCTACATAGTCTCACATGGAATATGAGGGCAATCAAAGTATGAACATTGGTGAGGCATCTCATGGGCAGGAAGATGAATGCAAGTGAGTGGATCAAAGAAGATTCCTCATTCGCATGTCAATCCAATTACCATTGAAATGAAAATAGTCAACGATGTGGAATATCTCAGGTCACAGTGGAGGACAATGCCATCAAAAGATCCAAGGAACAGTGTCCCACTCTCCACGGAGTAGTTGTGAGGGGATTGTGATGGATTTGACAGATCTGATCTTCGTATCCTCACACGATAGAAATTGAAATCCTGGATTTGATTCTTATATCACTTTCGTTTAAGAAGAGTTAGATCAACATCTCCCACTTAACGTTATGGCCTCTCGTGAATTGTTGTTGACCATGGAGGTCGATAGAAATATTCCGAATGATCTCCCGTGAACTATTATCAACGGGGATCGATATATCATAACCACCGTCACATCATTGCCTAGTAGAGGGTGATTCATCCTTTTTCATCCATATCAATGTCTATGGGGTGACTAGTTGATGGAGAAGGATTGATTATCAAAATATTTCCTATCAATCAAAGATGTTAATATCACAATCAACATGACAATTAGTTGACAGAGATTTGCCAAAAAAAAAAAAAACAAACAAACAAACAAAAGAACAAAAAGATCCCAACAAGCATATGATGTGTATCTCATTCAATATGAAGTGGCACCAATGAGCAACAAAACTTGGCTTGACAAAACTTGTCTGCTGCTTAAACAAGTTCATATAACAACAGGAACCAATCAAAAGTACTTGGCATATGCAGACATTTCTTTTAGATAAACAAAGCTTCTTACTTCAGTGGTTTGTATGTTCATCATGTCATGGAAGGCAAATAAAATTTAAAGCAGTCTAGCCCTAATCTTTGGGTCCAAGATTTTTACAAGCATGTCATAGTGGTGCAGATAATCATCGAGTTTTAGCAACTGCAATTGTCTTTAAATGGTAGGAACTGACATTGCTGCTATGCATCGAGTTATAGTTTCTGAATGACAACTGAATTAGCAAGGCCGGCTTCCTCGATCGTCTTGCTCGGATCATTGAGCTGCTTGGGTGGAAAACCAACCGTTTGTAGCTGGTAAGAACTTGGTGCCCCGGGCCTTGATGCATCGATGAAAGACCGTATATTTGCTACGGTGTGTTGGGTGTTGAAACGCGCAATCATCCTGGTCCCGTCCGCCAACCTCAGCTGCATGGTAGTAGATGGCTTAGATTCGTCAACGGCCAGGCCTGTGGACGATGAGGGAGTACTACTGGATGCTGTGGCAGTGTCAGCAAGCTCACTGCCAGAACTGTTTGAGGATCCACTTCCTAGCGTCCTACCTGCGCCCTGAAATGGAGCAAGGCGTCTCGCAGGTTCCTGCCAAAGAGAAATAATCAGGAATCCTGGGCTGCAAGAAAATAATGAGGTCAATCTGAAGGTTTACGTTACACATACAGGACAATTTTCTGCCCTCCTTACGAGATTGACATGTACCACGGACCTCCTATCTGCTGGCTCGAGCTCTTTTGGGCATTCAGACTTCATAATGCTCTGCACAAAAGCCACAAAGATTGCAACATCTTAAAATTGGATTAGGATATAGGAGAATAAGTCATCTAACTTTTCACTAAAGCAATCAAGCAACATTGATTTAGCAACAAGTTTATACTTGCTTAAATGAATGGATGCAGCAGATGCCTAAGAGAACCCATGAAGCAACTAAACACGAGAACTTGAAGATACAATAAATCAAGATAAGATAGATGGCAGTACCAAAATAAAGCAAAAATAAATTTGTTCCCTAAAAAGTTATAAAGAAAGTTTTCCTGAAGGATATGCTCATCTTTGTTTCCAGTAAACGAACTCAATAGATCTAAATTTAACGACACTGATGTGTACAATGGATAAACAAACTCTTCAACAAAGTTGATCTCCTATAAGAATCTATTAATTTAATCTTTACCAATGTGCAGGTCCAACTAATTGTGCCCACAAAAATTGACAACTTCAAGAACGGTAAGAGGGGACATGTCTGGTCATCTTGATGAGGACCAAGAGACCATGAAACTTCAAATTGGAGGCAAGAAGACATTTTACAAGAGATTGTAAATAAATTTTACCGCAAATTCCAAATGTATTTAAGTTGCATATCCAGAAAATCTAACTAGCACTCGAGCAACTAAAATTGAGGGCTTTACACCAGTTATAAATTTACATCATGAACAATAATACTATCAGACTATTGAAAAAAAGTAGTGGTATTCAGTTCACCAATAATCTGAACATGTTAAATATCAACAGAAGAAATAATAAACCATACTAGGGAAAGCCAAAACCAAGCCACTGCATAATCACAAACAATCCATAAGCACTGTGGTTCTGCTTGAAGGTGAATTCCCCAGAACAGTCGAATCCTTATTAGGTGAAATCTTCCTGCTATCTAATACAAGACAGCCAAAGAGATTGACATCGATGTAGCAAGAACATAAATCATGCTAGAACATATGTAAACTAAATCCACTCTAGGTCCAATAATTCATTGTCCAGTATATAAACTTTACATGGGTCATATCGTATTAACATGACTAACAAAACAAAATAGAATAAAAGTATGCATGATTGACAGAATGAACAGCAGAATTTCATTAACTTGGAATGAAGAATGTGAAAATCCAGTACCTAGAAAACTTATGCTGTGGAACATGAATGAGTTACAAATAATGTTACCTCTAAGAAGGCTGCATTTTCAGGATCATCAAACCTCCTCAATGGACCATCATTAACAGTAAATCCACATTATGACCATGTTTTGATGGATCTTGAACCAGCATCCCACTGCATAACTGACTATGTTATCGTCAAACTGAAAAAATCTCACGAGAAATAAAGCTACTATTTTTCTACCAAAAGTAATCTGTAATTCAGAGAGATGGACCTCATACAAGTTTACTTTTGTTCATAATACATGGTTAACTAGTGATTTTGCTAAAATGTTCACATGTGAAGAAATAAGAACATCATACCTATAATCATTTTTCACATACAACATAGTAAACGAAGTTAGCATTTAGCATAACAGAATTTCACATTTTGAAAGTTAGCTAACATATTAATATTTTGTAGCTTTATCCACTGTATAAACCATGCCACTGATCACTAACATGATCTTTGATGTAAAATGAAAGAAGATAAAAATTTTAAACTGGTTTCCAGATCTTAAACATCGAGAACATCAGTAATGCTCAAATGTATTTACCTTCTATCGTGTTCATATCACTTTAAACCATTATCCTTTATTCTATTCACAATTGAAATTTGAAACTATGCCTATTTGTTCCCATAATGTATGTATACTTTATTTTCCCTTTCCCAATAACTTCAACTTCACTCATCCATCTCGGTACAGTCATCTCAGCATCAATCTCATTGATACAAAATAAAATGGTCACAATTCCAACCTTATGGAAATTCAACCACCACAAAACTCAAAGCTAATTATTATGGGAATACATAGATAGCATCAGTAAACCTACAATTATTTCTGTTACAACAGCAATGCAATTATGTCTCTATAATCCAATAAATAGGTCTTAAGACTCATCAAATATGTCATGCAAAAATAAATCTGATTCGAACGAGGCACTAACTATCCTCTCTATTTGATACGAGGAATTATTTTCTCCAGCAATAGAATCAGCATCCAATTTAAGGGCGCGAACCAATCCACCACAGAGCGGAAAGTGGCTCTCCTGATCTCGAGAATTCCCACGGACCCTATCCAACTAATATGCTTCGGACATTAAAATAGACCTACTCTACCAGAAGTCTACCGGAGAATTCGCAGTGAATTAACAGGGGTCGGAAGGGAAGTGAAAGCAGCGGCGTGATCATCGATCGTATCACCACGATGAAGAAATCAAGGATCATGAGGGTGAGAGATCAACCTCTTCTCGCCGCCAGTGTAGTACTCCTGAGGCCCGTCGGAGTCGCTATCGGAGCCGTGGTCGGAGCTCCGATTCAGATCCGCGAGGGTCCGGATGGTCGGCCGGTTCCCTAACGGCTTCTTGTTGCCTCCCCTAGAACCCATCGCTGCAGGAAGAGGAGGACGACGCGGAGCGGGTCGCTGAAGGCGGAGAGGCGGTGGCAGTAGAAAGCACAGTTGGAGGCGTGCAATTGATCTTCTCCGTCTTTGTCGACGGCTTTAATGGGGGAGTTTGAGACGCCGACGATGGTTTCGAACTTGAAGTATCCACCGTCCCTTCTTGGTAGATCTAATATCCGACGGTGGAGAATCCCCGGCTCCGATTGCCATTTTGTTTACGTTGGGCGACCTCGTATCATTCGAGCAAGACTTTACTAACAATTTGCATCATACCAAAGGGCTTACCTTATTTTTAATGGATAGTTTAAGCAGGACCCACCGTGTGCCCCACATAAGGAACATTGCAGTGTGCCACATATAATTACCATTGCTTCCTCCATTATATATATATATAGACATTTAAAATCATGGAAAATTCAACAATGATTTAAATAAATATTATTGAGTTTCTTTTTTCCTTGATAATTTCCATTAAGGTCCAGACAAATTAAGCATAGAAGAGAAAATTTAGACAAGTAAAAAAATAATTTTTTTTTATTGATGATGGTGAGTGTTTCCCAAATTTGTGATAGATAACTAATAAAAACTATGAAATTAATGAATAACTGAAAAATGATTGACTAATTTTAGATTTGTTTGATTCAATGAATAATGGGAGGAATGATTTTGTCAAAGGTTAACCAATAGATCAACAAATCAGAACACGAATTTAATATTTTTAATTATATATATATATATATTTAATTATATATATATATATATATATATATATATATATATATATATATATATATATATATATATATATATATATATATATATATATATATATATATATATATATATATATATATATATATATATATATATATATATATATATATATATATATAGGGGTAAAATATACTATTATTAAACATTTTAAGCATAAATATTTCAAATAACTCCAAAAGAAAATAATGGTGGTTAAATTTAGAATTAATTTAACACAAAAAATATCTTGAGCCGTTGAGATCTCATCCAACGATCCTAATAAAAGGGTGATACGAACCGTGGCTTATAAATGACCACCACGCGTTTGCGTCCGTCTGCGGCCGGTCGCTCTTCGCATCTCCTCCTCAGCCCCGTCGCCTGTTTCCATGGCGTCTTCCACCCTTAAACGTTGGTTGAGGCCCGAGGTTTGAGTTCGATCTCTTGTGCTCTTCTCGATCATCTGATGCGGTTTCGCCTGTCGTGATGATGATGGTGGTGGTTGTATTAGGTCTACCCGCTGTTTGCGGCGGTCGGGGTGGCGGTGGGCATCTGCGGCTTCCAGCTTGTCCGCAACATCTGCATCAACCCGGAAGTGAGGTGGGTTTCCTTGTTCCTCCGCCCGATCTTTTCGATCAAAGATCGGGTTTCTCCTGATTTGACTACCTCTAAATCGATCCCCCTTTGCGCTTGTTCGTGTCGTGATCTGGATCCATCCAGTTCTTCTTCGTTCATCTTGTTCTATGTGGAACTTCTGACCGACAATTGCCCGACCCAAGTGTTGGTTCCTGATTGAGATCTGTCAGTTTGATGTCTTCCAAGGAAGAACAAAAGCTTTAATTTGAAAGACAGGATTGTACTTGGCCGAATTTTACACCTAATGTTTGATTTGAGATGGTTGATTAGATCGAAAACATCACCTAAGATTGGTGGGAAAGAGGTTTGGAGCATCAATTGATGTTTATGCACTTGCAATGGCTTACAAATTTAGGTGATTTCAGATGAGTTCGGTGTAAGGATTTCTCTTCTAGTTGGCTAAATCCTTTTAGATGTGGATTTGCCACAACCCACCTTGAAGCCATTAACTTGATAGGTCCAATGTAAGGATTTCTCTTCTGGTTGGCTAAATCCTTTCAGATGAGGATTTGTCACAACCCAACCTGAAGCTTAACTTGATAGGTCTAATTGAAGGATTTCTCTTCTGGTTAGCTAAATCCTTTTAGATGAGGATTTGCCACAACCCACCTTGAAGCCATTAACTTGATAGGTCCAATGTAAGGATTTCTCTTCTGGTTGGCTAAATCCTTTCAGATGAGGATTTGTCACAACCCAACCTGAAGCATTAACTTGATAGGTCTAATTGAAGGATTTCTCTTCTGGTTAGCTAAATCCTTTTAGATGAGGATTTGCCACAACCCACCTTGAAGCCATTAACTTGATAGGTCTAATGTAAGGATTTCTCTTCTGGTTGGCTAAATCCTTTTAGATGAGAGGATTTGTCACAACCCAACCTGAAGCATTAACTTGATAGGTCTAATGAAGGATTTCTCTTCTGGTTGGCTAAATCCTTTTAGATGAGGATTTCTATTCTGCCTAGAACTCTCAATTTCATATGCATATATGATGAGATCCATTCTTTGAGATTTTATTCGATAACCTAATGTGAAGTATTCTATTGAGTACTATGAAATTTTTAGCTGGCACGACTGATCTCGTTTGGGATTCTGATATGCATTTTGTTGTAATGCTATAAGGCTACCTTACGAATTTTCGTTGCATGCTTCCTATGTTACTTCCTTGCAGTCACCCTTCTAAGTTATCATTACATGCAAAAGTGCAAGAAAAAACTAGAGTGAACCATAAGAAGATCCTGATTTTTTTTTTTAACTTGATTGATCTGCATATATGAGGAATTATCTAAAGTCGTTGACCAATGGTCAAATATTCTAGTTGTGATGTGCCTAGTCTCTTATGGGCTTCTTATGTGCATTTTGCTTGTAAACCATATGCTACCTTGTCAAGTTTCCTGGCTTGCTTTCTCATGTTTACTTCAATCACGTCTCTAAATCATCATGCCTAGTCTCTTATGGGCTTCTTATGTGCATTTTGCTTGTAAACCATATGCTACCTTGTCAAGTTTCCTGGCTTGCTTTCTCATGTTTACTTCAATCACCTCTCTAAATCATCATGCCTAGTCTCTTATGGGCTTCTTATGTGCATTTTGCTTGTAAACCATATGCTACCTTGTCAAGTTTCCTGGTTTGCTTTCTCATGTTTACTTCAATCACCTCTCTAAATCATCATGACATGCACAAGTGCAAAGAAAAACTAGGGTGAAGCACAATAAGACCCATACATTCATCAGTTGATATTGTTACTAATTACTTAACCAGTTGGTGAGCATTCTAATTGGTGAAAATAACCTCGTCTTTTCTCGGGCTTCTACTAGTGCATTCTGTTTGTGGACGTTATGGCGTCAACAGTGAAGTGTTTTTTTTGTGATTTCCAGAGTTAGCAAGGAAGGCAGGGCTGCGGGAGTGCTGGATAACCATGCGGAGGGAGAGAAATATGCAGAGCATAGTCTCCGAAAATTCGTCCGGAACAAAAACCCAGAGATCATGCCAGCAATCAACAATTTCTTTACTAGGCCGGAAACAGAGTGAAGCATTTCAGGAGGATCAGCTCAAAGTGATAATAAAACCCTTGTTCGAAACCATGGATATTGGGTCATGTTTGTTTGAGATCGCACTGTGTTCTCAAAGACAGTGTGTGTCATTGATTTATAATATTCAGTAGTTTCTGATAACTTCAAAGCTTCAATTTGAAGCTTAAATTAGTATCCTAACATCCGAATGTTGGGAAGCCAAGATTGCAGTAATAATGGATGCCTTAAAATTGCTCAAGTCATCAAGAGTTCAGATTTTATTTTATGTTCTTCTGAATTTGTTATTTTGAGGCTTTATGGACTTTGCTAAGGCATCAATTCAGATATATCCAACTTACAATGCACAGTGCATTTTTAGATTGTTTTTTTACATCTGGAGCCATAATAGAAAAAGTCAACTTCATATGATAAGATACAGCTTCTACATGTCCAATAGAATTTTTCATATAAGCTTCCAGACTTCTAAAGATACACATGCATCAAGCTCCAAATAAGCTCCAACATATTTATCAAGCAGCACTAAAGAACCTTCATTCCACTGGATAGAAAAGGTAACATTGATGAAGATACAAAACCAACAGAGGGTGGCATGCTAGGGTAGAAAATGTGATAACAACAATGCTGTCCAATGATACAGCAATAGGGTTGGGCACAATCACAGAGCAGGGATGGAAGAATTAGGATGCACATCTAATGCTGGATAGGTTTTTGTTTGACAGATAAAAGGATAGAATGAAGTCAATGAACAGAGAGGGAAGAAAAGAATGAAAGAGGAACAGGATAAGCTTTTTGATAAAGATTAAACTATGTTCATTGTACCAGACAAACTCCCCTTCCTAACATGTCCCCTAAACCCTAAAGCTGAGAATTAATTGTGTATGCTGAGTAGATCTGACCCTTACATGATCTAAACTGCATCAACTGATTCTTCAATGTTTGATTAATCTCATCCTGGAGATCTTGATTCTTCCACTCCATGTCCCATGATGGAAATGTGACAATATGTGAATAAAGAACAATTTAGGGTTTCCTCGTGCATATATGACAGATGTACTATAGCACACAATAACACTAGAATTGGTGTCAAGAAAGATGCATGGTTTATTGTCAATTTGACTACAAAGCTTACCCTTGAGCAATTGCTAAACATTCATCACTTAACTCTTTCCTCAATATGCTGAACCTAAACATGAGCTCAATTCTAAACAGTAGAGAACTGACTGGAATCCATAAGGAATCAACAGCTACTTCATGGATTCCCCATACCTCGGCATATAGAGAAGAAGAAAGAAGAATACAGAGGAAGACAACTCAACCCTGTTGGAACAATAAGGAATCAACTGCTCCATGATTCTCAAAGAACAAAACAAAGAGAACAGGGTGGAAGAAATGTAGAAGAATCTGGAGGAAGAAGACAGGAAGACAACTCCCTGTTGAAATCAAAATCAATAAGGAATCAGCTGCTGCATGGATTCTCACACAGTATAAAGAGAACAGGAAAGAAGGATATGGAGTAGGAAGGTAGGACGACGACAACTGTTGCCAAACTGAAACCTTTCTTAAAAAATGAAAATAAAACTCACTAGTATAACCAATTCTTTCAAAGAAGAATACTCCCATTTAATTTGAGATCCCTTGTATGAATCAACCATTGAAACTGAAGACAACTCCCTGTTGAAATCAAAATCAATAAGGAATCAGCTGCTGCATGGATTCTCACAGAACAGTATAAAGAGAACAAAAAAGAAGGAATGTAGAAGGATATGGAGTAGGAAGGCAGGACGACGACAACTGTTGCCAAACTGAAACCTTATCTTAAAAAATGAAAATAAAACTCATTAGTACAGCCAATTCTTTCAAAGAAGAATGCTCCCATTTAATATGAGATCCCTTGTATGAATCAACCACTGACATGTCTAAATAACTGAAATTGTAGGACTCTGTCAAGAATGTAGGCCAATCAAATGAGAATTTTTTGGTGGAATACATTTCCTCGATGGTTGATTCCTACTAAGACACTATACCTATCATATGAATCTTACCAGTCTCACATTTTCAATAAAATTCTGAAGATGTCTAGAAATATGTATTTTTTGTGTTTTTGGAAAGCAGAACTAAATGGAAATTAATTAGACATAAACTTGGCTCAATAAATAGAATTAAGCTAGCTCACCATCTCTGAAGCCAAATGCATGTAAGAGGCGAAATACTGGAAACAGCTCGACAGATTCGTTCACAGCCTGAATGCGCCTCCGACTCCATCACTTTTCTTCACCTTTCGGAAGGCAATGTACACTATAACAGAAACATGCGGCTACGCTGCATGTACAAAAGCATTAGGAGATAGGAAGACCACTAGAAAAATCATTCACAGTACCAATGTAGGAACACAACCAATAAGTTCCTAGCATCATTTAGAAAAAAAAAAAAATGCAATGATGCAGTGTGACGGATGTGTTCCACAAATATATTAGTAGAAACCAATCTACAAAATAGAACTCAATAAAACAAATATCGAAATGATCTTCCCTGTATAAAATCAAAAGCAATTATAAGAGAATGTTCAAACTTCAACCTACAATGATTAGCAGATTGTAACAGTTTTTATACATGATAAAATCTATCTGTCCACACACATAGACACATCCATGTGAATGAAGCAGAGCATGTTAACTGCACTAAGCTGGCAAAATCAGTTCTTATAAGCCCAAACCCTATGCCCATATTCACATGGCTTTCCTTATGAGAAACTTCAACATATGCTCTATAACAATGAAAACACAATAGACCCATAGCTCCTTAAATGAGAATACTCACTAGAGAGAACGGAAGAAGTACTGTAAACTCTCACCCTAAGTTCTTGAACTCATGCTACAAGAACGAGAGAGGCGGAGAGTCGAGGGTGGCATTCCTCTCACGGTGCCCACCTCACCACCCACCGCAGGAGCATAATGCTTCCTGCACCCGGGGCACCGCCCGTCTACCTCAAGAATCCGCTTGTGGCAGAACAGGCAGAGGCGGAAGCCACAGTTACAGGGGAGGAAGCTCGAGTCAGTCGGGTCAAGGTCCTCGTAGCAGATGGGGCATGAAGATGGTTTGGAGAGGATGCCATGCTGAGCCCACCCAGCTGCGGCGTAGTGCCGCTCCATGCTGGCAGGGAAACTCCGCTGCTTCAAGAGGTTGGGCAGGCTCCGTGGGCGGAAAGCATCATCTGGCCTCCAAGCCCTGTGCACCGCTTGCTTAGCATCCGGCTTTTCCAAGCCCTCACCGCGATCCTTGATCGTGTTGCCGGGTGCTGCGGTAGATTCCGGGATGGTTGCTACGGGGTTCGGGTTGGGTTCATCGGCAGACAGAGCATCAGCAAAGGCCTCCCAATCCTCCACTTCCCCTTTATCTTCTCGTCTCTCCTCGGAATCATCTTCCTCCACTTCGGCATCGCTGATGCTTCTCGAGGAGGAGCCAAAGCTGCTCCCGCTACTAATACTATTGTTAGGGCATCCGGGAAGAGGGCTGCGGTGAGTCGGAGAACCTTCCTCGCTGCCGTGAAAGCTCGATCCATCAAGCCCCACCTCATCCCGATGCTCCTCCTCCTCCTCCTCTTCCTTCGGCCTGCGACCTAACTCCTTCGAGAGCGTCGGATGAGGGAGAGGAGGAGAATCAGAAGGTGCCCTGCTCCGCACCACGCAATCCTTGCTCTTCACTGCAGATCAACAGGAAAGCTACAACAAAATCAAATTTTGACACCAAAAGACCAAAAAATAAAACCCCAAAAGAGAGATCCTTCGATCTCCGAAGGAACTAAACTCAATCCACTCGTTCCCCCCAAAACCCGCTACCGAATCCCTAGCGGCAAACGAATCGGACGGGCACCTTGCGACAGCCACTGCTCGCGCCTCGCATCGAGCTTGCACTGCTTCAATTTCGCGGACCTGTTGGTCTGATCAGCAGAACAAACGGATGAGGCATGCAATTGGCATCGAATCGCACGAATCGATGAGGAGGAAGAATAACCAGTACCCTCTTTCTCCTGCCGATGTCGCGCGACATAGCGGCGTGGGAGCCGTCATCTGAATCCATCTTTCACCCACAAGAAGCTCCTCTCTGTCTCTCGGGGATAGAAGACGGAAACAAAGAGTGTGGATGAGGAGAGGACGAAGGAACGCAGAACGAAGCAAACCGGATAACAACAATGCAAATCGGCATTCTTTCGTTACGACAGCTTAATTGAGGTCCAGACGTGACCAAATGTACAAAATCACCCCTGTAAGGATTAGGATATTACTACTGCCGCATGGTCAGTCCAATAAGTTCGACCGACTCCAACCGCTACCCGTCCGAAGACTGGAAGCTCAAAATGGAGCCCACGAAGGACATGACAAAAGGAGGGTCTTGGCGTACGTTTTAAGGTAAGTATCGATTTCCCTTTGAATACGAGATAAGTAGGATGGAAATGGGTCGGATTCTGAGCGTGATGTTCCTGGAATCTAAACCCGAATCCGATAACAAACAGTAGGGTTAATGGAGTATGGATCAATGTCTCAGATCCGATCGAATGGCTTAACGGATCAAGAAGCGGGGGTCATCACTCGTGTTACCGGGTCAGGTTCGGATCGGGTAGAGCGGGCTATGGGTGCATTGACACTTGTAGGGGCAGTAGTGGCGAGGAGTACACTGTACTGTTTCTTCTATTTATTTTGTTTTGTATTATAGCATGTTTGTGGTAGGTATAATTTTAGATGGTTGGATGACCTGCAAAAAGATGATGTTTAGATGCTTCAAATATATATTTTAGGAACAGATATGGAATTTATTTAGAATTTCCTAAGATAGTAAAAGAAAACAGGAAATGGAAGTTGCCAAACTAATTAGGAATTTTTGTTTTTATAAACAAAAACATCTCTCCATGCTTTGAAGTGAAAGTGAAACAACTTGTCACAGTGAATTAAGCATGCAGCATTTACAATTCTTTCTTGTCCACTTCAAAGGCATTCAAAGCAACTGTTTCATTTTATGTAAATGATATTTTCTGCAATAAAAATGGCATTTTTTGTGTGAGGAAAACATATGTGTTGTGTGTTCTAAAACTCAAACACTACAACTGTTTATATTGTACTGATAGCAATAAACTAAAGAAGGGAGAGTGAATCTACTTACATGGAACACTTAACAAGGACAGCTTCAACTGGAACTCCATCAAGAAAACATAAGCTCAACTCTCTGCTATCAAGAATTTATTGCAGCATGAAAAAGGGTGAGCAGGAAAGTTTGAATCATATTAAACTGGAAAACAACTCTGCTATCAAGAATACAGTTGCATTGTAACCTTGTCACATGAATGACAGGAAGCTAGTTGTGAAGTTCTTTCACGAGCTGTCCTATCTGCATTTAGAAATCATGTCTCCTTTTCTAGAATTAATTTATAAAAAACTGTTGTAAAGCAACACTTATTTTCAATCTACAGAGATGCTAATATGCAATTCAACAGCATGGAAGATAGCATAAAAAGTTGGAATTTTGCAGAATTGCAATTTGTGTAAATGTTCATAATGGTATAGCCACCAAAGAATCATCTTCAAGATGATCTTTAACCAACCGATACAATATGTGCCGGACAGCGGGGACTAGGAAAGCCTGGATGAGAATAATATATATCTCAAAATGGAAGATGGTACATCATAAATAACTAAAAAGAGGAAAAAACAAGGACTGAACTCTGCTGAGATTATCATGGAATATATCATTAACTGTAGCACTGTCTAGTTTTCTTATAATTCTTCTATTTTGCTGCAGCCCTTTTCTATGTTTACATTACAGCTGCCAACATGGTGGAACAGAGATGCATGCTTTGATGTGTTCAAATGTGGAACAAGTTGGAACCTGAGCAGCAATGAAGCAGTCCTGAAAATACTGCAGTGTAAAACTTCCTTCTGGACTCCAGAAATGCACTTTGCATGCGATAAAGCAGTAGATCCATCACCATCTCCTCTCAGACAAGGAAATGAGCTGAAAATAAAAGAGTAGAAAATTAAGCTCCTGAGAATTTTAGATATAATTTGCAATCCAGCAGAGCCTCTCAAAAGAGCCACCCATGTGGAAATGCTGGACCTATAAATGTCACTAGTATTGAAGTTATACTTCTGTTGTTACAGGAATATAACAAGAATTAGAAATTGTTTTGAAGTATAGGATGAGCATGGACCTTTAGATTCATGTGTTTTCCCTTGTTTCATTAGTAATGAGAAAAGAAATAACAAAGCAGTAAATATTTTATTCAAGATTTGAAATCTCAGTGCAGTGCTGATATTGATCAACAGGCAGACCAGTACAGATCATTGTATGACTGGAGGAAAAGATGAGACAGAGGAAGAAATGGAGGAAGATGAGGAAGAGACAACATAGTGACAGAACAAGGTGAATGTTGAAGTTGCGATGTGGAAGGCAGAGGAAAAAGAAAGGAGCAGGGAAGTTGTTGAAACCTGTCAACTATTGCTTTTAGCCATCCATAATTTAAGAAGTAAAAGAATTTTCCCTATTTTAAATTGAATCAGACACGTGTCAATCCCCTATCAGACCAAAAAATAATGGGTGAAATGCCCAATATTTAGAACATTAATTTGATCAACCTTGATATCTGTTAGGACCTAGGATGCTACCAATTATGAAGACCTAGATCCATCTACTTACTCTGGAGCGCCTATACTGCTTTTTCCTCTTTTCTCAGACAAAAAAGTTTACATAGCAGAGAATAAACCAAGGTAAATGTGCATAATTACTAATTCACAAACAGTTTAGGTCAAGGATTCAAATTGCAGTCTGATACCAGTTTCAGTAACTGGTCGAACTAATATGATATTGATATTATTGGGTGGTGAACAGACTCATACTATTTGATATCCATTGAACAAAATAATGAAATAAGAAATATTGAACGGGACTAATCTATATGGTCCAATATCGATCCTTGGTCCAATTGACAAACACCGATTTGACTGACACAGTGCAAAATGGAATTCTTGAGACAGAGATAGCCTTAAATAAATAAAGCGATAGAAACTCAATTGAAATGATATGAAGATGCTCAAAAAGAGATAGAAATACAAAGATTAAATAAGGTGAGTTAAAATTAATGAGAGCAGAAAGAGAAACCTAAGAGAACTTTAGTGGCAACAATAATAAGATATTTGATCACTCTTAATTTAACTAGGGATGCTTTCCTACACAAAGCTTAATGAGATTCATGTAGCCTAAAAAAAAAACCCTAACCAGTTATGGTGATAGATAAAAGGATATTTAAAAAATGTCCACTAATAACCAAGACACATTCCTCTAGTAGTTATTGCCTGTGACAGTTCATTTGTTCCTCCTTTTTCCCTTATCATACGTTCATAAATCCTGCCTCTTACCTTACGATTGGGATTTATTCTAAAACTAAGTGTTGAGTGTGCCAAGTGTCCTAATCACAAAAATATCCTACTTGGTTGTTGCCAACTCTTTTCTTACAATACTGAAAAAAGTTAGATACTTGCATGGTTAAATATTTTAAGGGTACAAGTTTCTTCTCATAGTAAATAATTGATTTGACTAGATTTCATGGAAATGATCAATTTATGAAAAAGACATGAAGTGGGAGGTTTTGCTCAAACAGAGATGCATTTGTTCATTCAAGACACATGCATACAAGAAACTTTGACCAGAATGGAGTTAAGTTATTTAATATAACAACATTGAGGGCCATACTAGAGGAAGTCCATCATAGTAGCTAAAAAAATATGCTTTTAGTTGATGGGTACATATACAGGTTACTATGAACTTGGAAAAGAAAAGCATTGGTAAAAGATCAAAGCATCAAACTATTTGGAGAGAATCTTCAATAGTTATGATGTCTTTCCACAAAAGCCAGCCTATTTTAAGCAAAGGTATTGAGTGCTAAGGACTATGCATAAAGTATTGCACAATCTTAACAGAATAGTTTAATTAAGGCACAAGCCACAAGTTTTCTATTCGGCTGGTTCTAATTAAGTGAATTTAAAATGCCGACTATCAAGTTTCTAGTTTCTAGTCGCAACAACTAGGCTAAATTATTTTGGATAATCATAAATAATCCCATGGAAAGGCTTACTTAAGGTGCCTGCATATACTCCCAAGGAACATCAAATCTCAAAGTCAATTTTGTTCTCTATCATTCCAATCTGTGGGTAGAAATTAATGAGTAAAAGATGACATTTATCTATATATATGCATGTATAAATTTATTTGAATACCTACAGAATCCAATTGAAATTTGATTCATCATTAGTGGCATAATATAATATAGAGTTCCCTATGCCTAGATTTAATTCTTCACTAGTATCTTTTCCATAGACACTGTAAAGCCTGTAGAAATGCAAAATTTTAGGTGAAAGGCGAATGTAACACTTAGCCATGACAGACAGAAACATGGTTGAAGGGCAGTAAGCCTAATGCAATGTTTACTAACTGAACATGGTTGGCTTGCCATTTGGCTTGTTTGCAAGACATATGAGCTTACGTTGAAATAGTGTGTTGTTTGCTAACTCTTGCATACAGCTTGTTAAGAAAAACTCACCTTCTTTAAGATCTTGCAAGTCCACCTTTGCTTACTATAGATGTTACATAACATCATGGTGTTAAAAATCAAGTGTACTGGTAGGTACAGACCAGTATTTAACATTCTAACAGTGAATTGGTACGTGGACCACAAATTTTTGTCTGGTACCATTTCATACCAGGCTTACAGCTTGATATAATCAGCGTCTCAGATGTAACATCCTCTTTTTCCAATCGAAACAGGGTGTATCAAATTGTAAGCCTACCATTAGGTTTCCTTTTTCTTTTATTCTTTCGATAGCTTGACAGCTGCCTTTTCTTTTTCATTTCTTTTCCCTTTCTTTTTCTCGTTGCACATTCTCTTTCTTTCTCTCATGCATCATATCTCTCTCCCCTCCGCCTCTTCCTCCCCACCAATTTGCCACTGCTGCCTCCAACTCGTCACTCGCCACTTTCTCCTCCTTGTAAGGGTTGCCACCACCACCACTTTCTCCTCCTTGTAAGGGTCGCTGCCTCCTCTCCAGCATAAGGTACGCCTCTCTCCCCCCTTGTCTTCCTCTACTTTATCTTCTTCTCATGTTCCTCTTGCTCCTCTACCTCCTCTTCTGTTGGGCTTGTGATATACCAACCTGTACCAAGAATTGTTATGATGAGATAAACTGGTACCATACTAGTCCAGCCACCAACTAGTATCGACACTGGCTCAAGATTTAAACCTTGCATAATATAGCTTGAGTCTTTTGGAGGGACATCATATCCTATTGTTGTTGTATAAAACTCGAGCTCTCTAATTTTAGCCATTTATTTTTATCTAAAAATTGAGATAACATAGTAGTATATATAATATGAGATATGATTTGAAACCCTAAGACTTCTCTGGTACTTGGCCATAGTTCTCTCTCTCTTTAGCCTTCTCTATCATGCCTTGTAATCGCACTTCTCTTCACATTGTAGCCACCATGCCATACCATCTTCATCTTCCATCTCAATGCCCATGCATGCACCTCTTCTCACCCTTGTGTCCTTGGATTCTGTTCTAGCTACCTCCATAAAACATCAACCATTTCTTCAATCTCCGAAATAGATGAACTAGGCCTGATGATTTTGGTGAAGCTGAGTGTGAACTTTGGAGGATCAAGCACTTTTCGAGCTTGGTCTAACAGAAACATCATGTTTGTTTGACTCACCTGAACATGATCCCCCTATCAGGTCATTTTCAGCTTTGTTTACACCAGTACATGAAATTGTCATGGCACCTCTAGTCATAATGCATTCACCTACGTAACTAGATGCGAAAAGAAAAGATTAGTACAGACCATGTCAGAACTTCAATTATTTGAGGAAGTTATCCTTGACATCAA
Organism: Musa acuminata AAA Group; assembly: GCF_036884655.1. Lineage (NCBI taxonomy): Eukaryota > Viridiplantae > Streptophyta > Magnoliopsida > Zingiberales > Musaceae > Musa > Musa acuminata. Next base: position 43,852,485 of record NC_088329.1, on the reverse strand, counting down.
TGAATGGTGCAAAGGAAAAGTAAACCAACAATGCAATCAAGAATTATGCTCGATAAAGTCACATCACATGTCTTTCCTTTCAAACTCCAATATCAATTCTTTGAAATTAATCAATTAGAATAGAATACCTATGTAGGCCCTCATATTCTTAGTCTTGAAGGACCAATAGGCACAGTGATGAAGTACCTCCCAATAATTATTAATCATGTAAGATGTAATTTAGAGAAGCTAACTACTGCATTATCTCTTGAAGCTTTTCCCCATTGTTTATTTATATAGACATGTTAGAAATGATTATGCTAACAGATCTAACTAATAAGAACTTTCTAACAGGTCAATACATGGTCACTTAAAGATAAATGATGTCATAAGTCCAGTTGCATAGTCTTTTGAACACTAAGGTTCCTGTTATCCATGTAGACACTGCATTTGTGAAACAGGGAGGAGGTAACTTCACTAACCTGTCGAGCAACCTGTGCCAGTCTCCTACTCTCTCTGGATGATTCCACTAGTAAGCTAGATTTCTGAGGGTCCAGCACAGCATTATCTTTCTCCACTGTTTGCTTGGACATGCTTCCCTCTAAAGATGTAGAGTCAACTTTGCTATCTATAGAAACCCTCTTCCGCTTCCTCTGAAAGGTATATTTGAGGATTTTGTCACTTCGATCTTCAGCAGCAGGTCCACATGGCTTGCAAGGTTCATCTTTAGAATCATCGTGACCCTCTTTTGTTATAGAAGTACCTAAATCTTCTGCTAATTTATCATCTGCTTTTGACAACATTATCTCATGTAGCAGTGTGCCATTTTTAACAGCATCTGAAACTGCATCATCAATCACCTCACTTGTACCTAGTACCAAAGATTCCTTTAGACTATTTTCTTGAAAAGTGGCTCCACTACCAGAAGTATGGCTTCCACCAGTATGATCTTCACAAGTATTGCATAGTTTCAGAACAGATCTCCTTGTCATTATTCTATTGCCATCTAAAAGCCCTGAGATTCTATGATTGGAAAATTTGTTCAACTTAGTCTTTTGATCTTTTGTTGTTTCCTGATTTTCTCCAGACATCTGAGGTGAACAAGAATCCAGTGTCTTTAGAGGTGCTTCACCGCTAGCCCTCTGTGAATTACCAGCAGATCTATCCTTGTCATTTTCTCCAACCTTGGAATGATTACTACCTAGCAATCCATAATGTTGCATGTCATGATAAGTAATACATTTAGCAGGCCTCATGCGTTTTTGACGCCGCATCTTTCTTCTTACTATTTTTTCTGCCATACCAAAATCTATGGCCCAGGGCCCTTCAGCTTTTTTATTCTCGCACATGTTTGTTTCATTCTTTATGTTTGACATATGGTCATTGGTCGCCATAGAAAACTTAGAATGACTACTCTCCAGGGATCTACAATGTCGCATGTCATGATAACCACATTCTGTAGACTTCATAATATGCTTTTTACAATGCACTCTTCGTTTCCTACGACACACTGGTTTTTTCACCATAGCAAAATCTTTGGTGTGAGACCTTTCAGGTTTTCCATTCTCACACATCATTGTTTCACTCTTTATGTCTGAGACCTGGTCATGGATTTGTGTAGAGAACTCTTTCCCAGATACTTGATTCCGCTCAAAAGCTCGAATCCTCTGGGTGCATCCGTTTCGATAAAGCTCTGGCTCTTTGTTGCTCAGTATTATTGATGCCAAGTCAGGGTTGCCAGCGTAATTATCCACTGCAATCAAATTATTCAAAGGTTCATCTTGTGTCACGCCTTTGGTGAAGCAGCAGTCAGAATTCGGTACACTTTTGGCTCCTCTTTTAGAGTACAGGTGTGAGTCAGAATTATGTATGTTTTCTTTACAATTATATTTCTCAGAAGTGGCATTGTGACCTGTGCTTTTCCCATCGGGAAACTCAGCTTGAATATCCATCCTTTGATCCAATTCAGAATTCAATCTCTTCAGTTCAGATCTAAGAAAATTTATTGTACCCTTTGCTTCACCGAGTTGAACTTCAAGTTTTTGAATTTTCCTTACCTGAGATAGATTGGACTTTTCCAATTCATTAATCTGTAAAACCAACATTCATTGTAAGAAATTTCTTCAAAACCTATCTAAATTATAAGCCAAAAGGTAATAAGGACCTTAACCAAAGCCAAAAGCAATTTACTATGTAGCATTCTACAACAAACTAAACTTTAAAAAAAAGTACCACCAGCAGAAGTATTAAGGACCTTAACCAAATCAACTTCCACAAAGCAAGTTAATAAGTGCCATATCCTCTAAAGTTGTTCCACTATTGTATATCATCATAAGTGCAACAAAAAAACAAAAACCAACCTCTAGGGAGTATCTGTTGCAACAAAGAACATATTCATGAAAATAGTTATAAGATAGAAACAAGTAGCACAGTATATACTATATAGGCAAAATGATTAATGTATGAATTATATTCCTGAAAAAATTAATAAACAATATAAATTGGTTATTTTGGTCCCCAAAGCTATGTCCAAAACTTATGTAACTTCAACTGCCTGATAATGTCTTCCACTTGGAAGGAATTAAAAAAAATGAAATGAGATTGCTTTGAATCTCATGGTGGCAATATGACATCTGATCTCCAGATCCAAAAAACATGAATATATTTGCTTTCATGAAGAAAATTTAATACATAGTTACTACTCCATGTTACACAAAACTGATGTGTGGCTGTCAAAGCATTGTAGAATCACCATTTTGTAAAATTAAGCATGAATGTCACAGTTAGCAGATTTTTCATGTTTGCAGCATATTATGGGCTTACAAAGTTTCCTAAACATTAGGATATATGATGATGTAGCAGGATGGAGACAGTCAAATCTTCTAATCTGAAAAACGAGACATATATCTGGTGATAAAGATAGAGAATACTAGAGAAAATAAAACAGCTGATGTGACTGGACATGGCTAAGCAATACTTCGTTTCATTAGAAAGTAGAAGCAATGGCAACCGCATTTATAGCTTAGGCAGAAACTATTAATCCAGCAAACAGCATGCCCTAACATGACAGTTGGGGCCTAACAACCAAACTTAAGGAGCTCATCTTGACTAAGCAAGCATATCAAGGTGCATACTGGATATCGAGAAGAGAAATCCCCCCTAAAAGCGATCTTTTGCCATAAAGAGAACTGAACGGATGTTGAAGAATGTGAAATAGGAGATAGAGCCATCACCTTGGAGTCCATGATGGACTTCAATCGGAGAAGCATGTCCAGTGACTCTTCCCTGGCGAGCGACAGACTCTGCTGCAGCTGGAGCACCCTCCGCTCGGAGGCCAGAATCCGAACCGCCGACTCCTTCGCCGTGTTCAAGATAACATCCGCAAATGCCCGCTTCAGCGCCGCCATTCTCTGAACGATTCCTCCACAAAGAACACGAAACACCACACAAACAAGATCAGCAAATGACGGCCAAATATCCAAAAGGCAAAACATAGGCAAGATTGGACGAGACAAGAAAGGGCTCTTTTGCTCATGATTTGGGTCTTGGGAGCGTACCTCGGCATCCTCGGCCATCGAAAGCGGTTGGCGGTTGAGAGAGGCGGCCGAGAGAAAGAGGGGGGAAGGAGGAGGCGGCGGCGGAAAGGAGTGGTTTCGTTCGGCAGCGGGTTTCTTTCCCCCCCGTCCGCTCCCCCCCCCCAACCTTTCAGCTGTGTCTGTTATGACACGGAACGGGCAACCACAATCCGCGTTTATGCTTTTGCCCCGCCGTTCCCTTGCCCGCGACAGGATTCAGCTTTCTTTAGTGACGAATATCCCCGGACCCACCTTGGAACGATGGGTCCCGCTATAGAGAGCTTCGTCATCGGTCAACAAACCTGTCGCCTGATCACGTCAAAACCAGGCGTCGTCTCGTGGTCGTCGGTCCCTAACAGGGCGCCTCGTGCTTCTCTGTTGAATTCCCGGCAGGGTACAGACAATTTTCACTCGAGACGTTCGTGGAGCCCACAGTGGAACAGCGTGGGCCCGCTCACCGGTGCCTATCGTTGGATAGCAACCATGTCGCCTGAGGCACCGAAGTGGGCGGCGATGGGCTTGAAGGTTTTTGAACCGCTGCGGTCATTTCCTTTGGCGCAGCGATTTGTGGGGACCGCAAAGATCTGAACTCACCATCGAATTGAGATTGATAAGGAGAACTAATTTGCGGTAAACATTAATTATTATCATTATTATTATTATTATAGATGCGGGTTTAGTCCGGGGGCGGATCCAACCCGCATACGACCCGATAAAGGTTGGGGCGCGTGAGCCCGGGGATAAAAGAGGCGTAAGCGTCACGGAGGTCGGAGCAAAGCGATATCTTGGCGTCGATTTCGTGCCAGCGTCGGCAAGGGGAGGCGAAGAAGGCGGCTATCAGCGGGCGGCGATGAACTCCTCGTCGTCGTCTTCGATGGGGGGCGAGGGCAGACATGACGACGACTCCGGCCTCACCGAGTTCCTCTCCTCCCTCATGGACTACACCCCCACGGTAAAACAATCTGATCCCCCTCAATCGATTCCTGATGCATCCTAAAGGAACCGGCTTACCTGGTCTCGTATGGTGGATTAGATACCGGACGAGCTTGTGGAGCATTACCTTGGCAAGAGCGGCTTCCACTGCCCTGACTTGCGGCTGTTGGTACCCTCTCCTTTGTTCTTGATTTCCCGAATAAATTTGGGTTTATTTGGTGTCTCTTCATCTAACATGTTGATGTCATCCTAGGGGCCAGAATCAGGACTTGTAACTCTGATTCGGCTACTTTACGTGCTCAAACTTATGTTCTCTTGATGGTGGGGAGTATATAGTTTCGATTACACGTGTTTGTATAGCATAGGGTCATTGAGCACGGGTGATAAAAGATCTTCTTGAAGTGGAATTAAAAGCAGATTTGAAAGATCTGTCTAACCAAAAGAAGGCATTAAAACTAGGGTTAGCATAACTGGAAGCCTCGTTTCATAGGACCAAATGATGAAGATCTTTGTTGATATTTATTGGTGTAATGAAAGAGAACAAGGGTGTTTTGGTATGTGTTCCATTTCTCTATGGCCATAAATTTCACTTTGAGGTTAGAGGTGCTTCTAGGGTTCACTTAACTTGTGGAACCATGATTCTTATAGGTTTCCATATCCATATCTGTTTGGCTGGAAGCAGCCGATGGGTTTTTAAAATTTATAGATAACTTGGGAACAATAAAATAAAATAGTGGTTGGTTGTAAAATATTAACCAGCATATGAAAATTTTTGGAGAGAAAGCACAAATGGACAGGACGATGATGCATCTTATCAGCGTTTGTTGCCTGCGGAGGACAAATTGATGATCAAATTTTGATCTTGATTTTAGATTACCAAGTTACTCCCTGTTCAAGTAAAAAAAAATGTTTTTCTAGGAAATTACATGTCGCTAAAGGGAAAAAGACCAACAATAGTCTGTACCTGCAACTACCAGCAAGTAGTGGTTTAGGAAAAATTTTCACAAGAATGACAATAATTAAAACATTTAAGTAAACTATGTGGGGTTGGATATTTAGAAGACTGGGTTGAAGAAAATGCTGTAGGATGAGGCTTATTAGGGCAACAAGAAAAATTATTTTGTCAACTCTGATTGACAGAGGAAAAGATAATCTTTGGATTGAAAAATTGTAGGTACTCTATATATGTTTTACTTTAGATTATAGGACAATCAGCTATAGGATCCATACCTCTGCATACAATGAAACACAGGATTGGCAGGAGAAAACAAGAATTTATGGAAAATAATAACAGGATAACTGGCATTTGGAGCTTAGTGAAATAGACCAAGCCTATTTTGTTGTCCCATTGTGTTTTCATGACTGCAAGCTTAACTATAGGACTAGGATGCATAATCCAGCAAGTGCAGAGAGATTGACATTGGAAATTTTAAACAAGGAAAATGAGAAACCGGCTATAGAAAATCATCATATTTAGGATGCACACCCAATTTGATGTGAATAGGAAATGATTCAGCTCCAGTCTTCTGCATATATCTCAGAAGACTAGAAAAGGAGGCATTGGCTCTCTTTGTTCAACCTCAAACTTCATTTCTCTAAGGCCTTAGATAAGTTATATCTCAATTTTATCTTGATAGTTTCTATAAATATGGTTCTCTCTCAAGTCTTAGCTAAGTTATTAGATAGACATAGGCATGTACCATCTCATATTTGTTACTGTATGTGATAGCTCACGCAGGTGGGACAAGCTTTACATTGTCAGTTAAATACCAATCATGAATATAAAATGATTAGAAAGGCATTGGAAAACTATTGATGCGACTTAGATTCAACTTCAGTAATCAATTCAGGCATGCTTAGTTGATTACCATCTTCTAAAGACTAACTACAAATAGAGGAGACTGAGGAAAGCGTTTCTTTGAACAAGTGTACATTGATCAGCAGTGTGCTGCTTCTCCCAACTTTTGAGAAATCTCCCTTTTTATCAAATTGAACTGTTCTTAGACTCTACACCTAGGGAAACAGAAGATGTGCTGGGAATTTCAGATATTTTTCTTGAAAAAAGAAATAAAAATACACTTCTCATGGAGAGGTGTTCTATCTAGAGAGTATGAGAAGAAAGATCCCACGTTTCTCTTTGTTGTTTGTTGACAAACCTGTTGAGTAATTCTTTTGTTACCGAAGAAATCAGTGGGACTTGTCTTAATAATTATTTGCTTTGATGATAGTACATATTCAGAATATCCTCAAAATATAGTGCTTCTGAGTTGGAGAAGAAAAACATATATTGGAGCACAAATTGCCAATGATATATTAAAATATATAATCTTTTGTCACTTAATGAAGAAAAACATAAAAAGTCCTGCGAAATGTTGTCAGAACTATCATATGAAAGTTGTGCTATTCTGTTGCAAACTTTGAGGTGTCATGTTTTTATTTTTAATATCTTTGAAAATGAGGAATTTTGCTTTTTTTTTTTGTGCTTAATATTTTAGTACTTTCTGTTTTTTTGTCAGAACCAGGCTGGTATCTGTCGCAACGCAAAAGTTTATGTTGGAGGTTGCAAATGATGCTCTTCAGTATGTTTTATTTTTATGCATTCCATTTGTTGCTCGGTTGTTCTCTTTCATTTCTATTTTATTAATTGCATCTTGTAATCATGGATATTTGGTTGAATATGAGACATTTCCACTTTAATGGAATGAATGATTAATTATGATCTAAAATGTTATTTCTGCTTGTAGTTTAAATGTGGATTAGTGGTTGTGTAAACAATATATGTTTTGATGTTTAATTGTGAAAAATAATAAATTCTTGCATTTCATAGTGCAGAAAAATAATTTCCTTTGATGCGGTTTATTCAGGCAGCCAATGTTCTCATATTTTCGTTCACCATTTTGTTTGTATTAAAACATGGTACATGCAGGCAAATGCCAGTTTGATGGTAGGACATTATTGGTTGATCCATACAATCTGATCAGTGAGTTTTTTTTTATAGTTGCTGAATATTGCCTGACCTTTGTTTCATTGGTTATGGGTCTTGGCAAAATTCCATCTCTCCTACATGGCTATTCAACAAGTTTATTTATTGTTGTTGGAATACTGAGCATACTTCTCTATTTTCCCTACTCAGTCTAAGGGATTAAGGACAAATTCCATCCTTAGAATTGTGATATTTTCAATAGGATTATTTTATTCTTCACTTTCTGTTCCATGCATTAAGGTAATATTCATCTCCTAAATGAGAAGAAAAGCTATAGGTTTTCCAATTTGAGGAATTACTATACTTATAATGCTGAATATGTTTGTCTCTTAAGACAATTATACAAGATGCAGTTAGGGCAGCAACAAGCTCTCACTAAGTGAAGCTTCTTTTCACCTTCCAGCTCCCTTTAAAAAGATCTTTGATAAGTCTTTTTGAAAATATGGTTACTAATGCTTTCTCTTTCATTTTCTTTGCAATACTTAACTAGGCATTGCAAGGCCAGGCAAGCAGCGCCAGTTAAGGATAAGAGCAAGCAGCCAAAGGTGCTGGGCCTGCGACATCCCTTCTTAATTAATAAAATCTGATGTTTACTCTTGTACTCTAGGTGATTAAGTTTTTATGCTGCAGGATAAGAGGCTTGTCTTAGCAATGGAGGATCTTTCAAAATCCCTCCAAGAGGTAAGTAAATATTTCATCTCTGTTTCTGAACTTTTTCTAGACGACCAGGAGTAGTAGTCTGGTACTCTATATTTTGATAACTTGGTATGTTGATACATGTGGGCATTATATTTGGGAAAAAATGGCACAAAATTTGGAGGAGCATTTAGAGGATCATCCGTACGCTTGAACCTGTAGATATCTGCATACGGCAGAAAAGTAGCTTCTTCTGTAGGCCACATGCATTGGTGATTCTTTGTGTTCCTGTGGTCAAATAGATCATGAATGAGTTGTGTGTGTCATCCATTTAATACACTGATGTTTACCAGCTTACTTAAACAGAAGATAAAATTGAACTTTTCAGACAATTTAGTAACCACATTTCTCTTTCATGACAAATCAATTTCAAAATTAAGTGAAGAATTATGTTTTGTTGCTTCATTAGTTTCTCACTCGATTAATCATGCAGCTTAACTATCAAGTGGCATCATGCATCATCAATTAATTAAATTAAATATTAATGCTGATTAGAGATTTATTAATTTTAGTGCATAATTCTCCTTTATGTTCTTGTCTTTTAGGGTTACGTGCACTTGGATCTTCTATCAGAATATAATCACCATAATGGAGATGAAGTGCTTATGCTAAAATGAATTTGTTATAATTACATGGATCCCTCTCTATATGTATATGCATATTTCAAGCATGTCTTCAGATATTGATGTCTGAATGTCAGCTACATATCAAGAAGCATTTTTTTTTTTAATTTCTCAAAGCTAATGCCAGTTTGTTATCACTGAACAGTATGGAGTGAACTTGAAACACCAAGAATACTTCGCCGACAACCCTTCCACCGGAATGGACCCTACATCAAGGGAGGAATAGATGAATTTGCATGCCTTGACTTTCTTTCTAGTGCCCTCGCTCGAAGCCTTTTATGCTATTAGGAGGTTGAAGCTTTGCTTGGTGATTTCTTTCATCATAATCTGTCTCAGTTGGAACCACAATTAGATGCTCCGTCAATATTTTTAACTGCTGTTCTTGATCCTTTTGGCACATAGACCGAGTTATTTATTTTCATGTAAACATGCTGCATTATTGTGAATCTCAGCAAGCTTTATTGTTTTGCATGCTGCGGTTGTCCAGCTAGTCGAAATCGAGTTCAGTATTTAACTTTGGAATAATCATTTCTTTCTGCTTTGTAATTTGTTCTTTGTCTCGAGAGGCACTCCATTGCTGTTATTTGTCTCGAGTTCAGTTTTTAGGTTACCCTAAATAATTAATGCGCAAATAAAACATCTGCACTTAATTTGTTTGCATGAAGAAAGCAGGAAAAGGAATGCCAGATGTGACAGCTTTTGCTTTTGATTGGCTGCCTGCTTTGATCCCCACCCTGAGCCTGTCATTTGCTCATCCCTTTTGCAGTGGCCTGCTCATGGGTACTGAGGGTGGTAATGAATGCATCTCTCTCAGGCTGCAGACTAATCATCCTGAAGCACCCATGCACATCATCAAATTGTCTTCTCCTCACTGCCTTCCTTCACATGCTGTTCCAATGAAACATCTGACCTCAGTGTCAACACCATCAACACATTTGAAACTGTGCCACACATAATAATCTCACTAAAACAGAGCAAGGACAGCCAACCAAGATGTCTTGTGTTCTTCCTCCACACATCCCAATATATGGACCACTCCTTGTTTCAGGAGCTGTAAACTCCCATGCCCTATAACCAAAGCATAACCCTAGCCTATCTCAATTAAATTGTCTTGTTCATCTCTCCTTGACTTTTGTCTTCTTGTAAAACTTCCTCAATGAGCTCAAGGGAAATGTAGCTGAATCCAATAAATAAGTGATTTATTTTTTTTCTTAATTTTGAGTTATATATATGTATATGTATATGTATGTATATATATATATGTATATGTATATGTATATGTATATATATATATATATGTATATGTATATGTATATATGTATATATATATGTATAAATATATATATATATATATATATATATATATATATATATATATATATATATATAATTAAGTTACTGTGTTGTTAACCTTAACAGCTTCCTTGGTCTGTGCCTTTGTCTTGACCAAGTGGACCAGCCAAGCTTAGAGGGCATCATCCATTGCAGCATCTTGTTATGATTCAGATGTTCTCGGTGAGGCACAACAAAGCTTCCTGCTTGGGGCTCAGAATTGTTCCTCGGGGCCATCGAGCCAAATGGACCACCGAGCTCAGTCGCTGTCGTGGATCGCAGAGGATGGTTGCACTCCCGGAATGAGATCGCACGGGCACTGGACGCTCCTTAGATGCTTGTTCGCGACAGCTCGATGCGAGGTCGCGGCCATGATCTCCCGCTATGTTTGTCGCAACCTGTCCGTTCTTGCCCCACCAAGGCATGGCTTATCCGTCAGTCGGCATCGATTCGAGGTTGCAGCTGCCGGGGATCGAGTGCAGCAGCAAGCTTTGGGACATGGCGTGGACCCCGTGAGGCCCATTTCGCATCGTCTTGTCCCTTAAGCACCATCATCAAGGGCTCTTTTGTGCGTCAAGTGGCTTTCACTCCCTCCCCCTCCTCTGATCCAGTGGAAGAGCGGAAATGTTCTGTTCTAAGTTTGATTCTGTTGGAGAAATATACTCCATTCCTCCTCAAAGTAGAGAGGCATACCCTAGTGGCAGGCATGTCTCTGTTCCTCCCTCCTTTACATGCTACCAAGGCATCAAGCCTACTGGGTTTTCATGGCTGCTGAAATGAGAGAGAGGTGATGGAAAGGAGAAACATCATCGATGGTTTCACCACCTGCTGACTCCGCCATGTATCCCTGCAAATTATAAAGCCATTCATGGGCTGCTCTGTGGAGCGAGTGAGCTCATCAATGGGAACAAAGAAGGGAAGGGCTGTGCTCCATTGGGTGGTCTTCTTCTGGACCTTGGGCTTTGCATCTGCTTTGCTTTCCCCTAAAGGTGTTAACTTTGAAGGTAGAACATGCAGCATGCCTCTTCCCTTTCCAATCTCTCTATGGATGAAAGTCTTGATTTTTAATTTGTTTTGCAGTGCAAGCTCTAATGGACATAAAAGCATCACTCAAGGATCCTCATGGTGTTCTTGGGAATTGGGACAGGGACTCTGTTGATCCATGCAGCTGGAGTATGGTCTCATGCTCACCTGAAAACCTGGTCATTGGCCTGTGAGTATCACTTGGAAATAAACGTGGATTTTTCTTTCTCTCCTCCCTTGTAATACTTGTATGAGAATCTGAAGTCATTCTGATGATATAATTTTCACAGAGAAACTCCAAGCCAGAATATGTCTGGAACACTTTCTCCAAGCATTGGCAACTTGACAAATCTTGAGTTTGTGTAAGCAATTTCTTGATAAGTGCTTGGTCAAATAGTTCCTCACTAGTAGCTGATATTTGGATTCTTTTGTAGGCTCCTGCAGAATAACTACATCTCAGGATCAATACCACCAGAAATTGGGAAGCTTTCCAAGCTCCACAAGCTTGACCTCTCCAGCAACCACTTCCATGGTGAAATCCCTGCTTCACTAGGACACCTGAAGGGTCTTCAGTACCTGTAAGTTGTTTCTAAAGAAAAATGGAGTTAACCCACATTGTTTTGGTTAATTTTGAAAGGCCATAATAGAAGAAAGAAATGTTGTAGTTTCTAACTATTGGTTTACTTCCATGTTTTTTTTTGTTCTTTCTGTGGAATGAGAACAGAAGGCTAAATAATAACAGTCTCTCTGGTGCATTTCCTCTGGCTTTGGCAAGTATCACTGAACTCACTTTCCTGTAAGTTTGTCTATTTACTGTTTCATTTATATGAAAAATAATCTCTCTAATGAGATATTACTGTTAAAAAGATTTTTTTTTTTACTTTTTGCTATTTTTATGCTTCAGGGATTTGTCTTTCAACAATTTTAGTGGCCCTATACCAAGGTTTTCTGCCAGGACATTTAGGTAAGTTTTTAATTTCCTGCTAAAAATGCATTTTCTTTTTTCTTCTTTGTTCGTGAGGGAATACCTAGCTGCAGTTATGTGATAACCCAAGTCTTTCTGCTTTGCTTTTACTGATACTCTTTCACATTTTTTATTTTGACTCTGATGGCATTCTTTCTCATCAATACTATGTCCATGCATCATAATAGCTCAAAAGTGCTACATTCTGCTAACTGATCTTTTTATTTTTTTATTTGTCTTTTTATTTTATGTTTTTGGCCATCAAAATCATGTATATGTTGAGTAGTTGACAGTAAAGAGGCAAACCATCATTTTTTCCCCCTCTCTTTAAACTTAAAATTTATTCATATGGCAGTGTAGAACTTTATCCATATGCACTCGCATACATATAATGTAATGCTCACCACAGTTTCTTAAGTTTTCCTGCAGCATTGTTGGAAATCCTTTAATTTGTCCAACTGGTTCAGAGCAAGAATGCTTTAACACAGTGCCAGTTCCTGTGCCAGTCTCCTTCAACAAAAATAATACTCACGGTAAATGCTCAACTTGCAGATTTCCAATTGAAATCTTTCCTTCCATGTGTCATAGCATGAAGTCATGACCTTAAGCGGCATTTAACTTGGCTTAAGTGTATAATAATTAATCTTTTCCATACAATTCTATCGACATAATCTTCAAAGCCTTCTCCCATCAACATGGGAGTAACACTAAAGTAAAAATTAGGCCATCGAGGAACCGCACTGCAAACTTAACAATCTATTTTGTAATTGGAAAGTTCTATTTCAAGTCCAGCTTTAAGCCCATAAATCTTTAAGAAAACCCTTTAAAAAAGAACTCATGAAGAGTAAGCAAGAAGAAAATAATAAAGCTTCCTACAAAATTGCACCAATGAATCATGAACAATCTTAAACAACTTACTGTGAGATTTGGTTTATGTCATTATTTTTCCATTAATTTTGCTCAATACTGAATGAAAGTGACAGGGAAGCTTGCAAGCAAATAAAATTTCTCTGTTGCACGCTACACCAAAGGACTCAACTTGGAAGTTGAAGTATTTATCCTGCAGATCTATCAGATAGCACTCAACAAATCAGACTATTTAGAAAACAAGTAAACTCTGTAGTTCTTCTCCCTCTCCGCTCCAGATCTTCAGTCTCAGCCTTCATTTGCTTTCATCTTCAGGTTCCTCCTTTTTTAATCCTAATTCTTCCCTGAAATTAAGCCTCCTTTACACTCGTAAGCAAGAAATCTTGTTCCCTTTTTAGTTCATGGTTGTTCCTCTTTTAACTCTAATCTTATACTTGAAGGAGCTTTTCTTATACTGCCTCATAATTTTCCTTCCAAAACAGATACTGCCTTGTGAATTATTTTGTTGGGTAACCAAGATTATTTCCTGGATGTATCAATCACCATGCATAGAGCTTTTTCTTGCTTCTACATAAATTTTATTACACTTAGTCTCATGTAATTGACTGATGACTTGAATTTTATTAAGGTGTTCCAACTGCAAGAAGGCCAAAAAGTCACAAAGTTATTGCATTTGTGTCTTGCCTTGGATGTATATGTGCTGTTAGCCTTGCCTTTGGTTTTTTTCTTTGGTGGAGGGAAAGGCATAATCAACAAATATTGTTCGATGTCAATGGTAAGCAACATGCAAGATACCAGTGATAACATGAATCCTTATGTGCTATACATAGAATCGTATCAGTGTAATCCTGAGCACAATGCCTTTGACTATTTGCTCTAATAACCATCATATCATTTTTCAGACCAACACAATGAAGGATTATGCCTTGGAAATCTGAAAAGATTCCATTTTAGGGAGCTTCAAATTGCAACCAATAATTTCAGCAGCAAAAACATACTGGGAAAAGGCGGGTTTGGAAATGTCTACAAGGGGAAGCTGCAAGATGGAACCTTAGTGGCTGTCAAAAGGCTCAAAGATGGAAATGCTGCAGGTGGAGAGATACAGTTCCAAACTGAAGTTGAGATGATAAGCTTAGCAGTGCACAGAAACCTCCTTAAGCTATGGGGTTACTGCATGACTGCTACAGAGAGGCTTCTTGTTTATCCATACATGTCCAATGGAAGTGTTGCTTCTCGACTCAAAGGTACATCTCGATCAAGAAACTTCTTGGAGTTGCCTTTTTTTATATAGTAGTAACCATTTGTGGTCAAGAACAAAGGAATATAAGCCCTTGCAGTACACTCTCAAATGATGTTAGAGTTTATTTTTCAAGGGCTATCACGGGTATGCTTATTCTGTCATTTGTAGTTGAATCTTCTAAACTAAATGATGGAGGAAGCAATCATCATAAACTAGGCTTAGTCTCAAAGCAAGTAGAATGTCTGATCAAAATTTAAGGGCTTATGCATTGATCTTGCTACACTTTGCACAATCAAATCAAGAACAGCAACTCCTAGAAGGAATTTAAGTTTTTTTTCTAGCATGCAGAAGGCTGTATAAAATGTTTTTCTTAGCCTGAACACATAACGGGACATTCAAATTTACTTGTTACTCAACTTATGCAGCAAAACCAACACTGGACTGGAGTACAAGAAAAAGAATTGCTCTCGGAGCTGCAAGAGGCCTTCTCTATCTGCACGAGCAGTGTGATCCTAAGATCATCCATAGAGATGTAAAGGCTGCCAACATCTTGCTCGATGACTACTGCGAGGCCGTAGTAGGAGACTTTGGCCTGGCAAAGCTTCTGGATCACAGGGACTCTCATGTCACAACAGCTGTTCGAGGAACCGTGGGGCACATCGCCCCAGAGTATCTATCGACGGGGCAGTCCTCCGAGAAAACTGATGTCTTTGGCTTCGGAGTTCTCCTCCTCGAACTCATTACTGGCTTGAGAGCTCTGGAGTTTGGAAAGGCAGCAAACCAGAAAAGTGCCATGCTTGACTGGGTAAAACCACAACACCTAATGTTTTGAAAGCAACATATACAGATGATTTGAATCGCAATTCACTGACATAAAGTGCTTCTTTCAATCAATCAGGTAAGAGAAGTCCACAGAGAGAAGCTTGATATGATTGTGGACAAGGATCTGAAGAACAGCTACGACCAGGGTGAGCTTGAGGAGATGGTGCAGGTAGCTCTCTTGTGCACACAGTATCTCCCGGGCGACAGGCCTAAAATGTCTGAGGTGGTCCGGATGCTTGAAGCTGATGGCTTCGCGGAGAGAAGGGAAGTCTCTCATGGAGTTGCTGCTCGCAAAATCGAGGTGTCTGAGTTCTCCTCAGAGCACTATTCCGACCTGACTGATGACTCCTCATTGCTGATCCAAGCAACGGAGCTCTCTGGTCCAAGATGATGATTTTCACGGCATGAAGCGACCCCATCTTTGAAGAACTTGTACAGCATATGATAGATCGAAATCTATTTGGTTGCAGAATGAGAGTGTACAAATGGTTGTATTTAACAGACGTACAAGAAAAGAACATGTGAGTTCCATCAGCCATGAGAATTCCACAGCAAATCTTCTTCTTGCATTCTGCAAGAAGAATATTCTGTTTGCCATTGTGCAGAACACATTAGATTACAAGAGACCAGCATCAAAGATCTTCCATTCATTTAGATTGACTCATAACCATTAAAAAAAGCTGGTCAGCTGGCATTGTTCCGAATAGATTGACAGCATCAAATGCAATTTGATAGGGATAAGCAGTGGTGTGCCAAATCCACCAACACAGGAATGGACATTAAAGGCCACCATGACAGCTGAGGGATACATGGCTGAGGTTTTGCTTGATTTGGATAAGGGTATGACTCCTCCACGTAGTCCTACAACTCATGGCCGACAAAAATCTCTGGAGTTCTTCCTTTTCTCTGGAAATTAAGCAGCAGAATTTATCTGGTTTGTTCTTTTTTTGTTGTTTCTAAAAATATATTTGATGGCCACAAAATTCAATTTTTATGGAAATTGAGATCCATGAGAAGCATGTGTTGGAGTCAGCAAAGCAACTGAAAGATGCATTCAATTATCGGCACCACGAGTCGACTGGGGCCCACGAGACACCCCACCGCAAGCCATGGCCCCACCAGGATCCAACGCCAGCCATAAGATCGGGACCGGGCCCTGTCAGCCGCTAACATCCTCCCACGTGTCATCCACTGGATTCTCTCAATCCCGAGTTAAGACAAGAACAGCAACCTGATTCCGGAAATCGCACAAGCGAACGAGAAGGGAGGAGTCGATCCCGTCGTAGACCAGCAGCTCGGATTCTTGCGTGACATGCTGAAGGTGGAGGAGAGCTCGGGTTGGGCGGCGCCGCGGACCTGCGAGTCGTGCCGGTCTGCGCCGTGCACGGTGTACTGCCGCGCCGACGCCGCGGCGCTGTGCGCCGCCTGCGACGCAAGCATCCACTCAGCCAACCTGCTCGCGAGCCGCCACCACCGCGTCCCCCTCCTCCCCGACCTGGCCGGCGGCGGCCTCGTCGTCAGGCCCGGTCTCAGCGCTGCCTACCACGTCGGCGTCCCGTCGGGCGCGGGCGACAAGGACGGCGACGAGGAGGCTGCTGCCTGGCTGCTGTTTGATGCTGTGAAGGGCGGCAGCGAGGGCGCCGGGGGCCTGTCGTTCGCCGAGGAGGCCGACGAGTTTTTGGACCTTGTCGAGTACGATTCCAGTGAGAATGAGTGTGGCAGCGATCAGCAGCAGCTGCTGCAGGAGGCGCAGCAGTTCAGCCATGGGAAGAGCGAGGAGAGGGACCATTTGGTGCCAAATGAGCAGCATCAGCATAGCTTGCAGATGGAGTTTGATGCCTCCAATGGATTCAACTACTCTTCTTCCCTCAGCCACAGAGTGAGTTGTTGATTTCATCCTAAAGATCATATTGGTATCATTCCGTTCTTCTCCTAAATCAATTAACAGAAGAGATTTGATGGATCTTCATATTCCTTATATAGCTTATGTGTTGTTTACTGTCTCAAACTTTCAGATTTAAAGAGCTAAATCTGATGGGAAACTATTTGACTCTAATTATTTTCTGAAGACCATTTTTTATGGGATTTTTACTGCTGAAAATTTGTGTTTTTTTCTCCTTCTTTTCTAACTATTCTAATGATTTTTCTCAGATTTTTTACTTCCATTATGTGTCTTTGTTCTTATGACTTTGATGGTAATGATATGATCATTAAAATGGAAATAAAGATCCTTTCAATAAGGAATAATCCTGTAATCAGCAAGAATGCACACATTCTCCTAAATCTCTTCTGCCTTCCATGGTTTTGTTCTATATGGGGGCACTTCAGGTTCTTGCAGAAGATGTTGTCGCTACAAAGGTTGATGACTTCTTCTTCTTCTTCCAATTTACATGTAGGTTTCTTTGTCATCCATGGATGCAAGTGTCGTACCAGACACTTCCATCGGAGCGCCCAAAGGAACCATGGATCTCTTCTCGGGCCACCATCCTCTTCAAGTTCAACCACAGCTCAATCTCATGGACAGAGAAGCCAGAGTGCTTAGATACAGGGAGAAGAGGAAGACGAGGAGGTTTGAGAAGACCATAAGGTATGCATCGAGAAAGGCGTATGCTGAAACGAGGCCACGAATCAAAGGCCGGTTTGCGAAGAAGTCGGATGTAGAGCTCGAAGTGGATCAGATGTTCTCCACTGCTGCTGTGTTAGCTAATTCAAGGTTTGGTGTCGTCCCATCGTTTTAAGGACTTGTGTAAGAAACTATGATGCCACATTGGATAGATTGTATGATGATGACTCACTTTCCAGGTGTTAAGATCGTCCACATGTTTAACCCACTTTGGTAAGAATCTTTCCTGAGATGCATATGTTTCCACGTTGGAATAAACAATTAGATTTACTCCAACAATTAGATTTTCTGTTAGTTCGATGTCAACTCTTCGATATATTTTTTAATTTTCGACACTAACTCTTCGATATATTTTTTTTGCTAAAAGCATTCTTCGATATATTTTTTGCTAAAAGAATTCTTTGATATATTTTTTGTATAGACGTAATCCTTTGTATAGACGTCGAAGCATCCGAACACTAAGATAGAATAAGCCCCCTAATAAACCCAAAGTATCGATCGCAATACGATAAGATGATATTCCTCGGAAAACAAAAGGATCAAAATCTTCATGCTGGACTTCAAATATTAGTGTTCGAAATTTAAGACAATACAAACCTGTAACATGAAATGTGTCAAAACTAAAGCAAGCCAACCTTGAGAGAAATAAGAAATAAATGAATTCCAAAGATGTTAGGCAAATCCAAAGACCTCACAGAATATTACTTTGTCTCAATACAATACATTTGATCTACAGATACCAAAAGAACAAAAAACAAAAGAGACCATCACAATTAGCAAATGTTTTCGATCAATTCTGTCCAGTTGAGAAAAACTAATTTTTGATCACTAGTTTTTTTCTGCACTATAGAACATAACTTTCTCAACAACTACACAGCTCTTTTTCCAGCACCAAGTGAATTCAATCCCTGTGGTTGAAAAAATATGTATTATAGTGAGTTTGCCAAGAGTTCAAAAAAGGAAGTCTGTCAAACTGTAAGTACACTAGCAAACAAGTAAAATCCCAATTCGTCGCGACATCCACTAAGCCGCAAGATTAGAGATCTTTAACCACTGGTTAAGTCTGAACCAGAACCCTACATTATCTAAATGACTCGCTAATTCCTGAGGCATGCTTGATCTATGTATACATAAATACATGGAACTGATTGGCTGTCTTGACCAACAAGAGCATTTTATTGTCTTGACCTGGTGGCCGCCACTGCTTATTTCCAGTCTCAACTTCAATAGTGCCCTCTGTATCCCTGGACAAACTTCATTTTGAACAAGAAAATTGATGAGCAATGAACAGAAACCAGGGACAGAGATTACATCTGGTCAAACTGGGTTGCCGGCCACCACATTTATATGGAAGTATTGCTACAGCCCAACTGAGGATATCAATGCTCGCATTGGGAGCTGCATCTGATTAGTGCACCACCAAAACAGAAGAATTAACTTTGCATGTAAAACATTTGTGTGCAGTAGCCGTCGAGGGAACTGGGAGTCAGAAAATCATGTCAGTTGAAAAAATATGGTGAATCCAATACGTCTTTCAGATTGAAATCTCCCCGTTCTGGTAGTTCTGGGAAAGTTAATGTAGGGAAGGCTATTTGAAAACTCTCCAGTAACTGCAAAATGCAGAGTCATGTCAAGTATCGCCCATGACAAGAATTACATGAATATTAAGAGAAGTTACTTTAAAGAGATCAACAATATGAAATTAGTGTTTTGATTTTCACATTTGGTTGCAAGTTTCACAAAGCAGCCCCGCATCACAAGGGTGAATCATGACATGCAGAATTAGAAGATCAGCACTAGAAGGGTGAATCACGTTGACGTTAGTGACATGGTACAGGGAAAAGGGTATTACATTTTCCAATATGGGTTTCTCATAGAGTTCCACAAACTTCTCCCGAAGAATTCTGTTCATCTGATCAACATCACATGCATGAGTCCAGTATGAATCATGGACTCCTGCAATAGAATAAAAAAAATGAGATTTTAAGGCAACTGTTCCTTGAATATCATATACTACAAGACAATAAGAACCTGCAAAAATTAATCCTGCTTTTCTGCAGGCGACTGCAGTCATCATCATATGAGAACCATCAAGGGAGTGGACAAAGTTTGGGGGGAATGCTGTTCTTTGCCGTCTCACCATCACCTACATAAAAGGGAATAGAAGGTAAAAGCTGAACACCTGAAATCTTGATATTGAATCACAGAAATTGCTCGTGTTAGGAATATAAACTCCAGCCATAAAAGAAAGGAAGATGAAAAAGAAGAGCACCAGACCTTATCGGTCTCCCTCTGTAAGGTCAATACTTGAAGAGATGTCTTAACCTGGGAAAGAAATTACAAAGTTATTAGAGAGAGGATGTCAAACAAAGAATAGTGGGATACAAGTTCAATAGCTTCAAATTTGACTGACAATATGCTTTCCCAATGCACGATATGGCTGAACCACTGGAAGTCCAAGTGGCGTAGTCCACCTAACAGAATGGTTTTCTGTAGCAATTACCTGTGGAACATGCCAACTTAGTTCATTAACATATTATTATAAAAACTGTGGCTGCAATGAACTAGAAGCACAAACGATGAGATAACAGATGTTCCAGAGGAGGGAAAAAAAAAACAAATCTTTGACTTCGTTTCAGATATCAGAGACCTGCAACTGGGGACCAGGATGTCTCAAGAAAGAAAAATGCTTCTCAAAAAAGAACATACATGTTTGAATCAGGGCAGAACGAAGTATAACCAAATGAATTTGCTTGCACTTAAGCTGAAACTCTCTAAAAGATCTTTTACATTGCCATATATTCGAAACAGTTGTGCTTTTCGATCTTAGCACAAGTACAGTATGACAGCAATTGCCCTCTCTACCATACTGATGACTTTATTATTTTCAAGTTTCCTAGTCAAGAAGAATCTCTAATCTTTATATGTCGTAAAAGGTATCACATGTGAATCCATTTGAGTTCCTACAAATATATTTGCAGAATAGACAATGGGATTAACTAATAAATACACACCTTTGCACAGTCACCAAGCCAGTTCATAATCTTCCGTGCAGCTTCAAACATCTCCTCTAATGCAGTCAAAGTGGTCTGTTCAAATGATTATAGACTCTTTAGCCAAATGTAGATTCCAAGAGGCCTGTACATTCAACTCAAACTACAAAGAGGTATAAAACAAAGCCTGGGGATAACAATGTTCTCTTTCTTACTCTGGCTGCATAACTTGAAGCACCAAATAGCTCTCTGTCATCAGCGGTAACACCCCGTTCCTTTAGTCTTTTTTTTATTTGCTCACGAGCTCCAATAAAAGTGACGCCATAAACAGAAGTCATGACAGTTTGCTTTACCAACTTCCTGTCCACCTTATTAAATAGGAACAAAATCACTATCAGGGAGAGTTCAACCTCAATCACATTGTTCCACAATTGAGATAAAAGCATATAAAAAACATTCAATTAATCATATATAATGTTTCCATTATGTATATTTTACATGTCATGATCCAACATCAACAGTCTTGTTGATTATGAATAAGAAATTTGACGATGAAATGTTTTACAGGTGTAACACCATCAAGATTTTCAACATAAAATAGAATTTGCAGTGAAGTCTATATTCCATCCAACCAGAGGACTATCACTTTATAGGCAAGCTGGGATATAAACCTGATCAACTATGAGCCTTGCTAGTAAAGCATTTGGGTCTTCAGCAGGATCTTTCTGTGAATCTCTTCGCATGATGTCAAGAACCCTGCATCAAACATACAAATTTCATAAAGGATTTTTTGCAAACATGTTCAGGGGTAAAACAGAGTACAATAGCTACTAATCGAAAAAATGGAAGTATAAAACCATCAATTGATAAACATTTCCTGTAACACTTAAAATACACTGAGGCATAATAGTAGTTGCCTCAGTGCAGAAGGTTTAAGCAAAATGTGAAAGTTCAAGCAGTAGCAGTCTGCAACGAATGAACTAAAAGATGCTTAGATGAAATATATAAAACTACAAGGTTGGCAAAATATAGAAGACGGTTTAATGAAATAAATTAGAATAAACTAAAAGAAAAAGGAAAAACTAAAGGATAGAATGGTATTTATCTTAACTATTAGTTTGGCAAAAAAAATGACAAGTTATTGCTGCATCAAGTAACAAACTTGGATATAAGCAACAGATTGCAACAACAAAGAAAAATCACCAGACTTTGTGATACATAATCTTGTAGACATGTTTGCTAGAAAGAATAAGTGACAATTTTATCTAACGAACTGGACCAGTTAAGCATACCCGCATGCAGATCATCATAAATATAGTTGCTCTATTCCTGCACAGCAGCCAAGCAGGCAACAAGAAACCACAAATTGCACAAACAAAGCAGCCAAATTACATAAAATCATCACCAGTGTTTATTGCTATTAAGACTAACACAATAATTAATAGGTAACTTTTTTCCTCTTCAATTACCAGCTGGCATCGAAGCAAGAGGAACACATTGTTCAACTACATCTGTTTTCTCATGTCATAAGATGTCTGAAATGCTTGAAAAATATCCTACTATGTGAAGTATTACTAAATCAAATCTACAGATTTTTAGCTGCATCAGATGCTGAACCACCTGCATACTTTTGAGGCACCATTGACACTTGACAACACTCCTAACAATAAACACTCCAACATAATGATTTTTTTGTCCAACCTTTATCCTTGGTATCAAATAAATAATGCAGCTGAGACAGACATTTTGGAAACTGAAACAATATACAATGATTGGAGAATTTGTTGTGCAATGGGTATTTCTGCAAATTCATTAACCTTTAAGCCAAAAAAGATAAACCAAAAAAGTTGTTTACCTGTTGAAGAATTAATGAAGAAATAAAGACAAAATCAAAAAGTCGATGAAGGGGGAAATTTAAGGCAGTACCTAAGGTATGACAATCGTGGATTTATGAAAATAAAGGAGTTTCTAGTAATTATATTCATATGATCAAAGACATGTATGTAGCAATCACTAGCATAAATACAATAAGTGTCCAGTGAGTTTCCTACTCAATAAAATTGCTTCAAAAAGAATCTTAAAGTCCTACAGATTTTCACTCGTAAAGGATCATCTTTCTAGTGATATCTAACATGAGGTTCCATGGCACCTGACTAGCTGACAAATTTATTGTGATTCATAAGAGTGGCATTGGACAAACGTTAAACTTGAGCAACAAGTGAAAAATCATAAACCAAATGTTTGACAATACATCGGATTAAGATCAAACACATGAAGTGCAATTTCAGCAAACTAGAAAATGAAATATGAAAGCATACCTAGCAGCTATTCCTGAGTAAACATCTGCAGGCTTATCTCCTGCAACTAAGTTTACTGCGATGGCTCCCAACTGAATATACAAAAGTTCAATGAACATAAGTTAATTTCTTTTAGAGATTTACACATAACAATTTTGTGTGCTAATTTATATAAAGAGAAAGCAAACCATATCTCCAATGAAAGAAACACATGCAGACACTATTAGTTAAATAAATATAATCGTAATAGCATTATTAGATTGACAAGATATATCACTGCCCCTGATAGGTTATCTTTCTTCTTCTTTCCCTCAATGTGGAAAATTTTTGCTGAAAGGAAGAGATGAAAAAATTAAGAATGTACCGAGAAAGAACTTCATGACCAATAAGAGAAGGAAAAACGAAAGGCGAGCATACAAAAGTCTTCAACAAGTAAGACCACAACAAAGTAAGAAATAAAGTTCAGCAATCATAACCTAGTAAAATCAACAAAGCGAGGCACCTTATGTTGACAAATTGTCATGGACAAAGTTCTAAACAGGCTGTTTGAAGTAATACTTGTGTATGTCCGTGTCTTTCTGTTTGTTCATGCTTTGCACAGTATATAGAGGGACGGCCGAAGACTTAATAGTTTCATTTTAATTGGGTTTAGTGGCTGCTTTAGGCTTGTAAATAAAGGTTGTGTCATGTGGACACGTGTGAGAGATTTTCGGTCTATAATGGACCATTTTGACCCTTTGTTATGCAACTGTTCTGAGCTTGTAAAGTCTGTTTGTAATTTGCATTGTCTATGAAGTGTTTTCGGAAATGTTTACTTGTGGATCCCGAGTGAGGTGTTTTCTCTAACTCGTTTTCTCTTTTGTGGGTCATAAGGGACCAAGGGAAGTTTCGGGGAGGCTGACCTTTGCGGACGGACATACAAGGGTGCCGCACAACTTAGGCAAAACCAGTTAAGTTCGTGACAAAATGGTGACAAAATAAATTCCTCATAAATCAGAAAAAAATCTAGCATGTGGCATGGCAAGCCAAAGAATCATGCTGCACCTTGCATGTGTCATATCGGAGGTACAATAAGCTTAGATTGTCTATAGTTTCATATATGCAGTAAATTTTGTTTAATTGATGCTAAAACACATTGCTCCGATCACAAAAAAGATCCAGATATTCTTGACATCTTATTTTAATAAATCAAGAAAGAACAGAATATAAAGCTGGAAGCAACAAAAATGAGGGATTTCATTCCAAAATCTCCACATTGTGACATTACTATTCATGCCTTCCAAAATAACATCTACCCTCATTTTTCAACCTAATAATGTCCACTACGAGGAAAACATACAAGAATATACTTGCTTTTGACCATTGGTAAGTTTCTAAAGAAATTAAATGTCCCCTACTTCATTCCACCTCAACCAATCATCTCCCCTCATTTATCCTAATTCATTTGGTGCTTTCCATTTTAATCAATGTTGTCTAAGGCGCTAGATGCTAAAAGAAGTTAGGGTTCCAAAACACTCAAGATGCTAAGTGCTCATCCAAACGAAGCTAAGCACTCGTCAATATAAAAATTAAGTAAAAATTAAATAAGGAGAAAACAATCATTAAAATAAAAATTAAACAATACCTTAGTTCCATATTATTTCATATTCAATAATATCACCACTAAAACATCAAATAAAATTATTTAATCATCTATAAAGTACCACATTGTCCAAATCTAACAACAAGAATAACAATCCTAAAACTATATTTGCCATGAGTTTGATTTAAGATCCTAAAACTGCAATGACAATTTTAGCAATGACAAATTCAATCCTTTAAACAATTCATAAGTTATTAACTTATTATTAACAAAAAATAACTATTATTAAAAATAATTAGCATTACTACCAAATTAAAGAGGTGGTCAGATGGAACTGTGTCAAGGAGGGGCTATTGGGGGAGAAGCACAAAGGGAGAGGTAGGGAGGAGAAGAAAGAGGGAGAGGGAGAGAGACATTGAGAGAGAAGAGAGATAGAGAGAGAGTGCAAGCAACACGAGGGGGGTATCGGGGAGGCTTGGCAGGGGACAAGCGATGACTCTTAGAGAGAAGCATCAAGAGAGAGACAAGGGGGAAACAGTGTGAGTGGCGAATGAGAAGGAGGATGTCCAATGGAGACATAGTAGAGAGCAAGGATTATAATTTCGTATCGTACCAGAGTTTCAATCTCAACGTAGTATAGTACGATACGAGCGTACCGAACGGTATGCTTCGGTGTATCATTCAAGATATATATATAAAAAAGGCGATGTCGTCTCGTTTCTTCTCCCCACGCGGGGAGAAGAATCAATATATATATATATATAAATATAATAATAATAATAATAATAAAATGTTAAAAAATAATCAAAAAGGGCAATGGCATCGAGGTGACATCGCCTCATTTCTTCTCCCCACACAGGGAGAAGAAACCGAGGAGAAGAGGTTTCTTCTCTAGTTTCTTCTCCCTACGCTCGAGGTTTCCTCTCCCACGCGGGGAGAAGAAATCAAGCATTCTCCCCGCAAAGCCTTAGCGACGTCGCCGAAGCTTCTTCTCCCCGCACGGATGAGAAGTCGACGACAACGACGAGGCCTCGTCGCCTCAGACAAGGAGGAGGCAACATCTCATATGCGGCGTCCAACGAGGGAGGGAGACGACGGATCGGGATCGTCAAGGGAGAGCGACGTCAAATCTTCAAGTTCTCCTTATTCTTCTCTTCTTCCTTCTCCCTTGACTAATACCACCCAGTAACGAGCAGCGACAGTCGAAATCGATCGTTATCGATCGATTTCCGATGGTAACAGCCCCAACGACGGTACCGCCCGATAGCAGGCGATCCGCACATCGGTCTACTAGCGGACCGATACGTACCACCAAGTATGGGCGATATCATTCGAAATTAAAATCCTTGGTGTAGAGAGAGAGAGAGAGAGAGAGAGAGAGAGAGAGAGAGGAGGGTGCAAGTGGCAAGAGGAGGGTGCTGTGGGGTGAGACAAGGGCCAATTATGGAGGATTCAAAATGAAACTTTCCGTAAAGAAAATCTAAAGACAAACACCAATTAGTTGCAGCCAATGCAGATATAACTTGTAATTTAAAACTACTCAAATATCCTTTATTCAATAAAATAAAAAAATCTTGAAATATAAAAAGTTAAAATCAAGATATCCTGAAACAATGTATTTAACTTTCAGGTGATATTTTATTTAGTAATGTTTGACAGTTAAATGATAGTTGAAACAATATTAAAAGGTATATAGATGTATCATATATGTACTCTCCATATTGACAACATCATGTTCTTGCATTTTGATTGTTCACTCTGTTAAAATCAATCATTTCACCAGCAAAATATTATACAACAATGTAATTCATCATGACTAGCCGATACGAAAGAAAAAATTGTACCTTGTCTCTTCCCAAAGCAGCATAGTGTTGCAGACCATTACACGATCCATCCTATGGAAAAAAAAAGTCCAATCACCAATCTTCTGTACACATCATATTCAACATATACAAGAGCTACGAATATATTACTAAACAACTAATTTCCAGGATTACTAATTTCAAGTTCATAAAGAAAAACCAAAATCATTGAAGAAGTGGAGACATACATTGTAGTTGACACTTGACACATGAATTCTCTCCATGTGAAATCAGAATTTTATCAAAATCCAACAACATCGATGCAAGCCAATCTCAATTCTCAACTGACATGCTTGATATATATTATTGGCTATAATTAGCTTGTTTCTCTTATTTACATACTTTTTTATCCACATACAGCTCACAAAGTATATCATTATAACCAACTCTGAGAATTGTAGTGTGAATATGATGTTGAACCTTTCTTAGTCTTCTCTACAAACTAAGAATTATGCTTCTCATTTCATGAAACCATTGCAACCTCTCTTACCAAATGACCAAAAGGCCTGTGCCAATTTACTTTTAATCAAAAAAGAAAACTTAAGCAAGCTGCCTGACCACCATGATATTATGATTACATGCACCACCTATGACATGCTGTTATCGTAGCTGGCACAAAATGAAGCATCACCTTGAGGTGCAATTCAACAAGCAATAAAATTTGTTCATTATGACTAATCAGTCTTTGTAAGACATTAAAACATTATCACAAGTTTTCTATTAGAAAAATTGTTTTCTGAAAGTGCCATTTTTCTTAGAAAAAGCCTCTTTCTTTATTTGAGCTAGCAAAAGTGTGCTACTCTTTTCACAGAGATAAACATGAAATATTTTTTACTATTTACAATTTAAAGCATGTTTTTTCTTTTAATTAACAAAAGGTTTGATAAAAAAAGGATCACATTCTAACATATAACCAGAATCTGATGTTGGACACCCTGATATTGTAACTTTTTGTTTAACCAATACCTAAATACATCAATCAAAGCTAGAGAATGTGAAACATCTAATTGCCATATCACAATGGCAAACATTTTGATCCATGCCAATGTTTACAGGCTTCCAAATGTTCAGCCTTCTCACAACCTTCTTGTTCATAGTTCATCAAAAATATTGTGCAGACCAGAGTCAAATATTGTGAGATAGCCCATCATTATGTATCGATCCAAAGAGGGCCAATATGTAGCCCAGCTGGTTTAGACAGCATCATACAGTAACAAAGAACCAGCCAATTTTACACAGATTGGGCTTCATTAAGAACAAGAAAGGAGAAGTGAGCACAACTGGTTCCAAGCGACCAAGAATATCAGCAAGACTGCAACAGTGTATAGTCTAATCCCCCTTCCTTTTTCTTTCTTTATTAACTTATTTTGTTTGCTCAAATCTTTGATCTGGACGATATAAAGCTAAACAATTTAGATTTGTACAAATTATGGAACAAATTTTGGAAATCATTTAAAATAAGCCAACAGCAATGTGAAATATGATCATTTAAAATAAGCCAACAATATAGCCTTGGACATTGGAGTTCTGTTCACTGCCCAAGTGATCAGGCACCGCAACATTCAAGTAGCTAATGTTCAACAGTTAATATAGCTCATATAAGTATAACTCACTTATGACCAAATGGCATCCTACCTCAGACAACTGAAAAATAGGGCAATGAGAACTAGTAGAATTAAGCTGGATCATCATCATCTGATTAACACAAACTTCAAATGCAAAGGGAACTGAAATGATAACTTTCAACTCACCTGATGCACAGGTATGTGCGAAATTGTAGTTTCTGGTGAAGAGCTCCGTAATGCCTCAGCAAGATTGATGCAAACTGCCAAGCACTGAAAGGGATCTTCAGCCCCTAGCCACCAACGTCTACCTTCAAGGGGTCTATCTGCAGAATCGAATATATCCTCCACATGATTCTCGGTAAATGCTAATCGGCCATCATATGACAACTTGTCCACTCCACCAGCATACAAATTTGCAAGGTGAATCTTTAACCAACGCAAGCCAGATTTCATCAGTGGTCGTCCCTCTGCAAATTCAAGAATTCCTCGACATAAATCAGAACCAAGATGGTTTAGATAGGGGTGCATGGGATAAGCACGTCCCCTAAAGTCCAGATTGTGAGGATAGTAGAATCCCTCCTCATCTTTCATTTTCCTAGCTACCTGCTCTCCAATAATGACAGATGACATCAAACTTTTGTCATAAAAGTTAATAAACTACAATATGTATGACTAATACAATGGTAAAAACTTCTTACAGCAAGTTTTAGTTCCACATCGCAACGTCGAGAATGTCTTTCACTATTTTCCTTCTTCACCGATCTCATCTTCCACTTCCACTTCCGAAGTTCAGACTCATCTTCTGTGTCTGGTTTCTCAGGGAGAGGGATCTGGGTGAAAAACACTTCAACAGAATAAGAAAGGCAATGACCTTTTTTTGTCACATACAATTAACCAAATACATAAATGTAGCACAATTCAGGAACCAACAATCCAGGCTTCTTAGACAAGAGATAAACTCACATCTTCACGATCAACCAAATCAGCAAGACGTCCTCCACTGGACCATATTCTGTCTACAATACTGAGCACCCTTTTGTTAACCCTCCATTTGGTACAGCCTAGTGTATCCAGAGCCTGGAAAGTGTACGTTTAATGCATTGGCAGAGTTTATGAAACATCATAGTAGTTCAAGGTCATAAACAGAAGATCCCATTCTACAGAAAGAAAGAAAAAAATCAAATCAAAAACCGCCAACAACTAGGTATAGCATGGTGTGTGTATCAGGCTTTCTGCAAACAGCAAATGCTATAAGAACCAGAACAAGGGCAAGCACATCCCTATACTGCAATGCCGCTTATCGAAGTCAGATGATAATAAGAAAAGAAGAAAATGGTCAGAAATGACAGAGTGATTTATTGGATTCAGCAACTTCAAAGGAAAAAAAGTTCCTAGGATGATGAATATTCATATCATACAAAAAATATCCATGAAAAACTAATCATCTGAGAGAATCAATTCTCAGAGAAACCAACAAAATATATTTGCAATAAAAACTAACCAATCAAGAAGATCAATTATTAGATCAAATCAACCAGAAATTTAAAAATGTTCAAAGAGACAGCAAATTGATGAAGAAGAGCCGGTAAAAGAACTGCTTTCTTAAGCTCTATGACTGTATGACATCAATGTTCAAGATCAACAGATCACCGATTGACAGGAAAAGAACTGCTTTCTTAAACTCTATGACATCAATGTTCAAGATCAACAGATCACCGATTGACAAACCTGAAAAACAGCTTGCATCTGCTTGTTTGGAGCCCTTTTAAGAGCCTCCCTTTGCTGTCTTGCTCCATGTATTCGCATTATATAAGATGGTAAAATTAAATGTGCTCCTCTGTCATATCTATAAAAAAAAACCAAGACTTGGCATTAAAGACAATGGAAAATTCATCTTTTTGGTAAAAGATGAAAATACATTTAGTCAAATAGGAAGCGTGACTAACAAAATGACTAGTCATTTAGTCAAGTATTGCTGCACTGAAACCAGCTCATTTGGATAAGGCAGATAATTGATGGTAATTTTAGACACTGTGTCACACATAAAAGTCAAAAGGCAACATTGGACAACACCTAGCAGTTTAAAGGCCTCATACGTCTAAGACACATCAGCAAATATTTTACTAAGTAGACACCAGAATAATTGTCAGAATTATCATGTCAGAATTATCATGGAGCAATTCTATTTAATAGATCTAAAGCTTAAAGTTAAAGAACAGTAAAGGATGGTGTTGATCAATTTTAGAAGTCCAATTCAGGATAATATATACCCTTTCCAATTTAGTGGAGGCATCAACATTGGCATATAAGGAATAACCATGTGTCTTGCCTGCAAAAGAACAATTTACAAAGACCCATATGTTAAAAAGCCATCGAAAGAATATAAATTGAAATAAGACAAAATTTTCAAAAGTGTTGAACGCACAGTCCTATCTAGCCCTTGACGAACTAATGGATCACATTCAATAATACCATAACGCTTAGTCTTCCTGTTAACAAAATATTATTATCAGCTTATGCAAAATGAAGGATCCTGAACATATTAAACAAAAGAATAAAATAAGAATCTTACAGTTGTTCGCTTGAAACAATTCTAATCACGCGTCTAAATGCAGGCCGAATATCTGGAGGACCATCTGCTGACTGGCTAACAGGAGGTTGTATAAAAGCTGTCTCCATGAACAGCTCGATCAAGCGACTCCCAACCTAACAAAATTATTTCAAATACTAAAAAAATATAAAAATAAAAAATACCCAACTTTACAAGTTAAAAAAGGTTATACCTTGACCTGAGCGTCTTGACCCCATGGTTTGGAAACATCTTGCCCCCTCACTATCTTCCTTACTTGTTGAACCTTTTGCTTCTTCATCAAATCTGTAACCTTCTTCCTCAGAATTTGTTCCTCTTTGGTCACAGCACCACCTTCCACTTCATCACTTGTCTGATCTTTAGAAGTCTTTTTTCTTGTCTTCTCCAGAAACCTATGAATTCTAGCCTAATTCAAGCCAGAAAAAAAGTTATAACTAAAAAATAGATTAATATATTTTAATCAGGAGAAACAACTGCATATATATAAACAACAACAAAACAAGCTTACTGGAGTATCACTGACGTATAGTTTGGAATATATAAAATTCAAAAAAGATACAAATACACAATATTGAAGTAGTGAAATCAACATTTGAGAACCTACAACAGTGCAAATGAGGAATCCTAGAAATAAGCAAATTATAACTGATAGTTAAAACTATCGAGCTGTTATGCCACTAAGGAAGTTCCCAGTTCACCATGAAGACCCATGACATAAACAGCATATGACTATTTTGATTATGAGTGTTAAATATCAATAAATTGATCTACCAAAAAAAATGATATTCCTTGCCAAACTCAACTGCTTTAATTGAAAATTCAATAAGCACTCATAAAATTACTACTAAAGTAATAGCCATCGAAGAATGAGAATAAAATGAGAAGCTCATATTAAAAAAAGAAAAGACAGAAAGTTCCAAACTCCAGAATAGGAAAGCATCATCACTGCAAGATAACTAACTCTGATAATGAAGTGGAAACTGCATGAAGATACAGCAGGACCCTTATTAAAGTTTAAACCTTAAGAGAATTTTAGTTTCCAAACAGTTGTATGAGTTGATAAACATCAATTTCTTGACAAAGGAATCAACTTTTAGCTAGCACAAGATGTCGCGTGTCACATCATGCCAAGCCATGATAAATACTGAGATACAAGTGCCATATATTGTAGACTGCAGCTAAGCCTTTTTTTTGAAGTGTCCACAAGTGCAGTGGGCACACAGATATCATCACGATGACAACTTCATGAGACCCTGTGCCAACGATATGCAAACCCTTGTTCTTGATATTTAAATGATTTAAAAATGATTACTTCACTGCCCATGACATTTTCATACACCTTCCCTGATTATTTGATATTGGTGCAAAGCGATAGCTTGAAGTAGAAGCAGGAGATTGAGCAGCACTAAACTAGAATTGAAGTTTTACCTGGAATACGACTATTTTAAGGACTGGAGTGGATTCACATGTTTAGTAATCAGTATAAGTAGAACACACATGACATATACCAAATTCCATTTTAGGAATAACCATTGACCTGTTGGAACTAGACATCGATTCCAAACTTGCTCCAAAATAGTTTTAATGGATATTCAAAACCCAACAGCTATAACTTTGGTGGTCCTTAATGCTGAAGCTACTAGGCTTGCGTCATGCACCATGCGACAAAGCCCAGATTAAGGTGGTGCAACATTTTATTCTTGGTGTGCTAGTTTTAGAAAGTACCAAATTCCCAATAGATACTAGCAAATTTTCATTCCTAATAGCTTCAAGAATCATAAGTATGAGTACCTGATCCCGAGATATTTGTGGTTTTAATTTTTGCTCTTCATAGTGAACTTCCAATGGCTGATATAAATGGGTGAAAAGTTAGCATTGATTAAGATCAAGTTCGGGTCAATCATAGGATATAGGACAGAAATAGGTTTAGATTGACCAATTTTGGTCATACGACCACGTTATTCCAAAATGACCAGAAATCAACCAAGAACAATATGATCAGCTGGAAATGAAATAGAAACCAATTGGACTCGACTAGGAACTAAGCAAAGTTGACATGGTCAAACAACTATACCAACAGCTAAAATCATCTGCAAGTCAACAACATTAACTCAGCTGTTCTTAAATTCAAATTCATTTAATCAATTCAGAATCTCCTGATCCCACAAACAAATACTTTAACACCACAATAATATTCTTCAAGTTAATTCATGCCTCCTGAGGCTCCTCATAAATGTGTAACATTTTATGTAGAACTCAAATTTATTGGAATTTATATGAATTAATGCTGCATTAAACTAAAGACCAATGAACATCTGTACTCAATTCTCTATGATAGTCTTCATCCTAATATTCTCAATGACAAGTCTACATCATCAAATTCACTTAGGTCGCCTATTTGTGATAACAATTACTAATAAAGTCATATTAAAGTCAGAAAATGTTCTCTCACTAATGGCAAAGCTCAATATGCATGAGCTATGAGATGCAACAATTAACAACTCTGTATGAATGTTCGAGACTTTATTGCCACAGAACTCCATTATAGTATAATTGCACTTGTTACAGAAATCAGGTCGATGTTTCATATACCAGATACGAGGCAAGATAATAACAGATAAAGCGCGGTCATCCAAGTAACAGAAAGCAGGAAATCAAACCAAAGCAGATACGGAAAGGGCAATAAGCCTGTGATTTCCAAGCACCAAAGATAGCAGATACAGAATCTTGTCAATCAGCCATCTGTTTGTTAAGTTTATTTCAATAACATAAGAAAAATGAGGACCGCATCATAGTTCGCCAAGCAATGACCATACCAGGAACATTTGCTGAAAATTAAAAATATTAATATCACAAGGGAGAGACACACCTCCTGCTCTATAGCCTCACCAACTTGGCATACAGCTTGAACTACACGAACACCCCCAGATTCACCGCCTGTCATCAGAAGACTCACCAGCTTGTGCATAGTGATCACTGCCACCATCTCTGCTGGAAGCTGACTGAAGTAATGCTGATATGAAAATTTATTTTTCGCCATAGACTGTCCCTGCTCTGCAACTATCTTGTCCCTGAATGGCTCAAACCAGCCCAAGAACAAGGATTTCATGTAGGGCAAGTTTGGGGCGAGCTTCCGCTCACACATATCCATCAGGAGTTCCTTGTACTCCTTTGCCGCCATCTCCCAAGCTTCAGTCTCTATCTGTATTTGTCTTCGTCGTAGCATAGTATACTTCTCTGCACTCATTCCAGCCTTTATCTTCGGAAATTGCTGATTCCGCCGAAGCTTATTAAAACGTTTATCTTCCTTGCCTCCACTAATCTCAGCACTCAACTCCAGCAAGCGTTGCATCTCCTCAATCGTCGACGTATCTTCATCCGCATCAGTTGAAGAGACAGCTTCCGCAACGCTGGCAAAGCTCCTGGAATTTCTTGGGACCCCAGAAACCTCCATAATCGACGAATTCACGTGTCCTAATGTTTTTGGCAAGGACTCTCCCTTTTGCCAAAATCCAGCATCGAAGAGCCTAGTAACAAGGGGCGGCGTCGCCGGGTCCAAGATCCTACTTTTCTCGCACCAGATTGAATCTTGAAAACAACTAAGAAAGCCGGTTGTTGCAGGGAGTGGCGACGGGCGGTTGCTGGAGAGTCTGAGGTTCCGGGAGGCAGAGGACGCCGTCCTTGCGATGTTCCGCCACATTTCACCGCTGCGGAAAGACAGACTACGGTCGGGATCGAACAGAAACTTAGGGGACTGGAGAAGTTATACGTACGGATCTAAGGGTTGGAAGGAAGAAGGCGGCGCCACTACACATCAAAAGCTGGGTTCCGGGTGGGAAGAAAGAGGAGTCCTTGGCGTGGGGCGAGGGCGACGACGAGAGGGTGAATAAAGAGAAGAACTCATGTGGTTCGACCGGCGGAGGAGCAGAAATGTTAGGGCTGGGAAGGCAGCGAGGGAGGTCGAAGTGGAGGCGCCGCCTTTAGCGAGACCAAAACCCTTCGCTAGAACCCTCGCCCTCCCCCTCTTATTACTTCGTCCGTGGAGGAGATTTTTTTTTCCTTTTTCTTTTTTCTTTTTATTATAAAATAACCTTTTTGTTTTATTGTTTTACAGATACATCCTTCTACATTTTTTAAATATCATATTTACCTTTATATATATATATATATATATATATATATATAATATTATCTTATATAATTAACTATTATTCGTATCCTAATACTTATATTTTTATTTATGAAAGTAAAACATTTAACTTCGTTTCATTTGTTGACGAAAATATTGTATAATTTATTATTAAGCATGTAATGACTCTATTTTATTTTAATTTATCAATAAATATATATAATTTTTTCATCAAGAATCGATCCATGAAAAAAAAAAATTAAATAATTTATTTTTATAAATATAAAATTTTTAATATAATTTTTAAAAGTATAGAGATTGAGTTGCTAAAGGTAACTAATTACATAATATAATCTATATATATAAGTTTTAAATGATATGATGATATTAGACTGTTATATGTTAAGTAAGATTAAATACAAGTGTTATGCATTAAGTAAATTTCAAATAATAACTCGAAAATTTTGACTTTGAAAATATGTAGTTTTATTGGTATGTTTTTCATTTAATACCAAATTGGGTTCGGTTGAATTTTTTTTTTTTGAATTAATTAGACAGTGTTTCGGATAGCAAATCAATTGCAATCTCAACTTATGCTTGGGTTAGGTAGTTAAGACAACAGTTATCAGCTTAACCAGTGGCAGAATCTATAGTATGTATGAACTACTAATTAAACCAGTCAACAGAGTTTAACACAGACAATCCTAGATAAAATAAACCCTAATTCTGAAAACCTAGTTAATCCACAACATTAGTTATAAGACA
The DNA here is from genome assembly GCF_036884655.1 of Musa acuminata AAA Group. Lineage (NCBI taxonomy): Eukaryota > Viridiplantae > Streptophyta > Magnoliopsida > Zingiberales > Musaceae > Musa > Musa acuminata. The sequence continues at coordinate 43,817,042 of NC_088329.1, read as the reverse complement.
GCAGCTAATCACCTTAACAATGGCAAAGAAGTGAAAGTTTGTGCAAGATTTCAACCTCCATAAATTCAATATGCAGCTTTATGAGGAATACTATCATAGACACTGAAGATTTCATTCTGCAGCTGGAAAAAGATGCCTTGTTATGTAGATATGGCACTGCTTACCCTTTTGAGGTCTGAAAACTGCAAATCCAATGGGCACAAGGAAGACATCATTCTATATAATCACCTGAGAAGCATTTAAGATAAACACAATTCCAATCCTTGAATCTCCCAAAAATGAGACTTTTGATTATTCCATACACTTGTTATGCACGGTTACTAGTTTTGATAGCTTTCAACATGGTGCAACGAAGCAGAGGAACTTGAAAGAGTAGTACTTATAAGATCAGATTCTCTCTTTCAAATTGATTGCCTTGTGTTCTAGGAAAATTGAACATGCCCAGCACAACGAGTGACTGCTGCTTTTCTCATTTATATCACCTGTTCAACTCATTTCACCAAAGTGATTAGTGTCCTCAAACCTACACGATAATCACCTCTTGCCTCATTGAATCAAATAGAAGAAATAATTCCTACTTGAGATGTTTAATCCTTCCAAGGATCATTCTCTGGCCTCACCTCTGAAGGCTCAACCACCTCCCCTTCTGTTGTCTCTGAAAAGCCAGCTTCGGAGCTTGTTGCCTCTGAGTTGGCTCCTTCTGCCACTTCATCTGATTCTGATCTTCCCCATCTTCCGCCAAGAGCAATGGCCATCATCTCATATATTTTGTTTCCCAATTCAGCAGGGCTGTCAGGCTGATGAATCATATCTCTGTGTTAGGAACAAGAAAAAGAAGCAGCAACTTTCTGACACAAAGAGAAGCGATCAACATGACTTACAGTATAACCACTAGAGATCAGAGCTGTATCATACAATAAATCAACAGCTCTCTTTGCTTCTGTGCTGCTCGGGTCATTCTTGCATGCAGCCTGCAATAAAACAACAGTTCAAGAAATCTGTGTATATACGAATTAAGTCTCTACAAGATATCTATTATTAAGGCAGTCCACAAGAAAAATCTATAAACCATGCATGTAGAGTATATTTCCTATAAATTATCTATAATAATTTTTCCACAGAATAAAGGTTGTCCTTCACAACAAACAATGACATTATTTAGTAGCAGATCATGTGTCTTACATTCAAGTCTTTAATGATGGGGTGCTCTGGATTGATCTCTAAAATTCTTCTCCCTCTCATGAACTCCAAGCTTGATGTATCACCAAGGGTCTGTGCCTTCATGAGTCTACAAAAGACAAGCATTGCCTCCATTGGACAAGGGTATTTTGATGCAACTGATGGGAAAGGTGGCCACTAAATCAACATAAGGTGTCGAATATATCAACTAAGAAAACAACACTACCTTTCCATGTTTGCCGACCAACCAAACTTCCCAGAAACAAGTACACATGGTGAAGAGCTAAGCCTCTTGGATATTTGGACTTTTGCTACCTTATCACCAAGCTGCTGTTTCATCCAATCACATAGAAGATTGTACTCTTGCTTTTCTTCCCTTTCCTTTACCTCATCTTCATCACCTATACCAAGAAATTTCCATCAACAACTCACAGATGAAGTCACTAATCCGAATGCCAGTAATACAAGAAAAGAACAACTACTTCACCAAAAAAAACTGACCTAATTCTAGGTCTTCTTTGCTGATATCAATAAACTTCTTTTCTTTGTATGTCTGTAGATTCTGTATAGCAACTTCATCAATAGGTTCTACAAGATACAGTACCTGCATGTAACACATAATTACTTAGCATTTTATTGACTAAAACAATTTGAAGCCAAACACTTACTTCAATATCCTTTTGGACAAGCTTCTCCACAAATGGAGCAGTTTTGGCACTTTTGAGGCTGTCTGTTGCCAAGTAATATATAGCCTTCTGGTTCTCACCCATATTTTCCACATATTCATCCAAACTTATCATATCTTCCTCACTCTTGGAAGAGTAAAAGCGCAGCAAAGGTGTCAGTCGCTTGTGATTTCCAGAGTCCTCTATACAACCCAATTTCAGAAGCTTGCCAAAATTCTCCCAGAACTTCTTATAATCCTGCAACAAATTGATATGATTAATCAAATGCTACACAAGATTATACTACAAAAGTAGAGAATGTCCGCTCAGACTGCAAACCTCTTTGTTTTCACTCTCAGATAACTCTTGAATCATGTCAAATGTCTTCCTAACAAGTCTTTTTCGCATAATTCTTACCTGTAATGAACAAGAATAGTTTGTAAATAGATAATTCCAGATTGCAAGAAAAATGTTGTTTGTTTGTACTTCAGTAGCTACTATCACCAATGTGCTTAAACACAATCAAACTTACAATTCGACTTTCTTGAAGAATCTCGCGCGAAACATTAAGAGGAAGGTCATCTGAATCAACCACTCCCTTCACAAAACTCAGGTACCGTGGGAACTGCAATTTCGGTGTCACAATCAGCACATCGAGACACGTATGAACCGCACAACTTGTTCAATATACAACATAACTACAAACATGTTAACATGAGTAAGAATTTAATCAAAACTTACCAGCTCACCATCAAAATCATCTGAAATAAATACCCGCTTAACATACAAGCGTATATTCTTGGTCTTGGGATTTATTAGATCCTCGTTATTTAGAGGTGCCATCCCAGGAACGTAGAGAACACTTCTGAATTCCACCTCACCCTGTTCAATTTAAAAACTATGTCAAATTTGACCATGCCATGTTGATCTTTCTTTCATCTTTTAAAGCTCTGATGATAGCAAGTACCTCGGTAGTGAAGTGGGTATGAGCAAGAGGATCCAGGAATTCGTTGAATGTCTTCTTGTAAAACTCATTATATTCATCTTTCTCGACCTCCTTTGGATTTCGCATCTGAGAATTGACATGGATGAAACTAGTTTAGAAAAATACTAATTAATACATTAGGTGTAAAAAGTCTAGGACACTTAAGCCACAGGTTGCAGCTTCATAAAGCAAGAATGCTTGTGTTACCCATATAGGTTTTGTCTCGTTTGCCAATTCCCAGTCCCAATACTTTTCGGTTACAGTTTTCTTCTTTTTTTTCTTCTCCTCCTGCCAATAAACAGAGGATTACATTAGATATTAAGTACAAAACCAACTAAATGAGCCATCAGACTCCCTACCTCTGGTTTTGTTTCTTCTCCTTCCTTTGGTTCCTCTTCTTCCTCAACCTATCCAACACAATTAGACAACAAACAGATGAGTATAAACACAAAGGAGCTTCATCAATAAATCTGCAAAATTTTCTTCACATACTGAAGCTAAAAAGGCCTTGAACATACAGAACATAACATAGCAATGACTCTGGTGTAAATGTGTGCATGATCAACCAACAGAAAGAAGTTGGAAAATAACTACATCCTCACCTCCACTGTCCTTGATTTCTCCTGCCATGTATATATGGGGAAGGAGACAAACTGAGAGTAATTCTTCACCAATCCCTGGATACGAGTTGGATCCGCAAATTCAAACTTATCATCCTCCTGTAAAACAAGCAAAAGGCTTAGGACCACTGAACACACCAAGATGACAGGTTGGAAGAGATAAGGGTTGGCATATACTCTTAAAAAAAGGGTAATCTGAGTTCCACGTTTTATTAACTTCTCAGGGTCAGTCTCTTCTCTTATCACATAAGAACTACTATCTGCTTCTGCTTCCCATATGTACTGTTTATCAGATTTTGGATTTTTAGTTGACACCACAACCTGCTCATCAATCAGCAATAATTGTTTAGAACATAAAACGCAAACATCTTTGGAACAATTAAATAAACACAAAGTTTAAACATAAAAGAAAAAAGTACTCGCTCAGCCACAAGGAAAGCCGAGTAGAATCCAACACCAAACTGGCCAATCAAACCATTATCTGTTCCCACATCTTTGTTCTCCTACATATCATTCATTAACAGAAGCCCAACAAAAGCACAAGATTCAGCATTACGTACATGCAACTTATGAATGTGTGATGGTTGACAAATGATTAAGCGGGTGTATACCTTGAGAGCCTTTAAGAACTTTGACGTACCACTCTGAGCAATAGTCCCAAGGCAATCAATCAGCTCTTCTTTGGTCATTCCAATACCAGTATCTCTGCAAGTTCAAACAACTAAAATTACATACTGCTCTATCTGAATATAAGGCGAAAAAGGGTAAAAGAAAAGGCGAAGTACGTTATAGTAATAGTTCCATTGTCTGGATCAGGCTTGATCCGTATCTCCAGGTCACCAGCATCACCAAGTAGCGAGGAATCCGTCACACTCAAAAATCTCAACTTGTCCAGAGCATCACTTGCATTGCTGCGGACACAATATACTAATTAAAATCATACCATGGAAATGTGTTATAAAGAACCTCATGACTCCAAATTCCACAAAGAAGGAAAGAAGAAAGGCATATAAGGCAATTGTATCCCCACAATAAGCCAAACTTCAGATGTATAAATATATCTGGTGGTGCTGGGTAGCAGTTAGAGCACAAATATAAAGTTTCATCATGGTCACCCAAAAGGAAATAAATTCAGCTTCGTTTTTCTATAAAATGACAGGAATTATGGATGAAAAGACCTCATGATTACAAGTTGCACACCAAAAAAGGAATTGTACCCTCAAAAGAAAACTAATTCAGCTATTTCTCTAAAGAGATACAGAGAGTGGATAAGTAGAATCAGCGATTTAAAATGGCGCTTGGATGCTCGCCTAGGCGCTCAGGCGAGGCGAGACGAGGCCCGAGCGCCTCACTAAACTTCCAGGCGACGCGCTTCAAAGAGGCGTCGCCTGGGCACTCGCCCGAGCCCAGGCGCTGGGCGCTTCAGGTGAGCGCCTGGGTTAAACCAAGCGACCGAACCAGGATTTTAGGTCTGGTTCGGTCTCCGGTAGTTAGTTGGTTCAATTGAACCAACTAAAACCGATATCAGTGACAACCCAACCCTAACCCTCGTTGCCGTTGCCGCTCCCGATCCCGCTACTCGCCGCTGTCAATGCTCGCAAACGCTACCACTGTCGCCGCTCGCGCCTCCCGCTGCTCGCCGCTCCTGCTCCTGTTCCCGCTGCTCGCCGCTGCCGCTGCCTCCTTACACCCCTGCTGCCACTGCTATTGCCTCCTTACACTCCCGCTGCTGCTGCCTCCTTACACTCCTGCTCCCGCTACCTTTGCCTCCTTACACTCCCACTGCCTCCTTACACTCCAAATCTAGTATAATAGCATATTTTTATTTAAAATTTTAAATCGCCTAGTGCCTCGGCGTTTTTAGACCTTGGCACCTAGCGCTTTTTAAATCACTGAGTAGAATGTTTTTCAAAATATGTGAATACTCTACCATTGATGTTACAGTAGTCAGTATCAAATGCCATTATTCAATCATGGTTCACAGCAGTGATTTAAAAAGCGCTAGGTGCCAAAAGGCGCCAAGGTCCAAAAACGCCCGAGGCACTAAGCGCTCGCTCAAGCGCTCGCCCGAGTGAGACACTAAAATATAAAAATATATAATATAATTAATAAATATAATTATTTAAATTTTAAAATAAAAATATACTATTAAATTAATCTAATAAATACAAATACTATTACTAGTATATAGTTAACAATATGCACTAATACTGTTAACAGTATACTGTATACTGTATACTATTAACAGTATACTATCGAAAGACGAGAAGAGTGTAAGGGAAGAGTCAGAAGACCGAGGGTGTTGACTGAGAAGAGCGGGAGCAGCAGTTGTGAGCGACAACAGTGGCAGTAGCAGCGGCAGCAACGAGCAGCGACAACGGGAGCGGCAAGCGGCGATAGTGGCACCGGCAGCAGCGAGCAGCGAGAACTGGAGTGGAAGCGACGAGCGGAGACAGTGGCAATGGTAGCAGCGAGCAGTGGCAGCGGGAGTGGGAGCGGCAACAGCAGCGGCGAGCGGTGACAGTAGCAACGGCGACAGTAGCATGAATGGCGAGCAAGGTTAGGGTTGGGGAAGTCACACTGATATCGGTGCTTTAGTTGGTTCGATTGAACCAACTAAAGCACCGGAGACCGAACCAGACCTAAAATGCTGGTTCGATCGCCTAGTTTAACCCAGGCGCTCGCCCGAAGCGCCCAGCGCCTGGGCCTCGCCTCGCCCGAGCGCCTAGGCGAGCGCCCGGGCAGCGCCTCTTTGAAGCGTGCCGCCTGGAAATGAAGCAAGGCGCTCGGGCCTCGCCTCGCCCGAGCGCTTAGGCGAGCGCCCGAGCATCTATTAAAATCATTGGCTCACAGATAAAATTTAAAAAAAAATTAAGGGTGAAAAATAATCATCTTCTGTATGCAGCCAAAGGATGTACTATCTGACACAAGTCACACTTGAACCCCCTCTTAAACCACTATGAAAAGGCAATTTGTTTTAGTTCTAAATTTGGTCTGGTATCAACCCACCGAAAAAGATATACAAGCATATCAACACCAAAAATTAATGCCTCGGATGATTCCCATATTACACATGACTAGTGCCAATCATATCCATCACTCTTGAGAAATAACTTTTTAAAAAAATTACAAGATGATCAACACTAGTGCTTTTGGTCTTGTAATGTTATATACTTCCATAGGTATCCCATTATGTATTTGCACCAAATGGTAGAATTAAAATTAGTGATAAAAACCAAATGCATGATTAACAAGGAAGATTTAAGCAAAATTAAGTATAAATGCATCACATCTACATGTTGGACAGACGAAACCACAAAAGGAGAACTGGCAGAAATCAGTAGACTAACCTTACGAGCTCCCTAAGAAACACTTCCTTGTGGCTATACAGACTATGAACAATCAAGTCCAATAGGCGGCTGACCTGCAGTTAATCAGGGTGTATGAATAAGTTAAACATTAATGAGCACATAAAACTAGAAAGTACACGTCTGTGGATAACAACTGATTTTGGCAAGCAAATCTTTTAGTATGCCTTTATATAGGATATCAACATCAAATGGCAACAGAACATAGCATAAGACAATGGTGATAGCAAATTAAAAAGTTATAATGAGGAAATAATCTTTAAATGATATGTTCATATCAAATTCTTGAATTTATATCAAGCATGAGATTTTACAGCCGGATTGAATGTCAATAACGTCACTATATTAAATGCTCGTACACCCAACCAGCCAAACATGTATAATAACAGACCATGCATAGGTTCAGCAGGTCACCCTAAAAATTTTAATAAATCGGGACTCAGAAAATGCACATCTCTTCACATAACTTAGAATGCAAAGCAAGGTAGAAACCACGCTTTCTGAATCAAAGACGACATAGAAAAGCCAAGTACTCGATATAAAAGCAAGTCGCATTCAAGCAGGGATGTCTACCCACTTAATCAAACAGTAGTACTAAAACGCTTCCTGTAGTAAAGCCCCAAAACGAAAAAAAGAATTGTTCATCGAAAAAGAGAAAAGCGTAAAAACTGGAAAAAAGACATTCTAGCAACACAAGATGTGCACAAAAACTGTCATCAGAGAACCCATCAGAAGAACTATACTCTGGTAGAAGAAATCTTTCTTGTGTCAAGCATACCAGATAAGATTCAAGCTTTCCTGCTCTACAGGCCGAAAAATCCCAACTTGCATGACTAAAGATAAAGATGAAAAGTGGATCAGAAGGAAAGGAGAATCAAAAGAAACGAAGATCCACCTCAGCCTGGTACTCGAACTTCTCCCCCGAAGCCTCGTCGGCTTCCTTCTCGGCGACGACGGCCTCGCACCGGGGGCCCATCCTGCGCTCCCTCCTCTGGACCTTGCATCTAAGGCCCGCCGCAGGAAAACTGCTCCTGGAAAGGAGAGGTCGGGGCAGAAACGAGGGCCGGAACCCCAGCGCTCGGGCGGAACTGGATCTCAGAGGCGTCGAAGGCGGACGAAGGAAGGCAGTAGAGGAAGTGCCCAAGCTCTGGGTTAGAACGGGCGCCATGGATCCGCCAGAGAACAACGATAAAAATGAGATCTTTTTCTCCTTTCGTGCTGCTTTGGGCTGAGGATAGTTGTGAGAGGCTTTTGGATAGGAAGTGAGGGTTTTGGGTGAGGAAACATGGAAACTTATAGAGGCTTCTAGAACAAGGATTAGGGTAGCACCAAAAAATGATTTCTTAAATATATCACTTTATTTAATGTAACAGATGATGGATGATCTAAAATAATTATATAAACATTTTTGACATTAGATATCATAAATGTCCTTTAAAATTAAATTTTATTTTTTTAAAATAAAATATATTAGTCTTAGCTATATAAGTAGAAATATTATTTTTATAAAAATTAATTTTTTCTCATTTTTAAGGATAATTTTAATTATTTTTTATGAGGGAGATGATGGGTGATTCAATATATTCACATACACATATCATTATTGGAGATATATATCTCTCCAAAAATATAGATGATATTTCTTAAGTAGTAGATGTGCATGAACTCAATTAAGTAGTCCAATATGTAGACTTATAACTACAATGCTAGCTATAATTAATTAAAACCTTATCTCAAATACTAAAATAATGTGGTAGACAAAGCTGATGTAACTAAAAAAATTGAATTTGAGGAAGAAAAAAAGCCATAAATGTTAAATTTTGGGATCAAACTTATCTTTGGACAACTGGTCATCCTAGAATAGGGAGTTTGATTTCCTTACTGTGGTAGTGCATGATGTTAGATTACAGTTCTTTCTTTGCATAAAATCACTCATCATGTGGCATAGATGCTGCCACAACACTACTCACCACTTTCATATGAACCACACAAGCAGAAGATTTTTGCAGTGCAATAATTTGGATACTGATTACAAAAATACCTTAAGAAATTTGCTATGAGATTTTTCTTTTGCCTTTTATTTTCTGCTAACACTGTAGAGCTTGTGAGAGTAGAAATCAGTAGATGTTTTGCATGTAATACAAGCATCAGCATGGCTCAGAATTCACTAGTGAAATGAAGAATAGAATAAAAGGATTGAGTGTGTTTGGAGAGCAGGTTGAGCTCAGTTTGTGGAGGAAACAACCAAAATAGTACACAGAAAGACTGCTATGATGATGAATACCTTGTTATTTAATCTACAGAAGAATTATCTTGGTTCAGCAATGGAAATAACTGATTTATGTGTACTATTGAAGTGATCATCACATTTTGCATGCTTTCTGGATTATCATGGAACTAAGTGAAGTCAAGTATGTTAGCAAATCATAGAAGAGGGTAAAAAAAAGTGACTGGGAGGAGCTTCTGGTCATGGATTACATCAAAGTTTGATCCACCAAATATTGCAGGAGCAAATTGAATTGTAACCTCTTCATTAGATGGTTGCATCATTTCTGGAAGCATTATCAGACCAATAGATGTTTATTCAGATAAAGATGGATGATCTCCTTTTACAGCTAGAGTTGGAAACAAACTTGTGAGTACAAGACTACAAGCAATTTGACATAAAAACACAGAACATAAAGGATGCAAAACACTGCTTTGAAAACCATCGCTTATATTTTAATTCCACTGGACTGCACAAGAAATTTGCCTTTATGAGAGACAAAGTGGCAAAAACAACTGAAGAATTACCTCCTCTCAACTAAACACAGAGATATGGTTCCAACACCAGAACACTCCATACAATTAAAACAATCACTATATCCTTACTCAAGCAACCCAATGCTAGCACTGACCTTTGCACTCCTCGGACTGAGAGGCAGGGCCTTTGAAACAGTCAATATTGCACAAGCTGACCGATTTTATCATCCCTCCAAGTCTGCAACCATTTCAATAACTGGTCAGAAGAAGGAATATTCTGTAACCAAAACTATGAAAATTCACAGATTTAGTTGTCATAAACATGTATAATACAGTAACAAACTATGTATATGAATTTTAAAAAAAGTTGGCATGTCTTTGAGTTTTATCAGACCGTTCAAAGCTCTTTCGTGGTTTCTCTTGCTGGTCCATACTATTTCTCGCTCTGTCTGAGATATCAAAGCTCTTTCTTGATTTTTCTTTCTTGTCTGTGCTTAATCTTGGCTTCTCTCTCCTGTCCGTACTATTCCCACCCTTCTCCTTATGATCAGTACTTGATCTTAGGTTTTCCATCTTATCCATGCTTCTTTGGTGGTCCAAATGATCAGAGCTCATACTAGGAGGATCTTGTGGAACTGAGCTTTCAGTAGATGCAGTTCTAGGTGGGGGTGCCTTCTCTATGGCTGATATAAACTTCTTAAGATGCCTTATGTACTCTGGAAACAATTCCAAATTACAGTGATTGCCTGCCTTGACCCATAGAGGCTCATACTTCACTTTGGACAGCTCCCACAGCTGCTTTCCATGGGACCAATCCACAACATCATCAACCATTCCCTGCAAACACCAATGAGGGTTTTAATATTGTATGCAAACCAGGAGGACGATCATAGGAGAAAAATCATAGGGAATTCAAGTATGCCTGCACAAGAAAATGTGAAGGTGGGGTGTATAACATAGTAGGGTTCTCAATTTCGAAGTTTACTGTCTGATACAGACAGTATGTACCGGTCCGAGAGGATACCGAGATGCAAACCGGCCTCTACTAGGTGGTACCAGTGTTTTGATCCTGTATCGGATGATACAGGGTCTGTACCGGGCAATAATGGTCGAAATCTGACCGATACCGAGGCATACCAATTGGTACGCCTAGGATTTTGACTGTTATCAAGGTGTACTGATCGGTACGCCCCAAATTTGGACCGTTACTGAGATGTATCGATTGGTATGCCTCGGTAATATTTGGACTATTACCTCCAGGTATTTTTGGAGGTTTTTCAGCTCTTTTTGGATGTACCATCAGTATGCCTTGATATGTTGTATACCGAGCAAAGCTCGGTAAACCGGTACAAACCGAAATTGAGAACCTTGTAACATAGTGCCATTTTTTTTAATTGGGATGCAAAATCCCACAATAAAAGATAATGTGGCTTAACCAGGTCAACAAACATGACTGTATCCAGAATTCCAGATTTAGGGATTTTCAAATAGAGGGCTATCTACATAATCATGCCTACTATTAGGAGCTTATACAAATTTTGTCATCGTAGAGATAAGGCATTTCAATAAACAAAGAGTTGCTTAGTGAGCATGAAATTGTTAAGAAAAAGTTTCATAAAGTTTTATAATTTACTTGCCAAAGAATCTGTAATCTCAAAACCAGGTATGCTATACCAAGTTCAATGATTCCTTGTTCATCTGTCCTATGACTATAATATAATACAAGTGTTTAACATGGATGCGACTTTAAATGTCAACTTTTGTGGCCTGATGGTAAGTGAACTGCTTGTTATGCCTGCTGGTTATCAAAATGCAAATCAAATAACTCAGCTTTGACAAACTAGAATTTAGTAACATTTATCAAAATGATCGAATGAATTTAAACATGACATAACCAAGAAAAAGAAGATCAATGCCAAGTTGATTGAGGATGATACCATATCCTTGTTCAATTTTATAACAAAATTCTTGTCTTGATATTCATTCTAGCCTGCATAACTTCCTTTTGGAACAATGAACATTTGATATACGAGAGCATTACTAAATGCTGATTACTTTAGTTCAGAAAAAAAAAGATCAATACAACAGTCTTCACAGTCTTCTATATGAAGAATTTTAGAGCCTGCCATGAAAAATCATAAACACTATAGCAATATACTTACATGTATTACCAACACTGGACATTGGACCAAAGGAATTTTGTCAATATTCTGCAGAGAGTCAACAAGTTCTGTTAGATACAACTGTGAGGAAAAATTAGACTGAAACTTTTGATGAGAAGAAAAGTAGGAACCTTATATATGTCAAACCAGTATGTATGTTTTACAGGATACATGACACGGAGACCAGACAAAATGGGACTGTGGAGAACAGCTGCTCTCAGATTAGGTAAACGAGCAGCTAGTTCCAAAGTAGGCCCACTACCAACTGATTGTCCATAAAGGATAATGTCTTCTGCATGGGTACCATAAGCTACTTCAAGACACTTATAAGCAGCTTCTATATCTGCATAAGTATTTTGCTCGCTCGGCTGCAAGCAGAGAAACAGTGAGACTATTTAAACAGTGAGCCAAGAAAATCATGTATAATTGTCCTACCTTTCCAGAAGACTGGCCATATCCAGAATAATCATACCTGAAGAAAAATGACTTGGATATTCAATGACATATTCATATATCAGAAACACCAAACTAACCACAGGGAAACCCAGAAGGGCAAACATATCAGATTAAGAGTAAATACTCAAGATCAATTCAGGAGGCAAAAAAACACCCAACTCTGGTTGCATGGAATCTCAGTATCTCAATATATTACAATTTTTTAAAAGAAAAAAGGGAAGATATCCTAGAAAGCATTTGCTATACTGTTTTTTTTGCCAATAACCATTCAAGTAAAGCATTTATGTTACTACTTTCCTTTATTGTAGCATATTTTAATATATGCACTACCAGTTAAAACACAGGATACCTACTCAACTAGATAAGTCATTCTGTACTGTAACATAAATACAGGCCTATTACATGCGCACTAATGTCACAACCTAACTATTCATCTGCTTTGCATTCCAACAATTAATGGAACAAGCAATATGTTACAAAAACTATTAACATTATCAGCATGCACTCTAAAACTCAACTAATTCATAACCTTAGATAACATGATGGACTAACTGAAAAGAAAGAACCGGTAGCACTTATGATACCCGGATTCAAAAGGCAACTAACCTGGCAAGTCCCAATTCCCTAAAATTTAGGTAAAAATTGGCATGTCAATCAATAACAACAAGAATCATTTGTCCTAGTTCAAGATATTTAAAACCTGTGTGGTTTTTCACTATATAACATGCATGCTTTTTTCTTTATGTATAATCTTATCATCTTTAAAGACACATTGGGGACTTGCTTGGTCCCCAAATCAGTGCCATTTGGTTATTTGAAAGACCATTCAATAGGTGCTTTGGCTGTCTCTTCATTGGTGGGGGAACAACATGCATTTATTAGGCTTGAAAAGGATGTTGGAAAATCCTGCTGTGCTGTGGATGAATCCAAAAAATCATTATTGCCATTAATCTTTCAGATCTATGTAACCTCATGAATCATTCGATAAGACAATAAAACTATTGTAACACTATATCACTATATACAGCCTCTTAAAGGACACCCCCACTGAAACATGAGAACAAACACGAAAAATAATTGCTTTAGTCTGTTTAACAAGCTAAAGCCATCTGTTCAACCCAATAAGTAAATAATTGCTTTAGTCTGTACTACAGAAAAAACAACAATCAGATCTAATTGCATAATTCTAGTTAAAATGCACACGAAAGATGTTCTCTTCAAAGAGCCATCTGAGTGAAAATTCAACCATCATAAGAGTGAATGCATTGACAAAGCGTCGTGGCAACTACCAAGGCACAAAAATTTAGATCAAATTCATCTTCCAACGAAAAGTTCTGGGAAAAGCAAAGAAAGGAAGAGTTTGCCTAACTTTGTATGTTCAACTCCACTACTACATGAACAAAGAGCACCTTTTATGGAAGGTAATCGAGGAATAAGGGAGAAACGAAGCCCTCACCCCATCAGGTTGACGCAAAGGTGCTTGCTGAGTTGCCAGAAGAGCTCATACATCTGCCCGAGGTCCGCAGCGTTGCCGTGGGAGTAGAGCAAGGTGAGGCTCGCCGCGGGGTTCTTCACGTACATGGCGACGATCTCCGTCCCCCGCCTCGTTGGCAGCCGCCAGGCCTCCACATTCTCCCGTGGCGGCACGTCCGTCATCTCCAGCCGCCCCTCCGTCGCCGCCGTCACCCCGTACGACGGCGGGCTCGGCGGAAAGAATGCGAACTTCGCCGCCATCGTCGACGTCACCCCGCCCATCTCCCACCCCAGAACACCGGCCAAGGCCGTACCTCTACGCTTCTCGCCTCTCTAACGCCTCTCGAATCGTCGGATTCGCCGCGAGAGGGGCCAAGAGGATCGATTTTGATCGCACTCCGGGAAGGGGGCGGGGATCGGAGGATTGGATTCGAGGGAAAGAAAGGGCTCGGTGTGGTCTCCTGATTCGAGCGAGCTCGATTCGAGGAAGCGAACGGATGTGAACGGCGAAGGGGGACGAAGAAATAGAAACATTTATTGCTATTTTTGAAATGGATAAAAATATAGGGGGAAAGAGAGAGCGATGGATTTTAAAAAAAAAAGAAAATAATTATAATTATAAGAAAAGGGAGGGAGGGAAATGGCAATAAGCACGTGACTTTATCTGTGGCTCACGTGCTTTCCGGATACTGCGGATTCGTCTATATATATGGCTCCATGAACACTTACTATTATTTCTCTCAAAAGACATATTTGGAATGAGATCTCTTGATGTGTGATCACAAGATGATAAGAATATATTGCTCCTTCATCGAACCCTAATCCCTTATTAGATTTGGTGAATTGCTGTTCTGCTTTTAGATTCATCTGGTGCATTTCCCTGAATCATTCATGTACCTTTAACAGGCAGCAAATCACTCAAGTAACTTGGATGATGATCCATCATTCCAGCAGGTCAAAGTTTTCCAAATCTGCTTTTATTTGGTCAAAAAAATTAGATCAAGAACTTTAAATCATATGGGTGTTTCACTGGAGAAATGAAGAGATTGATATGGTTACAATTCAAGAAAAGGAAATAAAAGCATACTGATCCTGAAGAGTGAACAGTCACATCTCTTTCAGAGTATCTGCAGTAGACAATCATTCAGCCACATGAACACAATGCTTTGATAGATACTGCTTGCTGGATTTTATGCAGAATCAAAGGCAAAATGTAATTCTTTGGGACAAACAATCATATAAACAAATCTATATCTCAGTATGTAAATATTTTATACATGGCATGGAGGATTGTTGAAATGTACACCTGTGGGAGCACCAGGCAGAGACAAGGGAACTCCAACTTGGAAAGCAAAGGTGAACAGTTGAGGTGTTGTTTTCTGAAAAATCATCTCTTGTATTCTTATCCTTTCTTGGGACAAATCCACATGTCATCTGTGTCTGTGTGAATCACCAGGAAGAAATTTCTCATGGAACAGCCAGAAGAAACACTGTCTTGAGTTAGTCATGGCCTGCTACAGGGATGAACAGACATCTCCATAACCCCTGTTCTGAGAGTTCTGACATCATAATGGATTTGTTTTAATATTCTTCATCCATCAAATAAAAAAAGGTCAATAAGTCTGTAATCTTAGCTGTCCTTGAGCAAGTGTCACCAGCTGTGGCCATTGGGAATTCTATGAATTATTTTTGGGGAAGAACATTAAAATAGAAGTCAACTTCAACTGAATCCAATGAGTTTGGATTTGATGAGGATGAAAACACTCAAGAATCTTATCAAGGGTCAATCTAAACCTGCTCAAGTGATGATCCTTCAGTCATATTTTTGCACCTTTTCAGATTAGATTAGGATGAGAAGATGTCATATGGCCTTAACCCCTGCAAGAGACTAGATTAAGTAGTGGCATATCACATGATTCCTTCACTCATATGGATGGAAAGGTTGGCTTTAACTGATGCACCATGAGCCACCATTTATTTTTTTACTATGATCAGTTTGGAGTTTGAATGGCTCTTACCATCATCAATTTCCCCTTCATGATCTATCCCTTTCTTTGCCTCACAGCAGTCCTTTTAAGTAGCCAAGTGACCAAATGGTTAGCATGAAAATAATTGACAGGATCACATAGATCTCATTATGAACATATTGGCATGAAACACAAGCTACAAAAGAACACTTTGTCTGCTAAGTTAGGAATAACTAAGCGGAGATATTTTTCAGAAATAGTTGTCACTCTTTTGTGATTGAAAAACAGCCAAAGGTTAACAAGAAAGAGGAGAAAAACAACCCACACTTGAAGATCCCACTAAAACAGGATCTGAAGAGAATCAATATATGCAACCTTATCACTGAAGACAAAAAAGAGGATCGATGTAAGACATACACCATAACTTCAGATGCAAAAACCATTCAGTATCTTAAAGGATAAGGTAACTAGCAAGAAGGTGACTAATGCAACACTCGGGGCCTCTCTATGTCCTATACTACAGGTAGAACACCAACAATATGTTGCATGCACCCATCTACTAGTCTGGCCAAATGTAACAGAGACAAAATTCCTTAAATAAGTCTGTACCCATCCATGTATAGTTTGTCAGTATGTAGTAGAGAAGCATCAAAGAACCACCTGCACAGTACAAGGAGGTAATTTGGTTACACCCGGTGCTTCTTGCCAAGCCCATGGAGTGCACATCACTTGACCAAACTAGCTTAAGTTCTACTTAATCTGCTCATGAGATGAAAGATTAATACACTCACCCTGAGTTCTTTTTCTTAGGAGAAAGCAGAAGAACATGAGAAGTCAACCCCACAGAATCCAAGTTATATGGCTTCAGAAAAGTCATCCTGGCTTGTGGGGTATTTGGAGGACAAGACATGCTATACTATAATTTTCTCTTTTTTTCCTTTTTTAATTCAGAAGGCATTGGTTGCCTTTGAACTTTCATCAGATCCCATACTGATAGAGGCATCATGGAGCAGGCATCCCAATGTTTTTTTTTTCTGTCTTTTGTGATTCATTCAGATTTCCCTGTTGCTTTTGTGGAATTGTTTCAGTTGCTTGAGGTTGTAGCATTTCTGTAAGCACTGGCAATACTTCAATGACAATGTCACAGATCCAAAACTTTAAAGGACACCATGTCATAGCCAATCCATTACATTATCCTAACAAGGATGATCAGAAATGATAAAAACAAATGCTAATCTGCACTGTTTCAGCAGTAAAATAAAACACAAGATTACAAATTTTCTACTCTAAGGCACAAAATCATGCTAACTGATACGCATCCTCAAAGTTGAACACTAATACCTGAGGATGTTAAAACTCCATTCTGCAACAAGACAGATCTAAATCCTGGAGGTGCCAAGCTTTCGCTCGAAAAGGCGATGCAAGAGAAAGACTTGCAGAATGCTAGCCCCAACAAGGGCGGCAGATTCAAAGAGTGCCTTATGGATTGCTCTCCTGCTCATTGCTTCATTTACTGCAATTGCACAGATCACAATGAATCTTCAGATAGTCGATATTTAAGCTATCCAAGATGAAAAACACAAAAGCTATCTTGATTAAAACAGAAAGATGCCTTGTTACAGAAAAAGAATGGACAATATTTCTAGCAAGCTTTTCCAAGCAAAGGCTCTTTCTAAGATAATCAACTACGAGATAAATTGAATTAGTCTATTTGGTGCAGTTTTGCAAATTTTACAATCTATTAATTTTATCGGCCCATTCTAGCTAGGTCTAGATCGTTGCATTTCTTATTGATAAAGAGTTGCTTGGACTTAGAAAGCATGCTAAGACATTGACATAAAAAAATGTCTATGTGATCATAACATGATCATTTATGTCTCACAGGAAAGTTGCAATTTCCCTGTAACACTATAAGTCCATCTATTAGGAGTATAGGAATACAATTATGACAAGTGGATAAAGCTCAGGAGGAAAGAATAATTTAGCCATCTTACTCCTGAAAGAGTTTTCTCCTATCGAGTCAAATCAGTTACTGTTACCAAAGAAAGATATAGGAAATACCCAGTGCTTGGCGGTCAGTCTGAGCCTCCAGCCAGTGCTGCTCAAACTGTATGTTGTAAAGAGCTTCTTCTAACTTTGCAATTTGTTCCAGCAAAGGGGCCAAATGCTCTGCAAACAGTAAGAGAAGATCATTACAAGAAGTTTGGTGCATCCCAAACATCAGAAGTAAGACATTTGCAGGCTAACCATCTTTTGCATGTTGATTATAGTGCGTGAAATGGCTGACATGTACATCAAAATCAATCGTCTCGTGGTAAGGAGACTTGTTCGTGAAACAGAAACGATGAAGACCACTCCTTTGAACTAGAAATTCAAACTTTTCACTGGTCTTGTCACGAGAATCATGGATTTGATCACCATGTGGACCTTTTACCTGGCAAAAACTTGTAATTATAGAAGGTGTGTGATGATGTTACTACAGAAAAACATTCTATATCATAATATCACCGAAATCATTGGCATAATAATGAATCCTTAGTTCTTGCTTCCCTATTTGTAGGTGGGTAATAGGGACAACTCAACGGTGAGATAGCAACATGGCATAATTCCCAGACAAGTTAGATTAGCAGGTAAATTATGGAATGTGTCCATTGGCCACACAAAAATACAAAAACATACCAAACAGTGGAAGTGCATCAAAGAATGTGTTGTTGAATACTATACATTAAAATCAACACAATTTTCTTATAACTTATTTCCTCTGTTTTTTTTTATTTAACATCATATACCATGACTCTCACCATATTTCCTTATTAGACATCCATCAAAGTTGAAGATAATTTTGCTGTTTGGATATTTTTCCCCTTGCACCCCCCAAAAAATGAAGTAGAAAAAGAATACAATAAAAGAAAATAAAATGGGGTTCTCTCATTTTGTTGAGCTAAAATAACTAGACAGTCAAAAGGAGTCATGTTATTTTTCACTTTAAATATTATCTGAGGATAAACTAAGAAAAAGGAATCTCCAATACTGTTTGGAAAGCTACAGGACCTAATCTAACCTTTAATCAACCAACAAGTTCTTTATTCAAATAATGCACTACCATTTAAATCAGAACATTTAGGGACTAGTTCAGCTATAACCTTTCTCACTAATTTAACTTGGTTCATGAACCCACATCAGAAATGATTTATATGATTCTTTAAAAAAGTTAAATGGGTCGAATGGATTTGTGTATGGCCTCAGTAAGCTCTTCCAAATCGCATTCTAGATCCAAAAGTACAATACTTGAGCAGTCACTGTCAACTACTAATCAGAGATAAAGAAGAATAATCTCATGAATATATACTTTGATTCTAATGTACTAGTCTCCAGAACACATGCTCTTCAAGAAAAGGGAAGCGGAAAACGTACCACAAGATCAACACCATCATTGCTGTAGTGCCAGGGAGTATCAGATTTGACCACAACAAATGACACGTAAACCATGTCCCCTTCGTAAGGAACTGAATGGGAGAAACACTCTTCCCTATCAATGACGAATCTGATCCCATCAGTTAATCCCAATCTCAATAGAAAGCAAACGAACGCCAAGAACGCAATCGTCGACGAGCGTCCCTCCATCTGCATACAAATTCCAAACAGAAGACCGAAGAACACAAAAGGTTACCACCTTGCAACCGTAGGCTCACTACAAACGTGAAATTGCAACATCAAGTAGAAAACAAGAAGAATTGGGTCAGGACTGCAACAAAACCATTTGACGAAGAGCTCAAACTACCAAGAATCGAAGTTCCAAAGGGCTCAAAAAGCTAACAACTTTTATGGATCTACGCCATCCACCTCTGATTTCCTCCTAAAAACACATCGCAACTCAGAAATCAACTGTTAAGACGAGTTCGCTCTTGGGAAGCGCATGAATCCACCGCGTTAAAGCATCAGAAACAAAGATCCACATAACAGAAGAGACAGAAAAGGGATCGAAAGGGATTGGTATATAAATCACCTGATGCTTCGTCTCCTGGAATTCTCTAGCCTCCGGTTATTACCTCTTTCTCTCTCGTATCGCCGACGGCTTCGCTTCTGCTCTGCGCTTATTTCCGTATAATAATAATAAAATAAATAACAAATCACAATCGATAAATAAAAGAAAAGCTGGATGTAACGGCCGTTATGTAGTCACCCTTCATAACAGTTGTTATAAACTTGCCATTTCATACCGTCCTGCATAAAATAATCTTATTCTTCGCATTTATATATTCGCGAGAAGTGTAAATCATTTTCAGATTTTTTAAATAATATATATATTTTTTATTATATGAAATACCTTCAATCATTTTTTTTCTTATAGATTGGTCCATATAATATTTTTAGTAATACGAAAATATAATTATTGAAAATATAGGATTTACTGTGTTATAGTAAATACTTTTGGTTTGTTTCTAATATTTTTGGTTTTTTTCTAATACAAAAATAAAGTGTTTATTATATTATAATATTTTTTTAATATTATTGAAAATAAAAAATATATTATTTTACAATGTTTTTGTACTATATTACAATCAGGGTCTGTAGTACCGAACTGTATCGCCCATATCGGACGGTACGTACCGATCCGATAAGTTGCCGGTATGCGGACCGCCTGTTACCGGTCCGAGAGTAATGTAGCACTATAGCAATACTATCAGTACGATATTGCGAACCTTGATTACAATGTCTTATTAGTATCACTCACTAATACATAACAAATATACAACATAATAATTTTATAAATATTATATTATAATATATTTATATTACATGATAGTATTCTTTGACATATTGAAAATACTATAAAATTATCTTATAAAATTACTCTTTATCCATCACAAAATGGTTTTCTTTGTCGTCATTTATTTGCAATACAAATCATATTTGCATATATCTTTAGAGAAACCAAACAATATATAATCATCAATTGTTTTACTTTTTATGCCCCAATCCATCAATCAAAAGCCAACAATGCATTATTTGAAATATTTAGCACCAATTTATTGATTAAAAATTACATTAAAACTGAGGCCAATGTTTTAATGGCACAGAAATTATGACATAAGAGATTGGCTTTTAGCATCAAGAGAAATGGTAAGATTTAATAGCATATGCTTCCCTGTGGAAACAGCAGCAGTAGCATCTCAGTATTGCTTTCATTCTTCATGTTTCTACTGCTTACTGATGATAGCAGGAGCAATAAATCATATCTGACGTGATGATTTCAATCATCTCATGTGAAAATATAGATATAGATAAACCTATACAATGTTTGGTACTCAAAATACTGGTCTCCTGGCAATAGAATTACATGAGTCCCAACCTTCTTTCTGTTCCTGATTTGTTAAAACAGCAGAAGGTTTCATTGCCTCTCCATCTTCCTCATCAAAGCCTGCATCAAGTGATTGCAAGGACTTCTAGTGGAACCCTAAATATTCCTACTTGAAAACAAATTTGGTTGAAGGCTCAGCAGCACAAATGCAAGGCACATCTGCAGTGCAGCTTCAAATGGTTTCCTCATCTAGTACCATCTTCATGCATCATTGATCCGGAGACCATTTAGTGGGTGAGTGAGCCCATCATGGCCGCCGATCTTGTGGAGCTCAGACTCTAATGCCTTGACTATATTTGTTCCCTCGGTGTCAGCTCCAGGCACATCTACGTGGAAGGATCCTTGCTTCAGGAGTGATACACATTCCTGGGTTAGTGCTTCCTGCTTGATGTAGTTGTAGAGCTGTTGGTGGAAGGGATGGTCCAAGGAGTAGCAGACATCAGCACCAGCAGATGAAATCCGAGATGACCCATAATTTTCTCGTCGACAGAAATGGGGAAGAGAAGAATAGTCCATTATCTACAATCAAAACTGTTAGCATTTTTTATGAAGTAGGCATTCAAAATGGTTTATATTTAATCAAGATTTAAATATGAATACTGAGGTACAAAAACTATGCACTTGCTAGTAAAATGAAAGCCAAACAAGGCATACTTAGTTTCCATTGGTGAGCCAAACATAGCCATTTACTTTTTGCTTCATTTGAAGGTTAACTTTACAGCTTTCAGATGTAAACTCGCTCTCTTTACTAAACAATACATCTTCCTTTGATTCAACATTGGCAGTCAAAGGTCTACAAAATTAGAATTTTTATATTGTAGAACATGATTACCTCTTCTATTGATGTCAAAGAAAAGGTTCAACGTCTTGTAAATGGAATGCACAAGCCATAAAATTTTAAGCTGGGAATCTATCTTGCAAGAATCAGTTGTACTTTCTCAAGTAGATTTCATTCTCATACCATAAAAAGATATAGTTTCATAAGATTCATCTATTTCATTTCAGAAATATGTACTTCAATCCATCTAAAAAATATCATCTTGGACACTTAGATGATGAGCAAAAAGTTAACTAGGAAGACATAAAATGAGACTTAGCAACTGTTGTTTGTATATACATATCTTCTATGCTGGTAATTATTACAGAACCATCAGGCAAAAAAAGCCAAGAGATAATGCATGTCTAAAGGATCTTCTAGATGTTAAAAATTAATGATATACGGAACTATAGATTTGGGCAACTAAGTATATTACAATGTCAGAGACAGTGTTTTCAAAGCATTAAACGCCAAGGTCCCAAAATGTTCGAAGCGCTAGGCACTTCCTTAGGCGCCAGTCCGAGCGAAGCGAGACACTCTAAAATATTAATATATAAAAAAATATAATACATTTGATAAATATGATTAACAGTGCTAGATAAGGATTAGTAGTTCTAAATAGGATCAACAATTCCAAGGATTAATATCAGTTTTATTTTATTGGAAGATATGGTAACAATAGTTTTAATATCAGTTCTAAAGATTAACAATCCACTATTAACAATAATTATAATAGTGCATAATAGAGGGGTCAGGGGGGCAAAGAAGAGGAGTCGCCGATGGTGGAACATAAGGAATGAGAGAGTGGCGATGATGCAGGAACCTGCAGATAGTGGCAACAGTGATAAAGGAAGTTGCAGATGACGATAATAGTGGCGGAGGAAGCTACGGACGGCAATATTGGGGGCACAAGAAGCTTCATATGTGTCCATCGGTGGCGGAGGAAGCTGCAATCCTGTCCCTCGACGATGGAAGGAGCTACACACGAAAGCAACAACTGTGGAGGGAACTGCACACAAAAGCTATAGCAATGGGAACTTCAGACCTATCCGTCGACAATAGAGGAAGCATCAGATTTGTCCATCAGCGACAGAGAAAGCATCAGACCTATTCATCGATAGACCAGAGGTGGGTGAAGGCAATGAGAGTAATTAGGGTTTACTGTTAGTGGGTCGAGGCGGGTTGGTTGTTTCTGTTAGTGTTTACTCTACTTAGTTGGTTCAATTGAACTAACTAAGTTACTATTCAATCGAACCAGAGTTGACAATATGGTTCGATTGCTCGCTTTTAACCGGGCACTTGCCCAAGGTACCTAGTGCATGGGCTCAAGCAAGCACGTCACCCGACCAATGTGCGAGGCACTCGGACCTCGCCTCGCTCAAGCGCCTTTTCAAAACACTAGTGAGAGATATAAAACATTATAGTAATAAGCACTCTGCTAAGACAAGCAAGTGCAATTGATCAAAATTTAATCAAGTGCTCGGTTTCTACATGAAAATATAGAGGCCACAATATTTAACTTACATATATATCATACGAATTGCAATATGCAAATGTTAAATTAGGAAACCAACCATAAATTGGTTCCAAAGCAATTATATGCCAAGTTTGAGGAGATCATTTAAAGATTCACACCAAATATTACAGTTGTTGCATAGTAATAAAATCTAGTGGTCAAAGATAAAAAATGCTTCTTTTGAAAAAGAATTAATGAAATTTTTGGACCTTCAACAGCTCATTTCTGCCACAACCTTGCAGAACTTGTACCTTCCTTCTTGTCCTTTCTTGTAGAAGAGGCTTCACAACCTGACCATACAGAGAAACAGCAAGCACCATTGGCATAATAATCAGAATGCAGTATGTATTCTAAAATTATCTTGATGAGAACAAATGTTTAAGAAAACTCTCACCTACCTTCCAACATGCTGAGAATACATATGGAGCATTAACTACGTAGTAAGTCTCTGTCTTCTCAGGATAGTTAAGGTCATCGACAGTAGATATGATGGTTAATAGCTGCACTCATAACCAAAACAAGAAGGACAATCAAAATAGTTTCCAGAGGTATTTGCATAGGGAACATTGCCAGAAGTTAGCAATTAATTGACTTTAACTAAACATAGAACTTAATACATAAAAAACAGACCACAAGGAACTAAAGGATGCAAAGATCCAAAGAAGCTCCATCAGATGGGTGGACAAGTGCTATAACATAATGCAGTAAAGTAATTATGACATCAAATTGTCTAATGAACATTAAATAAGCTATTAGAAAGAAATTTGTGATTTCTCCTCATTCACCTGATTTGGAGCAACATAAGTATCTTGTTCTGTATATATAAAACTAATGCATATTTTATAAGCTTCTTATATTATGTACCAAGAAATCTGACCACCTATGTACAAAAAACATCACAGACAAGGCAAATTACTTAAATATTTTAATTCATACAGGACTTGAGTTTAGATTTTATATTCTAGTCTTTCAGGCTTAATACAAGATTTTGATTTGGCTAGCTGTTGTGTGAAAATTTTGGTTTGTGTCAACACCATCTCATGGCATAATTCCAAGCCAATTCAGACCACAGCTAGAGGTTGCTTTGTCAAACCAGCCTACCCTGAACAAAGTCAGCATGGAAAATATAAATAACTGGACCATCTCTGTAATACCATCAATCTAAAGTAGTCATGAATAAGATGAAAAATCAAGCTTGCCATTAAACAGTTTAAAAGGAAACACTTTGACTGTCATGCAGAACTTTAAGAGCTCCAGAAGGGGGATTTGAACAAAATTCTACAGCTGACGTAAACAAGCACAACCAAGTGTGTCAACACATTCAACCTTGAAAACAAAAGAGAACGTACCTTTATATGGCTCAGTGCCGAAAGCTTCAGACCAGTCATATCCAAAACTTTCACACATGTCCCAATATGCCGCCCATACTTCTTAGTTGCAGCAGGCTACCATAAAAGAATGAAAAAGAAAATGAAAATGTGGAACTGCATGTGCTTCAACCATGTAGAATACAAGAAATGTTACATACCAATATTACAGTATCTCGATACTCATTGATTTGAATGTGTGACTGCACATAGTAGTTTACCTAAAATGAAACCAATAAACAGGTGATTAAATATTAACAAAAAATAGAAACAACTGTCCTAGCTTTCTAAAATTTCTATGTAAAAACATCTGCAAGTTTAACCAAGAATTGTAATCAACTTGCTTGCTGAGCAGAAAATTTTACTTTTCTTTATCACACAGTTACACAACTCATGCTGCAAGTATATCTGAATGGGATTCTATATACAGAATACATTGGTTGATCTAGAATGGAAACCTGAATATGTCAATCAGGAAGTGATCTTGCAGTTCATTTCATGTAATGTTGTTACAGTGGTGGGTTTTGACAAATAACCCAATTTCTTGAGAATGACATCTAATAATAGGAATACCTCATCTTCTTGGTTAGGGTACCCCTTTTATTTATCTCTACTTTGACAAAATAAGCTTAATATTCCTGTGAAATATGAATGTTCAGGAGAACTATACACACACACATATATATGTACATATATATATACATACATACATGTACATATATACATACATACATACATACATACATATATATATGTATGTAATTATGTATGTATGTATGTATGTATGTATACACACATACATACATATATATACACACATACACACATATACATACATACATACATACATATATACATATATACATATATATATACATATATACATATATATAAATATATTCCCAACATAGTGGTAAGTCATGTAACATTTGGAAAATTAAGAAAACATCCGATGTTAGCTGTAGCTATCCCCTCTTATCTGTCCTTTTGTGTTTGCGACTCTATTCTTGATAAAAAGGCTCATCGGTAGCAACAACAGATGATTTAGTATAACCGACTAAGCACGACATCAAGCAAAGATGTAGCTCCATCTAAATCAAAAGAAGAAACAAAAAGAGTATCTTGAACCTGTGAAAATCAGATGATGTCTCAGAAATATGCTTTAAAAAATAATGACCAGTAAATGCTACAGCATAAAAAGATGTACTCTCCTGCCACAGTTTTGTCTGAGTATTCTGCACTCTAATTTGTGAAAGAAACAACATCTCTAAAATAAAGGAATTGTCATTAATCTCACCGACGCTTTGTCAAATGAGCTGAGGCCAACACCTATTGCAAAAACAGGAAGCCCCTGTAATGGAGGTAAAGGAGAAAAGTAAGCTAACTATAGTTTACATTTTTTAAAAATAGTTATTATTTGTAGGAGTCATAAAGCATCTTAGGCATTTCCAGAAAACAAACAAGGAAATAATTTAAATTTTACTTGATTTGAACAACTAATGCATTGACTATAAATGCATCAATTAGGCAAGGTAAGTCAGGTCAAAATTTATCATGTGAGGATATATGGACAAGACCTGAGAAGACTCTGTTCAGCACTGGAAGAAAGAATTTGATGCCTCTTAGTTTAACTACTGATATTGCCCTCAAAAGAGCTCAATAGCAGAAGAGGATCCATGTGGCCAACTCAAGCAGTTGTCTACAACCTCTTGTTGTTGTTGACAAACACTAATGCACAGTATTTCAATACGGTCATGAAAACATATGCATGACAAGTAGAAAAGTCAAAAATAATGGAAGATTTCTGTTTTATGAAGTAATGAAGTCATTCTGCAAGATCTGAATTATAGAACCTATTTACAGGTAACAAACAGTACATATAGTACCAACGTGAGAAAAATAACTAATAATCCTACAAGTCTCTTGGGTTCGGCACATCCTACCATGACAAATATTCTTGAACAAATTAGCAAAATCTCCTGCTTCCAGAAATGCATCAAATTTTGATGGAGCCAGAGTGGACAGTCACAAAGGATTACAGTTTAAAGAGAAATTACTTCAGCTTGTGTTTTAAATATAAAGATGTCACTGTCTCAATTTTGTACTGTCTCAGTGGCATTGCAACTAATAATACCCACGTGTAAAGCAGATAAACTTTTAAAAGTTGGACCCATGTAATCCATAGAGAACAGGTAGGCATGTATGTAGGCAAGTCTCCATATAATCAGAGATGCACCAAAACAGGAAACCTTCAAGTATCTTGTCCTTTATCAAGAACAATGCTGCAAACTAAATGGTGAGTACAATTCTAATGAAATGGTGCATGAGGTAAATGTTGTTGCCTTAGTACCAGTATATGTAATTGCACATTGCTGTATGCGAGTGTTCTTGGATCTAACCAGCTAATAAAATGCCAACCTTGTTTGGCAGCACCTAATATTATGGAAGAATGAGTCCTCAAAGTCTTCCAACAATATAGAAAGAGAATAATTAAATCTTTAACAACTTGAAAAAATGGAGTATACAATGGGTTAAAATGCAAATGTGAGAGCCACTATGCAGCATAATAAAAGAATAAGAGCATAGACAAGATACAATACTATATACTATGCTGGTTAATGCTTGTGCATAATAATATATAGCTACAACTAGCACAGATTGAGATGCGTCTGGTTTAGATTGCTGGGGCAAGGCGTGTATTGTGTTTGCCCATGTTGCAGAAATTGGCATGTGGTGCTTTCAATTCTTGGCACATACAAAACTACAGAGACCTGAAAGAGAACTTAGTTCTATATAAACAGAAAGGCCAACACAGTTAAACCCTCCAACTATTCTACATGGTTTCTTTTACTGATAGAATAACCATTCATTCCCCAACTTGTAATTGTTCCCCTTCCCAATGTTGCACAATCCCAGGACCATTTTCCAAAAAAGTCAAAGTACCATATCAATTACCAAGATTGCAATAATAAGTTTGTTACTGCTGATTAAGTGAAAGAACAAGCTTCAAACTAAGTTAAGCAAAAAACACGATCTTTCATTATTGATACTAAATGACCATTACTTCATCATCTAAAAGGGAGGTGAAGGGAAAGGCATGATATGGAAAAAATTTTGTGCATGCAGCAAATCAGTACAAAGTTGCGGGATTTCAAGAGGCACATGATTGAAGTTATCACCAGTGGCATTCAATAGCATGATTATAGCAAGATTAAAGTTGGTTTAGACAGAAGAAGATAATACCTCATTTGAGTATCCTGACAATCCGATAAGTTGCGAGTCACGAACCCCCCTATATAATTCCGCTGGTATTATAGGTTTCTACACTCAAATAGCATCACATTAAAACAGTGAAACAACAGATTAGTGTTTTTACAAAATGAATTTCAAAATCAATGTGAATTAGCATACTAGGTTTATCAATGTTCATCATTTGTGTTTGACTTCTCCTTTTTCTTTTGCAACCTTTTAAGTAGCATCTGGTACAATTTGCTTTTACAGATCTAAGAAACTTCTTTTGTGTAATGATTTTTAATGATGACAAAACTATGTGGCCAACTTAAAGCAGAATTGTAAGCAACTAGCAAATAAGATGAAGTACAGAAATAAGAAACATTCTTCAGTCTGTACTATGTAATATGTATAATATGTCATAATTGATGAACTGACTGGGATTTCATCAAATAACAACAATTCTAACAAACAAAAATAAAGGGTACAACTCACAGTCAAGATGTCATCGATGTGATTTTGAATCCTCCAGTTTAAGCAATCTATCAGCTGTGACAAAGAAAGTTACTAGTTTTCTTATTGACAAAAGAAAAGCAATACAACTAGGTGATATAGACACACCATCTTATGTGCTTTGGCAACACTCCACTCTCTGGCCTTGAGAAAGCGCCCTAACGTTGCTGTTGGATATCCCTGGTGCATATTCTACCAATGAAACAATCGAAACATGAAGTCACCATCCACATAATCAACTCATGAAGCATTTTTTCTCAATAAATAAAAGGGATTTTGATCTAAAAACAACATTTATTTATAAGACATGATAATACAAGCTCTCAAACATACAAAAAAAGGCAACCTGTGAGCATTAACACAAAGCAAATGCAAAACCTGAAGATTATGGGGGAGGGACCACTATTCCATTGCGAGAGATAGAGGCAGAAGCAAAAGCACAATAACTTTTTTCTTTAAGCCACGGATTAACAGACAACCAGACATACTAATGCAATAACTAGCACTGAAATCAGAAGTTATCTGTTATTGTTTCTTCCTGAAAATCTCCATCAGAAAATAATAAATAAACATTATTATTTGTTTATTATGAGTATGACACATTTCAAGTTCATTGAATGGCAGATGCTCATAAAAGAACAAGAGTAAACCATTATCAAGTATCAGAAGTAGCTGCCTCACCATTCCATAAGCAATTAATATATATGATCAATTGTGGAAACAGTATTGGCCATAGATGTCATCACTTACAAGAAGATACTGTAATGCCAGTTCACCCAGTATGCACAAAATGACCAAAAGCACAGTGGGAAAGGACAATATGATTAGCAAGGTTTAGTAGTCTACCTATTCATTAATGTCCCGGCAACAGAACAAATGGTGGTGAATATGCTCTTCTTTTGGTGAATAGATAGGATATTGTAAAATCTATTTCAAAGCATCAAATACATAATAAACAGCCATTTGACAATATTTATTACAAATTGTGGCACTTCAAAAGGAAGTCATAATAGAGAGATGGCTGGTTAGATTCTAGCAAGAAAGATGTCTCTAACAAAGACAATAATTTTAATGAATATAGTATATATATACTAATAGTCAATGAATAGAAGAAGACTAGCGAAGAAATCTCAACATCTAAGACCACTATACTACACTAGGAGCGAGGTTCAAATTATAATAGTTCAACAAGCAATTGAACACTAAAAGCTTCTACACTGCAACAAATCCCAGCAGGACGAATTATATCATGATCAAATCCCAAAACCACACGGGTCAAGCCCCTAACCACACAACCAATGTGTGATTATTTTGGGATATGGGACACCATCAGATATTATGCTATCAGGAACATGTACCAGAAGCTCTGTTCTCCGTCCCAACGAGGAGCACATTGCTTTCCCATTTCGATTTCAGCGGCTTGCCAAGCTCTTTTGCAAGATCGAACCAGTAATAAACTTAGTATCTCCTAGAACATGTAGATTCCAGACGAAACACCAGCATCTGCTGTTATTAACCACTAGACCAATCTATCCATCCATCTCATCGGATGCAGTAACTTTAGCAAAAATCGGAAAAGACAGTACCAAACGTATCACTGCTCTCACAAAGCAGATCAATCACAGAGAACAACGTTTCGAGAAATCATTCTTGCAAAACATCAAGATCGCTGTACATCCCCCGAGAACCACTTCCGAGAACCCATCTTCGACACAGAAAACACAGAATTGTAACGCGGAATCAAGAATTCATCGCAACCAGCCCAAGATCCAAGCAGATCTAGAAAGATAAAGAGATGTTACCTGAAATGTACGCTTCCGCGGCTCATCCACTGCAAGAATTCGGCCCAAAAAACCAAGAATCGGTATCAGAAAGTATACCATTCAGTCGGACCTTTAGAAACTAGCTAATTGACCAAACATGGACTAAAATTTACGGAGAGAGAGAGAGAGAGAGAGGGTGTGTATGTGTGACCTTCGTCCATCAGAGCGGAGAGCTGTTTGATGGCGTCCTGAGGCGCGACCGCCATTGTACTAGAACAGCGAGGCTAGGGAAGGAAGGAATTCGCTAGTCGATCAGGATTTCCTGAGGCGACTGGCGAAGGGAAGAGGCCTTCGCCGACCGACGATGTCTTTTCGCCCTCTCTAACTTCCCCTCTCTCTCTCTCTCTCTCTCTCTCTCTCTCTCAGTGACACCTCGAAAGCTATCGTCTTTGCTGTTGCTGCATCGACATCACATGTATGAAGCGATGAATGCGAGAACGAGATCGGTAAAAAGGAGAAGGTTTTAAATTTTGGAAACTCCAAAAATAGAAGCGGGAGAGAGAGAGAGAGAGGAAAAATAAGGCAGTTTAATATTCCAACTAATTAAGCCTCCCACCAATCATGGCTCGACGAGGCTACTAATCACCGCGGGACCCACTTGCGAGAGGAGCCTGATAACTGGCCACGTCGCTCTGGGAGATATTTCACGGCTGATCGGACCCTCTCACACGGATCCATGATTCTCCGTGATTCCCTGCTACAAGACACGTGGTTACGGTTCGAGTGGGTCCCGCACCATGGGTACGTGGCAAGCGGGGACGATGATGGTTGACGCTTGTTGCTTGTTTCGGCCGGCCGGCTAACGTGGCATGACATGAGTGACGGACGTATAAAGGTTGGTGGTATTTATGAGTAACGTTTCGGAGATATATCACATACTCTAAAATATATAATTAAGAATATTATTTTTTACAAAGGAAACAAATATAATTCGAAATAATTAAGAATATTGTGATATTTAAATCATGCTACTCATCGATCATTTAATAATTATTTAGACCTTATTATATATATATATATAGGATTTTCATGAATAGTGTGATATTTTAAAGTATATTTTCTTGTTTAATGTTTATTATTAAGTTCTTGAGCTTATCAAAAAAAATATTACATGTATCAAGGGTTTTCATGCTATACTTTCATGTAAGCCAAAAAAAAACAATGAGATTGTTATAACAAATATTATATATGTCTTTGTCATTGTTTATTATTTTTTGTTAGAAATAATATATTGCATATTAGTAAAAAAATTCCTGATGACCAAAATTTTTCCAAGTGCTTAGGACCCAATTAGAAGGTCAAATGTCAAAAAGCATTGTATGAGTGAAATAATTTGGAAAAAAATTTAAAAAAATAATTTTGAAATATATAACAAAAGAATTTTTAAAATAAAAAAAACACTTCCATTTAGATCAAATTCAAAGGTATTAAAAAACTTTCAGGGTATTTTGAAATGTCCAGTTATGCAATGTACTTTTTTTAGATTTTTTATTAAAAATATTGCTAATTTTTTTATCAAGTGTTTAGGACCTAACTAGAAGGTCAAATATAAAAAAAAAAATTGCATGAGTAGATGATATTTTTGAGGAAATTTGAAAAGTATTTGAAAATTATAAATATGCACATGAGAATCTTTAAAAAAAATAAATAAAAAATAAAAAAATACTGAAATATGTCCATCTAAATCTAATTCAAAGGTGTTATAAAATTTATTAAGATATTTTGACGAGTTCTACTATGTGATGTACTATTTTTATATATTGGTCAAAAATAATGCATCGTATATTAGTAAAAGTTTTCTAATGGTCAAATTTTTATCGCATTCTTATAACATAATTAGAAGGTCAAATATAGTGCATGATTTTTTTTAAGAAATTTGAAAAATTATTTTAAAATTATAAAATTACACACAAGAACTAAATATTATTTAAAAAATAAAAAAAATTATATATATATATATACATCGAAATTATATGGTAAAACTCCTTCGACGATCAAGCTAATATATATTCCTAAACACTTAAAGCCTGTAAATATTCATTTAGTTTGTTCTAGTAAAAACATATATAAAAAGGTCATCGATTGATTAAAAATAAGAATAATATAAGGCGTCTAAATTCGAAATTGGCCATCTAAATTCAACACGTGACTTTTGTCCTCGAGTGGCACGTGTTAGTCGTGCGGGGATTGCCGTCAAACACGTCTCATTTCTCCTCGTGGAGAATAAAATCCAAAAGCCTAGCAAAGATTATATGTATGACTACGGCACTCATACATCGATTCTTGTTGGAACAATGACGGGTTCGGATGCTAATTGGGATGGCAATAGGTTCGGATTCGAGTCGTGTTAGACCCAAACGGCTCCTATAAGACAGTAGACGAAACACACTTGCGTATGGTGGTCAAAAGAAGGGAATAGCATTCCGTCCAACTTTGAGATCCACAAATTCCATGAGATTGATGTGACCATCTATCGTTTGTTCTCTGTGAATTGGCAAACAACAAACAATTTTATGGGATTTAATTGCCCATTTTTAACCTTCTCTTCCTTTCTTTCTTTGTAGATTATAATATGTCGGCAAATATAAACTTTTAATTTTTTTTCTTGTATCTAATTTTTCTTTAATTTTTTGGAATTTCATCAAGAAACATTATATATATATATATATATATATATATATATATATATATATATATATATATATATATATATATATATACACACACAACTAATCAAGAAAAGAGTTGATTATTTTTTATGGCATCCTAAATTTTAATTTATTTTCCAACACTAATCTTCACCTTTTTATTTATCTTCCTTTAATTAGGAATTATTACAAATAAAGCACCTTAAATTTGAGTAAATTAAATATGGAGGTATTTTTTTTAAATTATCTATTATAGTATTTTTGATATGTTACAATATTTTTTTGAACGTCACAACAAAAATACTATAAGACTTACTTGAAAGCGTTGTAAATGATTTAAATATACTTATAAGCTCAATCAAACTAACTAGAAGTCTAAAATTATAATATTACAATGGTCTATGATCGATAACAATCAAAGAGGCATGATATAATCTCACTTACAATATTTTTCAATGACGTTTACAATATTTTTAGTAAATCAATAAAATATTATAAATGTTTTTAAAAAATAATATAAATGAATCAAATGAAAACACTATAACAATTGAAAACTAATAAAAAATTGAGCAAAAAAATTTGACAAGAAAATTTTGAGGGATATTTTAACCGATAGAAAAATGAGCAAAAATTTTTGATGAGAAAATTTTGAGGAATATTTCAGATACTTTTTTTTAAATTTAGAGGTATTGTTTGAGAAAATATAATAAAATATGAGATGTTCTTGAGAAACACTAAATATAAGTATTTTCTAGAAAAATAACCCTAAGAAGATATCCTAAAAAAAAAAATTATTTTCTTATTCTAATAAAGTGCTCAAGATGAACTAAACATAGCCTAGAAAGATTTTGAGGCACAAAAAAAGGAAACAAATTGTTCCTTAGAACTTGATGATATTTTCCAAACTTTGAACATGAAATTGCTCAAAGTAGGGAACCCTTTGTCAATGAACTATTCCTTCACATGGTTCAACATACTTTGATATACAGATGTACCAATAAAGTGTTGCCCAATTGGAACTTTTCTACTGTAACTTTGACCCTCTTTTTAGGACATTAATGTGGTTGGAATATTGTATGCATAGTTAACAGATCATGACATTTTCTCCAACTTTGAATTTGGTAATTCATGCATCTCTTGATCAACTTGATGCTTAGATTGAGAATTGTTCTGATAGCTACATAAGACAAATATATATATTGTTTTTCTTTGCTTTTTTTTTGACATCAAGCACTTGATAGATGCAATAATCATCCATCAATTAGGATGATAAAAAATAGCCACTATGTGCTATCTTTTTGACAGGCATCTGAATCTCTCAAACATTGAAGTTAGCGGATAATGTGAATGTTTACTTGTAACTTTTAAAAGTATAAGAATCGAGATATTAAAAATAATTAATTATATAATATAATATATAATTAACTCTAAACATATTATGTTGTATCGCATGCACCTCCAAATCAATTGGTATGAAATAACATAATGAATGTAAATTTTTTTTATAATTTATATGAGATTCAATTTAGGGATAGTTTCCATATCGTATAACCTCATCCCTTTCCAATTTAGTCTCTCACCGATAATTGATTCATTAATTATTGAGTATAAGCTATTGACTCGAAATATTTAACGGCTTCTTAATATAAATTAAATGTTTACTAATATGATAAAACTATATATAAAATACAATATGAAGCATTGATTTTTCAGAGAATGATTAGCGGTGGTTTTATTGAAGAGATTTGTAAAAGTTCAATTGAAGATAAATTCTTTTTATTGGAGTAGATTTTAACCAATGGAAAACCTCATATCCTCAACAATGAGTTTGATATCCATCTCCACAGTAGTTTAAGAATAAAATTATAATGTTAAAAGTAATGATATCACAATCATAAATATGTGAGTTAATTACATATTACATAATATTATAATTAATTATATATAGTATTTCGATCCTTACACGTTCAAAAATATTCATATATTTATTTACGAAAGTAAAATATTTATCTTTATTACTCAAACACATTCATTCTCTCTCTATTAATTTTTAATTTTATAAAATTATCTTTTTAACAGTGTATAAGAATCTCAATATTTTGCATTCATAAATA
The DNA here is from genome assembly GCF_036884655.1 of Musa acuminata AAA Group. Taxonomy (NCBI): domain Eukaryota; kingdom Viridiplantae; phylum Streptophyta; class Magnoliopsida; order Zingiberales; family Musaceae; genus Musa; species Musa acuminata. Next base: position 43,782,034 of record NC_088329.1, on the reverse strand, counting down.
TAATAATCTCAATATAATTTTTAAAAATATAAAAACTGAAATACTAAAAATAATTAATTATATAGAGTAATATATATCTAGTCATAAACATATTATATTGTCTCTTAAGCACCTAAAGATCAATTGTTATAGAACAATATAGTGCATGCAAAAAATAATACCTCAATATGTAATGGATTAATTCAAGTATCTAACACTAAACTGATGTTTAAAATTGACATGTATAGTTCATATTGTGTCCTCATCGCAAATCAATATAATTCACACGTCGTATAACCTCATTCCTTTCCAATTAAGTCTTTCATCGTACCCCTAATGGATAATTGATTCATTAATTATTGAGTATAAGCAATTGACTCAAAATATTTAACCTGTTAGAGCTACTTGATATAAATTGAATCTTTTCCTTAAGATTTAATCTTTACCAAATGACTCAAACCCAAATCAAATTGATCGATGACTTGAATATGGAATGCGATACTCAGATGCTATCTTGAAATTTTCCATCACTGTTATTTCCACCAAAAACTTAAGCTTATGTGTGGGATTATGATATGGCCAGTCATCTATCTTATTGGGCCTCGGAGCGGGCCCTACTATCTATTGCTGGGCCCATGATCGGCCTCTTGCGGCCCAGCCCAAATGATCTGTACCGGTCCAAGTGAACCGTTCACTAAGTCGGTTTCAATCTCCGTATAAGGACCGACCACGTGGTCCGCAATATGGAGCTTCTGACCTCGTCGTCTTTGCCGTCGCGCTTGGCCGCTCGACGACTCCGCGAATTCTTCCGCGAAGGAGCGCAAGGTATGCGATACCTCTTCCTCCTCTGGTTTCTCGACCCTGTGCCCTCCGTCGAGTTGGATTCCATTTTGTCTAGCTGGTTTTCCGTCATTATTCTTCGCTTCGTTTTTCTGATGCTGCCGCGATTCCTCCATCAAATTACTGCCTTTTCCCTCTCCGCTGCACGGGTTTGAATTCCGCGGTGGCATTCGAATAGTTGTCTCGGGTTTGAGACTCCTGCTGTGCTTCGGTTCTTAGGTATTCGTGATTTTAGGGGAGTTTAAGGTATGTGATCCCTCCTCTTCTTTCTCCTCCGCCAAGTTGGATTCCTTTGGTCGAGCTGGTTTTCCGTCTTTTTTCTTTGCTTCGTTTTTCTGGGGCTACGGGGATTCTTGCATCGAACTACTGCCCCCTTCTCTCTCCGCCGCTCAGGCTTGAATTCCGCGGCGGTATTCCGATTGGTATATCGAGTTTGAGACTCTTGGCGTGCTTTGGTTCTTTAGTTATTCTTGACTTTTTGGTTCGGACAAATTGGATTTTTCTTTTCTAAAAACTGAATTTGCGGTTTTGGTCATTCTCAAATGTGTTTGATCTTACACACTTGATTTTTGTGCTATTTTTTGTTTATTCATTTATGTTTTTTGTATCGAAGGAAAAGGCCTGAAACGTAGACAAATATTGGAGCTCTGTCTCTTTCTTTCTTAAGAGAGGTCACATCAAGATATACATATATTTCGTGTGGTTCATCTTAAGTTATTTTCTATTCTTCAACATTTTTTGTGGTTTTTGGTCTTTTTGCTCATAAGTTTTGTTGACTGGTTTCATCCATTATCCTTGATGAATTGATAGTTTCTTTCACTTCCAATTTTCAGCATGACCTCTCTATCAATTGTTGCTGTGCGCACGCCAATCATTACTGATGATAGATATCTTGGTATGTCATCGTATTATCTTATAGTTCTATACTGCCATGTTGATTGGTTGACGAGAAAATAAAAATGCTTATTCTGTGCTTTGGATATCTCCAGATTATCTTGCTTTTTTACTTCTATTGTTGGTTGTGCTTGATTTTTGGTATTTTGGGATAATTTACGTACAGCATTTTTTTTTTGTAGCTGTAGTTGTTGCACTTTTTAACTAATAAAGAAATCTCTCGTTTGCTTTTGTACAAAATTTATGAATTACTTATTGTTTCGGAGCATTGGATAGACTAATGTAAGAAGATATTTTTGTTGTAACATATATAATACACAAGCCAAGATTTGGTGGCTATATATTGTACTAGTCAAAGTTTTGTTTTAGTTAGGTGTTCATGTACTAGGAAAGGACCTTAACATCATTAACGGTGATCTTTAATATTCTACTGAACTTTCTTCCTCCAAAGAGGCAGTGGAGAATGTTGTCATTTATTCTGCTGGTTTCTTGTTTCTGTTTTTGAGCATCGAATTTTATAATGTCTGATGTAACCAACTCTGTGGTTATGATATGTAGGGAAAACAAGGACTTGCCTGAGAACCCAGCTTGCGAAGCCTAATCTCTCATTACCATGTATCAAGTGTCAACCATTTCAACGTAGACAATCTAAACTAGAAGCTGGGAGGCTGCTGTCTAGGTCACTAATATGTGCTGCTAGCGTGGTACATTCTCCAAACTTTGTTCACGGGTTGTCATGCAGGCATATGTGCATGATAAACTTTCATCAACTTTTTGCCTGTCATATTGAAGAAAACACAACTCAGCATTTTTTTTTCTTTTTTTGATTTACTCTGCAACTGTTGTTCGTTTTGTCCACAAGGTCCATCCTTCATATAGGCTATTGTCTGGAGTCTATGTTTGAAACATGACCTTGATTTGCTGAAAGCTAATTCAGTAAGGAAAGAAGTCCTAGGTAATAGTTTCCTTGTCACATGATGCCAATTTGTTTCACAACAATGTAAAGAGAGTAAGGTTGCTCTCTCAGTCTGTAAGTGCAACTGCTATTAACTGGTTTTAAAACTCTTTTTGAAAAGAAAAGAAGCAGTCAATTGTCCTCATATTTCAGGTAGCACTGTTGTACTTTATGAAGTGTGGTTGCCAAGTTTTGTAGAGGTTGATATCTTTTTTTGGATTTTGAAGTCTATGAATTTGCTTAGGTCAAATTTATGTTCCACTACAGAGTGTTAATCTCGGGCCCAATAAACCAGATTTTGTGACAGAGCCACGTCAAGCTCTGATATAGACCAATTTTAAATTTAGCTTGGATCTTAGCCTACTGATGCATTTCTGGTTTAGATTTCTCAGTCTTATGACATACTTCGAGGGATAAGGATAACGGTAGCATTCTCAGTCTAATCTTTCTGTATTATCATGGTTCATTTTTGTTCTTGGCATCTAGCGGTTTACCAGAAGTAGCTCTGGATGTTTTCTTCCCTTTTCCAGCTCTTCTTAGCTGTATAGTATGGGCCCTCATAAATGTTAATGGTGGTTGGTCTTTTGCACAAGTTTCATCTTTGGAATGCTGCATTATCACCATGCAGTTGTATGCATCACATCAAAGATTTTGGTTCCTACAAAAATACTTGATTTATATTTACAGCCAGAGAACACATTCTCCAATCCAACATCTAAGTTCTTCAATCCATTATAGAACACTCGAATGGCTATTCTCTGAGAATTGAATACATTCTCCAATCCGACATTTTCTCATCACCAGTTGGGAACAGTTCCATGTTGTTATGGTTGTATACCAGCTGATAGCTGCCAATTTGCCTGCTATTATCTTTGATTACAAGGATTAAAATATTGTGCAGAGTGCATGATGATCCCCATTGCAGGACTATTTTATTCATCTTTGCACCCTAATCTGTCGCTACTTAACCTATTGCTGGCTATATCTGGCCCTTTCAGTTCCGTCTTTTTTAACATAGTTTAATTGCTGAAGGTCAACTGCCAACAAGAAAAAAAGAACTTTTTTGTTTTAGAACCTATTTAAAACTAATACCTGTTAATTCAGTTGGTCTTATTCATTGTGCTTCTCTTTGGTAGCAAATGATTTTCAGACAATAAGCTTTCCCATGAATTCGAATATTGACCATGTAGAAAACTGGAATATTTGTCAGTCTCTCTGTTCTTAGTTATCTTACAGCTTCTGATTGCACTGGAATATGTGCTGCAGAACGCAAGATGTGCTGCAGAGCAGACGCAGACGGTCACACGCCAATCATCGACGATAACTATTGCTCCCATCCAAGGTAATCAACGTAAATATGTATTCCCAAGTTGTTTCAATCATTTTAGCACTAGAGAAGGACTTGACTTGTGTTTATATTTTTGTTGATAACAATTATTGGATGCTTCCATGTGGATTTCAGGGAAGGAAAAGTCACCGGAGCTTGATGATGGGGGTACAGGATTTCCACCTCGTGATGACGATGGCGGTGGAGGTGGAGGTGGCGGTGGATGGCACCACTGGTCGGGTGGTTTCTTCTTTTTTGGTCTTCTTGCATTTCTTGGCCTCCTCAAGGATCAAGAAAGTGAGGGACCTTACAGGGATAGGAGAAGAAGATGACTGATCCACCCTCATTGTTGTTATTTGTATGATAAATGATATCATGTGGGTTTGCCTTCGCTTATGAATAAAACAAATTGGCTTGCTATCTGTAAGATATGCAGAGGCAGAAATGCGATTGGATATACAGAAATTAAAGTAGTTAAAATTCATATTTCAATCTGTCACTGCACCCCTTCTCTAATGAGATGATTTGTGCTTCATAATTCCATTCTTTTTTGTTGATGGATAGACTGTAGAGATAGTAAAAGTGCATGGATGGGTCATAATTCCGTTTATTTAAAGATGGAAGGGCAGACCAGTCTTTCAATATATCAATCCATGCTAAGATCCAATATATCATAGTTCCTTTTTCTTTGGTGTTCCATATATGCTAAAGCTTGAATTCAGGGTGTGAAAAGAAGTCATATCATCTTAAGAACAAGAGGTATACCTTGGAGAATGAAGGTTGAGCAGCTATATTGGAGCTAATTATATATGTAGGATTTTTATTTTTATATTTTTTAAAATTATATTAGGATCTTTATATTTATAAAACATTTAATTTTATTTTTTCTCATATCGTTAATTTTGTTGATGAAAATATCAGACGTGTTGTCACAAAAATGATACTAAAACTACAAGAAAGATCTTTTCTATCGATTATTTCACTTCGTAATTTGACAAAAATTTTCTCTCTTTCTTGATTTTTAACTTTATAAAATTATTTTTAATATTATTTTTTACTCATGATAATCTGTGTGATATTTTGGATAATAAAATTAATGACATGAGGAACAATAAAATTAAATATTTTATTTTCATAAATATAAAGATTACAGTATAATTTTTAAAAATATAGAGATTAAAATATAAAAAATAACTAATTATATGATATAATTTAGAATAGATTCACTCGCTTTTGATGCTATATCGTAGGACAGTGGAAAACCAGAATGGATGAGGACTACTTGGAATCCTTCCTCACTATCCAACAGCTAGAGAGCCACTTTTTTCTTTTCTGGGTGTCGTCACCAACCTTTTCACCAGCATCAGGTCTCCATCATGCTCATGAGGGCCCATTCTACCCTGCATCTGTCATAGCGTGGGAGCACAAGCTCCCTAGGTTTCTGCCCATCTCTGCAGGGGAAGCAGAAAGCTGTGTGCTTCCATTATTTGCCGACTTTTAATGCTCACTACATTGGCAAGCATGACAATGTGGCCGAGTGCGTCCTCCGGGAAGTGAGGTGGTGTGGAAGAACAGTAAAAGTTCTGCCTTGGCAATGCAATGAAACAATGGGGAGAAACTGCAACCGCAAGGACGGAGGTAGTGTGATCCAACTGCAAGGACTAAGCAGGCAGCAGAAACTGCAACATCACCGCACAGTAGCCATTCATCTCCTCCCCTGTCCTCATCCTCACTCTCTCCTGTTTCGACCAGCCAAAGAACGGACTTAAGAGAATTCCCCACCCTCGAATGGAGTCCATGTGATCTCTACTCTCCACCAGTCTTTGTTCACGGTGGCCCATCTAGGCCTGGAGTCATGTGATGGAAAGGAGGCAAGGTGAGAGAAGTAGAAACCGGGAGAAGAAGGGAGAAGTCAAGAAGGGCAAGTGTTTCAGGATATGCATCACCCAGCCAAGCTTTTTCTCTCTCCTCCTCTCTCTTCCCTTCCGAGCCTCAGACAAAACCAACCCCCCCAAACTTGCCAAAATTGCCGCAACCCATATCCCATTCAATTTATGTGGGCGTATTGGTCATCATCAGACCTCGGAGAACAGGGGAAGGAACCTTTCCCTGCTTTTATTGCTCTACAATGTCATCTCTTCCTTTCATTCTAGCCGTTGCTCTCTCCTTCCCTTCCCTTCTCCTTCCTAAAGATCGGATTTTGAGACGATGGTGACGAAGAAAGGGAAGAGCTTTGCAGTGGGATTCTTCCCATCTTGCTCTCTATCGCCGGTCGGTGAAGAGGACAAGGCGCGCTTTAGGTACCAGAGCCTTCTTCTAGATTATGAAGAGTTAAGAAAGGTGAGATCTTTGGGCTTCTTTACCTCTTTGTCTTCAGATTTTCCTTGAATTAGTGGGGCTTTTTTTTTTGGGTTGCAAATTTAGTTTGTTTATGAGTATTTTTTCTCATAATGAAATAATCTTTTTTTCTCCTCCATTCTTAGATTGTGAGATCTGAAAGTAATCTTGTTGCAGAAATAATTTCTTGTCATGCTCTTTTAGACGGATCTACACTTTATTGATTTTCTTTTCCTTTTTCTTCCTTTTATGGATTGAGTTAATCTTAAGTTCTCTTCTAGTTTTCCTGCCTGTTGGATTTGTAATCTGGTGCTTCAAATTTTCCTTTTGTCTGAATGATTAGAAAGCACTCTTCTCTAAGTTTTAATCTAATGTTTGGAGAAGTCAATATAACATGGGATGTCATTCAGTAGTATGAGCTTTCTCAATCTATTGCTGCATCATGAACAACATTTACAAGATTTTGTTTTGGATTCTATTTCACCAGGAAACTGAATCAAAGAGGCAGCAGTTGCACAAGGCCAATATGAGGAAGCTAAAGCTTCGTGCCGAAGTCGAGTACTACATCTTTCCTTTATTCCATTGAATTCATTATTTCTCTTGATTTCTGGCTGACATTTAGAATTGACTTAAAAGGTCAGAGTTCATAACCCTGTATTTTTGGATGGTCTACAACCAAATAAACATTCTTGTTGATGGTGGATCATGTAGATTCTTGCAGACGAAGTATGCTTGCCTATTGAAGAATCCTTCAGGAAGAACACAATATAGACTCAAAAAGAAGAGACCACAGATTAGGCCATTCGAATCGCTTCGCAATAGTTGTTCGAGTACCGTTATCGAGTGTCAAGCTCGTCTTTCAACCGTAAGAGAAGATGATCTTCCTAGGACTTCAACAATTATAGACTTGAACCAGGTCTGCTTACAGTAGAAACAAATACAATAACTCGAATTGCTTGCATTCGAACCTAAGCAGCACTCTTGGATTCATAAATGGGTTTTCTGTTGGCAGGAAGCCGAGGAAATGGAGGAGTTTCAGGTCACTTGGGAGCCCTTAAAAGCAGATACATTGAAGAGTTGTTCCATGAATGGAGGAGATGTGGTGGCTAATGATCTGAAGCTTCCGATTTGCTGAGACATGGGAATCAGACCAGCCATACTGAATAGAGGAAAATTACATGGCACAATCAAGTAGCTCAAGGATTTAGGCTCTCCTCACTTGTATAGTGTGTCTGAAATGGATCATCCTACTGTCTTTTCTCAAAGGGAAAAGAAGGCAACTCATCTAATTTCACTTCCTACGTCGATAATGTAACTCTTAGCAATGGCGTTTGTCACTTTGAGAACGATATGTATCAATTTCCTCTTTTTCAAGAACGATACTTTTACCGATACAATAATTTTCTCGAGTTTTACGGTGTGTTGCAATCTGAGATAGATGCTATGTTGCTTGATAACAGAACATGATGAATCAATGCATTTTAACTTGTATAATCCCACTGGCACAGATGAACACCTCTCTGTGAAGCCAAAAAAGCTTCAGCTACTGTGAACCATATGAAACAACTTCAACCAGCCTTCTCTGAGGCTGGTGGTGCACAAGAAGAGTTGATGTGTACATGTTCTTTAGATCTCCTCTTGCTCATACTTTCCTACTTTCCATCTTGGTTATCTGTTCCAAGTCCATGCTGTCCTGATCACTAGTGACAAGAACTTCTTCTCATGATGCAGTAGTGCAGTGTGCAATGAATAATGCTTCAGCTTGTGTCAACAGTCTCTCTCTCTCTCTCTGGTGTAGCATGGACTGGTTGGCTTCTTCAACTGCAGTATACCATGGTCATGTTTGCTGCATTTAAATAGAGCATCTTTGCTATCAACCACATGTTCTTGATGTCTCTCATTCTAATTGCCAGACTAGACTGACATCTGAAACCTCAAGCAGTTCTACCCCAACAAGACTGATCCTGAGAAATAATTTTGACAAGCATTTTGTTGAAATGTTATTATCCTAATTTGGAGAGGTACAATACACACAATCTTATCCTTATAAATTTGAAGATTTTTATATTTATTTTATAGATGTTGATGTATATATTTGTGTGTGGAGGATCATAATTTTGAGGGATGTATATATGCATATATTTATAAGAGTAAATACACTATTTTCATACTTTCCAGGGATAGATATGTAAAAGCACTCTCCCTCCTTTAAAGTCACGTGAGCAGCAGGTGCTATGATGTGTCACAAGATTCCCCCCACAGTGGCATTCATCGAGTATTCTTGTCGAAGTGCAAGGTTAGTTTCGTCCACTCACAATCCATCATTTAAACGAGAAACTCGTGGTAACGTACCTCGTTGCGGATAAGGTGTTGATGGTAACGGGGCCCGTTTAGTATCAGCGGTGAACCGACGGGTACATTGGAAAGGAGTAAATCACAATCTGAGACTCAAAATACGACGATCTAATTACGAAACTACCCGTCGACGGCCGGACCGGCTCCTTTCCCTCCCTCCCTCGCTCCCTCCCTCGTACGCTACCCCGAGAGCGAAGTGGACGACTTCGCGAAGACCTACCTCCATCTCTCCTCTCGTCTTCCACATGCGGAGGTGCCGATCGGGTTGATAGCGTGTTCGTAGCACTTACGATAGCGAGAGGAGGTGATTCGGTGAGGCATGAAGACGGATCGGACGGACAACAGCTTGAGGCCCAGCAGCAGCGGCGGGACCCGAGGCAGCGGAAGCCTCCCCCCCGGGTTCGATACGGCCGCCTCCAATCTTCCCGTCCTCGGCCCACGTGGCGATGCCGGCGCCCCCCTCCCGCTCAAGGTCGTTGGGAAATTAAACTCCATTGATGTGTGGCTTCTTTGGGCCGACTGAAGCTTGCGTCTTTGAATCGCCTGATCTGATGTTCGATATCGGTTTTCGTTTTCTCGATTGGTTGGTAGATTGATGCATCCGTTGTCGTTCTATCTGTTCTCTTTTACGTGTGCTGGAGGGAGTTTGATGGAAAAGGTGAGGTTGTGGTGAAACCTCATCCCAGGTAGGTCAGAATCGTGCTTCCCATGGGTTAGACGGTGGAAGCAAGCTTCAGGATTCTGAAAGGGTTCCAGATTATATCTTCTGTGCTACTGAATAGTTTGGCCATTTCTAATTGGTATCCTCACAATTAGAGTGGATGAATAGTTTTTTATTGTCATAGAGTTTGACTTGTCTGTTTCGATCGATCAGTTGATTTCTGTGTCCGCTTTTGCTTGCTGTGACTGGTAGCTCATATACTTCATGTTCCTGGTAATTAAACATTGTAACATGCTTATGGAAAGATTCCAGCGTCAGTCTGTCAAGTTACTGAGATTCGCTGTCTTCTTATTAGCTTCTGGAGTTTATATGATTCTTTTATGTCATATACATTTGGCTAACACGGCATGCTATTTTGTCAATTTGTTCAAGTGATTATAAAGGTTGTTTTTTGGGAGATCTCTTGTTGCTTTATTTATTGCCTTATGGACAACTGTTAGTGTGATTTTAAGGAGTATTATACAGCATTATGTAACTATTTTACCAGACTGGAGACTTCAGATTCGAAAGTCATGAACGCGTTCATTACACTAGCGATCAACTTCTAAAACTTCATGAGATACATCAGAATATTCATTTCATGGAACCAATTTATTTCGTCACATTATGATCTCTTATTGTTGCTGTTAAACATGGTGAAACTGGTTACAATTTTTGTCAGTATGTTCGTCTCTGACAAGGTTAGTTGAATCTTGATTGCATATAGATTATTTTTTGCTAGTTGAGAGAAGCAGTTCATCGCTGAACTAGTATGACTCTAGTGGGATTGTTACAGCATAGTTTATCACTCTTTAATGAGAATCAAGCCAACTCATTGTTTTGTCAAACTTCTTTTTCAAATATCTTGTATTGTTTGATTTCATATTCATTTTTACTCCCAATGTAAAACTAGAGTTCTCCGACATATATATACTTTATTCCTTTTATTAAAATGCTTTTTTACTTAGTAAATTATCTTTTCGCTTGCCTTTGGAACATGTGATTATTTTAAAGGGATTTAAATAGGAGATTTGTCATCGTTACGGAATGCAGATACTTAAAAGCTAATCAGGGGTTAATAAATTGGCAGGTATGCTTGTTTGATCAGTCACATCTTTGCAATTAGATCTCTATAACTGTTTGTCTATTTTATTTTCATTTGGCAGGCTATGCAGAACTCAGGAGACATTCTAAAACTCAAACAGGAGATTGAGCCAGAATTGTTTCTGGATGATGAAAGTTGGGGCCTTAGTGATGCTAATGTATGATCTCCTACTTCTACATGTCAAAGTGCATTACTAAGCGTCAGAGTCAACCTAATTTCAAAATCAAATGGTTGTGACTACCACACCAGAATCACAAGAACCATCATGAGTGATGTGGAATTCTAGGCTTTCTTTCATAATTAAGGCATGTTTACCCCTCTGATTTAGAAAGGAATTAGATAAAATATGTTACTTATGCATGTATAGTTGAGAGTTTATTATATACTTAAATCTATACAAGATCATATTTTAGTTTTACAAATGGAATACTGGATAGATATGAGAACAAAAGTAAAATATTAGAAAGATCCAAATAAAATGATAAAATATTTATAGAAGATGAAAAATTACATGCTCACGTATAAGAGATCGAGTCAACTTGAAGTAATAGAATATTTAGATGTTAATTTTATAAATTACTTTGACAATAGGAAGTCCATTTTAGAATTTATATGCTTGTGGGTAATTTCTTAATAAAGTAAAAAATTAATCGCTTATTATATCATCAACAATGTAAGCTGAATTTATGATATATTTTGATATCATAAATCAAACTTTATGGTTACAAAATTTTATATTTAAGACTTTTTGTGGTCGACTCAATTACCAAGCCATTGAAAATATTTTATAATAATACCATAATAGTTTTCTTCTTTAAGAATGATAAGTTAAAATACTTAGTAGTTATAGAAAAAAAATCCAAATACAACATATGTTAATTAAGAACTTAGCACCACTTCTAAGATTATTAACCAATTTATTAAAATTTTATAATGTAAAATATTTAAAGAATATGTTCTTGGAATAATATGATCAACTCATAAACATAAGGTGATACATATTTAAGTGAATACTATTACTGATATTTTTTTCTACTTAATTAAAATTATTTATTTTTATTATCCTATTTATATTTATATACATATTATGATTGAATATGATAATAATATTATCTTGACAAAACAAAATACAAATATTGTTATGAACTATATTAGAAAAGATTAACAATGTTGAAATATATAGAAAAGAGTACGATATTGATTACATACAATTGTGTTGACTCGCATTGGTAGTTGGACTTAATGTTATAATATTATATTTATTAGGATTATTAGTTTATTTTATAAAATTTATGTGTAGGTGTAAAATACTTTCCAAGACTTTTAAAATTTAAAATTTTTGTGAGTTTATACAAATTCATCGTGGAGGCCACAAATACCATCAAATTATTGAATCAAGATTTTGTTCGTTTGGATCGTTTTGATGGAACGAATTTTACCCGTTGGCAAGATAAAATGAAGTTCATGTTGATTGCTTTGAAGATCTTCTATGTGCTTGATCCAAATCTTCAATAAATTCCTAATCCAACCGATGATGACACCGATGAAGTCAAGGCTGAACAAAAGAAGAGAATTGAATATGAAATCATGTGTAGAGGATACATTCTCAATGCTCTTTCGAACCGGCTTTATGATCTTTATACTGTGGAACTATCTACAAAAGCAATTTGAAAAGCTTTGGAATTCAAATATGGAGGAAGGGACAAAGAAAATTTTAATTTCTAAATATTTTGATTACAAGTTTGTGAATGACAAGTCAATCTTGGCACAAGTGCATAAGTTGTAGGTCATTGTTAATCAATTGAAAGCTGAAAAAATCGAACTTCCTAAACCTTTTTAAGTATGGGCTATAATAGCCAAGTTGCCTTCATCTTGGAATGGGTATAGGAAGAAGATTTTGCATGACTCCAAGGATATCACTTTGGAGCAAATTCAAAAACATCTTTGAATCGAGGAGGAATCGAGGATGAAAGACAAGAGTGAGAACTCTTTTGGCAATATAAAAGCAAATGTTGTGAATCAGCATAAAAATTCCAACAGAGACAAGCAAAACAAGGAGAATCATTTTGGCCCCAAAAGGGATCAAAGAAAATTTAAGAAGCCAAAAAGTGGAGGCTATTTTGTTTGTGGAAAACCTGGTCATTTTGCTAGGGATTGCAGATTTAAAAAAGGCCAGAAACTAGAAGTCAACTCTGTTGAGGGAGATGATAATATAATTGCTACGGTGAGCGAAGTGAATGTCATATTTGGCAAGGTTTCTGGTTGGTGGTACGGTACTTGTGCTACCGTCCATGTTTGCTATGATAAGATACTATTCAAGACTTATAAAGAAGTCACAGAAGGGCAAGAGATTCAAATAGGAAATGAAGTTCGTTCTAAGGTGATTGGCAAGGGAAATGTGGAACTCGCTTTCACTTCGGGTAAGAAAGTCACTCTTACTAATGTTCTTCGTGTACCAAATATGAGTAGAAATTTAGTGAGTGGGAATCTCCTTGGCAACCCTAGAATTAAATCTGTATTTGAATCCGGGAAGTTAATTCTATCTCCTAATGGAACTTTTGTTGGAAAAGACTATTCCGTTGAGGGAATGGTCAAATTATCTATTGTTGACAATGATTCTAAATTTAATAAAGATGTTGCTTCTATTGATATTGTTGATTCATATTCGACATGATAGATTAGCACGTATTGGAACTAGCACCATTAGAAGAACGGTTAAGTGTGACTTAATAAATTATCATTTTGATGGTCTTAATAAATGTGAAATTTGTGTTAAATCAAAGATGTTGAAGAAATTCTTCCAAAGTGTTTATACACGTTTCAAACCTAAATATATTTCCTAAAGTATTTTTTCATAATCTTAATAGCCGAGAGGCTTTGTCCGACTTCCACGGAATCAACGCTTGCAAACTGTAGCCGAGACTTGTGAATGAATCATGCGACAGTATTTTTCTATAGTGTTTTTACCCCCACAAATAGGGTAAAAACACTATTTGAGGGGGGGCGGGAAAGATGACGACAAGCTTTGTCCGACTTCCACGGATTCAACGCTTGCAAACTGTAGCCGAGACTTGTGAATGAATTGAATGAATCATGGGAAGGTCGGCCATGGTGGTGAGTGGCGTCGTCGTGAAGCTTCCTAATGCTTCTCGGTCGTGAGCATTGTTTCCAGGTGAGGTTGGTCAGAGCTCGACAGCAGCGGAGGGAGACGGCGAAGACCTCATCGGCCCATGCAGTGAACGACTGCTTCGATTCCCTTATCATCAATGGAGATATGTCATGTCTTGCATGCATCTGTCTTCCTCCTCTAATTATTTCTTGCTTGCTCGTTTAAGGCAGTCTTAAAACTTTGTATCCATTTGTTGAACACTTTTGCAGTTTTCTAAATCAATCTCGTATGTACATATAATTCAGAAGAACATACGAGTGCATACAACAACTCATTCATAGTATACATTCAAGAGTTCAAATTAAAGGGAACTAACTAAATAGGGTCAATATTCATTGAGATAAAAATTAATATACTATAAAAAAACTAAGTATTTAAGTTGTGAGAACCTTTTTAATCCTTAATAGTTGAACTATTCTCTAAACTCTCTCTATTTTCATTTGGATTGGCAAAAGGCATTCGTGTTGATCTCTACTTCATACTTGGAGATAGAGATGACAATGAATTAAACTTTGTTTTTGTGACATCAAATCTATCTTACCTACTTGTCGATTTCAACTTACAAAATGCATTGCGGCAGATGCAGCGGTCAAAGGTTTGATGGGCGACATGCAATAACACGTAAACGCGTTAGGACCGATCGTCTTCTTCCCATCTCCTTCTCTCGTTCAACCTGTCTTTTCTCGGTCCATTTCACAAGTCTTCAACCACAAACCTGTGTCTGAAACCAAAGCCGACTTGGTCGTCTGTTGCTAATTTTTTGTATAATTCCCACTGAAGAATTATGCAACCACTCCTATTTTTTTTGTATAATTCCCTTTTTTTTGCTAATTTTAATTATGCAACCACTCGCGTGCATATGGGTTTGGTCATCATGCATCATTCTATTTTGATTCGTGCATGCCTCGAAATATTAAGTTAAGCTGGGATAGATATTTTGTTACTAGTGGAGTCTACTTACTACTTAGAATTCAATTGTGTTTAAATTGTTCTAGGAATTTGTGAAAAGCATTTGTAAATTTACAACTCAAATCAGCGGATGCTTCATAAGACTTTATTAGTAGGTGCCTGAACCTTTATAGTATTATAGAGATTAGAATCTTAAATAGTAGGTTTATTTGTAATTATTCTACTATTATTTCTAATGATATTATATAATTTTAGGAAACTGAACTTTCACTAAGATTTCTTCCTCTTTAGCATACTTGAACAATTGAGTTGTAGTAAGATTCTAATATATAAGGCGACGTCGTCAAAAAAAGCGATGTCGTGTCACCTCAACGACGTCGTCGAAAAAGGCGACGCGACGTCGTCTTTTATAATATATATATATATATATATATATATATATATATATATATATATATTATTTATTTCGTTTCGTTTAGTATCGAACGGTTTGTGTACTGATAAACTGACGGACCGGTATGTATCACCCGTATCTAGTGGTGCCCTCGGTTCCACCCAAAGATGGTTTATAAAAAAATGATGTGAAACCATTTTGAAAGCCAAGGCTATGTGCATGATTATTCTCATGTATATGACAAAGGCAAAGCTGGATCCGTACAGCTAGTTCCATGTGATATGATTATGAACATTAATAGCCACATCCAGTATTTCTATGGGTATAAGTCATCAAAAGGGGTGAACGTGTTCTCCACTGGATATATATCAACATCACAGTGCCTTATATGTATGTTCACAAAGAGATTTGGTACAAATTTCAAATAAGATCTACCATTTCTGAAGAGTTGATGATGTGGAATCTATGGGTAATGGCTCTATTTCTTGAGCCTTTCGTGTTTTTCCCACATTTTGCATATATCAACTGCAGATGTTTATCGCTTTGTGCTTATGAATGCAGAAAATTGATGTGAAATTCTAGTTATTATTACGAAAGAACTTCTAGCCCATATACCCCTCTATGCTAAGAAATTTTCATATATATGATTCTAAATTTAAGGTTAGTATATATATATATATACATATATATATATATGTATATATATATATATGTATATGTATATATATGTATATATATATATGTATATATATATATTTGTTTTAAAAATAATTATGCTTTATTCCTTGTCATTATTTTTTAAAGTTATTTAGATAATGCTTGCTTTAAACATAATGTTGTTGTCGCTTTTCTTTTAAGTTTCTTTATGATTGTGTTTGCGTTTCACAAAATGATGCTTTCTTTTGTGATGTTATTCATTAAGTTCCTTCAAGCTAATGCTTGCTTTAAACATAATAATACCTTAGTTTGTGCTGCTATATTTGAAAGTTTTTTTTGGTTGACAGCTAAGGTTGAGGCATGTCGATGTGAGCTTCTTGAGCTTATTCTAGTCTTTCTATAATATTTTAGAGCATCCGATTACTAATTAAATGAAATTTTCATATATGTTATCGATGTTTCTCAAGGTTTATAATTTTATGTATTCGCACTATACCAGTCGAGGTTATGATTCGTATTGTTTTGTTCCTTATTGGTGTCCACTCAATATTGCTATCAAGTTTCAGGAATTATCTATTGTAGAGCGTATATTGTACTGTCTTATATCACCAAGTGGTATCCATCTTATACTAATCACTAGTGATCTTGTAATTGACATATTATCTATTAATGATATTATTTGTGTCTGTCATATTATCTGATTTATCGAGGTTATGATCCGTGTTGTATTGTTTCTTATATGTGTCCACTCAATATTGCTATCAAGTTTTCATAGAGCGTATATTATATTATCTTATATCATCAGGTGGTACCTATTTTATATTAATCACTAGTGATCTTGTAGCTGGCATATTATTTGTTAATGATCTTGTTTGTATCAGTCATATTATCTGGTTTAGCTTGATTTAAAATGTTGATCAGTGTGTCAAATCTTGATGTATATATAAAATCTTACATTTGAAAATTCTTATATGTCTATTTGTTAGTCCTACCATGTGTGAACCCCTTCTTTGCGATGGCTAGTGAGAAATTATTTTTCAACTAGATAGAAGTAAGTGTGAAGAATTTATAATATGATGGAGAATAAAATATAATCGCCTTTGTTCTGTCTTCCACCCTACACCCTCCACATCTCCATCATTGGCTCATCCCTATCTCCATCTCTTCTGTCGATTAGTATCAGAACCTATTTTATCTTAATGTCATATAGTTGGTAGTTGGTATCAAAGCCTATTTTACCTTACAACAAGTTTTAGAATTGATCAATTATTGTGCAACGGAAGATGACACTAACTTTATTATTATTATTTTTGCAATAATACTGTGAAAGATGTTAGAGCTAGCCCCAGGATATTTACCAAAGGGTAATTTTGGCAACACAACAAAGACAATAAAGCGGAAAGAATAAAAGCGACAAGAACACCAGAACACCAGATATACGTGGTTCGGTCAATTGACCTACATCCACGGACGAAGGAGGAGCAAATCACTACTATAAAAAGAGAGACACTTACAAATGCCTTAGGAAGATGTTCCTAGGCCATAAAACACCTTCAGCTTCCTAAACAAGAAGACTTCAAACCATAAGTAGGTTTCTTGTGATGCCTGCTGTACTTCTTGTGGTGTCTATGGTACTTCTTGTGGTGTCTGTGGTACTTCTCGTGGTGTGTCTAACATCAAAGCTCAGGTCCTTATTTATAGTTCCAAGACGAGACAACAAGTCTAATTTTCCCGATGTGGGACTATGAGACTTGCCAAACTAACAAATCTCCACCTTGGCATGTCCCAACAAAACTTGCTCCACCTTCTTCATAAAAGCCCCAACGGGCAATCACCAACAATGAACACCAACCAAGTCCACGCACTGCTTGAACTTGTAAACCGGAAGAGGCTTCGTAAGCATATCAACTGGATTGTCCTTCGTATAAATTTTCTGAACAAGAACCTTTCCCTCAGCAATCAACCACTTAGCGGAATTATCAAAAGAAACTGCATCTGAATAGGTAGTAGGCTCACCAACTTTACTTGTTTCTTCTACAACAGACAAAGCATATGCAACCAAATTTGCATACCTTTGTGGTGGTCGAATATCTCTCATATGACCCAAACGCATATGCCATAATTTGGTGATGTCAGAATCAGACAATGATGATGACGAGACTGCAACTGAACCTGTGACAGTAGTTCCCTGCAGAATATATAAGCTACCAGACCTACAAGCTTTCATAACAATAAGAGCACTTCTAGAAACTTTCATAACTCCACCTTCAGCTGTGTATTTACACCCAAGGGCCTCTAGGGTGCCTAAAGAGATGAGATTCTTTTTCAAATCAGGAACATGTCTAACATTAGTGAGCGTCCTCACAATACCATCATGCATTTTAATTCGGATTGTTCCTCTACCAACAACATCACATGCAGCATTATTGCCCATCAAAACAATTCCACCATTACAAGATTCATATGTGGAAAACAAATCCCTATTGGGACACATGTGATAAGAACAACCTGAATCTAAAATTCATTCATTTTTAGACTTTGTCCTGTCATCAGTAGCAAAGAAAATATTTCCAAAATTCTCATCAGATGCTACACTAGCTTCAGCGGATTCAATAGTTTTCTCAACAAATTTTTCCTTTTGCTTTAATTTATTTTTCAATTTAAAGCAATCAGATTTAATGTGCCCCATTTTATGACAATATCTGCATTCCAAATTTCTATGTCTGGATTTAGATCTAGATTTAGATCTACTACTGTCAAATTCTCTTTTATCCATTTTATCCCTGACAACCAGACCCTCAGCCTGATTTCCTCTACTTTCCCCAGTGATATCTCTGTCTATTTGCTCCTTATATTTTAGTGCAGATTTAATTTCCTGATACGAAACTGTTTCTTTTCCATAAATCAAAGTATCACGGAAATGCTTAAAAGATTGGGGAAGAGAACACAAGAGCAACAAAGCCTTATCCTCATCATCAATTTTTGCATCTATATTCTCCAAATCCATAACCAAAGAATCAAACTTATCAAGATGCGAGAGTATAGATGTACCTTCAACCATCCGAAGCATATACAGTCTCTGCTTCAAGTAGAGACGATTCTCCACTGTCCTCTTCATGTACAAAGCTTTAAGCTTGTCCCACATGCTCTTAGCCGTAGTCTCCGTAGCTACCTCCCGTAAAACCTCGTCAGAGAGGTTTAGAATGATGCTGGATCGGGCATTCTTATCCATACCCGCAAGATCTTCCTTTGACGTACCATCTGGAATGTTCTCAGCACCCTGAAGTGCCAAATCAACTCCGTCTTGAACCAGAATGGCCTCCATCTTGAGTTGCCACATGCCGAAGTTGACATTTCTGTCGAATTTCTCGACAACAATCTTTGTTATTGTCATCGTTGCCAAAAGATCCCAAAACCAGGCTCTGATACCAGTTTGTTAGAGCTAGCCCCAGAATATTTACCAAAGGGTAATTTTGGCAACACAACAAAGACAATAAAGTGGAAAGAATAAAAGCGACAAGAACACCAGAACACCAGATATACGTGGTTCGGTCAATTGACCTACATCCACGGACGAAGGAGGAGCAAATCACTACTATAAAAAGAGGGACACTTACAAATGCCTTAGGAAGATGTTCCTAGGCCATAAAACACCTTCAGCTTCCTAAACAAGAAGACTTCAAACCATAAGCAAGTTTTCTTGTGATGCCTGCTGTACTTCTTGTGGTGTCTGTGGTACTTCTCGTAGTGTGTCTAACATCAAAGCTCAGGCCCTTATTTATAGTTCCAAGACGAGACAACAAGTCTAATTTTCCCGATGTGGGACTATGGGACTTGCCAAACTAACAAAAGACGTGCGTCGGTACAATCAAAGTTGGATTTGAATATAAAACACACTCATACTTTAGTTGACTTTTTGATTTCTGTGCAAGAATAAGAATGGGTTTGGTTTATATTTTTATCTTTTTGATTCTCGGTCACCACATGGCCTTTGATTTTGGTGATGGTTTTGTTTTTGTTTAATTTTGAGGCTTCTTTTTAATAATATAATATGTTTTTTTTTTGAATTTTTTTTTTCAAAATGGTTTCACACATTCATCATATAATGAAGCCTATGATTTTTTAAGTTTTCTTTTAGAAAATAAAAATATATAGTTTATGCCGCTATGACTTCCACCAACCTTTGTCTTTAAAGAGAGAGAGAGGTACATTGTGCTTGATGATTCCTTCACTCTGTGATCAAAGATGGCCGTTGTGCTTGATGCCTTCATCTCCGGGCTGGTCGGTACGTTGACGGACATGGCTAAAGCGGAGGTGGACTTGCTGTTGGGCGTTCCCGGGGAGATCCAAAAGCTCCAACGCTATCTCCGCAACATCCACTCTGTCCTTCGCGACGCCGAGAAGCAGCGGATCGAGAACGAGAGCGTCAACGACTGGCTGATGGAGCTCACGGATGTCATGTACGACGCCGACGACGTCCTCGACGAGTGCCGGATGGAGGCCGAGAAGTGGACTCCTCGTGCGTCCGATCCGAGGCCGTCCACCTTGTGCGGATTTCCCATCTGTGCTTGCTTTCGCGAGGTCAAGTTCAGACATGCGGTGGGCGTCAAAATCAAGGATCTCAACGATCGGCTGGAAGAGATCTCGGCCCGAAGGTCCAAGTTGCAACTCCATGTGTCTGCGGCGGAACCAAGGGTGGTTCCTCGAGTTAGTCGCATAACTTCCCCGGTGATGGAGTCTGACATGGTTGGCGAGCGACTGGAGGAGGACTCCAAGGCACTGGTGGAGCAGCTGACAAAGCAAGATCTGAGTAAGAACGTGGTGGTGCTGGCAATTGTGGGGATCGGCGGCATCGGAAAGACCACCTTCGCCCAGAAGGTGTTCAATGATGGTAAAATCAAAGCCAGCTTCCGCACCACCATCTGGGTGTGCGTGTCCCAAGAGTTCAGCGAGACGGATCTTCTCGGAAATATCATCGAAGGTGCTGGTGGAAAATATAATAGAGAACAGAGCAGGAGTCTGCTGGAGCCCTTGGTGGCGGGTCTACTGAGAGGGAACAAGTTCTTGCTGGTGTTGGATGATGTTTGGGATGCTCAGATCTGGGACGACTTGCTCCGCAATCCTTTGCAGGGAGGAGCAGCAGGCAGCAGGGTGCTGGTGACCACCAGAAACGCAGGGATCGCGAGGCAAATGAAGGCGGCCCACGTCCACGAGATGAAGCTGCTGCCTCCGGAGGATGGCTGGTCCCTCCTGTGCAAGAAGGCGACGATGAATGCAGACGAGGAAAGGGATGCCCAAGATCTCAAGGACACAGGCATGAAGATTGTTGACAAATGCGGAGGGCTTCCCCTGGCCATCAAGACCATCGGAGGGGTCCTCTGCTCCAGAGGACTCAACAGAAGTGCGTGGGAGGAAGTTCTCCGCAGCGCCGCATGGTCACGGACCGGGCTTCCCGAAGGTGTGCACGGAGCACTGAATCTGAGCTACCAAGACTTGCCGTCCCATCTCAAGCAATGCTTTCTCTACTGTGCCTTGTTCCCCGAAGACTATTTGTTTGACAGGCCTGAAATCGTCAGATTATGGATAGCCGAGGGGTTTGTCGAAGCACGAGGAGATGTCAGCTTGGAGGAAACAGGGGAGCAATATTATAGAGAGCTGCTTCATAGGAGCCTTTTACAACGGCAACGTTACAGTCTGGACGACTACTTTGAGTATTCCAAGATGCATGATCTGCTGCGATCGCTCGGCCATTTCCTATCGAGAGATGAGATCTTGTTCGTTAGTGACGTACAAAACGAGTGGAGAAGTGGTGCCATCCCGATGAAGCTGCGTCGGTTGTCGATTGTGCCCACTGAAACCACGGACATCCAGCATATCGTCAGTTTGACCAAGCAGCATGAGTCGGTGAGGACATTGTTGGTGAAGATAGCAAGGGGCCATGTGAAGGATATAGATGATTGCTTGAAGAACCTCGTGCGACTTAGAGTCCTCCATTTTACAGGCAATCTTGTGGACACAAAAATCGAGATTCTACCGCACTACATTGGAAATTTGATACACTTGAGATACTTGAATGTGTCTTATACCGATATAATGGAGCTTCCAGAAAGCATATGCAATCTGACGAATTTGCAGTTTTTGATCCTCAGACGATGTACGAAGTTGACACATATCCCCCAGGGTATAGTTAGGCTAGTCAATCTAAGAACAATCAATTGTGAACTTACACCCCTGGAGAGCTTACCATGTGGAATAGGAAGGTTGAAGCTCCTCAATGAACTCGGAGGATTCGTGGTGAACACGGCTACTGGTTCGTGCCCATTGGAAGAATTAGGCAGCCTCCATGAGCTCAGATACCTCTCCATTAACAGGTTGGAGAGGGCGTGGATTGAAGCTGAATCAGGAAGGGGTACAAGTGTATTAAAGGGTAACCAAAAACTGAAGAATCTATATTTACATTGCTCACGCAGATCGACATCCGATGGTTACAGGGAGGAAGAGATTGAAAGAATCGAGAAGGTGTTGGATGTGGCACTTCATCCACCATCATCTGTTGTTTCGCTCAGGTTAGACAATTTCTTCGGCCTCCGGTACCCAAGCTGGATGGCGTCTGCAAGCATCAGTTCGCTTCTTCCAAACATAAGACGCTTGGAACTAATTGACTGCAATGATTGGCCTCTGCTTCCACCGCTAGGAAAGCTCCCCAGTTTGGAGTTCCTTGAAATAGGAGGTGCACGTGCAGTGACCACCATCGGACCGGAATTTTTTGGGTGTGAAGCTGCTGCTGCTACTGGTCATGAACGGGAACGGAATTCAAAGCGCCCTTCTTCTTCTTCTTCTTCTTCTTCTACTTCTCCTCCTCCGTTGTTTCCGAAACTAAGGCAGCTGGACCTCTGGAATATGACTAACATGGAAGTGTGGGATTGGGTAGCGGAAGGTTTTGCTATGCGTCGCCTCGACAAATTGGTCCTCTATAATTGCCCCAAGTTGAAGTCTCTACCGGAAGGCCTGATCCGACAGGCAACCTGCTTAACCACATTGTTTCTGGCCGATGTGTGTGCTCTCAAGTCCATCAGAGGTTTCCCTTCTGTAAAAGAACTGAGTATAACTGGTGAATCAGATCTGGAGATTGTTGCTGATCTCCCTGCACTGGAGGTCTTGAATTTGGGCCTGTTTGGGCGTCGCAACAATCATTTACCAGAGTGGTTGGCGCAACAATCATTCACTACGCTCCAGAGACTGGACGTAATTGGAACCACCCAACAACTCGTCAGATGCCTCCAAAATGGCGCAGACTGGCCCATGATCGAACACTTTCCAATTTTTTCCATCAGAGATGGCCGAGGCAATTATATAAACTACATCAAGCATTCCTGCACCTTCGACACAAACCTAGTCGATGCTGATGCTGCTTTTGCTGCTGTTGCTGCTGCCGAAGAAGAAGAAGAAGAAGACATCAATTAGCTTTGGGGTAACTTACCTTTCATGCTCGCGTCTCGACCATCTAACGACTTCTGGTTTTGGAGTGGCAACTCGCAGTTATCTCTTCCTGCTTATGGCAGGGAGATCGACATTATTTCTCTAATGTTAGTAGCGATTTGATTACACCATTATTTCTCTAATGTTTATGAATTTAACCACACACGTCCTTTTTGTGGATTTGCTTGTGTAGGTCAATTTTGTGAGTGGAATTTTGTTTCCAAGCAGTATTAATGAGGCACTTATCGGAAGAAATGCTAGACGAATGATGATGTACCTATCGATTCTGCGGATGAGGATGTTCAGAGCACTTTGTCCTTTTTCTGAAAAAGTGTGTAACATTAAATGTTACTTTCTTACTTATCTGGGTTGGTGCATTGTACATCTTTGTTGTATTGAATGCATTATAGCATTCGTGACAAATATTTCATGCAGATGGAGGCAAGACAAGACATGGATGGAGGTCTAAGTATGTTAGGTCACAAAGATGCCTCATTTCCCTATCTGGTCGAATCATTTCCAAAGCTTCTTCTTTTGTGCTCTGTGGAAGACCATTTTAAACCGTCGGTTGGCTTTCTTGAACTTGTTGGTGTTCCTGAAGCAGGCATTTCAACTGTACTATTGTCATTCCCACCTATCATTTTTAGTTAGTCAATTCTACTACTTTTGGTATATAACATTTGCAAAGTCATGCACCATATATTAAGTGGAATCTCCTACTCAAAAGTTGCCACCTTGATTGATGAGGTTCATGTAACTTTCTGACCAACTTTATTATTCTTATTCATCTGATGCAAAAGTCATGAATTTTGAAATATATTCATTGTATAGGTGGTTTGTTGGTTCATATTCTTGGAGTGTTTATATATTTAACAAAACCTGATATTACTTTACTTCAGGTTCTAAAATCAAGTGTCGACCTCGCAATCAGGAGTTGGCCACATATATTGGGTTGTTCGGCTACAAAGATGAAGTCAATGGTGGAGCAATTTAATGAATTTGGTGTTAAGAAGAAGATGCTGGTTCCAGTTATTACCTACCTCTAGCCCACAGCTCCTACTGAAGAAACCTAAACAATTTCAAGAGGTATCAAATTGATTTTTTGTATAATTGCTAATTTTTTTAAAAAAATATATGGTTTTCTGTTGCTTATCTATGAAGCATTAATATGGATACTGTACATCGGTTAATGTTCGTAGTTCTGTTGCATTGGCATTAATAACATAGCATATGCTGCATTAGCATTAATAACGTGGTTCTGTACATTGCTTGTTGTGCTGCATTAGCATTAATAACGTACCAGATTCTTCAAAACATCAATTAAATTATATTGACTTACCTAAAATTTAGATTCATGCTTTAATTTGTGTTAGCTAATTTGATAACAAAACCATTGGTAGGATTTTATGTCGCTGTCCGGAAATATTTGATTCTAGTGTTGAGAACACCTTGAGAAAGAAAGTCAATTTCCTTGTTGATTTTGGTGTCTCAAGAGATTGTCTTCTTCGGGTTGTCAGAAAATATCCAGAAATGCTACTTTTGGATTGTCTACTTCCCAGGTATAGCGACGAATACTTCCACCTAGATGTGAGTTTTAACATATTTATTCATTCTTTCGTATAAGGTTCGTAATACCGTACCGTATCGGTATTTCGATCTGAGCTCGGTATCGATACGGTATGGTATATCGAGCGGTACACCCAGGTATATCGAGCGGTACACTCAGATGTACCGAGTACTATAGTACTGCTACAGTGCTACAGTGCACTGCTACAACATTGAGATGGTTCTGAAACCAAAGCTTTCTTAGCAGTTGGTGGGATATCTGCTCATCTTGATTTCTGATGCATTGCAGGCTGATCTTTCTTATGAGGGTTGGGCTGTCTAAGAGGGAAGTATGCTCCATGATCTGTAGATTTTCTCCCATACTGGGCTATAGCATTGAAATGGTTCTGAAACCAAAGCTTGATTTCCTCTTAAGAACCATGAAGAAGCCACTCAAGGAAATTGTCGAATACCCAAGGTACTTCAGCTACTCACTGGACAAGAAGATAAAACCCAGATTTTGGGTGATTCAGAGTAGAAAACTCGAATGTAGTTTGAACGACATGCTGTCTAAGAAGCAGAAGAATATATGGGGATCGGAAGACTACTAGTAGTGCCCTCAGTTCCACCCAAAGATGGTTCATAGAAGAAAGATGTGAAACCATTTTGGAATCAATTCCAAAGTGCATAATTATTCTCATGTATTTGACAAAGGCAAAAAGCTGGATCCATGTGACAAAGGCAAAAAGCACTCAAGGAAGACTATTAGTTCTGTGACATGACCATCAACGTTAGCAGCCACATCCCATATTTCTATGGGTACAAGTCATCAAAAGGGGTGAACCTGCTCTCCACTAGCAAAGCGAAGGCAACTAGATATATATCAACATCACAGTGCCTTTTATGTATGTTCACAAAGAGATTTGGTACAATTCCAAATAAGATCTATCATGTTTGGAAGAGTTGATATTGTGGAATCTGTGGTTTATGGCTCTATTTCTTGAGTCTTTCATGTTTTTCCGACATTTTGCATATATCAATTGCAGATGTTTATAGATTCTGTTCTTGTGAACGCAGAGCATTGATGTGAAATTCTAGTTATTATTATGAAAGAACTTCTAGCCCATATATATGATTCTAAATTTAAGTTTAGCATATATATATATATATATATATATATATATATATATGTTCCTATAGAATCATGCTTGCTTCATACATAATGATGTTTTATTCTGTGTCATTATTCTTTTAAGTTATTTTAGGATATGCTTACTTTAAACATGATGATGCTGTGTCGCTTTTCTTTTTTTTAAGTTTCTTTAAGATCGTGTTTGCCTTTAACATAAATGATGCTTTATTTTGTGCCGCTATTTATTAAGTTCCTTTGGCATCAAGCTTGCTTTAAACATGTGCTGATATGTTTTTTAAGTTTCTTTGCATTCTTTCGTCCTGCACTAAGTATCAATCCATTAGACTGATAAAGTGATAGTGATCTTATAGCTAACATATTATCTGTTAGTGATCTTGTTTGTATTTATCATATTATCTGACTTAACCTGGTTTGTATTATAAACCTTCATGTTTAGACAATATCTTTTACTTAAAAATTCTTATATGATTGAATGTCACATCATGTGGAACCACTTTTTTTTAATTGTAAGTGAGAAATTATTTTTCATCAACTACAAGTAAGTGTGAAGAAATTATAATATCATCGAGACTAAAATATAATTATGTTTTCACTTATTTCTTTGTCCATCTCCTACTAGTTTTGTCTATTGGCATTAGAACCTCCTTTATCTTTAATGTCAGACGCCTTTAGTTGGTATGGAAGGCTATTTTATCCCACATCACGTTGTGGAATCGGTCAATTATTGTGCAATGGAAGATGACACCAACTTTGTTTTTTATTTTTTTGCAATAATGCTGTGAAAGACGACAGAGGCTGCGTCCGATCGAATGATATGAACAACAGTAAAATCAAAGGTGGATTTGAATATAAAACGCACTCCTACTTTATATTGTTCGTCCAGCTACTAATAGTAGTTTCTGCATGTTTGCCATTGCTAGGGTTCTTAGTCAACGTTGCGTCCCAACATCAGATTTGGTTGGGCATTTATGAGCACAAGTTATGCACTTTTTATAATACTGACTTCGAATTCATTAAATATGTATTGTTTCGTTGTTCATTAATCTTTTTTAATTCTTGGTAACATGGCCTTTGGATTAGTAAGGATTTACTTTTTGTTTGATTTTGAGACTTTTTGACGAAGGTTTTTTTATTGCTATAGTTTGAAGAGTTGCAGCTATAACTTGCACCTCACTCACCCTTGCCTTGGCTGCCACCAATACTTGGTGACAGCTACCATACTCCCACTCCGTGACCAAAGATGGCCGATTCCTTCGTCTCCGGGCTGGTCGGTACGTTGAAGGACATGGCTAAAGAGAAGGTGGACTTGTTGTTGGGAGTCCCCGGAGAGATCCAAAAGCTCCAAAGCACTCTCCGCAACATCCAGTCTGTCCTTCTTGACGCCGAGAAGCGGCGGATCGAGGACAAGGCCGTCAACGACTGGCTGATGGAGCTGAAGGATGTCATGTACGACGCCGACGACGTCCTCGACGAGTGGCGGACCTCGGCCGAGAAGTGCGCCCCGGGAGAGTCCCCTTCGAAGCGGTTCAAAGGAAACATATTTTCCATCTTTGCTGGCTTAAGCGACGAGGTCAAGTTCAGACATGAGGTGGGCATCAAAAACAAGGATCTCAACGATCGGCTGGAAGAGATCTCGGCCCGAAGGTTCAAGCTGCAACTCCATGTGTCTGCGGCCGAACCAAGGGTGGTTCCTCGAGTTAGTCGCATAACTTCCCCCGTGATGGAGTCTGACATGGTTGGCGAGCAATTGGAGGAGGACGCCAAGGCACTGGTGGAGCAGCTGACAAAGCAAGATCCGAGTAAGAACGTGGTGGTGCTGGCAATTGTGGGGATCGGCGGCATCGGAAAGACCACCCTCGCTCAGAAGGTGTTCAATGATGGCAAAGTCAAAGCCAACTTCGGCACCACCATCTGGGTGTGCGTGTCCCAAGAGTTCAGCGAGACGGATCTTCTCAGAAATATCGTTAAAGGTGCTGGTGGAAGCCATGGTGGAGAACAGAGCAGGAGTCTGCTGGAGCCCTTGGTGGAGGGTCTCCTGAGAGGGAACAAGTTCTTGCTGGTGTTGGATGATGTTTGGGATGCTCAGATCTGGGACGACTTGCTCCGCAATCCTTTGCAGGGAGGCGCAGCAGGGAGCAGGGTGCTGGTGACCACCAGAAACGCAGGGATCGCGAGGCAAATGAAGGCGGCCTACGTCCACGAGATGAAGCTGCTGCCTCCGGAGGATGGCTGGTCCCTCCTGTGCAAGAAGGCGACGATGAATGCAGAGGAGGAAAGGGATGCCCAAGATCTCAAGGACACAGGCATGAAGATTGTTGAGAAATGCGGAGGGCTTCCCCTGGCCATCAAGACCATCGGAGGGGTCCTCTGCACAAGAGGACTCAACAGAAATGCGTGGGAGGAAGTTCTCCGCAGCGCCGCATGGTCACGGACCGGGCTTCCCGAAGGTGTGCACGGAGCACTGTACCTGAGCTACCAAGACTTGCCGTCCCATCTCAAGCAATGCTTTCTCTACTGTGCCTTGTTCAAAGAAGACTATGTGTTTGGCAAGTCTGACATCATCAGATTATGGATAGCCGAGGGGTTTGTCGAAGCACGAGAAGATGCCAGCTTGGAGGAAACAGGGGAGCAATATTACATAGAGCTGCATCATAGGTGCCTTCTACAATCGCTGCAACCTTTGAGTCTGGACTACCATAATTATTCCAAGATGCATGATTTGCTGCGATCGCTCAGCCATTTCCTATCGAGAGATGAGAGCTTGTGCATTAGTGACGTGCAAAACGAGTGGAGAAGTGCTGCCGCCACGATGAAGCTGCGTCGGTTGTCGGTCGTGGCCACTGAAACCATGGACATCCGGGATATCGTCAGTTGGACCAGGCAAAATGAGTCGGTGAGGACATTGTTATTGGAGGGAATACATGGCTCTGTGAAGGATATAGATGATTCCTTGAAGAACCTCGTCCGACTTCGAGTCTTGCACCTTACTTACACAAATATCGATATTCTACCGCACTACATCGGAAATTTGATACACCTGAGATACTTGAATGTGTCTCATAGCCGTGTAACGGAGCTTCCAGAAAGCATATGCAATCTTACGAATTTACAGTTTTTGCTCCTCAGAGGATGTGATCAGTTGAGACATATCCCCCGGGGTATGGCTAGGCTATTCAATCTAAGGACACTCGATTGTACATATACACATCTGGAGAGCTTACCATGTGGAATAGGAAGGTTGAAGCACCTCAATAAACTCGGAGGATTCGTCGTGAACACCGGTAATGATGGTATGTGCCCATTGGCAGCATTATGCGGCCTCCAGGAACTCAGATACCTGTCCGTTGGCAGGTTGGAGAGGGCGTGGCTGGAAGCTAAACCGGAAAGGGTTACGAGCATATTAAAATGTAACCATAAACTGAAGAATCTACATTTACATTGCTCATCCACACTGACATCCGATGGTCACACGGAGGAAGAGATTGAAAGAATGGAGAAGGTGTTGGATGTGGCACTTCATCCACCATCATCTGTTGTTTGGCTCAGGTTACAGAATTTCGGCCTCCGGTACCCCAGCTGGATGGCGTCTGCAAGCATCAGTTCGCTTCTTCCGAACATAAGCCGCTTGGAACTAAATTATTGTGTTCATTGGCCACTGCTTCCACCGCTAGGGAAGCTCCCCAGTTTGGAGTTTCTTTTCATACGAGGTGCACGTGCAGTGACCACCATCGGACCGGAATTTTTTGGGTGTGAAGCTGCTGCTGCTGGTCATGAACGGGAACGGAATTCAAAGCGCCCTTCTTCTTCTTCTACTTCTCCTCCTTCGTTGTTTCCGAAACTAAGGCAGCTGGAACTCTTGGAAATGACTAACATGGAAGTGTGGAATTGGGTAGCGGAAGGTTTTGCTATGCGTCGCCTCGACAAATTGGTCCTCGGAAATTGCCCCAAGTTGAAGTCTCTACCGGAAGGCCTGATCCGACAGGCAACCTGCTTAACCACATTGTTTCTGGCCGATGTGTGTGCTCTCAAGTCTATCAGAGGTTTCCCTTGTGTAAAAGAAATGAGTATAATTGGTGAATCAGATCTGGAGATTGTTGCTGATCTCCCTGCACTGGAAGTCTTGAATCTGGGACTGTTTGGGCGTGGCAACAATCATTTACCAGAGTGGTTGGCGCAACAATCATTCACTACGCTCCAGAGACTGGACGTGCGGGGAACCACCCAAATACTCCGCAGATGCCTCCAAAATGGCGCAGACTGGCCCATGATCGAACGCTTTCCAATTTTTTCCATCAGAGATTTCCGAGGCAATTACATAAGCTACATCAAACATTCCTGCACCTTCGACACAAACCTAGTCGATGATGATGCTGCTTTTGCTGCTGTTGCTGCTGCTGCTGAAGAAGAAGAAGAAGAAGAAGAAGAAGACGTCAATGAGCTTTGAGGTAACTTACCTTTCATGCTCACGTCTCGACCATCTAACGCCTTCTGGTTTTGGAGTGGCAACTCACAATCATCTTTTGCTGCTTATGGCAGGGAGATCGACATCATTCACGATGTCATTTGGCAGTCATGTCTAATATGATCATTGCAAATGGAGCTGACCATTGTCTGTCTGTTTCCTCGACTTCCCTCACCTTCTTATACCTGTAGCTCTTTTTTTTATGGTGATTAATTCAATGCTGTGTGTGTTGGCAGTGAAATGTCTTGATCAGAGTATTTGTAGCATGTCATTGATTTTGGATTCCTCAACATATTACCACAAAGACAAACGTATAGATCATCTTTTCTTCTCTGCGTAAACATGGAATGTAGGCTCGGAAAAAAGATTGCTAGAAGGAATTAGAATTATACTTTTTGTTTTTGTAGTTCTATAATTATTTATGAGATTTTGAATGATCAAAATACTGCTACCAGATATCAAAATGACTCTTATCAGAAATAGTACTGCACATGAGAGTCTAACATAGTTTTGGATTTAATATATGTAAGGATTTCATATACGAAACTATCTCAAAAAAAATTCAGAAGATGTAAACATTTACGTGAATCATCGATATACGAAGAGAGTGTGACTTGTCATCTCATCTCAAACTATGCCTTTTGTTTTGTGGCTTGTTCAATGACAAACCTCATCCAATTTTGCATAGATGAGGAGTTTGTCAAAGCAAAAGGAAAACTTTTCAGTCATGTCAATCTAAGCTTATATATATATATATATATATATATATATATATATATATATATATATATATTCAACTTTGATTTTTTTTCCATACATAGGTTTGTAGGTTACTCCGTCTATTGCCTTGAATTCTGCTCTATTTTCCAGTTATATTGTGTGTGGTATTGTGACCAACATCTGAATTGATAGTACTAAATAGTAAGCTTGTGATTCTCAATAAGACAGAAAGGATGAGGCAGATTAGGCTTAAAAAAAATGCAATTTTCTTCAAATGATTGTGATGAGTCCTGTGTTCCATCACTGTTGTCAAACCCCTTTTGTTTTTTTCTTGGAGCAGAAAGAACACAATGGAAATATGCACCAAATCAAAGTGGAGGCAGTTGAGGCGCTCTAACACATTGGATCCAATCTATAGATAGAGAGTGAAAAGAGATAAATAGGATATGAAATAACTTTCTTCCTCATTGCTCCCATAACGACAATGCCACATTAGTCTTCTCCTTCTAAGTCAAGAGATCTCTTCAATTGTTACTCTGATCATTCTGTTCATTCACAAGAACCACCAAAATGATCCCCCACTGGCCACATTTGCTGATGGTATCACCAACTCTTCAAGCTTTGTTAGGTACCTCCATTGCTGAATAGAGCCAAGCAGGTGAAACACTCATCCTTTGCAATGAACTCTCAACAAAAAGGAGCCTCACTTTACACTCTGAAGTTGGGGTGTGGACAACAATTTTCTCCAAAAGGCTCTGGAGTGGTTTGGAGTGTTGTATGAATCTGAGTTGCAAACTGATCTTTGCCTAGATCATAATGTTTTGTCCTGGCCATCTTTTTTGTTAGTCAAGGTGTTTCTCTCTTATATGACTGCACATTTCATGCATGCTAAGATATTTAGAAAGAATCATATCTTTGATAAAAACAACGAGTTGGGTCAGCACTTTTTCCTAGAGAATACAAGGAAATGGAGTTGAATACATTCATCCAAGTGCGCGAATTTAGAAGACTTAGACAAGAATGACTGTAACTTTGTATCCAAACTTGGTACAATGAACTTATCAGAGAGACCTTGATGGCATTTGCTTGATACATTAAAACCTTGAACCGTGCATGAAACAGTTGCCATAGATCTTTGCTAACTTATTGACATGAGCTGTAGGTTCCTCCAAATGCATGAACTATTTGCATCCAAGTTCTGCACAGTTGCATATATGAGAGTGTACCTTAAGTTGGCATAATAGTAACTTGTATTATGTCTAGTTTCTGCTGATTAATTCCCTCTTCTTAGTATAATCACTTAACTAAACCTTCCTGCTAAATGGACACCACAATGATTATATTAAACCAAGATCTTGATTTTTCTTATTTTTGTTCTCAGGTCTACAAAATCATAAATGCAGGCAACAAGCTGTATCATAATGACATAATCTAAAACAATTTAAACTATGCATAAGCAGATCTGGCTTCAAATTTTCTTGGCATCTTTAGATCACTTCCTGAATATAGCATACGTCTTGATATTTTGTTGCAATTTCAGAAATGACATCAGAATTAGGTAATAAGAACAGCATGATAAAAGCGCAATGTGATTTTTCTTCCATTTTTTATCAGGGTGATTGGGCTGTCTGAGAAGGAAGTATGCTCCATTATTTGTAGATATTTTCTCCCAAATAAGATCTTGCCTTGTATTAGTAATGATGCAATTGAGTAGTTGGTAAGATGTCTGCTTCTTATCAGGGTGATTGGGCTGTCTAAGAAGGAAGTATGCTCCATTATTTGTAGATATTTTCTCCCAAATAAGATCTTGCCGTGTATTATTAATGATGCAACAGAGCAGTCGGTAGGATGTCTGCTTCTTATGAGGGTGATTGAGCTGTCTAAGAAGGAAGTATGCTCTATTATCTGTTGATATTTTCTCCCAAATAAGATCTTGCCTTGTATTAGTAATGATGCAATATAGCAGTTGGTAGGATGTCTGCTACTTATGAGGGTGGTTGGGCTGTCTAAGAAGGAAGTATGCTCCATTATTTTATTTGTAGATATTTTCTCCCAAACTGAGATACAACATTGAAGACGTTCTGTAACCAAAGCTTGATTTCCTCTTAAATAAACGCAAACGCCATGAAGAAGCCACACACAAGGAAATTGTCGAATACCCAAGGTACTTCAGCTACTCACTGGACAAGAAGATAAAACCCAGATTCTGGGTGACTCAGAGTAGAACACTCGAATGTAGTTTGAAGGACATGTTGTCTAAGAACGACCGACGATGAGTTTACGCAAGAATATATGGGGATCGGAAGACTAGTAGTGGTGGCCTCAGTTCCACCCAAAGATGGTTCACAGAAGAAGGATGTGAAACCTTTTTGGAAGCAATGCCTGTGTGCATGATTATTCTTATGGACATGACAAAGGCCAAAAACTGGATCCGTACTCCTAGTTCCATGTGATATGACCATGATAGTTAGCAGCCACATCCCATATTTCTATGGGTACAAGTCATCAAAAGGGGTGAACCTGCTCTCCACTAGCAAAGCGAAGGCAACCGGATATATATCAACATCACAGTGCCTTTTATGTATGTTCACAAAGAGATTTGGTACAATTCCAAATAAGATCTATCATGTTTGGAAGAGTTGATATTGTGGAATCTGTGGTTTATGGCTCTATTTCTTGAGTCTTTCATGTTTTTCCGACATTTTGCATATATCAATTGCAGATGTTTATGATTCTAAATTTAAGTTTAGCATATATATTATTATCATCCGGGCCTGATGGGCTAACTGGCCTATCAACTTCGTTTGGTCTAAACCACTAACCAAAATACTTAAGCTGAAGTTGATAGTAGTATACTCTCATCAGACCCTTATAAGTCAATCTTAATTTTACCCACTTTCGATGTGGGACTAATCAGGGATGTTATATATATATATATATATATATATATATATATATTGGTTGTACTATCGTCGGGTCTTCCAAAATCATACACTTTGTATGTTCCAACTCATAGGTGGTTTCATTGTTTGGTCTAGTGGTACCATCGCCTGACCTAACTTTGGGTCAAGTCTCCCAATCAGCCTATGATACTGTGAAAGACATGCGTCGGTGCAATCAAAGTTGGATTTGAATATAAAACACACTCATACTTTGGTTGACTTTTTGATTTCTGTGCAAGAATAAGAATGGGTTTGGTTTATATTTTTATCTTTTTTATTCTCGGTCACCACATGGCCTTTGATTTTGGTGAGGGTTTTGTTTTTGTTTAATTTTGAGGCTTCTTTTTAATAATATAATATGTTTTATTGTTGATTTTTTTTTTTCAAAATGGTTTCACACATTCATCATATAATGAAGCATATGAGTTTTTTAAGTTTTCTTTTAGAAAATAAAAATATATAGTTTATGCCGCTATGACTTCCACCTACCTTTGTCTTTAAAGAGAGAGAGAGGTACATTGTGCTTGATGATTCCTTCACTCTGTGATCAAAGATGGCCGTTGTGCTTGATGCCTTCATCTCCGGGCTGGTCGGTACGTTGACGGACATGGCTAAAGCGGAGGTGGACTTGCTGTTGGGCGTTCCCGGGGAGATCCAAAAGCTCCAACGCTATCTCCGCAACATCCACTCTGTCCTTCGCGACGCCGAGAAGCAGCGGATCGAGAACGAGAGCGTCAACGACTGGCTGATGGAGCTCACGGATGTCATGTACGACGCCGACGACGTCCTCGACGAGTGCCGGATGGAGGCCGAGAAGTGGACTCCTCGTGCGTCCGATCCGAGGCCGTCCACCTTGTGCGGATTTCCCATCTGTGCTTGCTTTCGCGAGGTCAAGTTCAGACATGCGGTGGGCGTCAAAATCAAGGATCTCAACGATCGGCTGGAAGAGATCTCGGCCCGAAAGTCCAAGTTGCAACTCCATGTGTCTGCGGCGGAACCAAGGGTGGTTCCTCGAGTTAGTCGCATAACTTCCCCGGTGATGGAGTCTGACATGGTTGGCGAGCGGCTGGAGGAGGACTCCAAGGCACTGGTGGAGCAGCTGACAAAGCAAGATCTGAGTAAGAACGTGGTGGTGCTGGCAATTGTGGGGATCGGCGGCATCGGAAAGACCACCTTCGCCCAGAAGGTGTTCAATGATGGTAAAATCAAAGCCAGCTTCCGCACCACCATCTGGGTGTGCGTGTCCCAAGAGTTCAGCGAGACGGATCTTCTCAGAAATATCGTTAAAGGTGCTGGTGGAAGCCATGATGGAGAACAGAGCAGGAGTCTGCTGGAGCCCTTGGTGGCGGGTCTACTGAGAGGGAACAAGTTCTTGCTGGTGTTGGATGATGTTTGGGATGCTCAGATCTGGGACGACTTGCTCCGCAATCCTTTGCAGGGAGGAGCAGCAGGCAGCAGGGTGCTGGTGACAACCAGAAACGCAGGGATCGCGAGGCAAATGAAGGCGGCCCACGTCCACGAGATGAAGCTGCTGCCTCCGGAGGATGGCTGGTCCCTCCTGTGCAAGAAGGCGACGATGAATGCAGAGGAGGAAAGGGATGCCCAAGATCTCAAGGACACAGGCATGAAGATTGTTGACAAATGCGGAGGGCTTCCCCTGGCCATCAAGACCATCGGAGGGGTCCTCTGCTCCAGAGGACTCAACAGAAGTGCGTGGGAGGAAGTTCTCCGCAGCGCCGCATGGTCACGGACCGGGCTTCCCGAAGGTGTGCACGGAGCACTGAATCTGAGCTACCAAGACTTGCCGTCCCATCTCAAGCAATGCTTTCTCTACTGTGCCTTGTTCAAAGAAGACTATGTGTTTGACAGGCCTGAAATCGTCAGATTATGGATAGCCGAGGGGTTTGTCGAAGCACGAGGAGATGTCAGCTTGGAGGAAACAGGGGAGCAATATTATAGAGAGCTGCTTCATAGGAGCCTTTTACAATGGCAAAGTTACAGTCTGGACGACTACTATGAGTATTTCAAGATGCATGATCTGCTGCGATCGCTCGGCCATTTCCTATCGAGAGATGAGATCTTGTTCATTAGTGACGTGCAAAACGAGTGGAGAAGTGGTGCCATCCCGATGAAGCTGCGTCGGTTGTCGATTGTGGCCACTGAAACCACGGACATCCAGCATATCGTCAGTTTGACCAAGCAGCATGAGTCGGTGAGGACATTGTTGGTGAAGATAGCAAGGGGCCATGTGAAGGATATAGATGATTACTTGAAGAACTTTGTGAGACTTCGAGTCCTGCACCTTACTTACACAAAAATCGAGAACCTACCGCACTACATCGGAAGTTTGATACACTTGAGATACTTGAATGTGTCTTATACCGATATAATGGAGCTTCCAGAAAGCATATGCAATCTGACGAATTTGCAGTTTTTGATCCTCAGACGATGTACGAAGTTGACACATATCCCCCAGGGTATAGTTAGGCTAGTCAATCTAAGAACACTCAATTGTGAACTTACACCCCTGGAGAGCTTACCATGTGGAATAGGAAGGTTGAAGCTCCTCAATGAACTCGGAGGATTCGTGGTGAACACGGCTACTGGTTCGTGCCCATTGGAAGAATTAGGCAGCCTCCATGAGCTCAGATACCTCTCCATTAACAGGTTGGAGAGGGCGTGGATTGAAGCTGAATCAGGAAGGGGTACAAGTGTATTAAAGGGTAACCAAAAACTGAAGAATCTATATTTACATTGCTCACGCAGATCGACATCCGATGGTTACAGGGAGGAAGAGATTGAAAGAATCGAGAAGGTGTTGGATGTGGCACTTCATCCACCATCATCTGTTGTTTCGCTCAGGTTAGACAATTTCTTCGGCCTCCGGTACCCAAGCTGGATGGCGTCTGCAAGCATCAGTTCGCTTCTTCCAAACATAAGACGCTTGGAACTAATTGACTGCAATGATTGGCCTCTGCTTCCACCGCTAGGAAAGCTCCCCAGTTTGGAGTTCCTTGAAATAGGAGGTGCACGTGCAGTGACCACCATCGGACCGGAATTTTTTGGGTGTGAAGCTGCTGCTGCTACTGGTCATGAACGGGAACGGAATTCAAAGCGCCCTTCTTCTTCTTCTTCTTCTTCTTCTACTTCTCCTCCTCCGTTGTTTCCGAAACTAAGGCAGCTGGACCTCTGGAATATGACTAACATGGAAGTGTGGGATTGGGTAGCGGAAGGTTTTGCTATGCGTCGCCTCGACAAATTGGTCCTCTATAATTGCCCCAAGTTGAAGTCTCTACCGGAAGGCCTGATCCGACAGGCAACCTGCTTAACCACATTGTTTCTGGCCGATGTGTGTGCTCTCAAGTCCATCAGAGGTTTCCCTTCTGTAAAAGAACTGAGTATAACTGGTGAATCAGATCTGGAGATTGTTGCTGATCTCCCTGCACTGGAGGTCTTGAATTTGGGCCTGTTTGGGCGTCGCAACAATCATTTACCAGAGTGGTTGGCGCAACAATCATTCACTACGCTCCAGAGACTGGACGTAATTGGAACCACCCAACAACTCGTCAGATGCCTCCAAAATGGCGCAGACTGGCCCATGATCGAACACTTTCCAATTTTTTCCATCAGAGATGGCCGAGGCAATTATATAAACTACATCAAGCATTCCTGCACCTTCGACACAAACCTAGTCGATGCTGATGCTGCTTTTGCTGCTGTTGCTGCTGCCGAAGAAGAAGAAGAAGAAGACATCAATTAGCTTTGGGGTAACTTACCTTTCATGCTCGCGTCTCGACCATCTAACGACTTCTGGTTTTGGAGTGGCAACTCGCAGTTATCTCTTCCTGCTTATGGCAGGGAGATCGACATTATTTCTCTAATGTTAGTAGCGATTTGATTACACCATTATTTCTCTAATGTTTATGAATTTAACCACACACGTCCTTTTTGTGGATTTGCTTGTGTAGGTCAATTTTGTGAGTGGAATTTTGTTTCCAAGCAGTATTAATGAGGCACTTATCGGAAGAAATGCTAGACGAATGATGATGTACCTATCGATTCTGCGGATGAGGATGTTCAGAGCACTTTGTCCTTTTTCTGAAAAAGTGTGTAACATTAAATGTTACTTTCTTACTTATCTGGGTTGGTGCATTGTACATCTTTGTTGTATTGAATGCATTATAGCATTCGTGACAAATATTTCATGCAGATGGAGGCAAGACAAGACATGGATGGAGGTCTAAGTATGTTAGGTCACAAAGATGCCTCATTTCCCTATCTGGTCGAATCATTTCCAAAGCTTCTTCTTTTGTGCTCTGTGGAAGACCATTTTAAACCGTCGGTTGGCTTTCTTGAACTTGTTGGTGTTCCTGAAGCAGGCATTTCAACTGTACTATTGTCATTCCCACCTATCATTTTTAGTTAGTCAATTCTACTACTTTTGGTATATAACATTTGCAAAGTCATGCACCATATATTAAGTGGAATCTCCTACTCAAAAGTTGCCACCTTGATTGATGAGGTTCATGTAACTTTCTGACCAACTTTATTATTCTTATTCATCTGATGCAAAAGTCATGAATTTTGAAATATATTCATTGTATAGGTGGTTTGTTGGTTCATATTCTTGGAGTGTTTATATATTTAACAAAACCTGATATTACTTTACTTCAGGTTCTAAAATCAAGTGTCGACCTCGCAATCAGGAGTTGGCCACATATATTGGGTTGTTCGGCTACAAAGATGAAGTCAATGGTGGAGCAATTTAATGAATTTGGTGTTAAGAAGAAGATGCTGGTTCCAGTTATTACCTACCTCTAGCCCACAGCTCCTACTGAAGAAACCTAAACAATTTCAAGAGGTATCAAATTGATTTTTTGTATAATTGCTAATTTTTTTAAAAAAATATATGGTTTTCTGTTGCTTATCTATGAAGCATTAATATGGATACTGTACATCGGTTAATGTTCGTAGTTCTGTTGCATTGGCATTAATAACATAGCATATGCTGCATTAGCATTAATAACGTGGTTCTGTACATTGCTTGTTGTGCTGCATTAGCATTAATAACGTACCAGATTCTTCAAAACATCAATTAAATTATATTGACTTACCTAAAATTTAGATTCATGCTTTAATTTGTGTTAGCTAATTTGATAACAAAACCATTGGTAGGATTTTATGTCGCTGTCCGGAAATATTTGATTCTAGTGTTGAGAACACCTTGAGAAAGAAAGTCAATTTCCTTGTTGATTTTGGTGTCTCAAGAGATTGTCTTCTTCGGGTTGTCAGAAAATATCCAGAAATGCTACTTTTGGATTGTCTACTTCCCAGGTATAGCGACGAATACTTCCACCTAGATGTGAGTTTTAACATATTTATTCATTCTTTCGTACAAGGTTCGTAATACCGTACCGTATCAGTATTTCGATCTGGGCTCGGTATCGATACGGTATGGTATATCGAGCGGTACACCCAGGTATATCGAGCGGTACACTCAGATGTACCGAGTACTATAGTACTGCTACAGTGCTACAGTGCACTGCTACAACATTGAGATGGTTCTGAAACCAAAGCTTTCTTAGCAGTTGGTGGGATATCTGCTCATCTTGATTTCTGATGCATTGCAGGCTGATCTTTCTTATGAGGGTTGGGCTGTCTAAGAGGGAAGTATGCTCCATGATCTGTAGATTTTCTCCCATACTGGGCTATAGCATTGAAATGGTTCTGAAACCAAAGCTTGATTTCCTCTTAAGAACCATGAAGAAGCCACTCAAGGAAATTGTCGAATACCCAAGGTACTTCAGCTACTCACTGGACAAGAAGATAAAACCCAGATTTTGGGTGATTCAGAGTAGAAAACTCGAATGTAGTTTGAACGACATGCTGTCTAAGAAGCAGAAGAATATATGGGGATCGGAAGACTACTAGTAGTGCCCTCAGTTCCACCCAAAGATGGTTCATAGAAGAAAGATGTGAAACCATTTTGGAATCAATTCCAAAGTGCATAATTATTCTCATGTATTTGACAAAGGCAAAAAGCTGGATCCATGTGACAAAGGCAAAAAGCACTCAAGGAAGACTATTAGTTCTGTGACATGACCATCAACGTTAGCAGCCACATCCCATATTTCTATGGGTACAAGTCATCAAAAGGGGTGAACCTGCTCTCCACTAGCAAAGCGAAGGCAACTAGATATATATCAACATCACAGTGCCTTTTATGTATGTTCACAAAGAGATTTGGTACAATTCCAAATAAGATCTATCATGTTTGGAAGAGTTGATATTGTGGAATCTGTGGTTTATGGCTCTATTTCTTGAGTCTTTCATGTTTTTCCGACATTTTGCATATATCAATTGCAGATGTTTATAGATTCTGTTCTTGTGAACGCAGAGCATTGATGTGAAATTCTAGTTATTATTATGAAAGAACTTCTAGCCCATATATATGATTCTAAATTTAAGTTTAGCATATATATATATATATATATATATATATATATATATATATATATATATATATATATATATATATATATATATATATATATATATATATATATATATATATATATATATATATATATATATGTTCCTATAGAATCATGCTTGCTTCATACATAATGATGTTTTATTCTGTGTCATTATTCTTTTAAGTTATTTTAGGATATGCTTACTTTAAACATGATGATGCTGTGTCGCTTTTCTTTTTTTTAAGTTTCTTTAAGATCGTGTTTGCCTTTAACATAAATGATGCTTTATTTTGTGCCGCTATTTATTAAGTTCCTTTGGCATCAAGCTTGCTTTAAACATGTGCTGATATGTTTTTTAAGTTTCTTTGCATTCTTTCGTCCTGCACTAAGTATCAATCCATTAGACTGATAAAGTGATAGTGATCTTATAGCTAACATATTATCTGTTAGTGATCTTGTTTGTATTTATCATATTATCTGACTTAACCTGGTTTGTATTATAAACCTTCATGTTTAGACAATATCTTTTACTTAAAAATTCTTATATGATTGAATGTCACATCATGTGGAACCACTTTTTTTTAATTGTAAGTGAGAAATTATTTTTCATCAACTACAAGTAAGTGTGAAGAAATTATAATATCATCGAGACTAAAATATAATTATGTTTTCACTTATTTCTTTGTCCATCTCCTACTAGTTTTGTCTATTGGCATTAGAACCTCCTTTATCTTTAATGTCAGACGCCTTTAGTTGGTATGGAAGGCTATTTTATCCCACATCACGTTGTGGAATCGGTCAATTATTGTGCAATGGAAGATGACACCAACTTTGTTTTTTATTTTTTTGCAATAATGCTGTGAAAGACGACAGAGGCTGCGTCCGATCGAATGATATGAACAACAGTAAAATCAAAGGTGGATTTGAATATAAAACGCACTCCTACTTTATATTGTTCGTCCAGCTACTAATAGTAGTTTCTGCATGTTTGCCATTGCTAGGGTTCTTAGTCAACGTTGCGTCCCAACATCAGATTTGGTTGGGCATTTATGAGCACAAGTTATGCACTTTTTATAATACTGACTTCGAATTCATTAAATATGTATTGTTTCGTTGTTCATTAATCTTTTTTAATTCTTGGTAACATGGCCTTTGGATTAGTAAGGATTTACTTTTTGTTTGATTTTGAGACTTTTTGACGAAGGTTTTTTTATTGCTATAGTTTGAAGAGTT
The DNA here is from genome assembly GCF_036884655.1 of Musa acuminata AAA Group. Classification (NCBI taxonomy): domain Eukaryota; kingdom Viridiplantae; phylum Streptophyta; class Magnoliopsida; order Zingiberales; family Musaceae; genus Musa; species Musa acuminata. Next base: position 43,740,403 of record NC_088329.1, on the reverse strand, counting down.
GCAGCTATAACTTGCACCTCACTCACCCTTGCCTTGGCTGCCACCAATACTTGGTGACAGCTACCATACTCCCACTCCGTGACCAAAGATGGCCGATTCCTTCGTCTCCGGGCTGGTCGGTACGTTGAAGGACATGGCTAAAGAGAAGGTGGACTTGTTGTTGGGAGTCCCCGGAGAGATCCAAAAGCTCCAAAGCACTCTCCGCAACATCCAGTCTGTCCTTCTTGACGCCGAGAAGCGGCGGATCGAGGACAAGGCCGTCAACGACTGGCTGATGGAGCTGAAGGATGTCATGTACGACGCCGACGACGTCCTCGACGAGTGGCGGACCTCGGCCGAGAAGTGCGCCCCGGGAGAGTCCCCTTCGAAGCGGTTCAAAGGAAACATATTTTCCATCTTTGCTGGCTTAAGCGACGAGGTCAAGTTCAGACATGAGGTGGGCATCAAAAACAAGGATCTCAACGATCGGCTGGAAGAGATCTCGGCCCGAAGGTTCAAGCTGCAACTCCATGTGTCTGCGGCCGAACCAAGGGTGGTTCCTCGAGTTAGTCGCATAACTTCCCCCGTGATGGAGTCTGACATGGTTGGCGAGCAATTGGAGGAGGACGCCAAGGCACTGGTGGAGCAGCTGACAAAGCAAGATCCGAGTAAGAACGTGGTGGTGCTGGCAATTGTGGGGATCGGCGGCATCGGAAAGACCACCCTCGCTCAGAAGGTGTTCAATGATGGCAAAGTCAAAGCCAACTTCGGCACCACCATCTGGGTGTGCGTGTCCCAAGAGTTCAGCGAGACGGATCTTCTCAGAAATATCGTTAAAGGTGCTGGTGGAAGCCATGGTGGAGAACAGAGCAGGAGTCTGCTGGAGCCCTTGGTGGAGGGTCTCCTGAGAGGGAACAAGTTCTTGCTGGTGTTGGATGATGTTTGGGATGCTCAGATCTGGGACGACTTGCTCCGCAATCCTTTGCAGGGAGGCGCAGCAGGGAGCAGGGTGCTGGTGACCACCAGAAACGCAGGGATCGCGAGGCAAATGAAGGCGGCCTACGTCCACGAGATGAAGCTGCTGCCTCCGGAGGATGGCTGGTCCCTCCTGTGCAAGAAGGCGACGATGAATGCAGAGGAGGAAAGGGATGCCCAAGATCTCAAGGACACAGGCATGAAGATTGTTGAGAAATGCGGAGGGCTTCCCCTGGCCATCAAGACCATCGGAGGGGTCCTCTGCACAAGAGGACTCAACAGAAATGCGTGGGAGGAAGTTCTCCGCAGCGCCGCATGGTCACGGACCGGGCTTCCCGAAGGTGTGCACGGAGCACTGTACCTGAGCTACCAAGACTTGCCGTCCCATCTCAAGCAATGCTTTCTCTACTGTGCCTTGTTCAAAGAAGACTATGTGTTTGGCAAGTCTGACATCATCAGATTATGGATAGCCGAGGGGTTTGTCGAAGCACGAGAAGATGCCAGCTTGGAGGAAACAGGGGAGCAATATTACATAGAGCTGCATCATAGGTGCCTTCTACAATCGCTGCAACCTTTGAGTCTGGACTACCATAATTATTCCAAGATGCATGATTTGCTGCGATCGCTCAGCCATTTCCTATCGAGAGATGAGAGCTTGTGCATTAGTGACGTGCAAAACGAGTGGAGAAGTGCTGCCGCCACGATGAAGCTGCGTCGGTTGTCGGTCGTGGCCACTGAAACCATGGACATCCGGGATATCGTCAGTTGGACCAGGCAAAATGAGTCGGTGAGGACATTGTTATTGGAGGGAATACATGGCTCTGTGAAGGATATAGATGATTCCTTGAAGAACCTCGTCCGACTTCGAGTCTTGCACCTTACTTACACAAATATCGATATTCTACCGCACTACATCGGAAATTTGATACACCTGAGATACTTGAATGTGTCTCATAGCCGTGTAACGGAGCTTCCAGAAAGCATATGCAATCTTACGAATTTACAGTTTTTGCTCCTCAGAGGATGTGATCAGTTGAGACATATCCCCCGGGGTATGGCTAGGCTATTCAATCTAAGGACACTCGATTGTACATATACACATCTGGAGAGCTTACCATGTGGAATAGGAAGGTTGAAGCACCTCAATAAACTCGGAGGATTCGTCGTGAACACCGGTAATGATGGTATGTGCCCATTGGCAGCATTATGCGGCCTCCAGGAACTCAGATACCTGTCCGTTGGCAGGTTGGAGAGGGCGTGGCTGGAAGCTAAACCGGAAAGGGTTACGAGCATATTAAAATGTAACCATAAACTGAAGAATCTACATTTACATTGCTCATCCACACTGACATCCGATGGTCACACGGAGGAAGAGATTGAAAGAATGGAGAAGGTGTTGGATGTGGCACTTCATCCACCATCATCTGTTGTTTGGCTCAGGTTACAGAATTTCGGCCTCCGGTACCCCAGCTGGATGGCGTCTGCAAGCATCAGTTCGCTTCTTCCGAACATAAGCCGCTTGGAACTAAATTATTGTGTTCATTGGCCACTGCTTCCACCGCTAGGGAAGCTCCCCAGTTTGGAGTTTCTTTTCATACGAGGTGCACGTGCAGTGACCACCATCGGACCGGAATTTTTTGGGTGTGAAGCTGCTGCTGCTGGTCATGAACGGGAACGGAATTCAAAGCGCCCTTCTTCTTCTTCTACTTCTCCTCCTTCGTTGTTTCCGAAACTAAGGCAGCTGGAACTCTTGGAAATGACTAACATGGAAGTGTGGAATTGGGTAGCGGAAGGTTTTGCTATGCGTCGCCTCGACAAATTGGTCCTCGGAAATTGCCCCAAGTTGAAGTCTCTACCGGAAGGCCTGATCCGACAGGCAACCTGCTTAACCACATTGTTTCTGGCCGATGTGTGTGCTCTCAAGTCTATCAGAGGTTTCCCTTGTGTAAAAGAAATGAGTATAATTGGTGAATCAGATCTGGAGATTGTTGCTGATCTCCCTGCACTGGAAGTCTTGAATCTGGGACTGTTTGGGCGTGGCAACAATCATTTACCAGAGTGGTTGGCGCAACAATCATTCACTACGCTCCAGAGACTGGACGTGCGGGGAACCACCCAAATACTCCGCAGATGCCTCCAAAATGGCGCAGACTGGCCCATGATCGAACGCTTTCCAATTTTTTCCATCAGAGATTTCCGAGGCAATTACATAAGCTACATCAAACATTCCTGCACCTTCGACACAAACCTAGTCGATGATGATGCTGCTTTTGCTGCTGTTGCTGCTGCTGCTGAAGAAGAAGAAGAAGAAGAAGAAGAAGACGTCAATGAGCTTTGAGGTAACTTACCTTTCATGCTCACGTCTCGACCATCTAACGCCTTCTGGTTTTGGAGTGGCAACTCACAATCATCTTTTGCTGCTTATGGCAGGGAGATCGACATCATTCACGATGTCATTTGGCAGTCATGTCTAATATGATCATTGCAAATGGAGCTGACCATTGTCTGTCTGTTTCCTCGACTTCCCTCACCTTCTTATACCTGTAGCTCTTTTTTTTATGGTGATTAATTCAATGCTGTGTGTGTTGGCAGTGAAATGTCTTGATCAGAGTATTTGTAGCATGTCATTGATTTTGGATTCCTCAACATATTACCACAAAGACAAACGTATAGATCATCTTTTCTTCTCTGCGTAAACATGGAATGTAGGCTCGGAAAAAAGATTGCTAGAAGGAATTAGAATTATACTTTTTGTTTTTGTAGTTCTATAATTATTTATGAGATTTTGAATGATCAAAATACTGCTACCAGATATCAAAATGACTCTTATCAGAAATAGTACTGCACATGAGAGTCTAACATAGTTTTGGATTTAATATATGTAAGGATTTCATATACGAAACTATCTCAAAAAAAATTCAGAAGATGTAAACATTTACGTGAATCATCGATATACGAAGAGAGTGTGACTTGTCATCTCATCTCAAACTATGCCTTTTGTTTTGTGGCTTGTTCAATGACAAACCTCATCCAATTTTGCATAGATGAGGAGTTTGTCAAAGCAAAAGGAAAACTTTTCAGTCATGTCAATCTAAGCTTATATATATATATATATATATATATATATATATATATATATATATATATATATATATATTCAACTTTGATTTTTTTTCCATACATAGGTTTGTAGGTTACTCCGTCTATTGCCTTGAATTCTGCTCTATTTTCCAGTTATATTGTGTGTGGTATTGTGACCAACATCTGAATTGATAGTACTAAATAGTAAGCTTGTGATTCTCAATAAGACAGAAAGGATGAGGCAGATTAGGCTTAAAAAAAATGCAATTTTCTTCAAATGATTGTGATGAGTCCTGTGTTCCATCACTGTTGTCAAACCCCTTTTGTTTTTTTCTTGGAGCAGAAAGAACACAATGGAAATATGCACCAAATCAAAGTGGAGGCAGTTGAGGCGCTCTAACACATTGGATCCAATCTATAGATAGAGAGTGAAAAGAGATAAATAGGATATGAAATAACTTTCTTCCTCATTGCTCCCATAACGACAATGCCACATTAGTCTTCTCCTTCTAAGTCAAGAGATCTCTTCAATTGTTACTCTGATCATTCTGTTCATTCACAAGAACCACCAAAATGATCCCCCACTGGCCACATTTGCTGATGGTATCACCAACTCTTCAAGCTTTGTTAGGTACCTCCATTGCTGAATAGAGCCAAGCAGGTGAAACACTCATCCTTTGCAATGAACTCTCAACAAAAAGGAGCCTCACTTTACACTCTGAAGTTGGGGTGTGGACAACAATTTTCTCCAAAAGGCTCTGGAGTGGTTTGGAGTGTTGTATGAATCTGAGTTGCAAACTGATCTTTGCCTAGATCATAATGTTTTGTCCTGGCCATCTTTTTTGTTAGTCAAGGTGTTTCTCTCTTATATGACTGCACATTTCATGCATGCTAAGATATTTAGAAAGAATCATATCTTTGATAAAAACAACGAGTTGGGTCAGCACTTTTTCCTAGAGAATACAAGGAAATGGAGTTGAATACATTCATCCAAGTGCGCGAATTTAGAAGACTTAGACAAGAATGACTGTAACTTTGTATCCAAACTTGGTACAATGAACTTATCAGAGAGACCTTGATGGCATTTGCTTGATACATTAAAACCTTGAACCGTGCATGAAACAGTTGCCATAGATCTTTGCTAACTTATTGACATGAGCTGTAGGTTCCTCCAAATGCATGAACTATTTGCATCCAAGTTCTGCACAGTTGCATATATGAGAGTGTACCTTAAGTTGGCATAATAGTAACTTGTATTATGTCTAGTTTCTGCTGATTAATTCCCTCTTCTTAGTATAATCACTTAACTAAACCTTCCTGCTAAATGGACACCACAATGATTATATTAAACCAAGATCTTGATTTTTCTTATTTTTGTTCTCAGGTCTACAAAATCATAAATGCAGGCAACAAGCTGTATCATAATGACATAATCTAAAACAATTTAAACTATGCATAAGCAGATCTGGCTTCAAATTTTCTTGGCATCTTTAGATCACTTCCTGAATATAGCATACGTCTTGATATTTTGTTGCAATTTCAGAAATGACATCAGAATTAGGTAATAAGAACAGCATGATAAAAGCGCAATGTGATTTTTCTTCCATTTTTTATCAGGGTGATTGGGCTGTCTGAGAAGGAAGTATGCTCCATTATTTGTAGATATTTTCTCCCAAATAAGATCTTGCCTTGTATTAGTAATGATGCAATTGAGTAGTTGGTAAGATGTCTGCTTCTTATCAGGGTGATTGGGCTGTCTAAGAAGGAAGTATGCTCCATTATTTGTAGATATTTTCTCCCAAATAAGATCTTGCCGTGTATTATTAATGATGCAACAGAGCAGTCGGTAGGATGTCTGCTTCTTATGAGGGTGATTGAGCTGTCTAAGAAGGAAGTATGCTCTATTATCTGTTGATATTTTCTCCCAAATAAGATCTTGCCTTGTATTAGTAATGATGCAATATAGCAGTTGGTAGGATGTCTGCTACTTATGAGGGTGGTTGGGCTGTCTAAGAAGGAAGTATGCTCCATTATTTTATTTGTAGATATTTTCTCCCAAACTGAGATACAACATTGAAGACGTTCTGTAACCAAAGCTTGATTTCCTCTTAAATAAACGCAAACGCCATGAAGAAGCCACACACAAGGAAATTGTCGAATACCCAAGGTACTTCAGCTACTCACTGGACAAGAAGATAAAACCCAGATTCTGGGTGACTCAGAGTAGAACACTCGAATGTAGTTTGAAGGACATGTTGTCTAAGAACGACCGACGATGAGTTTACGCAAGAATATATGGGGATCGGAAGACTAGTAGTGGTGGCCTCAGTTCCACCCAAAGATGGTTCACAGAAGAAGGATGTGAAACCTTTTTGGAAGCAATGCCTGTGTGCATGATTATTCTTATGGACATGACAAAGGCCAAAAACTGGATCCGTACTCCTAGTTCCATGTGATATGACCATGATAGTTAGCAGCCACATCCCATATTTCTATGGGTACAAGTCATCAAAAGGGGTGAACCTGCTCTCCACTAGCAAAGCGAAGGCAACCGGATATATATCAACATCACAGTGCCTTTTATGTATGTTCACAAAGAGATTTGGTACAATTCCAAATAAGATCTATCATGTTTGGAAGAGTTGATATTGTGGAATCTGTGGTTTATGGCTCTATTTCTTGAGTCTTTCATGTTTTTCCGACATTTTGCATATATCAATTGCAGATGTTTATGATTCTAAATTTAAGTTTAGCATATATATTATTATCATCCGGGCCTGATGGGCTAACTGGCCTATCAACTTCGTTTGGTCTAAACCACTAACCAAAATACTTAAGCTGAAGTTGATAGTAGTATACTCTCATCAGACCCTTATAAGCCAATCTTAATTTTACCCACTTTCGATGTGGGACTAATCAGGGATGTTATATATATATATATATATATATATATATATATTGGTTGTACTATCGTCGGGTCTTCCAAAATCATACACTTTGTATGTTCCAACTCATAGGTGGTTTCATTGTTTGGTCTAGTGGTACCATCGCCTGACCTAACTTTGGGTCAAGTCTCCCAATCAGCCTATGATACTGTGAAAGACATGCGTCGGTGCAATCAAAGTTGGATTTGAATATAAAACACACTCATACTTTGGTTGACTTTTTGATTTCTGTGCAAGAATAAGAATGGGTTTGGTTTATATTTTTATCTTTTTTATTCTCGGTCACCACATGGCCTTTGATTTTGGTGAGGGTTTTGTTTTTGTTTAATTTTGAGGCTTCTTTTTAATAATATAATATGTTTTATTGTTGATTTTTTTTTTTCAAAATGGTTTCACACATTCATCATATAATGAAGCATATGAGTTTTTTAAGTTTTCTTTTAGAAAATAAAAATATATAGTTTATGCCGCTATGACTTCCACCTACCTTTGTCTTTAAAGAGAGAGAGAGGTACATTGTGCTTGATGATTCCTTCACTCTGTGATCAAAGATGGCCGTTGTGCTTGATGCCTTCATCTCCGGGCTGGTCGGTACGTTGACGGACATGGCTAAAGCGGAGGTGGACTTGCTGTTGGGCGTTCCCGGGGAGATCCAAAAGCTCCAACGCTATCTCCGCAACATCCACTCTGTCCTTCGCGACGCCGAGAAGCAGCGGATCGAGAACGAGAGCGTCAACGACTGGCTGATGGAGCTCACGGATGTCATGTACGACGCCGACGACGTCCTCGACGAGTGCCGGATGGAGGCCGAGAAGTGGACTCCTCGTGCGTCCGATCCGAGGCCGTCCACCTTGTGCGGATTTCCCATCTGTGCTTGCTTTCGCGAGGTCAAGTTCAGACATGCGGTGGGCGTCAAAATCAAGGATCTCAACGATCGGCTGGAAGAGATCTCGGCCCGAAAGTCCAAGTTGCAACTCCATGTGTCTGCGGCGGAACCAAGGGTGGTTCCTCGAGTTAGTCGCATAACTTCCCCGGTGATGGAGTCTGACATGGTTGGCGAGCGGCTGGAGGAGGACTCCAAGGCACTGGTGGAGCAGCTGACAAAGCAAGATCTGAGTAAGAACGTGGTGGTGCTGGCAATTGTGGGGATCGGCGGCATCGGAAAGACCACCTTCGCCCAGAAGGTGTTCAATGATGGTAAAATCAAAGCCAGCTTCCGCACCACCATCTGGGTGTGCGTGTCCCAAGAGTTCAGCGAGACGGATCTTCTCAGAAATATCGTTAAAGGTGCTGGTGGAAGCCATGATGGAGAACAGAGCAGGAGTCTGCTGGAGCCCTTGGTGGCGGGTCTACTGAGAGGGAACAAGTTCTTGCTGGTGTTGGATGATGTTTGGGATGCTCAGATCTGGGACGACTTGCTCCGCAATCCTTTGCAGGGAGGAGCAGCAGGCAGCAGGGTGCTGGTGACAACCAGAAACGCAGGGATCGCGAGGCAAATGAAGGCGGCCCACGTCCACGAGATGAAGCTGCTGCCTCCGGAGGATGGCTGGTCCCTCCTGTGCAAGAAGGCGACGATGAATGCAGAGGAGGAAAGGGATGCCCAAGATCTCAAGGACACAGGCATGAAGATTGTTGACAAATGCGGAGGGCTTCCCCTGGCCATCAAGACCATCGGAGGGGTCCTCTGCTCCAGAGGACTCAACAGAAGTGCGTGGGAGGAAGTTCTCCGCAGCGCCGCATGGTCACGGACCGGGCTTCCCGAAGGTGTGCACGGAGCACTGAATCTGAGCTACCAAGACTTGCCGTCCCATCTCAAGCAATGCTTTCTCTACTGTGCCTTGTTCAAAGAAGACTATGTGTTTGACAGGCCTGAAATCGTCAGATTATGGATAGCCGAGGGGTTTGTCGAAGCACGAGGAGATGTCAGCTTGGAGGAAACAGGGGAGCAATATTATAGAGAGCTGCTTCATAGGAGCCTTTTACAATGGCAAAGTTACAGTCTGGACGACTACTATGAGTATTTCAAGATGCATGATCTGCTGCGATCGCTCGGCCATTTCCTATCGAGAGATGAGATCTTGTTCATTAGTGACGTGCAAAACGAGTGGAGAAGTGGTGCCATCCCGATGAAGCTGCGTCGGTTGTCGATTGTGGCCACTGAAACCACGGACATCCAGCATATCGTCAGTTTGACCAAGCAGCATGAGTCGGTGAGGACATTGTTGGTGAAGATAGCAAGGGGCCATGTGAAGGATATAGATGATTACTTGAAGAACTTTGTGAGACTTCGAGTCCTGCACCTTACTTACACAAAAATCGAGAACCTACCGCACTACATCGGAAGTTTGATACACTTGAGATACTTGAATGTGTCTTATACCGATATAATGGAGCTTCCAGAAAGCATATGCAATCTGACGAATTTGCAGTTTTTGATCCTCAGACGATGTACGAAGTTGACACATATCCCCCAGGGTATAGTTAGGCTAGTCAATCTAAGAACACTCAATTGTGAACTTACACCCCTGGAGAGCTTACCATGTGGAATAGGAAGGTTGAAGCTCCTCAATGAACTCGGAGGATTCGTGGTGAACACGGCTACTGGTTCGTGCCCATTGGAAGAATTAGGCAGCCTCCATGAGCTCAGATACCTCTCCATTAACAGGTTGGAGAGGGCGTGGATTGAAGCTGAATCAGGAAGGGGTACAAGTGTATTAAAGGGTAACCAAAAACTGAAGAATCTATATTTACATTGCTCACGCAGATCGACATCCGATGGTTACAGGGAGGAAGAGATTGAAAGAATCGAGAAGGTGTTGGATGTGGCACTTCATCCACCATCATCTGTTGTTTCGCTCAGGTTAGACAATTTCTTCGGCCTCCGGTACCCAAGCTGGATGGCGTCTGCAAGCATCAGTTCGCTTCTTCCAAACATAAGACGCTTGGAACTAATTGACTGCAATGATTGGCCTCTGCTTCCACCGCTAGGAAAGCTCCCCAGTTTGGAGTTCCTTGAAATAGGAGGTGCACGTGCAGTGACCACCATCGGACCGGAATTTTTTGGGTGTGAAGCTGCTGCTGCTACTGGTCATGAACGGGAACGGAATTCAAAGCGCCCTTCTTCTTCTTCTTCTTCTTCTTCTACTTCTCCTCCTCCGTTGTTTCCGAAACTAAGGCAGCTGGACCTCTGGAATATGACTAACATGGAAGTGTGGGATTGGGTAGCGGAAGGTTTTGCTATGCGTCGCCTCGACAAATTGGTCCTCTATAATTGCCCCAAGTTGAAGTCTCTACCGGAAGGCCTGATCCGACAGGCAACCTGCTTAACCACATTGTTTCTGGCCGATGTGTGTGCTCTCAAGTCCATCAGAGGTTTCCCTTCTGTAAAAGAACTGAGTATAACTGGTGAATCAGATCTGGAGATTGTTGCTGATCTCCCTGCACTGGAGGTCTTGAATTTGGGCCTGTTTGGGCGTCGCAACAATCATTTACCAGAGTGGTTGGCGCAACAATCATTCACTACGCTCCAGAGACTGGACGTAATTGGAACCACCCAACAACTCGTCAGATGCCTCCAAAATGGCGCAGACTGGCCCATGATCGAACACTTTCCAATTTTTTCCATCAGAGATGGCCGAGGCAATTATATAAACTACATCAAGCATTCCTGCACCTTCGACACAAACCTAGTCGATGCTGATGCTGCTTTTGCTGCTGTTGCTGCTGCCGAAGAAGAAGAAGAAGAAGACATCAATTAGCTTTGGGGTAACTTACCTTTCATGCTCGCGTCTCGACCATCTAACGACTTCTGGTTTTGGAGTGGCAACTCGCAGTTATCTCTTCCTGCTTATGGCAGGGAGATCGACATTATTTCTCTAATGTTAGTAGCGATTTGATTACACCATTATTTCTCTAATGTTTATGAATTTAACCACACACGTCCTTTTTGTGGATTTGCTTGTGTAGGTCAATTTTGTGAGTGGAATTTTGTTTCCAAGCAGTATTAATGAGGCACTTATCGGAAGAAATGCTAGACGAATGATGATGTACCTATCGATTCTGCGGATGAGGATGTTCAGAGCACTTTGTCCTTTTTCTGAAAAAGTGTGTAACATTAAATGTTACTTTCTTACTTATCTGGGTTGGTGCATTGTACATCTTTGTTGTATTGAATGCATTATAGCATTCGTGACAAATATTTCATGCAGATGGAGGCAAGACAAGACATGGATGGAGGTCTAAGTATGTTAGGTCACAAAGATGCCTCATTTCCCTATCTGGTCGAATCATTTCCAAAGCTTCTTCTTTTGTGCTCTGTGGAAGACCATTTTAAACCGTCGGTTGGCTTTCTTGAACTTGTTGGTGTTCCTGAAGCAGGCATTTCAACTGTACTATTGTCATTCCCACCTATCATTTTTAGTTAGTCAATTCTACTACTTTTGGTATATAACATTTGCAAAGTCATGCACCATATATTAAGTGGAATCTCCTACTCAAAAGTTGCCACCTTGATTGATGAGGTTCATGTAACTTTCTGACCAACTTTATTATTCTTATTCATCTGATGCAAAAGTCATGAATTTTGAAATATATTCATTGTATAGGTGGTTTGTTGGTTCATATTCTTGGAGTGTTTATATATTTAACAAAACCTGATATTACTTTACTTCAGGTTCTAAAATCAAGTGTCGACCTCGCAATCAGGAGTTGGCCACATATATTGGGTTGTTCGGCTACAAAGATGAAGTCAATGGTGGAGCAATTTAATGAATTTGGTGTTAAGAAGAAGATGCTGGTTCCAGTTATTACCTACCTCTAGCCCACAGCTCCTACTGAAGAAACCTAAACAATTTCAAGAGGTATCAAATTGATTTTTTGTATAATTGCTAATTTTTTTAAAAAAATATATGGTTTTCTGTTGCTTATCTATGAAGCATTAATATGGATACTGTACATCGGTTAATGTTCGTAGTTCTGTTGCATTGGCATTAATAACATAGCATATGCTGCATTAGCATTAATAACGTGGTTCTGTACATTGCTTGTTGTGCTGCATTAGCATTAATAACGTACCAGATTCTTCAAAACATCAATTAAATTATATTGACTTACCTAAAATTTAGATTCATGCTTTAATTTGTGTTAGCTAATTTGATAACAAAACCATTGGTAGGATTTTATGTCGCTGTCCGGAAATATTTGATTCTAGTGTTGAGAACACCTTGAGAAAGAAAGTCAATTTCCTTGTTGATTTTGGTGTCTCAAGAGATTGTCTTCTTCGGGTTGTCAGAAAATATCCAGAAATGCTACTTTTGGATTGTCTACTTCCCAGGTATAGCGACGAATACTTCCACCTAGATGTGAGTTTTAACATATTTATTCATTCTTTCGTACAAGGTTCGTAATACCGTACCGTATCAGTATTTCGATCTGGGCTCGGTATCGATACGGTATGGTATATCGAGCGGTACACCCAGGTATATCGAGCGGTACACTCAGATGTACCGAGTACTATAGTACTGCTACAGTGCTACAGTGCACTGCTACAACATTGAGATGGTTCTGAAACCAAAGCTTTCTTAGCAGTTGGTGGGATATCTGCTCATCTTGATTTCTGATGCATTGCAGGCTGATCTTTCTTATGAGGGTTGGGCTGTCTAAGAGGGAAGTATGCTCCATGATCTGTCGATTTTCTCCCATACTGGGCTATAGCATTGAAATGGTTCTGAAACCAAAGCTTGATTTCCTCTTAAGAACCATGAAGAAGCCACTCAAGGAAATTGTCGAATACCCAAGGTACTTCAGCTACTCACTGGACAAGAAGATAAAACCCAGATTTTGGGTGATTCAGAGTAGAAAACTCGAATGTAGTTTGAACGACATGCTGTCTAAGAAGCAGAAGAATATATGGGGATCGGAAGACTACTAGTAGTGCCCTCAGTTCCACCCAAAGATGGTTCATAGAAGAAAGATGTGAAACCATTTTGGAATCAATTCCAAAGTGCATAATTATTCTCATGTATTTGACAAAGGCAAAAAGCTGGATCCATGTGACAAAGGCAAAAAGCACTCAAGGAAGACTATTAGTTCTGTGACATGACCATCAACGTTAGCAGCCACATCCCATATTTCTATGGGTACAAGTCATCAAAAGGGGTGAACCTGCTCTCCACTAGCAAAGCGAAGGCAACTAGATATATATCAACATCACAGTGCCTTTTATGTATGTTCACAAAGAGATTTGGTACAATTCCAAATAAGATCTATCATGTTTGGAAGAGTTGATATTGTGGAATCTGTGGTTTATGGCTCTATTTCTTGAGTCTTTCATGTTTTTCCGACATTTTGCATATATCAATTGCAGATGTTTATAGATTCTGTTCTTGTGAACGCAGAGCATTGATGTGAAATTCTAGTTATTATTATGAAAGAACTTCTAGCCCATATATATGATTCTAAATTTAAGTTTAGCATATATATATATATATATATATATATATATATATATATATATATATATATATATATATATATATATATATATATATATATATATATATATATATATATATATATATATATATATATGTTCCTATAGAATCATGCTTGCTTCATACATAATGATGTTTTATTCTGTGTCATTATTCTTTTAAGTTATTTTAGGATATGCTTACTTTAAACATGATGATGCTGTGTCGCTTTTCTTTTTTTTAAGTTTCTTTAAGATCGTGTTTGCCTTTAACATAAATGATGCTTTATTTTGTGCCGCTATTTATTAAGTTCCTTTGGCATCAAGCTTGCTTTAAACATGTGCTGATATGTTTTTTAAGTTTCTTTGCATTCTTTCGTCCTGCACTAAGTATCAATCCATTAGACTGATAAAGTGATAGTGATCTTATAGCTAACATATTATCTGTTAGTGATCTTGTTTGTATTTATCATATTATCTGACTTAACCTGGTTTGTATTATAAACCTTCATGTTTAGACAATATCTTTTACTTAAAAATTCTTATATGATTGAATGTCACATCATGTGGAACCACTTTTTTTTAATTGTAAGTGAGAAATTATTTTTCATCAACTACAAGTAAGTGTGAAGAAATTATAATATCATCGAGACTAAAATATAATTATGTTTTCACTTATTTCTTTGTCCATCTCCTACTAGTTTTGTCTATTGGCATTAGAACCTCCTTTATCTTTAATGTCAGACGCCTTTAGTTGGTATGGAAGGCTATTTTATCCCACATCACGTTGTGGAATCGGTCAATTATTGTGCAATGGAAGATGACACCAACTTTGTTTTTTATTTTTTTGCAATAATGCTGTGAAAGACGACAGAGGCTGCGTCCGATCGAATGATATGAACAACAGTAAAATCAAAGGTGGATTTGAATATAAAACGCACTCCTACTTTATATTGTTCGTCCAGCTACTAATAGTAGTTTCTGCATGTTTGCCATTGCTAGGGTTCTTAGTCAACGTTGCGTCCCAACATCAGATTTGGTTGGGCATTTATGAGCACAAGTTATGCACTTTTTATAATACTGACTTCGAATTCATTAAATATGTATTGTTTCGTTGTTCATTAATCTTTTTTAATTCTTGGTAACATGGCCTTTGGATTAGTAAGGATTTACTTTTTGTTTGATTTTGAGACTTTTTGACGAAGGTTTTTTTATTGCTATAGTTTGAAGAGTTGCAGCTATAACTTGCACCTCACTCACCCTTGCCTTGGCTGCCACCAATACTTGGTGACAGCTACCATACTCCCACTCCGTGACCAAAGATGGCCGATTCCTTCGTCTCCGGGCTGGTCGGTACGTTGAAGGACATGGCTAAAGAGAAGGTGGACTTGTTGTTGGGAGTCCCCGGAGAGATCCAAAAGCTCCAAAGCACTCTCCGCAACATCCAGTCTGTCCTTCTTGACGCCGAGAAGCGGCGGATCGAGGACAAGGCCGTCAACGACTGGCTGATGGAGCTGAAGGATGTCATGTACGACGCCGACGACGTCCTCGACGAGTGGCGGACCTCGGCCGAGAAGTGCGCCCCGGGAGAGTCCCCTTCGAAGCGGTTCAAAGGAAACATATTTTCCATCTTTGCTGGCTTAAGCGACGAGGTCAAGTTCAGACATGAGGTGGGCATCAAAAACAAGGATCTCAACGATCGGCTGGAAGAGATCTCGGCCCGAAGGTTCAAGCTGCAACTCCATGTGTCTGCGGCCGAACCAAGGGTGGTTCCTCGAGTTAGTCGCATAACTTCCCCCGTGATGGAGTCTGACATGGTTGGCGAGCAATTGGAGGAGGACGCCAAGGCACTGGTGGAGCAGCTGACAAAGCAAGATCCGAGTAAGAACGTGGTGGTGCTGGCAATTGTGGGGATCGGCGGCATCGGAAAGACCACCCTCGCTCAGAAGGTGTTCAATGATGGCAAAGTCAAAGCCAACTTCGGCACCACCATCTGGGTGTGCGTGTCCCAAGAGTTCAGCGAGACGGATCTTCTCAGAAATATCGTTAAAGGTGCTGGTGGAAGCCATGGTGGAGAACAGAGCAGGAGTCTGCTGGAGCCCTTGGTGGAGGGTCTCCTGAGAGGGAACAAGTTCTTGCTGGTGTTGGATGATGTTTGGGATGCTCAGATCTGGGACGACTTGCTCCGCAATCCTTTGCAGGGAGGCGCAGCAGGGAGCAGGGTGCTGGTGACCACCAGAAACGCAGGGATCGCGAGGCAAATGAAGGCGGCCTACGTCCACGAGATGAAGCTGCTGCCTCCGGAGGATGGCTGGTCCCTCCTGTGCAAGAAGGCGACGATGAATGCAGAGGAGGAAAGGGATGCCCAAGATCTCAAGGACACAGGCATGAAGATTGTTGAGAAATGCGGAGGGCTTCCCCTGGCCATCAAGACCATCGGAGGGGTCCTCTGCACAAGAGGACTCAACAGAAATGCGTGGGAGGAAGTTCTCCGCAGCGCCGCATGGTCACGGACCGGGCTTCCCGAAGGTGTGCACGGAGCACTGTACCTGAGCTACCAAGACTTGCCGTCCCATCTCAAGCAATGCTTTCTCTACTGTGCCTTGTTCAAAGAAGACTATGTGTTTGGCAAGTCTGACATCATCAGATTATGGATAGCCGAGGGGTTTGTCGAAGCACGAGAAGATGCCAGCTTGGAGGAAACAGGGGAGCAATATTACATAGAGCTGCATCATAGGTGCCTTCTACAATCGCTGCAACCTTTGAGTCTGGACTACCATAATTATTCCAAGATGCATGATTTGCTGCGATCGCTCAGCCATTTCCTATCGAGAGATGAGAGCTTGTGCATTAGTGACGTGCAAAACGAGTGGAGAAGTGCTGCCGCCACGATGAAGCTGCGTCGGTTGTCGGTCGTGGCCACTGAAACCATGGACATCCGGGATATCGTCAGTTGGACCAGGCAAAATGAGTCGGTGAGGACATTGTTATTGGAGGGAATACATGGCTCTGTGAAGGATATAGATGATTCCTTGAAGAACCTCGTCCGACTTCGAGTCTTGCACCTTACTTACACAAATATCGATATTCTACCGCACTACATCGGAAATTTGATACACCTGAGATACTTGAATGTGTCTCATAGCCGTGTAACGGAGCTTCCAGAAAGCATATGCAATCTTACGAATTTACAGTTTTTGCTCCTCAGAGGATGTGATCAGTTGAGACATATCCCCCGGGGTATGGCTAGGCTATTCAATCTAAGGACACTCGATTGTACATATACACATCTGGAGAGCTTACCATGTGGAATAGGAAGGTTGAAGCACCTCAATAAACTCGGAGGATTCGTCGTGAACACCGGTAATGATGGTATGTGCCCATTGGCAGCATTATGCGGCCTCCAGGAACTCAGATACCTGTCCGTTGGCAGGTTGGAGAGGGCGTGGCTGGAAGCTAAACCGGAAAGGGTTACGAGCATATTAAAATGTAACCATAAACTGAAGAATCTACATTTACATTGCTCATCCACACTGACATCCGATGGTCACACGGAGGAAGAGATTGAAAGAATGGAGAAGGTGTTGGATGTGGCACTTCATCCACCATCATCTGTTGTTTGGCTCAGGTTACAGAATTTCGGCCTCCGGTACCCCAGCTGGATGGCGTCTGCAAGCATCAGTTCGCTTCTTCCGAACATAAGCCGCTTGGAACTAAATTATTGTGTTCATTGGCCACTGCTTCCACCGCTAGGGAAGCTCCCCAGTTTGGAGTTTCTTTTCATACGAGGTGCACGTGCAGTGACCACCATCGGACCGGAATTTTTTGGGTGTGAAGCTGCTGCTGCTGGTCATGAACGGGAACGGAATTCAAAGCGCCCTTCTTCTTCTTCTACTTCTCCTCCTTCGTTGTTTCCGAAACTAAGGCAGCTGGAACTCTTGGAAATGACTAACATGGAAGTGTGGAATTGGGTAGCGGAAGGTTTTGCTATGCGTCGCCTCGACAAATTGGTCCTCGGAAATTGCCCCAAGTTGAAGTCTCTACCGGAAGGCCTGATCCGACAGGCAACCTGCTTAACCACATTGTTTCTGGCCGATGTGTGTGCTCTCAAGTCTATCAGAGGTTTCCCTTGTGTAAAAGAAATGAGTATAATTGGTGAATCAGATCTGGAGATTGTTGCTGATCTCCCTGCACTGGAAGTCTTGAATCTGGGACTGTTTGGGCGTGGCAACAATCATTTACCAGAGTGGTTGGCGCAACAATCATTCACTACGCTCCAGAGACTGGACGTGCGGGGAACCACCCAAATACTCCGCAGATGCCTCCAAAATGGCGCAGACTGGCCCATGATCGAACGCTTTCCAATTTTTTCCATCAGAGATTTCCGAGGCAATTACATAAGCTACATCAAACATTCCTGCACCTTCGACACAAACCTAGTCGATGATGATGCTGCTTTTGCTGCTGTTGCTGCTGCTGCTGAAGAAGAAGAAGAAGAAGAAGAAGAAGACGTCAATGAGCTTTGAGGTAACTTACCTTTCATGCTCACGTCTCGACCATCTAACGCCTTCTGGTTTTGGAGTGGCAACTCACAATCATCTTTTGCTGCTTATGGCAGGGAGATCGACATCATTCACGATGTCATTTGGCAGTCATGTCTAATATGATCATTGCAAATGGAGCTGACCATTGTCTGTCTGTTTCCTCGACTTCCCTCACCTTCTTATACCTGTAGCTCTTTTTTTTATGGTGATTAATTCAATGCTGTGTGTGTTGGCAGTGAAATGTCTTGATCAGAGTATTTGTAGCATGTCATTGATTTTGGATTCCTCAACATATTACCACAAAGACAAACGTATAGATCATCTTTTCTTCTCTGCGTAAACATGGAATGTAGGCTCGGAAAAAAGATTGCTAGAAGGAATTAGAATTATACTTTTTGTTTTTGTAGTTCTATAATTATTTATGAGATTTTGAATGATCAAAATACTGCTACCAGATATCAAAATGACTCTTATCAGAAATAGTACTGCACATGAGAGTCTAACATAGTTTTGGATTTAATATATGTAAGGATTTCATATACGAAACTATCTCAAAAAAAATTCAGAAGATGTAAACATTTACGTGAATCATCGATATACGAAGAGAGTGTGACTTGTCATCTCATCTCAAACTATGCCTTTTGTTTTGTGGCTTGTTCAATGACAAACCTCATCCAATTTTGCATAGATGAGGAGTTTGTCAAAGCAAAAGGAAAACTTTTCAGTCATGTCAATCTAAGCTTATATATATATATATATATATATATATATATATATATATATATATATATATATATTCAACTTTGATTTTTTTTCCATACATAGGTTTGTAGGTTACTCCGTCTATTGCCTTGAATTCTGCTCTATTTTCCAGTTATATTGTGTGTGGTATTGTGACCAACATCTGAATTGATAGTACTAAATAGTAAGCTTGTGATTCTCAATAAGACAGAAAGGATGAGGCAGATTAGGCTTAAAAAAAATGCAATTTTCTTCAAATGATTGTGATGAGTCCTGTGTTCCATCACTGTTGTCAAACCCCTTTTGTTTTTTTCTTGGAGCAGAAAGAACACAATGGAAATATGCACCAAATCAAAGTGGAGGCAGTTGAGGCGCTCTAACACATTGGATCCAATCTATAGATAGAGAGTGAAAAGAGATAAATAGGATATGAAATAACTTTCTTCCTCATTGCTCCCATAACGACAATGCCACATTAGTCTTCTCCTTCTAAGTCAAGAGATCTCTTCAATTGTTACTCTGATCATTCTGTTCATTCACAAGAACCACCAAAATGATCCCCCACTGGCCACATTTGCTGATGGTATCACCAACTCTTCAAGCTTTGTTAGGTACCTCCATTGCTGAATAGAGCCAAGCAGGTGAAACACTCATCCTTTGCAATGAACTCTCAACAAAAAGGAGCCTCACTTTACACTCTGAAGTTGGGGTGTGGACAACAATTTTCTCCAAAAGGCTCTGGAGTGGTTTGGAGTGTTGTATGAATCTGAGTTGCAAACTGATCTTTGCCTAGATCATAATGTTTTGTCCTGGCCATCTTTTTTGTTAGTCAAGGTGTTTCTCTCTTATATGACTGCACATTTCATGCATGCTAAGATATTTAGAAAGAATCATATCTTTGATAAAAACAACGAGTTGGGTCAGCACTTTTTCCTAGAGAATACAAGGAAATGGAGTTGAATACATTCATCCAAGTGCGCGAATTTAGAAGACTTAGACAAGAATGACTGTAACTTTGTATCCAAACTTGGTACAATGAACTTATCAGAGAGACCTTGATGGCATTTGCTTGATACATTAAAACCTTGAACCGTGCATGAAACAGTTGCCATAGATCTTTGCTAACTTATTGACATGAGCTGTAGGTTCCTCCAAATGCATGAACTATTTGCATCCAAGTTCTGCACAGTTGCATATATGAGAGTGTACCTTAAGTTGGCATAATAGTAACTTGTATTATGTCTAGTTTCTGCTGATTAATTCCCTCTTCTTAGTATAATCACTTAACTAAACCTTCCTGCTAAATGGACACCACAATGATTATATTAAACCAAGATCTTGATTTTTCTTATTTTTGTTCTCAGGTCTACAAAATCATAAATGCAGGCAACAAGCTGTATCATAATGACATAATCTAAAACAATTTAAACTATGCATAAGCAGATCTGGCTTCAAATTTTCTTGGCATCTTTAGATCACTTCCTGAATATAGCATACGTCTTGATATTTTGTTGCAATTTCAGAAATGACATCAGAATTAGGTAATAAGAACAGCATGATAAAAGCGCAATGTGATTTTTCTTCCATTTTTTATCAGGGTGATTGGGCTGTCTGAGAAGGAAGTATGCTCCATTATTTGTAGATATTTTCTCCCAAATAAGATCTTGCCTTGTATTAGTAATGATGCAATTGAGTAGTTGGTAAGATGTCTGCTTCTTATCAGGGTGATTGGGCTGTCTAAGAAGGAAGTATGCTCCATTATTTGTAGATATTTTCTCCCAAATAAGATCTTGCCGTGTATTATTAATGATGCAACAGAGCAGTCGGTAGGATGTCTGCTTCTTATGAGGGTGATTGAGCTGTCTAAGAAGGAAGTATGCTCTATTATCTGTTGATATTTTCTCCCAAATAAGATCTTGCCTTGTATTAGTAATGATGCAATATAGCAGTTGGTAGGATGTCTGCTACTTATGAGGGTGGTTGGGCTGTCTAAGAAGGAAGTATGCTCCATTATTTTATTTGTAGATATTTTCTCCCAAACTGAGATACAACATTGAAGACGTTCTGTAACCAAAGCTTGATTTCCTCTTAAATAAACGCAAACGCCATGAAGAAGCCACACACAAGGAAATTGTCGAATACCCAAGGTACTTCAGCTACTCACTGGACAAGAAGATAAAACCCAGATTCTGGGTGACTCAGAGTAGAACACTCGAATGTAGTTTGAAGGACATGTTGTCTAAGAACGACCGACGATGAGTTTACGCAAGAATATATGGGGATCGGAAGACTAGTAGTGGTGGCCTCAGTTCCACCCAAAGATGGTTCACAGAAGAAGGATGTGAAACCTTTTTGGAAGCAATGCCTGTGTGCATGATTATTCTTATGGACATGACAAAGGCCAAAAACTGGATCCGTACTCCTAGTTCCATGTGATATGACCATGATAGTTAGCAGCCACATCCCATATTTCTATGGGTACAAGTCATCAAAAGGGGTGAACCTGCTCTCCACTAGCAAAGCGAAGGCAACCGGATATATATCAACATCACAGTGCCTTTTATGTATGTTCACAAAGAGATTTGGTACAATTCCAAATAAGATCTATCATGTTTGGAAGAGTTGATATTGTGGAATCTGTGGTTTATGGCTCTATTTCTTGAGTCTTTCATGTTTTTCCGACATTTTGCATATATCAATTGCAGATGTTTATGATTCTAAATTTAAGTTTAGCATATATATTATTATCATCCGGGCCTGATGGGCTAACTGGCCTATCAACTTCGTTTGGTCTAAACCACTAACCAAAATACTTAAGCTGAAGTTGATAGTAGTATACTCTCATCAGACCCTTATAAGCCAATCTTAATTTTACCCACTTTCGATGTGGGACTAATCAGGGATGTTATATATATATATATATATATATATATATATATATTGGTTGTACTATCGTCGGGTCTTCCAAAATCATACACTTTGTATGTTCCAACTCATAGGTGGTTTCATTGTTTGGTCTAGTGGTACCATCGCCTGACCTAACTTTGGGTCAAGTCTCCCAATCAGCCTATGATACTGTGAAAGACATGCGTCGGTGCAATCAAAGTTGGATTTGAATATAAAACACACTCATACTTTGGTTGACTTTTTGATTTCTGTGCAAGAATAAGAATGGGTTTGGTTTATATTTTTATCTTTTTTATTCTCGGTCACCACATGGCCTTTGATTTTGGTGAGGGTTTTGTTTTTGTTTAATTTTGAGGCTTCTTTTTAATAATATAATATGTTTTATTGTTGATTTTTTTTTTTCAAAATGGTTTCACACATTCATCATATAATGAAGCATATGAGTTTTTTAAGTTTTCTTTTAGAAAATAAAAATATATAGTTTATGCCGCTATGACTTCCACCTACCTTTGTCTTTAAAGAGAGAGAGAGGTACATTGTGCTTGATGATTCCTTCACTCTGTGATCAAAGATGGCCGTTGTGCTTGATGCCTTCATCTCCGGGCTGGTCGGTACGTTGACGGACATGGCTAAAGCGGAGGTGGACTTGCTGTTGGGCGTTCCCGGGGAGATCCAAAAGCTCCAACGCTATCTCCGCAACATCCACTCTGTCCTTCGCGACGCCGAGAAGCAGCGGATCGAGAACGAGAGCGTCAACGACTGGCTGATGGAGCTCACGGATGTCATGTACGACGCCGACGACGTCCTCGACGAGTGCCGGATGGAGGCCGAGAAGTGGACTCCTCGTGCGTCCGATCCGAGGCCGTCCACCTTGTGCGGATTTCCCATCTGTGCTTGCTTTCGCGAGGTCAAGTTCAGACATGCGGTGGGCGTCAAAATCAAGGATCTCAACGATCGGCTGGAAGAGATCTCGGCCCGAAAGTCCAAGTTGCAACTCCATGTGTCTGCGGCGGAACCAAGGGTGGTTCCTCGAGTTAGTCGCATAACTTCCCCGGTGATGGAGTCTGACATGGTTGGCGAGCGGCTGGAGGAGGACTCCAAGGCACTGGTGGAGCAGCTGACAAAGCAAGATCTGAGTAAGAACGTGGTGGTGCTGGCAATTGTGGGGATCGGCGGCATCGGAAAGACCACCTTCGCCCAGAAGGTGTTCAATGATGGTAAAATCAAAGCCAGCTTCCGCACCACCATCTGGGTGTGCGTGTCCCAAGAGTTCAGCGAGACGGATCTTCTCAGAAATATCGTTAAAGGTGCTGGTGGAAGCCATGATGGAGAACAGAGCAGGAGTCTGCTGGAGCCCTTGGTGGCGGGTCTACTGAGAGGGAACAAGTTCTTGCTGGTGTTGGATGATGTTTGGGATGCTCAGATCTGGGACGACTTGCTCCGCAATCCTTTGCAGGGAGGAGCAGCAGGCAGCAGGGTGCTGGTGACAACCAGAAACGCAGGGATCGCGAGGCAAATGAAGGCGGCCCACGTCCACGAGATGAAGCTGCTGCCTCCGGAGGATGGCTGGTCCCTCCTGTGCAAGAAGGCGACGATGAATGCAGAGGAGGAAAGGGATGCCCAAGATCTCAAGGACACAGGCATGAAGATTGTTGACAAATGCGGAGGGCTTCCCCTGGCCATCAAGACCATCGGAGGGGTCCTCTGCTCCAGAGGACTCAACAGAAGTGCGTGGGAGGAAGTTCTCCGCAGCGCCGCATGGTCACGGACCGGGCTTCCCGAAGGTGTGCACGGAGCACTGAATCTGAGCTACCAAGACTTGCCGTCCCATCTCAAGCAATGCTTTCTCTACTGTGCCTTGTTCAAAGAAGACTATGTGTTTGACAGGCCTGAAATCGTCAGATTATGGATAGCCGAGGGGTTTGTCGAAGCACGAGGAGATGTCAGCTTGGAGGAAACAGGGGAGCAATATTATAGAGAGCTGCTTCATAGGAGCCTTTTACAATGGCAAAGTTACAGTCTGGACGACTACTATGAGTATTTCAAGATGCATGATCTGCTGCGATCGCTCGGCCATTTCCTATCGAGAGATGAGATCTTGTTCATTAGTGACGTGCAAAACGAGTGGAGAAGTGGTGCCATCCCGATGAAGCTGCGTCGGTTGTCGATTGTGGCCACTGAAACCACGGACATCCAGCATATCGTCAGTTTGACCAAGCAGCATGAGTCGGTGAGGACATTGTTGGTGAAGATAGCAAGGGGCCATGTGAAGGATATAGATGATTACTTGAAGAACTTTGTGAGACTTCGAGTCCTGCACCTTACTTACACAAAAATCGAGAACCTACCGCACTACATCGGAAGTTTGATACACTTGAGATACTTGAATGTGTCTTATACCGATATAATGGAGCTTCCAGAAAGCATATGCAATCTGACGAATTTGCAGTTTTTGATCCTCAGACGATGTACGAAGTTGACACATATCCCCCAGGGTATAGTTAGGCTAGTCAATCTAAGAACACTCAATTGTGAACTTACACCCCTGGAGAGCTTACCATGTGGAATAGGAAGGTTGAAGCTCCTCAATGAACTCGGAGGATTCGTGGTGAACACGGCTACTGGTTCGTGCCCATTGGAAGAATTAGGCAGCCTCCATGAGCTCAGATACCTCTCCATTAACAGGTTGGAGAGGGCGTGGATTGAAGCTGAATCAGGAAGGGGTACAAGTGTATTAAAGGGTAACCAAAAACTGAAGAATCTATATTTACATTGCTCACGCAGATCGACATCCGATGGTTACAGGGAGGAAGAGATTGAAAGAATCGAGAAGGTGTTGGATGTGGCACTTCATCCACCATCATCTGTTGTTTCGCTCAGGTTAGACAATTTCTTCGGCCTCCGGTACCCAAGCTGGATGGCGTCTGCAAGCATCAGTTCGCTTCTTCCAAACATAAGACGCTTGGAACTAATTGACTGCAATGATTGGCCTCTGCTTCCACCGCTAGGAAAGCTCCCCAGTTTGGAGTTCCTTGAAATAGGAGGTGCACGTGCAGTGACCACCATCGGACCGGAATTTTTTGGGTGTGAAGCTGCTGCTGCTACTGGTCATGAACGGGAACGGAATTCAAAGCGCCCTTCTTCTTCTTCTTCTTCTTCTTCTACTTCTCCTCCTCCGTTGTTTCCGAAACTAAGGCAGCTGGACCTCTGGAATATGACTAACATGGAAGTGTGGGATTGGGTAGCGGAAGGTTTTGCTATGCGTCGCCTCGACAAATTGGTCCTCTATAATTGCCCCAAGTTGAAGTCTCTACCGGAAGGCCTGATCCGACAGGCAACCTGCTTAACCACATTGTTTCTGGCCGATGTGTGTGCTCTCAAGTCCATCAGAGGTTTCCCTTCTGTAAAAGAACTGAGTATAACTGGTGAATCAGATCTGGAGATTGTTGCTGATCTCCCTGCACTGGAGGTCTTGAATTTGGGCCTGTTTGGGCGTCGCAACAATCATTTACCAGAGTGGTTGGCGCAACAATCATTCACTACGCTCCAGAGACTGGACGTAATTGGAACCACCCAACAACTCGTCAGATGCCTCCAAAATGGCGCAGACTGGCCCATGATCGAACACTTTCCAATTTTTTCCATCAGAGATGGCCGAGGCAATTATATAAACTACATCAAGCATTCCTGCACCTTCGACACAAACCTAGTCGATGCTGATGCTGCTTTTGCTGCTGTTGCTGCTGCCGAAGAAGAAGAAGAAGAAGACATCAATTAGCTTTGGGGTAACTTACCTTTCATGCTCGCGTCTCGACCATCTAACGACTTCTGGTTTTGGAGTGGCAACTCGCAGTTATCTCTTCCTGCTTATGGCAGGGAGATCGACATTATTTCTCTAATGTTAGTAGCGATTTGATTACACCATTATTTCTCTAATGTTTATGAATTTAACCACACACGTCCTTTTTGTGGATTTGCTTGTGTAGGTCAATTTTGTGAGTGGAATTTTGTTTCCAAGCAGTATTAATGAGGCACTTATCGGAAGAAATGCTAGACGAATGATGATGTACCTATCGATTCTGCGGATGAGGATGTTCAGAGCACTTTGTCCTTTTTCTGAAAAAGTGTGTAACATTAAATGTTACTTTCTTACTTATCTGGGTTGGTGCATTGTACATCTTTGTTGTATTGAATGCATTATAGCATTCGTGACAAATATTTCATGCAGATGGAGGCAAGACAAGACATGGATGGAGGTCTAAGTATGTTAGGTCACAAAGATGCCTCATTTCCCTATCTGGTCGAATCATTTCCAAAGCTTCTTCTTTTGTGCTCTGTGGAAGACCATTTTAAACCGTCGGTTGGCTTTCTTGAACTTGTTGGTGTTCCTGAAGCAGGCATTTCAACTGTACTATTGTCATTCCCACCTATCATTTTTAGTTAGTCAATTCTACTACTTTTGGTATATAACATTTGCAAAGTCATGCACCATATATTAAGTGGAATCTCCTACTCAAAAGTTGCCACCTTGATTGATGAGGTTCATGTAACTTTCTGACCAACTTTATTATTCTTATTCATCTGATGCAAAAGTCATGAATTTTGAAATATATTCATTGTATAGGTGGTTTGTTGGTTCATATTCTTGGAGTGTTTATATATTTAACAAAACCTGATATTACTTTACTTCAGGTTCTAAAATCAAGTGTCGACCTCGCAATCAGGAGTTGGCCACATATATTGGGTTGTTCGGCTACAAAGATGAAGTCAATGGTGGAGCAATTTAATGAATTTGGTGTTAAGAAGAAGATGCTGGTTCCAGTTATTACCTACCTCTAGCCCACAGCTCCTACTGAAGAAACCTAAACAATTTCAAGAGGTATCAAATTGATTTTTTGTATAATTGCTAATTTTTTTAAAAAAATATATGGTTTTCTGTTGCTTATCTATGAAGCATTAATATGGATACTGTACATCGGTTAATGTTCGTAGTTCTGTTGCATTGGCATTAATAACATAGCATATGCTGCATTAGCATTAATAACGTGGTTCTGTACATTGCTTGTTGTGCTGCATTAGCATTAATAACGTACCAGATTCTTCAAAACATCAATTAAATTATATTGACTTACCTAAAATTTAGATTCATGCTTTAATTTGTGTTAGCTAATTTGATAACAAAACCATTGGTAGGATTTTATGTCGCTGTCCGGAAATATTTGATTCTAGTGTTGAGAACACCTTGAGAAAGAAAGTCAATTTCCTTGTTGATTTTGGTGTCTCAAGAGATTGTCTTCTTCGGGTTGTCAGAAAATATCCAGAAATGCTACTTTTGGATTGTCTACTTCCCAGGTATAGCGACGAATACTTCCACCTAGATGTGAGTTTTAACATATTTATTCATTCTTTCGTACAAGGTTCGTAATACCGTACCGTATCAGTATTTCGATCTGGGCTCGGTATCGATACGGTATGGTATATCGAGCGGTACACCCAGGTATATCGAGCGGTACACTCAGATGTACCGAGTACTATAGTACTGCTACAGTGCTACAGTGCACTGCTACAACATTGAGATGGTTCTGAAACCAAAGCTTTCTTAGCAGTTGGTGGGATATCTGCTCATCTTGATTTCTGATGCATTGCAGGCTGATCTTTCTTATGAGGGTTGGGCTGTCTAAGAGGGAAGTATGCTCCATGATCTGTCGATTTTCTCCCATACTGGGCTATAGCATTGAAATGGTTCTGAAACCAAAGCTTGATTTCCTCTTAAGAACCATGAAGAAGCCACTCAAGGAAATTGTCGAATACCCAAGGTACTTCAGCTACTCACTGGACAAGAAGATAAAACCCAGATTTTGGGTGATTCAGAGTAGAAAACTCGAATGTAGTTTGAACGACATGCTGTCTAAGAAGCAGAAGAATATATGGGGATCGGAAGACTACTAGTAGTGCCCTCAGTTCCACCCAAAGATGGTTCATAGAAGAAAGATGTGAAACCATTTTGGAATCAATTCCAAAGTGCATAATTATTCTCATGTATTTGACAAAGGCAAAAAGCTGGATCCATGTGACAAAGGCAAAAAGCACTCAAGGAAGACTATTAGTTCTGTGACATGACCATCAACGTTAGCAGCCACATCCCATATTTCTATGGGTACAAGTCATCAAAAGGGGTGAACCTGCTCTCCACTAGCAAAGCGAAGGCAACTAGATATATATCAACATCACAGTGCCTTTTATGTATGTTCACAAAGAGATTTGGTACAATTCCAAATAAGATCTATCATGTTTGGAAGAGTTGATATTGTGGAATCTGTGGTTTATGGCTCTATTTCTTGAGTCTTTCATGTTTTTCCGACTTTGCATATATCAATTGCAGATGTTTATAGATTCTGTTCTTGTGAACGCAGAGCATTGATGTGAAATTCTAGTTATTATTATGAAAGAACTTCTAGCCCATATATATGATTCTAAATTTAAGTTTAGCATATATATATATATATATATATATATATATATATATATATATATATATATATATATATATATATATATATATATATATATATATATATATATATATATATATATATATATATATATATATATATATATATATATATATATGTTCCTATAGAATCATGCTTGCTTCATACATAATGATGTTTTATTCTGTGTCATTATTCTTTTAAGTTATTTTAGGATATGCTTACTTTAAACATAATGATGCTGTGTCGCTTTTCTTTTTTTTAAGTTTCTTTAAGATCGTGTTTGCCTTTAACATAAATGATGCTTTATTTTGTGCCGCTATTTATTAAGTTCCTTTGGCATCAAGCTTGCTTTAAACATGTGCTGATATGTTTTTTAAGTTTCTTTGCATACTTTCGTCGTGCACTAAGTATCAATCCATTAGACTGATAAAGTGATAGTGATCTTATAGCTAACATATTATCTGTTAGTGATCTTGTTTGTATTTATCATATTATCTGACTTAACCTGGTTTGTATTATAAACCTTCATGTTTAGACAATATCTTTTACTTAAAAATTCTTATATGATTGAATGTCACATCATGTGGAACCACTTTTTTTTAATTGTAAGTGAGAAATTATTTTTCATCAACTACAAGTAAGTGTGAAGAAATTATAATATCATCGAGACTAAAATATAATTATGTTTTCACTTATTTCTTTGTCCATCTCCTAC
Source organism: Musa acuminata AAA Group (assembly GCF_036884655.1). Taxonomy (NCBI): domain Eukaryota; kingdom Viridiplantae; phylum Streptophyta; class Magnoliopsida; order Zingiberales; family Musaceae; genus Musa; species Musa acuminata. The sequence goes on along the minus strand of NC_088329.1, from coordinate 43,711,553 downwards.
TAGTTTTGTCTATTGGCATTAGAACCTCCTTTATCTTTAATGTCAGACGCCTTTAGTTGGTATGGAAGGCTATTTTATCCCACATCACGTTGTGGAATCGGTCAATTATTGTGCAATGGAAGATGACACCAACTTTGTTTTTTATTTTTTTGCAATAATGCTGTGAAAGACGACAGAGGCTGCGTCCGATCGAATGATATGAACAACAGTAAAATCAAAGGTGGATTTGAATATAAAACGCACTCCTACTTTATATTGTTCGTCCAGCTACTAATAGTAGTTTCTGCATGTTTGCCATTGCTAGGGTTCTTAGTCAACGTTGCGTCCCAACATCAGATTTGGTTGGGCATTTATGAGCACAAGTTATGCACTTTTTATAATACTGACTTCGAATTCATTAAATATGTATTGTTTCGTTGTTCATTAATCTTTTTTAATTCTTGGTAACATGGCCTTTGGATTAGTAAGGATTTACTTTTTGTTTGATTTTGAGACTTTTTGACGAAGGTTTTTTTATTGCTATAGTTTGAAGAGTTGCAGCTATAACTTGCACCTCACTCACCCTTGCCTTGGCTGCCACCAATACTTGGTGACAGCTACCATACTCCCACTCCGTGACCAAAGATGGCCGATTCCTTCGTCTCCGGGCTGGTCGGTACGTTGAAGGACATGGCTAAAGAGAAGGTGGACTTGTTGTTGGGAGTCCCCGGAGAGATCCAAAAGCTCCAAAGCACTCTCCGCAACATCCAGTCTGTCCTTCTTGACGCCGAGAAGCGGCGGATCGAGGACAAGGCCGTCAACGACTGGCTGATGGAGCTGAAGGATGTCATGTACGACGCCGACGACGTCCTCGACGAGTGGCGGACCTCGGCCGAGAAGTGCGCCCCGGGAGAGTCCCCTTCGAAGCGGTTCAAAGGAAACATATTTTCCATCTTTGCTGGCTTAAGCGACGAGGTCAAGTTCAGACATGAGGTGGGCATCAAAATCAAGGATCTCAACGATCGGCTGGAAGAGATCTCGGCCCGAAGGTCCAAGCTGCAACTCCATGTGTCTGCGGCGGAACCAAGGGTGGTTCCTCGAGTTAGTCGCATAACTTCCCCCGTGATGGAGTCTGACATGGTTGGCGAGCAATTGGAGGAGGACGCCAAGGCACTGGTGGAGCAGCTGACAAAGCAAGATCCGAGTAAGAACGTTGTGGTGCTGGCAATTGTGGGGATCGGCGGCATCGGAAAGACCACCCTCGCTCAGAAGGTGTTCAATGATGGTAAAATCAAAGCCAGCTTCCGCACCACCATCTGGGTGTGCGTGTCCCAAGAGTTCAGCGAGACGGATCTTCTAAAAAATATCGTTAAAGGTGCTGGTGGAAGCCATGATGGAGAACAGAGCAGGAGTCAGCTGGAGCCCTCGTTGGAGGGTCTCCTGAGAGGGAACAAGTTCTTGCTGGTGTTGGATGATGTTTGGGATGCTCGGATCTGGGACGACTTGCTCCGCAATCCTTTGCAGGGAGGAGCAGCAGGGAGCAGGGTGCTGGTGACCACCAGAAACGAAGGGATCGCGAGGGAAATGAAGGCGGCCCACGTCCACTTGATGAAGCTGCTGCCTCCGGAGGATGGCTGGTCGCTCCTGTGCAAGAAGGCGACGATGAATGCAGGGGAGGAAAGGGATGCCCAAGATCTCAAGGACACAGGCATGAAGATCGTTGAGAAATGCGGAGGGCTTCCCCTGGCCATCAAGACCATCGGAGGGGTCCTCTGCACCAGAGGACTCAACAGAAATGCGTGGGAGGAAGTTCTCCGCAGCGCCGCATGGTCACGGACCGGGCTTCCCGAAGGTGTTCACGGAGCACTGAATCTGAGCTACCAAGACCTGCCGGCCCATCTCATGATGGGGATAAAAAGAGGAATAACCTTTGTATAGGAACAAATACTAGAAGACCAAAATACGCAGCGGAATAAAATGGAAACACAATCAAACAGAACACCAAGATATACGTGGAAAACCCCTTCAATGTGAAGGGTAAAAACCACGGGGCAAACTATAGATAATCCACTATGAGAATAATGAATATACAAATCTCAATCTCTTGCCCAAAACCCTAGCAACAACCACAAGAGAATAACTGGGATACAAGGATCACGTCACTGCCCACAATATCTAAAACCTCCCCAAGTAATCACAGCAAGAGTCTACTGTAGATTTGATCTAACTTGAGATGAGAACACTGCTAGATGATTGTGAACAGTCTCTCTGCGTTGTCCTTGTCTTCTTCCCTTTCTTTCTCTTCCTTTTCTGCCTTGATCTCCTTTTTCTCTTTGGAATCCCGTGGCCTCAAAGATCTGCCTCGTTGCTACCTTTTTATAGCCTTAATCTGCCTCTAAAACGCAGCCACCACACCCCCCTAATCTTAATTAGGGTTAGGTTAAAAGAGGGTGTGGGCTGTGGGCTGATAAAGCCCACATGGGCTGAATATGGGCCATCAGCCCAACAACCTCCCCCTTCAGCCCATAAGGGAGGCTGTCCCATGACTCCTCAATATGAAGCCATGCCGACCAACTGTCGGCATATCTCCTGTCTTTCTTTTGGTAAGGTCTTCGTCAACATGTCTGCTCCGTTGTCATCTGTATGAATTTTCTGAAGCTGCAACTGCTTCTCTTCAAATACATTTCGAATCCAGTGGTATCTGACATCTATATGCTTTGACTTGGAATGAAACATTGGGTTCTTACACAAATGGATGGCACTCTGGCTGTCACAATGCACCACATAATTTTCCTGTTTCAGCCCCAATTCTTGTAAGAATTCTTTCATCCATAACATTTCTTTGAATACCTCTGTAGCAGCAATATATTCTGCTTCTGTGGTGGAGAGAGCAATACACCTTTGTAACCTGGATTGCCATGACACAGCTCCCCCTGCAAAAGTAAGTACATAACCTGAAGTAGACTTCCTCGTATCTATATCTCTGGCCATATCTGCATCTGTGTAACCTGTCAACACAGGTGGTCCACCTCCAAAGCTTAAACAAACCTTAGAGCTCCCTCTGAGATATCTAAAAATCCACTTCACCGCTGCCCAGTGCTCTTTGCCTGGATTTGCAAGAAATCTGCTAGTAACACCCACTGCATATGCGATGTCCGGCCTCGTACATACCATTGCATACATTAAACTTCCAACTGCTGAAGCATAAGGAACCTTTTGCATTTTCTCCTTCTCCTCATCACTTGACGGACTCTGTTCTGAGCACAACTTGAAGTGACCTGCAAGAGGAGAACCAACTGGCTTAGCATTGCTCATACTGAATCTTTCCAATACCTTCTCGATGTATTTCTCCTGTGACAACCAAATCTTCTTGTTTTTCCTGTCACGAGAAATCTGCATGCCTAGTATTTGCTTTGCTGGCCCCATGTCCTTCATTGCAAAAAACTCACTCATTTCCTTCTTCAACCTGTCAATTTTAGACATATCTTTCCCAAGAATAAGCATGTCATCAACATAAAGTAAGAGAATAATAAAATCCTCACCAAACCATTTGATGTACACACAATGATCTGAAGCCGTTCTTTTGTATCCATTTTCTGTCATAAATGAATCAAACTTTCTGTACCACTGTCTTGGAGCTTGCTTTAGCCCATACAAGCTCTTCTTCAACTTGCAGACAAAATTATCTTTACCTTTGACTTTGAAGCCTTCTGGTTGCTCCATATAAATTTCCTCCTCCAAATCACCATGAAGGAAAGCTGTCTTCACATCTAACTGCTCAACCTCCAAGTCCTGGCTAGCAGCAATACCAAGAGCAACACGAATAGAAGACATTTTAACAACAGGAGAAAATATCTCTTCAAAGTCAATACCTTTCTTTTGACCAAAGCCTTTCACAACCAATCTAGCTTTGTACTTTGGTTGAGAACAATATTCTTGAGTCTTCAACCTAAAAACCCACTTGTTCTTCAAGGCCTTCATTCCATTTGGTAGCAGCACCAAATCATAAGTGTGGTTCTTCTGAAGAGCATCCATCTCTTCCTGCATAGCAGCTAACCACTTCTCTTTCTGCTCACTCTCAACTGCTTCCTGGTAACTCTCTGGTTCACCTGCATCAGTAAGCATCACATACTCATCTGTAGAGTATCTTCTGGAAGGTTGACGTTGTCTAGAAGATCTTCTCAACTGAGGTTCTGCGGGAACTTGCTCTCCTACTTCTTCTTGCTCAACATGTCCTACAGGTAGATCAATATCAGGTTCTACACCATCTTCCTGCATATCTCCCCCATCACCCTGATATACTGGAGGAGTAACTGGGTCACAATCTGCTAATCCTTCTGCAGAAGTCTTGGCTGGTGCCTTCTTCTTCAAATCCTCAAAGGTTTGATCCTCAAAGAAGATCACATCTCTGCTCCTGAACACCTTCTGCTTTTCTGGATCCCAAAGCCTGTAACCAAACTGATCATGTGAGTAACCAAGAAAAATACATTCTTTAGACTTACCATCCAGCTTGGACCTCTCATTATCTGGAACATGTGCAAATGCACGACAACCAAACACTTTCAAATGCCTGTAGGAAACATCTTTCCCTGACCATACATGCTCTGCAACATCACCATCTAGGGCTGTACATGGTGATAAGTTGATCACATCAACTGCAGTCCTCAAAGCCTCATCCCAAAACCTTTTGGGTAGCTTGGCCTGTGAAAGCATACATCTGATCTTTTCCATGATGGTGCGGTTCATCCTCTCTGCAATTGCATTATGCTGAGGTGTACCAGGAACTGTCATCTCATGTTGGATTCCATGTGACCTACAATAGTCATTAAACAATCCTGTATACTCACCACCATTATCTGATCTTATGCATTTCAATTTTCTTTCTGTCTCCCTTTCAACCCTGGCATGAAACTCTTTAAAGACATTAATAACCTGATCTTTGGTCTTCAAAGCATAGGCCCAAACTTTCCTAGAAAAATCATCTATAAAAGTGACAAAATAAAGTGCACCACTTATACCAAGAACATCAACAGATCCACCAGGAGTTTTTGTCCTCAAAGGACCACATACATCTGTATAAACACGGTCTAAGGCATGCATTTTTCTAGACAAAGCAGCACTAGCAAATGAAACTCTATGTTGTTTACCAGCCAAACAATCAATACAAGGGTTCAGATGTATACCTCTGAGATCTGGTAATACCTCTCTCTTGGAAAGAGTTTGCAGCCCCTTCTCGCTCATGTGTCCCAATCGCCTATGCCACAACTCCATACTGAAGTCTTTCTCTGTAGCATTTAACTGCTCACCATAAGCTTTAGCCTGCAACCTGTACAAAGTATGACATTTCTTTCCATTAGCTATAACAAGAGAACCCTTACTGAGTTTCCATTGCCCTCTGTGAAATCTGCTTTCATAGTCTTCATCATCTAGTCTTCCAACTGAAATTAAATTCAGCCTCAAGTCAACCACATGTCTCACATCCTTAAGTACCAACTTGCAGCCAAGGTTGGTCTTTAAATGGATATCACCCATGCCAATGATGTCTGCTGTGCCATAGTTGCCCATCTTGACAACACCAAAGTTTCCAGACCTGTATGTAGCAAAAAACTTCCTCCGAGGTGTAGCATGATAAGAAGCACCTGTGTCAATCACCCACTCAAGATCCTGACACACACAAGAAAAAATATCATCAGAAGGAGACAAAATCAAATAATCACCACCCTGCACTGTAGCTGTAGTATTATCCTTTGATTCTGTAGACTCCACTTCTTTTCCCTTTTTCTTGTTCTTCTTAGGTTGCTTACATTGGTTCTTGTAATGTCCTTTCTCACCACAGTTATAGCAAACAATATCTTTTCTTGATCTTGACTTGCTCCTACCCATACGTGAACTGCTTCTAGACTTTGACCTTCCTCTGTTATCTGAGATAAGTGACTGTGAATCATTCTGAGATGTTGCTGAACTCTTTCTTCTCAACTCCTCATTCAACAAACTGCTTGTTACTTGACTCATAGTGACAATACCATCTGGCGCAGAATTACTGAGGGAAACCACCAGTGTCTCCCAACTTTCTGGTAATGAACTGAGAAGTAACAATGCCTGCAACTCATCATCAAGAGACATTTTCATAGAGGATAACTGGTTAGTAATACTCTGCATTTCATTCAAATGCTCAGCAATAGAAGCACCTTCTCTATATTTTAGGTTCACAAGTTTTCTGATCAAAAAAGCTTTGTTGCCAGCTGTTTTTCTCTCATAGAGACTTTCCAATTTTTTCCAAAGAGAATATACAGAAATTTCAGTAGAAACATGGTGAAAGACACTATCATCAAGCCACTGTCTAATAAACCCAATTGTCTTTCGATCTAACCTCTTCCACTCATCATCTGTCATAGTTGTAGGTTTTGCACTATCCCCCTGCAAAGGTCCATACAAATCTTTGCAATACAAGAGATCTTCCATTCTTGGTTTCCATATCATCCAATTATTTCCATTTAAACTAATCATGCGAGAAATATTACTGGCCTCCATGTTCAAATACAAAAATTAAATCACCAAAACCCCGCTCTGATACCAGTTGATGGGGATAAAAAGAGGAATAACCTTTGTATAGGAACAAATACTAGAAGACCAAAATACGCAGCGGAATAAAATGGAAACACAATCAAACAGAACACCAAGATATACGTGGAAAACCCCTTCAATGTGAAGGGTAAAAACCACGGGGCAAACTATAGATAATCCACTATGAGAATAATGAATATACAAATCTCAATCTCTTGCCCAAAACCCTAGCAACAACCACAAGAGAATAACTGGGATACAAGGATCACGTCACTGCCCACAATATCTAAAACCTCCCCAAGTAATCACAGCAAGAGTCTACTGTAGATTTGATCTAACCTGAGATGAGAACACTGCTAGATGATTGTGAACAGTCTCTCTGCGTTGTCCTTGTCTTCTTCCCTTTCTTTCTCTTCCTTTTCTGCCTTGATCTCCTTTTTCTCTTTGGAATCCCGTGGCCTCAAAGATCTGCCTCGTTGCTGCCTTTTTATAGCCTTAATCTGCCTCTAAAACGCAGCCACCACACCCCCCTAATCTTAATTAGGGTTAGGTTAAGAGAGGGTGTGAGCTGTGGGCTGATAAAGCCCACATGGGCTGAATATGGGCCATCAGCCCAACATCTCAAGCAATGCTTTCTGTACTGTGCCTTGTTCCCCGAAGACTATGTGTTTCGCGGGTCTGCCATCGTCAGATTATGGATAGCCGAGGGGTTTGTCGAAGCACGAGGTGATGTCTCGTTGGAGGAAACAGGGGAGCAATATCATAGAGAGCTGCTTCATAGGAGCATTCTACAATCGCTGCAACCTTTCAGTCTGGACTCCGATGAGAATTCCAAGATGCATGACCTGCTGAGATCGCTCGTCCATTTCCTATCGAGAGATGAGAGCTTGTTCATCAGTGACGTGCAAAACGAGTGGAGAAGTGGTGCCGCCCTGATGAAGCTACGTCGGTTGTCGATTCGGCCCACTATAACCACGGACATCCAGCATATCGTCAATTTGACCAAGCGACATGAGTCAGTGAGGACATTGTTAGTGGAGGGATCACGCGGCATTGTGGGGGATGTAGATGATTCCTTGAAGAACCTCGTGCGACTTCGAGTCCTGCACCTTATGCACACAAATATCGAGAGCATATCGCACTACATCGGAAATTTGATACACTTGAGATACTTGAATGTGTCTCATAGCCATATAACGGAGCTTCCAGAAAGCATATGCAATCTGACGAATTTACAGTTTTTGATCCTCGAAGGATGTTTCAAGTTGAGACATATCCCTCAGGGTATAGATAGGCTAGTCAATCTAAGGACACTCGATTGTAAAGATACAGACCTGGAGAGCTTACAATGTGGAATAGGAAGGTTGAAGCACCTCAATGAACTCGTAGGATTCGTGATGGACACGGCTACTGGTTCGTGCCCATTGGAAGAATTAAGCAGCCTCCAGGAGCTCAGATACCTCTCCGTTGACAGGTTGGGGAGGGCGTGGCTTGAAGCTGAACCGGGAAGGAATACGAGCGTATTAAAAGGTAACCATAAACTGAAGAATCTACATTTACATTGCTTATCCACACTGACATCCGATCGTCACACGGAGGAAGAGATTGAAAGAATGGAGAAGGTGTTGGATGTGGCACTTCATCCACCATCATCTGTTGTTTCGCTCAGTTTACATGGTTTCGGCCTCCGGTACCCCAGCTGGATGGCGTCTGCAAGCATCAGTTCGCTTCTTCCAAACATAAGACGCTTGGAACTAAGTTATTGTCTTCATTGGCCACTGCTTCCACCGCTAGGGAAGCTTCCTAGCTTGGAGTTTCTTGAAATCGTCGGTGCAGATGCAGTGACCACCATCGGACCGGAATTTTTTGGGTGTGAAGTTGCTGCTACTGGTCATGATCGTGAACGGAATTCAAAGCTTCCTTCTTCTTCTTCTCCTCCTCCTCCTCCTTCGTTGTTTCCGAAACTAAGGCAGCTGGAACTCTCGAATATGACAAACATGGAAGTGTGGGATTGGGTAGCGGAAGGTTTTGCTATGCGTCGCCTCGACAAATTGGTCCTCGACAATTGCCCCAAGTTGAAGTCTCTACCGGAAGGCCTGATCCGACAGGCAACCTGCTTAACCACATTGGATCTGTCCGATGTGTGTGCTCTCAAGTCCATCAGAGGTTTCCCTTCTCTAAAAGAACTGAGTACAAGTGGTGAATCAGATCTGGAGATTGTTGCTGATCTCCCTGCACTGGAGTTCTTGAATTTGGGCACGTATCGTCGTCGCAACAATCATTTACCAGAGTGGTTGGCGCAACAATCATTCACTACGCTCCAGAGACTGGACGTATTTGGAACCACCCAGCAACTCGTCAGATGCCTCCAAAATGGCGCAGACTGGCCCATGATCGAACACTTTCCAAAATTTTCCATCGAAGATGGCCGAGGCAATTATATAAACTACATCAAGCATTCCTGCACCTTCGACACAAACCTAGTCGATGATGATGCTGTTTTTGCTGCTGTTGCTGCTGCCGAAGAAGAAGAAAAAAGAAGAAGACATCAATGATCTTTGAGGTAACTTACCTTTCATGCTCACGTCTCCACCATCTAACGTCTTCTGGTTTTGGAGTGGTAACTCACAATCATCTTTTCCTGCTTTTGGCAACGAGATCGACATCATTCACGATGTAATTGGCAGTCATGTCTAATATGATCATCGCAAATGGAGCTGTCCAAGGAAAGTCCGAGACATTTGAGAAGAAGTGCTGATCGAGAGGTTGGGTGCGACTCATACTAAATTCCAATGATATAGTGATATCAGCTCGATCTGATGGACAACTTATTTTGGCTTTCTTTCTCTCTGTAGCATATAATTCCTGCAATGTACATACTACTACTGCATCTTTAGTGCCCTCAGATCTGTATATTTCTACTACCCCTACTGATATAGTGATATCAGTACAATCTGTACGGACAGACAATTGTCCTGCCAATTTCCTCGACTTCCCTCACCTTCTTATACCTGTAGCCCTTTTTTTTTTTTTTTGTGGTGATTAATTCAATGCTGTGTATGTTGGCAGTGAAATGTCTTGATCAGAGTATTTGTAGCATGTCATTGGTTTTGGATTCCTCAACATATTACCACAAAGACAAACATATAGATCATCTATTATTTTCTGTGTAAACATGGAATGTTAGATCCGAAAACAGATTATCAATCAGGATTATACTTTTTTGTTTTTGTAGTTTTATAATTATTTATGAGATTTTGAATGATCAAAATGCAGCTACCAGATATCAAAATGACTCTTTATCAGAAATAGTACTGCACATGTGAGTCTAACATAGTTTACTATTTAATATTTGTGAGGATTTCATACATGAAACTATCTCAAAAAAAATTCAGAAGGTGTAAACATTTTTGTGAATCACCAATATACGAAGAGAGCGTGACTTGCCATCTCATCTCAAACCCTGTCTTTTGTTTTGTGGCTTGTTCAGTGACATGACAGACCTCATCCAATTAAACTTATAAATGACAATCTCTCTCTCTCTAGATTGGATTATAAAGTTTCAATAAATAATTATTGACTATGTGAAGCATTCATTCAGAACTCTAGCCCTCTATCTTCATATAGTGTTTTTGCTTCCATAAAATTCTTTCAAGCGATAGCAAGTTACCATCCGAGCTCAACCATCTTTTCTTTCTAGCTTCTATGATAATTAAAGTTGTCCTTCAAATTATGTCTTTTTTATACGAGAGGAAGCTCATTCAATCGAAACACTATTGTAGATGTCAAGTTGTTACTCTCTTTTGAGGGATGTTGTTTGTTTCCCCATTAATGCTTGTTTGTTTATTCGAAATGATTGCCTGTTCCACTTTGTTTATCCAAAATAGTTGCATTAGTTTCTGTCATATTGCCTCGTTATTATAGTAGACTTGTGCGTTTACTACAACACAACTTTATCATATACTTAGCTACAACTAAGTTGTATAGCACCCAAGTCATAAACCTATATGAAACAAATACACAGGTAAAATATACATGTCGCTAACAAAGAGTTAAAGAAAATCGAGATTCCAAGCAAAACAAAGAGTATTATATTTTATTTGACACAAATAAATCTTATAAAAATGATTGCACGATGCCGTACGAAGGACTTCAAAGATAGACGCATGCATGCCCAATCATAATAAGGCATAGATATGTGACTTTATGCTTCCATGCCATTTACCATCTCATTTGATTATTGATTATAACATTGGTTGAAGCTCTTAGTGTATGATTGAGAACATATTTGAAATGTGCATCGAGGACCCAATGCACATTTTGATATTTGATTATTATTTTTTTTAACTCGTATTTGATTTAGATATTGAATTGAAAATACTCAAATATTGATGCTACGTTAAGGTAACATTAGCATTTTAATATTTGTAGAATGTTAATATTTTTTTTTTTAAATCCTAAAGTGCCCTTATGACTTTATCTAAAATTATAAGATTGCCAGTGAGAAATCAGTATGATTTACATGTTCTATAAGATGACATTTTATTTAATTATTTTTAAATAATATTTTGTATTTATATATGACTATATTTTCTATCTATTTGAGCCTTATATACATTCATTCATTCATTTATTTTATATATTTTACTTATTAATTTAACATAAAAATATATATATTCACTTTGAATAAATATTAAAAATATTAGAAGGATAAATTAGACATAAATATTCAATGGACTTTTGAAATGTAACTTTACCAAACAACACTTAACTCAATGCATGTTTAAAATAAATATTTTTTGCTTATCAAACACTTGAAGCATTCCACAACTACATATTTATTCATATTTTTTCCTTTAATTATATATTATATTATATATATATATATATATATATATATATATATATATATATTCTCAAATATAATCTTACTTTGGTGACCGAAAGAGAAAAAGATGCAAAAGCTTTTCACCGTGTTAGAAATGGTGTCACCACACATCGGAACAATGGGTATATTCAAGGTGATGTGTCATGTTCCTCAATCATCAATATTTTGGATAACCACATCTTCGTCTTCACTATCATCAATTAGGTTAATCTCTAAGGTGTAGGATTGTTTGATGTAGTTTATGTAATTGTGTTGGTCGTTTTTTATGTAAACAATCCCAAGGTGTTCGATCTTGGACCAATCCTTTGCATTTTTTTTGGAAGCATTTACAAAGCATTTGATTGTTGCATTATAGATCTCACTAAATTTTAATTATGATTATTGATCAATAGAAAAAAAAAATTCACTTATAATAAGATTTACTAGGAGATGATCTTGATATAATTAACTTCTTTAATTATCATTTCAAATCATCTGTTCTCATCAATAAAAAAGAATACGATTTTCTATGGACGAAACATAACATACTAAGATTATAAGTTTATGATTATTGATAAATAATCATAGACTTTATGAATGGTATTGAAAGGTACTTATTATTTAATTTTAATTCTTAATATTAATTTTTTTATATAATATAAATATGATTGTAGTATTTATGCTTCTATCATTCAATAGTCATATATGTATTCACATACATTATTATTGTTAGAGTTAGTCTCAGGAAATTTATCAAAGGTAATTTTAACAATCTAAAAACGATAATAAAGTAGAAAAAATAGAAAACTACAAGGACACTAGAACATCAAATTTACATGGTTCGATCAATTGATCTACATCCACGGACAAATGAGGAGCAAATGATCATAAAATACCTTAAAAATACTAAACAATGATTTAAACTCAATCAAACACTTAAGTTTTTCTTATGGTGCCTCTAGCTTCGAAGCACACGCCCTTATTTATAGTCGTAATGGGAGATAACAAATTTGACTTTCCTGATGTGGGATTATACGAGACTTGCTAAACTAATGATATTAAAATTCAAGTGAACCTTTCCAGGGAGGGTTTCAATCATAACAAACAATCGTATATATGACAGTCGAATATGCGAAGAGAGTTAAACATGGACGGTGTGCAACTGCTGACCGACGTTGATTGTTTCGGTTTTTGTGAATGATCAGAAACAAATGAAGTTTATGTGTTTCTCCGTAAACAAACATAGATTAATCAACAAAGTAATAACTTTCACATCGACAGTTTCGTTTTGTGTGTTCTTAGTTCCTGCACCTGTCTACTTCTCTTGTTTCTTACGAGGGTGGTTGGGCTTGTATAGAAGACAGTATGCTACTAGATTTTCTTGCAGACTGGGGCTCGGTGTGGTTCGTATTGATTGATTGTTGATCAATCAATCGCCTGCCTTCTTTCTATCAATTCGTATCAAAGGCTATTTTATTTTAGAATCGGTCAATGATTTCGCCATGAAAGATAAACTCTAACATTGTTCATACTACGTAGCACCCTTTCTTTCGGCCTGCCAAATGACCACAAGCCAAAGTGGCTTACGGAAGACAATAGAATATTATTGCACCAATAGATTATTACGGAAGACTCGTCTTCATCTTCTTCTTTTATCTCTTCTGCTCCTCTTGAATGCTCACGGGCACAATCACCTTTTCCATTTTAATCCTTATTATTTCTGTATTCTCGAATAGGTCCTCAAATTACATTTGAGACTTGGTTCTTCTGTGCAACAACGAAGGAGATACTATGCTTTGTTCATGAGATCCTGTTGAGAGTTCAGTGGTGCTTTGACATCATAACAATTATATTTTCTCCACGTATTATGTATCTCGACAATTCCAAACGACACAAGTTTGACATCATAACAATTATATTTTCTCCACGTATTACATATCTTGACAATTCCAAACTACACAAGTTTGACATCATAACAATTTGTATAGAAAGGTGTTCCATTCATACTAATCTAATCAACTATAATTTGAGAGAAAAACCTAACCATTGTGACCGGTCTTCAACACGAAACAAAGACCTCCAACAGGAAAGCAAAAGACGAGAGAAGATATGGCCATGGTGCTGAATCCCCTTCATCTCCAAGCTCCTCGAAACATTGTTCGACATGGCCAAGGAGAAGGTGGACTTGGTGTTGGGCGATCCCGGGGAGATCCAAAAGCTCCAAGACACTCTCTGCAACGTCCAGTCCGTCCTTCATGATGACAAGCAGCGCCGAATCAAAGACAAGGCCATCAAGAACTGGCTAATGGAGCTGAAGGATGTCATGTACGACGTCGACGACGTCCTCGACGAGTGGCGGACCGCGGCAGAGAAGTGCACCCCGGGAGAGTCCCCTCCGAAGCGGTTCAAAGGCGACATACTTTCCATCTTTGCTGGCTTAAGCGACGAGGTCAAGTTCAGAAATGCGGTGGGCGTCAAAATCAAGGATCTCAACGATCGGCTGAAAGAGATCTCGGACCGAGGGTCCAAGTTGCAACTCCATGTGTCTGCGGCGGAACCAAGGGTGGTTCCTCGAGTTAGTCGCATAACTTCCCCGGTGATGGAGTCTGACATGGTTGGCCGGCGACCGGAGGAGGACGCCAAGGCACTGGTGGAGCAGCTGACAAAGCAAGATCCGAGTAACAACGTGGTGGTGCTGGCAATTGTGGGGATCGGCGGCATCGGAAAGACCACCTTCGCTCAGAAGGTGTTCAATGATGGTAAAATCAAAGCCAGCTTCCACACCACCATCTGGGTGTGCGTGTCCCAAGAGTTCAGCGAGACGGATCTTCTCGGAAATATCATTGAAGGTGCAGGTGGAAAATATAATAGAGAACAGAGCAGGAGTCTGCTGGAGCCCTTGGTGGAGGATCTCCTGAGAGGGAACAAGTTCTTGCTGGTGTTGGATGATGTTTGGGATGCTCAGATCTGGGACGACTTGCTCCGCAATCCTTTGCAGGGAGGAGCAGCAGGGAGCAGGGTCCTGGTGACAACCAGAAACGCAGGGATCGCGAGGCAAATGAAGGCGGCCCACGTCCACGAGATGAATCTGCTGCCTCCAGAGGATGGCTGGTCCCTCCTGTGCAAGAAGGCGACGATGAATGCAGAGGAGGAAAGGGATGCCCAAGATCTCAAGGACACAGGCATGAAGATTGTTGAGAAATGCGGAGGGCTTCCCCTGGACATCAAGACCATCGGAGGGGTCCTCTGCACCAGAGGACTCAACAGAAGTGCGTGGGAGGAAGTTCTCCGCAGCGCCGCATGGTCACGGACCGGGCTTCCCGAAGGTGTGCACGGAGCACTGTATCTGAGCTACCAAGACTTGCCGTCCCATCTCAAGCAATGCTTTCTCTACTGCACCTTGTTCCAAGAAGACTTTGTGTTTCACGGGCCTGAAATCGTCAGATTATGGATAGCCGAGGGATTTGTCGAAGCACGAGGAGATGTCACGTTGGAGGAAACAGGGGAGCAATATCATAGAGAGCTGCTTCATCGGAGCCTTCTGCAATCGCGCCCTTACCGTCTAGCCTACGATGAGTATTCCAAGATGCATGACCTGTTGCGATCGCTCGGCCATTTCCTATCGAGAGATGAGAGCTTGTTCATTAGTGACGTGCAAAATGAGTGGAGAAGGGTGCCGTCCCGATGAAGCTGCGTCGGTTGTCGATTGTGAGCACTGAAACCACGGACATCCAGCATATCGTCAGTTCGACCAAGCAACATGAGTCGATAAGGACATTGTTGGTGGAGAGAACAAGTGGCCATGTGAAGGATATAGATGATTACTCGAAGAACTTTATGCGACTTAGAGTCCTACATCTTATGCACACAAAAATCGAGATTCTACCGCACTACATCGGAAATATGATACACTTGAGATTCTTGAATGTGTCTTGGAGCCATGTAACGGAGATTCCAGAAAGCATATGCAATCTGACGAATTTATAGTTTTTGATCCTTTTGGGATGTACTGAGTTGACACATATCCCCAAAGGTATAATTAGGCTAGTCAATCTAAGGACACTCGATTGTGGACTTACGCACCTGGACAGCTTACCATGTGGAATAGGAAGGTTGAAGCTCCTCGATGAACTCCAAGGATTCGTGGTGAACACGGCTACTAGTACGTGCCCATTGGAAGAATTAGGCAGCCTCCAGGAGCTCAGATATCTCTCCATTTACAAGTTGGAGAGGGCGTGCATGAAAGCCGAACCAAGAAGGGATACAAGCGGATTAAAGGGTAACAAAAAACTGAAACATCTACAAATATAGATATA
Source organism: Musa acuminata AAA Group (assembly GCF_036884655.1). NCBI lineage: Eukaryota > Viridiplantae > Streptophyta > Magnoliopsida > Zingiberales > Musaceae > Musa > Musa acuminata. The sequence goes on along the minus strand of NC_088329.1, from coordinate 43,695,827 downwards.
GATATACAAACTGAAACATCTACAAACATCTACCAAGAAGGGCGTGCATGGTTGAGTTCACAGTAAGGTTTCCCAGAATCAAGACAAGACACAAATGCCTGTGTTGGACTGCTACAAATATAGATATAGATTGTCAAGTGTGGGCTTTTCTTGGTGACAAAGTAGGCATTTGCACCAACCATGTGATGATGACAATGCTTGCTTGGCATTTTGCAGGCACTTCACTGCCAACTGCTGTAGGTGGAAGATAGAGATAAAAGAGAGAATAGTGAAGCTCCGCACTCTTGGTAACCTTCGCCTTATTGGTGAGCTTTTCAAGCAAAAAATGGTGCCAGAGAATATAGTTCATCATATTGTTCAGGTAACTGTTGTTTATGTTAATCCTTGTTCTTCTATATCTTTAGGGAGTGTACTCTTTCAGGGACTTCCTGATATATTTACTGTCTGCAGGAGCTTCTAGGGCATGATGGAAAACCATGCGCTGCTGAGGAAAATGTTGAGGCAATCGGCCAGTTATTGAACACCATAGGGAAGGAGTTGGATGAGAGAGTCGTAAATCTCGTCGCTTTAATGATGCCTATTTCAGCCGGCCGAAAGAGCTAACTACCGATCCTCAACTTGCGTCACGTCTAAGATTTATGGTCCGCGATGTGCTTGACCTTTGTGCAAACAATTGGATCCCTCGGCGTGAAGAGGTAAACTTTGCCCTGGTTCAGTTCATGTAATTAGGATGAATTATTCTCAAGAGACTCACAATTGTTGTTGTAGTTTTCTTGGGAATTGATGGCTTCCCGAGGCAGAAAAGAATCTGGGGCCACGCCCTAGTGCAACTCCAAGCATGAGAAGTAGCCGTGATGTTGGTGGTTTAGGAGGTCTTAGTCTTACGGGATATCCATGGAATTAAACTTATTTAAAAGATAAGATTGAAACTTCTCTCATGAACGCCTGGGATGCCTGGTGATAAGATTGGTGTATCTCTTCTTCCTTTTTCTCTTTTCTTTTCTATCAATCCTATCAACAGACGCAATGCTGGTGGTATGATTCCTGGGATGCCTGGAATGCCTGGGTTAGACGATGACCATTGGGAAGTTCCACAAGCGAATCTATGCCCAGGGGTGATGTTAACCGTGTCCATGGTCCTTTGATCACCATCCATCACTTTTAAGCTCTTACCACAAGGTTAGTGGTAGCCTGGCATCTGGTAAGACTAGTGCATTACTGCAGGGCAGTGGCCCAGTATCTCGTTCTTCTTGTATTGTTTCAGGCGTATCAGATTCTCCATCTCAAAACTTAGGGCTCCAGAGACCAGTTGGTCAAGAAGTTAGTGGCAACACAAATTTAATCCTAATGAGCTGCATAAGAAAACAGTTTCTCTTTTTGAAGAGTATTTTGACATCTGCATTCTAGATGAAGCACTTCAATGTGTAGAGGAACTGAAGAGCTCAGAGTACCATCCAGAGGTTGTCAAGGAAGCCATCGATTTAGCTCTAAACAAGGGCTTTTCATATCTGGAAGCTGTAGTGATGTTTTTGGAGATTTTGCTGATTAAAAATGTTTTTACTCCAAGGGATTTGGGGACAAGTTGTTTGCTCTATGATGCGATGTAAGATGATGTTGGCATTGATTTGCCAAAAGCACCCACATATTTTGATGGTGTTGATTTCAAAGGTAGAGGAGGAAATTCTCACAAAGGTTGAAGATGCCGGTTTCCAGTCAGCAATATTCGATGCTCTTTTCAGAATTTTTAAAGCAAGTCCTAATGGACAGGTAATATTGAGTAGACATGTAGAAGAAGTTAAGGCTTGTTGGAAATTGTTTACAATTGTTTATCTCTATATTTTCTAATCTCTAGTCTCTAGTATGATAAAGTTGAGTACCATTTATTTTACCTTTTAGGCCTTTTGGTATCCTATGTTTTTGTATGGATGAGGAACATATAGTGCAAGTGGATTTATGAGGAACAATCTAGTTTGTGAGTTGTTCACTGTTGCGAGATTGTTTGAACCTTTATTATTTCTTAAAGATAACTAATGCCAAGGCCATGAGCCATGAGCCATGAACAAAATTTTATTAGTGCTGCTTCTTATGGTATGTCATTTCTAGAATGTTCTGTATTTATCTTGTTTTCAATTATCTTTCATCCTTGTAATGGTCAGTTATACTATATTACCTTTGATCGTTATGGATCTGGGAGATCCTAGTGAAAGATGATTATAAGCTGCTGACCATCCTATATCCTATTTCCCTTTGATCTTCTGAGGGTTGAACTATTATGCATGAGTGTTTGTGTGTATGTGCATGCATGTATGTTGCGTGGTTACATGTGTGTGCATGTATGTGTGCGCGTGCTCTTGCGTGTGTGCATACATATATGAGTGTGTATGTGTATGTGTATGTGTATGTGTGCGCGTGCTCTTGTGTGTGCATGTATGTGTGCATTCGTGTGTTTATGCTTGTGTGTGTGCGCATGGTCGTATGTGGTGCTTGCGCATGTGTGCATGCATGCTACCCTACATGCGAGCGAAGATTTGGCTACTATGACCATTCCTTCGCTCAAACTTCAAGCAGCTATATGTGATGATTTTTTGTGCAGTGTGTTGCTGAATGCTTGTGCCAGTTGCAGCAAAATGGATAAACTCATGAAGCTCCAGTTGCTCTTTAAGCTCTTGGCAAATGATTGTGAAGGAAGGAATTGGTTGTTGAAATTAATATTCCCGTTTAGTTTGCTTTACCTTGTCTTGGCAGATGGTTATACAAGCGCAGGAAGGAGATGCAAGTTCAGATCCAAGAGCTCCAGTTTCATGCAGATGGTCATGCATGCCTGTCTTATCATCACAGTCATCACCTCTTGTTCTTTTTCTGTAATTAACTGCATTTCCATCAGATAGGAATACAGTTTTCTGCCTAATACTCCATTGTTTATATGATTTATGAAGGCAATCATCTATAACCTGTAATCTTGAGAAGTGTTTCAATCTATGCCAAGACATCAATGATTGTCATGTTGTTTATTCTCCTGTATTAGTTCATGTTGAGTATTCTGAGACAAAGACTTGGAATAATATCTTTTTACCTTTTTCTTGATAGGTTGAACCAAATGCATGATCCTACATGGGCTACTCATCTTCGAATGGAATCAATGGATGGGTAAAGAGACTCATCCTGATGCAATCTTCAGCAACTCTTACTAGGTGAGTAATCTAGCATCAGTTCTGTTTCTGTTACCATCACCATCTGGTAATGGTTTGATTCCTTTTCAGATGATGATAGTGAGAGAGATGTATGGCTTTCTGCTACTTTCCTGAGGCTCTCATCTTCATACTAATATCCTGCCGCCATCACATATTGGTCTGTAAGTCTGATGTCTTGTGATGTTATGTCTGCACTCAATGTTGCAGAAACTCCCAATGTCACACAGAATCCTATGTCTATATTCTCAAATCTGCTGTGATATAGATGCCTTCTTATCATCAGAAAAATTCAGCTTGCAAGCCATGTGAAGAATTCCCACCATAATAGTTTGGGACTGTTCACCGACATGCAAAAGGACAGTGATCTGTCTTGTTCCTTCTGTTCTTTCCTGTTCTCTTCTTCTGCTTCTTTGGCACACCGAACACAACTTTACTTCTGTTGAGTGACATCTTTTGCTGATCTATTCTCATGTGCAGGCTCATCACCTACTTGTTTTTTACCACCCTCGAAGCAAAGAAGAGGAAGAAAAGATCTTTAAACCCATGTGGAGTTCTTGAAACATGACTACTCGAAGAAGATGGAAAGATTCTCTTGTTGTTTTGAGTATCGAACAACATAGGCTTGAAATTGACGTCGGCTTTTGACAGTGTTCTGCTCAGACTTTTCTCTCGGTCTTTCACCATGTCAGATTCCCTGGAATGGGCACTGTTGTAGTGGTAGTCTCTTTTTCCCTTTAAATTCCCCTTGTCTTCCTCTCATCTTCCCCATGATTATTGCTGTCAAATTGATCCCTAAGATGAAGCCTAATCCACTGCTCCCTTTCCTCCTCCTCTTGTTTCTCCAGGTCATGTGGAGTGTGGCTACTGATATCATCAGCCATGGTGCAGGAGATCAAGCTCGCCAACTGCCCCAACTCCTGGAAGACCTGCCATTACACGGTAAGATGAGGCAAAGAACTGTTTCAAGCTTCACTTTGAGGAATTCTTCATGCAATGCGATGAGTTGGTTGTAGGCCGAAATGTGACGGTGAAGCTGAGCAGCGGTGACAAGTCCGGTGAGGAGAGCGTGGAAGTTGACGGCGGGGAACGGCTGAGCCACTCGAAAAAGAGTGGTACTGGTGGCAAAGGAGGGAAGGGTGTCGGCGGCGCAGGCTCTCAATCTCTCCGGCAGCCACGGTCTCGGAAGAGCGGCTCCACATCCATGCGACGGCCATACGACTCTCTCTGGGGACTTGGTCTGCCTTCCCTCCTGCTTTGCGTTGCTTTAACCTGACTACTTTGGTATCGCAAGATCGATGAATAAATGGCGTGAGTGAATGTGTGAAGCTATGTTTGAATCATAGAGTGTTTGTATGACTACATCTAATCTATGATTGTGGAAATGTCGACGATGATGATTGAATGCTTGTGATTAGACTTTAATGATAGAGTGAAATGAAAAGGGAAAAAAAAAGTTAAAATATTAAATTAAATATTGTGATTAGATAAGACATTGATTTAACAGCCCATGAAAGACGACGAAGAAAAAATAGTTAGGAAATCAAAGAGACAAAAAGGCGTCGGTGGTTCTGAACTATTATTGTATCTGGGTGCAAACACCGCCACGTAAGCTTACCGCACGCACATCTTGCGACAAAGAAGCCCAAAAAAAAAATTTTGGCCTCAAAACCTCTGAATTCTGAATTCTTATACGTACCTGAGGTGACCAGATTCATGAAAGTGGTGAAACGTGCAAATTAAGCCTGGTCCAATCTCTTGGGTGGGCTTCTTCTTCTTGGGCCGGTTTGTTAGCTGACCGTCTAGTATCGGGTTACAAACACCGTTTGTAAGATTACCGCACGTGCATCTTGCGACAAAGAGGCCCAAAAAAAATTTTTTTGGCGTCAAAACCTCTGAATTCTAAATTCTTATACGTACCTGCGGTGACCAGATTTGTGGGTGGGCTTCTTCTTCTTGGGCCGTTTCGTTGGCTGACCGTCTAATATCTGGGTACCAACACCGTCATGTAAGATTACCGCACACGCATCTTGCGACAAAGAGGCCCAAAAAATTTTTTTTGGCGTGAAAACCTCTGAATTCTGAATTCTTATACGTACATGCGGTGACCGGATTCATGAAAGTGCCTCCGCAACTACATGAGCAAATTAAGCCCGGTCCAATCTCGTGGGTGGGCTTCTTGTTCTTGGGCCGTTTCATCAGCTGACCTTCTAGTATCTGGTTACAAACACCGTTCTGTAAGATTACCGCAAATGCATCTTGCGACAAAGAGGCCCAAAAAAAAAAATTTTGGCGTGAAAACCTCTTAATTCTGAATTCTTATACGTACCTGCGGTGACCGGATTCATGAAAGTGGCTCCCAACTACACGTGCAAATTAGAGCCCGGTCCAATCTCGTATGTGAGCTTCTTCTTCTTGGGCCGTTTCATCAGCTGACCTTCTAGTTATCTGGGTACAAACACCGTTCTGTAAGATTACCACATACTCATCTTGCGACAAAGAGGCCCAAAAAAATATTTTTTGGCGTCAAAACCTCTGAATTCTGAATTCTTAAACGTACCTATGGTGACCGGATTCATGAGAATGACTCCGCAACTTCACGCGAAAATGAAGCCCGGTCCAATCTCGTGGGTGGGCTTCTTCTTATTTGACTGTTTGGTTAGCTAACCATCTCGTGGGTCAGGCCACATTGGCCCATCTCCTCCAACCAGTAAACTGAAATATGAACACCGTCTCGTGTTCTTACCGCATTACACACTGGGGGACAAACCGGGCCAATAAATTATTTTTTTGACTTCAATCCTAGCAGTTCTCCGTTCTTAATCCTACCTGAGGTGACCGGATTCGGATGTTGCCAGTGTCTTGCGACGGTCGCCGGTCACTTCGGTTCTTCCTGCCGCCTCCGTCGTAGCTCGGTCTCGCCGTCGCCGAAGAAGGTTGAGAAGATGAGTTGTGCGGGGCTGATGGCAAAAGATCTGCAGCAGTAGTCATAACTAAAGCATTGTCGTAAAAGACACCGAACTCTGCATGAGCAGATTGACGGATAAATGAACTCAGAAGCAAGAAGTAAAATTGGATAGCTCATATATAATTTTCTTTCACAGTTGATATCTTTCAACAAAATGTAAGATAAGATTAGTTCTGAAGCCTCCACCTCAACAGATGGATTATGTGTTCCCTCAAAATTAAGGAGATTTTATTCAACATATAAATTAATAAATGAAACATTGTTATCACAACATCATTCTCTACTTTTGTGGGGTCTTATTATCCGTCACATTGGCTTCATGTTGCTCCAAATACTCTTTGCTATTCATCTCTGTTAATCTGGTAAATGACAGCACCATTAGTGACTCTAAAATAAGAAACATTATCAGTAAAAAAATCAATCATCATAACATGAAGAATGTTCCTAATATATTGTCTCAAGCACTGAAAGAATGTTAAATCTGGTTTCATATTTTTGGCCAATGAATAAATGCAACAGATTATGATTCTTGTATATATGCATTCATATATGTCCTTAAACCATATTACTAGGAATTAGTTGAGTCATACCTGCTGATGGTGCGGTCTTTGGCGAATCCTAGCTCATTGTCAACGCAAAGATCAATATCATCAGTTTTCTTAGACCGTGAAGAAGACCGTGGATAAATTTTCTGGGCATCCATGACTGTCACAATTCTTTCAAATAACTCAACAGGAGATGCTTCTGCCGTGCACAACAATCTGGCTTTATTCTCATACATCACCTGTTGAAAAGAGATATTACTATTTTCTTTAACCATCTACTTAAATTACTGGTGAACACTCGTAACAGTCAATGCACGAAGAATTGTTTCTCTAGCAAACCATCACAGTTCCTTTTTCTATTAATTAGATCACCAGTGCTTTAGTATCGATATCCACACACACACTCTACAGTCCAAATTGTCACATATTTATCAAGCATGTGCATAAAAAACATTGATAATTCAAAAAACATGCAGAAATATGTCAAATATTATATTCTTACATAACAAGTCAATGTCACAATACAAAAATGAAAATTGTGCTCATGTGCATTACAATTCAGATCTCAGAATGCAATGGATAGCAACACCCTTATTATATGGATAACTATGAGTCGCCAACATAATCTATCAAGTAAATTCGTCATTTGAAAAGCATATTACTTATTCATCATAACTAACAGATGCTAATCATTATTTAAATATTCACCATGAAAAAAAAGTGACCAAGTTCTTGTATAAACAGCCAGCCACCACTAGTTACTTCCATTCTAAATCAATAAACCTAAAAACACCTGGCCGGAATAAAAAATTGGACATCAGAAAAGACTGTCTTTATTTTCCAGTAACTTGTTCAAAACTTCAAACTAAACAATCACTAGGAGATATCAAAAAGCTAATAATCAGTCTAACCTATAATTTAGATTCATATTTATGCTCTATTTTAACTCATAACCCTACATCAGATACATTCTTCTTCTTCTTCACAATCCTTTTTCTCTTATCAAACCTTTCTCTTGTTGAGATATCTGGTTAAACACGTTAGAAGAAAATTCCACAATTTTCAGCATAGCTAATATGGCAAATAGCCGACACTATAGGCTAGATCTATAATCTTCAAATTACAATACTTGAAGGAAAGCTTGAGACGCACATCAACCAATGTGACAAACCTATACGCTGCAGTTCTGTTGTGGATCCCAAACTTGGGAACTCCTTCAAGTGCAAGTGTATGGAACTTCTCTGCACAATAATTTTGAAAAAAATCAAAGCAGGCTATAGGAAATAGTATGTTTTCCAGCACAATAATGAGTGTTATGCCCAAGTATACTACAAATTGCATGTAATTGATGCAGAAGAGGAGTGGAGCTAGCTCACTGAACAATCCAAAGTAGTCTGCTGCCCCCAAAGGTCTGTCACAAAGATCCTCAAAAGGAAAATATGCACATCCATTAGCTCCGAGTGGGACCTGAATGTAAAAAGGTATAAGAATCACCAATCTTCTTTCCTATATGCCATGAAAGACCCAAATGTTATCATGTTTCGAAGATCTATAATTTAGACCTGCAACTTTCGTCCCATTACAACTTCAACAACTTGCGGGCCAGGTTTCTCTGCTCCTATTAACTGATGAAACTTCTCTCTTAGGAGTCCAGAGTACTTCTTCCCGATAAAATAGTAGCCATTCTCTGCCTGCATCAAGTGCAATTGCTGTTAGCGGTTGTGGTATCAGGGCATTTATCAATAATAAAGCACAGAACTTACAGAACCCATCTTTCGGTAGTCCGTTGAAGAGCTAATTTCATGAATTACACACCTTTCCTTTCTCAAATTTTCACAAGATCATCATCAGCTACTAAACGATTATATCTTATAAAACTTAAACCAGAGCCATAAAATAACTATCAGATACCTTCAAGGTTTCAATAAAAGGTAAAAATAGGTCCCTTTGCAAACCACCTTCATAGAGCTGGTCTGGAGCACGATTGGAAGTGGAGACAAGAACCTAGGATTGAAATGTACCACATATGGGAAAGGAATAGAAAGGTGAATGCAGTTTCTAAGCAGAAAAAGGGAAATATCAAGGTAAAGAGAAATACGCACCACACCATTGCTGAACAAATGGCAAAAAAGCCGATTTAATATCAAAGCATCAGCAACATCAGTTACCTATGTGTTTAAGAATCAACAAAGCATCAAGAGCAATATGAAGAAATGATAACCTATCAATAAATTCAGAACATACCATAAATTCATCAAGGCATAGTAGAATGGACTCATCTGAAATCTCTGCTGCAACAACTTCAAGTGGATCTGCTACCCCTTTGTGCATCTAGTATTAAATTATTGAAGGGCCAAGAACGTCAACATATAATAAGTTAAAAGGGGCATAAATGGACTAGTTCTAGTAAAAAAAAGTTTGAGTGCTCCTTAAACCTAGTAAACAAAAAAATTGGAGATAAATATAAAAGTAACCATACCTGTAGCCGGCTATGTACATTCAACATAAAATCATGAAAGTGTATTCTTTTCTTCCTCCAATTAGATGGCCTGCACAAGAAAAGAGTGGAATTAGGCAATAGCTAAATGAAAATTGTGGATAGACAAAGAATATAGATAATATGAAATTTACTAGCAAAAAGAAAAAAATATAGTGTCACTACTTCATGTTTAGTTTTGTCAGGAACTGATAAGGGGGTACAAATGACAAAGATACTGTAAGCCTCTCAGGTGGTGGACCACTCAAAGCATTAATTACTCTTGGATAGATTGAGGTCTATCTGACCCAAAAACAATTGACAGGATGATAAGATCATACACTCTTGATTTAGCTTAATATCCAGTGTACCAAACAAGTGATGATTAACCATACATGTGTGCATGAATGACCGATTGATGGTTGGCAAAAACCCTATTATTCTGGTATATTGAAGAATCCCCATCAGGTGTAGACCACGATGAAATTGGTGAATGTAGAACATGTAATCTTCATTATAGCAATAGTAGCAAGAGAAATGAAAATCACAAATAGATTTTGTTATATGATTTAATCTAAATGTTTCGAACTATAAATTTTCCAGTAATAAAGAGCCTTACGAGCTATGATTTTCCAAAAGACATAAACATGTTAGATTTATATATTGCAACAAGGAAGAACTCAGAGAAGGCATACAATTGATTGAAAAACAAATCCATAAGCATTGTTTTTCCAGTGCCTACTCCTCCATAAAGATACAGCCCTTTAACTGGTGAATAAGTAGACTGAGGCATAAAACGGGACCATAGCCACCTCCTCCTGCATAATGATCCTATTAAACAGTAAATTGCAAATACAAACAGACAATTCCTTGAGAAGATCAACGAGCTGTCACATTCAAGAAATTACTATCTACGCATACCTCCCAGACTTTTGTGATGACTTATATCTATCCAACTGGCAACTCTCTTCATGCTCCACAAGCTCTTCATAGAGCCTTTGCAGTGCTTGAAGTGTGTCTATCTAATGTCACCATCAAGGAAATATGAGAGCATCCAGTGACAATGAATCAAGCAGCGCCATGATTAAGGGATCAGCGGCCCAAACCTGGAAGCTGTCTCCGCCAACAAGTTCGCCGGATGTAATTCTCTTTTCATACTCCAGCAAAGGGCCTGCTCCGCCAACATCACAAGATCCTATTTATAGTAATAGCTAGATATCAAAATAGAGAACGATTGTTTGTATCTTAAAATAACATAACCTAATAGCCAATGTCCACTGGTATGTAGTAAATAGATAATGCCATAACTGAATACAAGTTGCAATACGCAAACAAACTCTGTTGCAGTTGAATAGGAAACAATAAAACAATGTAATAGTGGTCGTAAGAGAACCTCCGCTAGTACACACAGCCCTGAAGAAAAGCAAACTTTGGTTCAGGTATCTATCGGCTTCTCTGCCGACAAGGGCTCCCACAACCGGATGATTCAAAATGGAAACTCTATCGGTTTTCCCCAGTCTATTCGCTGAAATCCCTCCTCGGTGAAACCGATACAAACACCGGACTTGTTGAAGAAACCGTGCTGAGGTTCTCATCAAAATACAGATGGCAGCTGATGAACAACAACAATTAAAACAGGAGTTAGTGCGAAGTAGCAACGGAACATCGTCCCCACGAAACAAACACGATAATTATGATTGCGATCAAATTCTACACCGACTCGAAATCCAGAGCTGTCTCATGTAATCGACGATCTAATCCAACCAAGTAGGCAAACCCAACAACGAAAACTCAAGAATCGCACCCATCCGGAGTCCGATTGTTACCGAAAGAGAGCTCCTGGCGGCTGCAATGGAAGAGATCGAGGGGATTCCACCTCAGTCTTCCTCTCCCAAGTCGAGGCGCCGCGAACGAGCCCTAATTTCTACCCTAACGAGTGGCACTGCAACGTCGCCGTGGGAGGAGACACCCTTTGATTAGTAGCACGGGAAGAGCGGCTGTTTACTGGGGGCAACGGGGGATAACACGAGGAAGGCCGCAGATCGTACGGCTGGAATTCGATGCTCGGTGGTAATAAAGAGGAAGGAGGCCCAATCGTACGGTCAGAATACGATGCGGGGCGGTGTTGTCCTCCATCGGTAGTTGGGTGTTCGTGTTCCGGATATCTACGTGGCACTATTTTTCCGCACGTGAGAATTTTTCGAGTGATATATATATATATATATATATAAAAGAAATGTTAGAAATTTGAAATTTATTATAATAATTTTTTACTCATAAAATGATAATTTTTGTATATTAGATTCACTTATCAAAGGTTAAGAATTTTAATCCTAAATCGAATTTACTTTTTATCACTTACCATTTATATGATAATAATATTAATAGGTATTAAAGAAAAAAGATAAATCTGCATATGGCGATGGCAGTGCGGAAGACGACGACGTCTCTTCAACTTCCGTCGCGGATCACTTAACCGCTCTGTCAACTGCCGCCCACCACTGCTGCTAAACGGTCAACGTTAAGTTAATCTGCCACGAGACCTCGAATACTAGTCTTCTATACGCCTGAAAATTACGTGCTGAGATGGCCCCGTGCATGTTACGTTCTGATTTGCGCGTAAGTTGGGCGCGTAAGAACAGCTCGTTTTTTCCACATGAAAACAGAGGAACGCCTCCTCTGTTTCATTCGTAGCCGATCATAATAAAACCTGGAGAAATAAATAGATAATATCCATAATTAATCAGTATATGTGGATGTGACGAGTTCTAAGCACAATGGACAGTGTTTATAGCTTCTCACAGCATTCAAATCACATACAATAAAGGAGCATTAGATGGGCTTATATCTCCATTATTTGGTAATTATGACAGGGGAAGAATGGTAGTCGCCTTAATGCCAACACTCACCTACGAATACTTCCCTTATATTGAAGTCTCTCTCTCATCCTCTGTTTTCTGTATTGCATCGGCTGCCTGCTCTGCTTCTTACTCTTCTTCTCCTTCCTCCTCGGTGGGTGTGCAGGGGAAGGATGGTGAGGTTGAGCAACGGCCTCATCGGGGCGCTTAACGTCATCACGCTGATGCTGTCAATCCCCATCCTCGGCGGTGGCATTTGGCTGACCCAGCGCGCTGCCACTGACTGCGAGAGGTTCCTGGACGTGCCCCTCGTCGCGCTCGGCGTCTTCGCCTTCCTCGTCTCCCTCGCGGGCTGCGTCGGCGCCTACTTCCGCAACTCCTGCCTCTTATGGCTCTACCTCGTCGTCATGCTCCTCCTCATCATCCTCCTCGTCTGCTTCACCCTCTTCGCCTTCGTCGTCACCAACAAGGGCGCCAGCCACGCCGTCTCCGGCCGCGGGTTCCCGGAGTACCGCCTCGGCGACTACTCCCATTGGCTCCAGAGGAGGGTGGAGAGCGCCAAGAACTGGAGGAGCATCAGGAGCTGCTTGGTGCAGGGCAAGGTGTGCAAGAGCTTGCAGAACCAGAACCAGACGTGGGATCAGTTCATCGACGATAACCTCTCCCCTATACAGGTTGCTGCTTCCTGCTCCTAAAAATCCAATCTTTTTCGCTTTTGTCTGCGTTGCTTCTCTGGATTTCGTGTTCTCTCAAGTGCAAGCTTTGATTTTTAGATTTAGGGAACAACTCCCCCTTGGTATCACGTCTTAAAGATTAGATTTTGGTAACAACTCCCTGTTCTTGTTCCATGAATTGTAAGTGAATTTGTTGCTACAGCCACTCAACGCTGCACTGAGTTTCTAAAGATTTGATTTGTTTTCCTTTATACATCTCTCAATCTTTTGCTCTGAACTACTCTTTTTTCTTCTTCACTGCCTGGGTTTCAGTGTTTTTGCTTTCTGGATAAATCTTCTTGTCTAATTTTAATATATAGATTCTGTCTACATTTTGTTTTCAAATGTTTCTATAAGTTCTTAAGATTTGAGGGATTTCTTCAGTTGTCAAATCGAATTGTTATCATCATTTCTTCAGGTACTTTTCTTGAAACCAGTTACATTTATGCACTGCATGTATTTAGTTTTGTGGATCTGTGGACATACTGTTCTTGTTGAGTCATTTATGTTATTCCCATCAATTAAAACTCCTTAAGCTAAATTCTACCCTTATCTACTGCAATATGTGAATCAAACTCCTATATTCCTTGACAGAATGGAGATGTTCAACCATCCAAGACAAGGGATGGTGATCCCTTGACTCCCTTAGTTTGCTCTCTTTTGACAAGCAGATGAATAGATTAGGAAGAATTTACATGGCATATTCTCTGGCTTTTTCACAATCAGATCACTGTTTGCTTGATGAAATTTAGTAGAGATTCTAATTCTGTGCACATGCTTGTGATGATCTCATATGATGATTCCAGGATTAAAATTTGTTGCACAGAATGTATTCCCTCATTGTCCCAAACAATTTAAGTGGAGTTTGCTGCATGCAAAGATATGCCATAAGCAGCACTAGGGGAGACAAGGATGCAGTTAGATTATGCTTTCAATTGCTCTTAGATCACATACATCTCTGTTAGTTGATGCTGACAACTCCTATTTAGTGGATGCACATTCATCTTTCTCTGTGTTTGATCAATCCCCACCACATTCCTGTTGCCTATTTTGAACTGCAAATAATAATAATTCCATTCTCTTGTGGCTAATGAGCACTCATTTTACATGGATTATATTAAATTTAATGTAACTCCAGATGCATTTCAATTCTTTCTTTGCATACTTCTCTAAAATCCTAGATGTTTTTGTATTAATTATTCTCTAGGCATATTTTTGTATGTTTCAATCATTTTTTAGGCATACTACTCTAAGATTTGAAAGCAAATAGGTCTGCATAAATATGTTCTTACTGTTCTTTATTCTGCTTATCCACAAGGCTTCAAAAAGATTTCTCCAGAGCACTACAATGAATCAACAAGTCTATTTCCAGCTCTTGAATCTAAGTATGTGTTGGTGATTCAAGTTTATGAACATGACTTCCATGTTCAACATGCTTGTCTCCTCTTCTTGCTTTTTCTTCTTATTCTCACATGTAAACACACTATGATTCCAGGCTACATATATTTCAGATGGTTTTGATTCAAATAAACTACACAGATAGAATTCATAATGGCATTCGATGTAAACATTATCATCTATAGTTTTTTACTGAGAAGATACATGTACTAACCTTCTTTTCTGCTTGCATTCTGTCATCTTGGTGCAGTCTGGATGCTGCAAGCCTCCAAGTGCATGCAACTTCACCTACATTAATGGAACTGCATGGACTAAACCTCCTGGCTTTTACTCATCTGATTTGCCAGACTGCAATTCATGGCAAAATGATCCATCCACTCTCTGCTATGACTGCCAATCTTGCAAGGCAGGGGTTCTTGCCAACCTCAAGCATGACTGGAAGAAGATTGCTGTCATTAATTTTGTGCTCCTCATCTTCCTCGTTGTCATCTACTTAATAGGATGCTGTGCTTTCAGGAACGACAAGGATGTCTATTGTTAACCTTGGTTTAGCCGATATGCTTAGGTGCAGCTCTTCCCCATTTCTGTTCTTGTTTCTGATTCCTTTGTGTTACTGCTCAGGATGCAGATGCCATCTTGTTCCATGTATGAATGGTTGTTGACTTCATTGAGAGCTTCTTGCTCCAATTTATTGCTTCATGTGGTTTTGTTAGTATCAGTATGAGTAGTTTTGATCTGTCCATCCGCTGAGTCTTTTGCTGCTGGATTAGCAGTCATGTCATTAATTGGAAATTTCTGTAGAAGATGAGGTGATTGTGATGAAAGGAAATTAGTGACATCTACAAAACTAGTGAGAGAAAAATGAACAGTTTGTGATGAAAAAACTACTGCAAAAGCAAATACTGAAGAGAGATGTGTAGTTTGTGAAAGGAAATTATTGTAGTACAGCAATTGTGATGAGGTATAGATCTTCTGTGACAGTTTCAGGAACAATGTGATATTATAGTAGAGATGCATCAACGAGTTCTACCAGATTCACATGATGACATCCATCTTAGAAATTGACAAAGATCACAGGTTGTGCATGAAAGATACCAGAAGGAACCAATTCTGATACATCATGGCAAAGGCTTGTCCTTTTGTTTCTGACACAAGATGGGTTCATGACCAACCTAAGAACATGCATGTGCTTGTGAGACCATGAACAATCATAATGTAGTCTCTCTCTCTCTTTCTCATCCTTCAATTCCTTTCTCAGCTGCACAAACTGAAGAGGGGCATGAAAAGACTCAGGCATCATCATCTTCTTTCACCTGGATTTCTTGGTTCACATGCTTCTACAATGTAGAAGCTCCAACTCTCACCGCACCACAAGGCAAGTCATGCCCAAGTGCATTGTTCCCAAGAGATGATAGCCTATGAAAAGATTATGATGAAAATTAAGGTCTTACTGTGAGATTCAGGGGCTTTCGGTCTCCGAATCAAGCAGTTAAAACATTTGAATATATCACAAATTTCGCTTAAATGATCACTGGGTTGAACCTAATCAAAATTTGTAGTTGCTTGCAGCCAGACTAAGTATCAGGAAAATGAATCAGAAAAGTACTGCTTACTAAATGAATTCTCCATTTACAACAAGATAGGAAGCACTCTCCAAGGATAGAGCCAAGCATGGGTTAAGTTTCAGAAACTCTATGAATGCATCAAGGATGACAAAGTTTGGTACTTGTTCTTTGAATCTGAGTATTGCAATTGGGATGATCTCAACTATTCTACTTTCAGAAAAGGAATGCAGCATGTTATGACATGAAACTTGCAGTTTAGTTGCAGTGAGCAGTAAATTGAATGAACACATCAAGCTCCAGAAATTGAATGAACACATCAAGCTTCAGCCGACAATAGGAATAGGTTCAGAGTTCTGCAATATACATTGTTATACTCATTGCGGCCAAAATTTCTCATATTAGTATACATTTTCGATATAAGCATCATAGTTAGACAGCTACGCGTGCAACAAAAAAGACAGCAGAGAAATTTAATGCAAGCAGATTAAAAGAGAGGCAACAAAACAATCACATTTAAGTGTTGAATGACATGTCAGCTTATATTTCTACAGCCAAGAGAAGAAAGTCCAAGAAAGAGCCTTCTCAAATTTGATCACTTAAAAACCTTCACATACAAATGGTGCCAACACCCAGTAGTCTTCATGCTTAATCTCTCTCTCTCTCTACAAAAGATTGTAATCAAAACCTCATGATGATTATCTACAGTAGTAGAGAACTGCAACCAAAAGCAGATGATGGACGACAAAATGTTTCATCCAATAATAAACTGAATTATTTCTAGTACACACATAATTGTTACACAATCTCGGTATAATTGATATGTAAGGACCAGCTCTCAACTCTCTCACCATAAATGACACTGGACAAACTGTTTATTTTTTTGTCCCTCAATCTTATACAGGTATATTTAGAGAGAGATTGGGTCCTAGCTCAGCAATAGCTTTACATTTATGAGAAGAATGTCTGTGTAATGGAAGACATCAAATTAAGGAATAACAAAAAAGTCCTAACCAGACTTCGAGATGCATATCTTATTGTAAATGGAGCCACTGTTCCTTGTTGCATGCTTGATATCACAAAGAACATGTATCCGATAGCTATCCATGATGGTTATATAGACAAGAATATGTCTTGGATGAATAAAGCATATATGAGTTTAGCATCTTTTCTTTCTTCTCACATCAGACCATTTGCTCCCCTATTAGATCAAGACCCACGAGAAGAAATGATACTCCTTGAAAGAGCAGGAAGTAGAAGTGAATCCCTTGGGCAGAGAGCAGACTTCTGACTGCAGCAGTGAGGAGGAGAAGAGCAAGAGCTAATTCCTTCTTGTAAAGCTGGTTTCCCCTCTTTGCAGGAGGAGGAGGAGGAGCTTCTTCTTGCTGGTCCTTCAATTTGTTCAGCTCCATGAGCTCGCTCACTGAAACCCCCCTATGTAGTTGCAAATGGCCTACAGGCTTCGAGCATCTTTCGGCTGCCACCAACAGATCAGATTCTGATGACCTTCCTGCCTTCTTTGTGACAATCCATTCGTACGAACTCCCCAGTTGGAATAGACCGACTACCATAGCATTGAACTTGGTCACCGACATGGTGTTCTCAAAGAGAAGGTAAGGAACAATGAAAGGGAAGGATCTTGGGGCTGGTAGAATGTTTAGGAATGACATAATAACAGGGATATAGCAGATTACCCAGAGAGGTAGCTCAGCCTCAGGTACAAACATGGATAGTGGTAGAATTACACAAAACAATGTGAAAGAATAAAATGGGAGGATTAACTTTCTCAAGAGGAAAAAGAGCAGGATTAAATTAGCCTTCTTCCACACAGATATCTGCAAAAGCACAAGAATTGTTCTCTTGAATATATTTCTGCAATGAATGCATTCAACGAGATTGATAGGCTCGTATTAAGATGACGAACCTTGGATTTTAAGATGGCTGGAAGGCATAGACGGAATAATTGCATTGGACCAGAGTGCCATCTGTGCTGCTGTTTTCGGTAAGCCTCATAAGATTCGGGCACTTCACACAGCACCTGAGCAAAAGGGATCAAACATAAGATGTAAGGCTTGTATACAAAGCGAAGCAACGGATGAATTTTGGTATCTCATGGACCACCTTGACATCGTTGAGGAAGATGAACTTCCAACCATTGAGATGTGCACGTACGGCAATGTCCATATCTTCCACAGTTGTCCGCTCCAGCCAACCTCCAGAGTCCTCCAAAGCTTTGATTCTCCACACACCCGCAGTCCCATTAAAGCCAAAGAAGTTCAAGAAAACACCATTCACCTGCTGCTCGACTTCAAAATGGAAGCAGAGATTAATGTTTTGGAGTCGGGTAAGCAGGTTTTCATCCTTATTTACGAAGCTCCATCTGGCCTGAACCAGCCCAAGCTCGGGATTTCCCTGAATCAACAAAATTTTATGAATAGTAAAATGTTGAGAGTTCACTATATGTCGTATACCGATTAGCTGAAATTTTTGTAGCATGTTATCACTACCTTAAAATGTGGAATAGTCTTCTTAAGGAAATCTGGGTTGGGTGTGAAGTCAGCATCAAATATAGCAACAAATTCATAGTCTTTAACATAGTCACAACTCATAGCAGACTTCAGATTTCCAGCTTTATAACCAGTTCGGACTAAACGATGCCGATAGACAATGTTGACACCTCGTTGACTCCACTTGGACACCTCTGCTCTAATTAAGAGCATGATTGTCTCATCATTCGAGTCATCAAGAACTTGAACTAGAACACGGTCTCTTGGCCAATCAATCTGGCACGCAGCAGAAATAGATTGCTCATATACCTGCAAAAGTTTAAATCCAGAATAGGGAAATCATTACTTCTGCAACACATCAAACTGTAGCACCATGAACATATTCGGCATCTGATGCCATAAAATTTATGATAAAAGAAGCTGGAATTGAATAGTATATATACATATATTTGGTACAAATGCAATTATGTGCAGAAGCATCCAATAGAACAAGAATGAAGAATAAGGAGCAACAAAATGTAGATTACCTCTCTCTCATTGCACATTGGAATCTGGATTAGCACCATGGGGTACTCAGATCCTGAACTTTCTACATCATCTGCTTTGAACGATTCACTGTCTATGGTTGGCTTGATCTTCTTCAGCTTGATCCAGAAGCACCCAAGACACAGGATCATTCGATCCAATGATTGTATCATGAAGAGAACGATGCAGAAGTTTGACAAGACCTGAATCGGATAGGCGATATAGTTGGATCTGAATGCAAGCCAACAGAGGTAGGCATTGTGCATCCACCCCTGGATCTCGGTGGTTTCAGGCATATGCAAGCTCTCCGGCAACTGCAAGTTAGGCTTCTTGAAGTGCCACCCCTTCCAGTAGGCAATCATCTCGAGTGCGAGCATGGCGATCGAGAGGACCAAGAAGCCCCTGAGGAACCTGAACAGTAACCTGCCCTTGCCAGGCTTATCGCTCTCTGTGGAGAATCCTTGCCCGAAGAACACCCTCTTCTTGAGGGCGCCGAGCAGCGACCAAAGGCCAGCAGCCAACCAGGCAACGCAGCCGACGGCTCGATGGGCCTTGAGCAGCAAGACCCAAGTGACTTGCTTTGCGTTCCTTCCCCGGCCCTTGTCCGCCGGCTGGAAAGCAGCAGCGTCGGGGCCGTCGACCTCGAGGACCGAGTAGTTGGGATTCTGCATCGTCACGACCACCGGCGTGCCGCTTCGGATCTCCTTCGCCCACCAATCCGAAAAATCCAAGCTTGGGGCCATTTCCTTCCTCTTCGAGAAAGGAGAGAGAAGAATCCCTCACAATGCTCCTCAAACCCTCATCGCTCAGATCCCAAAATGAGAACTTTCTTCAACCCCCAGCATCAGAATCAGATTTTTCTGCAAGGGAAGAACAGAACCATCTGCGCTCATGGCATTCCAAGCGCGACGCAGCTGCTCAAGCGCAGGAAGAGAGCAAGCTGGCCTCGGCTCATGGTTTTGCTCCTCCTCTGCCCTCCAAAGCTCTACAAGACAGCATTGCAGGGAAACGTATCTGCAAGTGTAAAGCTCCAAACCCGGTGGGCTCTAAACAATAGTTCTAAACAATCAAATCCACCACTGTTTTCCCTTCAGTTTTGTTCTGAATTCTGAATGTTACCCCGAGTAAACCTATTCTAAAACCAAACAAGAAAGAAAGATCTCTATCTTCCTCTGTCCAAAGACTACAAACTAAGAAGAGAAACAAAATAAAAAAGGATTTAGAATAGAACTTCACTGGGAAATCTGTAGAAGCATGGCCGCCCTCCGTGGGTTTCAGATCCAAGTTTATAGTGGGCAGAGACAGTCCACTGTCTCAGCTACTTGCTCTGGATTTATAGAGGCAGAGAGAAGACATGAACAGGAAGTTACCATTGCAGTCAAAGCTGAACATGATTTGGGATAAAAGGGCTGCACATTTCGGCAAGCAAAGAACCAGAAAACATTCCTTTTCTTTACCATTTCTCATCTTCCACCTTACTTTCAAGATCTAACAAGACAGGCTGTGCAGGAAGCATCGAAGAAATTGTGGTGACCTGCAATCAAATTTGCTTTGGGAAAGTTCAATCAGATATATCGGATTCAAGCAATATCTAAACAACTGTTCTACATTCTGATTATAAAAGACCGCAAGATATGTCCGCTGACACTCTCTGAACGAATATTCAATGCAAGATAGCATACATTAAACTCGAGTCATTCGGATATACCGCCGATCTTGTTCTCGCAGGTCAATCGACATTGCGGTGATGAAAGCAATGGACCTTTGTTGCAGACAACCACATCAATGCATCATGATAATGACCGGAGAGATGCCTGATATCTTCATTTACTAAGGTTGTGCATTCGATTGGATACAGATCCGGAATATGTTGAAGGAGTGTGGGGACTTTGGGAGGAACCAAGAAGGATTGATTAGGTTATGATATTGGCCATAGTGGCTCTAATATTCTACCGTGAATGCCATGAAAGAAGGAATATTATTGTATTGTGGCCACGCCGATGGATGTGACTGTTACTATCAAATCCTTTTCCCGACGATCTAAATGCACCCCACTAGATTCTCTCGATGCTCACGTGGACCCATTTTATTGGCAGTTTACCCGAGATAAAAGTTGCCTTTTCTATGATTTATCACCGTATTATTATTATTATTATTATTAATGACGACATATTTTTGGTGGACGGCCCAGATTATTTGATGGTGATGTCAGCTTGATGCGGATAGTCGAGTATCTGGCGATGAGAAGGCCACCGACAGCGTCCGCGTCGGTCAACGATCGTAGCGCAGGTCCGAGTCCACGATGACGTGGCTGATCGGCTGCTCATGGATAGGAATGTCGCACACCACAAGTTCCATTTCTCGCAACTTAAATCGTACCCCAAGTCGTATCTCAACAGCCATGACAATTCGTCTCTCTTAAATGATGCAACCTAATCGATTCCAAATGCTTAATGACACCAAACCTACATGTAAGGATGCTATTGATTAGGATGGCAAGGGTAATTTGTACTAATTAGGTAAAATTTCTTAGGGGTGATATAATAATTTGCAACCTTAAAGTGTGACATTAATCGAGGAAAAGGTTCTAATTCAAATGATTTTAGGAAAGGCCGACAAATTTGTTAGTGTTACTCTCATCAATCGAGGATCTAAAGATCATCAATGTATCTACATGGTAAGGCATGTAATTGACCTATCATGTTACAGGCATGACTTGTGCCTCTAATTTACATCTCATTGTCCTTTTCTCGAGGCATTAATTGGTACCATATATATAATATATATTTGTGATCTATTTGAGTACATTAGACTCCCTCCACTTTTGTATTGCAAACTCTATGAAATGTTAGGGGCATCCCAATGCTGAGATCATGCAAGCATGGAAGTAATTATGAGACACTGTTTTGACTTGCCACCGACACTTAGTCAAGTAGCAGTCAACACCTGATACCAGCTAGTGTGGTCAAAATTGGCACATCAACATGGAAGCTTCCAATTGCCTTGTCCATGTTCAAGCAGAAAACAAGTCCATATCCCCAATCTCAATGTACATTAATCTTAGGGACAAAATTGCATATGAATCCCTCTAAAAAATTTTACTGATATGTTGCTATAACTAATACTATTAGTTGATTATTAGCATAATGATATTGAAACTATAATTGACATTAATATCCATCACAAAGGTAAAAATAAATTTAAAAAGTAAAACAGTCATTGATAATTATAAAAAATAATTAATATATAGATATTATATTTTAAATTATTATAATTTTTTTGTTTATATACATATATGTTACATTAAAATCTATAGAGGTAAATCCACTATTTCTAAATTTTCAAAGGATAGATATGGAAAAGTCCATTTTGGTTAATTTTATACTTACCTGATTGTAATACAAAAATAAATTGGTTAGAGATCCAATAAGTGTTGGGGGGGCCAAAGAAAAGGGTGAGGGAACAGCATCATCTGTGACACCCCAATTCCAATTGGATCTTCCCACACTGCCAAAAAAAAATGTTATACCATGCATCACATCTACAAGATCAAATAATTTTTTATAAGCACACAAATCATCACTACCAAAATCCATGTGTACTTGCATCACAAGGTGTTCTACTTTCCTAACTAGAACAAATTATATCACATACTTACAATTGTGACCTAATTACTTGGTATGTAGATTAAGGTACTTCAAACTAAATTTACAAGAAAACATTGAATTGTTATAGCTGAAGCAACCATTCACCATTCTTAAGATATTCCAATTGTAGATGATTGGTGGACTCTTACCTCTTACCTCTGACCTCCATTGATCCTTGTCAGAATCAAGATGAAGCCTTTGTTAAGATGTTTAAGACTAAAAAATTGTGTATGCTTTGATCTTGAGATTAAGCTAAATGTGAGTGACAGATCAATCTCTCTTTCTTTCTCTAATATTTCTTTATAACTGAGCAGGCAGCATGTGAGGCAGATTGTGTGCCAAAATTGAATATTATGAGATGTCTACCTTTGTATGAGATGCACATGAATCAACAGTCATGGAATATGCTCTCTTTATGCTTTAGCTCATTAGAAGACCAGAACTGAATGAGGAAAATCTTGATGAACCAAAGGTTGTGTATAAAGATGAATGATCATTCAAGCCCTCACTATTAGATGATGGAGAGTGATGTTGTAGTTGACCATGGGAAACAAATCAATTCAACAATTACGATTAATATGGAGATGGATAAACACATGATTCAGAAATAGATACAGATGTAGGAATTTTTGGAAGGACACTTCATATACATCAGGAGTCCATCGATGAAAAGGATTTGGGAAGCAATTTGATTGATCCTTTGCCCTTGAATGAGCTCCATGTGAGGGACAATGATATTGTAAAAATAAACCAAAATTCCATCATACAAGAAAAATAAAGAGGTGGCATAAATAATTCCGACTAAATCTCTCTTCGTTGCTAAAGTCAGAACAGAGATAATAATTTGAGGAAAGTAAATGCAGGCAAAAAGAATATATATATTTTACTCCAAGAAACTATTTTATGTACCTCTTTTTCATGAAAAGAAATTTGAGATAGCAACAATGTTCATTGAAAATGAATGATCTTAAATAATTCGTAATGCATGCACCGTCAATGATATTTATTGATGACAATATGTCAACAAATCCAGTTAACTCTTCTATGAGTTAAGTGGCATCTAAATTTTCTTGATAATATACACATCTAAGCCACAAAAAGTGCTGATGTGCTATACTACTCCAAGAACATGAACCCTATCTGTGCGCTTGAAGCAGGCATCAAGAGTTCCAAACATCTACAACTGGAGATATGGGCTTAGGGAGATGGCTTTGTCAGGATGTTAGCAGACAAGCCATGTTGGAAGAGCATGCATCCCTTGATACTGCAAGTGGACAGACCAGACCTGAACCATGGAGAGCACGCATGCATGCATATATGAATGATAAGCACCTTGACAAGAGTATTGAGGTGAACCTGTCCCTACCCAGCCACATTGTGGTGTGGGAGACACTGGAACATGTTTCACATCCAGTGCCTGCTTGGCTTTGGCCATCTGAATAGGAGTTCCACAAAGAAAACAAGGGCTCCAAGATGGTAATGTGCATAGTTGAATACTATATAAAATGTTATTATTAACCACAAAAATGTTATTAGAGTCTAATATGTATTGTGTCCTCTCTTGTCAGTTTTGAGTATTGGGGATTTATCATAATCCAATCTTGGGGATTTATGATAATCCAATTAAGAATCTCGATCATGGTATTTAGGCAGATCATGTGTTTTGAGTCATATGCATCCATCCCCTGTAAATTACACTCATGCTTAATCGATAACTGTGCAATGTTCATCTTATATTTGGACTTGTACTATACACTACACTTGAGTTCAGTTTAATATATTATCTAATTGTATTATATTGAGTTTGCTCTGATAGTTTAAGCGTAGAAACTATATAAAAAAAAATGAATGCTCTTAATTGAATTAAGGATATTATCTTCTACAAAGATAGGAAAATTAGTTTCAATGATAAGATGAGAGGTAAAGACAATCCTAAGAGATTTCACTATAGATAGATATTCAATACTTTTGATTTACCGAAGGATAAAAACAGATCCTCAATAATTGGGACACTATGGTGTTGGCAAAATAATGCATAAATGGTCCAAAGTGCAATAATTGATGGACCCATTGGCTACATCTGTGCCACATTTGGTCACCCTACTCTACATTAGCATGAAGGCAAAATGTAGACTTGGTAAAACAGCACCTTCACAGAAAGCAAGATGATAGAACATTTACTAATACTTCCAAAGGGATCTATCTTGCCCTTAATACAAAGAGTTATGATTTCTACTCAAAAAAATAACTTTTTTTTATAACTCACCGCAAAGTTATGGACTTTACATTCTGTGCAAGAACAAGAGTGAGCAGTAGAAAAAAACCTGAATATTTCAGTCAAGAAGTGCCGTCCATCTATTTTTCAGAAAACATGTTTCTGTCTCATCTGCAAACATGTAGCAAGCGGAGATTTATATGTCAGTCAGGAGCAGAAACATATTAACGGAGTTGCAATGTCTCAGAACTAAAAAACTTAAATTGTACTTGAAGAAATAGCTAAAAATGTAACAGGAAATTAGCAAGAAAGACAGCAACCAATATGCAGAGACTCAGAATCTAAGACAAGTCTTAACAATCTGTTGGACTCGTCACATGCTGGATAGCAGTAAAAAGATGAAAAAACACTCCAAGTTACTATCTAGCATCACAAAGATCAATGATATATCATATTTATTAAATCTCAAATACTGTTGTTGTATCCTCAAATAATTTTCAAATGTTCAGGAAGTTAACACACAATAAAGACTGAGCAAGAAATACACTGAATTCAAGAGACCAAGCAATAGTACTATAGATTTCTGTCTGTGAAATACAACTCTTTGGTTGGCTTTATGAGAAACTAATAGACATAATCCCTTTCAAGGCTAATATTGGTATGTAATCGTTTGGCATTTCAAGCAAGAGAAGGTGCACATAGGATGAATACCTTCCAAGTTTATTGGGAAATCCACAATTATGGAAACAGAGAGAAAGGTACTACTGACCAGCCAGACATTTATTACATAGTGAGCTCAATACAAGCAAAAACTTTTAGTGATAGTTCCACATAAAACTAGTGAATGGACATGGCTTGTTATCCAACATCATGTTAGTGCTTTTTGAGAATGTTACTAATTCCTGAGGAATTAATTATTTTTTTGTTTATTTGATATTTCTAATGAATCTATCAATCATTTTCTTAATTCACTACATACTCTGCATCACATACATATAAAGAGTTGAATATGTGCTATACTAACCCAACAGTCGGCCCCAATTAATCGTGGTTTATGAGATCAAATTTAGGACCAAAATTTAATTTGTCTGCAGAAATAGGTAGTAATTACTTCTCTTCTGTTCATTTTAACTTCTACAGCCTAATTAGCCCTGAGAAAAGATCCTCTTGAAAGTGCCATTATATTGCCAAAATGAAAACAAAAAAGAAAACAACCAATGTGGCTCCATTTCTTTCTGAAGTCCTCTTATACTTCATGTTCTTAATGCACAAACAACAAAACTCAAAGAAACAAGTCACTAGGAAGAATCAAATAGAAATTTGTGTAGGTAGATATAGAGAACCAAATTAATCTGGAAAAGTAAAACAAGATATAGCACAAGAATTCTACAACAGTGCTAGTGAAAATAACTTCAGCACTGCAACAATTACTGCCTCAACCTAGAGACACTCTAAGATACTTTTGACCAACAGAACTGCTCTAAAAGATACAAGTTTGTAGTTATTTAAATTCTTACACTAATAGACTCTGTTAATAAATGTAGACAGAAAATACAGCAGCTCTTTTGCTGATAACATCTGAGAATTAATATCATGAACACAAATTCATTAAATTCCCCAACTATCTGAGAGAATCTGAATGAACCTATTTTGATTTGAGAATCTTATCAAACATAGTTAAATAAAATGTCAGATTAGCAGGACAAAATGAATTATAACCATGGTATCCAAGCGCTATTTTTTTAAGGTGAGAATAAATTGAATAATATGATGTTCAGTAACTAATGTTACCCAACTGCCAATGCTTGAAGAATGCAGGCTACAGCAAAAAGACTATCAAGATAGCCACTCAAAGAAGTATGCATACAAGTACACTATTATATGGAGGCCACCAACCAAAGATGAGCAGTGAAAAATCTATCATTTTATTGCTTTCTTGTCAGGAAGATGGAGACCTCGAGTACTCACTATATCTTGCTCATTTTGAAGTAACTCAGACCCTAAAGGTGTAAAAATACAATGCCTTTCTGACTATAGCTTAAGGAACACAAACTCTTTGATAGCTGGTATTTCACCAATCTTCTTGAGAGTTTCCTTATCTGGCTCCTCATCGACACCAATTGCCATTATGGCCTGTTTCCTTGGTGCAGTCCTACCCACACTCATAAAGCTGATGTTCACATTCTGCTCTCCAAGAATTTTTCCTACCCGTCCAATGTTACCAGGCTGATCAACATTCCTGCACAATATTGCATTCCCTTCAAGGCTTACATCCACACTGAAAGACCCTACAAGGGTAAGGCGCGGTATGCCATCCTTCACCCTTCCTTCCACCACTATATCACCAGAATCAGACAAGGCACTGGCGAATTTAGACTCTACATTTGTCAGATGAATCTGGATCGAGTCGAGAGGGGCCTCAAGAGAGCTGTCACGATAAATCCTCTCTTCACTGATGCGGAGACCTCTCTGCTTGGCAGTATAATCCGCATTGACGATGTTGATGAAGACACTGGATATGGGTTCGATTATTCCCTTTGTGATCATAGCACGAAGAATCCTCGTGTCCAAGTCATCAGGGTCACGTGCTGATGTGTACACAACCTTAACCCCCTTGATGCCACTTCCACCAGCTACTAGCTGGACAGCAAGCCTGCCCAGCTTCTCTGCCAGGATAACACAAGGGGCTAGCTCAGAAAGAACCTGACAAAAAGGAACATAATATAAGCTCGCGGGAAATACATAATGTAAATATTATGGAAGACCTGTCATAAATAATCACCTCAGCTGGAACCATGGGGGCATTCACAGCAGTAGCAGCAAGTTCACCCTTCAATGCCCCGATAACAGCCTCTGCTATTTCTACAGCTACACCTTCCTAAAATTGTTGGTGACAATGTTGCATAAGATAATTATTACAGAAGTCTGCCAATGAGGACATTTGTGAATTCACCAAAACAGAGGTGCTAATTATATTTGTTACATTCTAGTTCTGCTCTAGTAAAAGACAATAAAGGTCAACTTCCAGAAGGGAAATCTCTTAGATGCTTCCACAACAAAGAGGGACTTGAAACAACCACATTCTCTTGTTTATACAATTAAGATTGAGTTTAAGAAGACAGACCTGAGCCTCCACAGTACTAGCTCCAAGGTGAGGAGTGACAGTAACATTCTCATGCATCACCAGTTTACTGTCTTTTGGTGGTGGCTCTACAGTGAATACATCAAGTGCTGCCTGATCCAGTTCATAGTACAATTAGCGTGAGCAAATATTTATGC
The DNA here is from genome assembly GCF_036884655.1 of Musa acuminata AAA Group. NCBI lineage: Eukaryota > Viridiplantae > Streptophyta > Magnoliopsida > Zingiberales > Musaceae > Musa > Musa acuminata. The sequence goes on along the minus strand of NC_088329.1, from coordinate 43,667,946 downwards.
ATGTTTAGCGAATAGTGGTACCTAGGATATTCCTCAATAGGAGCAATATGAACATAAAAAAGTCTGATACACATGCATTATGAAATAGAACAGCCATCTTCATTCTTTCATCTTCACATGTGACTGGTTCACTCTTATGAACAAAACCAAAGAATTAGAAGCAAAAAATTCCCACATCCCCTGAATTATGTTCTTGTTAGTTCAAGCATTCAAGAAATATGTGTAAGAATGTTTCAATTAAGACAGTAGATTATCATAAAAGAAACAAATTGGGAGAAAGAATATGTTACAGGAGAAGCCTACCTGAGCAACTGTCCCATTATCAAGTGCTCTAGCCAGGGCATCTTCATCAATAACTCCACCCCTGGCAACATTAATGATTCTCACTCCTTTTTTCACTTTTGCAAATGTTTCATCGTTGAAAAGCTTTGCAGTAGTAGGAGTCAGTGGCATGTGGAGCGATATGAAGTCTGCAGTGGATATTGCTTCATCAAATGATACAAGCTCTACTCCAATTGCACGGGCTCTATCAGCAGGCGCATATGGATCATGAGCAATCACGTTCATCCCTAATCCTTTTGCTCGTCTAGCAACTTCTGAACCAACTTTCCCAAATCCCATTACTGCTAAAGTCTTTCCTACCAGAGAGACACCAACATATTTGTTGCGTTGCCATTTACCTGAATATCACAAACGCAAAAACATGTCAATAGCAGAACATCAATTTCAATCATACAGTACACATATAACCAATAATAGTAAATTTGATAAGTCCAACAGAATAATAGAATTATAAAAAAACATTAAACACAAAATTCAGTTCAACAAGTAACAAGAAATACCAACTTTTGTATACATCTAACCCGTATTAAATGCCTGAGTCCTTAAATTATGTTAAAAACAATGTATGATATAAATAGACAACTAGCAGATTTTTTTTCCCAGTAGTTAAGAGGAGAAGAAATGGATCTTGGTATTAATAACCTAGTAAAGCAGATGTGTCTGACAATGTTAGTAGGCACACACTATCATCTATAAACATATGGGTCTTTGAAATTAGCATTAGGATATCTTTCTTTTCTTGGATGCTCACATTTTCAAAAGAATCTTGTTTTTTTTCAATTTGACATGATACTACATTCCCTAACATCTAAGCTTGTTAACTCGTGCAATTTTCAAAAAACAGAAAGCTTGCAGGATATAACCCATACAGCACAGATATGGAGGGATAGTAGGGTTTAAAGATATGCTCATATGAAGAGAAAAAAGGTCATTTACAGACATATTTTTGTACATAACATTTGTACAATATAGGTGAACTAAAATCATCTTCGTGATAACCTGAAATAAGACATAACAATATTTCCCAACAATACTTTAGAACATATGTTAGAACATACAAGTTACAGCAAGTGAAAAATCCAACATAAATGGATAATGATAGGAACTGATACATATCCTGAAGCCTTCCATAGATGATGGCCAGTTGTCCTACATGTAAATAATACATTTAACAAATTCCTATTTATAGACCAATGAATTTATGTCATTTTTTACTGTTTGTAAAAAAAATGAATTTTATCATTTTCTCGATGTATATAAACTATTAGAAGTATGATCCATATGTACTGCTATTCATCATATATGCCCTTGTTTGTGTTAACACGTCTAACAGAACCAACGAGACATCTAGAAGAGGAGCATGTATCTGCAGTAATTCTGTAAATAACTTTAAAAATACATGACATTGGACCAGTGAAACAACAACCAAGTATGTCAATAAAAGCACCAGCTGCTGAATAAAAAGATTGTAACAATACATAACCATCAGACAAAATGAATTATCATATTGAACACTAAAACTGTAGGCTTTTACGAAGTTTGGAAGACAGGATAACACTAAAATAAGACCACAAGTTTTAGTCAAGTATCGGACTTCTCTTTAAAATGGCTCACCAAAATGTAGAAGGGACAGGAGATGTCATCAAATGGTATCCCAAGAAATTAGGATCAGATTACCAGGATCACATATCATGAAATGCATCATAAATAATTAACTATGCAAATTCAACACAAATGGTATCTACTTAGTACAGATTTTCCAAAACACATTGATTGTGGAGATCATTTAAATACTCAAAAGTTTGTGTATATGCATGACAAACATAACTTTACCCATTTGTAAAATACCCCACTCACCTCCTGCCTTGTGCTTGGATGCAGTGATGGACCCACAGGTCAGTCCTACATGGACCTCATTGCTGCATTCAATTCTCCAATCAGAAGGAAGGTAGTTGGGATTGGCAGGTAGGTACGAAAAAAAGGGTGTTCCCAGAATCTATATTTTAAAATAAAAGATCTCAGAACTGGTGGCATTGTCATATAAAATTCAGACACTGGCTAACTTCGGCCTAGGATTTCTAAGCAACAGGCCAATAGAAGGCAGCATTTATGTGAATCATAGAATGAAGGGATCTTTTTTATTTCAATAGTCCTTCATAACGTGGGAGGAATTTTATCATAGGAGAAATGCATAATAAATAAGCCATGAAGACCACCAAATTAAAATAAAGAAAGCAAATCACATAAAATTGGTACAACCAAATCCCATCGTACTTCTACAGTTCCTACATCTCACAGAAAATAATTAGCTACCAGACCAGAGATCCACCTACTTTTTCTGAAACACAAGATCTTTTTTCTCTCAATTGGTGATAAAATCTGAGAAATTTAGCAGCCATAAGACAATAAAAAACTAATCAGAGGAAATCACAAGAAAAAAGGTTCAAAAATTCGTATGTTAGTTACAAACAGTCAATAATGGAAAAAGTTAAACGACAGATCTAAGGAATCACTTGTCTGTTCCCATCCAATGATCAAATATTGCTCTCCTTACCGCATTCAGCAAATCAGATCTAAACAAAATGCAATGAGACGGACAAGAACAATAACTGGAAGAAGAAGAAGAAGTGGGAAAACATGAAGTGCTTACCGGCCTTCATGGAGGCGTCAGCCTGCGCGACGTTCCTCGCCATAGCGACAAGCAGTGCGATCCCGTGCTCGGCAGCGGCAACCGTGTTCGCGGCGGGCGCGTTGACGACGAGGCACCCGCTCTCGGTGGCAGCCTGGAGGTCCACATTGTCGATCCCCACCCCGGCCCTGCCCACCACTTTGAGCCGCCCCTTGGAGGCCTCAAACACCTCCGGCGTCACCTTGGTCCCGCTCCGCACGATCAGCGCATCGCAGAGCGAGATCTTAGCGCAAAGCTCCTCGAGCGAGAGGTTGTACGAGCAGTCCACGTTGGCGAACTTCCGAAGCAGAGCCAGCCCGGCCTCCCCGAGCTTCTCGGCCACCAGAACTGTCGGCCGTGCCGCCGCCTCAATCCGAAGTCCCCGTCCAGCGCTCCGCAGGGTCCAGTGGTTGGTGGGGTAGGAGAGGCGGAGGCCGAGGAAAGGTGAACGAGAGCGAGCAAAACGGAAGGAGGAAGAGGAGAAGGAGTAGAGGGCACGGGTGGTGGCGGAGGGCCGGAGGAAGGCTTCAGGGGCGGCGGCGGAGGGCAGGGGAGCGAGAAGAGCTCCGGCCATCGGCTTCTTCTATGGCTACTTGAAAGGATGGGTTAAAAGCCGGTAGGGTTTAAATAGTGGCACGGATATAGATAGGACAGTTTTGCATATAAGCGCTTCTACAATGTAAAATTGCACCAAAAATGCATCAACACATTTACAAATATAGGTTCGTAGTATTTAACATATCAATGACAGCCCCATTCGAGCAGTGCTGATGGAGTTCTTTGTAATTAGTTAATATCAGAGGACAACTATGCGATTAGGCACTACAGAAGCGTGTTTCTTTGATTTCTCATTTGAAAAGGTCTGTTATGCAAAAAACACCGGACTCCCGTGACCGCCCGACCGCGCCCGCTCGAGCCGTAGTATTTGTAGTACATGGGATCCACGCACCGCCGGTGATCACCTTAGGACAACTTCTGGGCTTAAACAATACCGGATCCCCTGTCCCAGTCGATTCACCAAACAGGTGAAAAGGAGTAGCCATTGGTTTCAAATGATGTGGGTCCTACATGTTCTTGCTTCTTTAACCAATGACATGATGCCATCCTATCTCAGAAAGATTCTCGCTTTTTCCCGATCCGAATAGGATATGTAGTTTTTATAGGTGAATAGAGACTTTGTATATGTATCAAAATACTCTCACATATTCAAAAAAATAATACAACTAAAAATTAAATATTTAAATATTTTTATTTTTAAAATAATAAATATACAAATTTGTAATATCGAAGATAAATTAGTTTATATTATACATTAATCATTTTTTTTTCGAGTATTTTGGTATAGACTTTTTGTGTGTTTTATATAAGTGATAAAAATATTATAAAATACTGTAATTAGCATAAAAATCAAGTTTTTACATGTTCTTATTATCAAATCAATAAAAATACTTTTTAGAAATCTCACAATGGATGAGTTTTAAATCTTAGTTATAATATTTTTGTAGGATTATAGGATTTTTATGGATATGCTAAAAATATTGTAACTCTATGATCGTAAGGGTGGATCTCTCCTCAGGCATAATTGATACATTCGGATTCAAATAAAGATCTAAATGATTAATTATATTATATGTTAAACTAGTTAGTAACCATGGTTAATACTTATTACATTGAATTTATTGAAGATGAGGTTGCCATTTGTATATATTGTTTCAAAGATAGACATGTAAAACTAAAAAGGAAATTATACACTGTTGATACTTACATACTCATGTCTATGTCTATTATTTTCTTTCTTTTTTCTTCTTTTCGACCACTTTTTTTTCTTTTAACAAAGTACTTGATACTTGGCCAGGATGCATGGTTAGGAATAAGCCAATCCTTCAATGATGCCACTAAAATTATGTTAAAGCATCCGAATTATTGAGCTTTGTTCTCTCTCTCTCTCTTGTATGGGGTTATCTCCCCAAATGTATTATTTTACTTTGTATGTTAAAACCATATTGTTCAGTGATATGATATAAAAATAATAAATATATATATATAATAAAATAGTTCTATAAAATGTGGAGCAATAAGATGTCTTTGCATAGCTTCCGACCATCATATGTTTATTTACTTTTTATTTTTCCTTCATTTTTTTACTTTGTATAAAGTGATAATTATATATATTATATTATATATATGTTATTATAACTTTATTTAACCTAGATTATCAATCAAAATACTTAAACTAAAATTAATAGTAATAGCTCATATCAAACTATGATGATGTGAGACATAATCCGTGTCACGAACAAATAATATCGTGATTCGGGTACGATGGTTTAACTAGTCTATCAATTTCATTTTATCTAAATCATCGATCAAAATAATTAAATTATAATCAATAATAGTATACTTAGATAATTACATATCAATTTTAATATTATCCTTTTTCAACGTACGACTAATCGGAAGTGTTACGATGTATACGTGGAGAACTATAGAATAATAATATTTATTAAAAATTTTAATATAGTTGACCCCTTATTTTATAATTAAACTTTAGTAATATAACAAAAAAAAATTATTTTTTAAGTGAGAAATAACATGCAAACTTTATGACTTTGACGATAGAAGTAATAACTTCACATACATTGGGTCATAATAGCCAAACAAAAGCCAAGTGAAGTAGGTTGGATGAACACACAGTTTTTCTGAGAACAATTTAGTAATTTTGGATATCGTATAATTTTTCTGATTGAATGGTAAGTATAATTTAATTATATTAACTCACTTAAAATATAAAATCATAATTGATTTATAATCATTGATTTAAGAAGATGTAGAGTATTTATTCTATAAATACCTTATAACTTTTTTTAATTATTCTTTATATTTCTTTGTTCGAATTACTAATCTAATTGGAAATATTTAGTGTTGAATATATTCTTTGATCTTATGCTTCTATTAATTCTTTCTATATTTAGCCTTATAAATAAATACTAATTAATTAAGGCTTCCGGGTCAGTCAGTGCGGTGGGGCCCAGACCAGATGGGCCAATCAGCTCAGGCTAACGTTATGGGCTTGTTGTATGCAGGGATAGCACGGAAGGACCACTATGTATACGTCCGTATGTGTCTACGTACGTATATTCAGGGAGAATCGACGGCTCTTCTGGTTTCCCTAACCGCAACCAATCACCAGTAGCCATCCCCGCCTTCCGCCCTCCCTAAACCCTCCTCCCCAATCACACCACTCTGCTATCCCTAGCGCGCCGCTGATCCCTCCGGCCGTTCTGCCGCCCGCTCTCCCTCAGCTTCTTACCGCAACCGCCGCTGCACCCGCTGCCGCGGCTGCTGCCCCACTGGCACCTCTCGTTTGTTCTGGTAACATGTTATAAAGACCTTCCCTTTTGCACTATCTGTAGATTGATAGGAGGCACAACCGTTTGGACAAACGGGTTATCTGCATTCCGAAGTGATCTGTTCCACTGTCGTCGCTTTCTGTCGCATCGTTTATGTGATTCTGCGCTCATGCCGCTGCCAAACCCCCTCGTTGCCCCCATAAACTTGTTCGGTGGAACGAATCACCAATGAGTTCATCCGTTTTTGAGTGATCTATGAATGTATGTTCTTTGTTGTCCTCGGAGGTTTCTAGGGTTCCTGATTCTGCCTTGTTATTGATTGCTTCTTCAGGTGCAATGGCTTCCTCCACTCTGTCGGCTCCCGTCATGCAGAAAGGCATCCATGGTTGGAATCCATGTGCAAGGATTTCGAGCAATGCTCGCGTGAATTCCCATCGAACACTTAATTGCCCTCTTTCGATGAGCACCGTCAGAAAACCACTCTTTTTCCGAGCACATCCTGCTTCCATTAATCCACCACATGTCAGCGCCAGTCAGCGCTATTCGCTTGATACCAAAAAGTTTCCTGTTTCATGTGCCGGCAAGTTTCAACTCGATGATGTCATTGAATCTCAACAATTTGATACGGATATTCTGAATGGAATATTTGAGGTAGCCTTTGAGATGGAAAAAATTGAGAAGAATTCACCGGGGAGCAATATACTGAAAGGATATCTCATGGCTACTCTATTTTATGAACCATCGACTCGGACTAGACTTTCGTTTGAGTCTGCCATGAAAAGATTAGGTGGAGAAGTTTTGACTACGGAAAATGCACGAGAATTTTCTTCCGCCGCAAAAGGAGAAACTCTTGAAGGTGTGGTTTTACTCTAGCTGATAGTTTTGTTTTATTATGACTTGTGTAAGCAAGACTTATGAGCCGCAAGCATGATTACAGATACTATAAGGACAGTTGAAGGTTACTCAGATATAATTATTCTGAGACACTTTGAAGGTGGAGCTGCTAAGCGGGCAGCTTCTACAGCCACTATTCCTGTAATAAATGCTGGGGATGGTCCAGGTCAGCATCCAACACAGGTATGGAAGAGGATTTTTGTTTTGTTTCCTGTTTGTAATGATGCTAGAATATAAATTGGAAGCTATTACAGTGCATTTGCTCTCAAACAAAGGAGAATTTATTGTTGGCAGCCTTATATTTTATTGTTGAGAAGTTTGTTTTGCTTTACCATCTGAACAAAGGAGAATAAAAGATCTCATACCTTAATGACTCTGAGTCCAAACTTGTTTGGTCTCAGGAAGTTTTTGTCAAATTAGGATCACTATTATAATCAAAAGTTCATTACCTTGACAGAAAACATTTCGTTAAGGCTGTGATGAATTCTTGAAAGTGCCGCAGGGGCATAAAAGCAAATAAGATTATGATTTTAATTATGACCTCTTATCTTACATTTTTTGTATTACATATCTGGTCCACGACATATAATAGTCCTGCTGATTTTATTGAAGATGCTCGTAAAAATGACCTTATTTTGTAGTCACCATGGCGTTCATATCGATGTGATATGATGCACTCATTTTGTTTAAGAGCATACAGTCTAAATTTTTATCTTCCTTTTGCATTTTTAACTTCTGTGGTTGACTTTCTATAGTTTTTTACCCTATTTCTATTGGATGTACAATTCTAAGATTAAGCTTGACCCTTTTGTGTTTTCCTTTTTGGGTCTGATATAGTTTGTGCTGACAAACACTCAATTTAGGTACAGACAGACTTGTAACCATATGCAAAATTTCCATGCAGTTTGATGGAGTATCTCTCATATCAAACCACCTTAAGTTATTCTTTAATGATAGTACTTTAGAATTTTCTATAGTCTGTTTGCCATTCCTAGCTTTCAGCTTGTGATTTAGATTCCCTTTGTAATTCCAATCTTGTTTTTTTCTTCCCTTCCTATTGACCTGGGGTGGATGATATAGGAGTCAGGTGAATTGATCTGATCAGAAGCTAGAGTTATGATTTTGTATGTACTCTTAAGAGATGTTTGAGCTTAAAGGGAATAGTTTCTTTTATTTCAAGTGCTAATTAGTCAATAGGACATTCTGTGCCAAGAGACATGCCATTTTGATGTTTCACCGGACTATTTATACACTATAATTTTCAGGAAGTTAATGGATGTTCAGAAGGGTCAGCATGCAGCCAGATGGCTTACTCTCATGGTGGCACCCTGTCCAAGCCCGATGTTTCTGGCAATCTGGGTCTATATTGATACATATTATCCAGTTTATTTATTTCAAGTGGTGCTCAATTAAATGAAGTTAATTTACCTAGACCTACTTTTCAAGCTCCTCTTCATAGATAAATATGCTAGAATTGGTCGCTTGTGGTTGAACCTTTTAGTTCTAGTACTCCCTGGTCCGATTGATATTTTGCCCATAGGTTTTCATAGATAAATATGTTGGTTATGCAGTTATGTCAAAAGAGTTGTACAGTTTTCAAATGGAACCTGTACTTTCAGAATAAAAAATATACCATGCAACTTTTATCTGTCTGGGCACAAGGAAATGGAACGAAATCAGATATTAAATACAAATCTTCTCATAAATTGTGGGTATGAAAAACTGGTACTCCTTTCTGTTAAAGGTCACTGCTGTTCTGACATTTCCTTTTAGAAGCATCCATTTAATCTGTTCAGAACTTTCTTTGTAAAATCTTTAAGGCAATGTAGAGCTTGATTCATAATGCACTCTTGATGAGAAGATCGTGCATGCATCTAGTGTGTGTTTCAAATTATTGGTTTTTTAATAATCGAAGAATAAAATTTTGTTTTAAAATAACATTTAATTTTGCGATAACCATTTGATGATGTGACTGGTACACAAAATTCTCAATTTCATATATTTGCTCTTTCATGATTTTTTTTTATATCATGCCTCAATATATTTGACGTCATTCTAATTAGTTAGTTATACACAATCTTGTAGCATACGTTTGTTATTTATTTTATTTGTGTAATATGTGGGTTGTCTTGCACAATACTGTGTTTTACTAGTTGATCAAAAAACAAGGATGTGAATTTTTTTGGGCATTTGGGTTCCGCTGTGGCCAATTTTGGATTGGAAGGCTGATGTTTTAGATAGTCTGGATGAAGAAGATTTTAACTCTATGGTCAATAGGTCCCTATAATATGATTAGGAAATTTGTTTTTGCAGGCTTTATTGGATGTGTACACCATCAAAAGAGAAATAGGTAGACTAGATGGAATATCACTTGGTTTGGTCGGCGATCTTGCGAATGGAAGGACCGTTAGATCACTGGCATATTTGATAGCCAAGTATAAAAAAGTAAAGATCTACTTTGTTGCACCAGATGTTGTGAAGATGAAGGTATGATTCTCCTTATTGCCATTGCTTTTGTTTCTAAATGCTAAATAAATGTTTACAGGCACCATCGATTTTGCTCCCTCAGATAAATATACTTTGCTGTCATAATTTAGATTTATGATGTTTCAATGTAGGATGATATCAAAGACTACTTGACATCCATGGGTGTTGAATGGGAAGAAAGCTCAGATCTACTGGAAGTTGCTTCAAAGTGCGATGTTGTTTATCAAACTCGCATTCAGAAAGAAAGATTTGGTGAGAGGATAGACCTTTATGAAGCAGCTCGTGGTAAGTACATAGTGGACAAAAAGGTGTTAGATGTGCTTCCAAAGCATGCCGTTATCATGCATCCTCTCCCAAGACTCGATGAGGTACGTGAATTCATCCGAATCTATTTGTCAGTAGAATGAAAGAAGAATAGTCTTGACAACAAACATCAACTTACAAAGCTCACTCAACCTTTTGCTCTAAATGGAATTTTGATCAAAATCGTTCTTGATATGCACTGAAACTAAACTTATTAGTTTCTTTGTGACATTTTCTTTTTCTAAATGTTGCAACCGATCTTTATGTTTCATTCTGTACAAATTTCGCTAGCAAAATGACTCAAACTTGATTTCTCTCCGAAGGATTGTGATTCATGAAGTTAAATTCCTCTGCAGATAACTGTGGATGTTGATGGTGATCCTAGAGCTGCATATTTCAGACAAGCCAAGAATGGCCTCTACATTCGAATGGCTCTATTGAAGCTGCTGCTGCTTGGCTGGTGAATGTTGAGAAACACTTTTCCAAGGGAATTTGATGGAGTATTTTGACGTCTAATAATTGGTTGGTTGTTCTACTTACGAAAACATGTAACATGTTTCCACCCTACTTGTGCAACCATATATTTTAGAAGCCATAATGTCCTAATTATTTGGTGAATGTTACCACCATAATCGACAAAAACCCATAATTTGGATTCTTTTGTCATTAACAGTTCTTGTTAAATCAAGAGTTTTTAAAATTATTTTTAGTAAAATTTTCTTAGATCTTCTTTTTGCCTTTCTTTGTATTTTCTGTATTGCTTGATTAAGTCTGACTAAAACATCAATCATGTAAGTTATGGTCTTCCCATCTTACTGGCTGTTTGTGTTCATTGCTGATGGCAGAATAGTAAATAACAGTATTTCATAAAATGCTGTTTGTGTTCATTGTTGATGGCAGAATAGTAAATAACAGTATTTCATAAAAAAGATTACTAACTAATGTTATATAAATGAACGCCTAAATGCTAAATTTAAAGGTAAATATGAGGGAGGGTTATTTAAAGGTACCTCAATCCGAGTAGGAGCTCGCTTCAACCAATGAGAAGTCAGATCGGGTAATCAGACGGTCAGAAATACAAACAGATGCGTCCCACGGATCGCTTCCGCATCCGACGGTCAGCTTGAGCGCGAGCAGTCCATAAAAGAACCTTCGACCACGAGTCGCCCATCCACAGCCGAGAGGGAGAAAGAGATGTCGGGACGCGGGAAGGGAGGGAAGGGTTTGGGGAAGGGCGGGGCGAAGCGGCATCGGAAGGTGCTGCGGGACAACATCCAGGGGATCACGAAGCCGGCGATCCGGCGACTGGCCCGGCGGGGTGGGGTGAAGCGCATCTCGGGGCTCATCTACGAGGAGACCCGCGGCGTGCTCAAGATCTTCCTGGAGAACGTCATCCGCGACGCCGTCACCTACACGGAGCACGCCCGCCGCAAGACCGTCACCGCCATGGACGTCGTCTACGCCCTCAAGCGCCAGGGCCGCACCCTTTACGGCTTCGGCGGATAGGCGCCGGCCCTCCTCGCTCTGCCTAGTGGAAGAAAGAGATAGCGCGTTGGATTAGGGCTTGATTTCCTCTTCTTCCTCATTTCTGCTTTGGTTTGATGGAGATGTCGAAGGAAATGCTCCGCGCTTGTGGGTGATTGTAAACTTGTAGTCTCTCGTAGAATTGTCGATCACAGCTGTTGGTTTTCATCTCTTCTGTTTTATCTCCCCTTATTTAAACCTCGAAAGCGAACGAAATCGCTCGATTTGATTTTGATGTCGAGAAGGATCGAGAGACGGATTAAACTAAGATGCTATATGTGTGCTTTAAATTGGCTCAACTTTGCAACTTACACCTTGTCATTTAATAATCATAAGTAGGTTAGTGGACTAAAATATATTGAACTATTTAATAATTATAAAAAATAAGTTGTATTAAATTTTTAAGGTAAAATAGAATTAAAAGGGTAAAAATATCATAAAATCAAATATTTATTTTTTTAAAAAGACATTGAATATAATGTGACTTTCTTTTCAAATGTTAAAAAAAAATTGTTAATGATTCATAATATTAATAGTTTATTATGATCTTGAATTATATTAGATGAATGTAAAAATAATATTTTTGGAGATATAAATGAGAAGATTTATCTAAAAGATTTACAGAGAAAAGAAAAGAAAAGAAGATAGGTTGAGCTTGGAAACTTCAAAAAAATTTTATGACATTTAAGTAAACTTATAAATAATAATATATACAATTTTATAATATTATTATTTAATATAAATGATAGTAAATTTATTATATTAAAATTAATATATTTCTTATCAATATTTTAAAAATAGTGGATATGAATAAGATAACTTATATTATTAGCATTGAGATATTTAGAAATATATCTCAATGATTATTAAGACAGTTTTATAAAAATTATATTGATCAAGTTTTAGATAGAATTAGTATATAATTTTATTTTACTAATAATATACTATTACTAAAGGTGAAAATTTTAATCAAAACCAACTTAAGAATAATTTAGAAAGGAATCAAATGAATTATACTTATACTTGTTATGCATGTATAGTTAAAAGCTTTTTATGCATTTATATTGCATACTTCCTTAAGTGACATTAAACTCCTTTCTCTTTATTTTATTATTAGCTCTTAAATAGTGTCATTGTCTTTTCCTTGATAGTTTAGAAGACCTCATTATTGTTGTGAAGAATATGATTTTCTCTTATTTTAAATTAAAGAATCTTTATCAAATTTACTATTGGGCATAATATTTATTAGGATCAATTATAAATATAAGTAAAATCCATAACACATTTTGCATATGTTTATTATACTAAAGTTGTAAGCATGCATTTTGTTAATATAATCTTAACCTATTATAAAATAATATAAGTATATAATAAATATATGGAGGTTGAAGTGAAGTCTGTGCATGTATTCCCTCCAAACAAAGGACGCATACTAATTTCTATGCGTATGTCCCGCACCCAAGGCATCATATCTATGCGGCGACTTTTCTCTTCCCCTTCTCTCACTACATCTGAGATTGGAGAGAGCCGTCCCCCTTCCCCGTCCTTCCGCCTCCGATCCCGATCCCGATCCCTCCCCCAAGAAATTTGCAATCCCTAAAGAGATCTGAAACCCTAATCAATCCAAGAAGGGTTTGCTTGTCCGATCGATCGCCATGGCGTGCCTCGCGCTCTCCTTGCAGCCGGCCAATGGCCCCGACATCCTCCTCCAGACTCGCGAGTGGTTCCCTCCCGCCCGCGCCCTCGCCGCCCTCTCCGCCTTCCGCCACACCCGCCTCTCCCTCTCCCCCGCCGCCGCCGGCCCCGCCCGCGGCCTCCCCTCTTCTTCCTCCGCCGTCCCCGCCTCGTCCCCTTCCCCTTCCTCCGACGATCTTGATTCCTCCCTCGGAGACGATCCCCTTGCTGCCTCCGGTGGCCAGCTCGTCGTCGGCGTCGAGAGCAAGTATCGCGTTGTCTATCGACTAGTCAACTCGGTTTATGTCCTCGGCGTCACCACCGCCGACCACCACTCCAACCTTTTCGAGTGCATTAACACCGTCAACCAGGCCGTCTCTGTCGTCGTCGCCGCCTGCCGTGGCGTCGACGTCACCCCGGAGAAGCTCCACCGGAAGTACCCTGAGGTGTACATGGCCCTTGATATCGTCCTCCGCGGCGTCGGCAGCGTCCGCCTCGCCTACATCCTCTCTTCCATCCACGGCGACAACATCGCCAAGATGGTGCACACCGCCATTGACGCGGAGAACCGCGTCCGCGGCGCCGACTCCTGGGCCGGTGGCGCCGAGGCCCTCGCTACCGAGCGCCGCGCCAACCTCGAGGCCTTCTCCTCCGCCTTTTTCGAGCTCCCCACCGAGACCCTCGCCGCCGGGGACGAGGTCGCCGTCTCCATCGCCCCCGCCACCACCTCCCTCACCGAGGACCAGCAGCAGAAGGACCAGACCGAGGAGGCCGCCCCGGAGGAAAAGGATCCCTTCGCCGCCAGCGAGCGCATCAACAAGCCCGACGAAGCCCTCGTCGGAGGGTTCAAGAAGAGCAAAGATCAGACCGCCAGCACGGCGGATCCGACGCTGGCCCTTGCCGGGCTCGAGGTCACGACTCTCCCTCCGGCCGAAGCCACGAAGCCCACTTTCATCGGGGTGGAAGGGTTCGAAGGGGACTACGGTGGAATCGAGTTTGGCAACGAGGAGGCGTCCCTCTCGGAAGCATTTGAAGGCATTGAAGGGAACACTCCATTCGGAGGTGGGCTCGATGCATCGGAATTCATAACGACCACGAAGAAGACTACCCAGGCCCAGGGTCTTACCGGTCTCGAGCTCCTTGCCACTGGCCCGAGCCCTGCGGCTGCTACTGCCGCTGCGGCAGCGGGAGCTGGCACACCTCTGGAGAATCTCCTGGTAACAAAGACAAAGGAGATGACGGGTCCTGAGATGTTCATTTCGGAGGAGATCAATGCTGAGTTCAGGGAGTCTCTTCTTGCTCGTGTGGGCTTGAAAGGCACCATCTTCTTGAGAACGCTGCCACCGAAGAAGGCTGCTGGGAAAGAGACGGAGTTCTCCTTTCGACTGGAAGGCACCTCAAGCATTAAGAGGGCGGTACTGCAAAGTTCTCGTGTTAGCAGCCTTCAGAACGGACTGTTTCACGTTAGGACTCCATCTATGGAAGATCCCATACCACTCATTCTTTATAGCTTGCAGCCTCGTTTGACTCCACTGCCACTGAGGCTTCGACTCGTGAAGCGCCACACCGGGAAGCTTCTCAGAGCAATGATACAGTATGTCTCCAACCCGTCATTGCCCATGCCATTGACCAATGTGACCTTTATTCTGAAGCTTCCAGTTGAGCCAACTTTGCTTGAGGTTTCACCAAAGGCGATTCGTGGAGAGAAGGAGATTAGGTGGCATATCTCTGATGTTCCTCTCAAGGGTCCTCCAGGTCGGCTGAGGGCAAAAATGCCAGTTGATCAGGATTCTGCAGACGGTGAACTTGATGTCAATGGGATGGTGAATTTCTCTTCTCAAGGGTCTATGACGCTGTCTGGTGTATGTCTTAGGCCAGTTTCGGATGGCATTGCACACTTCAATGAGGTTAGCCATATTTATGCTAGTGGGACTTATTTGTGCACATGACCAGCAACCATGGTTCACATTGTGAAGGCTTGCGGTCAGTTCTTTCACAATGATTTATCAAGTTGCTAGAGAGTGACAAAATTTCATGTGTAATAAATTTGGCTTTGGTATAGCTGGTTCAACTACTTCTGTGTTCTTCGGCATGTATTCTTTTGGCTTTCTGGATGTTATTTGAGTTGAAATGAGGTAGTGCTTTATGTAATAGCTTAAATATTGAACAGTGTATGGGTGTCATTGTGTTTGATTGTTCTTTTAAAATTTTCTCTGTCCTGACTTTGATACTTTAAACATGAATTGCGTGAAACTAGTGGGGGTTACTGAACTGCATTGGTGATAGTTGTCTTTCTTTATCTGCATGTTATGTTCATGGTCTTATATCTAAGTGCACATGATCTATCAAATTTGAAGGATACAATGATACTGTTTTTTACTATTGTTCACCTCATCATCAACTTTATGTATGATGAAATTTCCTGCTGCCTGGTGGTTTTATCTTCTGGCATATGTTCTCTGAATATAAGTTTGTATTATTTTCATTAACATACTGTTTTCAATTAGAAGTAGTTTCTGTCTTGTTTGGGTTAGATCAATTGGGAAATTGGATGAAGTTTCTCCAATCCTAGTCATGAAACATGAAAAAATTGAAGATTCTGATGTCTGTGAAAAAGTTGAAGATTCATGTTAGGTACGCCTGGGACTAAGTTTGTAACCAAAATCCAAATCAGTTTTTGTATGTATTGAAGTTGGGCCTAGACAGAATCTGTTCTTGATGCTGAATTTGTTTCAGACAATTTCTTTTTGCTGGAATCAAGTATTTGAAAGGTTATTTTAAATTGCACTATTCTGTAATTGGGTGGATTGCTTGTTTCATGGCATGCAAGTAACAGTTCTCATTCCAATCTGAAGTTAAATATTTCTCTGTTCTCCTTGGCTAGTTTTACTTGTTTCCCTAAGGTCGTCTGATGATATTCTGTTCTCGATCATTTATAAAAAGGTCAGTATTATTTTTTACTAATACAAATGAATCATCTAGATGGCCATATGCAAGTAGGGTTCATGTATTTGTCATTTTCTCGTGGCATGAATTCCTCGACATTCTGACCACATATATGTCATTGAAAATTTAATCACAGCAACGGAACGAAAACTTTGCAGATAGAACAATGATTACTGTGTTTGCCCTCAACTTTCTCTGTAAATCTGTCAAATCTTTTATCAGTTAATACAAAAATATTTTTCGGTTCTTTGGTTCTTACGTTTTTCTTGATGTGGTATATTTGTTAGCATGCCTAAATGCTGTTATGCAGTCCATTCATGTATAGTCCAACGATTTTTATGTAGAAACAGAAATTTATGCAGTCCTGGTTGAGTCAAGCATGAGCTGAATCAGTTATGTATTTCCTTCTGGTACTTCCTAATGAATTTTCATGGTTAGATAGAGCATCTGTTTAAGGGCCTTTGTAGGTATTCTTTCGAAACTGTAACATTGCTACAGTTCTTATTCTACAAATAGTTTTGTCAGGGAGAACAGTTGAATCATTAGAAATCAAGTTTTCCGAGTTCTAAATGTTGCTTTTGATTGGATTTTACGATGTTACTAATTTTGGAAGTTGTGCCATAAGCTTTGCCCTAGATTGAGTAGTATTTGACTCTAGATTGAGTAGTTGAGGACTTTGGTTGCATTAAAATCCATGGTTTAACTTTACAAGCTAAGATAATTTGGAGAAGGCATGTGACAGCATGCCATATGAGCAAAGCTGGATCAGAGGGTATGGTCAAGGTTACAGTATTTCTCACCAGAGTTGAGTGAAGCACAAAAGACTGTCAAAACGCAAGAGGGACGGCGCCACAGTGCCATGATCATGTTATCTTGGATGACTGGACAGAGGGAAGGGGGTGAGTGAGTATCGGTAAGAAAAGATAAAAAACCTTTTTCATTCAGAGTGAGAAATAGGAGAAGATGAAGAAATGGAACTCCAGTGTCTCCAAAATATGGGACTAGTTTTTGGGTAAACAATGTTTAAGCTCAAACAAATGCACAGAATTAAATATTTCCAAGCAAGAAAGGATTTATTGAACCATTTTATATGATGAACATAATTTCTTGTATTGTTGAAACAGCTTTATTTGTTATCTTTTCTACTCTCATTTCTTTGTAATCCATGTATCATATTTTGTCACTTCTTTGAATCCTCTATTCTTTTCCCCTATTAATTACTTTCTGAGCCCTTCTCAACTTAGACTTATTTTCATGGTAATTAAGCCAATGGCACAACAATTTTTTTTTGCACACATATATTTCTTTTTTATCTATGTCAAAAATAAAAATTGATAAAAGTAAAACACAAATGTTCCTTTGCTGGGTTAGACCAGTTAGATATCTAACTATCTATTTGATCATTTCTGACTTGTATTTACAACTATTGGTTTTAACATAGTTGTTTTCTACCAAATTGGTACTGGAACCTGTGGTTTCCATTATTATGACTGATGTGAACCTTGTTCATATGTTGGATATGCATCAAAACTTCCCAACCTATCCTTCTCAATTATGACACAACCTCTGTTCCACTTTTTTTTTTTTTACTCCAGAAAACAAGAAAAGTTCATAGATTTGTTTGCATTGGACAGCCTTATTGGTAAAATACTTTTCATACTATATTGGATTCAATTGTATTAGGTAATTATAAATTGTTGATGGAAGCGATAATAGCAAATGTAACAAGGATAGAAGTTGACAAGGTGAACCAGATTAGGGATTCCAAATTTATGTGAAAGAAACTTTGTCTTAAAAGGAGACCGAAAAGGCAGATCACAAGATTGGACCTTTGCTGGTTGATAATTTACTTGATGTACAGCTAGAACATATGCATCTGATCGCCTAATTTAAGTTTTTGTGATAGGCTGGTGATCTTTTCTATAGGGCATAAACAGAACGTGAAAGAGAGCATTATGATTAAATGGAACCCATCATCAGATCATGATGGTCCAAGTGTTAGTTATGGAATTAGATTCATTAAGATCCCAAGGGTTCATTGACGTACCAGAAGCAAAGTCACAAATGTCTATATTTAAGGAAAGTTCATGTGAAGCAAAGTCTAACTGTGTGCATTTCTTTGGTATTTTTCGATCATATCTCATAATATATATTTAGTGTTTAGAGCCCTTTCTATAGTCATATCTATTATTTTAAGTCAGATTTTAGGTGGGCTAATTACATATTACTCCCTTGTAGTTAGATCTCTTTAATATTCTAGTCCCTAGGCTTAAAAATTTACATTAGAATCCCTATAATTATAAAAGTGAAACATCTAGCCCCATTTACCATAAAGTTAGTGGTTTTACCGACGGAAGCACAAAAACGATAAACAAAAATGTAATTTTAACATCCCAGTTACGTTTTCGATGGTGGTGGATGACGATGTCGTTGGGGGTCGCGGGTGGCTATTGTGGATGAGGAGGAAGAGTAATGGCGAGAGGTAAAGCGACAACGTAGATGTCGACACTTTGCATCTATGTCGGCGTTGCTCGGCAATTGTGTCGGTGCCGACGCAGATGCAGAGCGGCTAAAGGGCCAGTTGGCATCTGCATCGGTATTGATGCGAAGCGTCGACATCTGCATCGTCGCCTCACCTGTCGTCGTCGCTCTCTCTCCTCACCCACAACAGCCACCTGTGATCCCCAGCAGTGTTGTCGTCCGTCAGCACCGAAAACATAATTGGGTCGTTGAAATTATCTTTTTATCCATCGTTCATGCTTTCGTTGATAAAATCGATAACGTTATGGTAAATGGAGCTAGATGGTTCACTTTCATAATTATAAGGATTCTAATGTAAATTTTTTAAGTCTAGGGACCTGGATACTAAAGAGATCTAATTACAAGAGGTAATATGTAATTAGCCCAATTTTAGGCACTTGTTTATGTGAAGTTTGTTTTTACAAATAATCTCATGTGGTAACAAACTTTCTAAAACAAGGACAGTTCAAGAATGTATTTTGTCCTAGGTTGATATGGATTTCGACATTGGTATTTTTGTATAATACATTGTGTGAGGGCCTTCTGGATCGAGCTATATAATTTGTGGATAATTGATAATTTTCTTTGGCTTGCTAGCCTAGCTTTTTCTGCTGTTTCTTTACTCTCCTTCCTGTCTTGATCAAATTTCTGTGGCATGAGAAAAACAAACAAATAATTTTCATCTGATTCCTTTTCTTTTGCCTAAATCACTCGCTCATTCCATTTCTTTTGGAGTTTTTTTAAATCATACCTGCATCATAATATTATCTGTTTTCGCATCATTTCTGCTCCTAAATCTTATGAGCAGAAATAAATATTTCCTTTGCTAGTTTATATCAGATCTGACTCTATGCTTATCAGATCAGATCTAAATCCTCTGTTACTGATTTATGACATAAGCTGTGCTCCGCTGCGCCATTGCCTGGATTTGAAAACGTGGTGCTTTAGAGTAGGTTGGCAATCTTCAAGGTGATAATTTGATGCCTCTTTGGTTGGCTGAGCTCTTGAGAAATTGGCAGTTAACCATCCTTTGGATATCTATCTGCTTCAGTTGGGCCGGTATGTATCAACTGGTAAATGGTCTGGCCATGTGCTGATATTAAAATGTACAGCTCTTTTAGATTTTGTATTATATTATTAATGGATTGTTTAAGCTGATATGTTCTCTAATATATGTGTTATACCAGTTTGACACTTAGGGTGGATATATGTTAATTTCCTAGGTTGGTGTATGCCGGATGAAATATATAGCTCTACACTTGTACAGTTTCATTCATTTTGATTTTTTGTTGTTTTGTTTTGTTACCGAATGTTCTAAGTCGATATTTGGTCCCGTATGCCAATGCCATACCTGCAGTCATTTACCAAAGCTGGTACTTATACCTGTCTGCATTTAACTGATGAAGAAACAGATGGGAAGACAAACATTAGTTCATGAGCCTTGTTGATGTAGTTGGAATGATCTTGTTGATGATGCTTCATCTTTTGTTTTCTCATATTCTGGTCTGATCTTGGTCCTTGTTAGAAACTAACCTGTTTAAAGTTAAGTCTTTGTAGTTCAGTTGGCTGAAGACAATGGTGTTCAGATTGTTGATTAATGAATGAAATATATATTGTATAGACTCATGGATGCTATTGGTTTCTCAAAGTAATCTGATGATGGTGGATCATAACATGGTTTTCTTCATAGAAGTGATTGCCCAAATTAGCTGTTTTCAAGCATGAAATAATTTTGTGCCCTGTGTGCCAGGATAGGTCACCATTAAAGATTCTTACTCTCCTTATGCATTTGTAGCATCAAATGCATTTTAATTCTGCTTGGAACAAAGCATGTTATCTGAAATAGTTTAATCTTCTGGGACAAAATTTTCATAGAGTTTGCCTTTGGTGCTTACTTATTTGTTGGTAATGTTGGATGATTTTGTATTCCTGTAACTCTAGCAGTTGAGCTCTCAGTCATGCCTTTAATACCAGCCTGCTTTAGTTGGATAGATATATGCGGACCTAAGCCCATGCAAGAAACATGCATGCGTTGCCATGTACGTAAGCTGGACCCCTCCTAACTCATCCAGAGAAACCCTAATATGGCAAAACCCATGGCAGCGGCAGCTCCACCACCGACAGCCAGGCCGTCAGCGGCCGAGGATTCACCTGCGGGGCCATCGGCGGCGTCGGACGGAGCTCCAGCCGGTGAGCCATCGGCGGCCATTGCCTCTGCCGGAGATGTCGCAGGAGCTCCTGAAGTCGGTGAGTCCTCTGACGGGGACTTTGGGTTGGAAGCCGGGGACGCTGCAGCCTCCGATGGGGCCAGTGATGGCGCTGCTGACTTCGACGTCGCAGGAGACGCTTTGGGCGCTGCCCCGTCGCTGAGGCCGGGTGGAACGATGACGCTGCTGATCTCGACGACCGAAATGTTGTAGGGCTGCGTCGCCAAGACCGTCACGAAGTTGGCGTCGAGCGACGACCCCGGCACGGCGGAGCCGAACGAGACCTGCCCGTTATCCATGTCGGTCACGTTGAGGAAGCCGCTCCGGCCGGAGGCGACGCCGCTGGACTGGAAGAGGGTGGTGAGGATGGCGCTGCGGTTGCGGAGCTTGTGGAGCTTGTCGCCGTCGTAGTAGTCGAGGACGACATGCAGGGAGAGGATCTTCTTGAGGACGTCGGTGGGCTGGCCGGAGGCCGAGGAGATGGCGCCGTTGTTGACGGCAAGGACGGTGATGGTCTTGCGGCTGTTGATGTCGGAGGCTAGCTGAGTTCGAGTGAGGAGGTCGCTGAAGGTGGAGAAGTCGGGGAACTTAGCGAGGATGGTGGTGATGTTGTGGGAATCTGCCAAGGGGAAGAGAAGGAAGGGGAGGAAGAGGAGGAGGGTGGGATGTCTAGCCATGGTTTCGAGGTCTTCTATAAGCCGAAGAACACGTTGGAGGAGGATGATAGAAGGGTGATATATATACACAGGTCTGCAAGGTCAACATTTGGGTGGCAGAAAAAGTAGAGAGCGGAAAGCGCTGTGGTTGACCTCTCCAAATCGTCTCTATATAAGCAGCGGTTTGACCTTTTCCTTGGGATAAAACAATCCGTTGACTCACGATTGACCTTTTTTTTCGCCTTTTGCAAATAATACAACCGAAATTTGAACTATAAAATTATTTTTTATTGATATTTACTTTTTTGGTAACTAAAGTATTTTTAGTTGGAAGATCACTTAATTCCTCGAACGGGTAGAACTCAAAACCCACGTACCCACTGATAACGGCTTTTGGGACCCACCGTTGGAGCCATCCTGATCCAATCATAGTACAGGTACGTGTTTGGCTGCACTCAGAAACTGACTAACGTACGATTAAGTACAGTGATGTAATTTTACGTAGAAGTCCTTGACATCTGGTTATTTGTAAGTAACCCTATCATCAGCCTTTTCCTTGGCATAAGCTACTGTTTATGATATGATGAGATACTTATCCAAAATTAGTGGCCAAACACAATTGTTGTAATTCATGGGGGATTAATATGGAGTAATAGATTTGTATTAAATTTTTATTGTCAAGCAGTTAAATTTATTTTTTATGGATGTTTTTAATGAGGACTAATATGAGAATATGTTAAATATATTAGTCCTTTTCTGAAAAATATGTGTACTTACTGCACTTCGTCCCTTTGTCTGCGCTCGCGACGAGCAGAAGGGGTAAAAAGATTCGACTTGGCGGTCGGCAGTAGCTCGACCTTTTGGTTTTCTTCGAGCTCTACGTGATTCGCCGAGGAGTGCAGGACGATGGACTCGCTTCTTCTCCGGCCCTTTTCCTTCTTTCCTTGCCGCTCCTCACGTTGTTCTCGACGAGGTACGCGCACAAAATCGACGGAGACCCTCGGAAAGATTGGTTCTTTTGCCTGCAGGAAAGCATGGTCTTGATTCGAGACGGGAATGTCTGGTAGATTCAGAATCCGATGTTAGAATTATTTGGGTCAAAAACAGTGGGCGATCGCTTGTGTTAGCTAGTAGTGTGGGTGGGCCTTTTTTTGGGTTAGTGCTCACAGGTGCTTGCTGTTCTGTACGACCTAATTTACAGATTTCCAGTGGGTGAGCTCTGACTAATTTGTTTCCGATTAGTCTCGCATCCATGAAGAAGAGGCAATGCTTATTCTCCTCACCGTCTCTGTAAAAGGATACTAGGAGTAAGGCGTTCATACTTGTCTTTGGTGTAGCTTATCGAGGTTTCGGACACGGAGACGAGAATCTAATCGTTCTAGTGTTATATGATTCTTTTCTTCGTTCTTTGTTATGATTTACCTTTGATTATTTATGAGTCCGTGAGTGGCTTCAAAAAGGACATATTTTCACCCGTTTTTCAATGGCTCCTTCAATAGAGGAACATTGGATGAACAGTTGCTTTGAAAAGAAACCAGGACGCGTTTTCTACCTAAGCTTTAAAGACTACAAATTTGATTTGGATGATGAGATTCTCATTAGGGCGATTTTTGCTGTTTGCTCGTCAGAAGAAACATGCAGAATAACGTAAGCATCTTGAATCAAGATAACATATTCAGGACATAAGGGGGACATTCTATGAGTAATTCTTGCTAGTGTATATGCTAATTTTTGGTATGATTGCCAATGATCCCTTTCTTTTATCGTATGAAATGAGATGATCTGCTTTAGTTTGTTCCCGTTTGATGCAGTATTACAGAAATTGTGGCAACGATGTAGTATCTCTCATTTTGTTTGGTTTGGTATGATGCTCTTGTATAAGGAAGTATTTACCAAGGAGAATATGGCAATGAGATCAGGTTAGACTAGTTAATTCAGTGAAGGAGTTTAGAAAGAGATGTCATTTTCTCAATTTTAATGAGAGATGCATAGTTGGCCTGAGATGACTTGCTCATTGAATGGTGCTAACATTCAGATCTTTAATGACTTCAATCTGAGTTGGAAGTTTCATCCTGAGTCAGAGAACCTTGAATTCTGGGTCATGCTAGTTTCTTAAAAAGTATTAGGAGTATTGGAATATGTTAAGGAATGCATAATTCTTGATCAGGCTACATTCCAAAGCGCATAGATTGATGAATAGTTTAGCTCTATGTGCTTAAGAGCAGTTGGTTTATCAGATATGACAATGTGTCAGCTCTAATTAGGTGTGCAACATTTATCAATGCATCCGGTCATAGGTGTCTGGTTAAATATAGGAAAATATTGAGAGACAAATGACTAAATGGGCTAATCAAAGGAGTAGTATTGATATGACTTTCCTAAGGCTGGCTAAGTAAGTGTTTTAATTATTTCTTAAGAAGAGTTGAGAAAGATGGTCTTATATGTTGTTTAAATTCATGGATAATTAAACCAGTGGCAATAAGAAAACAGAGAATTATTTTTTCCAGATATCATTGAGGAGGTCAGTGACATCTGGCATGGGTTCCGGACTCTGTTAAATCATGTCAATTTCATTTTGCAAAATTAATTTGTTAACAGGACTGAAGTATAAATCAAATTACTCAGGGTGTCTGGTTCCCTAGTCATTTGATATTGACAGTTAATATTCAAGGTTGATATGTTTGCTACGTGGTTACTAACTCCCATGCCACAAATTATGCAAAGTATTCTTTGTACTGTAAACATCTTAGTTGATCATGCACAATCCAAATGAGATATCTTGACAATTAATTACTTCCTATAACTGCATTCCTTATTTTTGTCTGTTCTCATGCTTCTTCTTGCCCTACTTAAATTTTGGTCGCTTCATTTGCAAACGTGGGTATAGTCTGGATTCCAGCTGAGCTGCAGTATTATGGTGTTTAACTGTCGAAAGGATGAAACAAAAGAGTTGCACGGATAGATGTCTCGCAGGGGTATGGCTGCCTGCGTTGACCTGTCTAAGTTCCTTCATTGGCAGGAGTCTTCTTATGCACTAGGCCCTTTCGTTTAGTTGTATGTCTTTGTGTAGGTCTGCTGGATCCTTCTGTGGAGACTGAATATTGGTTCTGATACTGCTAGGTCAATACTTCACTTTCTTATATAGGTCTGACACACATTCCTCATCCTGACAGGTTGTTATATGCCAAGCCAGTACTTAATCAGAAAAACATCCAACATCACAGTGGGATGCAGTGTTGAAGATCTTAAGTGGGGTCCTGTCAACCATATCTTTGGACACGCTGACAGAAAGTTGGTGCACAGGAGAACTAATGAATTAAGTCATCTTAATGCTGCATCAAGACACCCTTCAGGATCCAAGTCTGAAGCAAGTAGGTGGAAATCAGCATTGACTTCATTAAATGCCTTCTACAGATTTTCACGGCCCCACACAGTCATAGGAACAGTTAAGTCACAATCTTTGAAGTGAATTACTGGCCTATTGCTACATATTATCTGCAAGTATCCTGCTTCTAGTTTATCAATTGGCATCCTGTTCTTTTCATGAGCGCTGCTACACATAATAAGAGACTATTGTCTTTGACAGATAACGAGCATAATCTCAGTTTCTTTACTGGCTGTTGAGAGTTTAACTGATATTTCTCCTTCATTTCTAACTGGATTGTTGGAGGTAATAGCATGAACAAAATTTTCAATTAGAAACTGTGCTTTGCCTTTTTTTTGTACTGTATCATTTTGCTGTCTCACTCTATGCTTCTCTTGCAGGCAGTTATTGCTGCACTTTTCATGAATATTTACATTGTTGGACTAAATCAAGTATATGATATAGAAATAGACAAGGTAACCATTTGGAAATAGTTATCTTGGATTCTTATCCTTATATCTGGAGTTCAATAACACAACAAGGTCACTCTAAGTCTTATCTGTCAATTCTAGTATCTTCATTCTTTATATTGTCAAACATATACCACACTATTGCACTTTTTGTTCAACATGTTCCTCCGAGGAATTCACAATAAATTTGGTATGTTTCTTTTAGGTTAATAAGCCGAATCTCCCTCTAGCATCTGGGGAATATTCACTGAGAACTGGAGTTGCAGTTATATTAATTTCTGCTGCCATGGTAATTAGATACTTTAGTTTCAAATGTGTTTTAAAGAACTACTTTCTGTAGCTTTTGTCGTTTTTCTAATCTGTGGTAAACAAAGTAGTCCTAGTAAGGGATCTCCATAGCTTCACAAAAGTTCCATTATGGCATTTGCATTTTCTTTCTTGATCTACTCATGTATTATTTTCTACATTGAACCAAATTTGATGAAATTTTTTCGGAAGTAATGAAATGTGGTGATGGATTGATTTAATTAATTTTTCTAACAGGGAAGACAATTTTACTACAAAATATGAGACTGCTTCTCACTGACATACTTAAATTGGAAAATAACATATTTATTGTAGCCAAGCTGTCAAAGAAAGATTCTAATCTTTACTCTCTTGTTTCAGAGCTTTGGTGTTGCATGGGTTGTTGGCTCTCTGCCGTTATTTTGGGCTCTTTTCATCAGCTTTATCCTTGGAACTGCATATTCAGTCAATGTAAGTTTGATTTCTTTTACAAACTTGCTTCTCTCAGGACATAATTTGAATGATTCCTTGAGAATATGGTGTCTATGTGGATGCTTAGTGCATTTCTTGCATGTTTATCATTTAACTGAAATTTGTGGGTTTGTTTGCTTTTGGTGAGTGTGGGAAAAAGTAAATGCAATATTGAAGTATGAGCAGATCCTGTTCTTATGGCCAAATAAATACAGCATAGCAGCGACAAAAAATCAAGATACTTTAAGCTTGGTTCTTCATGTATGTCTAAGAAAATGTGAAAGCACCCTTGTCTGCAGCCAACCTCAATTATTGCATCCAAAACTTCTTCATAATAGGAAAATAACCACACTAGGAATTTTAGATGATTTGATATCATATTGGCAGGCCAATTTGAGCAACTTTAGGTCAGTCCTAGGGCCCCAGCTTCTTGACCTTATAACTTAAAACTGCTTCACATCATTTTTAAATCAAGAAGTTGCCTTGCATCTAATTTTTCTTCTAAGATCAAATGTATTTAACTTTGACACTTGAAACCAATTTTTCAACCTGTAACTCAAATTACTAGTTTGATGGATTCTTGATATACAACTTTTGCATTTGTGTACATGCTGTAATTTAGGAGATTGCTGGAGACAAGCATGTGAAACAGAAGCAACATCGTGCAATCAAAAGATGGGAACTTTACATTTGGCTTATAAATTGCTTAGTTTAGTTTTAAGTTTTCACTGCTATTCTGGAAGATAATTTATCATCTGTCATTCAAATTTTATGTTTGCTTCATTTTTTTTAAGACTCAATTCTCAGGTACTCTCTAGAAATGTCTTCTGAAGAAAGTTTACTTTAACCGAGCTTTGAGTTCACATATGATCATTTTGTCTCATCAGTCATAAGTTAAAGCCTTTTAGAGGCTTCATGTGATGTCAGGAGTTGCTAAGTTGATGTTTTGATTTAATTACTTGCTTTTGCGTTGATATTCATATCACATGCATTATTTATCATCTTTGTTCTCACTTCTATCTCTTCTCTATGTTTTTCCTAAATCCTAACCTTTGTTGCTTCTGGTGGCTGAACTACATTAGAAGCCAAATGTTAAATTAATATGTATGGAACATATTTCATATCTACCTTGAATTGGTCCTGTAAACCTATTTGGCGGCACACATTAATATCTTTAATGTGGTGGCATCATAAATTTGATGGATGAACTCTTGATGAAAGTTATATGTGTGAGTACGTAATACTAAATCAAATGGTTGTTTTGACACTTTTGACTTCCCAAAAAACAAGCATGTTTGTGTCAAAATCTTTAATTTGCTATCTTGCTTTCAACATGCTGTACTTTACACCATGGGTCAGGGGGAGCTTACTACATTTTAACAAAGATTTCACGGTAGATGTAATAGGCCCATTCATTCTTATATCTTACATACTTTACTTTTGTTATTGTTCAACTTACGAAAGCCCAGTGCACATGTAGAGTTTTATGCTTAAGCAGATGCACATTCATGACCGAGGGCATTTTTCTACAGAAACAACATTTTTAATTGATTTTTTTAATTTGTTTATTTAAGCTAAAGAAATATGTATGGCATGACAATGAACTTTGGATATGCAAGACACAAAAATGATGACGTCTCTTAGCATAATTTTTTTGGCATCGTGATGACCTTAATTCTGATTGTTACAGCTGCCATTTTTAAGATGGAAGAGATTTGCAGTTGTTGCAGCAGTCTGCATTTTGGCAGTGCGTGCTGTGGTTGTTCAACTTGCCTTTTTCTTGCACATGCAGGTAGGACATTTATATTTTCCAGGTACTGGCATGAATATAGCATGCACATTAATTTTTTATTGTTACTATTGTCTTTTCATAAGCAGAATGCTTGATTTCAATTTCATCTCACTGATGTATAATATATCATTAATGTCCCAGACATTTGTCTTCCGAAGATCAGTCAGCTTTTCGAGGCCTTTGATATTTGCAACTGCATTCATGAGCTTCTTCTCTGTTGTTATTGCATTGTTCAAGGTAATTTCTTTTTATTCTTCCATGTAAAACATTAGGCTGGATATCCCTGAATAGTTTAAAGATGAAAAACCCGACAGACGATAATCTTGGAAAGAATCAACTGGGTTAGTTAGAAATAAATACATTAGAATTGCAATTTTTTTAGTTGGGTTTTGGCATTTGACATATTTGTATTAAAGTTGATTCATTTGCGATAACCTGGTCTCTTTCATGATTCATTACATGGGCTTGAATTTGTTCAACTTTTATATAGCGTATTGATGCCCACAAGTCCTGATGGCATCTGCTATAGGCCTTTCCCAGAGGGTAGCAGGTACATGACATGTTGATGAGGCAACGGTGGCTCCATACTGCTGAACATTTACTATTGAAGAAAGTTGATTAGATCTTAGATATGAAGCTTAATAGAAAATTCATGGGGTAAAGGGAAAAAGGAACATCTGTTGTCCATCTTTATCATATACTCTCCAAATAAATGTGTTGATGCAGCATGCCATAACATTGGGGTGTATAAATTTTTGCTAAAAATATACTGTACCTTTGATTTCTTCTTGATCATTATCTGCTTTGTTACTTGTTAATATTAGCTAAAAAAATTCATGATGTTACTCTCTATAATACCATAAACATGGTTCATTTCTGGAATGCAATATTGATCTTATGCAGGATATACCTGATATTGAAGGAGATCGTATCTATGGCATTCGATCTTTCAGTGTTCGGCTGGGTCAGAAACGGGTATCCTAACAAAGAATATTAATCGTTCGTTTAATTTTAGATAATTTTTGTTCATTATCCTGATTATTTCGTCTTTTTGCAGGTGTTTTGGATTTGTGTGTACCTCCTTGAGATGGCTTATAGTGTCGCTATGGTGATTGGAGCCACTTCATCCTGCATATGGAGCAAGTTTGTAACTGTAAGTGCCCAATTTGGAATTAGTATGCAGTTAGTCTATTGTGTTATATGCCACAATTGATTTCTTTGCTTGCTTTTGACGTTATGGCTTCTTTTCCGCCTTGTGGTCATTCATTAACCCAAAATTTTCTTTTGTTTCACAATCAAATTTCAGTTGTTAAAAGGGCAATTGATGATAATTCATGAATGCAGTCACCATGGGAAGCATGTTGTAGCCTTGTAGGTATCATTGAACAGATTGATGTTTACACCAGTCATACCAAACAAGTTACATAAATGCACAATAGCTTGCCTTGCATCAATTTTTTCTGCAATCACTAATTAAAAAGAGCCCATTATTCCTCAAGATAATTAGAAATCTGATTCTTAATTGCTGTTATTCAATCATGAAATTGTTGTAATAATGTTTCGGAAGGTTTCTGATATTCTTGTCAACATTCAAACCTATACCCCACCCAAAGTTATAATTAGGTTCTATAATTATAACTTTGCGTAGTGTTCTATTCTGTTTCTTTGTTTTTTTTTTTTCACAAAGCTAGAAAGAGGGTGGAGGTGGGGTGGAATCTGCTTGAAATTTTATTTTTTAATAAGAACCTTATTGGCTTTGCAGGTTTTGGGCCATGCAGTCCTTGCTTCAATCCTCTGGAAACGTGCTAGATCCCTTGACCTTATGAGTAAAGCTGCAATAACATCTTTTTACATGTTTATTTGGAAGGTAAACTGTCAGATGTTTGGAACTGTTACTTGACTATGGTTTTAGGTTCTGCTTTTGGATTTGTATCTCCTTTTATCAAAAAACATCTTAACATTGGTAATTGCATAAAACAAACAGTTGATGCTTTTGTTGCTTTGGTTGCAAACTATCATTAAGAAGTGGAATATGTTTTCTACAGTTGGACACATTATATCTTCTGTTGTTTGCAGCTCTTTTATGCAGAGTACTTGCTCATTCCACTTGTGAGATGATTTTGAGAGTACATTGAAATTTCAAGTTGGCTGCCCTTTTCTATGTTGAAGTGACTGGACAAAAAGAGTAAGTTAACCTCTAGCTCTCAGTAGCTCAGGTTGTGCAGCTTTGATCCTGATTTACATTTATTCCCTTACATTATCTATTATGTTATCATTAGTCAAGTTTTATTAATGGATTGCAGGTTCTTTGGCGTTTTACAGTTCTCAATGGCGGCAAAAGATTCATGTAGACATCCTATTTGCGAGCAATTTGAGAACATGTTTGCATGGAGCACAGATCAATATGCATTCCTTTCATCAGAAGAACTTCTTTCTTTCTATATCGTCTTTATTTTCCCTAACATTTTTGTTATTTCTTTAATCACTACAACTAGTTTTGGAACATTTCAATTATGTGATATCTTTCATCGTAAATTTTGGATTGCACCCAGAAGAAGTCTCATCGAATGAACAACACATATGTTGGGAATGCTCATAACTGTAACTTATCTCGCCTTTATTTCCACTTGAGTTAAACCTTCATCCATTCTGAAATTTCTTAAATGTTCACATAGCACCAGATTTTCTTTTCCATACCAAAAAGAGGTATGTCTCATGTTGATCTTTTCAATTTTAATGAACAAGTTGATCTGCTCAAAATGCTACACCAGTTATCAGCAATCTGCTGCAACATAAGATGAGATTATCTTCAGGAAAAAAACTGCTCTCTTGTCTCTACACAGAAACATATGCAGGTGCAGAGGTCGACTGGAGCATGAATCAATTATGGGCTCTGTTTCAGCTGGGTGAGGGACAGTGTGCATAAAATTTCAGAATTAGTTTACCACATAAGAGAGGCTATTTTATCAGATTGTGGTGTCCTTTCTAAAGAATAAGTTCATCATTCTTGTGATGGCCTACAAAGGAACCAGGTCAGTTTATAAATGTAGTTGTTCTTGGTCATCTCTGGGGATATTAATCCTTTTTCATATCATATAGGTCTATTTGCAGTCTTTAGGGGTTAATTTTGTAAGTTAACATGAAGGATGGTACCAATTAGGGCTCAAGAAGCTGAGTCTCAGGTGTTTGTGTGAAAATTTTCGAGCTATTACGTGTCGTCATTCTCTGAAGATCTTGTGTGGTGAGAGTCCACCAGTGCCTGTCCCTCTGGTTAGGACTCCACATCCCATGTCGTTATGCCCACTTCACATGCAGTAATCTCATGATTCATATTTTTTTATGTTTCTTGGACTACCATGTAGCATGTGTAAGGTAGTGGACTGTAAAAGATTCACCACTATCATAAATTTGCAAAAGGATGGGAAGGAATGCATGAGTTAATTATCTAATATATATCTTTTATCTCTGTAGTGGCTATTTGAGCCACTTCCGGAATGACTTTATAGGTCTCATAGGTGGGTTAACTTGGAAAAGTAGCCAAAGTAGCCAACTTTCTCAAGTTTTGATGGCTATTTGTGCCCTACTAATGCATGTGAAAAGTTTTGATGAGTTTGGCCATAGCTTTTCATCAGCTGAACAGTTCACTTTCCTGCTGCAATATTTTCTGAATAGGCCTTAGTTTTTGTCCATGGTTTAGTTTCACTTTGAAGCATTTTATCATCACTTTGAGTAGTGGACTGTAAAAGATTCACCACTATCATAAATTTGCAAAAGGATGGGGAGGAATGCATGAGTTAATTATCTAATGTATATCTTTTATCTCTGTAGTGGCTATTTGAGCCACTACCGGAATGACTTTATAGGTCTTATAGGTGGGTGAACTTGGAAAAGTAGCCCACTTTCTCAAGGGTCTTTTTTGCCCTACTGATGCATGTGAAAAGTTTTGATGAGTTTGGCCGTAGCCTTTCATTAGCTGAACAGTTCACTTTCCTGCTGCAATATTTTCTGAATATGCCTTAGTTTTTGTCCATGGATTAGTTTCACTTTGAAGCATTTTATCATCTTTGACATACATCTAAATTATGGACCATACTGATGTCAGGGAAAGGGCAAATTCTGTTCCTACTCTTAGGATAATGGATATTATGATATTTGCTTCCACGGCATTCCCTAAAGAAATGTTATCATAGATCTGAGGATTCTCAACAACAAAAGAATTTTTGCCAGTTCAAGTATAAGACAAGTTTCTACATGGGCTGTCAGCTTCTTTCAGCAGGAAATATGAGAGAAGATTTTCCATGGCCTGTCAACTTCAATCTCAGGTGTGCACTTTCATATCAGCAAATAGTGATTAGCAGATTAAGTCCATGAAATGGCTACCAACAGCACAAATTTTCAGTTCTTGTCAACTCCCAAAATTCTTCTTTTCTGCTGAGTGGACCTAGTAACAGTCTTGAGCCCATGAACATTAGATATCTCCAGGTCAATTGTTGTTCAGAATCACTTCCTAGAGTTTGGATACTTCACATGCAGAATGGGTTCCAGCAGATATTGGCCAGAAAAGCTGCATGTGGATCAGATACTGAGACTTCCAATAGATTTCAGTAACCAATTTTCTTTTTTTATATCATGCCTGATGCTTTTTTAACATTTTTTTCTTCTCTTTATTAAGAAATAGTTCATGTTTAACTTAAACTAAACATAATTTACTCACCATCAATCTGTTTGGCAGGCACCAAAGCCAACTAGGATCTGATTTAGACCTCTTCTCTGTTGGACTCTGATACCAGGATACTGGGCATCTGTCACTAAAGCACTAGCCTAAAGAAAAAAAGAAGCTATGTATCATTTCCTCTATATCTTCCAAGTTATCTTGTTTCTCCCAATCCTCAGCCATTTCTTCAAGTCAGAAACTGGTGAAGAGAAGGGATCCAATGTGGTGTACCATACCACACTCTGTACCACTCACTTTGGTCGAGTGAGGTTTCAAGTCTTATAGTGCTCCAAATATCAGCGAGACATATATCATGGCATGTTGCAGCTCATGGAAGCAACTTCTTGTGGAGAACTCATCCCTCAGCCTCTACCCTCATGTCTGAAGTATGCAATCATGTCTCTGGACCATCTATGCTGCGGTCTTTGAGGTAATCATTCCACACTGTACATGATAAAAAAAATAATCAATAATGTTAAAGTTAGACCTGGTTGGATACTGAGGCCTGCAGTTATACTGCCATCCTCACTTGGCATGGGAATGGGTTGTGGGCATCTCAATGTCAGAATTATGTAGTTGCCTTTTCGACCTATTTAAAAAATCATGGGTACTATTTTCTTCAAGATAGTATAAGAAATTACTTATATAAAATTATCGAATTCGATCCTTTGGTTCAGATTTTTGGGTACTCCCAAAACTGGTCAAACCCAGCACAATGGATTCAATTCGGTTTGAAATTCTCACCCTAGGCCATGCTTATCTGATTCTAAATTTGGTTCCTTTGCAATCTTAGAACTTGTGTTCTTTTTTATAAATTGTAATATTGTCTTCATATGTATATATGTTATGTACATGTACATATGAATGTCCCTTAATATGCCCTTCTAGGCTGTAAAAGATAACACTAACCTATATGTCCATGTTTGGTATGAGATGTTCTGCTACTTTAGGTTAAGCTGAAGGCAGAACATCATAGCATCTACTCATTTTTCTTTAAGCTGAGAGTCTCTTTTAAGTGCACCTTGCACTTTTTCCTATAAAAAATTATTGATAAATTTCAGAAGATGGTGGTCCAAAGAGGGCCAAACCTTTGCATGATTGAAATGGACCATTTCATGTCCAGTTATGAGGGTTTGGTGCTCTACAGATTGTTAGATTTGTCATTTCATGTCCACTACCCGCGTTGCTTCATCATTAATGCATTCATTAATGTAGTTCTCTTGTGAAGATTGTAGAACCAATTCCACATTGATGCTTGCCTTGCTGCTGATAGTATGGACATAATATGGTTTTCTTTTTTTGCATGGAAATATTACTTTTTTGGCTGTTAACTTACAAAAAAATAATAATAATACTTGTGTTCATTTTTTTTTCGCTAATATGCTTTAAATATTGAAATATCTTGATCAGAGGACAAGGTTATCATCACCTTTGACTTTGACAAGGCTTCTCGCACATTTCATGCAAGGCCTGGAGAACAAAATCCCATCCCTGTGGTGAACTTAAGGGAAGAGGCTATTCTCTTTCACCTTCCAAACCCAAAATGAAATGGTAATTGAGTTGTACTTCATGCATCAATGGAGGGTTTTCTGTCACTCATTTTGCCTCATATAATTGTCCCTTGTCAGATCTTGAGAGAGCATTTGGCAGTCATGTGGTCGTCTTCTGACTTTACTTTCACAAAGTTGCATATGATTGAAGAAAGAAAGAACAACTCTTCCACCTTATGGATGGATAACTTTGGATATGGTTTCTATCCACAAGAAAGCATCTGGAGCTTGAGTTCCCTGTAAGGCTTTTCTTCTCTTTACACAACTTGCATACCTCTTTCTTCCCCCTTTAAAACAATAGCCAATTTATATTTTATATCTCAGAAAATCTAGCATGTTTTTAATCATTTCTAAGGTCAGTCACCTCTTTATATCTTTACACTTTTATAAACCTTTATATACTTGAATGCTAGATGCCATGTTACAGATGCCTGTGCATCACTAGCTGAAGCTTCACTAGCAAACAAGAAGACAACATTGAAGGAGAACAAGCATCTCTACAATTTGCAGAAAGGGAATGATCATATTAGCTTCATAAGCTTATCAAATTAACTTAATCAAATGATGATCACAGATAATCTGAGTCATTAACTAATTGCAAAGCATAGGATTGATGATATTCCCAATGGATGAGATGTCTATGAAAGACACTGATACTGTTTGTCTTTTGTTGTGAGGACAAGTGAAGTACCTACTCACAACACCACCAACAACAAAACGTCATCCCCAACGCTAATTACCCTTTGATATTAATCCTTTGGATTATACAATGCTTAGCATTTTAAGTCGATTATTACTAGGAATTAGAATAGACATTCATGCATGTTGACAGATGTTTACTGCTTAGTCTCTGTCAAATTTAGTTAAGACTACAAGAACATGTACTACTTTTGACTCAGGTTTAGGTCAAACTACGTAGCTAAAAATAATTCACATTAAGATTCTGTCCTCGGTTGATTCATCCTATTTGGGATGTTCGATAAGCTCGAATCATACAGAACATATTCATAATTAATTGTAAGTTTACCTCCATCATTCTTAGCTGGCAAAGATTAAAGAAATCTAAGTTGCTTAGTGTACGGTATGAGTACCGCTTCAATGTGTGTTTATATACGTAAGCGCACATCAGTTTACACGAATCTCAAAGCACGGTGGCTACCGTGTCACGCTTTTGGATGGACCCGAACCCAAGCTTTCGAATCAGATCCGAGTCCGTTTGCAGATCGGTCATGTCGGGCTTATGGGTCGACGAACCCGAAATTTCGAATTTGATCTGTCGGTTTGCACGAATCTCGAAGCACGACGGAGATCGGTCACGTCAAACTTATGGATCAGTCGGGATCCAATGTTTCGAATTGGATTCGAGTCGGTTTTGCATGAATCACAAGCACGACGGAGATCGGTCGTGTCAAGCTTATGGATCGATCCGAACCGAAGCTTTTGAATTGGATCCGAGCCGACTCCTAAGGCACGACGGAGATCGGTCATGTCAATCTTACGAATCGATCCGAACCCAATATTTCGAAATGGATTCGAGTCGGTTTGCGCGAATCTCAAAGCGCAACCGCTATCGGTAATCGCGGGCTTATGGATCGACACGAACTCAAGATTTCGAATTGATTCGAGTCGGTTATCGGATCTGTGCAAGTTGTCGCGTACGATACTCGATCCGTAACTTCAATGGATCCCGAATCCGCATCCGATACCGCCAGAGCGTGGAGACGGTGCGAAGACGGTATAAATAGGGCTCGTCGACTCACGACCTTCCTTGCTCTGCCTCCATGACTGTCGTCTCTCTTTATCTCGAACGATACATAGAGAGAGTGCGACGGTCGCTTCTCCTGGTCCTCCTCTGAGGACTGGTCTGTTCTTCTAGGGTTCTGTCTCTCGCTCCCTCTCTCTCTCCCTTTCTCCGCCTTGGTTGGTGTTCGCCCCTGCTGCAGAGATGGCCGGCAACAAGGCGATCACCTTGGAGGATATCAAGAACGAAACCGTCGATCTTGTAAACGCCTCCTCACCTCTTAAGATTTGCTTTTTATTAAGGATTACGAGTTCGAAAAGAAGAAAAAAAAGGAATTTTTTTCCCTTTCTCTGTGGAGGCGTTTGCGGTTGCTGTTCCAGCTTATACTGTGGTTTCGATACCCTCACTTTCTCCTATTCCTTCTCGTCAAATGGCAAGGCCATGGCAAAGGAAGGAGGGGCAAAGGAATGCAATTTTTCCCTCTAGTTTAGTGCTTTCATTCAATCTTGTTTCTGATGTTGCTTCGGTCTTCCAGCTCGCTCTTGTCGTCTTCTCATTCCTTTATGCTAAATGATTAGGAAGGTGACTCCTTTCCGTGTCCTGATCTCAAGTACTTCCAAGTACTCGTCCGTGACGCTAAAAGATAACGCTTTGCCCCCTCGCCTTGTCCTCGATTAACGCGCCCTAAAAGCAAAGAGGAAAAAAAACAAAAAAGTCCTTAACATTTCGTTTATTTTTCATCGTCGGTTAATGCTCATTCGACGGCCTCTGCATGCTCGCACGAAAACGACACCGGTACTGTGGACGGTAGTGATTCGTTGGCGTCCTCGGACTCGTTTCCGGTTTTTGGACTTCGGTTTCTGAGTCTTTTTCGGTTGATTTAGGAAGAAAAATATTTTTGGTTGTGATTTTGACTTGTTATTATCTTCTTTCTTGATCATTTGGTTTTGTGTTTAGGAACGGATACCGATCGAGGAGGTGTTCGAGGAGCTGAAATGTACCAAACAAGGCCTATCGTCGGAGGAAGGAGCCAGCCGGCTCCAAATCTTCGGCCCCAACAAGCTCGAAGAGAAAAAGGTTGAATTTTCTCAAGAGATCTCATTTCTATCTCGGATATTTCTGCAGCTTATGGACTGAGCAACGGGTAGATTCTGTAATGGCAGGAGAGCAAGATTCTCAAGTTCTTGGGCTTCATGTGGAATCCTCTATCGTGGGTCATGGAGATGGCCGCTGTCATGGCCATCGCGTTGGCCAACGGCGACAATAAGGATCCGGACTGGCAAGACTTCGTCGGCATCATCGTTCTCCTCGTCATCAACTCCACCATAAGCTTCATCGAAGAAAACAATGCTGGTAACGCCGCCGCTGCGCTGATGGCCGGTCTCGCTCCCAAGACCAAGGTCTGTGTTGGTTCTTCCCTACTGCTACTCTTTTGCTAAATTCACGTGTTTCGTGGTAAAAAGTTGGATCTTGATGGATGTAGGTTCTTAGAGATGGCCGCTGGAGCGAGCAGGACGCAGCAATTCTTGTGCCAGGTGATATTATCAGCATCAAACTCGGAGATATCGTCCCTGCTGATGCGCGGCTGCTCGAAGGTGATCCGCTGAAGATTGATCAGTCTGCCTTGACTGGTGAATCCCTCCCAGTCACCAAGAATCCCGGAGACGAAGTGTTCTCTGGCTCGACCTGCAAGCAGGGTGAGATCGAGGCTGTCGTCATCGCGACCGGCGTCCACACCTTCTTCGGGAAGGCAGCCCATCTGGTGGACAGCACGAACCAAGTCGGGCACTTCCAGAAGGTCCTGACAGCCATCGGTAACTTCTGCATCTGCTCCATTGCGATCGGCATGATCGTGGAGATCATAGTCATGTACCCAATTCAGCACAGGAGATACAGGAATGGGATCGACAACCTGCTGGTCCTCTTGATCGGAGGCATCCCGATTGCCATGCCCACCGTTCTGTCGGTGACCATGGCTATCGGGTCGCACAGGTTATCCGAACAAGGCGCTATCACGAAGAGAATGACTGCCATAGAGGAGATGGCTGGCATGGACGTTTTGTGCAGTGACAAAACTGGGACGCTGACCCTCAACAAGTTGAGCGTCGACAATAATCTGATCGAGGTGTTCACAAAGGGTATGTTTAAGGATCATGTAATCCTATTAGCTGCTAGAGCATCAAGAACAGAGAATCAAGACGCTATCGATGCTGCCATGGTGGGGATGCTTGCGGACCCAAAGGAGGTGATGTATAAGCTCTCGCTGATGATCCTAATGATATCAAGTTTTCATTGCGATAGTTCTTACGATTGGATCAAACACTCAATTTTCGATGGACAGGCAAGAGCTGGTATCAGGGAAGTACATTTTCTCCCCTTCAACCCTGTCGACAAAAGAACTGCTCTTACCTACATTGATGCTGATGACAATTGGCATCGTGTAAGTAAAGGTGCACCGGAGCAGGTAAATTTCATTTCCTATAACAAATTGTTCCACATTATCATCACTCACGGGACGTCACAATGTATTTGATCACTGGGTTAGATTTTGAACCTTTGCAACTGCAAAGAAGATGTCAGGAATAAGGTTCATACAGTAATCGATAAGTTTGCTGAACGCGGACTTCGATCTCTAGCCGTTGCAAGACAGGTTTGATCTTGCTGTTCTTGGCAGTTCCATATACTACTTTGTTAATGCTTTCTTCCATGCAACAACAGTTATCTCTCTTTTCCAGGAAGTTCCAGAGAAGTGCAAAGAGAGTGCAGGAACACCATGGCAATTTGTGGGTTTGTTACCCCTGTTTGATCCCCCGAGGCATGATAGTGCAGAAACCATTCGAAGAGCTCTCAACCTTGGTGTCAATGTGAAAATGATCACAGGTAAGTCAACCATTCCTTTTTCTTCCCTGTTTGCTATTTTGTTGATAGGTCATCTTCTCCTAACAAACATGCCCATTTCAGGCGATCAGCTTTCTATTGCCAAGGAGACAGGCCGGAGACTTGGAATGGGAACAAATATGTATCCTTCCTCTTCATTGCTAGGCCAAAACAAGGATGCATCAATTGCTGCACTTCCTGTTGATGAACTGATAGAGAAGGCTGATGGATTTGCAGGAGTATTCCCAGGTGGCCTTGATAAGCATACACGATACAAATAAATTATGTGATTTGAGATTCTTTGCGACTAATATCTTACGGATGGGTATTCCCTAATGCAGAACACAAATATGAGATTGTGAGGAAGTTACAGGAGAGGAAGCACATATGTGGAATGACCGGAGATGGAGTCAATGATGCCCCTGCTTTAAAGAAGGCTGATATTGGTATTGCGGTTGCTGATGCAACAGATGCAGCAAGAAGTGCTTCTGATATTGTTCTTACTGAACCTGGTCTTAGCGTCATCATCAGTGCTGTCCTTACTAGCAGAGCTATTTTCCAGAGGATGAAGAACTATACTGTGTGCATTTTAATCACTGCTTTTGTTCCTTTATTTTTCTCAGCTTCTGTACTGGATTGTCATTGAGTAATTTTGTTTTACTGCAGATCTATGCTGTCTCTATCACTATCCGTATTGTTGTAAGTTTCAAATTGAACCTCTAGCCTTCGGTGCATGCATGCAATCTGAAGTTTTTAGGTCTAGCATGATTATGTCTCCACATATTGGTTTTCATATGATTTTAACCTTTTCAGCTCGGATTTATGCTTATTGCACTTATATGGAAGTTTGACTTCTCACCCTTCATGGTTTTGATCATTGCCATCCTAAATGATGGTAAGTTTAGATGATATACTAATGATAGTTTGATGTTATTTTCTTAACTCCATCACCTTTAATCTGATCTGGAGGACATTTTCTATTGCACCTTGGCAACTGAAGGTACAATTATGACAATTTCAAAGGACCGGGTGAAGCCATCTCCATTGCCTGATAGTTGGAAGTTGAAAGAAATATTTGCTACAGGCATTGTGTTTGGGAGTTATTTGGCATTGATGACTGTTATTTTCTTCTGGGCCATGAAAGATACTCACTTCTTCTCAGTGAGTATTCTTATTTACTTTTCACGCACAAGAAAAAAAATTCATGGCAAATAAATTAGGTTACTCATATCTTTCTCTTCACATTATTGCAGAATTTGAACATGTTTTCATTACTGTGTCATGTCCTTAACTCTATATTAAATGGTCTCCACAGAACTGAATGAGATCTAATAAAGTTTCCGGTGATGTTCTTGGCAGGATATATTTAAAGTTAGGTCACTTAAAGACAGTGAGGATGAAATGATGGCTGCTTTGTATCTGCAAGTTAGTATTGTTAGTCAGGCTCTTATATTTGTTACACGATCACGCAGCTGGTGCTTTGTTGAGCGCCCTGGACTTCTTCTAGTCAGTGCCTTTATCATTGCTCAGCTTGTAAGATTCTCATTTTCTCATACTCTTTTACCATAGATCGACTTCCTCGATGTCAGTTTTATGACTGTGTACACATGAACATCAGATGATAGGCAGAAACACCATTGAAATTATTGATATTTTCTATAACTGTTTAGTCAGTTGACATGAAGATCTACTTTTGTTCTGTTGGAACACAAATGAGTTACTATGCAGTTGAATCCAGTTGCACCTCGAGAAGGGTAAAGTATCTACTACATATATTCCTCTAGAAGTATGAACTTTCTGTTTTTGTAACAATTGTCATGGCTGCACAAGCAACTTATGTTGTGTTTTATTCCAGATTATTATGTTAACAAAAATGCATTATGTTTCAGTTATAGTTCTCTATAGTTCACTAAGAACCTAAGCAATCATGCATCATCTGCCTTTTTTACTCATTGATTTTTTTATTAACTACACATTATGTGCTTATGGCAGGTTGCAACAGTCATAGCTGTCTATGCTGACTGGGGCTTTGCACGGATAAAAGGTATTGGATGGAGATGGGCTGGTGTTATCTGGATTTACAGCATTGTTTTCTTCTTCCCTCTGGATTGGTTCAAATTTGCTATCCGCTACATTCTAAGTGGAAAGGCTTGGGATAACCTTCTCCAGAATAAGGTATAGATTGTCTGTTTCTTAGCCAAGATATTAATGTTGTTGATCGATTTTAGCATTTTTCTTTTTTGTTCATTTAATCATCTATTCTTAGTTGTTGTTGAATTGATTTTTTTTTTTTCTAATTTGCATTTGCTTTTCTGTGTATTATATCTCAGACTGCTTTCACTACCAAGAAAGATTATGGTAAGGAAGAAAGGGAAGCTCAGTGGGCTATGGCACAACGAACTCTTCATGGACTTCAACCCCCTGAAACCACCAATCTTTTCTCCGACAAGAGTAGCTACAGGGAACTATCAGAAATTGCTGAACAAGCCAAAAGGCGCGCTGAAATCGCAAGGTATGGTTTCTTCCAAAATCATAAAACTAATTTTTGATCAAGGTACTTGTGATCCTAAAAATCTGAAGCTTCTAAGAATCAAAGTGCGCCACTTTCTTACATGGTTGTCGCATAGATGGTTTGTTAAAAGGATTCAAAGGATTTCTTGTGATCATATCTTCACATCCTAACATCCTTGGTGCGTCGATCATCTACAGGCTCCGCGAACTGCACACTCTGAAGGGACACGTCGAGTCAGTGGTCAAGCTTAAAGGGCTCGACATCGACACCATCCAGCAGCATTACACCGTATGACATCCAGCATGTGAAGAAGTCTCAGATGAAGCAAAATCGATGGAAAGTGATGGTGTTGAAGATGAAGCCATTTCTGATTTTAACCGAGTAGCATCCTAGTGTCTTCTAGTTCTGTGTCGTGCCATATTCATTTTAATGCTTCTTTTCTGTCTCATAATAATGCCAACTTGCTATTTTTATCTACCGTGAATTTTTGTGTTTGTGATTGATCATTGGCTATTCATTGATCTTCATGACAGTTGGATGTTATTGTTATTCCACTTCCAGTTTCATTTGTTCCACACTGTATGACTTGTTGGTGAACTTTGGCACAGAACAGTGTCACCTCTGTTGTTCACACTTTCAATTGTGACTGTGAGTGCTTCTTTAGATTCACAATAATGTTCCACAGTTGTCAACCTGATTCTGTTCTACATCTTCTGCAACCCTAAAAAAATTCTTATTTGAGTGCTCATAACATTGGATTGCACTGAGTGTCTGCTTGGGTTAGACCTTTTAATTGCTTAGATTGGGATAGGGTCAGCCCTCAACCCTACCATCCTCCCAAGACTGACATGACAGTTACTATCTGTCGAAACTTTGTTTAGAAATTGTAGTTCATCTACAAATATTTGTGAATTTTATGTATGAAATTACATATGCCCGCTTCAAGTTCTTTTTTCCTTCTCAAGAAGTCCCAACTACAGTGGAGTACCCAAAACATTTCTTTTTGCATAAGAGATAGATAGATAGATAGATAACTAGAGAGAGAGAGAGAGAGAGAGAGAGAGAGATTGTTCCGTATTCTACATGATTGTACCTCATCAAGGCCATGGCCCCCTTCTTTAAGGCCTTTGTCAGGACTGCACATTATTAATTTCCTGAAACAGTTAGATAGCAGTGGCTGTTATCTTGGAATTGACTTGCAGATGATGTGACCTGCAATCCTTCTGACGCTGGATTAATCATGGAGACAATGATTTGGACACCCTACTCTTTGCTCCAAGATGTGCCAATGACCAATGCATGTGCAGTGGGAGGATTGTCAAACTTGATCAGAGATGACAGACCACATGAGGACAAGAACCTAAAGACTTTGATGCTATGAGTTGTAAGGCTTGCAACACTTGAATTACTGAAAACAAGAAAAATCTGAAGCAGGGAGAAGGAGATAATGTTTGTCATTCACTCATCATCAAAGTTCAGGAAACCACTCTGCAATC
This sequence comes from Musa acuminata AAA Group, assembly GCF_036884655.1. Lineage (NCBI taxonomy): Eukaryota > Viridiplantae > Streptophyta > Magnoliopsida > Zingiberales > Musaceae > Musa > Musa acuminata. The sequence continues at coordinate 43,625,103 of NC_088329.1, read as the reverse complement.
ATCAAAGATCAGTGTGGTATATTTTCACATAGGAAGACAATTATGACATTCACATAGGATGATACTTTTCCAGTGCAGTACATCAGCTGTACATTCAATGATGGCTCTTTTTGACAAGCATGAAAGGGAAAATGGAATGGAGAAAAGATCTGCTTTCCATATGAGAACATAAGAGAGAAAAGAAAATAGGATGATTTCTTTTAGGAATAAGATGAGTAAGATTTCAAGTTATAGATCATGTTCTCCACATGCCTGTTTTAGTCCACTAGAAATATTTCTGTTTTTTCAAACATAGAAAAATACTGTGGTGAGTGATAGATGATGACATCTCTTTGTTCTTTGGTTCACCTCTTTTCAGAGACATATTGCACCTATTTGTAAGATTAAACAAAATGTCCAACCTGTCAGAAAAATAAATACTGGCTGATTGTTCATCTGATGTTCTAACAAGAATTTGAAGATTTCCATGTTGTGGATTTTCTCTGTACTCACAACATAATCATTTCCATTTGAAATATCTGTTGTGAAAATGAAATGACTCCCCAATAAATCTCAACAAGAAACAGCTTTCCCTTGAAAGAACAATGTTTCCTGTAATTTACAGGAAAATTCAGATAACATAGTTCCTGTAATTCACTTTACTTTACCTGAAAAAGAGTCTGACTATCAACTTCTTTCCTTCACACACACAAAAAAAATGCCAAACAAGAAGATATTGAGCCTTTTGCACCAATTTTCCACCTCCTTTTAATTTTGGGGTGCCATTCCTGATAGTAATATTCACATATACACATGATCTGGATAATGTACACAATTCTTGTATCTCATTGTGTGAGACAGGGGAGAGAAATATACTAGCTAATGTTTGTTCAAGCTCACTATCACACTTTTATTTCTTACATCTCACTGGTGGTAGAAAAGGAGGGGCAGATGCAATTAGTATCAGCTGAATCCTGCTCAAGGCTACTGCCAAACTCTCTCAGTGAGGATCCATGAGATCAGTGGAAGATGTTCGATTCGACCAAGTCGGTAGCCTCCACAGCAGTCTCTTGCACCTTTTGCGCTTGTTCGATAACTCCATTTCTGATCTCCTCACCATCTCCCACATGACCTGCACATCCTGGTATCCACACATCTGAACATCATCGTGAAGCTTCTGAATTCCACCACCTGCCATGAATCCACACACTTAATTAGCTTCTCTGTGGTTGCAGACCACCAGAGAACAAGGTGACTGAAATCAACTGAGCACATGCTTCTTGAGGTTCACAAATGAATCACAATAACCAGAAAAGAAACGATGCTGAAAACAAAGTTTGGCTTCACATTGTATGAAGTCGAAATGCATCGGCAAGTCAAAGGACTTGCAGCTACAATTGGATTCATCATGCTGACCGATTCCTAAAATAATTTACATAAAGCAAGACGTATAATTTAACCTTGTAGCCAAATTACCATTTACCTTTGGCCATCCAAATGATCATCACATAGAACTTGAACTTGATTGCTTGTCTACAACAAATAAATGATCATGACAAACTAAATTACTCGATGTACACCGTCGAAAGAGACTCTCTGCTTGTAGAGGTAAGACTGCATATATACCCACGAATTAGGACTCCACATAATAGCTTCAAGAGTCAACTTGTTAGCGTCCTCATAACACCAAGTACCAACTCAACAGTGCTATTAGGACTCTCAGTTTCGAATTCAGGTTGTCCCACAATTTAGCACCCACCTAAAAGCTCTGTAGAAGAGGCTGTGCAAAGATGTTTCTTTTCTTCTGCAATCATCACGCCATAAGAAGATGACAGGACATGCCATAGGTGAAGAGATGATGACGACGATGACATGTTCATCGAGAAGCATGCTATTCTCACCTCCGGTCCTCCGATTCACATGGTATGCTTAATGTGAAGAAGCAGGATAAGGAGGCGGATGAGCTCACTGGGGTTTGGAGCCTTAACCCGGGCGGCGGCGGCGGCGACGGCGACGTAGGCACGCTTCACGGGGAAAGCCACGGCCTTGTCCCACCAGGCCATCGCCTTCGCTCCTACCCTTCGCCGCCGGCTCGCGGCGTGCTTATCCGCTCCGGTGGACCCCAGCCTCCTCCTCCTCCTTCGGCGGTCGACCACCGACCCTAAACCTTCCTCTCGTGGGGAGGGTGAAAAGGGTCTCCAGATACCTTGCGGTGCCTGCAAAGCCTCTCTCTCTCGGTGTGGCCTTCTTATCTTCGTCTTCAACATTCTTCGTTAGCAAGTCGAACACCAAAGCGAGAGGCGGAATATAAGCACTGTGTTGGATGGAGGTTGATATTCTCACCCTCCATTAGTTGCCTCAACACGACGCCCACAAAAATTGGGCTTACCACGCGTACCCGGTTTTCTTCCCTAACAGTATCTCCTCCCTCGTGGCTTTCAAAGAGACCTGAACCTTTGGGCCCCACATGTCCAACTCGGTGCCACGTGGAATCTTTGGCGTTGGCATCACAGCGGATTCCGCCACCTTCATGGGTCCCACTTTGAGGACCACAAGAAAACGAACACGTAATCGAGAGAGAGCGACGCTGTTTCGTAAAGGACAGCGGGACGTCTTGGGTCTCTCGGAAACCGGAGACAGCTGGCCCCGCAAGTCCAACACTGTGCCACGTGGGAGAGATAGATTTGGTGTTCGGGGGGCGTCTCTTGGAACGGCGGATTCCGACATCGTGATGGGTCCTACTTTATGGACCACGATGGAACGAACACGTCAACGAGAGAGAGTGACGCTGTTTTGTTGGGAACAGCGGAAACGGCGGATAGATTTTTCGAGCCACGACTGCGCGGGAAGGATGCAGGCGTTTCCCCCGGAGGGAAGCGCCGGGAGATACCAGTGGTATTGACGCCCCGTCGTTCGCTTTTGACGCGGGTCCGTCACGTGTCTCTTAATGCTCTGAAGCACGACTCGATTCACGACTCGATGATGTGACTACTCAAAAACGGATGTGCGTCATCCGTCCCCTCTCGTAACTCGAGTCGTCTTTCGGAGGCCTCCCATAACGCCGTCGACATATCGCCGTTAAAACGGGCGCTGGAATGCGGATCAGGATAAGTTCCTGTCCGTTTCCCGCCTAACACGACAACGCAGCAACGAGACGAGCTTGTGCGAACCACTCCAATGGATGCTGCAACCCCGGTGTCGTCTTCTCCCTACATACACACACTGCACAGGTTTCCTCTCGTTATTTGTCAGCATCAATCTTGGGTAGCTGCAACATACCATATGCCGGTGCTTCCAATATCCTACAGTCACCGTGACTGAGAGATCAGTAGAAACAGGAGTCGTGAGAAGATAGCTCAATCTCGAGGTATTGCATCTGTTTCCTCTGATCTCAGAGAGACAAGAAGTGTCTGCATTACTACGTAGAGCCCATGGAAGATCTATCAGTTTGACATCTTTGGTGGTGCAGATGACACAGAAACTTGGCAAGTTCCTTGTTTCTGCTCATGTGCTTTTGCTGACTAAATGGTAACCTCACAATTTGTGAGACAGTAATTGTATCAAGAAGAGCTTGTTCTGCTTTCATTTAGGACTAGCAGTAGTAGTTATGCACATCATAGCAGCATCTTCTCCTATTTGCATTAAATTAACTGTTATTTTCATCAAGAAAAATAAATGCAGCAGGTTGGACAAGAAGGATATTAGACTGTACAAAACAAAAATGTACACAGAAAAGCCTAACAATTACCTTTAGAATTATGTATGAATCTCCAGTGAAGAATTTTCTATGAGAAGAACTTGGTACAGTTACCGGCCGAAAATTCTCAATACAGCCATATTTCCAATCCACTGTTTGTTCTAAAGGAAACAAAATCTGCATACAACACCATCTGCAGAGTCATAAAGGGCCAATGACAGCAACAAAAAGCCAAAATTTCAATAGCATGTATCAGCTTTTGATGTAGGAGCTGCAGCATACAAGCATATACCTATATTTTTTTATGATCATTTTGCAGGAAAATTTTACTGCATTATTACAGCTTTTTAAGTCTGCATCAGATCTGACAGTCTCCGGGTTGATGATTCATTTGATGAGAACTGCAAGTGAATCTCTACTTGATTACCGTCTACACAATCCAGTGTCTACTTCTCCTCAGTCTGTATCTCAGATCTGCTCATCCTACATGCTGTAGGATTCTTCCTTCAGGCAAGTCTTTCATTGAACAACCAACCAATGCACCTAACATCTCAACATGGTATTAAGCATTGAAAAACAGAGCCTAGAATACCACAGACTGATTCGAGTCCTAAACTCAAAACTTCATTAAGGATTTTATCTGATGCAACAGATAATAATAGTTAAACTCTTCACTTCTTCAAGATCATGTTGAATTCAAATCAGATAGTTTGTCAGACATATAAGAGGTTCTAAAATTTTGTTAGTTGAGTAGGTCTAGTCAATCAGTTCTGTTCTCAGATTCTTTAATCATGTTAACTATGTTTCTCTTAAAATTTCTTCCAAGTTTGGAAAATAGATGATGAACTAAATACAAACTACACTCTGCTTTTAACAATTACATGCGTTCTTCTGCATATCTCAGATTGAACAGATATAATGTTGGAAGGTCAAATAACAGAATCAGCTAGAATTCAAGAGTAACATTGTGAGGATATGGCGTTTGCCCAGCTCCCTGGAAAGCGGAATCAACATTCTTCATGGAGATTGCCATACTTGAAGCACTATCCAATGATTTTGGCTTCAAACCAATGAGGCTAGAATTCTGCATAAAGCATCAGTAACTGATAGGCAATTAGTCCAAACCAAAAAAAGAAACCCATCTATCTCACTTGCTAACAAGACAAGATGATCAATCACTATAACCCTTCTTGGCCGATAATTGCCTTGAATATGCATTTAAAAAAGAGAGAAAGTTAATGGAAATTTTCCTTTTCATACAATATGCTACAACTAAGAAAATAATTAGCACTAAAATCTACTGCATAAACAGATATCAAGGACATACATAGAATCACCTACTACATTAAAAGAGGAAAATAATACAATATTTCTAGACAGCTTAATATGCAAAGATACCATTTTTCCCACTGTGTATGTAAATTGATCAGGCACTTTCATGCAGTTATACATAAAACAAAATCACAGACAACACCCTGCTCATAACAGCTTTGAATCTTTATTACATGACAACACTCCAACAAAATGGACTTTACACAGAATGATTCCAAATCAGCCTTGCAGCCAGTACTTCAAGTCATAAGGTCCATCAAGTCCATCACAAAAGTACTCTTGAGTGCACTCATGAGACCCCAAAAAGAAGAGAAAATATAACGAAGAGATGTTTGAGTGTGACATTTAAAGAACCCAGACAGAGTCAATGTAGGTAAATTAACTAAGAACATTCATCAACAACATAATGGGCAATGGTTGTTCTTCATGCAATTGGAGATTATCTTCAAAATCCAAAGTTAAAACCTTCAGAACAAAAGAACGCTTCAGAAAAGAATGCAATTTCCTTGCACCAAAAGTGATTACACTGAATAAATACTTATATCCTGGAAAGACCCAATATGACTCGTTACAGAATCATCTGGGTACCTCAGAGTTAAACAAACACAAGCAGTTGAGAGATAAATCATATACATTATAGATTAGATTGCCCCAAAAATCTGTAGTTCAGAAGGATTATGAGGACTCAGATGGGTTTTTTTACGTCAAGAGCAGTTACATTGACCAAGTGGATCACACAGACATCAAGCAGTCAATAATCTGAATCCCAAGAACCAATAGAATTCAAGAGCTTCCAGCTTGCAAACAATATAAAAGTACGGAAGAACAATTTCAGAAGCATGCTGTGACAGAGTTTAGGCCAAAAGAATCGGAATGATGAGATTCCAACCCAAAATCAAAAGAATCGAACTAATTTCCAATCTCCATTGCCATCGAAGTCAATCGCGCACTCAACAGTGACCAACTAAACTTGATGCACAGACAAAAACAAACACAATCCGCTTCTTTACCTTAGCCGGAGCCTCAGGGCCAGCCAACCCCACGCCCAAAAAACAAGCACAGAGAACAACTCAAAAACAAGATCGGTTCCACGAGCAGCGAGAAGACCTCAGGAACGATGGAAAACACTGTCATTAAGAAAAAGGGTAGAGGTGGGGAAAAGAATCAAAGAAAAATCACACCTTTGCTTACTCAAAGCGAACGGCGCGATGACAGCGACGACAGCAGCACGATAAGGGAGAAAAAGGTAAGGCGAATGGGGAATAAGGAAAGAAACATCGCACCTTTACTGGTTCAGAGAGCGACGGACTCCGGGGGTGGTCGGAGAGGGAGGCACGAAGCGAACCATAGTGAGCAACGGGATCGATCTCGAACGTGAGACGATCGCCGCCCGATCAACCAAAAAAATATAACAAGAAAATTTGGGACAATGGAATGTGAATGCGGGCTATTTTTTTTTTAAATATTTAGTTCCATTTATCCATGTTTTACTACCGAAAATACGAAAATTAAAATTAAAAAAAATTAAAATTCGATGATGAATGATGTCGATTGTGGCGAACACTAACGTAGTTGGATAGCTGCTTCCGATGACAATAAGGTTTGCTTTCATCGGGATGTCATCCGCCTCCATGAGAAATGCTCCGTCGACGTCATTGTCTCTCACCCCATATTGCTCTATATTTACATCAATACTGACATAGTTGCTGTGTCATAACTGTATTGGTGTCGACGCAAATGGTAATGGTCATTGCGACGTCTACGATGAAAATGGTGGTCGCCTCACCATTAACTTGACGAGAGGTGAGCAATAGGAGCTCCGGTGACCCCAACTTCGGGTCGAGGTTACGATTCATCTAATGGGTCAATGGTAAGGCAACTACCATTTTTACCATAGACATCGCAACGGTTATCATCATTTGCATTGATGATGATGTAATTGTCACTCGACAATCACGTCAGCATTGATGTAAAAGTAGAGCAACATGGGACAGGTGACAAATGAGGTCGGTGGTATACTTATAATGAGGGCGGGTTGCATCGTGATGAGAGTGGACATTATCATCGTCAGAGGCAACTAGACAATTACGTCAGCTTCGATGCTAGTGAGATTGCTATCCGCCATGAAATATTAAAAAAAAATTATCTTTTGTTTTTATATTTTCATGGATAAATATAGGTAATATGTACTTAGCGTTTCAAATGATGAGGAGATGTCGTGTGCTTATCACATATTTAGTTGTCCAAAATAAAAAAATAAAAAAAATAATTTGCATGTTAATGTTGGATAAAATAAAGGATTAAGGTCTATCTTAATCAAATGATTTTGGTCGTAAATCTCTTAAGTTCTTATAGCTTACTCGTATCTAAAATAGTATATATATATATATCATTATATTAATAATTTATTGTGAGTAAACATATTATATAGGTCAATTTTAATGTCTATTAACTAGAAGGGGTTTATATACTATGTTTTTTAAAATATAAGAGTTATTTTATATACGAGTAAATCAAAAAGACTTAAAAAGGTTCATGGTTAAAATCACATGGATAAGATGAACCTTAACTCTAAATTATACATATTATTATATTAATAATTTATTATAAATAATTATGTTATATACTCTAACGTTTATTAACTCAGATTTGATGAAAAAAATTATATATTATATTTTTAAAAATATAAAGATTATTATAGACATTACTAAATCAAGATTTTAGAAATCCACGACCAGAATAGCTACTAAAATGGACCTTTAACCAAAGTAAAACAAAGGGTCGATGCCTTTCGAACGTGTGGGACCACGATTGTGCGAACGAGAGAACAGGTCGAACGGTGGGTAACATTGCGTGCTTTCGAGGAAGTGTCGCTTCTTTTATTTTCCGGAACATCATGTGATGACAAAATGTGCGGGGCCCTTGCTTTGTCTTACGTGGCGCATTTTTATACGTGAAATTATTGGATTCTGTTTGGTCCCGTTTTAATTCTTACGTGGCAAGGTCAGCGCCGAATGACACGTTGTCCGGCAGCACAGCTCAGCTCGAACAGCGAGCAGGCACCCGCCGCGACCCGTTTCCAGAGAAATCCAGCCTGGCTTCGTTGGATTCGCTGTGCTCAACGGGACCCACGGAGCTCGCTTTCTGCGTCAAGATTCGCAATCAGACTAGTATTTAAAGAGAGATATATATATATATATATATATATATATGTATTTTAATGGTCAATATTATGATCATATCAACCTTGCATTATTGCACATCATATATACTATTTAATATAATAAAAATGCTTGAATGACGTACTTAGAACAAAATCTCTCTCGCGGCAAAGCATTTATAGGTTGTTATTAGGTTGACCTACACGACTTTGACCATTGACTTGTTGTGAGATCGACATTAGATTTGTTGTCAGATTCTTTGCAGCAATATCAACATTCTCTGGCACTTAAAAACACCGATGTTGCCGGGTTTCTCCCATGTTTTGGTCTCCACTGTGGATCAAATCGATATCCACAACAAATTGTATTAACGTTAACCACATCAGTCAAAAACATGTTTTTATTAACAGTTTAAAACACCAAATAGTCGAAAAGTGTTTTTATTAACAATATAAAACCTTCGGATGTGGCGACAATAGCAGACAAGAAACCATGCGGGAGATCTGGTCACCGCCTCGCGTACGTTTCGACCTTTTGTCCTGAAGCTAAAGAATGGCGTGTGGAAGATCGCGTCACCTTTGTTCTTTCCGCCTCCGTTGCTCCGCTTCACACAAAAGAAACGAACCAGTGATGAGCCCCCTCCGCCACCGCCGATGGCCACCTCCTCCTCTTCCCTTTCCCATGCCAAGCGCGGCCGCGCCGTCGCTGTGGCTGCCGCCTCGTCCGCTGCTGCCCTCCTCTCCTTCTTTCTCCTCCTCGTCGTCCTCGTCCCCCAGCATGCCCTCAACTCTCCAATCTCCCTCTCCTCGGATCTCTCCGTCCCCCCGTCCCCTCCGCTTCCGCCACCCCAAGTAGCGACCTTGACGCGAGTAGCCGCGGAGAAACCAGTTTCCGAGGCTGAAGCTCCCGGCGGGCGAAATCTCTCTATGCCCCCGTCACCTTCACCTTCACCTTGGCCGCCCTCCGAGACACCCGTAGCCGCGGTCTTGGCGCAAGAGACGGCGGCAGCGCCTCCTCCCGAGAGCCGGGAGCGGAGGTGCGACCTTTACCAGGGAAGGTGGGAGAGAGATGAGGAGGGGCAATACCCACTCTACCACCCCGGTTCTTGTCCGTACGTGGACGAGGCTTTCAGCTGCCAGGAGAACGGAAGGCGGGATGTCGGGTACCTGAGATGGAGGTGGAAGCCTCACGGTTGTGATCTCCCAAGGTTGCTTCCTCTTCATCTTCTTGCTTCTTTATCTGATACTTTACTTAACATTTACTCAAATTTGTAGCTGAACTTCTTAAGCAGAATGTGGGATGGTATTAAGATGCCAAATACATGGTAGAAAATGAAGAAAAGATTCAAAAAAGAGATTTTTACGATCTATCTCTCAAGGCCACATTTTCCAAAATTTCATCTTTGCTCTCTTTTCCCCTGCTTTCTTTCTTGTTGTTTTGGTCATTGGAAATAGTATTAAGCTATTGAGAACGCTCCCTTTTTAAATGAAACTAACATGGCTAATTAATATGTGAATCTTCAGCTAAGTTTCTTAGATTGGGGTTCTTCCAAATTGGTGACAGTCCTCTCCTTTAGGTCTCTACATTTCAGCTACACATAGTCGCATACATCAATGCAGGGGCCCTGGTCCTATGGACAGCTGGTCATTGAAATGGATTGATCTCAAAGGGAGATGATCCTGGTCCTTTTCTGTGAGGTTCCTTTCTCGAGGAATCTCGATATAGAAAGTCGAAGCGAATGGGAGAAAGAAATTGTCGGCCATTAAACATCCGAGTTTAGAACTATATATTGTTCCGATGTTCATTTCATAAATTCCTGAAATCAAAGTAGGGTTGAGAAATTAACTAAGTTTCCCTGGCTCATGTCTTTTGAGAGTTATATTGCATCATTGGAGCCACTACTTTATTGAGTTATACTGCACCATGGAGTTACCATAACTGCTAAGACTAAGACTGATCTGTGAGTGAAGTAGATGGAAGAGGACACATAGAAAGTGTGCATCTTGAAAGTAAAGAAGCCGTAGTTGAACTAATGAGACTGTCAGAGAAAATGGAAAGGACCCAGCTTGATGAGTTGCCCAAATTTGTGCCTAAACTTGAAATTTAGACATAGAGGTGGAGAACCTAAAGCTGATATGGAAGGCATTAATTGTTTGAAAGTACTTGGAGGAACATTTAACAAACTTCGTTAGATTATCCCAATTCTTTCCAGTTCCTCCTTGATCCCGTCCATTATTTGGTTGAACCTTAAATCTAATGGTCCTCTTCTAGTTTCAAGTTGTTTTCTTATTTCTGCAAAATTTTCTAGTTACAATGGAACTTAACCAACCTAATAGGCATATATGGAGGTTGGCAACTATTTTTCTTGTGTTACTCTTGATAGAATAACAAAAGAAGAAAAATGTATAGTTCCAACTATCAGATTCAGGAATGTGGATATGCTCCTGCCATACAGCTCTATCAAGGGTAATAACTTGCATCAACTGAGGCCTGAGATATTCTTTCCGAGTCTTCTGACCATTATTTCCAATTGTTTAAATGTGCCTATCATGCACATGACATACCTGTCATGTGAAGTAAATGGAACATTTTGAAAACAGCAGAAGATTGAACTCAAGTTCAGATAAAATAAAGAATATTTACATGATTTCCCCAATAAACTCACTTTCAAAAGTGAAGGTGATCAGGGAGAGCTTCTTTAATGTGGACAATGGCATGAAAATGGTGCTACAAACAACAAAAACAGTGTCTTCTAACCCTAGTCTGTTTTCTTAACATACTTCTGGTATAATTTATGGAGATATAAAAAATATGGTCCCTGCAGACACTCTTGGTTGAGGCTGACAGAAAGGCCTCATTCTTTAGTTTGACAATGGATTATAAAATCTAAGCAAATAGTGAGTTCTTTGCTGATTACTATTTGTTGCTGATTGTGTATAAGACTAGAGAACTTTGTTAGTTGAATGGACATTTGAACAACTGTTACCTGCTTATGTTAATGATGGTCCAGAGTGGATCATTGGCTTTCATTGGAAACTCAAGCTTTTGAAAGGCTTGTAATAAAGATGATCGTTTGCGACTAATTATCATCTCGTGTACCATGTTGGTGTGATGAGGCTCTCTCCAGCCATCATTAGTTCTGTAAGTAGTTATGTTAAATTCTGAATGACAAAATTAAGTATTCTACTTAAATAGCTGCCAAATAAGTTTAACAGTGTTTTCTGAAGCCAAGAGAATCCAATTTTTTAATTTATTGTTTCTCAAACTTCTATAGACAAACCAAACTAGAATTTCAGTTAGCCACTCTAATGATGTAATTTAGGTCTAGGTGAAGAAAGGAATGACTTCATCTGTTATAAAAATTTGTCCGAATTTTTCATCTTCTTTTTTTCTTTTTCGATCTTATGGCTTTTATGATTTTAGTGCTTTGTAAAGTGTAAACTTTTGCGATAACATCATAGAGTTAACCTTGTAGTCTTATTTTCCTCTTCAACCTCCAGTAGAAGGATTTTTATAATTTTGGTTGTTTTCATCACAATTTCTTCTTTTCCTGTTGCCTTTTACTTTATTCATAGGTTTAATGGAACAGACTTTTTGGAGAGAATTCGAGGCAAAAGGTTGATATTTATCGGAGATTCCATGAACCGCAACCAGTTTGAATCAATGTTGTGTCTCTTACGAGAAGCCCTGCCTGATAAGAGAAAAATATATGAGATGCGAGGTTACAAAATAACCAAAGGCCGTGGCTACTTTATCTTCAAATTTGTGGTAAGAAAGCTTTACTGCTTCCATTGATATGCTGTAATATCGTGGTCCATCTAGTCTGACTCTATTGCATTTGATTTGTTTCTGGTGCCTAGAAAATCTTATATAAAATTGTGTACTACGCTTTTATATTTTTATTTCTATGACAATATTCTTGTAGACATATATTTGGATGATCAATTTTACTGGATTTCCATCCTTAATACTTCAAATTAATCGAATAGTCACTGAAAATTATATCTTGTATGCAAATTTTGGCAGGACTATAACTGTACAGTGGAGTTTGTTCGATCCCATTTTCTTGTTAGAGAAGGAACACGAGTCAATGGACAGGGCAATTCAAACCAAGTTCTTATGATCGATCGCATCGACAAGTCAGCTAACCGTTGGAGAAGAGCTGACATACTTGTCTTTAACACCGGTCATTGGTGGACACATGGGAAGACAGCAAGGGGGTAAATCTGTGTCTCTGATTCTAGACGTCTCTTTTTGATTGTGCAAGTTGCTTTAGTTGAAATAGCCAGTTTTTCTGCTGTTTTCAATTGTGTACACATGACAATTTAATGATTTTGATTCACCAGGAAGAACTACTATCAAGAAGGTGATGTTGTCTATCCAAAACTTGATGCAATTGAAGCTTATAGGAAAGCCATGAATACTTGGGGAACATGGATTGACAACAATGTGGACCCTGCAAAAAGCTTGATATTTTACCGTGGTTACTCTGCTGCTCATTTTAGGTGCTTAAATTTTGTCTTATATTGTAGAAAGAAATAGCAATTCTTATCTTATATCTTGATGTTTTTGCTCTACATGTCAGCTTCAAGTATAAACCCCCACTGACTTGTCTTTGTTCAGAGGTGGAGACTGGGACTCTGGTGGCACCTGCAATGGGGAGACAGATCCTATCAAAACTGGAGCATTTTTAGAAAGTTATCCATCGAAGATGAAAATAGTAGATGAGGTTATTAATAGATTGCATGTTCCAGTTGTTCTCTTGAATGTGACAAAGCTGACCAACTACCGTAAGGATGGCCACCCATCTATTTATGGCAAGAAGCTGGCTGAAGGGGAGAAGGTGTCCAAGAGGCGGCAGGATTGCAGCCATTGGTGTCTTCCTGGGATTCCTGATTCATGGAACGAGTTGATCTACGCCTCGCTTGTCCTCAAACAACATCATCCACAGTCATTGAGGTAGAAGATGGTTTGTGAGCTGAGACATGACTGTATTTACCCAGCATGATTAGTCTTGGGAGTTTAAATGCCCACATTGAGGCAAGAAAATGGATCTACATGCTCTCTTGCTGATCGAAATGGAACTTTAAGGGGACCAATTGTTATTGAGAGTTCTTTTTGCTGCAATGCTGATTGTGAGGAGCCTCTCTTTTTTTTTTAATTTTTGAAGCTAAAGTGAAGAATGTAATGTTATTTTGCTGCTTTATAGTGTAGATCTATCTTGTGCAGGAAATCTACTTGTTAGGTGTTATGTAATTGTAGTATTATTTGGAGTATATATACACAAATTGTCGATGGACTTTGTCGAGTTAATTTTGAAGAGTATAGGAAAAAAATTTATGAAGGTATCTAAGTATGGAGAGAAATAATTGGCTGTACTGATAGTTTATATGAAAGTATTGTTATTTGAATTTGCAGAATATTTTGATACAATGGCAAATAGATGTAGAAAAACCAAAAGAACAAATGTTTCTTTCTGCTGGGAATATGTGTGAATTATTACAAGGGTAAATGTTAAAACTCTCCTGTCTTGCAGCAATATCTGTTGGTGTTTGTATTAGCTATTCACTGTGATCCCAAGGCAGAGTCTATTGTTTCTTAGCCATTTATTAAGGCCCATACATCTTTGTCATGTTGCAGAAAGGTAAAAGATAGTGGTGAATTCCTTTGCTGTATCTGAAATTAGCCATAACAGAAAATTTTGATTCTCAAGATTTCTTTGAGATTATGGAAGCTTAACTTTGACACATGCCAAACAAAAGATATCTAAAACAATTCATCTGTCAGGAACTTTGAGTTCAAGTTGCATGTTTTTTGCTGTATCTGTTTTAGAAGTGTGAGGACAGATCTTAAGAGACTTCCACTGAATCAGCTCATTGCTTCACTTGGAAAATGTTTTGGAGTTTGTCATTCTGTGTACTGACATAAAAATTGGCTCATTTGGGATCAAAACCAGCCTTCATCAAACCAAAAGACAAGACAAGGTATGAGTAATTTATAAGTAAACCAGCATCTTTATCAGCAGGCCACTGGCAACTATTTTTGGCTTATACTGCAAGCTTTAGCAATCATCAATCTGCTGCTTAAAGATACCAAATTGTATGCATTGCATTGAATTGTAATGCCATCTGAAAACCTTGAACTAAAGCTGACTCTCACTCCTGTGTTCCTTGAATCATATTGAAAGCTCATGGTAATGGAAACTGTATGAAGTAGCAGCACAATTGTATTCTATGTTTCTTCTGTTCTCTTGCTCCAAAGGGAAGTCTTTCTTCATGCCAGTGTAGAAATCAGCATCTGATAGGAGTGGTTCATGAAAGCTAGGTTTGATGGAGATAGTTAAGCTGAATGCTTGTATCAGTCAGCTGTACACATAATTAAAACCGAAATCGACATCGATATGGTCAAGTGTTGGATCACTGGTTGAACCAATGGGTCAAATGATGGAGTAAGTCACAATATAAACTCACTGAAATCAGAAACAGTGATCTCTTTGGAGAAGAAACTTGGCTGTTACTCATTAAAATTCAGAAAGAAGTGCAAGGCCTAATTTAATGCAATTTGGATGTGGGCAATGCATCTAACTGGCAATTGCACAGCTCCACACCTACCACTGTAGCAACACCTCAGGTTTCTTGTCCTCATCTTTCTCCTGGGATTCACGTGAGTAATGAAGAAATGGTGAAACTACAGAATCCTATGAGCTTGTTCCCCTCAAAGATTGCCAAGAGATTGCACACCTCCTTGACTATGAAGATAGGCTGAAACTTTGGCCAAGATTGATACTCTTTTCTATCCATCTACTTGTTGGCAGCAACTCTGTGCTATTTCCTCCTGTTTTTTCTCTCTGCATTGTGTTCTTCATGAATGATGGAAAGCTGCTGAGGAGGTTTCGAATTGATGAGTGATCATAGGTTCATTTACTTTTCTCTGTACCATCACACCATTTGAATTTCTAACTTCAATCCAGACCTAAGTTTTGATTTGTCACATCTTTTGAGGTTAGATTGAGGTCCTCTGTTTCTTGTTTAATATGTCACAAACTTTAAGATCATGAAAAGTGGATATCTCTGAGCTTAAACACATCAAAATGGAGGATGCTAAAAGGAATCCTGAGGTAGTAGTTTGCAAGGGTGAGCATGTCAAACTGAAGAATCTGTAAGAGCATGTTCAACTCCATCTTTTATTTGACCTCAAGTGACTCAACCAAGATTTGAGAGAGAGAGAGAGAGAGAGATGTGGTGGCAGAAAAGGTGTGTGGGCCAGAAAAGCTGGGGAGGACAGAAAGATAGCTTTGCTTGTGATCTAAGATGGAGGAATGGGTGGGAACAGCAGAGACTGGTGGGACACAGGCAGAAATCATACATGGAGTATGGATGGCACTGATGGACTCCATGCAGTCACCAAACCTTCCCATATAATCCACTGTCTGCTGTAGTTATTCCTTCAAATGGAAGCTTTTGCCACCATAGCAGGAACAATCATATATGCCAACACTGTCTGCAACATTGAATGCCTCAGATCTGCAACCATTGATGATGAGAGCAGCTGCAAGTTCTATGACACTTAATATTAGATGATCCCATGCATTTGCTGAGACCAATTACATATAAATCAAAATTATCTTAGTTTTTTGTGCCATTAGAGGAGAAGCAAGTCAATCTTGTCAGGTTCTTTTCCATACTTGTATTCTAACATTGTCATTGGTGACATTAAATCCTTTGTCTTAATGATATTTATATATGGGTGCTTTATTTAACTTCATGGAATGTTATTTTATATAAAGAGGAAAAAGTAATATCTAATGCTTGTTTACTTCTTTTGTAGTGTATAGATCCCTTCTCCAATAATTATTGTACCAATTAGGTCAAGATTTCATTGGAATACTTTGCAAGTTAGCATGGAAGCAAGATCAAGCAATGCAACATTTCAAGAGGTACAATCAAGGCTATTTATCATCATTTAAAGACCATAACCTAACAATAACAATTCATATCCAGATCTTATTCTGAAAATTTGGTAGCTGACATGAATGACACTAACCCTACCACACATGAATGCAAGCAATGACTGACATAATTCATGATAAGATACTGTAATTTAAAGTGATTATTCTGTGAGAGAGAACAAAGAAGGTAGTAATTATTCTTGCTGATGAACAAATCAATTTTCTTTGTTCGTATGCTTTTGCCTTTTTCTTATCATCAGTTGCTATTTTTGATCTGATAACTCTTGATAGAGTTAGCATGGAAGAAGAAAAAGAAAACCATTTTCCTGTTGGTTGCTGAATTATACTTCTTGAGTTGATATGAAGAAGCCAACATGATGCAGATTTATTGTAGAAGAGAGAAGAGAGAAGAGAGAAGAGAGAGAGAGAGAGAGAGAGAGAGAGAGAGAGAGAGAGAGAACTCCATTTGGCATCCAATCCGCAGTTGTATTGCTTTCATACACTAGAAGATGAACAGAAGAACCAAAACAGTATCACCTCTTCTTCTGGCTTTGATGGTCGTGTGGACAAGAAAGAGAAGTAGATGCATGCCGTCAAGAGCCGACGCGAATCTTCTTGATCACCGGGCACGGCAGCGGGATAAACATCGAGGCGAGGTCGCTCGGCACAGGGTAGAATCCATCCGGCGGCGGCTGTAGCTTCCTCTTGACAGGACGCGGCTTCCTCGGCGCCGACGGGCATACCAACGGTCGCTTCACTGCATGCTGCTCCGACTTCGGTGTCACGCACTCTCCCTCCTCGCTGCTCGTCGACTTCGACGGGTCTTCTTGCGTTGTCTTGGCATCGATCCCGCCAGTCCGGACCGGTGGGAGGGATCGGGATTCCCGATCGATGAGCTCGAAGCCCATTGCTTGATCCCTATGATATCTATATCTATATCTGTATATATATATAAATAGAGAGAGAGAGAGAGAGAGCAGTGTTATAGTTATGGAGAATGAAAGAGAATAAAGATAGGGAGGTGGTGGGTGAATAAAGAAGATGACCACCACAGTATCAGCTTCAGATGGAGAAGAAGAGCGCAAGAATGGAGTCACATGAGATGGTGGTGATGATTGGCATTGGCAAGAGGAGATGGGAAAAGAGGAGAACACAATTATGTGGCCAGGTAGTCCAAGAAGAGAGAGAGAGAGAGAGAGAGAGAGAAGGGATGAAGTGGAGAAGGAAACTAAGAAGACAAATGAATAGTAAGAGTCAAGGTGGCAGCCTTAACTCTACCTTTGTCTGCTTTATGTGGATTGAGTCTTAGCCTCCACCAACTGTTCATGGATCAAATCATTCATATTAACCAGCATCTCTCATTCTATTAATTTTCATGGAAAAAAGTATGAAAACAATGCTGATTGATAGCACTCATACATTTGCATTTCCCACCATTACTTGCCAATCCATGACATTAAAAGCTCACCACCCAAATCCAAAAGGAAAAATTCTTCCAGAAGGCATCCCACTTTAATGTTCTTTAAGGCCACAGGAAATGCCATTCCTACATTCATCGCACAGCATCAAGCTCTGCTATGATCCAAAACCATATCCCTGTCATGTTGATGCCATGAGGAAAAGCTGCCCAGCTCACATGGCTTTTGCTGGGCTTGGAGGTGTTAACCTTCCTTTAAAGCTTAATCTAATTAGACCTGCTTTCCTTCAGAGACACAAGGCTGGGAAATCATTATACTGGTAGCAGGACAAGATTACAATAGCATTTGACAGTCATGTGGATCACCAAGTTGGCTGCATGCCTTCTCTATGCAGGATAGAATCCACAAGGATTTAGTTGCAGACATTTCACTTTTTCCAATTCAAGATCAATCAGAACTAGTATTTGGTGATTCACCTGCTAAAGACTGCAGCCAGAGGACTCTCCAATGCATGCAGCAGTGTGGATATCTCACACATACAGATGCCAAACAGGGCATTTCCAGGTGCTCAATTTCAATGATATAAATCAATGAAGAATTGTTAGGAAGGATTTTGGTGAATTAGAGAATGATGTTGAAGGGGAATAGAACATGAAGTACATGGAGAAATATCTGATATTGGGAGCATAAATAGAAGATTAGACATCATCCTCTTGTGTGTTCTAGAGAAGGAATTATGAGAGGACAATAAAGGAGGAAAGATAAGAACATGTTCTGCAATCAAATGATCATTCCCTTGATAGATAATGCTTCATGGAAGCTGATCCTGATTTCAAAAAGAGAAAGGAGACTCTGATTACAATGCACAATTAACTTAACTGTCATTAAAAGTGGAGGAATCAAGACAGGAGTATGTTGCAAGGAAGGAGGGTTATGAAGGTTGAGGGTGTAGTGATGCAACAAAGGTAATACACAGTCAAATGTATTGATCAAAAGAAGGACCAATTAAAAGTAAGATTCATAAAATAAAGTAGAATACAACACAGAATGCTTTCACAGGAATAATAAGCCAAAGAATCAGATTAATGGACAAGAAAAAAAAACAGGATTTTGTGTTATCATTCTATGCTGAAGTACTCAGCACATGACAACATAAATATGCTTAGAGTTATGTTCATCTCTCATAGATTAAAAGATATGAAGAGAGAGAGAGAGAGAGAGAGAGAGAGAGAGAGAGAGAGAGGAACATGAAGAAATCCATCTCCTCTCTATTTCCCCTAATAATAGTTCAGAACTCAAATCATGGTGCAGTAAGGTGAACTCCTCCACATGCTGAGTGTCATCAATCACATGCAACAAAGAAAAGGTGGAAAAGAAAGAAAGAAACAAACAACTTATTCCAGCCATTAAATCTCACCTCATGACATTTATTCCTACCTTTAGGCATTATGCCAAAAAAGATGGAATCTTCATGGAAAAAAGAAACTGGAGAATTTGATTGATGAGCCACAGAGCATGTGTGGCTTCAAAATTTACTGAGCCCAAACAAATAAAAGAAAGTATTAAGATGTCTTGTCAACCTATCAAACACAAACAAAGTAGGAGAATTTTAATCATTTCTCCATAAAATAATATAATTGTATGTTGCCTCTCCAATCAGAATTGACATCTAACCCATCTTGTCCAATATATGCTTATTAATCAATGCTCATGCTTTAATGTAATAGATGGATCGATGGACTCCTTGCTACTCCATCTCTTACCAGTTCTTGTCCTTCTGCTTAGGTTCACTCTTTGTCTCTCCCTCAACCTCTATATCACCACCATGAAACAAAGTTCACTAGAAAATTGGAAAGCTTGCAACAATTCACACTTCTTTCTTCTTCTACACAGGAAGACTGGATCTACTCGGGTGTCAGATTGTGAAGGTATTGGTTCAGTTAAGTATGTCGACCTGCATGGAAACACATAAGCAGTGCATGTCACAAGATCCCAACTCATTGGTTTCCTTGCACAGTAGTGTACATGTGGCTGTCTAGATTCCTGGGCCCCACTAATGCAGCCAACCAGGGATTAGTTCCTACTCCCACTAGAGAGCACAGAGGACCTCCAAGTAGATGACAGGTTGCAATGTGTCCGGAAAGTGAGAGAGAGAGAGAGAGAGAGGAAAAGATATCAGAAGATAAAAAAGAAAACAGGCATATGATCCACAATCATGGCTTGCAAACCATAACCCAAGGATGCAGATTAATGATGAGATGCAACACTCAGGATTGCGTGCATGGAAGTGGGAGAAAGGAGTTGGTGCACAAATCCCCATCTGCAGGAAAAAGGAGCAGATCTGAGCAGCTTTGTGAAGTTGTGTAGGTTGGAGTTATCATGGATGTGATGTTTTCAGAAGCCTCATGCGAGTCGCACAAGAACAACAAGAACAACAACCCTAGTTGTCCATATTGGATGGCATGCATACTGTGGTTGATGGCGGTACAAGGAGAAACCCTCTCTACCTAATCACACATGAACCCTAGTCATGCAACCATGGAGCACCAATTCCTGCTCCCACCTGGAAAAGCTCAAAGCTCTCATGTGATCCGACATGCTGCACCAACTTTGGTTGTACGAAAAGGGAGGGGGAAGGGAAAGAAACTATAAGATATGAATGCAGGCAAATGCTCTACTCATGGCTTCCCAACATGCTCAAGAATAATTTGGATGATGCTGGTCGAAGCCAATGAAGATGCATGTATGGATTCGATGAACACACACATCCTGTGAACTTTACACAGTTACCGGATATTAATTTCCTAGTGGTCATATTTTGAGAGAATGTGGGGGGAAAATAAAGATTTTGAAAGCTTTGAGTGATGGAAATGTATTACATGTTGTTGTAGGTTATCTTTTTCTTTGTGTTAATGTAGTATGTTTCGTTAAGCATGAAATGTCGAGAGAGAGAGAGAGAGAGAGAGAGCTGAGGTTTGTATACCCAGCAAGATCGAGGTTAAGGAAGGAGACATGGATTAATGGGCCAAAACCATGTTGGATATTGGCCCATGAGAAAACTCTATGCGGGGCCCACTAAAGAGTCTTCCTCCTCGTGGTCGATCGGGTGGAACCCGCAGGACAACGAGGTCAATGCGTGTGGCCCCCGCAGGTGAGAAGTCTTGAGTTAGAGACCCGTCGTCGCGTTCGAACGCACGTCAAAGTCTGCACACCGTGCTTCTTCACGCTCCCACGTCCCTCGTTCGTGTCGCAAGTCGTGAGGTCTGTTACCCCGGAGCTCCATTTAACTCCGAACCAACCCGGCTAGCACGAATCTCCGCGACCGTTGACGGTCATCGATGTCAACGCACCGGCGCCCGCGGTTGCCCCTCTGACTTCCTGCTGCCACCTTCGTATGCTTCCTAAGAAAGCAAACGACTCGGCAGGACGTCGTCATCCCACGGTGGGGCCCTTCGAAACAGCCGCCATCGGGTCAACCTGTCTGCCTTTTATCGACCGTGCGATGCGTCCGCAGCGGCTGCAACGACAAGGATCAACTGATGGAACTCTCCCGGTCAAATCAAAGCTCAGTTCAGTCGCTGCGAAGTCAGAACTCATTGCTTGGCTAACAACAAAATTCTACCAGTAAGAATTCAACGATTGAACTTTAGCTACCGAAGTCCACGATGAATTAATTTGTCAAAAGGAAAAATAGAAATCATCGTCGATATAAATAGTCAAAATGGTTGACTTTGATCCCAAAAGATTCGTGCACCCACCTGCACATTGTTTGCTAGCATCTTGACTCTAAAAAGTCAACCACAAGTGTCCGACGCGAACAGACGGTTCTGCGTACTCCTCATTCATCCCGTTTACCGATCACCCTTTCCCACTCTCTCCGCACTATAAACTCACTTCGCTTACCTTCTTCTTTCGTGGTCGCTTGCAGTTCGGTGCACGACACTTTCGGGATCGTTACTGGCCGTCGATTCGATGGGACACCTCAAGATGGACGGCCAGATGGAGGTCCGGGAGGCGGCCGCCGCAGGGCTCCGCGGCTTGGAGCGCGTCGTCTTCCATCTCTCCCACCAGCAGTCGCCGTGGGATTGCCGTGAGATCACAGACCAGACGATTGCCAAGTTCAAGAAAGTCATCTCCGCCCTGAACCGGACCGGCCATGCCCGGTTCCGCCGCGGCCCGGCTCAGCCCGCCTTCTCCGCCGAAGCAGAGGAAGCACCAGCGGTGCACTACCACGCGCTCGCTCGTCCGCCGCTGCCGCCGGCTGCGGTCGCGACCTTGAACCTAGATCCTACAAAGCTGGAGGAGCACTTGAACGTCTCGGCGGCGGTGTCGTCGGCCCATAAGCCGCCTCTGGCGCCGTCCCACAAGAGGAAGGTCCCCGACCACGCCCACCCCCCGGAGGCCGCAAAACAAGCCGCCAGGCGCTGCCACTGCTCAAAGAAAAGGTACCCCTCCTCCGTCGCGCCGAAACTTAATTTCGCGCATCCACGCATCTCCTCGCTGACACGCTCCGCGACGTCCTCTGCGTGCGACAGGAAGGACCGGGAAAAAAGGACGGTGCGCGTGCCGGCCGTCGGCTCGAGGAACGCGGACTTTCCGGTGGACGAGTACTCGTGGCGTAAGTACGGGCAAAAGTTCATCAAGGGATCCCCTTACCCGAGGTAAGCCCGCTCTCCGCCGTCCTATCGCCGGTCATGAGCCTGCGTAGGCCGATCTGATCCCTCCGATTGCCTTGCAGGGGGTACTACAAGTGCAGCAGCGTGAAGGGGTGCCCGGCGAGGAAGCACGTCGAGCGGGCGGCCGATGACCCCTCGATGCTAATCGTAACGTACGAAGGGGTGCACCGGCATTCCCCGAGCAGGCCCGCCTGTCGTTGACCTGTGGTGCTGGATCTTATCTTCGCTTTTTTATAGTTTGACCTGTAAAAAGTCCACCAGGAAATGTAGACTTCAGTTCAGACATATGGAATGGCAATTTTCCCCTTTCTTGCAGTTTTGACTTGTCATCTCAAAGTCAACTGTGGTTGCTTTATATTTGTTTTTTATTTCATAATTTGGTGTGAATTACACACTCAAATAGTTAGCCAAAGGAAAGAAGGGGTTATGATGTAATTTCACCATTACATGAGATTACAAATAGGAAAAAACTTTTGATTAGATTATTTATTGTAAAATATTTGAGGGTCAAATGTATGTGAGTGGTGGTCAATGCAAAAGATTTTGTTTATTTGACATTCTAGAGAACCTATAACATTATTTTAAATATGAATGATTTGATCAAAGTTTGATCAATTCATTCCACTAAAAAGATCCTACCATGTTAATTTTACCCTCCTAAATAATATATTCCTTTGAAAGTTGCCTTTTTATTCATTTTTTTATTGATTTTTATTTTCAACTACTACATCAGAGAGAAGATAGAAGTCAGACAATCTATGAGATAGATATTGGCTTATTGGCTTTGACATTCCATGGTCAACAGGAAAACTGTATACATATTATAAACACACATCAAGCTTTCTTGTGATGCATTCAGAAGAAAGCTGCATTTGACTCTCTAGAAGAGCTTAAGAACACTGATACATATTGAGACAAGTGTGTGGAGAATGTTTGAGGAAGAGCTCATACAGGAAGACTTTGTGCACATATAACAAATCATGATTTTGATTGAGTACCATAGATTTCTATTTTTATGCCTCTCTACACTAAAACTCTAAATGATAGAGAGGACAACAATGCACTCTAAAAAGTTTAGTCAACTTATACTTTGAATGTTAAATTCCGACAACTATAAATGACATTGAGAACAAAAAAAAAAAGTCAATTGGTATGATTTATCAAACTTTGCTGCCATGACAAATAAACTGTGACTGGATAATAATAATAATAAACATGATTATATATATGAACTACTTCAGCAACTCTATAACATGACAAGCAATTAATGTAATAACTTGGTTGGACTCTGCAAGTTTGCCAGCCCACTCTAAAAGCTCTTGAGAGTACTCTCACTGGCTAAATGCCATAAAGCAGTTCATCGAAGCTTCCCTGGCAAAGTATCTGCAACACTCACAATGGAGTATGGTTCAGTCTGAGCATCCATGACTAACCTATGCTTTTAGTCGAAAGATCCTACCATTGATCATGTAATGAAATGGCACATACACTTACAATGGGCAGAGTTCACAAGTGATGATGCATCACTTCATCCCTATTCCAGTAGGCAGAGTCTCTCACGATGAATTGTGACCATTGACAGTGATACTACGGGTTTTGGCAATTCCAACTTCAGCAGTGTTGTTCTGAGAGAGGAGAATCGAGAGGCTTGAAACAGGAAGACAACCATAACTATAACCGAAGGGATATGAACTTTAGAGGCCAGGTGTAGGAAACACAACCAGAAACTGATCTTGCATAATAAAGAAACAGCTTACCTGCTTCATTTGGTTCCAACTAGGCATCTGGCGTAGCTGGAATGAAAATTTTCGGCTGTCCCTGAGAGTATTCCCTGCAGGTCAGAGTAACATGCATCAATATTTCATCCTGATAGAACACATAGTTTGAATGTAAAAGCCAAAAAACAATAGTGTGTCTTTGCGGAAAGCAGCCGCCAAAGCAACATAAGCTGTGCACCAGACTGAATTATGTGGTTTCCCCTTAGCTGGTTGATCACCAGAGATGTGGTTTGCTTGGATGTGCATCTGGAACAACATCTTAGTATGTTACGGTCATATATGAGTTTACATCAGATCCTAAATAATATCATTGAGTACTTTCATTATGTTAGGAAAGCAGAGGAGCAACAAGTGTAGCCAGTGGAAATAATGGGTCAGATTCTTGATTGAAAAGATGAATGTCAGTAGATCTCATCTAATCCTCTCCTAATCCATCCACCAGCACCTCCTTTGTTGGCTCATTTGGTTCATTCATGACTAAATTATGTTCATTCATTTCCTCTACGATATGCACATATATGCCCTCCATGATGCTTAATGTGCTATGCAGCACTTTAACCACCTAGATGACATCCAGACATTTTAGAACCTTAATTACAAGTTTACAACCAAAACAATTATGCTCCATCGGTAGAAAATTCTCCAATAGAGGTATGTTAAGGTCCACTTGGCTATGTGAAAACATGATATCTTCCCCTAGATCCACCAATGGAGGTAAAGGCATCAAATATTTGATGCAAAAGATCCTTTTTGGACGTGGCTGGCTTAAATGCCAGATATTTCAAAATCTCTTCTGAACCTCAATTTTGGGTAGCATCCAAAATGGTATCACCAGAAGCAGAATCTTCAGATTTGGACTTTCATGACATAAGTTGACTCTTGTTGCACTGCATTCTGAATCAAAAAATAGGAAAAAAAACCTCAACCAATAAAAGAAAGGCTGAACATTAATAAAATTGTCAGGAAGGAAAAAAAAAAAGAGTTACTTTTCAAATTGATCAGATACCAATGACGAAATTTTGGAGGAGAAACAAAGAACATATCCTGGAAATATACTAACAGGAAAGCATGGAAATACTAAGTGCATGATGTCAAGATGAGTGGGACAAACTACACTCATTCAACTAGTTTATCTCGAGGTGATCAAGGCTGCTGCGGTGCATGCATAATGCAAGGGAAAATGAATACCAAGGAAAATTCTTATGTCAAAAATCAAAAGTATGCAAGTAAAGAATGTATAATGTAAGAACCAGAGAATATAGACACTGATGAAGATGCAAAGGAAATTTTCCAGGGAATCAAGCCAGCTCGACAAATTACTCGGAATACTACATGTATCTTTTGGGCAATAGATTCATCTTATTCAAAGGATAAACATTGCATTACTTGGTCTGTGTTTATAACATGGCTCATGTTTTATGTGATGTGTTCTCTTGAAACTGCAGAACAGACGCATTCCCGATAACATATAAAGCTAATTGGTGCCTCCGGACGACCTCTTTACGAACACTCTAACGTATTTTCTTGTCGAAATTTCATTCTTTCTCTCGTCTCTCTGAACCTCATCAAGGAAGCAACTCAGTGAGAAACATTCAAGCTACCAGAAAGATCCAAAAGCAAACTGACAATTAGAAGCTCTCAAGCATGAAATATGACGAAGATGAATCAATAACTTTCTAATGCATAAACAAGATACCATGTTCTGCATAGAAGATGATGGAAAAGGACTCAATTCAGCGTTCATCTCCCGGCCCTCGAGCAACAAGAGCACGACCTGAACCTGAAAATGTGATGCAGCAAACAAAAATCATCAAGCACAACAGCCAATCTCCAAAGGTCTGATCTTTAGAACTGAATGAACTTTGGACGTACCTATTTAGTAGAATTGTTACCTTTTCAGGTGACACAGAATCAAAGATGCAGACGTCTCCCTGGAACAACAGTGTTCAGCTGATTACTACCTGCCTGGGGCAGGACGGCACTTGTGTTTCCATCCCATGGCCACGGCTAGTGGTACTGCTGCAAGACCTGCGCATCAGCAGCAGCAATCAACTCGCTGCTACCTCCATCGTCACCACGGGCGTAATCCATCTGGGCCGGAAGCGGCACGGCTAGGGCGACCTGGTGCACGGCCCGCAGATCGAAGACGTCATAGCCAGAGAACCGACCCGACGCCGCCAGGTTCGCCTCGATGGAAGGGTTTGGGTTGTCGCCTCGATGGAAGACAAGAATCTACCGGCAAATCCGAAGAACAATAGGAGAAACCGATTTTTATTGGCAATCCTTTGTTCTATTTACAACAGAATTATTAATATTATTAAGATATCCATCTGTAACTTTAATATACTCAATTTATCAATTAATTCTAATAATCGTCGAAGATTTTCCAACATCGATGATAAAAACAAAAGGAGAAAAATAATTTTTAATGATTTTTAGATCGATTTAACGTTTTTCGAATTTAAGACTTTGGTTATTGGTAATTGAGATATGTAAATTAATTATAATTACGGATAAAGAGGAATACAACATTGTGATTTGGGCCGAAAACCTAATGAGCCCAATTTCAAATTGAGAAAGCCCAAACTATGAATGCGTGAGCCGAAGAGCCCAACCACTATATATGGTATGTAGTGAGACGGTCAACAGCCTCCACCGCTTCGCTTTGCTTGTTTGCCCGTGTCCATGGATTCCCTATTAGCCAACTACGCCTCCGACGGCGACGATGACGAGGGAGTCGATGATGATAAGGCCTCCGACGGCGACGCCCCCGCTGCGAAGTCTCTCCAACTCGCTCTTCCCAAGCCTTCCTCCTCCCTCTTCTCTTCCTCTCTCCCTCCTCCCAAGTCTTCCGCGGCTCTCCTTTCCTCTTCTCTCTTCTCTTCCCTACCGGCGCCCAAATCCATCTCTTCCACGCCATCTTCGGCTCCCCAAAACCCTTCCCGTCCCAAATCTGTCCATCTCGGCGTAGTAGATGGCGAGGAGGAGGAGGAGGAAGGTGGAATCCTTACCGCGGGTACGCCTTCTTCTACTCCCTTCCGAGCTCAAAGCTCGATGTTCTCCGCTCTTCCTCCGCCCAAGCCCTCCTCTTATTCCCGGCGCAAAGCCAGCCATGTCGACGCAGAAAACGGCGAGGAAGAAGAGAAAGGAGGGATTTTTACCGCCGATATGCCCTCATCTACTCCTGTTATGGCGCAGAAATCGATGTTTTCTGCTCTTCCTCCGCCCAAGGACTCGTCCTCAACTTCCTTGTTTTCCTCCATTCCTCCTCCCAAGTCCGAGCAGCCAAATCCCCAGAAGATCACGAATCCCCCTTCTTCTGATCGAAACCCTAAGAGGGTCGTCCAGTTTAAACTCCCTCTGAACCCTTCCATGCTGAAAAGTAGAGATTTCGATGACGACGATGACGATGAGGAGGACAAGGAGAGGAGAAGCGTCAAGGATTCCTTTTCCGTTGCCACAAAGGCCTCATCTTCCGTCTCTTCCATGCTTCCTGCCCCCAAGAATACTTTTGGCTTGGCGCGATCAGCTGCCTCGGCTTCATCGAGGAGATCGATTGTTGAAGCAGATGTTCCTGCAGGCGAGCAAGGAGGCACTTCTTCGGTGCAGGAAAGTTTTGGTTTTGGGGATTCCGGGAGTTATCCCGGTGGTTTGGTTGGTGCACCACCGGAAACTGGGACTGATGGGGCAGGAGATTTGGGCTTTCCAGGTAGCACCAATGATGTTGGTTGGGATCCGTCAGGGGTGGAGGGAACAATTTATTCAGGCTTTGACGATAGCAGTGCTGCTGCTTATTGGGATCCAAGTTATGGAGGTGCTGTGAATTACGAGAGTTACGAGGGAAATTGGTCTGAAGGGACTGCTGCAGTGGTTTCCGAAGCTCCAGACATGACGAAGATTGCTGGGAAGAGAGGCAGGAATGATATTCCTACAGAAATTGTGGAGGTAAAGCAAGATGAGTTGATGAAGAATAGACCCAGGCAGGACCAGAGTAAGCTGACTGGGATAGCTTTCGGACCGTCTTATCAGGTTTAATTTTTGTCAAACCCCTTTGTCAGTTTAGTGATATAGTTTCAATGCCTGCTGAGATTAATATGTGCACTACTGTCAATTATAGGTTTTACTTACCTGCTATTATATTTTCCAACAGAAATGCATGAACCATATCTACCTCTGAGGAAAATAGCAATCTTTTGAAGATGCTTTTCATGTTTTTATGAAGAATAACATGTAATGTGCCAATGAGAAAAAAATTTCAACATCCAATGACACTTGTATCTGGTTGCTTTTATGGGCATTTATCAATTAGCAGAATGTAGATAAGCTAGGTTTTGGTCAAGAATGCTTTAGTTTTCTTGGCAATCCTATTTTTGATACTTTTGAGTTGCATTGGAGGAAAAATTAATATTCTTTTTTGGTGGAGTACCAATATATGTCCTTGTACCTTTAATATGTCAATGTAAAATATTTCTCATACAAGATGAAACTGAATATCTCTCTATATAAAACTATGAGAACAATAAACGACTTGATTTACCTGAATCTGCAGTGTTCTTTAATACACAGCACTTTGTCCTTTTCACTTAGAATGTCTAATATGTAACAAGCTCCTTTGTTTGCTATTTTCTGCCATAGGTTCTAAGATGATGTGCTGAGTTGTGGTAGAATGACTGATGAACCTAGTCACAGTTTGAGGTTCATAATGTTTGTTCATCACTCCTAAGACTTGACCTACCTAACATCACAACTTGATGGCTAATTTTAGAAAGGTTGCAAGACAGTTTTGGACTATATCAGGTTCCGTAGATGGAGGGAAGATTGACAAAATGATAAGGGAGAGAGGAAGTGACAAATAGCGAGAGAGAGGGTCTGGATATGTTTATAGAGGGGGATGGTTGGGTTAGATGGGAAGAAGAATTATAAAGGAGAGAGGAAGAGATAGAGTAAGAGAGATAGTTTGGCTCTGTTGGTTGGGTTAGATGGGAAGAAGAATTATAAAGGAGAGAGGAAGAGATAGAGTAAGAGAGATAGTTTGGCTCTGTTGGTTGGGTTAGATGGGAAGAAGGGGTATGCTGGGGTGGGGGGAAGAGAGAGGGTTTTGTTGTGGGAGGGAGGAATTGAGGATGAAGGTTGGAAGGAGATAGGGGAACTGAGAATGGGAGAGAGAGAGAGAGAGGCTAAGACAGGTTACTAGTTGTTACCACCGTGAAGTGCTTGGGGAGGAGGAGAGAGGTATTATGGTTGGACTTTGACAACCATAATATCACCATGAAGTGTGTGTGGGGAGGCGGAGAGAGATATTATGGTTGGACTTTGACAAAGGGAGGAGAGCTGTAGTGAGATCTACCATGGCCATGGCAGAAGGTGGGGAGTGGAGGATGTGGGAAGGAGGCTGAGATCTACAATTGTTAGTTGTTATGATGAGTGGACTCTAGCAGGTGAACTTTAGTTGGTTATTTATAAAGGAAATTTTGCTTGAGTTTTTTGGAAGATATTGGAAACATAGAATGCCAGATGCTGTTAGGGTTTTCAAATTAGAGTTAAGGTGCATTTAAATGATGCTTTTTTAGTAGTGGAACAAATATTTGTGTTAAAAGTTTACTGGAAAAATGAAATTAGGTTATCTTGGCTACCACCTATGTAACCTAGGCTATGTCTAGGATCTGAAATTGGTTAAGATTAATTTTAATAAAAGAATCCATGTGATTCCACACTGTATCTTAGAGTTGGTAGCCATGTAGCCTCAACTGATAATAGACCACGTATCATTTAGTGATAACTGAATTAGTTAAGATACTCAATATTATAGTTAATCAGGTAAAGGGGTTTAGAAACTTCAAGGGCTCTTGTATTAAAAGGATTTGTGGTAGAATGTTGTCAGATAATAGAGTTTTTGAACTTTGAAAGTTCAAAGGAAGTAATGTGTGCCAGGGGGCCATGATCCCCTTTGCCTCTATACAATTTTGCCCATGGTCTAATGCCCTTACCAAAATTGGCCTTCAAACAGGATGCAATACCAAAGAAGTTAGACCAAGAAGGACTTTGTTTTTTAAAGATAATCGAAGCCATGCATTTATATCTAAAGCTGATTACAAGTTGAGGAGATAATGGCTCCTTGCTTAATGCGTGCCAAACAACTTCAGTCTTTTCCTATATGTGGACTTGCTTCCATGTCATTCTCTCTATCCTTCAAAAGGATACGAGTTTCTCTTTCGGATGGTGTTCATTTGACCACATGCTGTTTCAGCTTGTATTTCATAAAAGGTAGTTCAGACTTTTTGGGCATTCTTCATGGGCATCATGTATACAAAGAGTTGTAATGCAACCATATATTACACGATGTTGAGAAAATAATTATCCTTCTTTGCATAGTTTTGCTAGGTCTCGTTGTGACTAGACACATGTTGTTTTAGTCTGGTAGATATCACTAAAAGTCTAGAATCCCAACTACTGCACATGACATCTAAGATGTAAACTGCAATCTGCTGTATCTACATACAAGATTGATTCAACAACCTAATGCTGAAAGGATCCTTAACTGAGTTGGGGGTATGTTGCTGTGCTGCCAATTCCTGAACTACCTGCCAATACATTTTCAAAACTTTTATCATATTTATGTTGTGGTTAATCATTTTTATGAATTTTTTTCTTTTGGATAAACCACACTTTCACATATCTTATTTTATGTGTATTATTTTCAATCGTTGATGTAGCCGGCTTCTTCAGCCAAGGGAAAACCTTCAAAGCTGCATAAGAGAAAGCATCAAATTGGGTCATTGTACTTTGACATGAAGCAGAAGGAGATGGAACTTGCAGAACGCCGTGCTAAGGGCCTTCTTACAAAAGCAGAAACACATGCCAAGTATGGTTGGTGATCAATATTATAATTAGGGTGCTTCATTGCTTGTCACTGTGGTGTTACAAGAAGAAAATTACTTTCTTTTTTTTTACTTTGTTGCTGTCAGTCCCTCTTTTAATGCAAGTCTTCTTGAACAATCATTGGAATCTCATGAGCTCCATCCTCAATATGATCATGCTTCTTCTCACTACAGTTACAATCCATTTTCTATGAGTTTTTGGATAATATTATCATATTTAAGGCCCTATCCCTGTTATGCTATGTTGATTATATTCAAGCGTATCATGGTAAAGCAATGGTAAATTTTGTCATTTAATCAACTTTTGATTTTAAATAAAGTAAAGAACTTGTTGCATTAATCACCAATTACGATGCATGCTGAAAATATTACTCCATAACCAAAACCAGATCAGTACGGATATCACCTAGCCAAGGTTGATACATTTGGTTTCTTTTGTTTGATTAACTAGCTAGTAGGCAACACTATTAGCTTCTCTGTGAGACATGGTTATGTACACATTCAACATTATTGTCAATTTTTAGTTCTTAATCATCTTATTTTGATATGGTTGTCTTTCTCATTGGAAGTCACTCTCCCCCAAGTTGGGGTCACTGAATCCAGAACTTCCCTAATAAACTGAGTAGGAAAAATGAACATGTGATTTGGTGACACATGCTTTTCTCCAACAGTTGCTGCTGCTATAGCCATTCAGAGAAGCTGCAGATTAGGTAGAATTATTCATTGTTCCAAAACATAGATCTCATAGTGACAGCAAGAGGAGAGCTTTCTTTTTCATTTACTTTGTAGTATCATGCAGGTTGGTGATGTGTGGTGGAGTTTGTCTCTGTGGCCTTGGTGGCACACAGGTTTTGGTTCCATTCAGATGGCTTTAGATGTTGATGGCAGCAGAAATTGAATGGCTTCCACTGTTTGCTTGCCTGGTGGGATCAGGTTATGAGGCATTAATCAAGAGCTAGTTTGGTTATTTGACATGTGGAAGAAACTCAAGTTAGTTCTGTCTGCAATATGACTTCCATATGCCTGCTGAAGTTAAACAGAGTTAGGATCTGGATCATGATGCAGGATGGAATGCCTATTCAAAAAACCTTCTGGATCCAAAGAAATCAGTTTGAAAAAGCTTTTTGGAATTTTTTTTTATGAGCAGCAGAAATTTATGGGAGGAGCTGATTTTGTCTTGAACTGCAGCAGTTTTGTGATTTGATAGAGCAGACATTCCTTCCATCACAGTTGGTAAACCACTTCCTGGTAGATGATGATATTTTGTTGATCTCTTCATGAAATTGGAACAAGACATTTGCAAGCCCTGAATTAGAGCAGCTTTTGATTCTTTGTCAAGATAACACATGGAAAACAAGACATGAGATCTCATCACCAAACAAGACATGATGGCTTGATGATCGATCAACTGGAATCTTTGTGAATGATTTTAGTCCATTGATAGCCAGAAGATGATCCAAATGATGCATAATTGAGCATGGCAAATAATGCCAGCCACTAGGATTGCTTTGTCTCTAAGCCTGCATGTCCATGTGCACACTTACGGAAAGATAGGGATTAACAGATCAAACATCACAGTGGTCCTGCAACAACACAGTTGTTTAGATGAGATAATGATGGTGTGCAATCCAAGCGTGCTTAAGATCGAGCGTGCTTAAGAGTTATCGGTGCTTAAGATCGAGCGTGCCAGCGTATAGCTTTTCTTCCAAACCTCAAACTGTAAGTCTTTATTCATGTTTTGCAGTGTTGATTACAATTGCCAAGATTATTGTGACACTGATGGTCATCCTTTTATCATGCTGTAAGAACACTCATTATCGTCTCAGTAATTCAAATTGGAGAAACCTTTTGTTGTTTCACTGCAATGAGATGTCATGGGAGAAAAGATGTACATAATTGTGCAACAATACCTTGCAGTCATATGGCAGTAAACAAAAGAAAACTTTGTTGTATTTGATGATGAACTTTGTTGAAAAAGCAATGCATAAATATTGCAAAATTCTGTTCTAATTGATAAGGTCCTCATGATTTAGCACTATGGTAGGGCAATAACCAAGAACAGGGAAAAAGAAAGTGACATGAAGAAGGAAGAGACACTGAACCTGACAGCACCAACATTGGCAACTGTACTTGGATCAGACATTGGCAGATTAAAGCAGAACAGAAGTTGCAAAAGTGAGCACCTAATCTTTCCTTCTGACTCAAATTTATCGCAAACAAGTACAGGAAAAGGATAGTTCTTCATTTTAAGAATTGTTAGATGATCAATACAGTAGCCTATCAATCATAATTCTATGATAAAAACAAACCATATCAATAGAAGAAGTGAAATCAGAAATCTGCCATCACCAAGAAAGGAGAATAACTGGAAAAGGTGACCAGAGCAGGCTTATGTTTTAGATTTGCTGGCAATGATTTAAGGAGTATCCATCTGGTGGGCAACAAAGACTTCATTGGAATGATAGTGCTCAGATTCAAAGTGGTCATGGAAGTTGCATGTTCACCTATCTCAAGTGCAGCAACTTAGGAATGATGAGAATTTGGCATCAAATATGATGTGTTGTGATCTTGGTGTAAAACATTTGGCTGGTCCAAAGAACTTGCAGCCCATGTGTAGGGATTCTTGACTTCTTACCTCACTGTCATTTAGGAGTAGCAGGTGGCAAAAATCTTGCAAGCAATTCCATATGCAATGTCATATGAGCCCCAAGGCTTTCTAAGTGCATGATCATTCATTAGTTCAGTCATCCTCCAAGTGGCAGATCTTAGCCACTTAAGTTAGCACAAACATTGGCAAAGTAACCCTCAAGACACTAAATGAATCATTGTGAAGGTAAAATGATCACCAAGAAATTTCTTTCCAACTTTCCTGAATGCTGTAATGACAAGCATAAAATAAAAAGTCTGCTCATGAAAATGGCTGATGCAAGACAACCTGATGACTAAAACCGGGGAAACTTACATCGCGAATAATCAATAAAACTTAACATAATTTGAACAAAACCGACCAGACGGAGGGAATGAAAGGGTTTTTCAGGATCTGTCATGTTGAATTTACTCGAGTAACACCGGAAGGCGAAAAATGAGTGACAATATTCTTCAAAGAATCATTGGAGATCTCAGCTTAGGTAATCAAGCCATCCTCCTTACAAAAATATTCAAACTTAATTCACAAAAAGGAAAGACACATAAAGCTGTACAATCGAACCCAAGAATAGTAAACGCCATCTCTAAAGATCCATCATACAACATCATTTGGGATATTGCAAATGCCAACAACCAACAAACAAATTCTGGAGTTGACTTGACATATATAATTAGCTTTTCTTTAATCACAACATACTTTATCAGCTAAACTGGTATCACATCAATTTTTGAAGTGTCCTCACATCTCAACACAATTCCTTCAAGGCTTGCTGGAAGTATACACTTAGCCCACTGGCATCCAGTAGAAAATGACTCAGAAGGTGGAACTATCATCAGAACATTGTCATTCCTTTTGACAACCCCCATCACACTAACTGTGCTGCCCTCTTTGATGTAGCTGCAGGAGGGAACATTTGATGGTTAACAAACAGAAATCTGTAGGAAATTTGTTATATGCTAGTGTGTGATCATCAATCCTTGCTTAAAACTACAAAAACATACTTTTACACAGCACTCCTGGCACCAACGTTAGATCTAGATCAAATATAGGCTCATAACATCTTGCTTCTACATTTCAATTCTGCTGAAAATAATATGTACATCCACAAGATAGAAAGATAAAAAAACATAATCTCCAACTAGTTACCCTTCTTTCAGCTGCATCACACAATCCCCATGAGAAAGGTTCCTTTTCCGCAACCATCTGAGATATTCTGGAGACAAGTCCTTTTCTGAGTTGATGTCAATAACAATAGACTCATCAACATATGGGGTTACACTAGCACCATCACCAGTTTTTACCAAAGCTCTTAACCCAGATTGGAAATCAGAGATATAAAAGTCGACCACATTCCTCTGCCAAAGTTTCAAATAGTTTAATCAGAAATCTCAGAACAAGATCAAAATAAACGTAAGCATATGCAATTATTTGTGACAAATTGCTGAATATCTTTTCATGCCATGAGCAAAATTCATTAGTTCAACCGATCTCTAGTTCACCTATTACTAGAGTGGCTTACCTCCAATGACCTCAATCCCCAAGTAAAACGATGATGCTGGGAATTGGCAGTCTTCGAGTCCAAGCCCCTGTATTCATATAAGCTAGTAGATGTGTACACACATCTAGGAACCTTGTGGAATGATGACTCAAGAGGGACATTGCCACATGTAACAACCTGCATGAAAGTTTAATTCTATCAACTTGGAAGAGGCCTCAACAGTCTTGAAAGCATAAAATGACTATAAGAAACATCTTTGCAAAGAACCAACTAGTATATATTTCATCCTCGAAAGTCATTGCACTAGATAATAGAAACGAATTTGGGGAAGAATCCACATCTAAAATGCTCTATAATGTCAATTAAAAACCCTCAAGCTAAACCAAGCAATTAGTAATCTTCAATGCTACATAAGACACTAAATACATATTAACAAATTTGCACGTTCCAAAAGTCAAACATATTTTGACAGAATATTTGGATCAAAGTCAGTCAAATCATTCATAAGCAGGTTAAAAAGAATATGTATAGTGAACTGCAATGCTATGCATATGGTTCTTCTATAGTGAAATTCATGTAATGAGACCAAGTATCTTAGTGAATATAGTCTCAACCATTTTCGTCCCATATTACTGATAAAACAAGTTATGCTTCTATGCAAAGCTACATACCCCAGAGACTTTTACGTATTGCCCGTCTTTTGCAGTTCTCAGCTCGGCATCAGGATAACGAGCAATGAATCTTATCATCGCTTGCCTTCCATAACAAATATTCCAAATACAAAGTGTAGCAACAACTCCAAATATAACTAGAACAACTATGAGAAGTATGGCATTGTGAACAGCACCAAGAATGAAGCCACCGGCAATAAACCCCATTATGAACAACAAACCCACACACCACAAGAACAGTTTGGGCAAGCTCCCACTAAATGAATAGCCATCATCCTGGCTGAGCTTCGTAACAGCCTGGTTATGAACAATAAAGGTGCTATGCAGCTTCATAGATCCAGCAGATTCCAGAGGGCCAGATACTTTTCGAGGGGCACCTGATGAGTTAAGAGGCCCAGATGAAATTGGCCCAGATGTGATAAGCCCTGTAGCTGGAAGCACTGGTGGAAGTGGACCAGAATTCTGGCGAGCCATTGGGATGACCCCTCCAGATTGAGGACCAGATGACTTCTTAACAACATCCCCATGTTTAAGTGGCCCAGAATTAGACTTCTGTCTGTTGGAGCCTCCAGTTACTAGTGAAGGACCGGAACCAGGAACTGCAGAAGAGAGTGAACCAGAATAGCTAGACCGGCTAGAGGAATTAGGCATGATAGGGCCTGACTGGGAAGCAGCACCTCCAAAAGATGTACTCTTAAGAGGAACATTAAGAGGTCCAGATTTTCTCGACTTCTCCACATGCAGATCAAACATCTTTCCAAGCTCTCCTGATTTTTTTATATCTCCTCCTGTATATGGCATGGCTGCGGAGCTCATTGATAGAGGTTTTTCTTTTGGTGGCTCAGGCCGGCCTGAAACATACAATCCATTGCTGAGTTGATGTGATAGAAATCTGGAACCCATCGAGTTTTGGCGAGCTGGCTCCACTATTTCTCGACAACCAATGAAAAACTAGTAAAATCCACAGAGATCAATAATGAGTTGTAACAACTGGCACTGTGAGGCCAAAATTGCAACCAAAGCACAGGACAACAATTTACTTTCAATCAGCCTGTTGACAGGACAAATGAACCATGTTAGATATCATGAATGGATATCAAAACATGATAAGACTGCAAATGCAAGAACATGATTGATAGACTTGGTCTGAATTTCAAAGTTATAAAATACTTGGTAACATTTCACAGTAATTACAGCAAGCATAATCATAGACCCATGTCTCATGAATAGAGGATCAGGTTTTTCTTATCATAATTTCTATATTAATTTCCAAATAATAGAAAATTTGTAGGTAATACATCAAAAATATAAGCATAATTATCAAGCCTTATCTGGAAAATATGGGATCATCATTTTGTTGATTTTTTCTAGTTAAATTTTCGAGTAATACAATTTTTCCATGTAGATACTACCAGGTTCTTTCTGACAAAGCCATCCAGAATATCGTAGGTCTGTTCCTCATCATCATTGAACTTCTATTACATATAGCATTAGTGGTTCCTGAATGTGTTTAAGATCTATTATTTGACACTAATACCATTGTGGTGCCACTAGTTCATTGTATCTTGGTGTAAAGAATGTTGCCAGAATTGCATATTCATGTTTCCCCCACCATTATTATTATGGCACATCCTAGTTGGTAGCCTCCACAGATTGATTATTAATCCCAAGCCTTGACAGAAGTGGGGCGTCAAAATTGGTTTTAGTACAGATTTTGGGAGTACATCAAATTTGGTCCAAAATGAGAATTCCAAACTAAACACACATTGTATGTTTTTTTCCAATTAAGCTCGAAATACTCATGTCAAGTTCAACATGTTTAAGCATATATATACATATACATGCATACATGTATATGTTCTGCAAATCCAGAACAGAAACATGTCAGAATCGCAGTCATCCATATCAAAACCTAAAATAGTCGAAGACGTTGCTTCTCTCATATACTCATTTCTACAAGAATGTGATTAGCAAGTGGACAAAAACAGATCAAAGCATTATAGTCATCACGTCAACATAGATACTTTTGCGATCAGACTCATTCCTATAAATGATAGAGATGAGGAGACACTAAAGTAGTGGGAGCATAAACAGACCACCAATTTGGAACAAGAATTTAACATGAACTGCAAATCAGGACAGAAACAGCTGAAAAGAAACTAATTAAGCAGCAAATCGTACATCGGTTTATAGCATAAAGTTCATTTGTACGATCTGCCATCATAAAAGCAACAAAATCATGTCAATGTTACTAACATGTCATGTCGTTTATTAAGCAGAACAATAAGGCACAAGCCAAGCCTGGGAGATATGGATACGATAATCCTAATATACCACTCAAATGAAGAAAAATGCTCAGTTGACACCAAACTCAAATGGAGGACACAATCCTCAATTTGCAGCGAAATATACTCCCATGTGGTTGTTGATGCAACTTATGGCAGACACCGAAAAGCACATAGACCAGAGCAGTGAAGCAGATTCATAAACATCGAAGGAAAATGTCTGCGGAGTAACATCTCAATGACTATGAAAAATAAGGCAGAAGAAATGCTTGATCCTGCAGTCACATCTCGGTTACAATCGAAAGCACTGAAGTTGGCCAATATGCTTTCTAAAGAGTGCCACGAATTCCAAAGACCAAGTCCTCCAAAATCAAGGATCAGATATCTAACAGGCAGATCAAATGCTATAAACTCCAATCTCCGTAAAAACTCAAACTTCCATCGGACATCCAGTATCACCAACAGGACTACGACAAAAGATTGTCTTTTCTTACAAATTTGAACAGATCCAGCTCTGGACGATCCTAAAATTGGAGACGAAAGTGCTAAGAAACACACATTTTTTCATCTCATCAACATTGTTTTCGATGAAAACCGAACATTCCTACAAAACTGACCTCAAACAAGCAACCAGAAACCAGATCGAAGGCAAAATGTAGCAACCAACACTGGGACGAAACAAAACCTTTCCACTACCTCGAGACAGAACCAACAAATCTAAGCATCTAATAAGCAATCGACTCGACCGCTGTCTAATTCCGCGACGTTGCCTCCACGGAACGAAGTCCAGATCAAGGTCAAGCAAGCGACAAAAGCACATTCGAATCCACCAAGAGAAAACGAAACAGGCAGGACCAACACCCACGAAAGCGACCGGAACCCGCTAAAAGAACGGACTTTTACGCTCCCATTCGCTCAGATCTACAACCGCAACGAAGAGACGCACCCCGCAACTTCCTTGTTGTCGGCACCAACTGGCAGCCACACTCCCAGACTGAAGACCCCGAAGCCCGCACGAAAAGATTCGACTTTTAAGGCGACAGGGAAGAAGATGGATCTCTACAAACCTGCGAGGCTAGTAACAGACTTGCGATCGATGGAGTTGAGGTTGTCGGCCGATCAAACGAGGCACTCAATGCGCTTAAGCTGCTAAGGATCGAGCCACAGAGAGAGAGAGAGAGAGAGAGAGAGAGACGGAGGGAGCAATCGATCTCGACTGAGCTCTCACGCGTACCCAACAGAAACCTGCAAATAAACGGAGAGAGAAAAGGTGAACAAATAATAATAATAATATTATTATTATTAATGGGAAGAGTGGGAGCTCACACTTCAATGTAGTAACTGTTCCAACCTTTCCGCTACACAGTTCTAACACCCGTCAATAAAATAAGAAAAATATATTGTTTAATATAATATAAAAACTTAGGAGATTATTATTTACATTCTCTTCTTTTTATTTACAAACCTATATTAAGAACTTCAAATATTTTTAAATTATTCTTTCATAAATAAACATAAATATCCTCAATTTATAACTTAGTTCGAATAAAATATTTTTAATGATATAAATGATAGAAAAAAGATAGATGATGAAATAGGATAAATTAAGGATCGAAGATGAGAAATAGTTTTTAATATTTATTATAATAAATTAATATTTTTAGGATTATATTTATTATAATAAAGGGTTTGACGACAGAGATGAAACACAGGACTCAACACAATCATTTGAAGAAAATTGCATTTATTTGAAGCCTAATCTGCCTCATCCTTTCTTTCTGTCAATTATTGAGAATCACAAGCTTGCTATTTAGAATGATCAATTGTATTGGAACTTTTCTCTTTCTCCAGTCAACACCATTGTAGTTGGTAAGTAATAAGAATGCACCACACTGATGCAAGTAACTCGAGACTGATTCTATATCTCATCTATCAAGATTTCCACTTTGTTTCAGATGATTGATGTCTTCTTAGGCAAAAGAGAAGCAGAATTTTTGTGCTTATGAGTGTTTTGCAGTATTCACGTTTCCTTTTGCGTTGCTGAAAATAAACTTGGATATGGTAGGTGATTAATGGGTATCTGTGTTTCCTTGACATTAACATGAATCATGAAGGGAGAAATCATTTCAGTTTCGTCATCTTAGGTATATTCAGAAGAACATGATCAGAGAACTACCTCTTTGTCTGGTACAGCTACATCAGATATTTGACTGACTCACAGGTCTGCATCTTAGTTCTACAGTAATTCCACAACACATGATCTGTATGTTCCTCGCCGATTGCCCCAAGTTGGAGTCTCTACCGGAAGGCCTGAGTCGTCATGCCACCTGCCTGACCACATTGCACTTGGAGAACGTCGGCGCTCTCAAGTGCATCAGGGGTTTCCCTTCGGTCAGGAACTTGAGGGTATGTGGTGAATCAGTTTGGAGATCGTCACCGATCTCCCTGCACTGGAGGTGTTGCAGTTGGAGAGGTGGTGGCATGTTCCATCTTTACCCGAGTGGCTACTGGGAGGTCTCCCATGCTTGACTGCGCTCCAGAGACTGGACATAGAATGCAGCAATCAACTGCTCCGCAGGTTCCTCCAAAAGGACGCCAAGGACTGGTCCAAGATCGAACACCTTCCGATTGTTTACATCAAAGACGACCGACATAATGTCGATTGAGGAACAGGCAACATCACCCTGCTTTTGCGATGTGTGGCGATACCATTTCTAACATGTACATTGCAGCAGTAGTATACAGATCGGAGGGAAGCGGGCACTAAAGATGCAGTAGTAGTATGCACATTGCAGGAAGTATATCCAACAGAGACAGAAAGAAAGCCAAAATAGTTTCATCACCATATCATAGGAATGTAGTATGAGTCGCAACCAACCTCTCATCTCGATCTGCATTTCCGCTCAAAAGTCTCGGACTTTCCATGGTCAGCTCCATTTTCAATGATCATGTTAGACATGACTGCCGATTACATCGTGATTGATGTCGATCTCCCTGCCATAAGCAGCAAAAGATGATTGTGAGTTGCCACTCCAAAACCTGAAGACGTTAGATGGTCGAGACATGAGCATGAAAGGTAAGTTACCTCAAAGCTCATTGATGATGTCTTCTTCTTCTTCAGCAGCAGCAGCATCTTCGACTAGGTTTGTCTCGATGGTGTAGGAATGCTTGATGTAGTTTATATAATTGCCTTGTTGATCATCGATGGAAAAAATTGGAAAGTGTTTGATCATGGGCCAGTCTGCGCCATTTTGGAGGCATCTGCGGAGTAGTTGGGTGGTTCCCCGTACGTCCAGTTTCTGGAGCGAAGTGAAGCATGCAGGGCCAGCCGCCAACCACCTTGGTAAACAAGACCCAAACGTGACCAACTTCAAGAACTCCAGTGCAGGGAGATCAGCAACAATCTCCGGATCTGATTTACCAATTATACTCAGTTCTTTTAGAGAAGGGAAACCTCTGATGGACTTGAGAGCACACACATCCCACAGATTCAATGTGGTTAAGCAGGTTGCCTGTCGGATCAGGCCTTCCGGTAGGGACTTCAACTTGGGGCAATTATAGAGGACCAATTTGTCGAGGCGACGCATAGCAAAACCTTCCGCTACCCAATCCCACACTTCCAAGTTAGTCATATTCGAGAGTTCCAGCTGCCTTAGTTTCGGAAACAACGAAGGAGGAGGAGGAGAAGAAGAGGAAGAAGAAGAAGAAGAAGGGAGCTTTGAATTCCGTTCACGATCATGACCAGTAGCAGCAACTTCACACCCAAAAAATTCCGGTCCGATGGTGCTCACTGCATCTGCACCGACGATTTCAAGAAACTCCAAGCTAGGGAGCTTCCCTAGCGGTGGAAGCAGTGGCCAATGATTGCAGTCAATTAGTTTCAAGCGGCTTATGTTTGGAAGAAGCGAACTGATGCTTGCAGACGCCATCCAGCTGGGGTACCGGAGGCCGAAGAAATTGTCTAACGTGAGCGAAACAACAAATGACGGTGGATGAAGTG
This sequence comes from Musa acuminata AAA Group, assembly GCF_036884655.1. NCBI lineage: Eukaryota > Viridiplantae > Streptophyta > Magnoliopsida > Zingiberales > Musaceae > Musa > Musa acuminata. The sequence goes on along the minus strand of NC_088329.1, from coordinate 43,583,135 downwards.
CCACATCCAACACCTTGTCGATTCTTTCAATCTGGTTCTTCGTGTGACCATAGGTTGTCGGTGTGGACGAGCAACGAAAATGTAGATGCTTCAGTTTTTTGTTACCTTTTAATCCGCTCGTATCCCTTCCGGATTGAGCTTCCAGCCACGTCCTCTCCAACGAAATGGAGAGGTATCTGAGCTCCTGGAGGCCGCCTAGTACTTCCAATGGGCACGTACCATTACCCGTGTTCACGACGAATCCTCGGAGTTCATTGAGGTGCTTCAACCTTCCTATTCCATATGGAAAGCTCTCCAGTCGTGTACTTTGACAATCGAGTGTCCTTAGATTGACCAGCCCATCTATGCCCCGGGGGATCTGTGTCAACTGTCTACATCCTGTGAGGATCAAAAACTGTAAATTCGTCAGATTGCATATGCTCTCTGGAAGCTCCGTTATATCGCTCCAAGACATATTCAAGTATCTCAGGTGTATCAAATTTCCGATATAGTGCGGTAGAATATCGATTTTTGTGTACATAAGATTGCCCTTAATATGGAGGACTCTAAGTCGCACGAGGTTCTTCAAGCAATCATCTATATCATCCACATTGCTACGTGTTCCCTCCACCAACAATGTCCTTACCGACTCATGA